>NC_139000.1:69945307-71311810 GCF_964374135.1 Grampus griseus | reverse complement strand
GGGAACTTTATAGCAATACAAGCTTACTTCATGAAACAAGAAAAATTTCAAATAGGCAACCTAACCTTACAACTAAATGAACTAGAGAAAGAAGAACAAATAAAACCCAAAGTTAATAGAAAGAAAGAAATTATAAAAATCAGAGCAGAAATAAATGACATAGAGACTAAAAAAATAGAAAAGATCAATGAAATTAAAAGCTGGTTTTTTGAAAAGATAAACAAAATTGATAAACCTTTAGCCAGAATCCTCAAGAAAAAAAAAAGGGCACAAATCAATAAAATCAGAACTGAAAAAGCAGAAGTTACAACTGACACCACAGAATTATAATAGACTACTGCAAGCAACTATACACCAATAAAATGGACAACTTAGAAGAAATGGATAAATTCTTAAAAAGGTAAAATCTCCCAAGATGAACCAGAAAGAAATAGAAAATATTAACAGACTGATTACATTACTGAAATTGATCAGTAATTTAAAAACTCCCAACAAACAAAAGTCCAGGACCAGATGGCTTCACAGGTGAATTCTACCAAACACTTAGAGAAGAGTTAACACTTATATTTCTGAAACTATTGCAAAAACATTGCAGAGGAAGGAATACTTCTGAACTCATTATATGAGGCCATCATCACCCTGGTATCAAAACCAGACAAAGATATCACAAAAATGAAAATTACAGGCTAATATGACTGATAAACATAGATGAAAAAATTCTCAACAAAATACTAGCAAACCAAATCCAACAATATATTAAAAGGATCATACACCATGATCAAGTGAGATTAATCCCAAGGATGCAAGTATTTTTCAACATCTGTAAACCAATGTGATACACCACATTATCCAAATGAAGGATAAAAACTATATGATCATCACAATAGATGTAGAAAAGGTTTTTGATAAAAATTCAATATCCATTTATGATAAAAAAAACTCTCCACAAGGTGGGCATACAGTGAACATACCTCAACATAATGAAGGCCATATATAGCAAAGCTACAGCTAACATCATACTCAACAGTAAAAAGCTGAAAACATTTCCTCTAAGATCGAGAACAAGACAAGGATGTTCACTCTTGCCACTCTTATTCAGCATAGTTTTGGAAGTCCTAGCCACAGCAATCAGACAAGAAAAACAAATAAAAGGAATCCAAATTGGAAAGGAAGAAGTAAAATTGTCACTGTTGGCAGATGACATGGTACTATACACAGAAAATCCTAAAGACGTCACCAGAAAACTACTAGAGCTCATCAATGAATTCAGTAAAGCTGCAGGACACAAAATTAATATTACAGAAATCTGTTGCATTTCTATACACTAACAATGAAAGATCAGAAAGATAAATTAAGAACAATCCCCTTTACCATTGCATCAAAAGAAAAAAAAACAACTTAGGAATAAATCTTACCTAAAAAGGCAAAAGACCAGTACTCTGAAAATTTTAAGATGCTGATGAAAGAAACTGAAGATGACACAAACAGATGGAAAGATATACTGGTTCTTGGATTGGAAGAATCAATACTGTTCAAATGACCATACTACCCAAGGCAATCTACAGATGCAACGCAATACCTATCAAATTACAAATGACATTTTTCACAGAACAGGAACAAATAAATTCAATATTTATATGGGAACACAAAAGGCCCCAAATAGCCAACAATCTTGAGAAAGTACAGACCTGGAGAAATCATGCTCCCTAACATCAGACTGTACCACAAAGCAACCGTACACAAAGTAGTATGGTACTGATACAAAAACAGACACATAGGTCAGTGGAACAGGAAAGAAAGCCTAGAAATAAACCCATGTATTTATGGTGACTTAATCTACTACAATGGAGGTAAGATTATATGATGGAGAAAAGACAGTGTCTTTATATATTATTATTATTTTTTATTTTGTTTTCTGCAATATGCGGGCCTCTCACTGTTGTGGCCTCTCCCGTTGCGGAGCACAGGCTCCAGACGTGCAGGCTCAGCGGCCACGGCTCACGGGCCCAGCCTCTCTGCGGCATGTGGGATCTTCCCAGACCGGGGCACAAACCCATGTCCCCTGCATCAGCAGGCAGACTCTCAACCACTGCACCACCAGGGAAGACCAAGACAGTTTCTTTAATAAGTGATGCTGAGAAAACTGGACAGCAACATGTAAAAGAATAAAATTTGAACATTATCTAACATCATATACAAAAATAAACTCAAAATAGATTAACGACCTAAATGTATGATTGGATACTATAAAACTCCTAGAAGAAACATAAGCAGAATACTCTTTGACATAAATCACAGCAATATTTTTTTGGACTTGTGTCCTAGAGTAATGGAAATAAAAGCAAAAATAAACAAATGGGACCTAATTAAACTTAAATGCTCTTGCACAGGAAAGGAAACTGTAAAAAAATGAAAAGACAACCTATGGTTGGGAGACAACATTTGAGAATGATGAGTCAGATAAGGGATTAATTTCCAAAATATACAAACAGCTCACACAGCTCAATATCAAAAAAAACAATCCTTCAAAAAATGGGCAGAAGACCTACATAGACATTTCTCCAAAGAAGACATACAGATGGCCTACAGGCATAGGAACATCACTAATCAACATCACTAATTATTAGAGAAATTTAAATCAAAACTACAATGAGGTATCACCTCATCCAGTCAGAATGACCATCATCAAAAAATCTACAAACAATAAGTGCTGGAGAGGGTGTGGAGAAAATGGAACCCTTCTACACTGTTGGTGGGAATGTAAATTGGTACAGCCACTATGGAGAACAGTATAGAGGTTCCTTAAAAAACTAAAAATGGAGCTACCATATGATCCAGTAATCCCACTCCTGGACATATATCCAGAGAAAAACATGGTTCAAAAGGATACATGCACCCCAATGTATATTGCAGCACTGTTTACAATAGCCAAGACATGGAAGCAACCTAAATGTCTATCGACAGATGTGGTATACATATACAATGGAATATTACTGAGCCATAAAAAGAATGGAATAATGTCATTTGCAGCAACATAGATGGACCTAGGGATTACCATACTAAGTGAAGTCAGAAAGAGAAAGACAAATATCATATGATATCAGTTGTACGTGGAATCAAAAAAATGATACAAATGAACTTATTTACAAAACTGAAATAAACTCACAGACATAGAAAACACACTTTTCGTTACCAGAGGGGAAAGGTGGGGAGGGATAAATTAGGAGTTTGGGATTAACAGATACACAGTACTATACATACACATATACATATATATTTTATCATAGAAATCTTTTGTAACGTATTGGTATCTGCTATTATTTTTTTCTGTCAGTGCTACTATACAATGAGTCGATATTTACAGATAAACTGGTAATTAACCTATTTACAGATAAAGTGGTAATTAACCTAACACTTTATGAATCTTAAATCTATGGAACATGACTCCATAGGAAGTATGATAATGAGAAAAGGGATATTGTATAATTTCTTTCTAAAAAGTTTACTTAGGGAACAAAGCTTTTCAAGTTCAAAGGCAAAATCAGATAAATAATTTTACTTTGGACTGTGCCACATAAACACTATTACCCAAAGCAAAAAGATTTTCTTGAGATGCTGAAATGAAGCTGTTTATAATTCCAGCAATGTATGGGGCAATGACCAAGACCCATAGGTTATTTAAACTTGCCTCTATAGTAGAGTGTTTCCTTCAATAAAATGATAAGCAGAACTACTTAAGGTCATCTTCTGGGTAAAAGAATAGCATGTGAACAGTAGCTCCCAGGACATTTTAAAATAAAAACTGACACGAAAGCAGGCATTGTTAAAAGTAAGGGAGAGCGGTGGGAAGGGGGAAACTGATTAGGGAAATACTAGTGCCAAATTATCTAAGGACCAAGACAAATTCAACTGGGAATGCCAACCTCTAGCTGCTCCAATTGGCCATCTGCAACACCTGGGAGCTTGTTAGAAAGGCAAATTCTGGAACCCCCTCCAAAGTGAACTCAAGATTTAGAATCTTTGTGGGAGGGACGTAGGAATCTGTGTTTTAAGAAGCTCTCCTGGTGATTCTTACATATGCTCAAGTTTGAGAAACAATGAGGAATATGCATTTTTGAGTTGCCCACATTCTCTAATATAATTTGAGTGAAAAATTCAAGAGAGAGCAAACTCAATTGTCATTTTATTTTATTTAAAATTTGCTGTTCAATCTTCTTAATTAAACTGAGCATCTCCTGCAGTTTACCTACTTTGGAAGTAAATTGGTCACATGGAAGGTAGTAATTTCATGTGGAATTCTAGGATTATTTGAATAAATAAATTTCTGTCAAATTTAACATTACATTGGCAGGAAGTCCTGAGAAATTAGATGTCAATTTCTGCAGAAAGATGCTCCTCTTTATTTATCTGTGACATTTTTGGCAATCTATGTGATATCAGGATGTATGAGAGGACTTAGAAGAGAGGGTCATTTTACCAAGGATTCTGTAGATGTTGGTCTTAATCCAGGTAGAGAGTAATGGGTGTTTTGTTAGTTCAATGACAGCCCATTAAGGGCTGATATGGAAACTGAGTTTCCAACACCGAAACAAAGAGATTTTTATATATTGAATGACAAAAAAAGAGTATACCAGAAGCAGGAGTTTCAAAATTTCTTCTTGGTAAAATCTAAGTTTGAATAAAATGGTATAGAAGTCATTATTTATTTAAAAAGGAAAATGTAGCCAAAATAAATGATTTTGAAGATTTGTTATTCATACAACAAATATTTATTGAGCACCTACAAGGTCCTGGTGATACAGAAGTGAATAAAGCAGAAAATAATTCCTGTTCTTCTTGGGATTCAATTCTAATGGGAATATCAAAACCCTTATCATCTCAAAACTACTTGTGCAGGAAGGCCACTGTTATATACAGTTTTAAAAATAAGTAAGAATAAAAATCTTTGGTTACAGTAACTTTGGTTACTGTTTCTCTCTTTATTTCAAAATGGCTTATACCTAAATCCCAACATGATGTGATCTGGGATTCTTAATATTTTTAAGGGCTTGCAACGCCCCTGAATTCAAGTATTAGAATTTCAATCCTTTGGTTGAACTATTACTTCCTGTTTTTAAAACACACATTAGATAGGTTTAGATCTTATTATACAAATATTATTACACAATTTTTATGGTGACATAATAATAATGAATATAATATTACTATGCATTGCCACATACATACATATGCTGTTCTATTTTGTAAATAATATTTAATATATTATTTGAAACTGTTATATTAGTTAACACTAGCAGAACTATAACGTATGATGAAGTAACATTTTTTTTACATCTTTATTGGAGTATAATTGCTTTACAATGGTGTGTTAGTTTCTGCTTTATAACAAAGTGAATCAGTTATACATATACATATGTTCCCATATCTCTTCCCTCTTGCGTCTCCCTCCCTCCCATGAGGTAACATTTGTGAAAAAAACTGCTTACTCAATCTAAAAACTTAAGAAACAGAAATTAGAAATGCATTTGTAGGTTTTTATCAAGCAATGAATCATGCGTCTTGAATTTTCTTGGATAGTCATGATTTTTAATATCCTATTCCATTGATTCTAAAATTATATTCAGAATTGTCAAAAATCATGAATCTGATCTTTAGACATAAAATATTAGCATTATTTGTGTTTTGGAATCATTGTGAGGCTACTTTGGAAATTATGAATGTTTTATGGAAACAGATACTTTCATTAAAAAATGAAAATTGACTGGATACAATTCAGGATTAAGTAGTTTAATGGTAGAAATATTTTGTTTAAAAGAAAGCCACGTAATTGTTGTAAAGAGACCTGGACTAGAAAGGAGAATGTTAAGAAATTTATAAAATATTATTTGTTCATCCTCACTCTCACAAGCTGACCACCATGAGTTACATTGAGATGTGTGTTACAGGGACATTTTCATTTCCAAGTGAGTTTTAAGGTGTATAAATTAGCAGAGAATTGCTCTCTGTGTATGACAGAAGCTAGTTGTACATCGAAAGCATATAAAATGATCCCCATCATATAGGTATTAGCAGATCATTTTTTTAGTTTTACTACTTAATAATATGCAAGTTGAATTTATGCTTGAGCCAAAAACATATTTAAATCCTCTGAGAATTGATGGAAAAAACTAAATATGACCCATTGTCATGAAGAATACACAATGCTACAAACTGACAAAATGGGATTATCTTAAATATTGAGCTTTTACTACTTTCTGGTCATCAATTAAGCTCTGTTTTCATATGTGAGACTGCACAAATCCATTATTTATACTAAAAGATAAGTGATGCTTTCTTCTCCAAATCTTCAGGCTAACAAAAAATGTATTTTTTAAAGGTGTTTTCTTAATGCTCTGCAATTGTTTCAGGAAATGTGCTGCTTTCAATGACGCTTTCAATACTATCCCCCACACCCACCCCTCCCCCCATCAAAACACAAAGTTGCTCTATTTAAAATAAAGATGCAAAAACGTCACTTATTTTTTGAAAGTTCCCTGAAAACTGTAAAGACCTATACCATCTAATACCTAAAAGAGACAACAAAGTCTCAAAGGAGAAGCAAATATAAATAAAGCAAATACTATTTTTATAATGCCTCAGTAATGTTGATTTTATCAAAAACACAAGAAGTGAAGAAAGTAATAGGCAGGATTTGAATTATCACTATCTAGAGCAGAGCTATGAGGAAAGGACTTGGAGATCTGTAATAGCAGAATGTTGCAATTGCCTAGGCAAATGATGATAAGGAGAAGAGAAACAGCAATTGTATTATCAACAGAGAGAGGGGAACAAGTTAGCACAAACAGTAGAAAGGAGATGGTATTACTGTTTATCAGTAGGGTCATACTGGTTGTAGAAATACTGAAATCCTTCCATAGCCTTTGGTACATAGCTACTGGCCCAAGCCCCTGACTTTTATACTCAGCCCACTCCCTGAAACCTCCAGATTTCCCTATGAACCAAAAAAAAAAAAAAAAAAAAAAACTGTAGTTTTAAGAAACTTTAGTAAGGACATCCTGAGTCCTGCTTTAGCACTAAGGCGTATATCCCTCTGATGCAATGATGCCTGTGTCACTCAGATGGTTAAATATTTTTAGTATCCTCCTGTCTTTATATGGACTTTGCTATTTATCCTGCACAGCACTTGATATGCACTTTCAATATGAGGATGTATCTGTCTATTCAATTCAGGAAGATTCTCAGCTAATATCTCTTCAATGATTTTCTTCCCTCTCCCTTTCTTCTGTTTTCTTCTGTAACCTCTATTTAAATTCATGAATCTTCTTCATGTCTCTTAGCATGATTTTCCTATTTTTAATATAGCATTATTTTAAATCATTAACACTTTAATATGCATCTTTAAAAGTCATTTTTGATTATTCTGTGATTTTCATTTTTTCTAGGGAGAATCCATCTTCTGTTTGATTTCATTGCTTCACTTGCAATGAGTTTTACTCATGTCTTTTGAGTTGCTCATCAACAAGGAAACCTGCTTCTCTTCCTCCTCTTCTTTCTTTTTTCCCAAACTCTACAATGTCTAACAGTTTTGTAAAGGCTTCTACCTATCTCCCTAGGGGTCCCAATTCAGATGCAGTCACACCTTCACAGCTCAAAGATCTTGATGAGGTTATAATTTGGGACATTGCAGCCACTGAGAGTTACTAGCTTGTCTCAAGTCTTTATCTGCCAGGATATGTCTCATTTCTTGCCTGAGTTTTCAGCTTCAAGTAGACAGTCATAATTCAGGGTAAGGTTGAGAGATTAGTTTTCTATCTCCTTTAGTAGGTAGAGAAGGGAAACTGCAGCCACACATTTCATGTAGGGAGCCTAGATCCAGCCCGCTTTGCCCTCACGTGAAGAATTTTTAACTTTCATTATCCAAAGGAATAGATCTCCTTACTTGCAAGTTTGAGGCTCTATAGATCTGCTTTTTGGGACAGATTATTACTCTGTCCCTCTTTCACTATGAGACCATAGCAGTGCTTATCTTCCCTTTTGGACACCAATATTTCATTTCACTTTTATCATTTTATATTTTATTATTTCTGTGGGCTTAGAAGAAGGGAAGATGGTGCTTTTATCAGTTACTGTTCCAGCAAGAAACAGATGGTATGCTCAAATTAGGATAATTCAAGGCAAGTTTTAAAAAGGGACCACTGAAAAAGATGTTTTCAGGGTGTAGGGAATCAAAATTGGTACTGTCATATTCCAGAACACTGTCATATTTTAGTACGGAATAGGACCTTAAGACATGAGGAAAGGGAATGGTTAATGGAGGAAGAAGAAAAGAGGGCAGAATTGTTCTTTGTATGGACAAGGAAAAAAATTCAACTATATCTCCTCTCCTTCACACGTACGCACAAATTTACAGTACCCTCATTTGGGTGATTTTTGCAATTTGCATCTTACCTTGCTCTTGGGCTGTACCCCGCCGGCCTGCAAGCCTCGTAGCTGCCCAGCCTCCAGACCGAAGAGCCCAGAGACAGTGACGGAGATATCAGTGGTTTATTGGACGGGGATCTTACATGAAAGGTCCTGGAGCGACATCCACCGTGCACAGCAGGCAGTGGACAGGACATAGCAACAGTCTTTGCTTGTTGAGGGAGAAGGAGGTTACCACTTATAGGGGGAATTGACGTCAGGTGGGCTCATCAGTTACCAGGGACTAATTAAGCCCTATAATTAAGGGAATTGGGTAGTGATGTGAGTGAAGCAGGGACTGGTTGAGCAGGGAATGTACAGAGAGCAAGAGAACAGCCATTGTGAATGGCCTGACTGTACACTTACCTCTAACACTGGCTTATGAAGAGGTTACATGTAGGGATTCTTTATGCAACGAAATGTGAGGGAGAGATAAACTGTGTAAGCTTATGCAACTTTATCACTGTGAAGACAGAACCACCTAAAAAGTCTGAAACAATAAATACACAATAGGCATTTGAGAGAATGCATGCAGACTTTTAGTCAAGATGACGCTGTACATTTATGTTTTGTACGTTGGGCCAGATAATTTCTGTTTGCCACTCCTATGGCTGAAAGCAGGGTAAAGAAGTGTGGAGAAGGCCTGAGTGTTTCATAAATAAGCATGCGTGTGTCCGTGTGTGTGTGTGTGTGTGTGTGTGTGTGTGTGTAGGAAACAGGTGCAGTTGGGTTTTTTTTCCCCTGGCAGTAGTGTGATATCCATACCTGAATGATGACACAACGGAGGTTGCTTTTCACCCAAACATTTTTAATGTCAGCTTTCCTCCCTTTTTTCTCTGATTTCTTTTCTTCACCCTTCCTAAACAGAGACTTGACTAGGTTTTCTTTAGTAATAAAAAATCCAGGACATAATAGGCAGAGACAGGAGAACACACAGCGCGCCTCAGGCTGGTGCAATGTCACGACGGCCTCTGCCATCACAGGGTTGCCCCACAATCCGTACCTCTCCCTCCCCCGGGTCTGAGTGAGCCAGAGCCCCCGAATCAGCTGATCCTTTAACCCCGTCCTGTCTGAGCGGGAACAGACGCCCTCAGGCGATCTACACGCAGAGACGGGGCCAAATACAAAGCTGAACCCCGGGAGCTGTGCGAACAAAGAAGAGAAAGGGAAATCTCTCCCAGCAGCCTCAGGAGCAGCGGATTAAATCTCCACAATCAACTTGAGGTACCCTGCATCTGTGGAATACCTGAATAGACAACAAATCATACTAAAATTCCGGCGGTGGACTTTGGGAGAAACTGTAGACTTGGGGTTTGCTTTCTGCATCTAATTTGTTCCTGGCTTTATGTTTATCTTAGTTTCATATTCAGAGATTATTATAATTGGTAGATTTGTTTATTGATTTGGTTGCTCTCTTCCTCCTTTTCTTTTAATATATAGATACGTATATTTTTTTCCATTTTCTTTTTATGAGTGTGTATGTGTATGCTTCTTTGTATGATTTTGTCTGTATATCGTTGCTTTTACCATTTGTCCTAGGGTTCTGTCTGTCGGGGTTTTTTCTGTTTTTTAATTTTTAGTACATTTTTTAGTGTTTGTTATCATTGGTGGATATGTTTTTTGGTTTAGTTGCTATCTTCTTTCTTTCTTTTTTATTACTTTTTAATTAAAAAAATTTTAATAATCATTTATTATTTTTCATTTTAATAACTAGTTTATTTTATTTTTCCTTTTTTCTTCCTTTTCTTCTGAGCCGTGTGGCTGACAGGCTCTTGGTGCTCCGGCCGGGTGTCAGGCCTGTGCCTCAGAAGTGGGAGAGCTGAGTTCAGTACATTGGTCCAGCAGACACCTCATGGCTCCACGTAATATCAAATGGAAAAAGCTCTCCCAGAGATCTCCAATTGAACGCTAAGACCCAGCTCCAGTCAATGACCAGCAAGCTACAGTGCTGGACACCCTATGCCAAACAACTGGCAAGACAGGAACACAACACCACCCATTAGCAGAGAGGCTGCCTAAAATCATAATAAGGTCCCAGACACCCCAAAACACACCACCAGACGTGGACCTGCCCACCAGAAAGACAATATCGAGTCTCATCCATCAAAACACAGGCACTAGTCCCCTCCACCAGGAAGCCTTCACAACCCACGGAACCAAGTTTAGCCACTGGGGACAGACACCAAAAACAACGGGAACTGCGAATCTGCAGCCTGTGAAAAGGAGACCCCAAACACAGTAAGATAAGCAAAATGAGAAGACAGAAAAACACACAGCAGATGAAGGAGCAAGATGAAAACCCACCAGACCAAACAAATGAAGAGGAAATAGGCAGTCTACCTGAAAAAGAATTAGGAATAATGATAGTAAAGATGATCCAAAATCTTGGAAATAGAATGGAGAAAATACAAGAAACGTTTAACAAGGACCTAGAAGAACTAAAGAGCAAACAAACAATGATGAACAACACAATAAATGAAATTAAAAATTCTCTAGAAGGGGGCTTCCCTGGTGGCGCAGTGGTTGAGAATCTGCCTGCTAATGCAGGGGACATGGGTTCGATCCCTGGTCTGGAAGGATCCCACATGCCGTGTAGCAACTAGGCCCGTGAGCCACAACTACTGAGCCTGCTCGTCTGGAGCCTGTGCTCCGCAACAAGAGAGGCCGCGATAGTGAGAGGCCTGCACACCGTGATGAAGAGTGGCCCCCACTTGCCACAACTAGAGAAAGCCCTTGCACAGAAACAAAGACCCAACACAGCAAAAATAAACTTAAAAAATGAATAAACTCCTACCCCCAACATCTTCTTTAAAAAAAAAAATTCTCTAGAAGGAATCAATAGCAGAATAACTGAGGCAGATGAACGAATAAGTGACCTGGAATATAAAATAGTGGAAATAACCACTGCAGAGTGGAATAAAGAAAAAAGAATGAAAAGAATTGAGGACAGTCTGAGAGACCTCAGGGACAACATTAAACACACCAACATTTGAATTATAGGGGTTCCAGAAGAAGAAGAGAAAAAGAAAGGGACTGAGAAAATATATGAAGAGATTATAGTCAAAAACTTCCCTAATATGGGAAAGGCAATAGTCAATCAAGTCCAAGAAAGGCAGAGAGTCCCAAACAGGAAAAACCCAAGGAGAAACACGCCAAGACACACATTAATCAAACTATCAAATATTAAATACAAAGAAAAAATATTAAAAGCAGCAAGGGAAAAACAACAAATAACATACAAGGGAATCCCCATAAGATTAACAGCTGATCTTTCAGCAGAAACTCTGCAAGCCAGAAAGCAGTGGCAGGACATATTTAAAGTAATGAACGGGAAACACCTACAACCAAGATTACTCTACCCAGCAAGGATCTCATTCAGACTCGACGGAGAAAATAAAACCTTTACAGGTAAGGAAAAGCTAAGAGAATTGAGCACCACCAAACCAGGTTTACAACAAATGCTAGAGGAAGTTCTCCAGGCACGAAACATAAGAGAAGGAAAAGACCTACAAAAACAAACTCAAAAAATTAAGAAAATGGTAACAGGAACATACATATCGATAACTACCTTAAATGTAAATGGATTAAATGCTCCAAACAACTATTCAGCCATATAGACTGGCTGAATGGATACAAAAACAAGACCCATATATATGCTGTCTACAAGAGACCCACTTCAGACCTAGGGACACATACAGACTGAAAGTGAGGGGATGGAAAAAGATATCCATGCAAATGGAAATCAAAAGAAACCTGGAGTAGCAATTCTCGTATCAGACAAAATAGACTTTAAAATAAAGACCATTACAAGAGACAATGAATGACACTACATAATGATCAAGGGATCAATCCAAGAAGAAGATATAACAGTTGTAAATATTTACGCACCCAACATAGGAGCACCTCAACACATAAGGCAAATGCTAACAGCCATAAAAGGGTAAATCGACAGTAACACGATCATAGTAGGGGACTTTAACGCCCCACTTTCACCAATTGACAGATCATCCAAAATGAAAATAAATAAGGAAACACAAGCTTTAAATGATACATTAAACAAGATGGAGTTAATTGATATTAATAGGACATTCCATCCAAAAACAACAAAATACACTTTCTTTTCAAGTGCTCATGGAACATTCTCCAGGATAGATCATATCTTGGGTCACAAATCAAACTTGGTAAATTTAAGAAAATTGATATCGTATCAAGTATCATTTCTGACCACAACTGTGAAACTAGATATTAATTACAGGAAAAAATCTGTAAAAAATACAAACACATGGAGGCTAAACAATACACTACTTAATAACCAAGAGATCACTGAAGAAATCATAGAGGAAATCAAAAAATACCTAGAAACAAGTGAAAATGAAAACATGACGAACCAAAACCTATGGGATGCAGCAAAAGCAGTTCTAAGAGGGAAGTTTATAGCAATACAATCCTACCTTAAGAAAAAAGAAACATCTCTAATAAATAACCTAACCTTACAGCTAAAGTAAGTAGAGAAAGAAGAACAAAAAAACCCCAAAGTTAGCAGAAGGAAAGAAATCATAAAGATCAGATCAGAAATAAATGGAAAAGAAATGAAGGAAACGATAGCAAAGGTTAATAAAACTAAAAGCTGGCTCTTTGAGAAGATAAACAAAATTGATAACCCGTTAGCCAGGCTCATCAAGAAAAAAAGGGGGAAGACTCAAATCAAGAGAATTAGAAATGAAAAAGGAGAAGTAACAACTGACACTGCAGAAATACAAAGGATCATGAGCAATTACTACAAGCAACTCTATGCCAATAAAATGGACAACCTGGAAGAAATGGACAAATTCTTAGAAAAGCACAACCTTCCAAGACTGAACCAGGAAGAAACAGAAAATATAAACAGACAAATCACAAGTACTGAAATGGAGACTGTTATTAAAAATCTTCCAACAATCAAAAGTCCAGAAGCAGATGGCTTCACAGGCAAATTCTATCAAACATTTAGAGATGAGCTAATACCTATCCTTCTCAAACTCTTCCAAAATATAGCAGAGGGAGGAACACTCCCAAACTCATTTTACAAGGCCACCATCACCCTGATAACAAAACTAGACAAAGATGTCACAAAGAAAGAAAACTACAGGCCAATATCACTGATGAACATAGATGCAAAAATCCTCAACAAAATACTAGCAAACAGAATCCAACAGCACGTTAAAAAAATATATGCCCTGATCAAGTGGGGTTTATCTCAGGAATGCAAGCATCCGTCAATATACGCAAATCAATGTGATAAACCATATTAACAAATTGAAGGAGAAAAACCATATGATCATCTCAATAGATGCAGAGAAAGCTTTCGACAAAATTCAACACCCATTTATGATAAAAACCCTCAAGAAAGTAGGCATAGAGGGAACTTACCTCAACATAATAAAGGTCATATATGACAAACCCACAGCCAACATCATTCTCAATGGTGAAAAACTGAAACCATTTCCTCTAAGATCAGGAAAATGACAGGGTTGCACACTCTCACCACTATTACTCAATATAGTTTTGGAAGTTTTAGCCACAGCAATCAGAGCAAAAAAAAGAAAAAAAGGAATCCAAATCAGAAAAGAAGAAGTAAAGCTGTCACTGTTTGCAGATGACATGATACTATACATAGAGAATCCTAAAGATGCTACCAGAAAACTACTAGAGCTAATCAATGAATTTGGTAAAGTAGCAGGATACAAAATTAATGCACAGAAATCTCTTGCATTCCTACACACTAATGATGAAAAATCTGAAAGAGCAATTAAGGAAACACTCCCATTTACCACTGCAACAAAAATAATAAAATACCTGGGAATAAACCTACCTAAGGAGACAAAAGACCTGTATGCAGAAAACTATATGACACTGATGAAAGAAATGAAAGACGATACAAACAGATGGAGAGATATACCACGTTCTTGGATTGGAAGAATCAACATTGTGAAAATGACTATACGACCCAAAGCAATCTACAGATTCAATGCAATCCCTATCAAACTACCACTGGCATTTTTCACAGAACTAGAACAAAAAATTTCACAATTTGTATGGAAACACAAAAGACCCCAAAGGGCCAAAGCAATCTTGTGAAAGAAAAACGGAGCTGGAGGAATCAGGTTCCTGGACTTCAGACTATACTACAAAGCTACAAAAATCAAAACAGTATGGTACTGGCACAAAAACAGAAATATAGAACAATGGAACAGGATAGAGAGCCCAGAGATAAACCCACACACATATGGTCACCTTATTTTTGATAAAGGAGGCAAGAATATACAGTGGAGATAAGACAGCCTCTTCAGTAAGTGGTACTTGGAAAACTAGACAGCTACATGTAAAAGAATGAAATTAGAACCCTTCCTAACACCATACACAAAAATAAACTTCAGATGGAATAAAGGCCTAAATTAAGGCCAGACACTATAAATCTCCGAGAGGAAAACATAGGCAGAACACTCTATGAGATAAATCATAGTAAGATCCTTTTTGACCCACCTCCTAGAGAAATGGAAATAAAAACAAAAATAAACAAATGGGACCTAATGAAACTTAAAAGCTTTTTCACAGCAAAGGAAAACATAAACAAGACAAAAAGACAACCCTCAGAATGGGAGAAAATATTTGCAAATGAAGCAACTGACAAAGGATTAACCTCCAAAATTTACAAGTAGCTCATGCAGCTCAATATCAAAAAAAAAACAAACAACCCAATCCAAAAATGGGCAGAAGACCTAAATAGACATTTCTCCAAATATGATATACAGATTGCCAATAAACACATGAAAGGATGCTCAACATCACTAATCATTAAAGAAATGCAAATCAAAACTCCAATGAGGTATCACCTCACACAGGTCAGAATGGCCACCATCAAAAAATCTACAAACAATAAATGCTGGAGAGGGTGTGGAGAAAAGGGAACCCTCTTGCACTTTTGGTGGGAATGTAAATTGATACAGCCACTATGGAGAACAGTATGGAGGTTCCTTAAAAAACTAAAAACAGAACCAGCATATGACCCAACAATCCCACTACTGGGCATATACCCTGAGAAAACCATAATTCAAAAACAGTCATGTACCACAATGTTCATTGCACCTCTATTTACAATAGCCAGGACATGGAAGTTTTTTAAGTGTCCATCGACAGATGAATGGATAAAGAAGATGTGGCATATATATACAATGGAGTATTTCTCAGCCATAAAATGAAACGAAATTGAGTTATTTGTAGTGAGGTGGATGGACCTGGAGTCTGTCATAAAAGTGAAGTAAGTCAGAAAGGGAAAAACAAATACCGTATACTAACACATATATATGGAATCTAAAAAAAAAAAAATTCTGAAGAACCTAGGGGCAAGACAGGAATAAAGACACAGACGTAGAGAATGGACTTGAGGACACGGGGAGGGGGAAGAGTAAGCTTGGACGAAGTGAGAGAGTGGCATGGACATATATACACTACCAAATGTAAAACAGATAGCTAGTGGGAAGTAGCCACATAACACAGGGAGATCAGTTCAGTGCTTTGTGACCACGTAGAGGGTTGGCATAGGGAGAGTGGGAGGGAGATGCAAGAGGGAGGAGATATGGGGATATATGTAAATGTATAGTTGATTCACTATGTTATAAAACAGAAATTAACACACCATTGTAAAGCAATTATACTCCAATAAATGTGTTTAAACAAACAAACAAACCCCCCAAAAAGCCCCAAAAGACAGTAACAGTTTACTTATTGTTTCATCCTTTTAGGTTGTTTTGAATCCTTACAGTGATAAAGTTGTATAACTTCACACAGTTTTCTCCCTCATGTTTCATCACATAGAGGATCCATATATGTGATCTATTCATAAGTCACTCAGTGTTAGAGGATGTGAGCTAATCTTTAAGCATACTAAAATTAATAAAAATATGGAAACATTAAACATGTTCAATGTAAGATGCTAACTGCAAAAAACTAGTGTGTGTGTGTGTGTGTGTGTGTGTGTGTGTGTGTGTTGGGGTTGGGGGAATAGAGATAGCCATTAAACCACTGTGTGTAAAACCTTAAATGAAGAAAACTAAGGCAAAGTCTTGAGACTATAGGAAAAAAAATTCTCAAAATTTGAATAAGCTGCACTGGGCAACAGACATTTCAGGCCGTAGCCACAATATCGAGCCCATAGAAGAAGACCCCCTAAGCCGGAGAAAGTCCCAATAGTGTCAGAAACATGGAAGGAGTTAGTGACTCCAAATCAGGTGTGTTTGCCTTCAAACTCTCACTGTATTTGGACCAAACAAGAAGTTGTTCTTCCAGTTTCACAAGACCCCCTTTTCTTCAAAGGAGGGACTAAATTTAGGTTTCCACTACAGAAACGTGGAAATTTGTAAATAATGCTTCCATGTATGTCCATTCAAAGTTACTCTCCATCCTTCCAGAGGGTACCATTCCCTTAAACTGGATGTGAAAACCTGTCCCTATGGTGCAATAGAATCTGTATAGTGGTACAGTGCAGGTACCTGGTTCTCGAGTCCTTCTGATTAACCCTGATTTCAATCCTGGGTATTATAATATATTTTCTTATGCCTACCTCCACTAATTAATGGGAAATACGGCTTCTTAACTTTTTTCCCCCACCACTGAACTGCAGTGTTTATAATCATTGTTTAAATGATCACCTCTTCTTGGAAAGAGGAAAAACTATAGAGAAAGAATTTTTATGAAGAATATTTAAACGTTCTAAATTATCACCTCTTCTTTTAATTCAAAGTCACATGTTTTGTTTTTAAATATGTATTTCTGCCTTATCTTGGTCAATTCTTTTGTCTGCTACAATTGAGGTGGGCATGTGGGCCAAAGACCTGCAAGGAGCTGTCTATCATGGCCTACCTGGAAATTCACAATTGTGCCTTGAGTGACACAAGTGAGGAAGCTGGCTTCTTTCAAACCAATTATTTGGTTTCCAAATTTTAATGAACCATATAGAAAGAGCTGTAATCGACTAGTTTTCTACTTCTGGCTGAATTTTGAGTCATTTAGTGTCCGTTATACTGAGGCAAAGACAAGGACCTTGGAATGAATCATCCTGAGCACAAGATCTGTGTAGTGGCTGTGAGTATCAAGTGATCTAACATTCTAGAGAAGACACATATTGTAGAAAGGGAATTTCTGTAAGGTTTGTGAAAAGCTATGCACTTGGATCCTTTTATTTGCTTTAAGAGACATGAGAAAAATGGGGATCAGTTTTGAATGCTATATTGCTCCAGACATTCAAATTTGTTATGAATTATATCACACTAAAATTAGATTAGTCATAGATCTTTTTAAATATTATATTCTTTTTTTTTTATTTTTTGCGGTACGCGGGCCTCTCACTGTTGTGGCCTCTCCCGTTGCGGAGCACAGGCTCCGGACGCGCAGGCTCAGCAGCCATGGCTCACGGGCCTAGCCGCTCCGCGGCACGTGGGATCTTCTCGGACCAGGGCACGAACCTGTGTCCCCTGCATCGGCAGGCGGACTCTCAACCACTGCGCCACCAGGGAAGCCCTAAATATTATATTCTCCATAAAAATTCTTTCTCTATAGTTTTTCCTCTTTCCAACTTACTTATGCTCTGTTATTAAATTCTATTTTCCTTAGGGCTTTTTCTCATGATATATTTTTCTATAGTAAATAATCACATAATGCATTTAGTTTTTTTTTGTTTTCCAAAATCAAATATTTATTTCTTTAAAAATATATAATATACACCTATATTTATATATGTTTATATGCACATGTACAAAAATATGTTTGTACATATGTATATTTGTGTATATATATGTATATACACGTACATATGTATAGCCAAGGTTTATCATAAATAACTGGAGTTCTCTGGTCCTCTTTCCCTCCTCTTCCCATCTTCAACCCACTCTGAAACCAATCTCATCACTTTTAGATATTTCTTCATGTATTTAATTGATCAATTCTATAAATATGATTAGACTGTAATACTTTGATTTTATAATATTAGGCATAATGACATAATTTATTGATACGCTATTATGGAAAATTAGGAATGACTCATTTATGACACCACCCTCTCTCTTTCTACACACACATACACAAACCCTTCTTCCTCCAAATCTCAAAATAATGATATCTAAAATTTTGGTTCAATCAATATTTATCATAATAATATTAAACTATGTAAATATAATTCAGCATTAAATTATATAGTAAACTACAAATACATTTATTTCTTGCAAAACTTTACCTTCCTATAAGTTAAAAGTGATCTTTCTTTCTCCTGTGAAACTTTTCAATGGCTAGACCATAAAATATTCCTCAAGCTCTTTGACAGAAGAGACAAATTCTTTTCACTGGGGACAAACACATCAACAAACTAAAGGTTCCACATTCTTCTGTTAAGATATCACTTCCAGAGCTGTCCATATTTCTGCTCCAACTGGATTGATGGTTTGGTAGGCCTCTTCCTTTTAGGAATTTCCTTTGCCTTTTTTTTTTTTCTTCACTGTTTTTTGCCCTGTTTTTGTGGATCCCATTTTTTTCTCTTTCTATATTTACTCTTTCACTTTAGTGAGCACATGCCCACAGGATGGGTAAAAGGAAAGTTAAATTTTTGATTTTTTTTTTTTTTGGCCACATCGCGTGGCTTGTGGGATCTTAGTTCCCCAACCAGGGATTGAACCCAGGCCCTCGGCAGTGAAAGTACAGAGTCCTGACCACTGGACCACCTGGGAATTCCCTTTGATTCTTTGCATGACTAAAAATATCTTTATTCTACCATGATTAAATGCTTGGTTATACACAGAATTCTATTCATCAGTCATCTCACCCAGTAACTTTGATATAGACCTTACAGTTATTTTATTTTGGAAATTTCACTATAAATGAGCATTGCTCAAAAATTAGGCATTCTACAAGTTTCTGGGTTTTTTTTTTTTGGTATGGTTCAGGCAGGCACCTTGGTTATGCCTATTTTAAAACTTCTCTAGACTAAAAGTGTTATAAATATGCATATGACATAAACACTTGGGGCATCAATTACACATGTAAAATAATCAAATGTGTTTACTTAACTAGGGACATAGACTGAAATTTTTATATATAGAATATATGGTTATATTTTCTTTATCTAGGTAACTAACTCTACTGGCAAATTATCATAGAAAGAATAACTGCTATTCTAAATCCAACACTACTTTGGGTGTATATTCAGGTTTACAGTCCCTGAGCATGTGGGATCTGTGTAGAACTGACAGGAAATAGGCCATAGGCTGGTATACAAGAGATTTCGGAAAGTTGTACTGAATTTGAGGGGAGTGGCTAGGAAGTTAGAGGCCTTGATGATCTGCTACAAGGATTCACAAAACCCAACGTATAGCTGTACTCATGGTTAAGTTTATTGCAATGAAAACAAAACCATCAAAGGGAAAATGTACATGGGGCAATTAGGCCTTTTTTATTGGCCTAATTCAAGTTACATTTCTGCCCCTACCGACAACAACGGCCCTGACCACTAGAAGGGTCTACTATACCTAAAGAGCATTCCTGGAGAGAAGAAAATTAACCTTGGAATTCAGGCTCTCTAAGTGAAATAATAAGGAAGGTCATGCTAGGAATACATATTCATGAAGAGAACAGAGATAAATCAAGACTATAGGATTAGGCCTACTCTGTCTAAAATATCTCAGGACAAATTTTCTTTTGTTTGGAATTCTGGATCAGGGACTTCATTGCAGGCCTGACTGAACTTGTCCTCCCAGTATTGAGGAGAGGGTCAGGTCTCAGGCCAGCTGTTACCCCAAGGTGGGTAAGAAGTCCAGGCTTTCCTATGAGAAGTCTATATTCTTGATAGAAGCTTCTGAGCACGTGCCTTAAAAATCATAAGAATGCTTCTCAAACAAGATGAATGTCTACTATACT
Source organism: Grampus griseus (assembly GCF_964374135.1). NCBI lineage: Eukaryota > Metazoa > Chordata > Mammalia > Artiodactyla > Delphinidae > Grampus > Grampus griseus. Next base: position 71,291,410 of record NC_139000.1, on the reverse strand, counting down.
TTTGTTACCTTTATGACCTTTTAAGGTATTTATCTCTATAATAAATCTGAAATATGTTTTGTTGCCTGATGTAGGAATCTAACTACTAACAGGCAAGAAATTTCCACAAACATACAGAAAAAAAGTATTCTGAATACTTTTAGAAGTATTTTTAAATACGATTTCATATAGTCTCTCCAGATGATCTGAAAGAGAATTCTGTACAACTCTTCTGTAAGTAATAGGAAGAAATTACCCCATTTTGTTTTCGTATCACACAGCAAGCAAGTGTGTCTACCTCTTGGAAACATATTGAGGATGATTATTTCCAAATAATACTTGTTTGTGCCAAAGTGAGTAGATATATTTTGCTCTATTTTCTAACAAAAAGAGCTGATAAATGCAAAGTAGACATCAATATTTTGCTGGGATAAATGCTGGCAGATTTAATTTCTCTTGGAAAATGGCAATCATATGACATTTCTAACTGATTAAATAGAAATTTGATTATTTGGAAGGAATAGCAAAAGTCCATCTTTAATTTAATGCATTTTAGTGAGGAGTCATGCAGTTGCCATGCCAGGTTAATGGGAGTTTTCTTACCTGAATGACAAATCTAAGAATGCACCTCATAATATAACCATAATCGTCGAGATAGCTTTCCATTCACAAACTCAGATATTTAGGTGGTTGAGCTGAACTCTCAAACTGCTTTCAGCAAGTAAATGTTACCATAACTAGTCATTAATTTCGCTTTTACTTTTATTTTGTTATATGTCACTTTGTTATTCCCCAATTTCCTAACCCAAATTACCCTCCTTGCAATGAGATTATGTGCTTTAAGAGTTTATTTCCAAACCCCTTTGACCTCTGTGTCATCCTGGATGCCACTCTGTGGTTGTATCTTTTCCTAAGTAACTTGGAGAACTGCCCTCTTTCTCACTGATGTTCAGGAAAGCAGTTTCTCCTCTAATGTGCTACTGCAAAGTAGCTGGAGCTGGTTGCTGTGGGATGTTCGTGTGTTTGCATGGTGCACCTTTTTCCCCTGACGACTGCTGTCACATCGACTCACTTTGATAGTCAAAATAAGTCTTTTAAAATGTTTCTCTATACTCTCCAGACTCATCCAGACCTAAAACAATCAAGCTGGCTTCGTTTGCATCTTGTAGCACCAGCAACATCAAGAGAGCAGACAACACTTCCAGCTTCAGGAATGATTACCGTTGTTGGAGATGTGAGAGCCTGATAGAAGGAAGCTTCACTTTCGTAAGAGAAATTGTCTCTGGAGGGCTTAGAGTAGCTCGGAAAGAGCTTGCCTGGGGATTCAGGAAGACACTATCAATGGGATAGACTCGAGGTGCCATTTTACAAAGAGCTTCTTTTTTTCTTTCTTTTTTTCCCCCACTCTCTCCACCCCCGCCGATGTTGGCAGAAATTCTTGCAAAGTTGTAGAATGAAGGTGAATAGGACAAAATTAGTAGATTTCTGTGAGTCATGACAGTTTCAACACAACCCGGAGCTGTTCTTCACGCTAAATTATAGTGTGGGGTATTTTAGCACGTATGGGGATGATTAACCACGAGGCAGGCTCACCTCCAAAGGTGGTACTTTATGTCATTGTGCAACGTAAATTGAAAGAAATAGAGATGGGGGAGGGAGCCAAATGATTTGAATTTATACCATTTTCATATTTTTATCTTAATGGTACAGACAGCAGACTTACTAACTTCAAACTTTCCTATTAACAAAAGAGATCCGTAAGGAGACCTGGGCTTCACAATGCCAGTGCTCAAATGACCCAAGAGACTTTTCTTAAAGACCTGATATTAACTATGGGGGTCCTGACATGACATTTAAAACAAAACAAAAAGAAGTATCTTTCCAGAATGAAGCATCAAAATGATCTCCTATAATCAATGAAGTTTAAGAAGAAAGGATAATACCTTTACTACTTGAGATAGAGCTGCATTCAGACAGGAAGGAAGAATTTTTGTTTTCGTTGTATTAAGGTAGTGGAATAACTGCAGTAGCAGTAGCTAACAATTATTGAGCTCTTACTGCATGCCAGATATTATCCTAATTGTTTGTACCAATACACGATAGACTCACATCCACTCTATGAGTTAAGCATGTACTTAGTATGTCCATTTTATAGACAGGGGAACTGAGGCTTAGAGAGCTCAATTGCTTTGCCTAAGGCCACATTGTTAGTCAGTGGTGAGCCTTTGCAGGTTTTCCCCTCTCTTAGTGGGGAAAAACAAAAGTGAGAGCTGCCTGACTTTGGAAATGTAAGATCATTGACATAATTGGGAGGCAAAACTCCATGGTTCATCTTGCTGCATTTAGTGTGCTAACTAAAATGGGGCCCTGGGTTTCTGAGGCAAGCTCACCAGTATCAAGCACGTTTTTTGTTTGACTGCAGATGAGAAATATGAATGTATTTGTTTCTGTTTGCACACTTTTCCAGCTGAAAACCTCTCTTTTTAGCTGTCAACAATGTCACTTCCACATTTTCATGTGATGGGTTTCTACTGCTGCTTATTTTGAAACAGAGGTGATAATTAATCTTCCCACATTCAAGCACTGCAAACATATTTCAATTTCAAATGAGATAAGACCCAAGCTGAAACGCCTACACTTGTGTTTTAGATAGCTTTGTACCATGCATTGTAACTGGCCTGGATTTTCTCTGTGGCAGTCACATCATCGATGATGAGTGTAGAAGTCTTATTTCTAACGGACAGCATCTGCAGAATAGGGAGCAGACACATTAGCAAAAGTTGGAAGGAAGAAAGGAAATGGGACTCAGGTTAATGTTAGTCGTTTTGCTGACCCTATACATTTCCCTGATTCATCTACTTGTCTTTAAGTAGAAGCCTAATTTTGAAACGTACCTGTAGCATCCGGTGAATACATCTCTTCCTGTATTCAATGTCACTGATTTTGAAGTTGAGTCTGGTCAGTATAGAATCAGAACTGTAAGAGACTTGTCAGTCATATAGTTTATATTTACCTGTATGTGTTTGGATACTGATTTCTTGACTAGGATTTTAGTAAACTTTGGTTACAGGGGACTTCATACCACTAGTTATTATACATTCATCTCAAGCCGTAAGAGTAGAGAATAAAATTTTTAAGGGGTTATATTCTAATAACTTCTGTTTATGTATGTTATACATGGTTCAGTTTTTTCATGCAGTTTCTCTTGAAGAAATCACAAATCCCATCTAGAACCCTATATAACATGACTGTAATTATAGGTACCTATTCCTAAAGAGGCCAGTGCAGGGTCTTACACACATCACACAGTTCTTACACACACACACAGTTCTTACACACACACACAGTTCTTAGCAGGCACACATTCTGGGTTCTCATATTTCACAGGCAACCATGAAAAATATATCCCTCTTTTTCTCACTTCCTTTTGTTTCCTCTGATCTTTTATGTGCTTCCTGGCTGGAAGTGGCTTCTAGGATATCTGCGGCCACTCATGAGTCATGCAGGCTGCTTTGATGATGGTTGGGGTCCCAGCAACTTCATAGCACCTGTACCAGGAAGTGTACCATTTTCTCACTCTGAAAGTTATTATTACCAGAAATTCTTGAGATTTCCTGGTAAATACATTTTTCTTCATTTTATAGATATGTACACATATGTATGTAGACTTATAAATATTGATTTACAAAAACGAAGATGTTCATTCACCTTAGCAACCATAACTGAGTGAAACAAAACAGAAATATTAAGCAAAGGAAAAGGGAAAAGAAAAGGCGAAATAAAAGTTGTGTACTGCCTTTCCTTACTTGACCTATAACCCAATATTTCATTTGTCACATCCTGCTTCTAGATCGAGTTTTAAGATATTCATTTTAGTATAAAACATTATTAATAATTATCTATTTAGGTATTAGGTTTTAAATTTTATTTAAAAATAAATGAGGCAATTCTGAAGAAAAAACCCCCCATTTAGGATTGTTTTTCTTAGCATATTCTGACTTACACTTCTTTTCTCTGTATGTAGAGAACAGTATAAGAAGAGGAACGATATGATGGTCCAGGAAACAAGAAAGGAGTAATTTGGAGAAGAATAAATAGTGAAGTTTGGTAATTTGAGGTACTGGTTTTGATCTAGGAAGACATTCTCAACATAAATTGGGAAATATGAAGATAAATCTTAGAACAGAATTGAGAACTTGAAATGTTAATTTAAAAATCTGTAATCTACAAGAGGTGACATTTAAGGACTAATAATAATGGCTAACACACATTGAGCACATTTTGTATGCCAGGGATTGTCCTAAATGCTTCGCATAAATTAACTCATTTAATCCACACAACAACCCTGGTAGGTAGATATTATTATTGTGCTTATTTAACAGACAAGGGAAGGGAGGAACAAAAGGTTAAGTAAATTCCACAAAATCACTTAGCTGGGAAGTGTCAGAGTCAGGGTTTCAAACCCATGCAATCTAGTCACAAAGCTTGAATTTCAGCCAGTACAGAGGATGGTAGAGAAAGAAGAGAGGTGGGTCACAGAATATTATGAGATAATTTGCACTGATGGGCCAAATGAAGTCAGGGAAATGGTGAAGAAGAGAGCAAAAGAGAGCATGCCCTGGAGTCATTAGGAAAATTTGAATTGTGTAGTTTCTCAATATCCAAGATAGAAAACCATTTCATAAAAGGTGAGATCTACGGTGATGGGGATATCAAGGAGAATGAAGACCTAGTGAGGTTCGTTAGTTCAGGTGATTAGGAGTACGGTCTCTGCAGGAGAGCTACTTCTGGAGCACCTTGGACTGAAGAAAGGTGGTCTCCTCTATGGTCACACTGTCAATGATACAAAGTCTGCATTAGTTCCATAGAATTGAAGATTCTAATGGTTGTAAGCAATCAAAAAATAGCCTGGTTTGCTGGGAAAGTGTTGAAAAAGAAATGAGAAGATAATTACACGGCCCACTTCTTCACTTCTTTCAGTTTTCACTTAAATGTTACTGAGGCCGTCCCTGAAGACACTGAAGAAAATAACTTTCCCCTACCTCCTTATCTCCCTCTTCCCTATCTGCCACTTTATTTTTCTTCATTGCACTAATCACTTTCATATATACTATATATTTACTTGTGTATTTGTTTGTCACTTTTCCCCACTCAAAGCAAGTCCAGTCAGAGAAAGCTGTTGTTTTGTTTACTACTTTATCTCCAGAACCTAGAATAATGCCTGGCGTAAAGCAGACACGTAATACATATTCACTAAATGAATGGACCATATAATGATTAGTCCCTGACTTACTGGTGTGGCTCATTGATTTGGGTTCTGTTTTTTTCACAATCTATAAGATAAGGGGGATGCCTGAGATCATTTTTAAGTCTCTTCACTCAATATATTCACAATTCTAAAATTTCCACCCCCTTCTCTCCACCCCATTTTATTTCAGAAATGAGAGGTTGTATCCTGTTTCAGAAAAATTCAAGAGCCCGAAGGCTAAATTTGGATCTCCTCAAGATGTCAAGATGCCTGGATGTGATCTCATGCACCTGTTGGTCCTGAGTCAGCTATGAATAGTTCTGCACAATAGGAAGAGCCATCTTCTGCCGCTGTGTCTCAGGCATATTGTTTCAGCACGGTTTAGTCAAGCTCAATTTTTTGAAGCTGGAGTTGTGATTCCTCTTCAAAAACTATTCATCACTATTGTTCAAAGTCATTTGTAGAGTATAATTTTATTTTTGAAGCAGAATTTTCATTATCGGGTGACAAATCCACTAACTCAAAGTAGCTGGGTACTTCTAAGCTCCCAAGTTCAACAACCTGAGTCGGCAAACTTCATAAAGTGCAGAAGATTAAGGTGCTTTATTTTCTGGGACGTGTGCACTGGGTGCCAAAGCAGTCACTTTTTGTTCTTACAGTATTACAGGTAATTATATCATGAATGCTTTCCATCTTTCTGAAACAAATATGCCCTCTGGGGGACTTCCCTGGTGGTGCAGTGGTTAAGAATACGCCTGCTGATGCAGGGGACACGGGTTCGAGCCCTGGTCTGGGAAGATCCGACACGCCATGGAGCAACTAAGCCCATGCGCCACAACTACTGAGCCTGCGATCTAGAGCCCGTGAGCCACAACTACTAAAGCCCACGTGCCTAGAGACAGTGCTCCGCAACAAGAGAAGCCACTGTAATGAGAAGCTGGCGCACTTCAATGGAGAGCAGGCCCTGCTCGCCGCAACTAGAAGCAAGCCTGCACGCAGCTACGAAGACTCAACACAGCCAAAAATAAATTAGTTAATGAAATAAATTTAATATATATATATACCCTCTGAAGAAATCAAGTTTCTATTTCCAGGACTTTCTGGATACTGTCTGGATATCCCTTCTCTCTATTTATGTGAGTGAACTTCAAGCAGTTGATTTTGCTTTTCAGGAAAGGAGTAAAAAAAAAAAGAGGGAGGTACCAGGGAACTGTTTTCTGGAAAACGTATGTAATGCACCTATAATTATTTTTCTGCATAGGAGAGGCAAAGAGGGACGATGAGTGTGGTATCGCCAGGTGCTTTTATGTTCCTGTGAAGAACAGAGAAAAGTGGGTTATAGTCTAGGTCTTCTGAGTCTGGAATAAGTGTATTCATCTTCCTCAATCCATTGGCATGATGTATCATGGTTTCTACAGGGTATTTTTAAAACATTTTATTGGTTACTTAAGGACAAAGTAGAAAAGTGTGGACTGGGAGTTGAGGCAATTAGGAGGCTCTGCTGCAAGCTAAAAAATTTCACCTCAGGAATGTTTTTTAATAAATTAAGTCACTCACATTCAAAAGCAGGGTATAAACAAATGAAGAAAGGATTCATGTCATCCTGGAAGAGGCTTTCAGTACTGCATTCTTTAAACCATTTTTTAAAACTTTATTTTTGTACTTAATAAAGACTTAGAAAACTGTATTGTAATTATCTCCCCCTCTAGACGGACAGTTATTCAATAGATGAGACTGTTCCTTCTTCATACTGAAATGACTGGTACTTAATACAAATGATTTTCACTGGACTACCCATATGGACAGTCTGTAAAGAATGTGGAGCTCATCCTTCAACAGCAACCAGTTTTAAGAGGGACACCTGGCTATTGTCCATGACATTAGGAGCATCTTCACAGTCAATATACCTCTTCATAAACTCCCAGCAATTTCTGACACGTATATCTGTGTCAATATGAGAATATGAGGGAAATACAGCAAAGGAGAGAGATAAAGAAAAAGAATGGGCAATTCAATTTATGACTTCAATTCTTATGAGAATACTGGGGAAAATGACTATGCCTATTCGTAAAAGTCAGAAAAACAGTATGATTCACTACCTTAACCTTTTTCACTAAAATAGAATGTTTTCTCCCTGTATTTGTGTTCAACTTCAACCAGAGAAAATTAATTTGAATGTCAGATTGGGAGAACACTCTGACATAAATCACAGCAAGATCTTTTTTGATCCACCTCCTAGAGTAATGGAAATAAAAACAAAAATAAACAAATGGGAACTAATTAAACTTCAAAGCTTTTGCACGGCAAAGGGAACCATAAATAAGACGAAAAGACAACCCTCAGAATGGGAGAAAATATTTGCAAAACAATCAACGGACAGGGCTTCCCTGGTGGCGCAGTGGTTGAGAGTCTGCCCGCCAATGCAGGGGACACGGGTTCATGCCCCAGTCCGGGAAGATCCCACATGCCACAGAGCGGCTGGGCCCGTGAGCCATGGCCACTAAACCTGTGCGTCCAGAGCCTGTGCTCTGCAACGGGAGAGGCCACAACAGTGAGAGGCCTGTGTACTGCAAAAAAAAAAAAAAAAAATAATAATAATCAATGGACAAAGGATTAATCTCAAAAATATATAAACAGCTCATGCAGCTCAATATTAAAGAAACAACCCAATCCAAAAATGGGCAGAAGACCTAAATAGACATTTCTCCAAAGAAGACATACAGATAGCCAAGAAGCACATGAAAAGCTGCTCAACATCACTAATTATTAGAGAAATGCAAATCAAAACTACAGTGAAGTATCACCTCACACCACTTAGAATGGGCATCATCAGAAAATCTACAAACAACAAATGCTGGAGAGGGCGCGGAGAAAAGGGAACCCTCTTGCACTGTTGGTGGAAAGGTAAATTGATACAGCCACTATGGAGAACAGTAAGGAGATTCCTTAAAAAACTAAAAATAGATTTACCATATGATCCAGCAATCCCACTACTGGGCATATACCCAGAGAAAACCATAATTCAAAAAGACACATGCACCCCAATGTTCATTGCAGCACTATTTACAATAGCCAGGTCATGGAAGCAACCTAAATGCCCATCAACAGACGAATGGATAAAGAAGTTGTGGTACATATATACACAATGGAATATTACTCAGCCATAAAAAGGAATGAAATTGAGTCATTTGTTGAGACGTGGATGGATCTAGAGACTGTCATACAGAGTGAAGTAAGTCAGAAAGAGAAAAACAAATATTGTATATTAATGCATGTATGTGGAACCTAGAAAAATGGTACAGATGAGCCGGTTTGCAGGGCAGAAGTTGAGACACAGATGTAGAGAACAGACGTATGGACACCAAGGGGGGAAAACTGCAGTGGGGTGGGGATGGTGGTGTGCTGAATTGGGCCATTGGGATTGACATGTATACACTGATGTGTATAAAATTGATGACTAATAAGAACCTGCAGTATAAACAAACAAACAAACAAAGAAACAAAACAACTAATACTAAACTTTCTTTGGGTTATTTGTATGGAAATATGTTAATATAAATGTTTCAGACATTACATGAAATTTCTAAAAATCTTGTATGTTCTGGTATAATGTTATAAGTCATAATTCTAGTTATTACTTTAAAATGTATATCTCAGAAATAACTAAATTTCCTTGTCAATTGCATTATTATGAACTTTCATCAAATCTTTAACTGTGGTCATTTTTAAGTCTTTTGTCATTTACAGACAGTTCTGGGTGTACTCTGATGCTTTTGCAAATGTGTTCCTATAAAAGGGTTTCACCTTCAAGGAATTCATGGAAAAGACTCTGACAAGTACAGGTTTCTGGTAACTGACTATACTGCTGAACTGAATGAATAAGCATTTTCAGAACTCTAATGGAAAACTGATGAACTCACAAAAGTGCTAACAAAAGATCAAGATGAAAAAAAATTAATTACATGGGACTGAGTGAACTGATAAGGATGATTATAATTTTTGTGACTTTCTGTTTAAATAAAAAAAAAATCCCCCCCTAAAAGAAAATAACTGCAAAAAACAAAATAGTCAAACAACAATGGGAAGTGAGTGGGTGGAAGCAAAGATGAAATAGGATTGGTAGAATGTTAATAATAGTTGAAGCTGGTGATAGTCATATTGAGCTCATTATACAGTTCTGTTAACTTTGTATATACTTAAAATTTTTCATAATAAAAAGTTTTAAAAATTAAAAAAAATACAATTAAATGTCTTGTACTAAAATAAAATTGCTTATCAATAACATATCTTCAAAGGTGTGCTCTAAAAGGTGTTTTATTTCCACTTCATACCCCTTAGAAACATTTTCTGGTGATCAGACAACTAACACATTTGGACCTTTTCTCTGCCTTTCTATAAACAAAATTGGCAAATGAGAGAACAGAATGAGAAGACAGACTGCTATGAGAATAAGGGGAAATAGCATTAGGCAAAGTAGAAGGGAACAGTGTAAATCAATTAGTGGAGGGATATAGATGGTTTATACTTTCAGAATATACCTCCTTGATTTGCATGAGAATCCCGTTTGAACTCTATTACAACCAGTAAATAATTTCTTGCCTTAGATGCTTGTAATATATGGCCAAAGCAGCTAGAAACTATGAATACATAGTTGCTCATGTGCTATCACTTTCTCCAATAAAGTCCTCAAGGTAGCAACTGTAAGCTTCCAAAAATCACAGCCTTTCCTCAGAAAGAACCCACGAAGAATATAAATTACATTTTTAGACTTTTAAATGGAAATAAGTGAATAATTCAATTCACTTCTAGATGACTGTGGATTTGAGCTACCTAAGATTTTCTGGGTAGATACAAGCAATATTGCTATATATCATGAGAAATAATAATATTTTTGGTAGTGTTAATTATAGAGCACACAGGACTTACAAAAATTATACCTGGAAAAAAAAGAGGCTGCTGCTTTTGCTTTTCTGGAGCTTTTCAACAATCAATTTTGGATCAATTCTGAAACCTTTTCAAAACATTAAATACAGGAAAGAAAAAGACTGGTAAGATGGAAATGGATATCACAGTTTCTTTAATTTGAGGGTTCATATATTAATTTGTTACTAGATTTCCTAAAGAACATTCTGAAACTCTTAATTTATAGTATTTGTTTACAAATACATAGGAAAACAATAAATGTCTCAAATACTATCTGCCTGTATCTTCCCTGAAGGGCTTTGCATATTTTCAGCAAGAAACAAGTCTAAGTATCTTATAATTTTCACCAAAATGTTTCATAATTTCACAGCAGCCCTGCTAATGAAGTACAGTATGAGCCCTTATAATAAGCCAAAATGATTCCAAATTGCAGACAGTGCTTCCTAATATTGTGAAAATAGTGAGAACTGCTGGGGAGTAGGAGAGTTGTTTCCTGCTTTGGGCAGAGAAGAAGGCTGAAAGGAAATTTCATTTTGAAAGGGGAATGAGAAAGACTGATATGTGTATCCACCTTAGATGAAGTTCAAGGAATTCAGAAACTTGGAGAAATGAGTCTGAGAGGACTCAATATTAGCTGTGAGCACTGAGATCTAGCAACAATTTTGGGGATAGATACCAGATCATTTCCTCATATGTGGTATATGAACATTGATGTAGAAAATCAACATTTAGATACCTGAAGAAAGGAATATTGGAGATTGCAAAATTGAATCTGAAATTAATTTCCTGGTTTGCCACAGTCATAAATCCAGGCTTTCAACACAGAGGGGAGATAGGACAGCACATGGAAGCTTATTAAGTAAGGTTGGATTCATGGCATCAATATTAAAAAGTTCCTCTGACCAAGTGGAAATGCAAACACAAGGACACTAATAGTTATAGCAGCTAGTGGCTCTAATTTATTGAGTACCTACTATGTGTCTAACACTGAGGTAGTCCCCTATATGGTGTCAAATTCTCATTACTCTCCTTCAGGGTAAGCATTACCATCTTCACTTTGCAGTGAAATCTGAAGTTCAGAGAATGTGAGTCATTTGCTCAATGACTTAAAGCTAGTAGACAGAAGTAAGAGAAAGATCTCTGCCACATCTCATGTTCATTGTACACACCTGCCTCTGGGATCATCAAGCCACATGGGCATTTAGTGTTAATTACTCTGAGTGTGGAATGGAATATGTGTACTGAGAGTGAATGATGAGGATATTTTTAGATGGCATTGGCTTCAAATTATATTATTTTTATAGTTAAGTATTTATTTTAATATGTATTATACAAATGTCAATAGCTTACTATAATTCATATCCAGCTACATCATTTTTTAGGACAAAGTAGAAAATAAGGTAGGGGCATTCTAATCCAGTTTACATAGAACACACGAATTACTGGTGTGGTACTGAGGGTGACCATAAATGTTCCAAGTGTTAATTAAATAAAGTTTAGCTGAAAGCTTCTGAGAAAGGTAATTTAGATCTATCTATCTCTCTATCTACCCATTCATCCACCCACCAATTATCATTTATATGTCTATCTATTGTCTATCTAATATGGGTTTTCACTTTCTGAATTTCCAAGCCCTTCACTGTGTCCTTTTCAGCAGTGCATTAAAATTATCTTTAGTGCTAGTCAAATATAGCAAAATTCATGAAAGAGTGAGGGACTGATGTTTGAGCAAAACTAATCTAATCCAGTGTTATTCCAAACTCTGTTGATGTACCAATCAAGAAAATTAAATTATTATAAATCTATATAAATATATGTAATTTAAGACATACAAAAATAGACAACATAATAGAATGTAATAATAAAAAATAAATGTGACCAATGGAACCTCTTTTCACCCTCCTTCCACCAAAGGTATGCATATACTACTTTCAATGCCACTGACTCTTATCTCTTCTATAATTGAGGATAGAAGATACTAATATGTCTTAGTAATTTGTATGTGTCAAGTAACATCACATACTTTATCTTTTAAAAATACAAAAATTTATGATCCAGTCTTTTTCTCTGTCACAAATAAAATCACAATTAAAGAAAAGTTTTCTAAGTACCTCATTAGTGTTGAATATTCTAGGTTCTCATAGGTGGTGGGTTACAGGTGATAATTATTCTCTAAACTGAACAAAGGAAGACATTATAGCTGAAGTTGGAAATAAACATACTGAGCATGAGATGCTATAGTTTGGATTACTAAAGAAGGAAGCATAAAGTAATAAGGGTAAGATATTTGGAATGTGTGAGAACTATATACATCCCTATAATGAAATCATGAAAACAGAACAGCTTGAAATCGCAAGTAGAGCATTTAAATTGAACTTCCAAAAGGTGAAACATCTATCCAAATTGTGCCAAAACCTGCCAATTCCATATTGGTTGGATTAGTAATTTAATAACAAATAAAACAATCTTAGAAAAATATTACCATCATCTTCAAATAACTATTGATCATCATCTCTATATAAGGATGTATATGTGCTTCCAAAACTAGGAGAACTCAATTAGCAGTTTCAAACATGTGAACTAACTGATATTCCATATATATTGTTATCAAATCAGAATAACTTTAAAATTCAAAGTGATTTTGTAATGTGAAAAATTTTTCTTAGACTTTTAAATGCAAAATTCCCAGGGCTAAATGATTTACTCTTTCATGGGAAAAGTTAGGCAGAAATATTCTGCCTGAATCTGTGGTAGAAATTTTGCCCATGCCATTCTCCAAAATCACTGCAAATTTTAATAAAAGATTAAGTACATGCCAGCTGCAGACTGAAGTGGTGAAAGAATCAAAAGCCCAAACAAAGGGAAAAGTTTTGGTTTGAAATGTATATACAAAACAATCACTACCATAAATAAAAAAGACAGTAGGCAGCATGAGGCAGAGTTCAATTGTAATTATGTTAAGGGAAATTAAATCTCTTCCATCTTTTACCAATGCAAACTTCACTTCCCACATTCTTGAACCTAGTTCACTATTAAATGATGGTGATGAAAAGAAGGTATTGTATGTTGGAAATGAAATTAAATGAATAATGGTGTCTAAAAGAATAAATCTTGTCCTACTGTTGATGAAAATAAACATAAAATACGGTCTAAGGAAGGATTTTTTAATCGTTCTGAAATAACACATGAACTTCTGGGTTCCGATTTGATTTGTACCTCCCTTTTCTCATACACCCTGTGCATATATCCCTTTATGTTCACAGTACTTAAGGAATCAGTAGTATAAGTGTATGTGTCCGTATCCTGCATCAGAACATGACTCCTTGAAGCTAGAGCTATCTTGCCATCTTTGTATCTGTAATACACAGCATAGAGACAAATATACAGGAGAGTGATAAATACTGCATCAGTATTGGGGGAAAAAGTCAACAACCTTTTGCTGCCAAAGCTTCAACATATAATATATGTTCAATGCATTAGATGGATTTCCCCAAATATATTTTGAAGAACTGAGAACTTAAAGGAAGGGGCTGGTATCAAACTGTCTGGAAACAACTTTTGTACCAAATCACTTAAAGCCTATAAATACATTTTTTTTTATTTCACTCTAGAGGAAAAGAGACTGATTTGAATATCTGTAATCAAACAAGGTGTCCTTGAACTAGACTAGTGTTTTTGGTGGTTTAATACAGTTAGGTTGTTTCTATTCTCCAAAGGCACTCACAGACAACTGAGAAGAGATAGACCAAATGAAGGTTTACAAAAGTCACTCAAAGTTCATGTCAAATAAGTCTGGTCCATCAAAGCAAGGGTTTGAAAAAAATAAACAAGAAACAGAATTTCTTGTCTTAAATATGATCAAAACTCACAGTTTAGATGACAAGAAGCAGGTTGAAGTGTTTAAGTGGACTTGAGCTGCAGTGTCTCAGACTGAGAAACTAGCCAAAGATCACAACTTCCTTCTGAATCAAGTAAGAGAGAGCTAAAGCCAGTTACAAAGAGTAAAAGTACTACCTATGAATTAGGTCTATTGTGGTAATACCAAAAAAAAAAAAAAAACCCTAACTCTACTGAAACAAAACATAAGCTATCATGAAAATGAAATCTAATTGTCAGACTCCAGTAAATATAGAATCGTGACATGCTAAGTGCTGTATGACAGTGGTCCCCAACTTTTTGGCACCAGGGACCAGTTTCGTGGAAGACAATTTTCCCATGAACCGGGACGGGGGATGGTTTCAGGATGATTCAAGCGTGTTACGTTTATTGTGCACTTTATTTCTATTATTATTACATTGTAATATATAATGAAATATTTATACAACTCACCATAATGCAGACTCAGTGTGAGCCCTGAGCTTGTTTTCCTGCAACTAGATGGTCCCATCTGGAGGTGATGTGAGACAGTGACACCCCAAGTGTGTTGCTTATGTCCACTCTACTCCATAAGATGCAGCTTAATTGTCACTTGCCACTCACTGATAGGGTTTTGATATGAGTCTGCAAGCAGTTGGTTTATTATGGTGTCTGTGCAGTCAAACCTCTCTGCTGATAATAACCTGTATTTGCAGCCGCTCTCCAGCGCTAGCATCACCACCTCAGCTCCACCTCAGATCATCAGGCATTAGATTCTCATAAGGAGCGTGCAACCTAGACCCATTGCACGCGCAGTTCACAGTAGGGTTCGAGCTCCTATGAGAATATAATGTTGCCTCTGATCTGACAGGAGGAGGAGCTCAGGCAGTAATGTGAGTGATGGGGAGAGGCTGTAAATACAGATGAAGCTTCGCTAGCTCGCCCCTCACCCGTTGCTCACCTCCTGCTGTGCGTCCTGGTTCCTAACAGGCCACAGACCAGTACCGGTCCGTGGCCCAGGGATTGGGGACCCCTGCTATACCAAAAAAAAAGGTAAAGGGGCTTATTTAGATTTTAGATATTCACAATGCGCCTGGTTGCTATACCATAAATCTTCTCAAAGTATTTTCAATGTAAAGAATTAAAGTCTTTATATAACATATTATAGAAAAATTTTAATATGGTAATTATATAAAAATGGTTAATGTTAATTACCAATATTTCTGATTACAAAAGTAATGCATACTCTTTTTAGAAAAAAATGTTGAAATGTATAAAGAATAATATATACCCACTATGATTCTATTAACCATGGAAAATTCCATTAACATTTTGTTCACATTTATATTATCTTTCAGAAATAAATAAAAAGTAAGTACACATATATAATATTATATAATTTAAAAATCCTGCTGCATATTTTATGTCTGGCATTTTTTATTCAATATAAAATGGTTAACAATTTCTCATATTATTAAAACGTTTAAAACATTATTTTTAATTACAGCAAAATATACTATCTGTATGATAATTTATCTATTCATTCTCTACTGGGGGAATTTACTTCTTTTTTCAAATTTTTGCAATAATAACAGCACTGAAATAAATTTCCTGATACAGTAAGTCCCCTACATATGAACAAGCTCCATTCTGAGAGCACCTTTGTATATCTAATTTGTTTGTAAGTCCAACAAACTAAGCCTAGGTACCCAACTAACACAATCAGCTATATAGTACTGTACTGTAACAGGTTTATAATACTTTTTACACAAATAATACATAAAAATCAAACACAATAAATAAAGAAAACATTTTTAATCCTACAGTACAGTACCTTGAAAAGTACAGTGTACAGTACAACAGCTGGCATACAGGAGCTGGCATCTAGTGAACAGGCAAGAAGAGTTACTGACTGGAGGAGGGAGAAGAGGTGGGAGATGGTAGAGCTGAAGGATCGTCAGCAACAGGGGATGGAGGGCAGGCTGCAATTGTACTCACGCCTGACGTTGATGGCACAAGTTCTGGTTCCTTGCTGGATTCAGTTCTATCTATTCTCTTGAAAAAATGATCCAGTGATGTCTGGGTAGTAGCTCTTTCTTTTCTCATCATAGATGAGACGGTAGCACTGGATTGCATCCCAAATGGCTGCTGCAACCTTCGTGTACTGTTCTACATGTGGGTCCTGTACCTCAAAAACTAACAGTGCCTCCTCAAATGAAGAAAATCTCCATGCCATTTCCTGCGTCGTGAATCTCTTCGGTTCTTCAGCTACTTCTTCTTCTTCTTGTCTCTTTTCAGCCTTTCTCTGGGCCTCCAATTCCATCCTTTCGCCTCGCTCCACTCTCTCAATTACTTTCACTTTTCTTTCCAACATTATCGCTTGGCGCTTCTTAGCAGTACCAGCTATATCACCGCTGCTTTTATGCTTGCTTCCAGACATCCTGGGCTTGAAATAAAGATACTGTACTACTGAGAAGAGCATGCAGCAGGCTGACACCTGGGAGCCAGTTGGAAACATTCGCCTTTAGTCAACTAAAATGGAGAAATTAAATAATCCATAGGAGGGAGCTTCAAGATGGCGGAAGAGTAAGACATGGAGATCACCTTCCTCCCCACAAATACATCAGAAATACATCTACATGTGGAACAACTCCTACAGAACACCTACTGAATGCCGGTAGAATACCTCAGACCTCCCAAAAGGCAAGAAACTCCCCACGTAACTGGGTAGGACAAAAGAAAAAAGAAAAAACAGAGACAAAAGAATAGGGATGGGACCTGCACCAGTGGGAGGGAGCTGTGAAGGGGGAAAGGTTTCCACACACTAGGAAGCTCCTTTGCGGGCAGAGACTGCGGGTGGTGAGGAGGAGGGGGAAGCTTCAGAGCCACAGAGGAGAGCGTAGCAACAGGGGTGCGGAGGGCAAAACAGAGAGATTCTTGCAGAGGATTGGTGCCGACCAGTACTCACCAGCCCGAGAGGCTTGTCTGCTCACCCGCCAGGACGGGCAGGGGCTGGGAGCTGAGGCCCGGGCTTTGGTCGGATCCCAGGGAGAGGACTGGGGTTGGCTGCATGAACACAGCCTGAAGGGGGTTAGTGCGCCACAGCTAGCCGGGAGGGAGTCCGGAAAAAGGTCTGGAACTGCCGAAGAGGCAAGAGACTTTTTCTTGCCTCTTTGTTTCCTGGTGCGCGAGGATAGGGGATTAAGAGCGCCACTTAAAGGAGTTCCAGAGACGGGCGCAAGCCATGGCTAACAGCGCGGACCCCAGGGACGGGCATGAGACGCTAAGTCTGCTGCTGCCGCCACCAAGAAGCCTGTGGGCAAGCACAGGTCACTATCCACACCTCCCCTCCCGGGAGCCTGTAGAGCCCGCCACTGCCAGGGTCCCATGATCCAGGGACAACAACCCCGGGAGAACACACGGCGCGCCTCACGATGGTGCAAGGTCATGTTGGTCTCTGCGGCCGCAGGCTTGCCCCGAACTCCGTACCCCTCCCCCCCCCCCCCCCCCCACTGCCTGAGTGAGCCAGAGCCCACGAATCTGCTGCTCCTTTAACCCCATCCTGTCTGAGCAAAGAACAGACGCCCTCAGGCGACCTACACGCAGAGGCAGGTCGAAATCCAAAGCTGAACCCCGGGAGCTGTGCGAACAAAGAAGAGAAAGGGAAATCTCTTCCAGCAGCCTCAGGAGCAGTGGATTAAATCTCCACAATCAACTTGATGTACCCTGCATCTGTGGAATACCTGAACAGACAACGAATCATCCAAAATTGAGGAGTTGGATTTTGGCAGCAATGATATATACATTTCCCCCCCTTTTCTCTTTTTATAAGTGTGTATGTGTATGCTTCTGTGTGATTTTGTCTGTATAGCTTTGCTTTTACCATTTGTCCTAGGGTTCTGTCTGTCCATTTTTTTTGTTTTTCCTGTTTTTGTTTTTTCTTTAAGTATAGTTTTTAGCATTTGTTATCATTGGTTGATTTCTTTTTTGGTTTGGTTGCTCTCTTCTTTCTTTTTTTTTAATATTTTTATTACTTAAAAATTTTTTAAATAATTATTTTTCATTTTAATAAGTTTATTTTATTTTATCTTCTTTCCTTCTTTCTTTTTTCTTCTCTCTTTTATTCTGAGCCGTGGGGATGACAGGCTCTTGGTGATCCAGCCAGGCTTCAGGGCTGTGCCTCTGAGGTGGGAGAGCCAGGTTCAGGACACTGGTCCACAAGAGAACTCCCAGCTCCATGTAATATCAAAAGGTGAAAATCTCCCAGAGATCTCCATCTCAACGCCAAGCCCCAGCTCCACTCAGCTCAATACAGTACTGGACACCTTATTCCAAACAACTAGCAAGACAGGAAAACAACTCCATCCTTTAGCACAGAGGCTGCCTAAAATCATCATAAGGCCACAGACACCCCAAAACACACCACCAGACATGGACCTGACCATGAGAAAGACAAGATCCAGCCTCATCCACCAGAACACAGGCACTAGTCCCCCCCCACCCCGGGAACCCTACACAACCCACTGAACCAACCATAGCCACTGGGGACAGACACCAAAAACAACGGGAACTATGAACCTGCAGCCTGTGGAAAGGAGACCCCAAGCACAGTAAGAAAAGCAATACGAGAAGACAGAGAAAAACACAGCGGATGAAGGAGCAAGGGAAAACCCCACCAGAACAAAAAAATGAAGAGAAAATAGGCAGCCTACCTAAAAAAGAATTCAGAACAAAGATAGTAAAGATGATCCAAAATCTTGGATATAGAATGGAGAGAATACAAGAAATGTTTAACAAGGACCTAGAAGAACTAAAGAGCAAACAAACAGTGATGAACAACACAATAAATGAAATTAAAAATTCTCTAGAAGGGATCAATAGCAGAATAACTGAGGCAGAACAACGGATAAGTGACCGGGAAGATAAAGTAGTGGAAATAACTACTACAGACCAGAATAAAGAAAAAAGAATGAAAAGAATTGAGGACAGTCTCAGAGACCTCTGGGACAACATTAAATGCACCAACATTCAAATTATAGGGGTCCCAGAAGAAGAAGAGAAAAGAAAGGGACTGAGAAAATATTTGAAGAGATTATAGTTGAAAACTTCCCTAATACGGGAAAGGAAATAGTTAATCAAATCCAGGAAGCACAGAGAGTCCCATAAGGATAAATGCAAGGAGAAACACGCCAAGACACATATTAATCCAACTGTCAAAAATTAAATACAAAGAAAAAATATTGAAAGCAGCAAAGGAAAAACAACAAATGACACACAAGGGAACCCCCATAAGGTTAACAGCTGATCTTTCAGCAGAAACTCTGCAAGCCAGAAGGGACTGGCAGGACATATTTAAAGTGATGAAGGAGAAAAACCTACAACCAAGATTACTCTACCCAGCAAGGATCTCATTCAGATTCAACGGAGAAATTAAAATCTTTACAGATAAGCAAAAGCTAAGAGAATTCAGCACCATCAAACCAGCTTTACAACAAATTCTAAAGGAACTTCTCCAGGCAAGAAACACAAGAGAAGGAAAAGACCTACAATAACAAACCCAAAACAATTAAGAAAATGATAAAAGGAACATACATATCAATAATAACCTTAAACGTAAATAGATTAAATGCTCCAACCAAAAGACACAGACTGGCTGAATGGATACAAAAACAAGAGCCAAATATATGTTGTCTACAAGAGACCCACTTCAGACCTAGGGACACATACAGACTGAAAGTGAGGGGATGGAAAAAGATATTCCATGCAAATGGAAATCAAAAGAAAGCTGGAGTAGCAATTCTCATATCAGAAAAAATAGACTTTAAAACAAAGACTATTACAAGAGACAAAGAAGGACACTACATAATGATCAAGGGATCAATCCAAGAAGAAAATATAACAATTGTAACTATTTATGCACCCAACATAGGTGCACCTCAATACATAAGGCAAATGCTAACAGCCATAAAAGGGGAAATCGACAGTAACACAATCATAGTAGGGGACTTTAACACCCCAATTTCACCAATGGACAGATCATCCAAAATGAAAATAAATAAGGAAACACAAGCTTTAAATGATACATTAAACAAGATGGACTTAACTGATATTTATAGGACATTCCATCCAAAAACAACAGAATACACATTTTTCTCAAGTGCTCATGGAACTTTCTCCATGATAGATCGTATCTTTGCTCACAAATCAAGCCTTGGGGGGCTTCCCCAGTGGCACAGTGGTTGAGAGTCTGCCTGCCGATGCAGGGGACCCAGGTTCGTGATCCGGTCTGGAAATACCCCACATGCCATGGAGCAGCTGGGCCCGTGAGCTATGGCCACTGAGCCTGTGCGTTCAGAGCCTGTGCTCCGCAATGGGAGAGGCCACAATAGTGAGAGGCCCACGTACCGAAAAGAAAAAAAAAAAAAAATCAAGCCTTGGTAAATTTAAGAAAATTGAAATCCTATCAACTATCTTTTCTGACCACAACACTATGAGACTAGATCTCAATTAGAGAAAAAAATCTGTGAAAAAACACAAACACATGGAGGCCAAACAATACACTATTTAATAACCAAGAAATCACTGAAGAAATCAAAGAGGAAATCAAAAGATACCAAGAAACAAATGACAATGAAAACACGACGACCCAAAACCTATGGGATGCCGCAAAAGCAGTTCTAAGAGGGAAGTTTATAGCAATACAATCCTACCTTAAGAAACAAGAAACATCTGAAATAAACAACCTAACCTTACACCTAAAGCAATTAGAGAAAGAAGAACAAAAAACCCCCAGAGTTAGCAGAAGGAAAGAAATCATAAAGATCAGATCAGAAATAAATGAAAAAGAAATTAAGGAAATGATAGCAAATATCAATAAAACTAAAAGCTGGTTCTCTGAGAAGATAAAAACCGTTGATAAACCATTAGCCACACTCATCAAGAAAAAAAGGGATATGACAAACCCACAGCCAACATCATCCTCAATGGTGAAAAACTGAAAGCATTTCTACTAAGATCAGGAAAAAGACAAGGTTGCCCACTCTCACCACTCTTATTCAACATAGTTTTGGAAGTTTTAGCCACTGCAATCAGAGAAGAAAAGGAAATAAAAGGAATCCAAATCGGAAAAGAAGAAGTAAAGCTGTCACTGTTTGCAGATGACATGATACTATACATAGAGAATCCTAAAGATGCTACAAGAAAACTACTAGAGCTAGTCAATGAATTTGGTAAAGTAGCAGGATACAAAATTAATGTACAGAAATCTCTTGTATTCCTATACAACTTTACAATTTGTATGGAAACACAAAAGACCCCGAAGAGCCAAAGCAAACTTGAGAATGAAAAACGGAGCTGGAGGAATCAGGCTCCCTGACTTCAGACTATACTACAAAGCTACAGTAATGAAGACAGTATGGTACTGGCACAAAAAAAGAAATATAGATCAATGGAACAGGATAGAAAGCCCAGAGATAAACCCTCGCACATATGGTCCCCTTATCTTTGATAAAGGAGGCAAGAATATACAGTGGAGGAAAGACAGCCTCTTCAATAAGTGGTGTTGGGAAAACTGGACAGCTACCTGCAAAAGAATGAAACTAGAACACCATACAGAAAAATAAACTCAAAATGGATTAAAGACCTAAATGTAAGGCCAGACACTATCAAACTCTTAGAGGAAAACCTAGGGAGAACACTCTTTGACATAAATCCCAGCAAGATCCTTTTTGACCCACCTCCTAGAGAAATGGAAATAAAAACAAAAATAAACAAATGGGACCTAATGAAAGTTAAAAGATTTTTCATAGCAAAGGAAACCATAAACAAGACGAGAAGACAACCCTCAGAATGGGAGAAAATATTTTCAAATGAAGCAATTGACAAAGGATTAATCTCCAAAATTTACAAGCAGCTCATGCAGCTCAATATCAAAAAAAAAAACAAGCCAATCCAAAAATGGGCAGAAGACCTAAATAGACATTTCTCCAAAGAAGATATACAGTTTGCCAACAAACACATGAAAGAATACTCAACATCATTAATCATTAGAGAAATGCAAATCAAAACTGCAATGAGATATCATCTCACACCAGTCAGAATGGCCATCATCAAAAAATCCACAAATAATAAATGCTGGAGAGGGAGTGGAGAAAAGGGTACCCTCTTGCACTGTTGGTGGGAATGTAAATTTATACAGCCACTATGGAGAACAGTATGGAGGTTCGTAAAAAACTAAAAATAGAACTACTGTAAGACTCAGCAATCTCACTATTGGGCATATACCCTGAAAAAACAATAATTGAAAAAGAGTCATGTACCACAGTGATCATTGCAGCTCTATTTACAATAGCCAGGACATGGAAGCAACCTAAGTGTCCATCAACAGATGAATGGATAAAGAAGATGTGGCACATATATACAATGGAATATTACTCAGCCATAAAAAGAAACGAAATTGAGTTATTTGTAGTGAGGTTGATGGACCTAGAGTCTGTCATACAGAGTGAAGTAAGTCAGAAAGAGAAAAACAAATACCATATGCTAACGCATATATGGAATCTACAAAAAAAAAAAAAATTGGTCATGAAGAACCTAAGGGCAAGACAGGAATAGAGATGCAGACCTACTAGAGAATGGACCTGAGGATACGGGGAGGGGGAAGGGTAAGCAGGGACGAAGTGAGAGAGTGGCATGGACATATATACACTACCAAATGTAAAATAGATAGCTAGTGGGAAGCAGCCACATAGCACAGGGAGATCAGCTCGGTGCTGTACGACCACCCAGAGGGGTGGGATAGGGAGGGTGGGAGGGAGATACAAGGGGGAGGAGATATGGGGATATATGTATAAGTATAGCTGATTCACTTTGTTATAAAGCAGAAACTAACACACCATTGTAAAGCAATTATACTCCAATAAAGGTGTTAAAAATAAAAAGAACTATAGATGTAACATCAAAGCCACAGTGTAATAGAGATCTCCTAGCCTTCAACAACACCTAGAAGTAGGTGCTTAATGCATTTTTTCCACTATAATACTCGTAAAATCAGATATTATACCAGAGAGTAACACTAAATTCCTCAATATTTTATGGTAAACATGGTAAATTATAAAATTCAGAATAATAATAAACAGATGCTATTCAATTTATATTTTTAAAACATCATATTCCTGGCTTAAATAAAAGAAATGAAGAAATATTCCAACATAAAATAATCTACAATTCAAATGACTAGTGATAATCATTAGATTTCTATAAAAACAAGGTAAATGAGTGATTCAAAACAAAATTATCCCTCTTTACAGTCCTTTTGTATTCTATTAAATAAGTATACTGTATTGAGTGTGTCATCTTTTAATATAAGTCAATAAGGACGCAGTAACAGCCTAAGCAGACTTGCTTCTTAGACCCACTCAGTGGAAAATTTACAGAAAATGAAGAAAATATACATCAAGAATATGTAAGCGAATAATATCCCCGTATGAGTATACTGGAGTAGCCAGAGTAGAGTATCATGGAAAAAATGCCAATAAAATTTTATTACATTTATGGAGGGTAATTTTAGGATTACCCAGGGTTTTAATTCCTATTGTCTAGTTCTAGGAAGATATTCTTCTTAGGATGCAATTTAAAAAGTATGGATTTTAAAGTCAAATAGACATGATTTCAAATTTGACTCTGCTCCATCTACTAGTTATTTTATTTGTAGAAATTTGTTCAGTTATCCTGAGCCACATTTTACCCATTGTATAAAATTTATTAATATGTTTTGATTATTAGATTCCTATTAGAATTAAAAGCACTAATGTGTGTAAAGAGCCTAGTAGAATAACTGATTCTTAGTAAATCTTTATTGTTAGCTCTCTTCTCTTTGTTACTGAAGGCAAGAATTCTAGCAGAAGAAAACATACCACTTTCTACTTATTCCACCTAATTTATTTCATCCATGGAAGTAAAATGATTTCATACTAAATATTACATGTTTTAAGAATTACCTTTCAAAACATCAGGGTAGCAGGATTTTATCAAGAAAGGTTGGATTTCCAATGATAGAGGTAACTGTAATACATCAAATTCAATAAGCCTCAATATTCTATGCAAATAATCATAATTCTCCAAACTCCATGTAAGTCACACTATGCCCTTTAAGTCATGAATTGCTAAAGATCAGGGCTCATATTATCTTTTGCTGTATCACTAAGTGGCACCTAGAATATATCCAAGATAATGAAGCACAATATTATCCTCTTTTCTCTCTCATTTTATATATATATATATATATATATAAATATATATATATATATATATATATATATATATATATATATATATATACACATCTAGATTTACAAATCATTGATTACATGGAACTTTCCCCATATATTCCAGCAATGTTTCAATTCATTTTAATAATAACCTAAAAGAAAGAAAGAAAAACTACTTTACTTATAGTTTTATAGTAACTAATTAGCAAATCAGACACCTGAACTCAGACTCACTGTGTCTGTACTATAACATGCTGGTAGAGCCTAGCCGCAGGGCTGGAAACTTTGCCTAAAAGAAAGTGTAGACATTCCAGATTTGTTACTCCAGGCTTGGTGTCTTGCAAGGAAAACCTTTAAGCAGTTCAGATAGTTTAGGAAAAGGGCAGTCAGCTGAAACAATGCTGACAGAATAGGCCACTAAGTCCAAAATATTAAACACTGGGGTAAGGGTGAGTTAAAAGCCAGGCAAGTAGGTGAGGACAAATGTAGGCAAGAATCTGAATGGAGGACATTCATAGATACTAAACATCCAGTGGATGGCACGCGGAGTGCACGTTAAATAATGATTATGCAGATCCTGGTACAGAGGAAACATGTTATCTCAACCAGGAGGATTTCTGCTGGGACAGGAAAAAGTGTCTGGGCAAGCTGACAATTTCCTTCTATAGGAGGGGGCTTTGTGGTGTACACAGCTTGTTAGGGAAGCCAAATGTTCAGACACAACTGGGATGCTTTGAGCTGAGCATCTAGCATCAGGAACAAAGCAATTATGAAACCCACCTAAGTTCTCTTACCTCTATTTTTCTGAGCCAGAAGTGCTTGGGCTGAAAAGATTCTCTGCAAGATTAGTTCCATTTCTAGATCTTGAGGACTTACCTCTAGTTTCTTTATTTTCTTTGTTAAAGGTGGTTTACTTGACTAAAATCTCCTTGATGGCATAGATAAACTTCTCATTTTCACTTTTTACTGTGAGTGTCTTGTATGATGATGATGCCTAGTGTAGTCATTGCTGAAAACATATTATTAAATAGAATAATTATTTTTGACAAGGAAAATGTCCTCTTATCTCTTGTACTTTATGCATCTAAATAGAGGTCTTTGATTGGCTTGAGGGAGTTCAAAATAGCTTCTTTGAGTATGTTTAGGTTATTATAAAATAAAAATATCCCTGCATTCATTTTTTATGTAGCATAAGTGCAAATGCTTTTTGGCATATGAAAACTAAACACTGGTACTCTGACACATAGGAAAAGCCAGGTCATTTATATCCTACTTAGTAACAATATAAATAATGAGATGCTAAATATTCACACACACAAAAGATAAAAACCTTAAAAGAGAAATTTGAAAAGAAGTCTTAAAGGATTTCTATTCTGCCTCTCTTAGAGAAAAGTGCTGTTTATTATGTTTGTGAATTGTTTTGGTGATGAAAATAGAGTTGGAAAAAAGATAGGGCAATGTACAACATAGTGTCATCTCTTTCTGTGATTTATTTTCTTATAGGGGCGGGGAGAAACAGGAAGGAAAATCATACAAATATTTTAGTAATAATAAAAATATGATTTATTTCAATCTCTTTTTAAAATGCCACTCTGCTTCAATCAGAGAGTGAGATGGTCATGCAAACAAATTCGGAACTAGATGATACAACTTTTCAAAAAGAAATGATTGCTACAGGCTAAATAAATGCACACATTCATAACGCAAGTTGTCTTGTGTTTTCTCTAGCTATGAATATAGAAATTTATGGTGAAATATTATAATATAATATTTATAAGGCCAGACACTCAAACAGAATTGCTGAAATCACAGGACACTGCAACCTGCACTGCTGCCTTGCATTTAGGCCAACATTTTGGGGCTTAAGATGGTTAATTTTATATGTCAACTTGGCTAGGCCATGGTTCCCAGATATGTGGTCACACATGAGTCTAGATGTTTCTGTGAAGGTATTTTTTAGATAAGCTTAACATTTATTCAGTCAACTTTGAGTAAAGCAGATTACCTTCCATAATGCTGGTGGGCCTCATTCGATCTGTTAAAGACCTTAAGAGAAGAAGACTGAGGTTCCCAGAGGAAGGAAAAATTCTGCCTACAGACTGCCTTTGGACTCCAGCTACAACATGAATTCTTTCATTAGTCTCCAGTCTGCTGGACTGCTCTGCACCTTTGGGACTTGCCAACATGTTTCAGAATGGAATGACACATTTGAAAGTCACTTACACATTTTTCTGTTAACATTGGTTCTTGGATATGAATCCTCCCATTCGTTAAATTGACTCATTATCATTCAGAACTCCTTTCCTTTAGTGCTTTTGGAAATTTTGACTATGAGCTCATCTTCAGCAGGAGTTATTTTTGTGGTGGGGATTCCTTACACCTTGTAATTTCAAATTCAAAGTACCCTTACAAGGCATTTTCCAAGTTTTCCCTTCAGAACCTAAGTGTTTTTACTGGTTCCAGACCAGTTTTTATATTAACCTTTATTCTGGGATAAATAGTATCAACTGAGACTTCAAACTGAGGCATAGCCTTGGCATTTTGATGTTTCTCAGTTGACCCTATTACCATCTCTGTATGTGTAGGATTTAGCCAATTTCTCTCACAAAACTTTCATTCAAAATGGTGCACAGATATTAAGGGGACACACAACTCTATATATTTCTTTTTGATAAGGGACATTTGAGAAGAATGGAGAAACCTACCACGCAGACACCTGGGTTAAGAGCTCTAAGGCAGAGGGCACTACAAGTGCTTGGAGTGTTGGAGGAACAGCAAGGAGACAAGTGTGGCTAGGACATAGTGAGAATGAGTGTGAGATGGGTGAGACGATGTCAGAAAGGCAGTAGGAGCCAGTTCATGTAAGGTGTTGTAGGCCTTCCTTGTATGCAAGGATGAGAGCAGAGACAGAAGACGGTGGCTTGGAGGAGGGTGGTAACAGTAGAAATGGTGAGAAGTTTTCAGATACTGGATATAGTTTAAAGTTATAATTTGCTGTTGGGATGATTATGAGTTTTTAAAGAAAAGAGAGGATTTAATTTTAGGAGTTTTATAGCTATGTGACCTTGGGTTACTAACTTTACCTTTTGTAGGTATATTTTCTCATATATAAAATCCATTTTACAGTAGCCATTAACTACATATAAATATGGCTATTTACATTAAAATTAAAACTAATTAAATAAAATTAAAATTCAGTTCATGAGTAGTATTAGGCGCATTTCAAGTGCTCAGTAGCCACATGCATAGAAGGTTTCCATCATTGCACCAAACTTTATTGGAATGCGCTGGACTATTTTTAAAGACCTTTCTACTCAAAATTTAATAATTAAATAATCTTAGTGGAAACATAGTGGACGTATATTGTTGCTATTTGTCAGTTAACTTATTTTGGCCAATAAGCAGTCTTGCTTAGGTCGTCAGTAAGTGCTTACTGAATTCAACTGAGCCGAGACCAGTAAAGAAAACCATAAGTGACACCTCTGACCTGAACAGAAGGCTAGCAGCTGCAATAGAAAAAAACCCAAAAAAAACCCCAAAACGGGTGGGGGGATGTGAGACATCAAAAAGAAGAATGGTCAGCTCTTGAGAACTGATTAGTTAGGAAGTTGAGAAAGAAGTAGAGGACAACTGGACATTTAAAACAGCTGTAGAAAGGAGAAAACGGGTCAGAAGAAAGAGCAGTAGTGGGTCAGATGGGAAGTTGTAGCCCTTACAGTGCAAGCAGGTACTCTGGTGTGCATAATAAGATACTTGGAAAAAGAGATTAATCTGGAAACAATTTTTGGTGTTTATGTATTTTTCTTCTTTACATTCCTGTGTATTTAATAACTTCTCTACCCCTTAAAACACATAAGAAAATATATACATTGTATAAATAATTGCTGAACTAAATTGAAAATGGATTGATTGAATGCAACTATTTTTGCACTTTTTCCTCAAATGTACACAGAGTTATGTGTGGAAATATTTTAGTCTAACAAACAAGGAATAACCCTGGAATCTTTAAACTAGCTTATGCATATTAGCAATAAATTATGCATTTCCAGTTGGCATCTGTTTATTAAATAATTCACTTAGCTTAAATTTTGTCTAAATATCTTTCCCCAATAATTTACAAAATCTCCTGTCAATGAAATGAAATAGACCAAATTCATTTTTTCTCCCTCTTTCCCTCCCTCTCTTCCTACTTCTCTCTCCTTTACTTCTACTCACCTCTCTGCCCTCCAAGATGATAATAGGAAGGGTCTGAGATATACCAAAGATGTTATTAATTTATTCTGTTATATAGCAGTCAGAATTGATAGAACATTTTAGATGAGTGAAATACAAGATTTATATGTTTAAGAGCCCTGGGAAGTTTTTAACAGCACTCTAATTTAAAAAAAAAGACTATTAACCCGCGTTCCTTCCTTTTTCTGCCATCCGCTCCCCAGTTCCTTCTACTGATACTGCTGCAAAAACTGAGGAAAACACTTTCTCACTGAGATCAAGCAGGGCTCTCTTGTAGTCCACTTTTATTGTTTTGATAACACAATTCTAGAATATATCATGTGTTTTTGGTCTTCAGTTACTTTGAGGGGAGGCACACTTGGTGAATTCGCTGTCAAGTGGTTTTCAAAGGAGCCGCTGCTTGTGCCTGATAGAGACCAGAGTGCAGGACCCAAATGGTAAATATTTAACAACGGGGAATTATTCTTCACTTGCTTGTACTCTGGCACAGATTTGTAATACTAATAATCAGCTTTAATTAATAGGTGGCTGTGCCTGAAGCCACAAGTCTCCCAACAACAAATTACATACACATCTTATTAAAGCTTTTATTGTTGATGCCTCTTTTGCTGCAATAATGCACTCATCCTTCGATATGAACACCAAAAACATTGCCTGATCCATCATAGATGCTAAAAAAAATCGTTGATTGAACAAATGTATAAATAATGAAGGCTGAACCCTGCTATATCTTTCTGAGTGATTGTATTCCATTGTTTATGTAATAATATTGCCAGGTTTGATGAGGATGATAATAACAAGAAAATCCCCTGCATTTTAGATTGTATTGCAATTTGCAAAATCTTTTCACATATATTGAGTCAACCAATTTTCACAGAGAAAGGAGAGTTGAATTCACTTATTTTTTACAGGTCATTAGTATTGGTAACTCCCATCCGGGTAAGTCCCTTTGTCATTGATTCTAGGACTTCTTTAATTATACTGAACTGTGACCATAATGATTTATCTTGAGCTGAAAGGTATTGAGGAGCAAGGAGGTTTCATGATGTTAAACATGTAAGGTTTTATCTAAAGGAGGCATTAGGAGAAAAGAGAATATTGTTATCAAAGTATTAACAGTCTACTTCTATGATGCTGTGTAAACACTATGCCAAAGAAATATATTCCTTAAACAACTTATATTCTACGACCAGGATCATACAGCCAGGGGCAGACACAGAAGAATGAAAGAAAAGTTACTTGTGAAAGCAATAATTGTATCCTTCAGTGTTCTATCTCTGGCAGTTTAATTAATATTTGGCTTGAGAGATAACTTGTTTGCTCTCAGAAGTTTAAAGCATCATTTCCTAAAGTGTATTATGCAGGATGGAAATCGGTGTAACTAAGTGTGATCAACATGGAGATAGGCTCTCTTCAAGGAAGGACTTGTGTCTGGGCTACAGGAAGTTGTGGAGGGCAGACAGTGGTCATCAGACTCTCTCCAGTTCTCAGCTCCTTCAGGGCAGGCCTCAGCTGCAGAGAACTGCGTTCTTGGTCTCCCTCATCTGGTGACTGAGGTAGGACATTTCCCCTGGCACCCTGGAGCTCCATCTCAATGTCTACATCGGGGAGCACAATCCAGGACACCAGAAAAATGGCTCCCTACTAAACGTTTGGGAAATCATCCAGGTTTTTCCTTCTGAATTCTTAGAGCCTATAAATGCCCTTATGCATCAAGAATCTTTGAGACCAGACTCTGCTGTACAGCATTTCCCGAACTTGATAGTCACTTTTTTCCCCAGGAACATTTCACCAGACTATTGTTCTGCAGAAAATGGGTTAGAGAATTGGCATAGCAATTCTCCTGATCCACTGTAGGTTGATTTCTCAGCCATGAACTCAGATAAATATTTTTGAACATATTACATTTTGCTGTACCACCTGTTGGGAATAATGAGTTTTCTTTCTGCCCGTTAAAAAAATTATATCTGATTTTTTTCCTATATCTATTTTTTGTAAGTCACAAGGGGCCCTTCTTCATCTTATACCTCTCCTATTTCCCCAGGATGAATTCCGATTCTCCTTAGATGCTTCTTTGTACTTCAAGCACCCTCTAACTCCCTTCCTCACTCCTCGGTTGCAGCACTGCTGAACTATAGCTATATTTACATTGTCTTTACTACTATCATAACTTTAGTTTTTATTTGTAAGCTTTAATTTCAAACTTACAGAAAAGTTACAAGAATAGTATCAAAAAATCCATATACCCTTTTCCCAGATTCACCTATTGCTAATCTATTGCCCCACTTGCTTTCCACATGCCCACTCTCTCTTTCTCCATTATTAAATATGTATGTATATGTGTGTGTATATGTGTACATATACGTGTGTGTATAATTTTTTCTGAACCATTTGAGAGTAAATTGTTTACATTATGATACTGTACCTTAAATATTTGAGTGTGAATTTCCTAAGAGTAAGCATTTTCTTACATACCCACAGTGTAGTTCCCAACTTCAGTAAATTTATCATTGATCTAGTAACTTTCCCTTATTTGCTATCTGTATTCCAATTTTGTCAGTTGCTCCAGTAATGTCCCTTAGAGCATGTTTTCTCAGTGAGAAGGCCCTTCCTGAACATGGAAAAATGAGCAGAGACAGGGATAGTAATTTCATTGTGTATATTTTTTTTAATATTGGATCTGGAGTGAAACCAACACCAACTAATACTCCTTGAACAGTTGGCATATACTAGGCACTTTTACATAGATAATCTTGTTTAATCCTCTCAATAAGGCTATAAAGTAGCAGTATCCCCATTCAGCAAATGCTAGAATTGGAACTCAGGGAGTTTAACTGACTAGGCTAGAAGAGCAAATAAGAGATGGCTAATCCATTAAGCTAGCCCTCGGGGACTTTGTCTCTTCATCTTTGAATATGACACAGGCTCTACAGGCATAAAAAAATTCAATATTATTTTATTTTTTGTTAAATCAACTGACTGAATGGACAGCTGGATGAAGAGACAGTACGAAGGTGAGACAACGGATTCTCGGAGTCCAAATTCAGCAATGACATGCAGTTAGAGGAGGCCTGTATGCCATTTTCTGTGTGTGTTGCAGTATTCTGGGATATAATGATGATACTTCGCTGGGAAAAATTATGTTAACCCTTGAGAATTCTCTACCAAATTTTGTTTCTTGATAATGCCTTATATTTTATGAAGAATTACATTTCCTGGCCACTGGATTAATTTAATGTAGTTGTCATGTTCTTGTTAGGACATGCTCCAGCCCTGTGGATAATGAAAGCTCACTAAATAGAAAACAATAAAATAAAATAAATTGGAATAGGGTTTAAGAAGGAACAAATTAATGAGACTCTTACAAGGGGTATAACTCCTCGGAATGGAGAGCCTTTTATTTTTGTAAGGAGGCATCATTAATTATTCTAATCATGTGTACTCAAAGAAGAATATTCAAGAACCTTTTAAAGGAGGGTTCAAGCAAGTTTATATCTTATTTTTTTCCTAAAGAATCTAGAAATTCCACAAATCAGCAGCTGAAAAATGTGTGTGTGTGTGTGTTAAGGTAGTTTGCACAAAGCTCCATCATTATTGAGGAGGTGACGATGTTAGATTTGTCTCAACAAGGGATTAGTTAGTTTATCAATTGGAGCTATCTGAATTTCCAGAAATTACCCTTCTGCTCCTGGATCCAATCTGGCAGTATATTTCCTTAAATGAGTCAGAACCTTTGCATTCTTTTCTTCCTGTTCCAACCTAGAGCTCTGTATGAGAGTGGAACTACAGTCATTTCTCTTCAACTGTTCTGAATATGAGTAAATTGAATTAAAAACCCCCACTGTTGTACATCTCTGTAGCTGTGCCCCTTAGAAACAGCACTCAGAAGCTCTTGTTTTTGAGACTGTTCTTCCAGCATTCAGCTTTAGGTACAGCAGGGGATGGAATAAGCAATTTTCAGATTCCATGGTGGGCTGGATTAAATTACTCCACAGGCCATATGTCTCACAGACCTACTAGAATGGATTAAGTGTTTTGCTTCCTCTTTGCATTTGAATATTTTTTCATAAGAGAATGAAAATGTTAATGCAGACCTAGTAGGGGAGAGACAGACAAACAAACAAACAAATTCAGTTAGCAAAGAAGCATCCTGGATATTTCCTGTTGGTGCAGGTCAGCCAGGACCAGATGGATTTGAAGATGAAAAGGTTGAAGCAGGCCATTCTGGTTGGAATTCATTAACAATTAATACATGTTCCATCAAGGACCAGGAGTAACCAGCAGGTTTGGGTTTCTTAAAAGATTTGTTTGTTTTGAATTCCTTTCTATAGTTTTATGACCCAGACTATTAGAACTTAAAAATGAAAAACCTAATATACATATAATTGCATATGGAGGAAAAACATAGGCAGGTATACGGAGTTAAAAAGACTTGGGTTGTGATTCAACAATCATATGAACTCTGACATGATATTTAATACTTTGAGTCTTTATTTTTCGATAGTAAATTGGAAATAACAATACTGTCATAATTAACCTTTGCAGATATTACTAAAAGAAAATTTGAATCCTGTTTTTTTTTAACTGTTGAACACAGGTTCTCAACTACAATCCTGTATTTCCACTTCTGTAGAGAATGAAAATAAAGCCTTAGAACCTATGATGTTAGCTTCCTTTCTTCTTCTTTTTTTTAACATATTCATTGGAGTACAATTGCCTTACAGTGGTGTATTAGTTTCTGCTGTATAACAAAGTGAATCAGCTATACATATACATACATCTTCATATCTCCTCCTTCTTGCCTCTCCCTCCCACCCTCCCTATCCCACACCTCTAGGTGGACACAAAATACTGAGCTGATCTCCCTGTGCTATGTGGCTGCTTCCCACTGGCTATCTATTTTACATGTGGTAGTGTCTATATGTCCATGCCACTCTCTCACTTCGTCCCTGCTTACCCTTCCCCCTCCCCATGTCGTCAAATCCATTCTCTATGTCTGTGTCTTTATTCCTGTCCTGCCCCTAGGTTCTTCAGACCCTTTTTTTTTTTTTACATTCCATATATGTGTGTTAGCATGCAGTATTCGTTTTTCTATTTCTGACTTACTTCACTCTGCATGACAGTCTCTAGGTCCATCCACCTCGCTACAAATAAATTAATTTCGTTTCTTTTTATGGCTGAGTAATATTCCATTGTATATATGTGCCACATCTTCTTTATTCATTCATCTGTCGATGGACACTTAAGTTGCTTCTGTGTCCTGGCTATTGTAAATAGGGCTGCAATGAACACTGCCGTACATGTCTCTTTTTGAATTATGGTTTTCTCAGGGTATATGCCCAGTAGTGGGATTGCTGGGTCGTATGGTAGTTCTATTTTTAGTTTTTTAAGGAACCTCCACGCTGTTCTCCATAGTGGTTGTATCAATTTACATTCCCACCAGCAGTGCAAGAGGGTTCCCTTATCTCCACACCCTCTCCAGCATTTATTGTTTGTACATTTTTTGATGGTGGCCATTCTGACCGGTGGGAGGTAATACCTCATTGTAGTTTTGATTTGCATTTTTCTGATGCTTAGTGATGTTGAGCATCCTTTCATGTGTTTGTTGGCAATCTGTATATCTTCTTTGGAGAAATGTCTATTTAGGTCTTCTGCCCATTTTTGGATTGGCTTGTTTGTTTTTTTGATATTAAGCTGCATGAGCTGCTTGTGTATTTTGGAGATTAATCCTTTGTCAATTTCTTCAGTTGCAAATACTTTCTCCCATTCTAAGGGTTGTCTTTTCGTCTTGTTTATGGTTTCCTTTGCTGTGAAAAGCTTTTAAGTTTCATTAGGTCCCATTTGTTTATTTTTGTTTTTATTTCCATTTCTCTAGGAGGTGGGTCAAAAAGGATCTTGCTGTGATTTATGTCATGGAGTGTTCTGCCTATGTTTCCCTCTAAGAGTTTGATAGTGTCTGGCCTTACATTTAGGTCTTTCATCCATTTTGAGTTTATTTCTGTGTATGGTGTTAGGGAGTATTCTAATTTCATTCTTTTACATGTAGCTGTCCAGTTTTCCCAGCACCACTTATTGAAGAGGCTGTCTTTTCTCCATTGTACATTCTTGCCTCCTTTACCACAGATAGGGTGACCATATGTGCGTGGGTTTATCTCAGGGCTCTCTATCCTGTTCCACTGATCTATATTTCTGTTTTTGTGCCAGTACCATACTGTCTTAATTACAGCAGCTTTGTAGTATAGTCTGAAGTCAGGGAGCCTGATTCCTCCAGCTCCGTTTTTCATTCTCAAGATTGCTTTGGCTATTCAGGGTCCTCTTTGTTTCCATACAATTGTGAAATTTTTTGTTCTAGTTCTGTGAAAAATGCCATTGGTAGTTTGATAGGGATTGCATTGAATCTGTAGATTGCTTTGGGTCATATAGTCAATTTCACAATGTTGATTCTTCCAATCCAATAACATGGTATATCTCTCCATCTGTCTGTATCATCTTTAATTTCTTTCAACAATGTCTTATAGTTTTCTGCATGCAAGTCTTTTGTCTCCTTAGGTAGGTTTATTCCTAGGTATTTTATTCTTTTTCTTGCAGTGGTAAATGGGAGTGTTTCCTTAATTTCTCTTTCAGATTTTTCATCATTAGTGTATAGGAATGCAAGAGATTTCTGTGCATTAATTTTATTTCCTGCTACTTTACCAAATTCATTGATTAGCTCTAGTAGTTCTCTGGTAGCATCTTTAGGATTCTCTATGTATAGTATTGTGTCATCTGCAAACAGTGACAGCTTTACTTCTGCTTTTCCGATTTGGATTCCTTTTATTTCTTTGTCTTCTCTGATTGTGTGACTAAAATTTCCAAAACTATGTTGAATAAGAGTGGTGAGAATGGGCAACCTTGTCTTGTTCCTGATCTTAGTGGAAATGCTTTCAGTTTTTCACCATTGAGAATGATGTTGGCTGTGGGTTTGTCATATATGGCCTTTATTATATTGAGGTAATTTCTATGCCTATTTCTGGAAGGTTTTTTTTTTTATCATAAATGGGTGTTGAATTTTGTCAGAAGCTTTTTCTGCATCTATTGAGATGATCATATGGTATTTCTCCATCTATTTGTTAATATGGTGCATCACATTGATTGATTTGCATATATTGAAGAATCCTTGCATTCCTGGGATAAACCCCACTTCATTGTTTTAATGTGCTGTTGGATTCTGTTTGCTAGTATTTTGTTGAGGATTTTTGCATCTATGTTCATCAGTGATATTGGCCTATAGTTTTATTACTTTGTGGCATCTTTGTCTGGTTTTGGTATCAGGGTGATGGTGGCCTCATAGACTAAGTTTGGGAGTGTTCCTCCCTCTGCTATATTTTGGAAGAGTTTGAGAAGGATAGGTGTTAACTCTTCTCTAAATGTTTGATAGAATTCACCTGTGAAGCCATCTGGTCCTGGGCTTTTGCTTTTTGGAAGATTTTTAATCACACTTTCAATTTCAGTGCTTGTGATTTGTCTGGTTATATTTTCTATTTCTTCCTGGTTCAGTCTCAGAAGGTTGTGCTTTTCTAAGAATTTGTCTAATTCTTCCAGGTTGTACATTTTATTGGTATATATTTGCTTGTAGTAATCTCTCATGATCCTTTGTATTTCTGCAGTGTCAGTTGTGACTTCCCCTTTTTCATTTCTAATTCTATTGATTTGAGTCTTCTCCCTTCTTTCTTGATGAGTCTGGCTAATGGTTTAACAATTT
Source organism: Grampus griseus (assembly GCF_964374135.1). Taxonomy (NCBI): domain Eukaryota; kingdom Metazoa; phylum Chordata; class Mammalia; order Artiodactyla; family Delphinidae; genus Grampus; species Grampus griseus. The sequence goes on along the minus strand of NC_139000.1, from coordinate 71,255,163 downwards.
TGTGTATCTTCTCAAAGAACCAGCTTAAGTTTTTATTGATATTTGCTACCTCTTCCTTCATTTCTTTCTCATTCATTTCTGATCTGATCTTTATCATTTCTTTCCTTCTACTATTTTTATGTTTTTTTGGTTCTTCTTTCTCTAATTGCTTTAGGTGTAAGGTTAGGTTGTTTATTTGAAATGTTTCATGTTTCTTGAGGTAGGATTGTATTGCTATAAACTTCCCTCTTAGAACTGCTTTTGCTGCATTCCATAGGTTTTAGGTCATAATGTTTTCATTGTCATTCGTTTCCAGGTAATTTTTGATTTCCTATTTGTTTTCTTCAGTGATCTCTTGGTTATTTAGTAGTGTATTGTTTAACCTCGTGTTTGTAATTTTTTACAGATTTTTTCTCGTAATTGATATCCAGTGTCCTACTGTTGTGTTCAGAAAAGATACTTGATACAATTTCAGTTTCCCTAAATTTACCAAGGCTTGAATTGTGCCCCAAGATATGATCTATCCTGGAAAATGTTCCATGAGCACTTGAGAAGAAAGTGTATTCTGTTGTTTTTGTTTAATGTGTCACTTAAAGTTTGTGTTTCCTTATTTATTTTCGTTTTGGATGATCTGTCCATTGGTGAAAGTGGGGTGTTAAAGTCCCCTACTATGATTGTGTTACTGTCGATTTTCCTTTTTATGGCTGTTAGCATTTGCCTTATGTATTGAGGTGCTCCTATTTTGGGTGCATATATATTTACAATTGTTATATCTCCTTCTTGAATTGATCCCTTGATCATTATGTAGTGTCCTCCATTGTCCCTTGCAATAGTCTTTATTTTAAAGTCTATTTTGTCTGATATGAGAATTGTTACTCCAGGTTTCTTTTGATTTCCATTTGCATGGACTATCTTTTTCCATCCCCTCACTTTCAGTCTGTATGTGTCCCTAGGTCTGAAGTGGGTCTCTTGTAAACAGCACATGTACATATCCTGTTTTTGTATCCATTCAGCCGGTCTGTGTCTTTTGGTTGGAGCATTTAATCCATTTACATTTAAGGTAATTATTGATATGTATGTTCCTTTTACCATTTTCTTAATTGTTTTGGGTTTGTTATTGTAGGTCTTTTCCTTCTCTTGTGTTTCCTGCCTAGAGAAGTTCCTTTAGCATTTGTTGCAGAGTTGGTTTGGTGGTGCTGAATTCTCTTAGCTTTTGCTTATCTGTAAACGTTTTAATTCTCCGTTGAATCTGAATGAGATCCTTGCTGGGTAGAGTAATCTTGGTTGTAGGTTTTTCCCTTTCATCACTTTAAATATGTCCTGCCACTCCCTTCTGGCTTGCAGAGTTTCTGCTGAAATATAAGCTGTTAACTTTATGGGGATTCCCTTGTATGTTATTTGTTGCTTTTCCCTTGCTGCTTTTAATTTTTTTTTTTTTTTTGTATTTAATTTTTGATAGTTTGATTAGTACGTGTCTTGGCATGTTTCTCCTTGGATTTTTCCTATATGGGACTCTCTGTGCTTCCTGGACCTGACTGACTATATCCTTTCCCATATTAGGGAAGTTTTCAACTATAATCTCTTCAAATATTTTCTCAACCCCTTTCTTTTTCTCTTCTCCTTCTGGGACCCCTATAATTCAAATGTTGGTGCATTTAATATTTTCCCAGAGGTCTCTGAGACTGTCCTAAATTCTTTCTGTTCTTTTTTCTTTATTCTGGTCTGTGGTAGTTATTTCCACTATTTTATATTCCAGGTCACTTATTCGTTCTTCCACCTCAGTTATTTGGCTATTGATTCCTTGTAGAGAATTTTTAATTTCATTAATTGTGTTGTTCATCATTGTTTGTTTGCTCTTTAGTTCTTCTAGGTCCTTGTTAAATGTTTCTTGTATTTTCTCCGTTCTATTTCCAAGATTTTGGATCATCTTTACTATCATTACTCTGAATTCTTTTTCAGGTAGACTGCCTATTTTCTCTTCATTTGTTTGGTCTGGTGGGTTTTTCCTTTGCTCCTTCATCTGCTGTGTATTTCTCTGTCTTCTCATTTTCCTTAACTTACTGTTTTTGGGACCTCCATTTCCCAGGCTGCAGGTTCATAGTTCCTGTAGTTTTTGGTGTCTGGCCCCAGTGGCTAAGCTTGGTTCAGTGGGTTGTACAGGCTTCCTGGTGAAGGGGACTGGTATCTCTGTTCTGGTGCATGAGGCTGGATCTTGTCTTTCTGGTGGGCAGGACCACATCCAGCTGTGTGTTTCGGGGGTGTATATGAACTTATTATGATTTTAGGCAGCCTCTCCGCTATTGGGTGGGTTTGTGTTCCTGCCTTGCTAGTCGTTTGGCTTAGGGTGTCCAGCACTGTAGCTTGCTGGTCGTTGAGTGTAGCTGGGTCTTAGCATTGAAATGGAGATCTCTGGGAGATCTTTCGCCATTTGATAGTACACGGGGCCGGGAGGTCTCTGGTGGACCAATGTCCTGAACTCGGCTCTCCCACCTCAGAGGCTCAGGCGTGACACCCGGCTAGAGCACCAAGACCCTGTCTGCCACACAGCTCAAACATGGGAGAGGCGCCCTTGCTTGGAAATGTGCAGCTGAGGAGCTTGGTGAGAAACTTTGACATATACGAGTAGTGAGGCAGGGGCTCTCCCGAGGCACTGGATCTGCCCTTTCCCTGCGTGAGAGCTCAAGCACCAAGGTCTCACCCACGGCTTCCTTTTTTTTTTTTGCAGACACAGGCCCCTCACTGTTGTGTCCTCTCCCGCTGCGGAGCACAGGCTCCAGACACGCAGGCTCAGCGGCCATGGCTCACGGGCCCAGCCGCTCCGCGGCATGTGGGATCCTCCCAGACCGGGGCATGAACCCGTGTCCCCTGCATCGGCAGGCGGACCCTCAACCACTGCGCCACCAGGGATGGCTTCCTTTCTTTTATCAACTTTAAAATGGTAGGATGCTGTGGGAGTGGGAGAAGGAAAGAATGTGAATAAAACTGAAGAAGATTTTGAAATTTCTGGAAGCCTCTGTTATTCCTTTTCTTTTAAAACCCAAGAAAAGACAGTAAATATGAGTTCATCATTACAAAGAAATAAATCTGAAATCACAACAAAGCATTTTCCCTGTGGCCCTCATGGCTTTCCAAGGTAATTGAGTCTAAAGAAGAAAGTAGAAGCATATTATAAATAGAAATTAATAGACTAAATAGAAATAGAATTTGGATTTGTTTTTTAAGAAAAACTCATAATGATGATATAATCTATTGTGTTAATGAGTGCTTATATACTTACAGAGAAAGTCAACCAACCCATTAAAGGACTCTCCAGTGTGGGCTCCTCCAATATTATCCCTGTGTTTAATACATCATATTTTAAAAATGAACCTGATGATGTCATTTAGACATACCCTATCTGTGACGACCAGACATCCTTTGGTGGGGCACATATTAAGTCTACTTTTTGGATCAAGAGAATGAGAGGTATTCCTAGGATTATATAAATAGAGAAGGATATTTGCATTTCCTGAATACTGTGTCTGGGGCTTTACTTTTGTCTCCCATACTAGCTCTCAGAGAGCATTATGTCAAAAAAAGCAGTATTTCTCTTCTGGTTCATCTGAAGAGATTTGTAAGGTCAAATACACACACCTAATTAGTGGAAAGTGAAATAAACACTCTTCAAGGTCCCTTAGCCCTATGATGGGGTAAGCTGCCAGCCAGAGCGGTGTATGACTGACGACACAACTAAGCAGAGCGTTTAGACAACTGTGTGCACTAGGTTTTGCTTAACAGCAAAGGAAGTACTAAATAAATTGAATTTTAAGTCATCTGCAAATTAGACCATTAGTCACAGAGGCAGCTAAGTGGGCAGAGACACGGATTGTGCATATATAATGATTTTTACTTTACTACCAAATATCCCAAATCTTCTTCCTTTGCTTTAAATTCTCACAATTGGGCTGAATCTAGAGGATGGCAAAATGCTATTTGGTTAACCCATTGCTTCCCAGTCTTTTTAATATTATAGAAAATACAGATATTGCACATTAAAAACAGCACATATGGGCTTTCCTGGTGGCACAGTGGTTAAGAATCCACCTGCCAATGCAGGGGACACGGGTTCGAGCCCTGGTCTGGGAAAATCCCACATGCCGCGGGGCAACTAAGCCCATGTGCCACAAATACTGAGCCTGCGTGCCACAACTACTGAAGCCCACGCACCTACAGCCCGTGCTCCACAACAAAAGAAGGCACCGTAATGAGAAGCACGTGCACTGCAACGAAGAGTAGCCCCCGCTCGCCGCAACTAGAGAAAGCCCGCATGCAGCAACAAAGACCCGATGCAGCCAAAAATAAATACATTTATTGAAAAAAAAGTGCATATTGTCCCAGATATCACTCATGAAGTAAGTTTGAATGCCACTGAAAGGGGTCATCAGTTGCAAAATGAAGTGCATATTTTAAATGTGAAGATTTATGCTCAAAACACTGCATGCTAAGAGCCCTGCCTGGACTCTTACTGTCCCCTACACCTGAACCCAACTACGCATACCTCAGGTTGAGCACAGCCCTCCTTAGATTGGAACACAACTTCCTTTAGCAAAGTCTTGACTGCCTTGTTTGAGCGAAGATGGTTCACCTTCAGCACTGAGGTGCTGCAGTAGAGTCACGCTGTGTACACCCCTAAGGAACAGTGAGTGCTGAACCCCGCTTTACAATGCCTGCTGCCTGTGAGGACAGCAGGGTGCTGTTGGTCCACTATCCAAGAATTCCTTGATGAGTCTGCTTGTAACCAACCTAGGGTTTCTGCGTACCTCAGGCCCTACCCACAAGTTCCAAAGATGCACTGACTCAATATCATGTACCATCCCTTTAAAGCATTTGCAGCGCACCAACAAGAACATGGATCCCTTTCATGAAGCATCTGCTTTGCATCTTTCTAATTGCCACCTTAAAGACAGAGTAACAATGTCAAGAATTAGCAAGTAAAATCAGCTCTCCACTATCTGGTCTGTTCCATAAAGGATCTCTTGTACTAAACATTCTGTGTGGAACAATAACAATGGTAGCTGAAAAGCCACAGAACTTGAAACTGGTTCAGGTGAAGGAATATTTTATGAATTGCTTCTATTATATTATAGTAGGCAGTATGTCACCAGAACCTGACAAGGTTAGGAATAATCTCATAATTTACACTCTAGGAGAACTCACAAAAGCATTTTGAGGTTAAGAATTCATTGGAACAGAGAAATAGTTTCACTTACAGTGATGTGAGTTAGAGGGCTATAAATCACCAGAGAAGTTAGCAAATTATTTTCCAGAGTATGTCAATTCACTTGGATAATATTTATTAATAATACTTTCCTAATTATAGGAAATTGTGTAAATAGAAATTAAAGTTAATTAGATATTACTCATAATTCAACCACCCAGAAACAATTACCATAAATATATTGGAGCACATCTTTCTAGTCATTTTTCTATGAATATATAAATATGTATACAAAATATTAAGATATATTTTTTGTAAGTAAAAGTTCTAGCCTCCAATTCCAGTGTGTGGGGGGAGGGTTTCCACAACACCAAGCAATTCTGTGACACCAGCTGGGTGTCCTACAGTTCAACTCAGTTGAGTTGACAGTATCCACTGAGAGAAAGCATCAGACTCCACAAGGTTAAGGGTTCAGTCCCATAAGACTGCCCCCACCCGTGCTTCAGATGCCAGTCACAAGGTCAGGTAATCACCACCTCTGCTTCTAACTGACCAGCTGTAGATTGGAAATTCCAATGACCTCTTTCTTGGTTTCAATTAATGTGCTAGAGAGGTTCGCAGAACTCAGAGAAACATTTTACTTACTAGATTACTGGTTTATTATAAAAGGATACAACTCAGAAACAGTCAGATGGAAGAGATGCAGAGGGCAAGATATGGGGAAAGGGCACAGAGCTTCCATTGTGAAGGAGAGTGGGGCTTCTCTCCAGTTGCCCCACTCGCCTCAGATATGCATGTGTTTACCAACCTGGAAGCTCTCCAAACACCATCCTGTTGTTTTTTTTATGGCGGCTTCATCATATAGGCATGATTGATGAAATCATTGACCACTGGTGATTGAACTCAATCTCTAGCCCCTCTTCTCTCTCCCAATGTTGGGGGGTGGGACTGAAGGTTCCAACCCTCCAATCACATGGTTGGTTCTCTAGCAACCAGCCCCCCATCCTTAGGTTACCTAGGAGCTTTATAAAAGTCATCTGATTAACATAACAAAAGAAGCCTTAAGAAATTCCAGAGGTTTTAAGAGCTCTGTGCCACAAACAGTGGACGAAGACCAAATATGTATTTCTTACTATAAATCACAATATCACGGTAAGCTGTTGCTTTTAACTAGTACATGTTTCAGATATCTCCCCTCCTCATTACTTTTATAATAGTGCTATGGACTGAATTGTGTCCTCTCCGACAAATTCAACATGTTGCAACAAAAACCCACAATGTGTCTGGAGCTAGATAGGTCTTTAGGAGGTAGTTAGCATTAAATTAAGTCATAAGACTGTGGCCTTGTAAGAAGAAGAAAAGAAGAACAACAGATTCTCTCTCTCTCTCTCTCTTTCTGCCATGTGAGGATGCAGTGAGGTGGCTGTCTGCAAGTCAGGAAGATGGCTCTTACCAGAACCAGACCATGCTGGCCCCATGATCCAGACTTGCAGCTTCCAGGGCTGTGAGAAAATACATTTCTGTTGTTTAAGCCACTCAGTTTATGGTATTTGTTATGGCAGCCCAAGCAGAGTAAGACATAGACAGACTTCATTTGTATATAGTTTCTAGTTATCTTTGGTTATCACTTTCCTTTTCTAGTTCCTTTTCTTCCCTTCATACCTGACTGTTGCACACTGTCGTGATACTCAGGAACTGTATATGTTCTTTTTTTCAAAGAAAGAACCTTCCCAAACAGCATGAGGTGTTGAAAGGAATATCTTGGAACTTCCTTGAAAATGAATTGTGAGTATCTTCTAGATGAGAGTTATGATACCGCACCTAAAACATGAGAGTGAGTCTCCTAAATCATAGATTGTTAGTGCTTTTCGCTTTTAGCAGCATACTTGACAGATAAAAGGAAGGTATTTATATGTCAACTTTAAGCATATTTGTTAGCTGAAGTATGGAGAAATAACAAAAAATATTATGGAACATGTGAGAAAAGAAATGAGAGTGACTTCTGATGGGAAATCACACATTTGTAGGACACAAACTGTAGTTCCTTGTAAAACTTTCAATAGTGCTTGTGAATGGTGGGCTAGAGCCAAGAGTAACCCTTAACTATTTTATTTATTTATGATTTGCTTATTAAGACTATTTTTATATTTCAAGTAGTAAAATGAATCTGCTTTCCTCAGTTTACATCAAATGGTGTGGAAGGAAAGCAATTTCCAGAATGTGCTGAGAGAATGGGCAAAGGAAAATCATGCCAAGATTTTAAAACACTCCAGAACAAGGTACAAAGTAAAATTTCTCCTTAGGATAGCAGATGCATTAGCAGTAGGCACATTAAAAGTCTGTTCCCAGTGACAGGGTCTGTTTCTCAGGTATACATCATGAAAAATAGGGAAGAGAATGAACGTTGAAGGAAGTATGGAGAGGAGAACTAACTGTCTATAGGTCAGAGCTTATGAGGAGTCCTTACTCTGGAACTGAGGCTCCTGAGGGAGATGTCAGGCCATAGTCTGCAGTTCTCAGAAGTTAAAATGGGGGAAAGAGAATCCCAGGTTGCTAAACAACTTTTCCAAGGTCACCCAACTAGCAACAAATCCAGAGCCAGTATTAAACTCTTCAGGTGCTTGAGTTTAGTTTTCTTTCCACTCCACACAATGACAACCATAATATTCCATACCTGCAAGTATGACAGTTTTCATTTGTAAGATTTCGAGTCTACATTTACCGTATACACCTAATCCTTAAATCAAAATAGGAAGATAACCTAAAAATAAAACTGACATTATTTCTTATTTCCAATCTCTCTTCCTCCTTTTGCTTTTTGGTCCCTAATTTTTATGCTAAAGACATTTATAGAGAATGTTACATTCTAGGGGAAAATATAATACCTCCAAATCCCTTAGTGAATATTCTTCATCAATTAATTTGGTTTCATAAGCACTCCAGAAGGAATACAAATAGCATCTGTATTTAGAACTGATTTTTTTCCTGCAGTGCCTTGGCAGGAGGGGGAAGTTGAAAGAGTGGGGTTATATGGTAAAACTCTTTGCCCTTTTCTTTTTGTAAATGTTGTCTTTTTTTGTAAATGTCAAGTCCAAATTATAGGTGAGTATTGGCAGAGTTGCACAGACTATCTGAGACCCATTACAGCCTCTGGCATTTGTGCTGCTAAATTTGTAATGAGTTGCAGGTGTTTGTGATTGAATTTTGTGTTGCCTTTGTGATTGGCTCACTGCTTCACAGTCCATTAAGGCTACGCTTTTTTTTTTCTCTTTGGTGATGTTAAAATTGTGGTGATACAAAAACTCCAGTTAAAAAATAAGGTAGATACTAATAGTTTTAACAGAGAGCAAGGTCTGTATGTTTTAAAACATGTCGATTTTCACAATAATCCATGGGGGCAGTCACCAGTTCAAGAATATATCTCAAATATAATGATAATAGTTTGACATATTTCATTGAGATTGAAGTTGAAAGATATCATTTAGGCCATCTTCTACCCGAGCAGTTCTCAGCGCTTCAACGTGGATAAGAATTACCAGGAAGAGATCCTTCTTTAAAAAAGAGGTCTGTTGCCTCCTTTTCTTTCTCTAAGATTTAGACTCAACAAATGTGGGCATAGAGGCCAGCAATCTGTATATTAAAAACCAAGATCTTAGGTCATTCCTAAATATGTGTTTCATATATGACTCTTTCAGAAGCACTATATCTAGCTCATTTCCTTTGCTTTATAGGTGAGGGATGAAGACCAGAGATTATAGAAAAAAAGATCTATTTGTGTTTCCTGAAGATTTCATGGAAGAGGCAAGTTTAGTAAGATAGCATCATTCCCACTTCAGAATTATTGTTGTTTTTCTATTAGTTTAGATTTTCCACAGACTTCACTGGGGCTTGTAGAGCTTAGTAATTATCCTGAATTAGTACAGAGGTAGCATATACTATATTTGGTCTATCAAGTCCCTATATATAATCTGAAATATATATTTATATATTTTATAGGTATGGGTGTGTGTAGAGTCGACAAGGCAAATAAGATGATAATATAGAGTAGTTCGTAGAATGTCTGATATAGAAAGGATGTCAAGTGTCATATGCTATTGCAAATATGTAGACAACTTTTAGACATATGAATATCTTTCAGGATCTTACCCAGTTTCAGGATTATCACTAATAACACATTACTAATAAGTATTTTATGAACACTTACCATGCTCTTTTGATGAGCATTTAGTATGTATTATTCCAGTTTACTATCACAATAGCCTTACGAAGCTGGTACAATTATTTATTTAACCTTTTTTCGATAGGTGAGAAAATTGAGATTTGGAAAGTTTAAGTAACTTATCCAAGGTCAAAGAGCTAGTAAGGTGTGAAGCTTGGATCTGAACCTAAGAACTCCGATTCCAGAGTCAGAGCCCTTGAGAACCAATGCCCCAATGCCACCCTGCCTTGGATATGTAGAAACATCACTACAGTATGGACCTACAGAGAGCTGATTACCAGGGAGTGCTGCTTGATGAAACAAAAAGTAAATAAGCACTATTGTATTTGCCTCATCTGATTCAGTACTGCATTTGTAGATCATGCCAGTGAATGCATAGCTGCTATATATATATATATATATATATATATATATATATATATACACTCATACCTGCAGTCTGATAAGCTGCAGCTCTGAATAAAATCAAGTATAAATAAACCTATTTATGTATGTGGGTATATGTGTATATATCTATTTTCTATTTCCAGAATACGTGTATAAAATTAACGGAAACTCTAACAGAAACACACCAGAACACAAATCATTTGCTGCATGATTTTCTTAACCTGTATTTTAATTTGGTGGTGCTTTACTTTGAATTTTAATTTTGCCTAAAGCTTGCTATCTTATTAAAATAGTTACATAGGACTCAGGTATATATGTCAGATACAAGTAATGTTGATTGGGTGCTTAGTGCCTGATATACAGTAGGCACTCAATATTTGAAGAAATAAAGCATGTGTTAGAAAGCATAGAAAATGCTCATATACAATATCTGTGTTAGTCATGGTCCTGGCAGGAAACAAATGCTCACCTAAGGATTTAGCTAAAGCTACCCAAGAAAAGGACTATTTACAAAGGTTTGGGCAGTGAGGTATTCAGGCACTAAAAACAGCAGGAAGACATTACTACCTGTGAAATGGCAAGAGGAAGAAATGGAGTTACCAGTGCCTGATAAAAGCTGGGCTAAGAAAAGAAGAGAGCTGCCAGGCAGAAGCTGTTACCATGGTCAGCTAGTGAAGAAACCATAGCCACACAGGGAAAAGGATGGGGACCTGACAGGAAGAGGAAGTTCCTCTCATTGTTGAATCTCAAAGAGAAGCTTAAGGGAAAGTGAATCTAGGTGATACATATCATGGATGTCAGGCATGGCCAAGAGTAGAGTGGAGAGGGGTACAAAATAGATCTGGGGTATAAGCTTTATATCATTTCATGCCATCTTTTCAACAATAATGTATCTTAGTAATTATCTCCATCACAAATAAAATTTTTATTTATTTTATATTATCAAAATTATGTATTATGTCACCCAATATCTAGATGTTGGGGAAAAATTCACTTAACGGGAAAGTCAAAAGTCCATGCTCTTGCTGAGATTATCTTTTAGAAAATAAGAAGACAGAAAATAAGACAAATGATGGAAAAAAGTCATTTCAGATAGTGGTAAGTGCTGTAAAGACAATGCAATATGGTTTTCCAATGATAGTTACTGGGAGAGGAGTAACTGGGAAAGAGATGACTTTAGACTGGGTGAGAGGAAAGGACTCTCTGATGAGGTACTATTTAAGCAGAGATCTGTAGGATATGAAGAGTCTATGGAGAGGACAGCCTTTTAAAATCTGATAGAAAAGTGCTCCAAGAAAAGGGAACAGAAAGCACAAATGCATAAGACAGGAACGAGCTTGGTGGGTTATGTGAAGAACAGCCTAACAATGGCAGAGAGCCACGTGTTTGGTGAATATGGAGGAGAGTAACACAGGAGGTGGTGGGCAAGATAACACAGGTCCTTGGGATGAGTTCGGATTGCATTTACAGGACAACATAATTCCCTTGGAGGATTCTGAGCACGGAAAAGACGCTATCTGATTTACGTTTTTAAAAGATCCCTCAGGTTGCTGCACTGAGAATAGATTATAAAAAAGAAAATGCAAGAGAACAGGCATGGAGACCTACTAGGATCTTTAGCATAGGATATGGTAAGGAGTCGATAGAAATGAGATGTATTTTTTTTTTTTTTAGCGTCAACATTCTTATGCAAATAGTGAAGAAAAAGGGGGGTGGGGAGCAAAATAATCACTACGGCTTTGGTTTGAGTAACTGGGTGAATGACAGTGTCACTTACTGAGAGGGGGGAGACTGAGATGGTCGTGGGTGGGAAAATGAAAAGAATTGGTACATTTTATGTTTGAGATGCTTATGAGATATCCATGTGGAGTTTAAAGCCATGGAGCTGGACTGGATTATCTAGAGAGAGTGTGTAGACGGAAATGAGAAAGTTGAGCACACAACTGACTCAAAATTAAAGTACTTTTAATATATGGCATTCTTTTGGATACCTGAACTCAAATTGATGGCTAAGAAAGATTTTATTTTTCGCTAGAATGTATTCAGCCTATAAATCAGTGTTTTTCAAATTTATTTATTTTTTTTAGCATCAGAAGTACTTTGCAAGCCAAATCTTGTGAAGGAAAACACTACATAAACATATTGAAATGTTGATTATATAAAGCTGGGTATGTATGGGGGGTTATTATAATGTTCTCACTACTCTTGAATGTGTTTAAAACTCTCCATTAAAAAAAAAAAAAGCATGAAAGAAACTGAGTGGAACTGTCCTATTTAAAGCAAGGGATGAGAATCTCAGGCCCGTTTCCTCATCTCCTTAGATGCTTTTCTATGGAATCCTTATAATTCCTCAGAATAAACTTTAAAGTTCCTGCCATTGATGAATACTTTTGAAATCTCTATGATAAGTTAATTAATTATGAGTTGGAAATACTGCATAGTCAATTACTATGGAAAACACTTTACAATTGTTATCTTACTAATGTTTAAGACCATCTTATATAATGGGTACTATTAGCATCCCCCTTTTGCAAATGGAGCAACTGTGGCTTAGAGAGGTCACGTAATTGGCTCAAGTTCAAGTAGTTGGTAATTGGAGGAGCTGTGATCCAAGCTCATGCTGCCTGACTTCACATTAATAACTACATTAATTACAGCAGTTGACACTCAAATTAACTTCAACAAAAAAATAACAACCACAAATTCAATCAGTCCTTTATGTAGGATGAGAATTTTCCAGTTAAGAATAGTAAAGATGTTAAATCCTGTCTGTGCATTTCTTCATGAGCTTTCTCTGCATTGTGTTTCTCAGAGCCGCAAGTTTTTACTCATTTCTCTTTCTATTTACCAAATATTAAGCATGGAAAATGAATATCAAATAAAGTAACAGTGACTGGCATTTACTCCTAACTTAGTGACAGCAGAATATGGAAGTTCAAAGAAATGATTAATTAACTCAGTAAAGCACCAACCATGTATGGTAACACCAATTCGAAGGCATTTTTACCAGGTTGCTTTTTCTTGACTAGACTATTATCACTTTATTTTAGCTGAGATTTATGTCCAAATCAGGGAAAACTTTGATCCTGATATTTTTTTGGAGATCAAAGTTTCACAAGTAACACTGAGCTTTACAAGGTCTCAATGCAATGCATACTGCTGTAAAGTATTAAACTAATGCAAAAGAATAATTTGCATTGGTGCTGGGAAATGTACCTTAGATATATGCAGGTACTCCAGTGCTCTACTGTAAACAATAATCAAGTTGAAATATGGAAAGGAAAGTGAATCTTGTATGACAACACACCTCAATCCACTCTTTTTTTCTGAGCATTTTGCTCCTAGATTTTAAAAGACCAGTTTGCCTGTTTGTGTAAGTAAATTTGTTTGTGCATTTTATTGTTTTTTCTTAGTATTTGTTGGGGAAAAGGGAAATGTAAAAGCTATTTTCTTGGTCTTTCTTGTTCTTTTGATTGCTGAATGATGCAGAATATATATTACTATTTTTTTAACACAGGCTCAATTCATGTGTATGACATCCAAGCAGATGCTATAAACATTATGTCACTTCCAACCTCATAGGTTCAGCCAGCAGAATGACATTTAAAATCATGGTGATCAGAGCAGAACTTTGATTCTTCACTTGTGAAAGGAGGTAGAGAAGCCCTTCCCATCTAAAGTAATTATAACTCTATCTGAACACTGATTTTGAAATAAAACTACATATGAAATGATACCTTTCTAATTAAAATGATTCTGTGGCCCTGCCCTTCTCTCTCCCCCTTTCCTCCTCTGTCTCTCTCCCTCCCTCCATTTTCTTCACTCTGTTCCTTTCTCTTCCTTGTCCTCCTTCTATTTCTCTCACCCTATATTTTTCCATCTTTTCTCTTTTTTCTATCTTTCTTCTCTCCATTGTGGTATAAAGTACTGGAGAAGCTTTGACAATTACAATATTAAGTCTTTCATCAATGTGGTATATGTCTTCATTTATTTAGTTCTTTAATTTTATCAAATGCTTTATAGCTTTCTACATTTATATCTTATACTCTTCTGGTAGATTTATTCTCAGGTATTTGATAAATTTCATGCTATGGTAAAAAGTATCTGTTATAAAATTTTATTTGCTAACTTTTTGTTAGTGGTATATAAAATAAATTGTGTTGAGCAAACTTGTTAAGTTCAATAATTCATTTTAATACTGTGCTTGTGGATTTTTAAAAATTTTCTATACCCACTCATATCTTCTGCAAATAATGAGAGTTTTACTTTTTCCCTCTCTAATCCTTATACCATATGGCAGTTTGCTTGCTTGTTTGTCTTTCTTTACAGCATTACTGGGACCTCAAGTTGAGTATTGAAAAGGAATGGTGGTCCTGGGCACCTTGTTTTTTTTCCCCTAATTGAAAGAGAAAGTATTAAATATATCCAGTTAAATATATGTTATGGATTTTTGGTGTAGATTTTGTAATATGTGATACAAATTTTTTTGTAGATTTTTAACCCATATCCAGGAAATTCCTTTCTACTCTTAATTTTGTATGCATTCTCATGTTCAGAAAAATATACCGAATTGTATCAGATGTTTTATCAAGCATCAGAACTGGACTCAGCCTGGAAATTTAAAACCTGATAGAAATTCCTACAGTAGCCACCTGTGCCTCAACTCTTTTTGTGTGTAAATATTCTAAATTAAAGAAACAATTTCTCTAATAGTTGTAAGATTATACAGATTTACCCTATCTTCTAATTTCAATTTTGTTTATTTTCACTCTTAGGAATGTTTTTAAAATTTACATTTTAAAATTTATTACCATTAAGTTATGTATAATGTCATATTATGCTAGTTTTAGTAACTATAGTATTTTTAGTAATGTCCTTTAAAAATTCTCAATATCAGTCATTTGTATGTACCATCTCTTTATTTTTCAATGATCAGTATTCTTGGGAGCATATCCATTTTATTACTCTTTACAAATATCCAACATTTGTATTTGTTGATTTTTTCATTATATACTTTTTTAAATCAGTATTTTCACTCTATTTCCTTCTTTCTTTTTTTTTTTGCGGTACGCAGGCCTCTCGCTGTTGTGGCCTCTCCCGTTGCTGAGCACAGGCTCCGGACGCACAGGCTCAGCGGCCATGGCTCATGGGCCCAGCCGCTCCGCGGCATGTGGGATCTTCCCGGACCGGGGCACGAACCTGTGTCACCTTCATCGGCAGGCAGTTTCTCAACCACTGCACCACCAGGGAAGCCCTATATAAGTTGTTTTGACGTTTAAAATATTTTATACTTTAGCTGTTATTGTTATCTCAACATTCTGAAGTATTTAAGAAATTGTAGTCATTGAATTAAAAGTTGGAGTTTTGTTATCAGAAATTTCCTCAAACATTTGTGATTTGAACATACCCTCCGGAGGCTAATAAATTAATGGACTTTTATATTATTATTTTTAGTATATTCTTGATTCTTACTTAAAAGTGTCTTCTCCCACCTTGATACTTTCCAAAGAATGCTACCATGTTGCTATTTTTTATTGCTTGGGGTTATTTTTGAAGACTTGAGTATAAATTTCTTGGTTGGATCATGGCATACTCAGCTGTGAATGTAATGAGATCAATCCTAGGCATCCTCATATCAGGGTCCTCTTTTACAGTACCAGGTGTATTGGGATATCTACTCTACATCCAGACCATACTTCTGGTAACACACTGGCTTTTGATAAACGGATGTTGATAATAGTGAGTGTTGACCTGGGCCAACAATATTATTTTCAGCTAATTTTTTTCAGCTATTTGAACAAGATAAGGAGTGTGTCGCCACACATCAACAATAGCCAGAAGGAGAAAGATATGTTCTGTTACTCACTAGAGTCACTTCAATGAGATGTCAATCAAAGTATGTTAGTCTAGTTGTCAGTACCCACACTAATACTGAAAGAAGCATTAAGCTTTACAAGACAATTAAGACAAGCTGGAGAGGTACCAGAAAGTCATTGGTTTTAATCTTAGTTAGATTAAATATTCATTTTGACAAACTAAAAAAAAATACATCTTAAAAAGAATAACAGAAAAGCTGTTGATTTTCAGGTCATTTCTCTAAAGGATCAAGGGAGGAGGGACTGGCAACTATTCTCCTTAAATGCTACCTTAGTGTTGGTAGTTTGCAAATATGGAGCATTTATTGTTTGATTTTTGTGCCTTCCTTACAACCTAAGTTTGGCAGAAACCCTACAGCATATTCTCAGGGAAAAAGAAAAAAAATTTAGACATTTCAACCATCTGCCAGATATACCTATCAAATTATTCATTTCTCAGGCTGCTTAAGGTTATTTAAATTCATAGCTTTTCAAACTACTGACAAGGTTTGCACACTGTGAAGAAAATGAATATTGTTAAGGGTTAAATGGACAGCTTCACACTTTAAATGCATTATATATTCACCCCAGGCACTCTCCTACTGATTTTTCTCTTTATTGTTTTATTTTACGATCAGGAACTCTTCCTAATTGTGGACCATGCTGACAATCTGCATGACAATGGAAAGATTCAAACAAAAGTGACCCAGGTATAGGACAACAGTTGCATTATACCTAAGGAAACAAGATTTCACATAAATTTTAGATATACAAACAGGGCTTTGAGAAAGAAAGGTACACAAAGTTGAATCCACATTCTGCCTTGCTGGGCATATATACCCTACTCTATGCAATTTGCATGACTTGACATGTAGACAGGCAAGATCACCTTTAGAAGTGGTCGTCATTAAAATGCAGACTGTCTATCAAGAGAAATGGTCTCCCAGAAATCAATACCTTAAAAACCCTTGTGGCTAACTGTTCTGCCAGGCACTTTCAAATTTTTATAACACTGAAAATAGTGTAGAGTAAGTAGAGGTTTCATTTCTTTGATTTCTTTTTATCACATTCTGTCAGTCCTCGATCAAATTTCATAACTCAAAGACATACATTTACCACCAGGGGTAGTTCAAAGGGATGTTGACCTTTGATTTACAAAACCCCTTAGATTTACTCTGTGCTTTTCCTGAGAGGTTCTCCCTTTCCACATACCACCAGAATTTCTTATACAAATAAGAAAAAGCCTGCTGAGTTCAGGACATGGCTAATGGCTGAGCTAGACCTTAGTCCCCCTGGTGGCCAAGGGGTCATACTTCATGATCCTGCTTTTTGTTGACTGGTTTGCAAAACTGGTTTGGGGAGAGATTGCAAAAGTATTGTAGTAAACTCTGATGCAAAGGGGCAATCATGCTGTGAGTGTCTGACAAGTATTGCATGTTTGTAAATAATTACACTTGGACAACAAGATTTGGATTATGATGCCCTTATCATAAAACCTTGCTCTTTCCTGTTAGACACACTTGGCAAAAGACATTCTAATCCTCCTTCAGAACTAAATAAATCAGCTTAGGCCAGTTACTTAACTTTTCTGAGCCTTGATTTTTCTTACCTGTAAAATAGGGCTAATAATTCGCTCCAGGTCATAGAATTCCTGGGTACAATAAATGAGAGAATATATTACAAGGACTTGGATCCATGATTTTGTAGACTGTTGAAAATGAGAGCTGTGATATGATCGTTGATATGATGATATCATTTTTCAAAATAATTGCTATAATGATTACTGATAGTTGTAAGGATAGTTCTCATCAGTTTCATGTAAAATAGAGTTACATTCTTAATTTATGAATTATGAATATTGTTCATTTATTAGAAGTCCTCAAGTTCAGATATACAGAAAGTGGGAATTGTTTTTATTTTTCCTTTTGTCCATAGAAAGAAGATTACAATTATGAAGAGCCAAGTCTAGGCAAGCTCACACAAGTCTGAAACTAAAACAATGTCCCTTTGCACTGAAAACAATATAAAACTGTGTGGTTATGATAGCACTCATTAAACCAAAATACTCAAATTTTATATAAAATATGCAGTGTTATATTAGATATTGTTGTTTCAGTAAAATTTGCATTACTTAGAGGATAATAAATAAACAAAAATGAGATTTCTACAAAGATTGGGGACATTTGGTTGCTTGCATAGACCTTGAAGTTCAGAGGCAGTAGAGCATACATGGGTTCTGGTGTCAGATGTTCAGAGTTTGGATTCTGGCTCCATCACCTGAAGGTGATTGTGACCAGGAAAAGATTCCTAAATATCTGTTTCCACATCTGCAATAGGGGGATAACAATAGCTTCCATCTTATAAGGCTTTTTAGAGAACTACATAAATTCATACGTATAAGTGTATGAAAGATAACTGACAGCCAATAATAATAATACTAGCTAACACTGTATGTTCTTCCTCCACATGCATTGTCCGATGGATGTTTGATGACATTTTTAAAACTAAAGAATATATCAGTTGAATATTCTTAAAATGCTTAGGCCTGGGATTATGGTTACTGATTGATCATCTTCAAGATAATGAGGAAAGAACAAATAGATGTTCTCTTCCACCCTTGAGCCTTAACAATAATCTTGATATAAGGCAATAAGGCTTCTGTTAGATACAAACAGGATTTCCTAAACCTGGAATACCTCATACACTGAAATGGATTATTGAAGGAAGTAGTAAAATGTATTTCTTTGAAGAACTAAAAAAATGAGTTTGTTAAAGGTGAGAAGGATGCTTTAGAAGTTGATTATACCTGCAGGCAAGCAGATGAAAGATTAGACTATTTTACTTTGCTTTTTACAAGTCATCTTCAGCAACATGGAGCAGACTGAGAAGACTTAGACCCTAGACTATTCTCCCCTATATCCTAGGGCAGATACTGTGGACACAGACCTATGTGTAGATTCTGAAAACCAGCAGTCAGAGGAGAATGTATGGAGTGGGGAGCTTTCTCCCTGATGTAACTGGCATTACATGATTGCAGGCTGGAATGGAAAGCAGTGTTTCTATAGTACTTATCCATTTTATCCCTCCTTTATCCTCTCCAAAACTATAAATAGCTTATAAAAATACACTCAATTCAGCAAGATAAAAGCAAACTAAAAATAATTATGTGAGCCTTTCTGGACTTTGGGGAGGTGAACTTGGTAGAGAGTGTCAGGGATGAGATTACTGCAAACAAATATTGGCTGTGTGGTCCTGCATAATTGATCGAAGTGGATGCTAAATTTTTCTAAAGGCTATCAAAAGGTAGAAAACACAGTTACATAATTCAGGTATCCAAAAAATACAAACAAGCCGATAAACAAAAAATAATGAATTTCAAGTAAAATATAACGATTCCTCTTTCTAGGTTCAAACAGCAGCCTTCTATTGCTCACAGAAATGGATTTCACAGAGTTGGCTGATTTTTATAATGCCCTTCAGTGTTGGCTAATGGTGGACAAAACAAGTGCAACACAAGCTACCAGGCAAGGGTTGGTCTGTCAGTGAGTACCAGGGCTCCAGTATGTGGCTGGGATCCAGAGGTCACACTCTCTTCCCTGGTTAGGGGACTATGATGAGCAAAGCAAAGGTGCAGACCTAATGGCATTAGGGAATTTCTCAGGTGAAAAAATAGGGACTAAGGTAGAGGAAAGAAGACAGAAATCCAGTTATCCAAACTGGGGCACAAAATGAAGATGCTGTCTGAGGAACAATGCCTAATTCCAGTTATAGAGCTGAGAGACAAGGTCAGAGTCAAATCAGAAGTGAGAGATTCAGGATGTGTAGTTTCCAAACAGTTGGTTGGGAAGGATTTATTAAGTCCATTCTGATTCAAGTGAGAGTAGTGCTAGAATAAACTTAGAGGTTGAGGTACAGCAACCCTAGCTGGAAGGCGTGACAGAGTATTATTGTAAGATATTATGAGAGTACTTGTTCTGCCTTTCTTTCAAAACAAACCTAAAATCTCAACAGACTCAAATAGAGAATATTGTAAATGGACATGAACACATTAAAATTTTTCAGAAGGCAATTTGAAGTTATTCCTTTGTCATTAAGCTTGTTTTGACTACTTGTTTTGAGGCTCTAATAACTTTGATACAACTCCAAGATGTGCCACTATTTCAGAAACCCTATAACTTCTTCATTATCTACACTTCTATTATGATTTTAATTTGCCTTCTAAAGCCCTTTAGTCTTTCTTTTTGCTATTTCATTGCTTCCCTTCCCTACTACTTATTCTATAAAGTATTGCTTTTTCACACTTTGACCATATTATTCCTGCTTACAGTATAGGACAATAAATTTATTATTTAACCCAGGTGAAAATATTACTTCATCTGTTTTCTACCACATTCTATATAGTTATACTCAATATTTTAATTATCCTCTGTTGCTTTAGTGTATTGTGGCAGGCTGTGCAGAAATTAAGTAACACAGCCCAATAGGTACAGCGATAAAGAAAAATAAGTTTATCTAACGTATTGAAAAAATATTTATCTCTTCTGAGGACTGATCTAAAGAAAACAAAAAGGAAAACTCAAATATATATTTTTAAATTGCTGTCATCACATAGGTGGCACTGGTAGCAAGGGAAATCATTTTGTGCTTTAGAAAACAATGGTCTGCTGCTACTTTTTCTTTCTTGGGTAAGAAAATTCCCCTGAAGGTATACATATGAGGGTGAAGTTCAATAACATTTGGAGTTGCCTGACTTGGTGTCAGTTTGAAATTTCAGATTTCTAAATAAAATTGACAAAGTCATTTATAGAAACTTCACATTTTTATCCTTGGGACTAATAGCAGCAGGGAATAGAAGCATCTAACCAGCAAGATAGAAAGAAAGGTCCTATGATGCTTTGTGATTTTTTAAATGAAAATAATAGAAGATGAAAGCAAATCTTTATTTCGTCTTGTTTGTGATGCCTAATAATTATGCTTGAGGGGATAAAAATACTCACTGAAAAAAGAAACATTTAAAAACTTGATAGGGTAAGCTATGCCGATTCAGGCTTGACTACAATTCTTTGTTAATCCTTTTAGAAAAGGACCTTCTGAAAATGGCTTGAGGTTGAGTTATTTTTATTTTCTGGTAATTCGTTTATTCAATATTGAGCAACATTTTACAATTACTATATTCAAGGAAAGCAATGGAAGATACAAGAAAAAGATATGGTGCCTATTTTGTCCGTAAATGAGAAAATATATTCCTACCTTTGTAATCTAAGTACTTAGCATGCTATTTATAAAGTATGCACCCAAATTTTGTTGAATTTTAATGAAGAATCTCAGTCTGGTAAGAGAAAGGAATAGTTGCAATATGCTAAGAAAAGTCTGTAATAGTATGCATGGAACACAATGGATGCACAGAGAAAGAAGTTCACGCTCCTACTCAGAGAAGTCAGCCCAGGTAAGAGGAGAGTTGAGCTGAGTTTTACAGGAGGTGTAGGTGTTTATCCATGAGTTAAGGGAAGGGAAGAACAAGCCATGATACGCAAGATGCTTGTATTGTAAATCCATCTTGTGTTGTTTGTATCACTGACTTTTAAAATTTAGAAGGTATCTTCTAGAATAAAGTGAAAACAAATGATAACTTATCATATTTGGAAAAAGATGAAAGATGTTTAGAAAAAGTAAATGTGGGGCTTCCCTGGTGGCGCAGTGGTTGAGAGTCCACCTGACGATGCAGGGGACACGGGTTCGTGCCCCGGTCCGGGAAGATCCCACATGCCGCAGAGTGGCTAGGCCCGTGAACCATGGCCGCTGAGCCTGCGCGTCCGGAGCCTGTGCTCCGCAACGGGAGAGGCCACAACAGTGAGAGGCCCGCGTACCACAAAAAAGGAAAAAAAAAAAAAAAAAGGTAAATGTGCTTAACAAGTAATACAATATTCAAGGCATCAGGAAAACACAAACCAAAACAAATGAGATGGCATTTGCAAGTATTGACAAGACTTTTAAAATCATAAATCCAAGATTGGTTGAAAAAACCAATAAAATGGAAAACATTTCTGGAAGAAATTTTGTCAAGCTAACTCACGACACACCTTAAACATATTTGACCCAGCAATTCTACTTCTAGGGGTTTATATAACCCAGGTATGTACCAATATTTATATAACAATGGCATCATTAAATACTTATTTATAAAAAAAGTAAAAGCACACCAAATATCCAACAATAACAATGGTCAAGAAACTTGAATACGTCATCTAAAGAAATACTACCCAGAACTTGAACAGTATGTCTTTTAAAACATTTGATGTCAGAGAAGGTTGCTGAAAATATAATATTAAGTAAATAAAAAGGATACACAACAGCATATTTGTAATGACATTGATGTATTCAAGCAAATGTATTTATTGCAACATCCACTCTATTCAGCCAACAGCAATGGTCTTGATTTTGGATTCATGAGTAAAGATTCAGTTCCCCCAGCAGCAAGATTATCTTGTGTTAAGAAAGGACATAAAACAGGCAACGCAATAAACCCTGTTTACCTAGAGACCAACGATTCTCCCTTCATTCCACAAATTATTTCCCTCCCTCTATGTACATACCATTTCTCCAATCAAGAGGTGGAGATATATCCTTTCTCCTTGAATTGGGCTGAACCTTTAACTGCTTTCTGGTATTCTGGGATTTTGAGTCTAAGCATCATGAAAGCCTGGCAGTTTATGCTTCTTCCTTACTGTGATGTGACTGCTAAGTAGCTACATGGATAGCTTCATGTCATGAATCAAGGTGCCAAGATCATAGCCCCAGCTGAGTTTCTGGGGAATATTAGCATCAGCCATGTGAATGTCAATACTCCATCCCCAGTTGAGCTGTCCAGGCTGATGCTACAAAGGAGCAAAGTTGGGCTTTGCTCCTGCCCTGTCCGGATGACAAATAAATGGTGCTGATTTAAACCACTAAGTTTTGATACACAGCAGTAGAAAAACAAAACGAGACAACTCCATAGTGGAGCTGAGATCTGAATTCCCTTCCACGAGACTTTTGAATGTCCCATCCACTTCAACCACTTTGCATTTGGGATCCGCATGGATACAAAATTCTAGACTCGTTGGGTATCAACCACCTCAGTTCAGGGATGCTAACAGATCTATGGTGACTTCAGCTTTTGTGCCTTATAGTTATGTAGTCTCTTGAGGAATACATGATTAACTTCCATTTACTAGTACAACCACATTTCATAAATATAATTACTCAATAAACAATCTGGGCAACAAGTTTCAGGTGTTTGGAGATCCTGTACGTGCTACTTTGGACAGCTTCTCATTTTTCTGGGATCTTAGTGTATTCCAAAAAGTTCCTTGAATTATCATTAAAAGGAGTATTCAATCAAAGGACAAATCCTCAAGTGTCACGAGGTAAAGGAGGTAACTGCTGTTTATCCTTTCTTTCCATCTATCTAACTGTATTTATATTGGGCTCCTTCAGGCTTTCACTGAGTGACCTCTTTGTGACAGAAAGCCAGATTCATTTTTTCAGGAGGCAGTCACTTCTTTTTTGACAACTTGTGTTTCTACACTGATTACCACGCAACAGTAAAACCCTATTGGGTTGGTGCCCAGGCTATTCCTCCTATCAATAAATGGTGAATGGGTGACCAGATTGGTAGGTTAGGGAAACATGTCAGGGATGCTTTACACAGCCTTTCTGCCCCATTTCTCTGAAGAGCCAGGAGGACAGCAGGAAGCATTCTGCTCTGCTCCTCCTTGACGGCATTTGTCAGAATAAGCCATGCTACCTGGGAAGGCCTGTGGTGATACATTACTGCCTGTGACTGTATAGACATGTCTGTTTAATTATGGGGTTTCTTATTAGGAAGTCAAATATTGTCCCATATCTAGTCAACATTCTTCAATATAAAATTTATGGGGGTGACCATATATGTTGTTGTCTGTACTCAGAGACTTGAGAATGAGCGATGGTACCAAATAGAATAAACAAGTGTTATTGTTTAGGCAATACCAACTTTAGCACCAATAAAGCTGATATATATATTCTGTCTGATTTGTTCTTGTGGTTTATCACTTAATTGAGTCAGGCCTTATGATGGGAAGAATAGTGTTATTTTTTTGATCCCTTAAAATCCTAAAATTGATAATTTCTTTAAATTTTCTAGCTTTCAGAGCAATGCCTTCCAAAAGTGAAATACTTAAACTAGTCAGTGTGAAAAAAAATCTGGAAAATTATACTGTCAATATTGCTTTTCTTCAAAGGGTAAGATTTTAGGCTAATTTCAGTATGAATTAACTATATATATTGAAATTATATATATATAAATATGTATATATATGGAGAGAGATATTCCGTGTTTGAATTTTTACAAGTATTTCATTTTTACAAGTATTTCTTTGATAATCAGGAAAAAGAAATTAAAGAAAAAAGTCTCATGATAAGCAATGAGTATGCTTATTATGTAACAAGCCTTACATTATCTCACTTAATTCTATTAAGAACATATGAAGAAGATCTCATTTCCCTGTCTTATTAATAAGGACACTGAAGTTCAAAGATATTGTGCCCAGGTAATGATGAAACCAGAATTTGAATTTAGGCCTATTTGGGCCCACAGTCCATGTGGTTAATTGTGGTGTTATGCTGCCTTACTCTTCAGCTCATGATGGCTGATAATTGAGTTGGGAATTGATAGCTCATTTCTCATTTCACTCTATGTTATATGGTTGGTTCCTGTGTGAAGATAAGTGCACCTGAGCTCAGGTCTCAGATCAGCAGTGAGCATTCATTTCTAATTACCAAGAATATCTAGTATCATATTTTCATAGTCATAGAACAATTCCTTCACATCTAACATACACACTCCAATCTCAGTGGAAATTTTACTATGTCTTGCTTTCTATTTAGTCCTCATAGGACTGATTTACATGTCTTGGATATAGCATTTTACATATTTAGCTGTTTCTCAATTTTGTAATATTCAGCACATTGTCTGTTGGTTTTGTTTTGTTTCATAACTTACTGTAGAATCAACAAATGTGTGGATGCACATGAGCACAAGATTGATTAAGCACAACGTACTACATTCAATCATGTGTGCTGACAATCGGAATTAAATTTCACACCAAATCTTGTTTTCCATGTAATAGCTCACTTATCTTTTTAAGGGAAAATTTACTTATGCTGAAAGATCAGCTGTGAATTAATTAGATTTAGAGAGGCCAGAATGAAGGCCTGTGGAAGTAACTGTGTGATCTTTTACCTATACTACAGATGTTATTCATTCAACTCTAAAAATATTCTTCTTAAAAATAGATGAGTTTTATTGAAAAGAAAATGAACCTACACTTGGAAAATATGTATTGATTTTTAAATATTAGTGTTTTAATTGGCATTGGAATACTCTTTGCTTTGGACTCAGAATAGGAAACTGATCTTACTCTGAAGTAAGTTGCTGTGTAGTGATCAGCTCTGAAAGAAAGTGGTGAAAATCAAGAAAAGCTGCTAGGAGGAATGAGGTTGAATGAACGCAATATCAATAACATGAATGCTGCCCATTGGAAGGAGGGCATTTGGGGTGCCTTTCTAGCTTACCTACTGAAATTCTTACTTAGTCATTCTACACCTTGATTTTATCCATTATGAAGTAAAGATGATAATAAGGAATGCATTCCGTAGGAAAACTTTAAAGAAAACAGAATTGTTTTGAAATTTCTTATGATCAAATATAGCACAAATTTTCATAAATATATTGATATTAATTTTTGAAACAGAAATATAATGATAATAGCCATCCAAAGATTGTCCCTTTAACTAATTTGTCTACTAAGTTTAAGTATGGCCAGTTGTTATATATTTTAAAAGTTCACGTAAATTTCCACTAAAGATTATGACTTGCATACTTTGAAATATTATTTTTCTTTAAGTGACAACTTATTTCTCTAGTAAACAGATATTTAATGCACAGAGTGCAGATAAAGAGAGTTACTTCTTACCCATAGGAGTTCATTATCTTGTTGGGGGGTATAAGCATCACCCTGTCAGGAAAAAAATGGATTCTTTATGAATGAAAATTGCTTAGGTTCTCTAGGTTGAAGCAAAATGAAATGCTTTTCTTCTAGAATGATTAGGCAACTTGTGAAAATTTGATAAAAGGTTTTTCTCTTGTGCAATTCCTATTTTTAAAAAACTCTATGTTGCCTATGTTTAATACAAAACATCATATATTAAAGTAGTAAAAGTTCATCTAGTGCCAAACACTTAGAGGTTTACAAATATTTTGGCACAAAGAGCTAGGGAGTAGAGGGTTCACAGCAAGGGGTCAATGCTTTTTCCCCCTTGACTCAAAATGATTTGGTGTTTATTGTTTAATGTAGAATGTTTTTAAAAATATAATGAAAAAATGAAAGCATTCTCTTTTCCAGAGCATTTTACTTTAGTCTTAGATCTCAACTTTATAAAAAAACCTTGACATAAAAATTGTATTAATAATTCATGGACTACATTAATGGCTGAGTTAAAACTTTAACAAGTTGGTATTACAAAACTGTCAAAAACGTAACAGCCCTGCCTTCTTTAATTTCAACTGCTTCTGATGAAGCGTAGGGAAATGCCTTATTGGTGTGCAGTGTTACCAATTATCTGACAGAGCCAGAGTGTATTTCCAGCTAATCAGAAATAAGAGTGCAGAATTAAATCTCCCGTGTGAAACTCATCATTTACATATTTATGATTCAGAAATGATAATAAGGCTAATGAGAAACTCACATACTGCCTTTAAAAGTCAAGTCAATCTACAGTTAATTTTCAACAGATAAAGCTCCTCATACATGGTTGCAGAAAGATGATGTCTGTTGATAACAATTTATTTTAATTAAACATTACAAGTTGTATAGACATATCCATACATCATATAAGGGGGTTTGTTTTTTTAACTGCCACCTTTGGGCTAAGACTGAGATACAAGGTTAGTGAAAATGGGTGTAACACAAGGAGTTTATACAAATAAAATACTTTAGGGAAAATGGTGATAAAATATGCCTGCATGCACACACCTAACCCCAGCACTGCTTTATATGTGTCTGCGAGGATCAGAGAGGAGGTGACCAGTTGTAGTTTGTGAGGGCTCTTTAAAGCTGTTGAAAGCTTGGAGCTGTGTGTTGCATACACATTTCTGAGTTGAGGCAATACGTCGTATGCTATGATTATGCTCATTAAGTGACACTATCTTCAGAGCCAAGGCATTTGAATATGCTCACTGCTGCAACATCATTAACAAAAGAGATGACATGCTCCCACCCTTACATCCACTCTCACTAAGAAATTCCTTACACAAGTCATTAATTTGTTGATGCTGGCAGATGACCCTTTCTGTGTATAATATGGGTTTTAGTTCTCTGTGGGTGTTCTTATTTGTGCAAGTATTTGGGGGCACTTTAGCAGACCTTATTTTCAAAGCATACTTTTTTCCTTTGAGGTGGCTTTAAAATAAACTTGAATTGAAAAGTTTTAGTACCATAAAGTGTGCTTATTTCTATTTTACTCTCCTTTTAAGCTCATATCCTAAGAATTTTTGCATTGAATAACATTGCCCTGTGAGAAAGAATAGAGACTTAGTGTAACACTTAGTGTGTTAGAGTGCTGTGTAACACCTACTGTTTTCAACATCATTATGATGATAATAAAATAACAATAAAGAATAACAATAACTTATATAGTCATGGGAACAAGAGAGGACAAATACAGCTCTAGAAAAGGAAAACATCATCATATCCACATTGCTGTATTCGTTTTCTATTGCTGCATAAGAAATTACAACAAATAGTGGCTTAAACAATACACATGTATTATTTCAGTTTCTTTGTGTCAGAAGTCTGAGCACAGGCTAACTTGGTTCCTTGCTCAGGGTCTAATAGGCTGCAATCAAGGTGTCTATTGGACACCTCTGAGGCTCATTGTCTCTTCCAAGATAAAATAGTTATTGGCAGAATTCAGTTCCTTTTAGTTGTAGGACTAAGGCTGTAATCTCCTAGAGGTTATCTACAGTTCCCTTCTATGTGGTCCTGCTCCATAGACAGTTCACATCATATCAGCTTGCTTATTTAAAGTCAACAGAGGAGTCTACTGCTCCAGTCCACTAAGACAGTGTCTTATGTAATGCAACATCATCATAGGAGTGACATCCCATCATCTTTGCCATATTCTATTGGTTAGAAGCAAGTCATAAGTCTTGCTCTCACTCAAGCGGACAAGTTTGTGAATCATTGTGGGTGACCTTACAGTGTGTCCAGTTGTCCATCACAGTCACTGAAAGGCAGCACAGAACACTGTGTTAAGAATACAGACCCTAGCTTACACATGCTCAAATATCAGCTCTATCATTTACTAGCTACATGACATTTGCAAGGGGCTTAACCATTGTGTGCCTCATTTTTTTCATGCTTAAAAGAAGGCTAATGATGAGATCTGTACCTAATCTTGTTGTGAGGATTAAGTGCATTAATTCATTTTAGACACTTAGAGCACTGCCTGGTACATAGTAAGTTCTCGATAAATATTACTGTTGCTGACTATTATAGTGGAGTAAACAATTCTCATTTCCATATTCTTTAAGGAAGACATAACACTACATACATATATATATATGCATATGGAAACTTTCCAGTGAAATGACAAAAGTCATACTTTACCACTACATTATTTCCTTTGTGCCTACCATGATATCTATGATTTTAATCATTGAGTTTATTATTTGTGCTATGCCCTTGTATCTTGACTTTTGGAGGTTACCCCATGAATAAAGTTTATGCCCTGAAACCTCATTTGCTCCAAACATAGCAATGCTAGATAAAATTAAAAACAAACAAACAAAAAACCAACAACAAATAACAAAAACAAAATTGATCCAAGTGGAGTAAAAAAAAAAAATTCATGCCTAAGATAAAAGACCTGGAAAATGTTAAGCAGCTGTCAAGGAAGAAATGACTCTATAATTAGAAGCAGGAAGAGATACCTAGAGTATGGCTATATGGACCAAAGGTGACTGAAAACATTCTACGTAAAACAGGGCTGAAGCTAGGCTAGGGTCTTGAAACTAGGGACTGAGTTTGGACTTCTCCTGCCAACCTCAACTATGATGGCAGGTGAGGAAAAACAAATCTATTTTTTATATGAGAAATGAACTAAAACATACACAGACACACACACACAAGCTAGACAGGCAAAAGGAAATATGGAGAGACCCTTTCCATCAGAATCTAAAAAAAACTGGCTTGATGTCTCTGCGCTTGAATCTGCAACCTTCCCAATAACCCACAAGGCAGTAGAAAACCTCAACTGGAATTTTAAGGTCTGGTTACGGAAAGGGGGACTGGAAGAACTGTGGAAACAAATGCAGAATCACCTGGCTATTTAGAATAAGCAGAGAGGGAAAGAGAGAGAAAAAATTATAAATAAAAACAAAGGCAAATAGCCTCCACCTAAAATGAATTTACAAATAAAAATGTTAAAATACACTTAGAAATATAATACCAAAAAAGATAAGTAGAACATGAATTTACTGCAGCGAAAATTAATTTCACACAAACTTTTTTTTGTGGTACATGGGCCTCTCACTGTTGTGGCCTCTCCCGTTGTGGAGCACAGGCTCTGGACACGCAGGCTCGGTGGCCATGGCTCACGGGCCCAGCCACTCCGCGGCATGTGGGATCTTCCCAGACCGGGGCACGAACCTGTGTCCCCTGCATCGGCAGGCGGACTCTCAACCACTGCGCCACCAGGGAAGCCCCCACACACAAGCATTTTTAAAAAGTATAAAAAAAGCATTTTATTGTGGCCAGTGAAATAAAAGTAAGACATGACTTCCATAAAAAATACAAAAATTTGAAAAAAAATACAGATAGAAATTAGACTAGAAAAGGTTAATAGAATATGAATTAATTTAAAATATTTGAAAACAAAATTATTTAATTAAATAAAAAATAAAAAGGATAAAATTTAGAGTTAACACAGTAACAAGAAATGAGTGAACTGGAAGGTATACTAAGGCTTTTTAAAGAAAAAATATAAAGAGATTTTAATAAAAGCAAAGAAAGATTTTTTTTAAATACAAAAGAACATTTAAGAGACATGAAGGATAGACTGAGAAACACCAAAATTTGTCTAACAGGAGATTTGGAAATAATGAATGGCAGAAATAATGACAGCATATATTTGAAGAAATAATTATTGAGAGTTTTCTAGACTTAAAGGGAGACATGAATTTCCAGTTTAAAAGTTCATTTCAATTGGAGCTCTATTTACAATAGCCAGGACATGGAAGCAACCTAAGTGTCCATCAACAGATGAATGGATAAAGAAGATGTGGCACATATATACAATGGAATATTACTGAGCCATAAAAAGGAATGAAACTGAGTTATTTGTAGTGAGGTGGATGGACCTAGAGTCTGTCATACAGAGTGAAGTAAGTCAGAAAGAGAAAAACAAATACTGTAGGCTAACACATATATATGGAATCTAAAAAAAAAAAAAAATGGTCATGAAGAACCTAGGGGCAAGATGAGAATAAAGACACAGACCTGCTAGAGAATGGACTTGAGGATATGGGGAGGGGGAAGGGTAAGCTGTGACAAAGTGAGAGAGTGGCATGGACATATATACACTACCAAACGTAAAATAGATAGCTAGTAGGAAGCAGCCGCAGAGCACAGGGAGATCAGCTTGGTGCTTTGTGACCACCTAGAGGGGTGGGATAGGGAGGGTAGGAGGGAGGGAGACAGAAGAGGGAAGAGATATGGGGACATATGTTTATGTGTAACTGACTCACTTTGTTATAAAGCAGAAACTAACACACCACTGTAAAGCAATTATACTCCAATAAAGATGTTTAAAAGAAAAAAAGTTCATTTCAAGTACCAAGCTGCATTTTTTAAGGTAAAAGTAAGTCCATACCAAGGAACACTATAGTAAAATTATATAAAGTCGAAAACAAAAGAAACAATCTTGAAGCTGAATGGAAAGGAAAAAAACAAGAGATAACTGAACAAATGGGTATCATTAGCAACAGTAATTTCTAGAAGAAAATGATGTATTTGCTTTAAATAATCAGTTAACTATTTCTTTGGATTTAGTCTGTGTTCTAATTAATCTGTATATCTTTTGATATGGCTACTATTATTATTCCCATTTTACAAATGAGGGAATTGAGGCCCTGAGAAGTTAAGAGACTTTCCTAAACTTATATAGCAGTTAAAAGGTAAAAGATATTTATCTTATGTTTTTATAACCAGCTTAATTAGTATTTGACAGTAAGGACTAAATCAATATTTTCCAAGATCATATAACAGAAAGAATTTAGCACCCTACGTCACTCAAATAACTCTTGGAAATTGAACTTAATTAAGAAGATGAGTGAACCCAGAGAGAATGCACAGGATGTAAGTAAGAACAGAAGCATAGAGCTTGACAAATGATGTCAGTAAATTTGCTTAACTGTAAATTTGATTTAGTCAAATTTTACTGACTGTAAAGATAATAACTATTTTCTGAATTTAAAAAGGTAAAATAAAAACTCGGAAATATTAAGATGTGTTAATTGGGATGATAGTTATAAAGGAGAGTTAAAGCAGAGCAAGTTTTACTGCCATTTTGGGAGGAAGACAAAAATACTGAATAACAGTTGACTTTATTAGATAAATATGTCAAGAATATATATTAAAATTATATTCTAAAAAATATATATATTATAACTTACATATATTATATATTATAAATTCCTGGTAGTATATGGATAAAAGAAGATTATGGGTTGTAGAAAACAGTACTAATAGTGGCAGAGAAGGAAAAAAAAGAAGGGTAAACCCAAAATGCACAATAAAATGGTGGGAAAAGTTAAACAATACCATCACAATAAATGTAAATGGATTATATACACCTACTAAAGTACAAAAAGACTTTTTAATAGGAAAAAACTTATCTAGCTATACCTGCTTTAAAAAAATCACAACACAAATAAAACCACATTGAAATGTTCCTAACAAAAAAATGGCAAAGGATATACTGAACAAAAACTGTTCAGAAGAATGCTATTTGCCAATAAAATAATAGGCAAAATTAAAATTAAGACAAAACATTAACATAGATTAAAAAGTATATGGCGTAATAATGAAAATAAAATTTATACAGAAGGCATAAAAATTATAAAATTTTACGTACATAACATAATTAAGAAATCAATAAAGTGAAAAATTTATCAGACACCGATAAACCAAGCAGTTAAAGAAAGAAATCGTTAAGCTCAACATATTTTTATACAAAACTGACTATAATTTTAAAGAAATGATTATTCACAAAACACATTTTTAACTGTAAGGCAATTAAAATAGAAAGCAACACTTAAAAGATGGATTTAAAAAATAATTTATGCTTCAAAATTTTAAAAGCTTTCAGAAATAACTTAGTTTCTTTGAAACTTCACTTCCTTGAATGCTTTTTATAAATCTACATGTAGTATTTTATATTCCTTTTCTTTTTTCAGTTTCATCTTGTTAAACACTTGGCCCTTTTGTTTCAACCTGACAAAATCATCTTAGATATTAACTCACTCTATAACCAGTGTAAATTTTATTCCTCCATGATTGGTGTCAGTTTCTATATTAATAAAAATCTCTTCCATACACTCCTTTGAATCATTTATAAAAATGATAAATCAAAAATGAAAAATGTTAACAGAAAGGACAGAGACTTAAACTAATGTATCTAATTAGTGATGGAATAATGCATTAACCCTTTCAGATTATAAAGATTTGTATATTAATTATCTCTTTTTTATTCTCTGATACTGCATAAGATAGGAGTAATATAGCTTCCCTTTTAAGACTGTGCCCAATTATGGCCCTAAACTTTTTTTACTTATCCATAACATGACCAAGAAAACATTGATTAAAAAGGAAAAAGATTTTGCTAAAGGCTTAAGGGAGCAAAGAAGAAATAGACAATAATACATGCATCTTCTGACATGCAGATATAACTTGTTTTTTGAGGCATACAGATTTTTCTTTGTTGACTTAGGATATAACAACAACAAAAAAAAGAGAGCGAGAGAAAGAAAACTTTCCAGAGTACTGACTTTCCAGTTCCTTATTTCCTTACTTGTAAGATAAATACTAATCATAAATTTCACCTCTAAGGAGTATCCTCAGACATCTAGATCCATTAGTAAAGGTCAAGAAAGAGAGCAATTTTATCCCCCTTACAATTTTGTGACTGATTCTCTAACTTTGTATACCTCATCAAGATAGCTATATTTTAAGAGACCAAAATAACAATAATATTCCAAAAGAGTTCCACTCATATGGTCATGGAGGAAATTATTCCAGAAATACAGTGCATTATTTAGGTGTTAAGGAGCTTAGG
The DNA here is from genome assembly GCF_964374135.1 of Grampus griseus. Classification (NCBI taxonomy): domain Eukaryota; kingdom Metazoa; phylum Chordata; class Mammalia; order Artiodactyla; family Delphinidae; genus Grampus; species Grampus griseus. The sequence continues at coordinate 71,222,111 of NC_139000.1, read as the reverse complement.
TACCAATCCTCACTGGAGTCAAGCACTGTAGTGTGAGTCAGAGCAAGAACAAGATTTTCCCCTCTCTGGGCCTAAGTTTTCTCATCTCCAAATCATGGGGTTGGGCTAATTTAGGTATAAGGCTTCTTCTTATTCTAATCTTTTGCTGGGCTATGATCTTCCCCACTGCACCCCATCTGTTCAAAGCTTGGCTCCCCATAAAACTCAGAAAAACATTCTCTCTATATATCTCAGCTATCTAGAAAAATTTCTTCTTCTTCTTCTTCTTTTTCTTCTTCTTTTTGTAAATACCTCTTGGCAGGAATATCTCCATTTTTTCTGATTTAAGCTCATGGTCTTCTTCCTTTAGTGGCTTGGGTCTCCCTTTTCATGGTTGTCCCAATTGTGTATCTGGTTTCTCTGCAGCTATGTTTAGTTGGTTGGCTTTTTTACTTTCTTGATAGAGAATTAATTCCTCTCTGGCCTCTCAGTCTTTGTGAGGCAAATAAAGATTTCCTTTTATTGCTTGAATTGTCATGTAGGATGGTTTCTGCTATTTCCCTAAGCCTCTTGAAGGTAGGTTTTTAGCCAAATGCAATTATTCCCAAGTGCAATCGGCTACATGACCTCAATCTTCTTCAAGCATATCCTTAGCCTACAGTGCTCTGCTGACCCTGCAAAGCTTTTATAATCCCTTCTCTTAAATATGCACTTCCAGAGGTAAATCATTAACTTTCCACTCAAATTGCTGTATCAACAACTTTTGTTCACATACATTAAAGGACATCAACTACCTGACATAAGCGTTCAAGTCCTTGTTGCAGTAAGGTGATATCCTATGACATCTGTGGAATTTTACTGCCTGGTCATCTCCCTCTTCAGTATGCTATGAATTGGTGGGAAACATAACTAAATCTAAGAAAGTCAACTGTAATTTGGAAGATTTGTACAATAGATTCTAAGTTAATATATTAATAAGTAGCAGCTATTTTTTATTTGCTAGTGAAATACATACCTTGTCTTAGAGGGGTAGTGACATTTTAACTTGTCAATTAAGAGTAATTACACAGTAGAGGGAGAAAAGAATGACAGGATATAGTATGAAAGTAAGAATAAATAGGTTGTGCTTAGAACATGTAGAGAAGTATTACATGATGAGGTTAAAATGACAGGCTGGTAAGTATTATCAAAAATATAATCTTAAAGAGTTATAGTGAGGGCTTTCCTGGTGGTGCAGTGGTTGAGAGTCCGCCTGCCGATGCAGGGGACACGGGTTCGTGCCCCGGTCTGGGAATATCCCACATGCCGCGGAGCGGCTGGGCCCGTGAGCCGTGGCCGCTGGGCCTGCGCGTCCAGAGCCTGTGCTCCGTGACGGGAGAGGCCACAGCAGTGAGAGGCCTGTGTACCACAAAAAAACCCACAAAAAACAAGAGTTATAGTGAAAGGCAAACTTTTCCTTTGAGGAGAGTAACATAATCAGGTTTGTGTTCTAGTATGATCATGAAGAGGATAAACTGGAGGGAAAGAGACTAGAGGTGAGATAAAGTTAGGAAATGTGAACTGAGGTAGTAACAGAGGAGAGGAGAAAAAGATGCTTTAGGAGTTGATAATCACCAGATATGGAGATGACAAAGAGATACCTAGAGGAATTGAGAGGGTGAGGCCATGTCTTATTGTTTTTTTTTGATTTGAGGTTTCTATTTTATTTTTTAATTGGGGTATAGTTGCTTTACAATGTTGGGTTAGTTTCTGCTGTACAGTGAAGTGAATCAGCTATATGTATACATGTATCCCCTCTTTTTTAGACTTCCTTCCCATGTAGGTCACCAGAGAGAACTGAGTAGAGTTCCTTGTGCTATACAGCACATTCTCATTAGTTATCTGTTTTATACATAGTAGTGTATATATGTCAATCCCAACCTCCCAATTCATCCCACCACCACCACCCCACCACCTCACTTTCCCCCCTTGGTGTCCATATGTTTGTTCTCTACATCTGTGTCTCTATTTCTGATTTGCAAATATATTCATCTGTACCATTTTTCTAGATTCCACATATATGCATTAACATATTATATTTGTTTTTCTCTTTCTGACTTACTTCACTCTGTATGACAGCCTCTAGGTCCATCCACATCTCTACAAATGACCCAATTTCGTTCTTTTTAATGGCTGAGTAATATTCCATTGCATATATGTACCACAACTTCTTTATCCATTCATCTATCAATGGACATTTAGGTTGGCACATGAAAACATGCTCAATATTAGTAATTATTAGAGAAATACAAATCAAAACTACAATGAGGTATCACCTCACACTGGTCAGAATGGCCATAATAAAAAAATCTACAAACAATAAATGCTGGAGAGGGTGTGGAGAAAAATGAACCCTCTTGCACTGTTGGTGGAAATGTAAATTGATGTAGCCACTGTGGAGGTTCCTTAAAAAACTGAAAATAGAACTACCATATGACCCAGCAATCCCACTCCTGGGTATGTACCCTAAGAAAACCATAATTCAAAAAGACACATGCACCCCAATGTTCATTGCAGCACTATTTACATGTCTTAATGTTTAGTAAACGAGTAGATGGTGAAGTTATTAGCATAATTAGAAAATTGAAAAGAGGTGCAAGCTTATGGGAACCAAGGGAAGACATGATTTCAACTTTAGCAGTGTTGAATTTACAACTGCAAATAAAAATGTGAGTATTAGGAGAAGGCTGAGATGTAGAGGTATGGAGTTTGAAAGGTGGCTGAAAAACAAAGACACTCCATGTTAATAATTGTGTTTATAAAATGAATGACAGTCTTTATGGATACAGAGTTTAGATGTCACTATTATTAGCAAAGTCACTTACATTTACTTCTTAAAACCAAAGACAACTAAGTCTGTAAATGCTGTAATTGTATGTTCATTTGACTCCAAGAATGTAAACTTTTTCTTTAAGATCCATATTATTAAAGTGTCCTCAGCATGCTCCAATAACACATTTGCATGCTTTAAACACATTTGCATGCTTTAAACACATTGCTTAAAATAATAAATATAGTGCGTGAGGGCAAATTACATATTAAAACTATTAGACAACATATAAGACCAAGATACTCTTAATTGCTTATTGTTTTTCAACCAAGAAATTCTGTCTTTAGAAATTTTGATTAAATTTGAAATGTCTTAAGTGAAAAATGTAGTGTTTCTTCCAATATCTGATTTATTTATCTATTTTTAGAGTGGCAAGGAGTTTCTGTTTCTGCAGGGCACCTCTGTGCTTCAAATCCCTACACTCAGTCTTGATGATTTCTTTGAACCTGTGCCTATTCTATTTTTCCACATTTCTTCATTCTATTAGATCTCAATTTTTTGCCTTTTATAAGGAGTAGTAGCATAAGACTTGGTGTAAGGTAACTATCTACTGATATTTTTGATATAACAGAAATAACATTACTAGACATGTAACATATTAATATTACTAATATCATTAATTCACACTCTTAAAAATTCCTTTGCGATTCCTTTCCTCAGAAGATTTACAGCACTCATTCTTTCATATAGAATCCTGGTACCACACACTTTTGGTTCATCTTCTATTATCCCGAGCTTGATAAACCATAACCACTCACCCAAAATCATATTCATCATATGTTTATATCAGCCAGAAAAGTATATATTTTTAGCTATCTTTTTTTGTTTCACCTGAGTCTTTCAGGATATACTCAGAGGGCCTCAAGTTCACACCAAATAAGCCCATTAAAATATGTCCAAAAAAGAGAAATTTCCTTCTTAGGAAAAATTCTGGGAATGACCTCTTAAAAATAACACTTTCTCTCCTAGTTCTAACATTACATATTATTTAACAGTCTCATCGTGTGGCAAATTATAGTGAATAAAAATTTTCTCAATCCTATGAAATTCTATTAGGTGGTTTTTCCCCTTAAATATGCTCCAAAACTAAAAAATAAAACATGGGTCACTTAAATGATTCATTTTGTGGGAATGAGATATATTACAAGAAACATTCTCTAAGCAATTGATAACAAAAACATAAAAGTGGTTATTTCCTTTCAAGAACAAATTCTATGTTCCTTAAAATTGTGATAAAAGATAAAATATTTTGGAGTTGTGACAGAGATGTTTATTTAGGGAATAACACAGAAACAGAAACTGTCTATTAGAAAGTGTAGAGTCCAGGAATAGAGCAGATGTGAGAAATGGTGAAGAAGAATGCACTGAAGAGGGAACAGTCCTGACTAAAATCAGTGGTGCTATTGTACACTGAAAGTATTTTGACTTTGTGCTGTCCCAACCACTTGAAGTATTTTGTGGTAGAAGGAATCAGGATTATACCCTGATGTGAGTACTATTTCCTCTAGGAAAGATGGGGACATCATGGATGAGTTTTCTCAGTATAAGAGGTTTCTGCACCTTGGAGAATCTTGTCAATCTATCGAAGAAAAAATACTAAAGAAGACAAATTTAATGAAGACCAAAACCTCTATGGAGAAATATAATTTCCCAAATCCATAGGAACAATCTAAAAATAAGAGAGAGCCCATTCTCAAAGAAATGATAGCAGCAAGGAATAACCCTGGAGCCTCAAAGATGAAAGCTCAGATAGAAATGGAGTGTCGAAAAACCATTTTCTCACAAGGGGTTATCCATGGTACTGACCACCCCATGGCAAAATCCCTTAGGATTAGAGATCTTAACTTTTCCAGGAAAACTGTCTATTCTAATGCTCATTCTGCTTGGACTTGACTAACTCTAAAACCATCTAGTTTACTTAAAACTTATTTTAATAATATATTCATGTGTTGAGCTCCTATTTTATCTCAGGTATGTATGACTTATTTTTAATTGTCATAATCTTATAAAACTAAGATTATCAATAACAAAATTAAGATTTAGTTTATAAAACTTGCCAAATATTATACAAATACTGACTGTATGCACTGAGATTTGAATCTTGGTCTATCTGAACTTAATCACATAGTCTTTCTTATATGGTACAGCTTGCTTTGCCTTGAGAGAATAGAGAGCTAGGATATAAAAGGAAGGAAAAATGCATTAAGCTAGTCATAAATTTTAAGGTCAATTAAGACTTTCTGTTACGTAATATTTACATTTTCTGCTATATAAGGACTGGAGAATTCCTTCACTCTTAAGAGACTGAGACCATGGATAACTATCACAGTGTGAGATACTCTGGGCAGTGATTTATGCATATGTTTAGAGTCACACTGAGCTCTTGTTTTATCCAGCATTTAAGTCTAGAAGAGACAGTCCACTGAAAAATGGAGAAAGGGAGACACTTTGGGGAGTGAGGGGCAAGCTCAAATGTACATGAGAATGAACCCCTACAGATTCGATGATATCAGCAGTACCAGACACTTTTGAAGGGGAAAAGTAATGGTTTGCTTAGTTGTTTAAGACATGCTTGTTCTCATCTGAGGACATTATTAATAGAACTTCAACTTTTCCCAAAGTTGAAACCTACAGTGGCTAAAGTAATGATTAGTTGTCAAGGTATCTCGAGTATACAAGATTTACCCAGAAATCTTCATATGTAATTCCAATGAGAACTTTTGCATTTTATGATTACAATACTCATCATGATCAAAATCAGTATAACCTGTAACAGTTTATTAAATTAAATATCAAATTATGAAGAGCAAAGCTTGAGTTATATATATTTTATTGCATTAACATTTCTTAAGGTATATGAATGGTAACAACCTATGTGTTACCTTAAATACTATATATAGCAGGATAGAAGAATTTGTAAAATTTTGAAAAATGTGTTTTTAAGGCAGTTGAGAGATAATCAAATCAATAAGTTCAAAGCATGTTTTTACTTTATAGTTTACATGCATATTCAATCACTCCACATCTAAAAAATTCTTTAAAAATTCTTTACAAAAAGATATATTTTCTTATCCTCAACCCTATAGATAGGTGGCCTATTCTTCCTAGTTTGGAAAGTGAAATCATTTTAGGCTGTAATGTATATTTGTGAGGTTTGAATACTTGTTGAAAATAATGTATGTCTAAAATTCTTAAGGACATAAAGTTTGGTCTATATTAGAGGTTTTTATAATAATTTGATGCTGTATTTCAACACCTAGTACTGTGCTGATTAGCACTCTTTATAGATATTTAACATAATGGGGTGAAGTTAACTATTTTAGAGTAACAATGATTCTTTTATCTTACTGTTATTCTTTTTTAATTTCAATCTGTGTGCTATGGTAAAGTGGAAAAGATATTTTCACTCCTCTAGAAATAAGTACCACATTCCATGGTACCATGAGGCGAATTAGTTCAAAATATTATTTTTCTCTATAAGCTTTAATGCTAAGCTAATAAGCAACCAAATGTCTCGAGTGAGCCATTAAAGTTATTACCCGTTTTATTCATTCACCATGTATAGGCTAGGCAAAGAAAGAGGTCCAGAAATCTGCATAGGTTTCATTGAATCTTTGCCTGGATACAAGTCTGTACAGTGTTGTAAAACCCAACACTGTTGAGTAAGAATAACTTATGGGGAAAGAATACTTAATAGGATTGCTGTATGGAAAACAATTCCCAGAGCAAACACAGAGCAGGTAATCATTTATGTTCCTCCCAAGCCAGAGTGGAGAAACATCACTGACTTTACAGAACAGAAGGCCACATGAAGAAATGGGGATGAATTAGCCTAAGATGAAGACTAAATTTGATCTCCCCAAAACAAAACATTTCAAAATTTGTGAAACATAGCTAAAGAAGTATTTAGAGGGAAATCTATAGCATTTAAAGCTTAAATTATAAAAGGATCATCTTAAGACGGCTGATTTAAAATTTCACCTCAGGAAACTACTAAATAAGGGTATTTTAACTACAAAGAAATCGAAAACACAATTCAATAGGATAAAAATATCCACGACATCAAAAGTTGATTCCTAGAAAAGATCAATAAAACTGATAAATCTCCAGTCAAACTAATTTGGAGGGATTATTTTTAAATCCACAAATTTTAAAAATTAGAAATGGAAGAAGAGACATAGCTATAGACTCTACAGAAATTTTTAAAAAAGTAACAGAGGGAGGAATTAAGAAGGGGCATAAAGAAACTTTTGGGGCTGATGCATATGTTCTTTTTAAAAAACTTTTATTGGAGTATAGTTGATTTACAATGTTGTTTGTTTCTACTGTACAGCAAAGTGAATCAGCTATAAGTATACATATATCCCCTCTTTTTCAGATTCCCTTCCCATTTAGATCACCACAGAGCATTAAGTAGAGTCCCCTGTGCTATACAGTAGGTTCTCATTAGTTATTTGTTTTATACATAGTATCAATAGTGTATATATGTCAATCCCCATCTCCCAATTCATCCCACCCCTCCCGTTTCCCCTCTTGGTGTCCATATGTTTGTTCTTCTGATAACACAGGTATATATGTGCTACAAAACATCAAATTATAAACATAGATATGCACCACTTATTGTATGTCAATTAATTCTCAATACAGATGTTAATAATTTGTTATTCCTATACATAAAAATATTACTGGACATATGCTGTGGTATGTGTGTACATGCATGCACATGTGTATGTGAGTGTTGTGAATGTCAATAAATATACATTGCAGTTTTACTAAGAATTACTTGTAGCATTTACTTCTGAATGATCTTTCCCTATCATTACCAAGAATACATGCTATCTCCTTAATTATCTTTATCTTATATTACAAGGTAGTGACATAGCTTGGATTTCTAGTTTTCTGACCTGAAAATTATCAACATAATTAATACTGCAGCATATATATGATTAAAACATTAAATTTTTCTTCAGTAAATAGAAGTTTCATAACTGCATATGGCTGTTCCAGGGAATAATTTATATTTATTTTGCATTGACACAAACAATGCTAATTTAATCAATGAAACACCCTTTGAGGTAGTTATTTTTATTATCTGATTTTACAATTAAGGATTCTGAGACTTAGAAAAGTGAAGTAATTGTATGAGCAATTACACATAGCTTATAAATGTTAGCAACTAAGTCTGGTTGACTGAGGGTCTGCATCTTTATTTACCTACCAGCCTATACTGCCGTTACTGCCATGGAGGATGCCTGTAGTTGGGTATTTTAGCTCATGTTGCAACATGTGGAAAGAAATTAAAATCATGGAGTATTAATGGAAATTGATCACATTCAAGAAACATTTACAGAATGCCTGCTATATTCAATATATTGTGCTATACCAGAGAACCTAGAAATACTGTTTCATCTGGTTAGGCACAGAATGAGTGATAAAATGTTCAATACACATATACACAAAATCTTTGTTATTATTTTATTTGTAAACAGAAGTCAATGTCTGGATTCAGCATGAGGAAGTTTGACATAACTTTTCCTGGTTGCTGGATTTTTTGTTGCCCATTTTCACTGCACGTGTTTTATTTAATTAGTTGATATAAATGTACTTGTATTAAAAATTGTTTCATTTCTTTTCTTTATTGTTATTCTCACCTCTTGGTACTTCTAAATTCCATACTAGTTGTGACTGTCATTTATTTATGAATGTAGTTTCTGCAGTGTCCTCTGATTCCTGCTGGTTCTTGTCATTCATACAGACAGCTCATCAAAATCAGAGGTAAAAGCATTCTTGAATATGTGAGTCAAAGAAAGCATATTTCAAAGTCAGTTTCTGAAGCACCTGTACTAAGGTCTCTTAGGGTGAACACTAAAATGCAGATTCCTGGCTAACCTCAAATTGACTGAATCAGAATCTCTGTTTGCTATGGCCAAGGAACCTGGATTTTATCAACCTCCCCAGGTAATACTATAATCAGTGAGGTCCAGGTCAGAGAAGCTGGCCTCAGGAACCAAAACCTACTGACCTCAAAATACAGTCATCAAAAACTCCCTTTTTTCTAAAAGCTACTTCTACGATGCTACCTTTTCAGATCTTGTTTCTAGAGACGTCTTCTCTCTTTCTCTTTTAATATTTATGTCATCTAGATGCAACCCACTCACTCTGCAGAATGCTAACCCAGTCTAATGGCTTTTGTCACTTTTCAGAAATCAAAAGCATTGCCATTAAGTTATAGGTTAATTTAAAGGCCAGGAGAAAACAAACAGGTTAATTCTCTGAAATCAGGCACTCGAATATCCCTTCATCACTGATCCTCCCCTCTGAAAGGACTTTTCTTCATGAAATTTCACAACCGTGACAGAGAGCCATGAGATCTCAGATTTGCTTTGAACAAGAAACTTTTCCTACAGCTCCTAATTAAAAGGAAGTTTCAAACCTACAAATTAACAGTTTTAATATGCTGTTCCTGGGGATTAACTGCTTCATTTTAACAGGAATTCACTGTTAACACTGCAACTGTTTATTTTAACGGCTTGATTTTTAAATTCCAAGAGGAGTAAAACTAGTTCAAAATGATTCCTGTAATTTTTACCATTGGCCTAACAATCTTTATGTAGAAAATTTTCTTGAATAACATTATTCTCCTTTCAAGAATTTTATCTCCTTTACCTAGAATAGAATAGACTTAGAAGCAATGTCTCTTCTTTTTCCTTTTCTTTTTTTGGACTATACTTTAAAACTACCTTTGCATGTTGCTACACCTCTGACAATTGGGTGAGGAGAAAAGTTTTAATGAAAATCTTCTTTTTAAATCAAACATTTACATATGTATTTTTTTAGACAACATATTGCAGTTTTCAGAAATAAACTTTAAAAATTGAGCCACAATATAACCAATTTATAACAGTATATATAAAAACATGTTATAAATCTCTCAAAAAATCTAAAATAAATACATAAGACCAGCTTCGTAAAAGCTGACTTCTGACTTACAGAGTTTTGCTTATTCAATTGTATCCCGAGAGGACACAGAGTTCCTAATTATCAAGAATGATATCAAATTCACAGATAATCCAAAAAATTCCTCATAGTCTCTAGTTTTAAAGATTTCCTTAAAGAAACCTTTCTTTAAAGCTGCTAATCAGCAGCCAGAGTGACTGACTTAAAATGCATCTCAGATAATTATACCTTACATACTTATACCAAATGTCATTTTCTGCTATCCATTCTTTCCCATTTTAATGTTTCCATCATTTTTAACCTGTTTCCACCCACATCCTACAGGAAACCAATCTCATTCATTTCTAGTTTATTCCCTCTGTTTGTTTCTGTTTACTCTTTCTGTTCATTTCTTTATATAAAAATAAGCAAATATATATTTACATATTTATACATATATGTATATGTAATATACATGTATGTATGTTTATAATTATACATATATTATACATATATGTTTTATGTTGTATATATTTTCTAATTTCTTTCTTATAAAAAACGTAATGCCATAGATAGTCTTTTGCTATTTTCCCCTAAGAATATGTATCTTGAAAATTTCATATTAAATAAACTTATGGTTATGGGGGGTTAAGGGCGGGGAGGGATAAATTGTAAGATTGGGATTGACACATACACACTACCATATATAAAATAGATAACTAATAAGGATCTACTGTATAGCATGGAGAACTCTACTCAATATTCTGTAATGGTCTATATGGGAAAAGAGTCTAAAAAAGAGTGGATATATGTGTATGTATAACAGATTCACTTTGCTGTCCACCTGAAACTAACACAACATTGTAAATCAACTATATCCCAATAAAGGTTTTTAAAAAATAAAATGTATGTTGATATTAAAAAAAAACTCCTTCATTATCAGTTCACAGACCTATACTGTATACTTTTATATAAATAGTTGCATTGTACTTTGTAATGTGTACTATAGTTGATTCAACCACTTTTCTATGTATGGCCATTCACTTTATTTTCAATCTTTTGCAATTACAAACAATGCTGTAATTAATAACCTTGTGCATATATGTTTCCATATTGTTGGCAGTATATCTTCATGGTAAATTAAAAAGGTGGAAATGTAGGGTCAAAAAGGAAATGTATGAGAGAGTCCTTCCTACAACTACTCTAACAAAAATTACTAATTTTTAGTGATTTTATCAGCAATTTACATTTTAATTTTTGCCATTGTGAGGTCTTAGAAATATCTCCTTATAGTTTTTATTTATATATCCAAGTATGACTGAGGTTAAACATCTTTTCATATGATTATGAGATATATATATATGTGTGTGTGTGTGTGTGTGTGTGTATATATATATATATATATATATATATATATATATATAGTAAATTGTTCATGTCTTTGCCCATTTTTTTTTCTGTTGGGTAGGTCTGTTTTTACCTCACTGTGTAAATGTTCTTCATGTAGTAATGATATTAGCTCTTTATATCTGTTATATTGTGCTAAAAATTTCTCCTAGTCTTTCTACTTCCTTTTGCCTTTCTTGACTGTGTGTTTTTGCTATGGAAAGTGTTTTGTTTTTTTTTTTTGCGGTACTTGGGCCTCTCACTGTTGTGGCCTCTCCCGCCGCGGAGCACAGGCTCCGGACGCGCAGGCTCAGCGGCCATGGCTCACGGGCCCAGCCGCTCCGCGGCACGTGGGATCCTCCCGGACCGGGGCACGAACCCGCGTCCCCTGCATCGGCAGGCGGACTCCCAATGCTATGGAAAGTTTTTTAAAAAAATATTTTATATAGTCAAATATGTCAATCTGTTCATTCATTGAATCTGGATTTTAAATCATAGTTAGAAAACTATCTTCTACACCTATGTCATCAAACAACTCATCTGCTTTCTTTTAGTACTTGCATAGTTTCCTTATTAATATTATTCTACATTTAGATCCCTGATTTATTTAAAGTTTATTCTTGTTTATTATGTGAGGTATGGATCTAATTTCATCTTTTTTCAATGGCTAATCATTTGCCATGACTCTAGCTGTGTTTTTGTTTGTTTGTTTTTTAAGTCCATCTCTACATCAGTGGCATGAGATGTCAACATCATTATGTATTAAATATCTATATGTACTTGAGTTTATTTATGGACTTTTTATTCAGTTCCACTCTTTTCTTTGTCTATTCATGCACAAATAACATACTTTTTGGTTTTATTGCATGTTTTCATGTTTAGGAGGCTAGCATACCATCACAGCTTTTTGTTTCTAGCGTTTACGTGGTTATTCTTGAATGTTAGTTTTTCTATGTCAATTTGAGTATCAAAAACTCTAGTTTGAATCAAACTTGTTAGTATTTTTATTTGGATTGAATTCAACTTATAATTAACATAAGGATGACTTTGCATGTGTTATCTCCATGTCTTTCAATCAAGTTTTTCATAAAATTTTTGTGCTCTTACTGTTAAGTTTATATTGAATTATTTAATGGTTGTGTGCTCTTCTTATAAACTTATGATTTGCCTCTGAAGTGGAGGATGGTTTTGTGGGACTGAGCCCCTAACCTTTGGGGTCTGCACTAATTCCATATAATTATTGTCAGAAATAATTAAATTGCAGGGCACCCAGCTGGTGTCCACAAAGAATGAAGAATTGTTTGGTATGATAGTCTCACATATTTGGTGTCAGAAGTGTTTGTGAGGATAGACAAACAGATTTTCTTTCACTTATATACATGGAAAGTCTAGAGAGTTTTATAGTGCTTCATTTTTAAGTACGAATACAAAGCACAGAACAAAATTCACCTTTAAAATGCCTCACATAAAAATGACGATAACATAAATAAATGGAGGTAAAACAATGGTAGGGATAGAAGAATATCGCAAATAATTATAATTAATATTCTCATAGAGACAGGAAGATATTGTATCCATGCAATAAGAACAGAAGTTATTGCAAAGGAACAATCAGAGAGTAAAACATAGCCCTGGAAAATTAAAGTATGTAGGCAGAAATATAAAAATTTAATGAACAGTTCAAACTATATGGCTGAGAAATAATCCTAAAATGGAACCAGAAAGGCAAAGGCTGCATAATAGGGCAGAAAAGTGAAAATCAAACAGTCAATGTAGGAAGCACAATATCTGATTAATTGGAGCTAGAAGAAGGAGAAAACAATGCACCTATTAGAAGGTAAATTATCCTTGGAAGTAAATTTCCATACTTAAACACTCTGGGTTTTCAGAATAGAGAACCACTATGATGAATGAAATTTTAGGACACCAGAGATAAAGGTATCTTTAAAAGTTTCAGAGAGAGATTGGATTCATTGCTTTTGGTTGTTTTGTTTTGTTTGAGTAAAGGGAAATGAGAGTATCATGCCACTTTGGTGCTCTGATGACTGCTCTGTCTATATATGTTTCCAATTTTAGGTAGTTCTTACTGTTTGCAGTCCCATGAAGATCTATCCCCCAAATACCTAATATTGCTATGTCCTTTGTCACTTTGGCTCCTAGAATAAGAATTTGAGGCTGTGTGTGTGTCCTGAGTAAAATTACCATGTACATATTATGCTTCCCAAACACAATAGCAAACGTATGGGGACATATGGCATTGTGATAGAGTGCAGGCTTAGATTTGAATCTCTGCCCCAATTCTTGCTGAGCCAATTACTTCCATGAATCTCAGAATAATAATACTTTCCATGCCTTAACTCACAAAGCTTTCAAATGAACTGATGACCATAAAAGCATTTTAAAATAATTCTGTATAAATATTCTGTTATTCAAATAATATAGCATAATTTAATTTATCTTAAAAATATTTTCACCTTAAAAGATCAATCCATAATATATAAGATAGGGGACTGCCCTTCCCAAATCCCAAATTAGATGTTTATATTTATACATATGCTGCTTTATCAGCCTGAGTTGTTAGGACATTGTTTTAGTCACCACACTGATTTTTTTTTTCCTCTTTCCATTGCTTTCTGTTCTATTAACCATTTTTGTAAAATTCGGCTATGCTGGTACTTCCTTATTGATGCTATATATCCTACACTGAGAGGATTTTACCTCATTGTCCCTGACAAGCAGCTAATAGTATGCTTTCTCTTCCTTTTCCCAAATTCTGACCCATTAAAAACAATGAAAAAAGGGCAGAACTATAACATTTTGTTAAGATGAGTCAATTCTAATATTGGAAATGATTTTGTATGAGATAACAGAAAAACTACATATTGGTCTCTGCCTGCTGGCACAAGCTCCTGAAATCCTTATAAATTCCTACGGGATAAGAGCACCAGGAGCATCTTTTGTTCTACTAAGGTGACTCTGGATGGGCTCCTGCATGGGAGCAGCTCACCAGAAAGACCAAGCCATGATTAGAAGCCTGGAATTTTCTGCCCCACTCCCCTATCCTCCAGAGAGGGGAGAGGAGCTGGAAATGGAGTCAATAACTGACCACTCCTAGTTGAGGCAGCCTCCATAAAACCCAAAAAGCATGGGGTTCGGAGAGCTTCCAGGTTGGTGGATGCATTCACCCCAGCAAGATGATGCACCCCAACTCCATGGGGACAGAAGCTCCTGCACTCAGGACTCTCCCAGACCTTGCCTATGCATCTCTTGCTCTAACTGTCCATCTATATCCTTTATCATATCCTTTAATAAACTGGTAAATGTAACTAAGTGTTCCATTGAGTTATGTGAGCCTCTCTAACAAATTAATCGAACCCAAGGATGGGGTTGTTGGAACCTTGTTGGAAGTGCTGAACTATAGCTTCTTGGTCAGAAGTACAGACAATGACCTGGACTTTTGACTGGCATCTGAAGGGGTTGGCTATGGATGAGGGAAGGTTGTGGTGGGGACACACTTGTGGGACAGAGCCCTTAACCTGTGAAATCTAATGCCATCTCCAGGTAGAAAGTGTCATAATTGAGTTAAAGTCTCGAACACCCTACTGGTGTCACAGAGTTGTTTGTTCTGGGGAAAAACCTCCACAAGCTTGGAGACCAGAAGTGTCAGAAATGAAGTGTTTTGCGTGAGTAGTAAAGGAGACACACAGAGAAGAAACACACAGTGGGGAAGAACTAGGTTTTTCCCTACATAGGAAGGAAAAAGACTGGGTTGTTTTTCTATTACATTTTGTTTGTAGTCTATCCAGAAGCCAAACATATCCTGACATTTTTATAAAAGATTCAGTATAATACAGCTTTAATTTCCAGAAGATCTCAACATTGTCACTGGTTTTTACACTGGTTTGTAAAGTAGACTTTGGCAGTTTGGGTGTTTGTTTTCTTTTCCTCCCTATGGAACAGTTTTCTATATATTTCTGGATAGTTTCTGTTTTTGATGACATTTACTTGGCCAATAATTATCAGTGTTATTCTTTTTTTTTTTTTTTTTTTTTTTTGCGGTACGCGGGTCTCTCACTGTTGTGGCCTCTCCCATTGTGGAGCACAGGCTCTGGACACGCAGGCTCAGCGACCATGGCTCACGGGCCTAGCCGTTCTGTGGCATGTGGGATCTTCCCAGACCGGGGCACAAACCCGTGTCCCCTGCATCGGCAGGCGGACTCTCAACCACTGCGACACCAGGGAAGCCCATCAGTGTTATTCTTGAAAGTGAATGTCTCATATAATGTATTGGCATTGTTTCTACATAGCAATGTTGACATATATCTGATCTAACAAATTAGCATAAGCATATAGCAGGAATATTTGTCAATAAAATGAATTCATATTCTAATGTATGGACTGACATAATTTTTGTAGAAAATATCAGACATTATATTTTTATATTCAAAACATTAAGCCCCAATATCTCCTTTTCTTATTTTCTTATAGCAAAATCTTGATTTATGTTAGAAATTGCCATTCAGTGGGGGAGAAGGAAAGAGTCACAGGAAAATGAAAGGAATGGAACATGAATATCTTTATGATGAGTATGGTAACCTTATATTTTTGACCCAGTTAGGTACAGAAAATTATTACTCAAGTTAAGTTCAAATGATATTTGTTCTCCCTTCTATGAAAACTGAAGTCCATTCTTCCAGAATAAGTTCTCCAAAAACTACTTAAATGATCAAAGCATCAAACATAAAGAAAATCTTTATGTTTAAATCTTTTTTCTATAAATATAAAATCTTTTATGTTTATATATCAGCCCTATAAAAATATAAAAACATAATGAACATTAATATTATTACAGATTTACTATTAGATATAGGACAGTTGGGGCTAGATTAAAGGACATAATTTAAAGTTGACTCAGAACTCTCCTTCCTGAGGAAGTAGGTCAACATTCCTATCAGAAAGTAAGTACTCAAGAGTAGTGATTTTGGTCTATTTGGTCCAGGGCCCAAAACATTACATAAAACATAGCAATCACTCAATTAACAATTATTGATTTACTAAATCATGCAATCAATGAAACATTGGGATGAATAAATAAAATTCATGGATTACAGGTCAAAACATTAGCAGAACTTACCAATTATCCTGTAATTTGGAGGATCAATACTGGAGTTCTGATTTGAGTTAAGGTGAAGGCCTTTTCATTTGGACCCCATTTTCAGAGGGGGTTAACAACACTTGGTGGGATCTGCACCTGTGGTTGAAAGCCAAGAATAACTCTATTGAGCCTAAAGTCCTTGAGTTGCAGAGTTTCCTTTTACATGAAGTTTTTCCACTCTGAATGGCCACATTTTGATTTTTCCCAATTGAGCATAGTCTTCTCTTCATGGAGCAGGCCTTCTCCAATTAAAGAGGCAACAGCATGAGGGAGAATGCCAGTTTCAGATATGGAGAGACCCAACATAGATCCCAGGTCACACTGACTCAGCAATTTAGACTATCATACAAATAATATGAATCACAAGTACATTTTAATAGCACCAGATTTTCACTATCAGGGAAATGGATGAGAACATAGACAATAAGACCTGAAAGATTAAATAATGAGCCAGTATACCAACATGAAAAGGGAGCTATTAGATTTACAGACATATATATTTGTATGAATTTTGTATGTATGTATGCAGAGTTCTTAAAATCCCTTTCCTTCTTCCTTATATTTGCAAATATCTGATTAAGTATTTTCCCCCCAAAACCTCAATGGTTTATTGATAAATTTCTGTACTGAAAATTGTTTAAAAACAAAGTTATGGGGCTTCCCTGGTGGCGCAGTGGTTGAGAGTCCGCCTGGCGATGCAGGGGACACGGGTTCGTGCCCCGGTCCGGGAAGATCCTACATGCCGCGGAGCGGCTGGTCTCGTGAGCCATGGCTGCTGAGCCTGCGCGTCCAGAGCCTGTGCTCCGCAACGGGAGAGGCCACAACAGTGAGAGGCCCGCGTACCACAAAAAAACCCACAAAAAAACAAAGCTATAGCCTGTTCTTGGCATCTGGGAATCTGTGTCTGAGTGAAAGCAATTTAAAATTAAGAGTCTAGCAAATCACTTTTGGGAATTCACTAGAGAACATGACTTCATATGCCTGATAAAATACGATGAAACAAGTAATTCTAAAGCATAAGTATTGCATTGACAAGGTAACATTGAGTCAGGTTCTTAAATCTAACAGTAAATCAGGGATCCATCATTTAAGTATGTGCCCTTCAAATTATGAGCCATTTAATATGTAAGCATATTAGTGCAAATGGGACTAAATAGCAAGGGGCTTTGGAAGTGTAAAATCTGTTGGAAAGAAATTTATTTTATATGATGTAGGTGAACTATTGTTAATGTGACAAATTTGCCTGGCATGGAAATATAGCTTTTTTTCTGTGGACATGAATGTAAAATTGGAGGTGCTGCGAAGTTTACCAATAAGCACCTGTAACTATATTGCTGAAACTTTCCAAATATTTCCCATGTCAATTTTTATATTCTTTCCTTTATTGTCCAAATTCATCACTCTGACAAGAGTCAAATAACTTTCTTTATCACTGTCTTTCCAATCTCAAGCAATATATGCATCTGGAAAAGTCAGTCATTCTCACCGACCTATATTCTCTAAAAAAAATCTTTCGCAATGAGGTTGACATTCCCAATACAGATTTTGTAACTACTGTGTAGTCTCTGTGACTTTTCTCTGTGAATACCAAAAAATGTTCATTTATAAGCAATCTTTAAGATTAACAAACAAGAGTTGGATTAAATAAGTTACATAAATCTTTATGGGAAAGCAGTGGATTCTGAGAGCTTGACCTGAAAGTGAAAGTAATTTAACTATGTGCATGCATTTCCTTCTACATGGCTGTATTTTTATATATGGCTACATACAGACATTCTCTTTTAAATATATTCTCAGAAATGACCAAGGTCTTCTATTTAAACAATTCAGTACATCCATGACCATTCAGGAAATGATAGCCATTTGAGTATTATTTCTTTAAAAAGATTTTTAACTAAATGACCCTTAAGGAGTCTTGATAAACTGCAAAATAAATCAATGAGAAAATACAGGTAAAACTAATTGAAATTGTATAGGCACTAAAATACAAGACAGCTTATTCTATGAAGAAACTATGACTAGATTTTGTTTTGAGTTTTTTTTTTTTTTTTCTCTGAGACAACTGTCCAGAACTCTTGTGAAACAATACAAGTACTCCGTATTCAAAGTGAAGAAAAAGGCTCAAGGAAGCTATAACCATGTAGGCCAGGTTCAAGGTAACATCTACAACTAACTTTGAAGCATTGTAAAACTGATTGATAGTAAAAGAAGAGCAAGATAACTGGAGTTGGTATGATTCATTCACTAGCTTAATTCCTTTTGTGAAAATTATTCCTTTCCATTATCACGCTTTATTTTAATTGTAAATAAAAACCATTTAAAATTCAACAAGTATTTATTGTGTTTACCACTTATCAGGCACTATTCTTTGCACTGGTGATACTTTGGTGAAACAAACAGATAAAAGATCTCAGCCCTTGTGAAATTCTGTATTTTCACAAAAAGAGGCAAACAATAAAATACAACGAAGAACCTAGGGGTAGGACAGGAATAAAGACTCAGACGTAGAGACTGGACTTGAGGACATGGGGAGGGGGAAAGGTAAGCTGGGATGAAGTGAAAGAGTGGCATGGACTTATATATACTACCAAATGTAAAATAGATAGCTAGTGGGAAGCAGCTGCATACCACAGGGAGATCAACTCAGTGCTTTGTGTCCACCTAGAGGGGTGGGATAGGGAGTGTGGGAGGGAGACGCAAGAGGGAGGAGATGTGGGGATATATGTAAATGTATAGCTGATTCACTATGTTATAAAGCAGAAACGAACACACCATTGTAAAGCAATTATACTCCAATAAAGATGTTAAAAAAAATACAATGAGTATGGTAAGTGAGATTAGAGTGCCAATGGCTTGGTCATGCACTGAATCCATTTTTAAACAGAAAGGTACAGGTAGGCTACTACTGCATTGCTAAATTCACTTATGAGTTCTAGTAGAAAATTTTTTTTGGATTTGTTAGGATTTTCTACATAAACAATGCTGTTATATGTGAATGAAGACAATTTTACTTCTTCCTCCTTAATATTCATAACTATTTCATTTTCATGCTTATTGTACTGGCTAGAGCCTCCATTATGATGCTGATTAGACATGATGACAGTGGATATCCTTGTTTTGTTCCTGTAAGGGATAAAGATTCAATATTTCACCATTAAGTTGTTGACTCTATGTTTTCTGAAGAAGTTACCTTCTATATTTGGAAAACAATCTTGTTATGCATCTATAATGTTAAATTTTAATGTTAAACTAACCTTGCATTCCTAGGGTAAATCTACTTGGTCATTATGTTTTATATTTTTATGTGTTTCTGGGTTCCATTTGCTAATTCACTGTTTAACATTTTTATATCCATGTACAAGAGGGATGCTGGTCTCTGATTTTCTTATCTTGTAATATTTTTGCCATATTTTAGTGTCATGTTTGTGTTGGATTCATAAAAACAGGTTGAAAAATACTTCCTTATTTTGTATTTTTGTAAGAGATTTTGTGAGATTGGCACTATTTCTTAGATGTTTGATAGAATTCACCAATGAAATCATATGGCTTTGTAATATTTTTTATCGAGAGTTTTTATAACGAGTTCAATTTTTAAAAGATACAGGAACATATATATTTTTACTGCTTTTTATTTCTCTTCCCCTCTAGGGTTTAGCCTTTAGCTAAATTTCCAACGTCCTCAGTTGCACTGTCTGAGAGAAAAGAGAACGGAAAAGAAAGAAGAGAGAAATAGAAATCATTTTTTTGGTTAGGAGCACAATCTGTGGTAACCTTGACCTTGAATCTCTACTGCCCACCAGCAACTGGAAATAATTTCTTGGAGAACTAGTTCTAAAATCCAAGGACATGTGTTTAATCAGTCTAGCATGGCTCTACAAGTGGCATTCTAGACTTTCTTTATTCAAGACATAAAGAAGATTAGCTAATATGTTTGCCCTCTGTATAGAAGCGGCACAAGGGAGCTACCAGAGATAAGACAGACTCTCACAGATATTTTAATGTTTGTGTAGGACTTGTCTTTAAAAGAACTCAGCATATTTAAAATAATGAACCAAAGAAAACAAGCAACCTAAACGGAGATTTAGGTCACAATAGCTGAGGAACTTCATTGAAAATAATCAAACAAGGCTGATCCACATCATGTGCTTTGTGCCTGACTCTTGGGTCTTACTCAAAGCTGGCAGTGCAATTTTTCTCTTCCAAGCTTGACCCACTTGTGCATGGTGCTGATAATTATTTCAGTCTAAATTCCGTATTTTAGAAAGCCTCCCAAATTTTGCATAGTGCTGCATAAGACAATCATTAAAAGAGATACAAGTTTAAGCAATCATTAAAAGAGATACAAGTTTAAGTGTAAACTTTTTATGGGAAATCAAATAACTTATATGATAAAATATCTGTGTTTGAAGTTTGCACTTAAGATGGTCTGGGGCATCCATCAGTTGAAGTGTATGGTCCTTTATTTTCTCAGATTAGCTACTAAGCCAGGAAAAAGTTATGTACCATGTTGATTTTTCCTGTAAAACTAGCAAAAATTATTTCTTATAGAGGGTCATTTATTTTTAAATGGGGCATAACAGTTGTTGCAAAAGGCAAAAGTTGACTTTGAAAAACTAAGTGAAAGAAAAAGAAAACTTCCAAAAGCACAGAACTTAAACTACAATTGGGAAACTAAGTTTTCCCAGTTAGTAATTAAAAAGTTATCTACACAGCCCTATACAGTATTTTAAAATCAATATGCCCCCTAATTCAACAGATTAATAAGAATATTGAAAAAGTCTTATTTTAAGTTATTCAAAATTATTTTGTCTGTAACTCAGTAATTATAAACATTACACAAGAATATAGAGCTGTAGCAATAAAATCCAGTGAGAAAAGACATGATATCCATTAGTGAGGTAGCAACGTAGTGAGTCATGTAATGTATATTAAAACTGATCATTGGTTATTGGCCAAAAGTTCAACAGTTTCATTCATTTTAATTCTTTGCTATTAAGAAAAACTGTGCTAAATATTCTAAAATATTCCAAATTACCAAAGGGTCATTAACTCAAAAGTTATCCATATGATGATTACTAAGAAAAAACTTACTTAATGAATACAGAGACATTTTAATTAAATCCTTTGAAAAGCAGAAATGAGGAATATAAATAATTTAATAGTAGGTAGATGAACTAAGGTAAAGTCAGTGAAAGAGAAAAATGAAATTGGTTATTAAGAGTTGTGTCCTCAACTGACAGGAAGAGTCAGCAATAAAAGCTGATTAGTGTTCTTAAGATTAATAAAATATATTCCCTAGCAAAACTAAAAGGGAAATATGAATGCATGCTATATTGTTCATCATTCCATAAAGTTAATATTTTGGGAAAAAGTAACAATTATGTATAAGTGTTTTATATATATATGAACATATATAGATACAGGATACATAAAATAAAAAATTGATTCTAATTTGAAAAAGTTAAGATATATACCAAGCAAAAATAAAAATCTCTACTAGCATACAAAAGTTCTTTGAAATATTTTATAGGATAATAATAACTAATAAATTATTATTTAAGTAATAGTTATAAAGTTTAATAATTTTAGAAGTGAAAGCCCTAAGACTTTCATGAAACCCATAATTCCTCTGACATACGTATTATTCCAGACAATAATAGATGAACATTTTCCTCAAATTAGTAAAATTATGAAATTAAATATAGGTAAAATTGTACAAATTTGCAAATAAAGAATTACCATTCTCATGGTTTTCATTTTATAAACATATCTTAATGTAAGAATAAGCTAAATAAAATCAGCAATAAATTAAATTTATAGTGAACCATGATCAAAGAAGTTTATTAAACTTTTGAAAAATAATTTTTATTAAGAAAGACAATGTAAGTAATGTAATTTATATATCTACACTTCATGAGAGAAATAATGATCTTTATAGAGCCTGAACAAACTTCCTGATTAAAAAACAAAACAAAAACAAATTAAATAAATTGTATTGAACCAGGGATGGAAAGATCTTAAACAAAATGAAGAATATCCTCAAAAGACCCAACTTTGTATTTAATAATGAATGAAAAGATATCTTCCCACTGAAACCAGTATCTAGAAAACATTAAAACCCGTATCATGATGACTATGGAGGAAATAATAAAAAGAGAGATTTTGTATACGATAGGGAAAAAATACAGTATTATCAATTCACAGATAATTGTTTACTTAGAAAACTCAAGAGGATCAACTGAAAACAAGCTTGAGATATGACAGAATTAAGTAAGATACATAATACAAAGAGGTGAAAGTAGCAAAAAGTAAAATGCTGAGAAAGAATATTTTATGTATGGATATTCATTATTTTATATAGCCATAATAATTTAAGGAACAGATCATCAGTGTAAGGATAGAACTATAGATAATTGCAATAAAAAAGAATATCCTCCCCAAATGCCTAATATATTAAAAGGTAGTAAATATTAAAGATATTACTTCAAATAAGTGAATAAGTCTAGACTATATTTTCAATCAATGGTTGAGAAAATGAATTAATTATTAGGTAAAATAAAGTGATATCTTATTCACACCATAAAATGCATTTTCTGGGTTTACTAATTATTTTTTTAATGTAGACATATAAAAAATTAATCCACAAAATATGCAGAAGAAACAGTTTTTACTCATTTACTATCAAAGTAGTTACAGACTTTCTGACATAAAAGGAAAGAAACTATAAATAAAATATTTTATAGATTTGAAGACACACAATTTAAAATATTGTGTCCAAAATACCAAAATCAATCAGATGGCAGTGAAAAGTGGGTATTTTTTTCACATGCTAATGGATAATGGCCTTAGAAAATAATGCTAAGGATATGTTTGCCAGTTTGCAAAATAAATTTAAAAAGAGCCAATTATTTGCTAAAAAAAGAAACATTAAAATATGTTGGCATTGTTCACCTATTAACTTGCAAAGGTAAAAAGCAATAAAAGCCAAAGTTTTCAAGGTATGTGAAACCAGTACTCTCATATTCCTTTTTATCAAAGACTATGATGGTCAAATTATACATTTATCTTATATAATCATCTCATAAAGCCTACCTCTAAAATAGTAATATCTTCATTTTAGGTGAAGGGAAGCAGTGTGGTAGAGTTTAAATGATCTACTCATGGTCACGCAGCCAGATGCAGAACAACATTAGGACCCATGCCTAACTCCAAAGTCCTTACTTTTCTATATGCTTTCCTCCGACCCACATATTTGTTCTCTTAATTAAAGCACAGGGAGGCAACAATAAAGTGGTAGGGGTTTCTGATTTGAACTGCTAACTGTAAACCCTTCTACTTCTTCTTTATTCTAAAATATTCTTTAGAACAATCAAAATAACAAATAAAATAAGGGAGCAAATTCATAACGTGGAAAAACCATGAAGAATGCTATAGCTGGTTAGAACCATGAGGAATTCTTGGAACCTATGACAGTTAATTAGATTTATTCAGAAGCCTATGGAACTGAGGAGGCTCCAATACGATAGAAATAAAATGGGAATTAAAATAAATACAATAAAGTAAAATAATGAGTACTCTCAGAAGAAAAACAGGATATCTTCAAGATTAAAGGTAGCAGGGCATGGTAGAGGAAACAGAGTCATCAGTTAAAGAATTAAAGGGCTATGCATATAAAACAGATTTCTCCTATGTGCATCTAGATGTTAAAACATCAAGCACAGCCAGCTTTTCAAATGAAAGAGGAAATCCTGACCCTGATTACTTTCTGAGGATCTGCTGAGTAGAGAAATGTTAGGTCCAGAGTTAAATAGCAGCCAATACAAAAGACTGAGAGTTTCTTCACTCCCCACACCAGCTAATCTGACACCCTCAAGACTTTTCCTTTGGCCACATATTAGGCACTTGCCCCCCAGCTTTGCAACCACTAGAATGGGGACCAGGATATCTATCACAGATGTAGCCCTCACTAAGACTGAACCAGGGAATTTCATGTGAGCTTGGGGAAATATCCTCAAACTACCAATATTGATCAATACAGACCTTTACTTTTAAACATGGCACTACAACAAAGAATCACCAAGTTTTTGAGGAAATCAGCATCATGAAAAGGAGAGATAACCAATCACAAAGAAGAGAAAAATTAATATGTGGAATGAGTGTATATTAAGGAAATAAAAGATATATGTATGCAATTCAAATCCATTGAGATTATTGAAAGGTTGTCATACGGACAAAAGTAAAAGTTACTATTATACAAAAAATAATTAGAACATTGAAAATTAAAAACATAATAGGTGAGATTTTAAAAGTAAATAGACAAAAAGCAAAAAATCTGAACAACATAACTGTAGAAAAAGTGAATAAAGGAAATGGAGAAGAGGGAATAAAAAATAAATTTTCCTGAGCTGAAAAAACCCTCAAGCATGGATGTTAGTGGTGGTGCTGAAGGAGATCTACAGACCTAGTGCAGACGTTTAAGAATTCCAAAGTTAAAATGCTTCATAGTAGCTTCCTATGAAGAAAGCAGGCAAACAAAAGGTGACTGTTGTCAAAGGGATTAGAATTAGACTAGCATCAGATTTTTGTTTTGTAACTCAGGATGTTTGAAAAAAATGGAGAAATATTTTAAAATTCCAAAAGAAAATTGTAAATGTAAAACTTTATAGACTGCAAAAATATTATTCACTTTTGGGAGGAAAAAAATAACGTATTCCAACTTGGAGGTTTTAATTGAGGTCAAGAACTACTGAACTCATAAAACACAAAAACGCAGTGTTGAGCAAAGAAGTCAGAAAAAATTAGAGTTGAAAATACGTAATGGCTGAGATTGTGAGTGTAAACCTTACGACAATCAATAAAATTTACATCTATAAAAGTAGAAGCATATTGAAAATATAATAAAGACCAGAAATTAAAACTCCAGAAGAATTCAACAAAATATGGGATATTGGAAGGAAACGGAGAAAGTGACAGCTTGCAAAAAGTATTTTTATTTGGAAGGAAATGTTATAGTTGCTGATTAGTTCACCATGTTGATAGAGAAATATGTTTAAATATTAAACAAATGTTTAATATAAATGTTACATAAATAATGGTGGAGTCACCATATTAGCACTCGATTACCAACCTCAAGATTTTTTTAATATGAGAAAAAATAAGCTGTCTTTTAAAATTACTTATTCTTATATGCAGTGGAACCTCATTCTGACCAACATATTTTCTATTTGGGTGAAAAAAATAAGCTCATCATGGTTTTTTTTTTTTTTAACATTTCAGATTTTAGCTTCAAATTTCTATTTATTTTTTATGATTACCTTAAGATGTAATAGGAAAACCATAATTCAAAAAGAGCCATGTAGCAAAATGTTCATTGCAGCTCTATTTACAATAGCCCGGAGATGGAAACAACCTAAGTGTCCATCAACGGATGAATGGATAAAGAAGATGTGGCACATATATACAATGGAATATTACTCAGCCATAAAAAGAAACAAAATTGAGCTATTTGTAATGAGGTGGATAGACCTAGAGTCTGTCATACAGAGTGAAGTAAGTCAGAAAGAGAAAGACAAATACTGTATGCTAACACATATATACGGAATTTAAGAAAAAAATGTCATGAAGAACCTAGGGGTAAGACAGGAATAGAGACACAGACCTACTAGAGAATGGACTTGAGGATATGGGGAGGGGGAAGGGTAAGCTGTGAGAAAGCAAGAGAGCGGCATGGACATATATACACTACCAAATGTAAGGTAGATAGCTAGTGGGAAGCCGCCACATAGCACAGGGAGATCAGCTCAGTGCTTTGTGACCGCCTGGAGGGGTGGGATAGGGAGGGTGGGAGAGAGGGAGACGCAAGAGGGAAGAGATATGGGAACATATGTATATGTATAACTGATTCACTTTGTTATAAAGCAGAAACTAACACACCATTGTAAAGCAATAAAAAAAAGAATCATAAAAAAAAAGATGTAATAGGAGGTCATTTTCCCCCTCTCATTGTTTATTGTATTCCATTTTCCACTAGATACATATTTCTTGCTAAAATGCATCCTTTAGTAATATTTAAATATCCATTTTCTTTGTATTTCAAAAAAGACCTGTATTTTCTCCCTCACTATTAATGATAGTTTAGTTACCATTATTTCTATAAATGTATAAAATTTTAAGTTAAATTTTTTTATGACAGTAATTTGAAGACAATGTCTTCTTAAATTCAATGTAACAAATAGGAAAGTTAAGGTCAATATGATTTCTGTTATTTAAATAGTCTGTTACTTCTCATTAGGAAGATTTCATAATTTTTCTCTTTTACTACAGGGTTCTAAAATTTTGCTATGATATGTATAAGAGTGGTTTTTGTTTATCTGGCTTGGGACTGGTTGTGCCCTTTCCAATTGAGGATTATGCCTTTTAAACAACACATTCTTTTTTTTTTTAATATATTTTTTATTTTTGGTAAGGACAATTTAAGTTCTACTCTCTTAACAAATTTCAATTTTATAATACAGTGTTATCAATTATAACTGATAACTGTAAACAATATATTTTTATAAGATTTATGTTGGAAGAGGGATAACCAATAGGCTTAATTCTTCTTGAACTGGAAGTGCATCACCTATACTTTCAATAAGTGGATATGTGTGCTCAAACTTCCATCTGAAAAATGCTATGGTTTGACTTTGTCCCCAGGTAACCTGAGCTGATGTGGCAAGTAGCCCAACTGTACAAACATAGAAATTCTGAATAATACAACAATTTTCAAAATAAATAACTTCCTTAAAATAAATTGAAATTCCAAGTGCTGGAAACAAAGAGCAAAATCAAAACCAGTTCAGGAAGTGAGCAGGTAATGCCAATGGCCCTCAGGTGTTTTGGACTTAGCTATAGACCCTAGATCCCTAGAAAGCAAAACACCAGAAAGGAATCCCTAAGATAAAACTTGCAGCTCCAAAGAGCTGGAGCACCTGTGAATAGGGACTGGAAATATTATTCTCTTTCTTGGGAATCAACACAAATTCTTGTATCTTTGAGTCACAAAAATCATCTCTGAGGAATCAAGTAGAACCTATTAATATGTAGAAGGAATTGTAAGGTTAAAAAGTAAAATGTAAGTGAAGTCGGGGTCACTGACTCCTTCAGAGTCAAGGCAAACAAAGGAAGTGCACTTTTTATTTCTGGGCAACATACACTTGTATTAAAAGAAAAATAAATATGACCTCACAATAACAATATTAAAGTTTAAACAGGAAAAGCAATCAACAGCTGAAAGTTTCAGTAAATACAACAAACAAAAAATTAGTATCCCAGGAATGGAATATCAGAATGTTCTGAAAAAAAATATCTAAAAATTCAAAGTGATCTTGATGGCTAATGATCCAAAGCATCAGTTTTTTATACTGTTTAGTGTTCAATAATTATAGATTTTCTCCTGTGACAAAATTAAATTTTGTTTTGATCTATAAAAATAAAATTTTCACAATTATTATTTCTTAGAATAGTAAAAAATAATATTAAAATAGTGTTAAAATGGCCATACTACCCAAAGAAATCTACAGATTTAATGCAATTCCTATCATATCACTGACATTTTTCACAGAACTAGAACAAATAATCCTGAAATTTATATAGAACCACAGAAGACAAAGAATTTTCAAAGCAATCCTGAGGAAAAAGAAAAAAGCTGGAAGCA
Organism: Grampus griseus; assembly: GCF_964374135.1. Lineage (NCBI taxonomy): Eukaryota > Metazoa > Chordata > Mammalia > Artiodactyla > Delphinidae > Grampus > Grampus griseus. Next base: position 71,194,091 of record NC_139000.1, on the reverse strand, counting down.
TAATGCTCCCAGACTGCAGACCATACCAAAAAGCTAAAGCAATAAAAACAGCATGGTATTGGCACAAAAACAGACATATAGGTCAATGGAACAGAATAGAGAGCCCAGAAATAAACCCATGCATCTATGATCAATTAATCTTCAACAAAGGAGGCAAGAATATACAATGGGGAAAAGAGAGGATCTTCAGCAAGTGGTATGGGCAAAGCTGGAGAGCCTCATGTAAATCAATGAAATTAGAACACTCCCTCATGCCATATACAAAAATAAACTGAAAATGGTTTAAAGACCTAAATATAAAACATGACACGGTAAAACTCCTAAAAGAGAACATAGGCAGAGCACTCTTTAACATAAATTGTAGCAACATTTTCTTGGATCAGTCTCCTAAGTCAAAAGAAATAAAAGCAAAAATAAACAAATGGGACATAACTAAACTTAAAAGCTTTCGCACAGCAAAGGAAACCATAAACAAAACAAAAAGACAACCTACAGAATGAGAAAAAATATGTGCGAATGATGTGACCAACTGGGGCTTAATTTCCAAAATATATTGTACACCTAATACAACTCAATATTGAAAAAGCAAACAATCCAATCAAAAACTGGGCAGAAGACCTAAATAGGTATTTCTCCAAAGAAGACATACAGATGGCCAATAGGCACACAAAAAGATGCTTAACATCGCTAATTATTAAAGAAATGCAGAACTGCAATGAGGTATCACTTCATACTGGTAAGAACGGCCATCATCAAAGAGTCTAAAGATAATAAATGCTGGAGACGGTGTGTAGAAAAGGGAACCCTCCTAAACCCTTGGTAGGAATGTAAATTGGCACAGCCACTATGCAGAACAGTAAGGAGGTTCCTTAAAAAAATAAAATTGTGTTACCATATGATGCAGCAACCCCACTCCTGGGCATATATCTGGGAAAGACAAAAACACTAATTCAAAAAAATACATGCACCCCAATGTTCATAGCAGCACTATTTACAATGGCCAAGACATGGAAGCAACCTAAGTATCCATCAACAGATGAATGAGTAAAGAAGATGTGGTGTACACACACACACACACACACACACACACACACACACGCAATGGATTATTACTCAGTCATATACAAGAATGAAATATTGCCATTTGTAGCAACATGGATGGACCTAGAGAATATTATACTAAGTGAAGTAAGTCGGACAGAGAAAGACAAATACATATCACTCATATGTGGAATCTAGAAAATAATACAAATGAATTTATTTACAAAACAGACCCACAGGCACAGAAAACAAACTTATGGTTACCAAATGGGAAGGGGGGCAGGAGGGATAAATTAGGAGTGTGGGATTAACAGATACATACTACTATATATAAAATAGATAAGCAACAAGGATTTATAATAACCTATAATAGAAAATAATCTGAAAAATAATATATATATATATATATATATATATATAACTATATCACTCTGCCCTACACCTGGAACTAATTCAACATTGTAAATCAACTATGCTTCAATAAAAAATTAAAATTATATTTAAAAATCAATGTGGTTGAAGGTGTGGTTCAATCATTTGTAACAAATATTCTTAGGCTAAGTAAAATAGAAAATTACAAAAGATTATCTTCATGCTTTTTGTTCCAAGGAAGTGAAAACAATTTTTTTCCTGAAAAGCTTAACATAGTATTCCCACCATCCCCCTTACTAATATATACAAGTAGCTAGATTAAATTATCTGACCATGAATAGTAAATAAAAAATTGCTCTTGAGTCTGAGAACTGGTCACATTTTATGAAACTCCATCAGGATTTTTACAAAGCAAGGATTTTTCTCAAAGATTTAATCACTTTCTGTTTTTCTATTTGGTATGTCATATTTTTGTATATATATGTATAAGTATAAAATACTTAATGATAAAGCAAATTGACATATGAGCAGAGTGGCTTGTATAACATTAGAAGGTATTTAATAAGTGGGAAGTCAATCAGGTAATATATTCAAATCAAATTTTATTTTCTGCCAACAAATTAGTTAAAATATAGATTTCTAAACAAGGTATTTCTATATTTTTCATAAAATAAATAAGGCAAGGATGAATTTGGTTGATTGAAACAGCTAGAATATTCAAATCAGAATTGGTCATATTTGGAGGGTAGCGGGTTGAGCACCTCCTTTTTCCTAAAATCAAGATATACAGAGAGGCTTACGGGAAGATGGTGGAAGACTAAGACGCGGAGATCACCTTCCTCCCCACAGATACACCAGAAATACATCTATACATGGAACAACTCCTACAGAACACATACTGAACGCTGGCAGAAGACCTCAGACCTCCCAAAAGGCGAGAAACCCCCCACGTACCTGGGTAGGGCAGAAGGAAAAAGAAAAAACAGAGACAAAAGAATAGGGACGGGACCCGCTGGGAGGGGGCTGTGAAGGAGGAAAGGATTCCACACACTAGGAAGCCCCTTCGCGGGCAGACTGCGGGCAGTGGAGGGGGAAGCTTCGGAGCCGCAGAGAAGAGCCCAGCAACAGGGGTGTGGAGGGCAAAGTGGAGAGATTCCCGCACAGAGGATCGGTGCCGACCAGCACTCACCAGTCCGAGAGGCTTGCCTGCTCACCCGCCGGGGCGGGCGGAGCCTAGAGTTGAGGATCAGGCTTTGGTCGGAGCGCTGGGAAAGGACTGGGGTTGGCGACATGAACACAGCCTGCAGGGGGTTAGTGCGCCACGGCTAGCTGGGAGGGAGTCCAGGGAAAAGTCTGGACCTGCTGAAGAGGCAAGAGACGTTTTCCTCCCTCTTTGTTTCCTGGTGCGCGAGGAGAAGGGATTAAGAGCGCTGCTTAAAGGAGCTCCAGAGACAGGCACGAGCCTCGGCTAAAAGCGCGGACACAAGAGACGGGCATGAGACGCTAAGGCTGCTGCTGCCGCCACCAAGAAGCCTGTGTGCAAGCACAGGTCACTATCCATACCCCCCTTCCGAGGAGCCTGTGCAGCCCGCTACTGCCAGAGTCCCGGGATCCAGCGACAACTCCCCCGGGAGAAGGCACGGCAGGCCTCACGGTGGTGCAACGTAATGCGGGCCTCTGCCGCCGCAGGCCCGCCCCCAGCCTGAGTGAGCCAGAGCCCCCGAATCAGCGGCTCCTTTAACCCTGTCCTGTCTGAGCGAAGAACAGATGCCCTCCGGCGACGTACACGCAGAGGCGGGGCCAAATTCAAAGCTGAGACCCTGGTAGCTGTGAGGACAAAGAAGACAAAGGGAAATCCCTCCCAGCCGACTCAGAAGCAGCGGGTTAAACTCCACAATCAACTTGATGTACCCTGCATCTGTGGAATACATGAATAGACAACGAATCATCCCAAATTAAGGAAGTGGACTTTGAGAGCAAGATTTATGATTTTTTCCCCTTTTCCTCTTTTTGTGAGTGGGTATGTGTATGCTTCTGTGAGAGATTTTGTCTGTATAGCTTTGCTTCCACCATTTGTCCTAGGGTTCTGTCCGTCCGTTTTGTTTTGTTTTCTTTTTTAAATTTTTTTCTTAATAATTATTTTTTATTTTAATAAGTTTATTTTATTTTACCTTCTTTCTTTTTTTCCTTCCTTCCCTCCTTCCTTCCTTCCTCCCTCCCGCCCTCGCTCCCTTTCTTTCTTTCTCTTTCTTTCTTTCTTTCTTTTTTCTTTCTTTCTACTTCTACTAATACTTTATTTCTAATTTTTCTCCCTTTTATTCTGAGCCATGTGGATGAAAGGCTCGTGGCGCTGCAGCCAGGAGTCAGTGCTATGCCTCTGAGGTGGGAGAGCCAACTTTAGGACACTGGTCCACAAGAGACCTCCCAGCCCCACATAATATCCAACAGCGAAAATCTCGCAGAGATCTCCATCTCAACACCAGCACCCAGCTTCACTCAACGACCAGCAAGCTACAGTGCTGGACATCCTATGCCAAACAACTAGCAAGACAGGAATACAACCCCACCCATTAGCAGAGAGGCTGCCTAAAATCATAACAAGTCCACAGACACCCCAAAACACACCAACAGACGTGGACCTGCCCACCAGAAAGAAAAGATCCAGCCTCATCCACCAGAACACAGGCACTAGTCCCCTCCACCAGGAAGCCAACACAACCCACTGAAGCAACTTTAGCCACTGGGGACAGACACCAAAAACAATGGGAACTACGAACCTGCAGCCTGCAAAAAGGAGACCCCAAACACAGTAAGATAAGCAAAATGAGAAGACAGAAAAACACACAGCAGATGAAGGAGCAAGATAAAAACCCACCAGACATAACAAATAAAGAGGAAATAGGCAGTCTACCTGAAAAAGAATTCAGAATAATGATAGTAAAGATGATCCAAAATCTTGGAAATAGAATAGAGAAAATGCAAGAAACATTTAACAAGGAACTAGAAGAACTAAAGATGAAACAAACAACGATGAACAACACAATAAATGATATTAAAAATACTCTAGATGGGATCAATAGCAGAATAACTGAGGCAGAAGAACGGATAAGTGACCTGGAAGATAAAAAGTGGAAATAACTACTGCAGCGCAGAATAAAGAAAAAAGAATGAAAAGAACTGAGGACAGTCTCAGAGACCTCTGGGACAACATTAAATGCATCAACATTCGAATTATAGGGGTTCCAGAAGAAGAAGAGAAAAAGAAAGGGACTGAGAAAATATTTGAAGAGATTATAGTTGAAAACTTCCCTAATACGGGGAAGGAAATTCTTAATCAAGTCCAGGAAGCACAGAGTCCCATACAGGATAAATCCAAGGAGAAGTACGCAAAGACACATATTAATCAAACTGTCAAAAATTAAATACAAAGAAAACATATTAAAAGCAGCAAGGGAAAAACAACAAATAACACACAAGGGAATCCCCATAAGGTTAACAGCTGATCTTTCAGCAGAAACTCTGCAAGCCAGAAGGGACTGGCAGGACACATTTAAAGTGATGAAGGAGAAAAACCTGCAACCAAGATTACTCTACCCAGCAAGGATCTCCTTCAGATTTGATGGAGAAATTTAAACCTTTACAGACAAACAAAAGCTGAGAGGGTTCAGCACCACCAAACCAGCTTTACAACAACTGCTAAAGGAACTTCTCTAGGCAAGAAACACAAGAGAAGGAAAAGACCTACAATAATGAACCCAAAACAATTAAGAAAATGGGAATAGGAACATACATATCGATAATTGCCTTAAATGTAAATGGACTAAAAGCTCCCACCAAAAGACACAGATTGGCTCAATGGATACAAAAACAAGACCAATATATTTGCTGTCTACAAGAGACGAACTTCAGACCTAGAGACACATACAGACTGAAAATAAGGGGATGGAAAAAGACATTTCATGCAAAGAGAAACCAAAAGAAAGTTGGAGTAGCAATTCTCATATCAGAAAAAATAGATTTAAAATAAAGACTATTAGAAGAGACAAAGAAGGACACTACATAATGATCAAGGGATCAATCCAAGAAGAAGATATAACAATTGTAAATATTTATACAACCAACATAGGAGCACCTCAATACATAAGGCAAATACTAACAGCCATAAAAGGGGAAATTGACAGTAACACAATCATAGTAGGGGACTTTAACACCCCAATTTCACCAATGGACAGATCATCCAAAATGAAAATAAATAAGAAAACACAAGCTTTAAATGATACTTTAAACTAGATGGACTTAATTGATATTTATAGGACATTCCATCCAAAAACAACAGAATACATATTTTTCTCAAGTGCTCATGGAACATTCTCCAGGATAGATCATATCTTGGGTCACAAATCAAGCCTTGGTAAATTTAACAAAATTGAAATTGTATCAAGTATCTTTTCCTACCACAATGCTATGAGACCAGATATCAATTACAGGAAAAGATCTGTACAAAAAAAAACACATGGAGGCTAAACAATACACTACTTAATAACGAAGTGATCACTGAAGAAATCAAAGAGGAAATCAGAAAAACCTAGAAAAAAATGACAATGGAGACAGGACAACCCAAAATCTATGGGATTCAGCAAAAGCAGTTCTAAGAGGGAAGTTTATAGCAATACAATCCTACCTTAGGAAACAGGAAACATCTCGAATATACAACCTAACCTTGCACCTAAAGCAATTAGAGAAAGAAGAACAAAAATCCCCAAAGTTAGCAGAAGGAAAGAAATCAAAAAATCAGATCAGAAATAAATGAAAAAGAAATGAAGGAAACGATAGCAAATATCAATAAAACTAAAAGCTGGTTCTTTGAGAAGATAAACAAAATTGATAAACCATTAGTCAGACTCATCAAGAAAAAAGGAAGAAGACTCAAATCAATAGAATTAGAAATGAAAAAGGAGAAGTAACAACTGACACTGCAGAAATACAAAAGATCATGAGAGATTACTACAAGCAACTCTATGCCAATAAAATGGTCAACCTGGAAGAAATGGACAAATTCTTAGAAATGCACAACCTGCCAAGACTGAATCAGGAAGAAATAGAAAATATGAACAGACCAATCACAAGCACTGCAATTGAAACTGGATTAAAAATCTTCCAACAAACAAAAGCCCAGGACCAGATGGGTTCACAGGCGAATTCTATCAAACATTTAGAGAAGAGCTAACACCTATCCTTCTCAAACTCTTCCAAAATATAGCAGAGGGAGGAATACTCCCAAACTCATTCTACGAGGCCACCATCACCCTGATACCAAAACCAGACACGACGTCACAAAGAAAGAAAACTACAGGCCAATATCACTGACGAACATAGATGCAAAAATCCTCAAGAAAATACTAGCAAACAGAATCCAACAGCACATTAAACAGATCATACACCATGATCAAGTGGGGTGTATTCCAGGAATGCAAGGATTCTTCAATATACGCAAATCAATCAATGTGATACATCATATTAACAAATTGAAGGAGAAAAACCATATGATCATGTCAATAGATGCAGAGAAAGCTTTTGACAAAATTCAACACCCATTTAGAATAAAAACCCTGCAGAACGTAGGCATAGAGGGAACTTTCCTCAACATAATAAAGGCCATATATGACAAACCCACAGCGAACATCGTCCTCAATGGTGAAAAACTGAAAGCACTTTCACTAAGATCAGGAACAAGACAAGGTTGCCCACTCTCACCACTCTTATTCAACATAGTTTTGGAAGTTTTAGCCACAGCAATCAGAGAAGAAAAGGAAATAAAAGGAATCCAAATCGGAAAAGAAGAAGTAAAGCTGTCACTGTTTGCAGATGACATGATACTATACATAGAGAATCCTAAAGATGCTACCAGAAAACTGCTAGAGCTAATCAATGAATTTGGTAAAGTAGCAGGATACAAAATTAATGCACAGAAATTTCTGGCATTGCTATACACTAATGATGAAAAATCTGAAAGTGAAATCAAGAAAACACTCCCATTTACCATTGCAACAAAAAGAATAAAATATCTAAGAATAAACCTACCTAAGGAGATAAAATTATGCAGAAAATTATAAGACACTGATGAAAGAAATTAAAGATGATACAAATAGATGGAGAGATATACCATGTTCTTGGATTGGAAGAATCAACATTGTGAAAATGACTCTACTACCCAAAGCAATCTACAGATTCAATGCAATCCCTACCAAACTACCACTGGCATTTTTCACAGAACTAGAACAAAAAAATTCACAATTTGTATGGAAACACAAAAGACCCTGAATAGCCAAAGCAATCTTGAGAATGCAAAACAGAGCTGGAGGAATCAGGCTCCCTGACTTCAGACTATACTACAAAGCTACAGAGAGTATGGTACTGGCACAAAAACAGAAAGATAGATCAATGGAACAGGATCGAAAGCCCAGAGATAAACCCATGCACATATAGTCACCTTATCTTTGATAAAGGAGGCAGGAATGTACAGTGGAGAAAGGACAGCCTCTTCAATAAGTGGTGCTGGGAAAACTGAACAGGTACATGTAGAAGTATGAGATTAGATCACTCCCTAACACCATAAACAAAAATAAGCTCAAAATGGATTAAAGACCTAAATGTAAGGCCAGAAACTATCAAACTCTTAGATGAAAACATAGGCAGAACACTCTATGACGTAAATCACAGCAAGATCCTTTTTGACCCACCTCCTAGAGAAATGGAAATAAAAACAAAAATAAACAAATGGGACCTAATGAAACTTCAAGGCTTTTGCACAGCAACGGAAACCATAAACAAGACCAAAAGACAACCCTCAGAATGGGAGAGAACATTTGCAAATGAAGCAACTGACAAAGGATTAATCTCCAAAATTTATAAGCAGTTCATGCAGCTCAATAACAAAAAAGCAAACAACCGAATCCAAAAATGGGCAGAAGACCTAAATAGACATTTCTCCAAAGAAGATATACAGATTGCCAACAAACACACGGAAGAATGCTCAACATCACTAATCATTAGAGAAATGCAAAGCAAAACTACAATGAGATATCATCTCACAACAGTCAGAATGGCCATCATCTAAAAAATCTAGAAACAATAAATGCTGGAGAGGGGTGGAGAAAAGGGAACCCTCTTGTACTGTTGGTGGGAATGTAAATTGATACAGCCATTGTGGAGAAGAGTATGGAGGTTCCTTAAAAAACTACAAATAGAACTACCATATGACCCAGCAATCCCACTACTGGGCATATACCCTGAGAAAACCATAATTCAAAAAGAGTCATGTACCAAAATGTTCATTGCAGCTCTATTTACAATAGCCCGGAGATGGAAACAACCTAAGTGTCCATCATTGGATGAATGGATAAAGAAGGTGTGTCACATATATACAGTGGAATATTACTCAGCCATAAAAAGAAACGAATTGAGCTATTTGTAATGAGGTGGATGGACCTAGAGTCTGTCATACAGAGTGAAGTAAGTGAGAAAGAGAAAGACAAATACCATATGCTAAAACATATATATGGAATTTAAGAAAAAAAAATGTCATGAAGAACCTAGGGGTAAGACATGAATAAAGACACAGACCTACTAGAGAATGGACTTGAGGATATGGGGTGGAGGAAGGGTAAGCTGTGAGAAAGCGAGAGAGAGGCATGGACATGTATACACTACCAAACGTAAGGTATATAGCTAGTGGGAATCAGCCACATAGCACAAGGAGATTAGCTCAGTGCTTTGTGACCGCCTGGAGGGGTGGGATAGGGAGGGTGGGAGGAAGGGAGACGCAAGAGGGAAGAGATATGGGAACATATGTATATGTATATGTATAACTGATGCACTTTGTTATAAAGCAGAAACTAACACACCATTGTGAAGCAATTATACTCCAATAAAGATGTAAAAAAAAAAAAAAGAAATGCTCAGCAGGATCTAAAAATAATTGTAAAAAAATATATATACAATAAAAGCATGTTTAATTATGATCCAGAACACACACCAACAAACGCACGTACATGAATTGGAAACTGTCATAACACTTTACTTATCCTTATATACATGATACCCTAAAAAATCTTTCTTCTATTCGATTTCATTTTATTATAAATTCTTACATGCTGATTTTAACCACCTGATTGATTTTATGATCTACTAATAGGCCTTAAGAATCTGTTTTAAAAACCACTAATCTGAAGTAAGCTATTCATCTTACAGATAGAAGAGTAAAATCTTTGACAAATAAACTCACTGCTTTGAGAACTCATGCCAGAATTCAGTAAAATCCAGTTTTTATTGTTATTTCCTTTATCTTTGTCATAATGTATTATTCTGCTCTGTTTGAAAGCATAACCGTAATATATGTAAGTTAATTTGATCATTATGTGGAAAAATTTCATAATACATTTCTGAAATATAAGGGGCTGACCTCTTGCAGATTAATAGTGTAAAACTGCATTTTGTGGAAAAGTTTAGTCTTTTGCATTTTGAACTATAGCCAGTCATTTCAGAACAGAGTTGAAGTCACTGAAGGTTACATTCCAGGAAGTCTACAACATCAGAGGTCAAACCATTTGCTCTTTGCAGTTTAAGATCGTATGTCTTAAAGGATTAATCTCCAAAATATACAGGCAACTCATGCAGCTCAATATCAAAAAAACAACCCAGTCCAAAAAATGGGCAGAAGACCTAAATAGATATTTCTCCAAAGAAGATATACACATTGCCAAGAAACACATGAAAGGATGCTCAACATCACTAATCATTAGAGAAATGCAAATCAAAACTACAGTGAGGTATCACCTCACACCAGTCAGAACGGCCATCATCAAAAAATCTACAAACAATAAATGCTGGAGAGGGTGCGAAGAAAGGGGAATCCTCTTGCACTGTTGGTGGTAATGTAAATTGATACATCCACTAAGGAGAACAGTATGGAGGTTCCTCAGAAAACTAAAAATAGAACTACCATATGACCCAGAAATCCCACTACTGGGCATATACCCTGAGAAAACCATAATTCAAAGAGTCATGTACAGTCATTGCAGCTCTATTTGCAATACCCAGAACATGGAAGTAACCTAAGTGTCCATTGACAGATGAATGGATAAAGAAGATGTGGCACATATATACAATGGAATATTACTCAGCCATAAAAAGAAACTAAATTGAGTTATTTGTAGCGAGGTGGATGGACCTAGAGAAGGTCATGCAGAGTGAAGTAAGTCAGAAAGAAAATGCATCCAATATGCCTCAGGGCATGGACAGTCCCCATTACTACTCCTGTTTCATAATGGTTTTTATACTTGATAATAACAAAGAACAATGACAAAAGAATTTATAAGAAATAGATAAAATTAGCAATGGGGATATTACTGAAGATAAAATATTGAGCCTGTCAAATAATGAGTATAATTAAATGACAAAATAAAACTTCAGTACACATAAGAATATCATGTTACAGATACAGTAGGAAATCTAAATTGAGAAAGAAAATAAAATAATAAAAAAATGACAGAAATTAACCTATAAATAGGTTGATATCACCTAAGACAAAGAACAATATAAAAAGAAATGAACAAAAAGAAAAAATGGAATGGGAAAAATTGTTAAAAAGTTATATAACCAAACCTGCCAGGTGAGCAAATTAAAAGAAAATGAAGGACAGGAGGACAATACAGAAGCATAGGAAGACCCTAGGTGTTTACAAAGTTAAGGACCAATAGCAGTTATGTAATTGCCTTCCAAACCTGATGACTCATGACAAGTTTTCTCTAAGGAGAATCTAACAAAGGAAATTCAACTCATTTAATTCATTTAACTTTTGCCTTTTCTTTTTTAAGAATAAACTATTTCAAAGAGAAATAAAAGTTTGTTTTCTTCATAAATGTAATGCATTCCAAATGTAAAAATGTTAAACAACAGTAAGCAAATTTTTTTCTACTGATATACCAAAAATTACTATCATCCATATTTGATTCAGATCAGTATTTTAAAATGATATAAAACATTAGAGCTAAGGCTAGAGGTCTGCCTAAAAGATCTCATTTGCCTGGCTCAAACTCTAGAAATAACCAATATTTTACAGTGGTCATATTTCATTACAACATTTGCTTTCAATTTTACTATAGTGACAAAGACATTAATAACATGTAATATTGGAATTTGTTGTGATAGCTTTTTGAAAACGTATATAAATGTTAACTATATGCTATTCATTATTTTGTAACTTGAACATTGTTTTAAAATGTATCCATTGTTTACTTATTTATCTAGGACATTCACTTTAACTAGAATCTTCTATCTTGATATCTGAACATGTTATTTTATTTACCAATTTCCCTAATTAAATCATTTACATTATGTATATAAGATACATACATATATACATATATATTCGTACATATATAAATATACCAAAAAATGCAATTAACCTTTCCTTTTTTGCATTTTCTCTTTCTCATTAACAAGAAATTCTTTTGATGAACAAATACATACGGAATTGCAGGTTCATAAAGAACTTGCCTCTTCCTTTTACTAGATATCACCAAATATTTATATAAAATTCTCACCAATTTACACACTCCTACTAAAAGTTCCCAGAAATGAATGCTCCCAGTGCCTCACATCTTCATTGATATTTGATATTACCTGTGTTTTATATTTATGCCAATCTTCTAGATCTGACAATGTAAATTATTTTCTTAACTTGAAATTTGCTAATTATTAGCAAGGTTGAGCGTCTTTTCATGTTTATGATCATTTAGAGTTCCTTCTCTGTGAATTCAGTGTTCAAACGTTTTACCCATTTTAAAAATTGGGTTGCTTGCTTCTTCTTACTGATTTGAACACATTTCTTATATAGTCTAAATAATACTCTGTTGTTAATGAAAGGCATTATACTTATATATCTTCTGCTAGTATGTGGCCAGTCTTTTACATTTTTGTAAATATATATACATTTTGATATACATGATCTTATAATTAAATATTTATAGTATATTTAAAATGTTATTGTTATAAAATAATTCTATCATATTTTTATAATAATTTTAAAGTTTCAGTTTTAATATTTATATCTTATTACATATGGGATTGATTTTTATGTAGATGCAGACAAGAAATGTAATTTTACTGTGCTATTTTAATTTTTCTTGTGTCTTTAGGTTTGTTCATTTTTCTTTTCTTCCTAACTTATTGATTTGAATATTTAGATCACTTTCCCCAGTATTTATTATTTTCTGATAAATGATAAGAAGAAAAAGAATTATTTCTGTCTTACTTCAGTTACTGTATTTTGGAGTTTCTTTTTACAGCAGTATATTATGAATGCTAGATAACAGCATTACTATTATTGGTAAACTTCCTTGTGTGTTCTAGCCTGATCACTTCCAATGTTTCTCAGTTGAGAGATGAACGCTCAAGATAGCATATCTTGACATTTTTCTTTATTATTTCCACGCTTTTAAACTGTAAACTATACTTTTGTGTGTGTGTGAGCAACTGACAAATCTATGAAATCAAGTGAAAGATGTTAAATTCTTTATCATTTTATTATATTTATAAGGGAAACTTCATTATCCCTTTGGTACTTTGAAAGGACAGAGTGTGTTGTCTATTTGACCCATGACTGTCTCTCATTAGTCTGTGCCTGTGATTTCAGCCAGCCTATAATTACTGATGGAAATGACTGAACTATCATCATCTGAAGTCTAGGAGAAAAGTCAATTCTAATTGTAATTTGGTCATAAGTAAGGACTGTATTTATGTCACCATTATTAAATATATGTACTTTTATTATGACAGTGAAATTCACTTTTCCCTCACTTAGTTGTGGAGCAGCCCAAAATGCTAGGTACCTTGAATTTCCTAACTGACAATCTCTGATGTCAATTCAGTTAGACTGCCATTCTAGGTATTAAGCTGTTGCAATCATAAGGCTTACTTTGCTTCTTTCTCTTTCCTTAAGGATCACAATGCTGCATTGTTTAATTGCCAAATCCTGGAAATAATTTTTTTTGGATATTTTAGTTGTTTCATATGTTTTAGTTGTTTAGTTGCTTCATGTGTTCTGTTTAAGATGTGTCCTGTTTAAGAATCTTTTATTAAACAGTAGTCATGAAGATCATCTCTTATGTTTTCTTTCAGGTGCTTCATTGTTTCATACTTTTCATTTGTATCTACAATTCACTGTGAATAAATTTTTGTGTATTGTGTGAGGTAATTTTTTTCCAAATAAATATCCAACTAATCTAACATCATTTATTGAAAAGATCATGTTTATCCACTGAATTGCATTAACACCTTTGCCATAACCAGATGACTGAATATATGATCCTAGGAGCATTGGTCCATTTGTCTATCCTTGCACCAGAGACTATTTTAAATATGTTAAGTATTTAATCTGATAATGTGAGTCCTCAAACTTTATTCTTCTTTCAAAAATTGTATTATCTATCCAAGATTTCTTAATTTACAAATTCATGTTAGAATCAGCTTGTCAATTTATACACACATACCTGCAATGAATCTATAGGTAAATTTGCAGAGATTGACATTTTTACAATATTGATTCTATCAATACATAAACCTGGTCTACTTGTCTATTTATTTATTTCTTCTAATTTAGCTTACAGTATGTTTTTTAATTACTTGCTCCATCCCTTGCATTTTTACAAACTGGTAGCTTTATCTAAAAGCTTGATTATCTTCAATTTAAATTTCACTACCTTAATTTTAAGAACTTTTTATATTTCTTCTAAAAAATTGCGGAAGTAACATACATTTGCTCTGATCTATTGAGTATGAGGAAAATAAAAGGTTTTGCAGGAAACTCAGTCTTGTTGCAGAAAAACAACATTTATCCATTTATCATAATGTACAAATCTTTGGTGTCCTTTCATACAAATTTAGACTACTATATAGTCAATCTCTGTTGTGCTTTTTTATATGAATAGCATCATGTTAATCACATTACTATTGAATTTGCTTTTGTTGCTGAAAAATAAAACATGAGAATTTCTGCAGTCAAAAGATTAGAGCTATGGCATTTTTTCTTGTATATGTGCAAAATTCTAATTCATAAGAAAGTTGTACAATCACTTCTCAGCATTTTGGCTAAGATCAACTGAAACATTTTCCTGCTTATGAACGTTATGCTTGTTTACAATTCAAACATAATGTGCATATCAGGATGATTCTTTCTACGTCACTATTTTGTGGTTGCTGTGACATCAAAGGCCTACAATTCCATACTGTTTTCAGAGTTGATTTTCATAGTTTCTGTCTATATATAGCTACATATTTCTTTGATTTCAGTAAATGGAATCCTGAAACACCACTAAAGTTCAACTATTTTATTTCACTGCTTGGTTGCATTTTGTATTTCTTTGTTTCTCTGAAGACATTTTAATATATTTCCATTTGGCTCTGAGACAGCTTAATGCCTCCATCCAGACTCTTACACCATTATTTTCTCTAATTTGAATAAACAAGAGTCTTTGCTCCACTGCACATGTCACTAAGGTTGTAGCTAAGTTTTTCATCAATCTCTTTATAATCTGATTGAATTCTGTATTTTCTCCATGTTCTTCCTTCTTGTAAAATATGTATATATTCCAGCTGAATATGTTTTGTGAATTTAAGGTCACAAAAATAGTTTTACTTGGAGCCTACTCAAATGAAACATTTGCTACTTCACTCCTTGCAATGAGGAAGAAGTCTAGCCTCAATGGTTTGTCTTAATTACTCTGAAATCAACAAATCTAGAAAACATTTATTGTTCTCAAGATTTAAAATTCTTACTCATGAACAATTTAAAAAATAACAGAAATAAAAAAATATTTTAATATTTGTGAACTAGAATATTTAGCTTTTGAATGAGAAAAGGCATTTGCAAAGATGTAATGAAGTGTTTATTTAATAAAACATATTGATATAACTCATCTAATTTTGTAATAAAATAAAAATTCATGCTATAAGTTTAGCTTTATATAATAGTAAACTTTAGATTTTTCTTTTTGCTACATAAGTAGGCATGATCATTATAATAACTATTGTTTTCATACCTCCAAATAGTTTATTATATCTATTTATACTAGGCATACAATGGGTATTGAGCTATGTAAATCTGTTTATAATGCAGATGAATCAAACAGAAAGTTCATGAAAATAATGAACTATAATATTCTCTTTAACTACATTTTAAAAAAGCTTTTGGATTTCAAGTCATGTTATATGTGTCTCACTTAGATTCCATTCTTTCAGTGGTATATGGAAGATAAAAATTTAGGGTATGGGAACATAAAGCTCTCTTAAAGTAAAAACTAGGGAATTAAACCTTGTATTCATAATTCTTAGCTGAAAAACAGTATGCACCACCTCTTTGACTTCTATAATGATGGTAGATCTAAAATTGAGAATTTCTCAAGATTCTCCGGAAAGTGATGGTGTCACAGAGACAGCTTTCCAAAAAACTTTGGATCAGTCAGCAACTACTAGATATGTACCAAAATGACAGTGACATTCTTCCTTGTCTCTTTCTCTTCCTTTTTGTGATTATATTTTTCTCACTCTGTTGGTTTAAGGTTTGTATTGAAAACTCCTTTTGGGGAGCAGGAATCAGGGGCAATTGATATAGATCTTTTTGGTACCTGTCATTTAATAAACTGGGATCATGTAAAGATGCAGATTCTGATTCAGTATATCTGGGGTCATACCTGAGATTCTGTGTTTTAACAAGTTCTAGGGTGTACAGATACTACTGGTCCATGATTACTTTGCAGAGCAAGAATCTAGAAAGAGCATTGCATTTGGTATTGTAAGTGTTAGTAGCAAAAACAGTGAAAGTTAGAGTTAGTACAGCTTGAAGTTCCTATATTAAATTTTACTCTCCTATGCTAATACTATTCAGGCAAAATATAGCAAATATAAAAAGGAAACTAAAAAGCTAGACATGAAAGTATTCCTTTAACTAACTAGAATTATATCATGATTCCACATAACAAGAGTTACTCTTATACCAGAGAATCTTGCCCTTGACATGTTCTTCCTAATTATTGTATTAATCAAGAGTGACTAACTTCTTGCCAGAAAATATTGCTTCTTTATGAAGCCCTCTTAAGGTAATTATCTTGCAATGCAGTAAACTCTGTCTTTCAATAGGTGATAGAATATTAATAATCAAAAAGGAAATAGCTCCAAAATTTAATTACATTTCAGAATTCTCTGACTGCTGATTCTGTTTAGGTTTGTAAAACAGATGCAAAATATCATTAAACAAATTGTACAAGAACCAAAAAAAAAAAAATCAGAGAATGAATTCAATACAAAGTCATGAAGTTAATTATAGTATTATGTGGCTAAGCATTACATCTTATGGAGCTATAGATATCTCTGATCTGTTTGGTGATGTCCTAGAAAGTTAGCCATTCAACATATGCCATAATTGAGTCCACAAGAACAGCTAAAGAATGAAATAAGGAAAATAGTAGGCAAATTCATAAATTTTCTATTTATATTTCCAACCACAGACACATTCTTTATTTAACTAACAGATTGTGTATGTATAGGCCATTAGTGATCATTAATCTATGAAACAGTTCTTGAATTTCACAAGTAGGTTTGAATTTCACGAGTTGCATTTCACATCAGGGAGTCAAGATTATTCACCACTTTTATATGCTAACACCTGTGATCAAGGCATGAAGGCTGATAAACTAGCATTTAGCTCTTTGTATAACCACTTAAGCAGAAGGATAAGTCACGAATTTGCCAATTGCTCTCCCCTACTGAGAATATTAGCTGATATTCATAACATATGCACATGAAAGCTTGAAAATTTTTGTATACTCCCTCATCCCAAAACTTAGAGTATTAAAATGCTGGTGCCCATAATCAAATCCAAAAGAAGAAACTGGACTCAGTATTTAGGATAGCATCATTTCTTCACGGCTCTTTATTATGTATGGTAGAGTAGAGGCTCTGAGGAAACCAGGCATTGAAGTTTGGCAAGTTAACTGTATACTTTTCTGAATTAAAGGAGACAACACTCATTTGTTTTTTTCTAAAATTTTAAAATAGGTGAAATATGCATAAACATTGCAGGTATGGTGTCTGTTCCTTCATTTCATGGAAAATGTGGATTTGTTTGTTTTTACCAAAATTGGTATCCTTATATCTCCATTGCTTGTTTCATGTTTTATATAAGACTCTAAGTAGAACAACATCACTGCTTTTATTAAGACAAGATGGTGGAGTAGGAGGACCTTGGGCTCACCTCCTCTCACGGGCACACCAAAATCACAACTAACTCTGAGCAACCATTGATAAAAAAGACTGGAATCTACCAAAAAAAAATATTCTACATCCAAACACATAAAGAAGAAACCAGGAGATGGTAGGAGGAGCACACTCCTGATATCATTAAATCCCATAACACCAGGGTGGGTGACCCACAAACTGGAGAATAATTATGTTGCAGAAGTTCTCCCACAGGAGTGAGAGCTCTAAGCCCCATGCCAGGCCTCCCAGCCTAGGGGTCCAGCATGAGGAAGAGGAGCCCCTAGAGCATTAGGTTTTCAAGGCCACTAGGGCTTAACTACAGGAGTTCCACAGGACTGGAGGAAACAGAGGCTCCAATCTTGGAGGGTGCACACAAGGTCCTGTGCACACCAGGTCCCAGGACAAAAGCAGTGACTCCTTTGGGGCCTGGGCCAGACCTACCTGCTTGTTTTGGTGGGTCCTCTGGGGAGGCAGTGGGCATCTGTGGCTCTCTGGGGTCATAAAATATGGTGGTGGACATTGCAGGGACCTACATGAACTCTGGCTGGGGGCAGACATTTTAGGTCCTTGGCACTGAGACCTGGTTCCACCCAACAGCTTGTAAGCTCCAGTGCTGGGATGCCTCAGACCAAACAACTGACAGGGTGGGAACACAGGTGCACCCATCAGCATGCAGGCTACTTAAAGACATCTTGAGCCCAAAGTCACCTCTAGACACACCCCTTGACACAGCCCTGCCCACCAGAGGGTCAAGGCCCAGCCCCACCCACCAGTGGGCAGGCACCAGCCCCTCCCTCCAGGAAGCCTGCACAAACCTCTAGACCAGCTTCACCAGTCAGGGGGCAGACACCAGAAGCAAGGAGACTAAGATCCTGCAGCCTGCAGAACTGAGTCCAAAAACACAGGTCAGACCCTACCCTGGGAGCAGGTGATCCCTGGTCTTGGGGTTATGAGAGGGGAGTGTACTGCTGGGGCACATAGGATATCCCACACAGAGGGTCACTTCTCCAAGGTTGAGAAACATAACTAATCTACTACATGCATAAAAATACAAATAGCAACCTAGACAAAATGAGACAGCAAAGGAATGTGTTCCAGACTAAGGAATAAGATAAAACCCTGAAAGAACAATTAAGTGAAGTGGAGATAAAGAACAACCAAACAAAGTTGAAGAATACAATAACTGAAATTAAAAATACACTAGAAGGAGTCAATAGCAGAACAAATGAGGCAGAAGAACGAATCAGTGAGCTGGAAGACAGAGTGGTGTAAATCACTGCTGCAGAAAAAAAAAACAATGAAAAGAAATGAGGACAGTTTAAGATACCTCTGGGACAATGTCAAATGCATCAACATTCACATTATGGGGGCCCCAGAAGGAGAAAGGAGAGAGAAAGTGCCTAAGAAAATATTTAAGACATAATAGCTGAAAAATTCTCTAACATGGGAAAGCACAGAGAGTCCCATATAAGATAAACCCCAGGAGGAACATGCCGAGACACACAGTAATCAAACTGACAAAAATTAAAGACAAAGAGAAAATATTAAAAGGAATGATGGAAAAGCAACAAATAATGAACAAGGGAATTCCCACAGACTAGCAGCTGATTTCTCAGCAGAAATTCTAAAGGCCAGAAGGGAGTGGCATGATATGATATATTTAAAGTGATGAAAGGGAAAAACCTACCAAGAACACTCTACCCAGCAAGGCTCTCATTCAAATTTGATGGAGAAATCAAAAGCTTTACAGACAAGCAAAAGCTAAAAAAAAATCACACCACCAAAGCAGCTTTACAACAAATGCTAAAGGAACTTTCTAAGAGGAAAAGGAAAGTCCACAACTAGAAACAAGAAAATTATGAAATAGGAAAGCTCACTGGTACAGGCAAATATATAGTGAAGGTAGGAAATCATCCACATAAAATTATGGTATCAAAACCAGTAATTGTAAGAGGAGAGAACAAGTGCAGTATATTTGAAATGCATTTGATATTAAGAGATCAGTAACTTTAAACAATCATGTATTTATATAGACTGCTATATCAAAAACTCACCGTAACCACAAATGAAAAATCTATAATAGACATATGCACAAAAATGAAAACAGAATCCAAACATGACACTAAAGACAGTCATCAAATCACAAGAGAAGAGAACAAAAGAGGAAAGGAAGAAAAAAGACCTACAAAAACAAATCCAAAACAACTAACAAAATGGCAATAATAACATGCATATTGATAGTTATGTTAAATGTAAATGGATTGAGTGCTCCAACCAAAAGACATAGACTGGCTAAATGGATATAAAAACAAGACTCATATATATATTGTCTACAAGAGACCCACTTTAGATCTAGAGACAGATATAAACTGAAAGTGAGGGGATGGAAAAGCTATTCCATGAAAATGGAAATCAAAAGAAATCCAAGTAGCAATACTCATATCAAACAAAATAGACTTTAAAATAAAGACTGTTACAAGAGACAAAGAAGGACACTACATAATGATCAAAGGATTAATCCATAAAGAAGATGTAACAATTGTAAATATATATGTCCCAAAACAGCAGCACCTCAATATATAAGGCAAATGTTAACAGACATAAAAGGAGAAATTGACAGTAACACAATAATAGTGGGGAAATTTTACACCCCACTTACATCAGTGGACAGATCATCCAGATAGAAAATCAATAAAAAAACACAGGCCTTATATGACACATTATGGACTTAATTGATATTTATAGAACATTCCATCCCAAAGCAGCAGTATACACTTTTTTTCCAAGTGCATACAGGACATTCTCAGGATAGATCACATGCTGGGCCACAATGCAAGTCTCAGAAAACTGAAATTATATCACATATCTTTTCACTATGAGATTAGAAATCAACTAAAAGAAAAAAACTGGAAAAAACACAAACACATGGAGGCTAAACAATATACTACTAAACAACCAATGGATCACTGAAGAAATCAAAGAAGAAATAAAAAAAATATCTAGAGGCAAATAAAAATGAAAACACAATGATCCAAAACATATGGGACGCAGCAAAAGCATTTCTAAGAGGGAAGACTATAGCCATACAAGCTTACCTTAGGAAACAAGAAAAATCTCAAACAAACAACCTAAGCTTACTCAACTAGAGAAAGAAGAACAAACAAAACCCAAAATTGGGAGAAGGAAATAAATCATAAAGATCAGAGCAGAAATAAATGAAATAGAGACTAATAAAACAAAGAAAAGCTCAATGAAACTAAAAGTTGGTTCTTTGCAAAGTTAAACAAAATTGATAAACATTTAGCCAGACTCATAAAGAAAAAAGGGAGAGGGCCAAAATCAATACATTTAGAAAGGAAAAAGGAGAAGTCACAACCAACATCACAGAAATACAAAGCACCATAAGAAACTAATAGAAGCAACTATATATATGCCAATAAAATGGATGACCTAGAAGAAATGGACACATTCTTAAAATGTTACAATCTCCCATAACTGAACCAGGAAGAAAGAGAGAATACGAACAGATCAGTTACAAGTACTGAAATTGAATCTGTGATTAAAAAACTTCCAACAAACAAAAGTCCAGGACCAGATGGCTTCACAGGCGAATTCTACCAAACATCTAGAGAAGAGTTTACACCTATACTTCTGAAACTATTCCATAAAATTGTAGAGGAAGAAACACTTCGTAACTCATTCTATGGGCCCATCACCACCCTGATACCAAAACCAGACAAAGATACCACAAAAAAGAAAATTACAGGCCAATATGACTGATGAACCTAGACGCAAAAATCGTCAACAAGGGCTTCCCTGGTGGCGCAGTGGTTGAGAGTCCGCCTGCTGATGCTGGCGACATGGGTTTGTGCCCCAGTCCGGGAAGATCCCACATGCCACGGAGCAGCTGGGCCCGTGAGCCATGGCCGCTGAGCCTGCGCATCCGGAGCCTGTGCTCCTCAAGGGGAGAGGCCACAACAGTGAGAGGCCCGCGTACAGCAAAAAAAAAAAAAAAAAAAAATTGTCAACAAAACACTAGCAAACTGAATTCAACAATACATTAAAAGGATCATAAACCACAATCAAGTGGGATTTATCCCAAGGATGCAAGGATTCTTCAATATCTGCAAATAGTGTGATATACCACATTAACAAATTGAATAATAAAAACCATATAATCATCTCAATAGATGCAGAAAAAGCTTTTGATAAAATTTAATATCCACTTCTGATCAAAAGTCTCCAGAAACTGGGCATAGAGGGAACATACCTCAACATAATAAAGGCCATATATGACAAACCCACAGCTAACATCATACAAGACATCATACAAGACAATGATGCCTACTCTCACCACTTTTATTCAACCTAGTTTTGGAAGCCTTAGCCACAGCAATCAGAGAAGAAAAAGAAATAAAAGGAATCCAAATTGAAAAAAGGAAGTAAAACTGTCACTGTTTGCAGATGACATGACAGTATACACAGAAAATCTTAAAGACACTACCAGAAAACTACTAGAGCTCATCAATGATTTCAGTAAAGTTTCAGGATACAAAGTTAATATACAGAAACCTGTTGCATTTCTATACACTAATGAAGATCAGAAAGAGAAATTAAGGAAACAATTCTATTTTATCATCACATCAAAAAGAATAAAATACCTAGGGACAAATCTACCTAAGGAGGCAAAAACCTGTACTCTGAAAACTGTAAGATGGTGATGAAAAAAATCAAGACACAAACAAAAAGATATACTGTGTTCTCAGAATGGACAAATCAATATTGTCAAAATGACTAACTACCCAAGGCAATCTACAGATTCAATGAGATCCCTATAAAATTACTAACGGCATTTTTCACCGAAATAGAAAAAAAATTTTTAAATTTGTATGGAAATACAAAAGACCCCAAATAGCAATCCTGAGCAATCTTGAGAAAGAAAAGTGAAGCTGAAGGAATCAGGCTCCCTGACTTTAGACCATACTAGAAAGCTACAGTCATTGAAACAGTATGGTACTGGCACAAGCACAGAAATGTAGATCAGTGGAACAGGATAGAAAGCCCAGAAATAAACCCATGTGCCTATGGTCAATTAATCTATGACAAAGGAGTCAAGAATATACAATGGAGGAAAGACAGTCTCTTCAATAACTGCTGCTGGGCAAACTGGAGAGCTACATGTAAAAGAATAAAATTAGAACATTCTCTAAAGCCATGCACAAAAATAAACTCGAAATGGATTAAAGGCCTAAATGTAAGACTGGACACTATAAAACTCCTAGAGGACAACATAGGCAGGAGACTCTTTTACATAAACAGCAGCAATATCTTTTTGGATCTGTCACTTAGAGTAATAGAAATAAGAACAAAAATAAACAAATGGGACCTAACTAAACTTAAAATCTTTTGCACAGCAAAGGAAACCACAAGCAAAACAAAAAGACAACCTATAGGATAGAAGAAAATATTTGCAAATGATGCAACTGGCAAGGGATTAACCTCCAAACAGCTCATGTAGCTCAATATCAAAAAAACCAAAAAACCCAATCAAAAAGTGGGCAGAAGACCTAAATGTCTTCAAAAGAAGACATACAGATGGCCAACAGGCACCTGAAAAGATGCTCCAAATTGCTCATTATTAGAGAAATGCAATTCAAAACTACAATGAGGTATATCACCTCATACCAGTCAGAATGGCTATCATTCAAAAGTCTACAAATAATAAGTGTTGGAGAGGATTTGGAGAAAAAGGAACCCTCCTACACTGTGGGTGGGAATGTAAATTGGTGCAACCACTATGGAGAACAGTATGGAGGTTTCTTAAAAAAATTAAAAATAGAGCTACCATATGATCCAGCAATCCCACTCCTGGACATATATCCAGAGAAAACCATAATTCAAAAAGATACATGCACCCCAGTATTCATTGCAGCACTATTTACAATAGCCAGGACGTGGAAACAACCTAAATGTCCATCAACAGATGAATGGATACAGAAGATGTGGTATATATACACAGTAGAGTATTACTCAGCCATAGGACAGAATGAAATAATGCCATTTGCAGCAACATGGATGGACTTAGAGATTATCATCTAAGTGAAGTAAGCCAGACAGAAAATGACAAGTATCATATAACGTCATTCATATGTGAAATCTAAAAAATGATACAAATGAACTTATTTACAAAACAGAAACATATTCACAGACTTAAAAAACAAATTTACAGTTATCAAAAGGGAAAGAAGGGTGGGGGAGAGGAATAAATTAGGAGTTTGGGATTAACATATGCACACCACTATATATAAAATAGATAACCGGGGCTTCCCTGGTGGTGCAGTGGTTGAGAGTCTGCCTGCCGATGCAGGGTCACGGGTTCGTGCCCTGGTCTGGGAGGATCCCACATGCCGCGGAGCGGCTGGGCCCGTGAGCCACAGCTGTTGAGCCTGCGCATCCGGAGCCTGTGCTCCACAACGGGAGAGGCCACAACAGTGAGAGGCCCACATACCACAAAAAAAAGAAAAGAAAAAAGAAAGGATAACCAACAAGGGCCTACTGTATAGCACAGGGAACTACACTCAATATTTTGTAATAACCTATAAGGGAAAAGAATCTATCTATCTATCATCTACATATATATATATATGTAAAACTGAATCACTGTGCTGTATACCTGAAACTAACACGATGCTGTAAATCAACTTTACTTCAATAAAAATAAATAAATAAAAACAACAACATAGGATACATCCTATTAATAAATGTGGGACTCTTCAATCATGGATGTAGAGTTATTTTGTGGAACAAATCAAGTAAAACCTATATTTGCTTGATTGCAAAATTTAAACTCTTTAATTCTATAAATCCCTAGTTATTTATAAACAGAATAATTAAATCAATTTATAAATGGTACATTTAAAATTATATATTGCTTATATTTTTACTTACATTTATTGCTTACATTATGTTATAATGCTTATATTACTGGGATGACTTGAATATATTTTATACAAATTTAACCAGTTATTTTGTTATACATTTCTCTGAATCGAATAGTTACGACTGGATATCCATATGCAAAAGAATTAAGTTGAACTCTTATCTTACAGCATATACAAAAATTAATTCAAACTGGATTAAAGACTGAAAATAAGACTGAAACTATAAATTCCTAGAAGACAACATAGAGGAAAAGCTTCATGTTAATGGATTTGGTAACTATTCTTGGATATGACACTAATAGAACAGGCAACAAAAGCAAAAACAGACAAATGGGACTACATCATACTTAATTTCTGTACAAGGGAAACAACCAATAGAGTGAAAGGTAGCCTACAAAATGGGAGAAAAGATTTGCAAACCATATCTCTGACAGGGTGTTAATATCAAGAATTTATAAAGAACTTCTACAACTCAACAACAAAAAACCAAATAATCCAATTTAAAAATGGGCAAAATACTTGAATAGACATTTCTCCAAAGAATATATACAAATGGCTAACAAGTATATGAAAAGATGCTCAACATCACTAATCACCTGGGAAATGCAAATCAAAACCACAAAGGGCTATCACCTCACACTCATTATGATGGCCACTATCAAAAAAGGCAAAATATCAAGTGTTGGCATGAATGTGGATAAACTGGAATGCTTGTGCACTACTGGTGAGAATGCAAATTGTCCAGCCATTATGGAAAACAATATGGAAGTTCCTCAAAGAATGAAAATTAGAATTATCATATGATCCAGCAATTCCATTTCTGGTTATATATTCATAAAAAAGGAAACAAGATCTTGAAGCAATATTTTTACACTCATGTTCATTGAAACATTTGCAATTAATACATTCACTGAGCAACAGACGTCCAACAAACATGAGATGAACGGATAAAGAAAATGCAGGATATACATACAATTGAGTACTATTCATCCTTAAATGATGGATATACTGTGGTATGTTACAATTTGGATGAATCTTGAGGACATTATGCTTAGGAAAATAAACCAGTCACAAAAAGAGAAAGTGCATGATTCCATTTATGTGAATTATCTAAAGTAGTCAAATTCTTAGAAACAGAAAGTAGAATGGTAGTTGCTAGTGGCTAAGGGAACGTGAAAAAGGGGAGTTGTTCAATGGGTTTAGAGTTTCAGTTTTGCAAGATGAAAATGTTCTAGAGATCTATTGTAAAATAAGATGTATATGTTGTAATTTACTGTACTGTACGTTTAAAAATGGTAAACGATGGTAAATTTCATGCTACAACTTTTTTTATAATAAAAAAAGAAAATAGGAAAATTCTTTCACTGTAATCAGATGGATTTATTTGGGGAAACTGAAGGAAATAAACATAACCTCTAAAAAGTAGACTATTGTTTCCAACAGAGAAAAGAGAGTGAACCTTCTACTGATACACCTATATTCTTTTTTTTTCCTTTGTTTTTTTTGTTTTTGTTTTTTTTTTTTTGCGGTGCGCGGGCCTCTCACTGTTGTGGCCTCTCCCGTTGCGGAGCACAGGCTCTGGATGCGCAGGCTCAGCGGCCATGGCTCACGGGCCCAGCCGCTCCGCGGCATGTGGGATCCTCCCGGACCGGGGCACGAACCCGTGTCCCCTGCATCGGCAGGAGGACTCTCAACCACTGCGCCACCAGGGAAGCCCCACCTATATTCTTTAATTAAGGAACTAATAATGGAAAATAACAAATGTTATATAAAACAATGAGCGAGGTAGGACTTCATAGAAATCCAAATGAAATATTATACAATTTAAAAATATTAAATATTGGACATATTATACATCTGTGCGTACTGAATAATCAAGGTGATATTGGAGTTTTATAACTCTGAAGATATTTGAATACAATATTTTTTGTGGTGTTCTAAATTCCTGTGTAAGCAAAGAGGTTCATGGCAGTTATTTAGAAAATACAAGCTTTTCCTCTTTGATGATTTTTCACTTAGTTTAGCTCAAAATGGATAAAGAAATTGAATTATTCATTTTCTCCTAAAATGCAGTGAGAATACAGAGAGACTTTAAATAAGTGATTTAAACAAAGAATATGGAAAAACTAATAGATTTAAATTTATAGCATACAATTATAGAATGGCATATGTGAATTTTAAGTAATAGGGTACACATTCATTAAAATTATTTGACTCCAGTAATATTCAATTAATGGGTCTTTAATGCTCCATTTCATCAGAACTAGGAAGATAGGAAGAGATAGGAAATAATGGATAAATTTTACTGTTTTAATTCTTGTTTCATTTGACTTCTGTTTTTTCTCTGTCAAAATTTTATTCTTTTAATCAGAAGAAATCTGAGTTTATAATGACTACCATTACAAATTAATATGTAAGGGTGTATACTTTTTCTTTGGAATAAAACCCAAAATTGCTTTGATATTAAAACATTTCAAAATTAATTTTTATGCATAGTGAAAGAGACGATTAAACACTATTATTTCCCCAAACTGCTAAATGCACTTAATTGGATATACTGTATAATAATAGTTGAATGTATCTATCTTTTGACATTAAGAAATCTTAATTTATGATAATTGTTTACCTTTTGCCTCTGCTTACATTTTCCTCTCTTACATGAAGGGAGAAGATTAAAGAAACTTATATTGTAGCTTAAGTCCTTATCTTTCTTTATAGAATTAAACGTTTTATGACTTTTTAAAAAGATTTACGCCACAGGTAAATGTGTCTGGGTCTTGTTTTTTATTTTAATGAAGGAACTGGGGAAGTGGGTCTACTTGCCACCCATGAAGTCATATTCTTTCTATTGTAAACCTGCTTTCCTTACTTTCTGTGGTCTTGTCAGAAGGGATGGATATATAAAGAGGTCAGCCCCCTTCTTCACACTTTTTCATTTTCCTATCGCTCTGTCCCACTTCCTTCATTTAAGGGAACAGGAGTTCGTATTTTGGGTGATATTTCCCCCTTTCTGGTGGGAATGACAAGTAGTTGAAGAATTCTCAGTCCTAGAGGTTAAGATCTAGGGTGTTTGTAAGATAAACATGATAGTAATGGTTATGATTAAATATTTCAGGGCTATCTGGTCAAATTAATGGTAATTATAGATGCTGGACTACTACCAAGGCCAGAGAGAAAACTATAGATTTAACTTCATTAATAATTACTAAAACTTCTTAAATTTATATAATGTATTCATTACAATAATAATTATGCACTCAACTATATGTATCACATAAACATTACATTTAAAAATTATCATAGTATATAAATTCTATAACCCTAATGTCAATTTTTAGATTTTTTCAGCTCCGGTGGAATGGTTGTTATTTATTATTAGTGGTAGTATTAGAAGCAATATTGCTGTTACCAGTATCACCTACTATTATTAGCACCCATCTCCACTCTGAGCTCTGGCTTTGTCATTATGTACGTCCTTAAATAGGTTCATTTAAATACTAGATTAAAATGACTCTTGGACCATTTACCATGGTTCTTCTTTAGTGCTGGCAACTCACATTCCTTTTTTCACTTTTTTTCAGCATCTTCTGATATATCTGCAGGTAAATTCTTGACCATGTGACTGGTCTTTGTACCTGTCACTTTGTTTCTTGGTACATGCATCCTTTGGTTCTTGTTTGTTTCACAGACTTTTTGACCTGCTGCATTAACCTAGCCTTGTTTTTGATATATTCCTTGATTCTGACTTCCCTACCTGCTTCTGATTCAGATTTTTTTTTTTCAGAAATCAAATCTTCATTTCTTGGGGATTTCTCAATTCTTCATTTCCCGGAAGCTTACCCTGCAGTCATCACTGATAAAACGAACTACACTGATTAAGTGCCTACTGTGTGCCCAGTAGTGAGATAAATGATATATACATACAAATAAAAAATTTACAGTATTCTGCTGCCACCCTCAGCATGCAAGACTCCCTGATTCTAATGAGCTACGTGTTTGGTAATAGATTTCATCGTTTCAATAGTTGCCAAGCGTCTTATGCTTCTACCTACCAACAAACCGTTTTTCTTTACTATATGCTAGCAATAATTGTCTTCAGTGTCAATCACTCTATCCTTAATCACTAACTACATGGTATTGTTATTACCATAATTATTGCTATTATTACTATTGTATGTCATTTCTGAATGCAGAGGGGAATTCTGAAGAAGGAATATTTTGAAAAGAATGGTACTGACACTTTCACTAAAAGGAAATGAATTATGCTAAATGTAAGTCAGAAATTTTGAGTCAAAAAAAGGAACAAATTGTTTGTGTGCCTTGTTAGAATTTTTCTTGCTGGTAATTATAGTATCATTCCTTTTCTGAGCTGCCTCAGAATTAATAAGATGAACCTGTTAGAACCCCGTGGCTATACAGTCCTCTCCCTGTTACTGGCCAGGTAAACTGAAGAGATCAGGGTATACAGCAGTCTGCACGAACCAGACCCTAGACCCTTAAATTTCCAGAGTCCACTCAGAGCTAAAATAGCTGAAAAGAACTCATTTCAGGTTGTAATATTTTGCCATTTGACAAGATGCACACTCTCTAGGAACATGATTTTCAATTAAGACCTTCGTACTAGATGATATGAAGATGACAGCAAGAGTGAGAGAGGGAGAGAGAGAAAGCATATTAACTTCTAGGTGTTTTTAGGAACATTTATGGCTCACCCAGTACTAATTATAATATGATTTCAAATGTGTTAAGTTAACATTTCATGAAGTCCTTTTCATATGCCAGCCTTAGCAGGTCTTATTTTTGCTTCCTGCATATTTTCAGGCACCGAGATAAGTAGTTCATATTGCTTCTTTTCCTTTTATAACTTTTTAAATATATGTGCACTCAAACATTATTTCTTAACTGGATCTGTATCGGTCCCTTTCCCTCTTTAAGCTCAGATATTTTAATTGTACCATTTCCAATATATTCATAATACAAATAGCATATGAAATGTGTCAGTCTTCACATTGAATTTATAAATAAGTCTGGTCACAGTCAAATAATTTCACACATTGCCCAGCATAAACGTCAATTTAAAATATGAAGCTCATAAATAAAATGAAAACTGTTACCCCGTGGATCTAAAAACAGTTATTATGTCAGAGTTAATCTTTACATCAGCTTATGGTCTTCCTACACACTGCTTTAAATGTGAGCCCCTAAATACCAAGGGTCCTTCCTGCATAATAAATCTTACTATGTTAACTCATGTGCAAATTTAAATTGGGAAAACATCATCATTTACCTGAATGGAATTTAACCTGTGGAAAAGAAGATAATTGTATTTTTGTAAAAGATGAAAAAACAACATGAGATGATGCATTTTCATTGAAAAATAAGCAAGGCTGTCTGTCATGGAGTCTTCTAGAGTGCTCCACAAAAATCATGGAAGCCTAACTACAGACTGCTGACTCTTTTCAAGGATTGGGAAGCAGATCTGGTAGGTCCCAGACTTTGAACCAAACCACTGACACCTGACACTCACTGTACAAAGTATGTAAAACACAATTGGAAAACAGAACTATACCAACAGATGTTCAATTTATAAAGGGATCTGCAGGGTAGGTACATATTTTCAAGGGAAAAGCACTATTCTACATTTTCCCAAGGAAAAGTAGAAATAAATATTCTTTATTGCCACCATGGAGTTTGCATTCCCTATGCAGGAACAAATGGGGTAATTTTTTTTTCTTTGTTTTTTTGCGGTATGTGGGCCTCTCACTGTTGTGGCCTCTCCCGTTGTGGAGCACAGGCTCCAGACACGCAGGCTCAGCAGCCATGGCCGAAGGGCCCAGCGGCTTTGCGGCATGTGGGATCCTCTCGGACCAGGGCATGAAACCGTGTCCCCTGCATCGGCAGGCGGACTCTCAGCCACTGCACCACCAGGGAAGCCCCAAATGGGGTAATTTTTAAATGTGCTGATGGGGAGTTGCCTATGTGGCAACCCTGAGTGGCCTCATATAATGAATGTCTATATAATTATTTTTACCAAAAAATCTTTTTTTTAGTCTCTTTTGTTTATTTCTATAATAAGAGCTACATTTTATAAATAATATCAACAGTGAATTTTTTACCTGGGGTTGCTCCAGTGATGTTTGCAGAACGTCTATATTTTGTAATTGTTTGGAAGTGCATGGATGTCTCTCTTAGCTTTTCAAATGATTATAGCTTGATTAGTTGTAACAATTTTTGTCATGCAAATTTCCAAAGCCATTTTGATTTTTAACAGCTATGAAAATGTTTTGTTGTCATTGTTGTTTTAGTGGTGGTTGTATTTCTTTTCTCCTATTTAGATACTTAAATAACTATTATTTTCATGAATTGTAGAATTTCACCAGATTTTCCGCTAAAGGTTATAAATTATTAATTTTGCCTAGAACATTATAATCCCCCTCCAAAATATCCCATCATGGCTCTTTTTCTAAATTCTGATTACTTCTGTGCCTCAATATCCTCATCTGAAAATGACATAGCACTTACTTCTTGGTTTTTGTGTGTGTGTGTGTGTGTGTGTGTGTGTGTGTGTGAGTTAATATACATAAAGAATTTAGAATGGTAAGTAATTTAACTGTTGTTTTAAAACTGTTTCTTCTGACTGCTCTTTTAGTTTACTCTAAATGCACAGTTAATATTAATGTTCTCTCAGTGTTTGTCATCTTCTGTCATTTATTGAGATTTCTATGCACCAGATACTTATGCAGTTTGCATAAATTTTTATCTGTATTTTCCCAATGGTCATATCAAATAGGTATAATTTCCATTTACTGAGAAGGAAATTTTAAGTCATGGAGACATTAAATAAGTTGCCTGATGATAAATGGTTAGTAAGTGTAAGAGCTACAACTCAAACCAGGTTTGAGCTGATCTCAGAGCCTGGGTTCTAGATTCTAAGTGCGTATTTTACCATCACTTTGTCCTTCTTTAGTCAGTGTGTGTGTGTGTGTGTGTGTGTGTGTGCGCGCGTGTGTGTGTATTATCTGTTTCACTGACCTAGACTTTTTCAGGATTGGTTTTACTATACAGTGTTTCTACTGATGATCACACTTATTCCATAGGTGAAAAAAACTCTGTTTTTATCTGTTTGTATTTCATGGAACCAAGGATTTTCCCTTTCCTGGAGAATAGATGGTGACTATTTTCTAAAATCTTGCTTTCCACAATTATTACTAAAAAGATGTCACTCATTTTTCTACTGTCTTTGCATTTTCACATGGTTGAAATTGTTCATGATTGGTGCTAGATTTTGTTTCTTCTGCTCACTCAAGCTTCCTTGGAAAGTAGGCTCTGAGGGACATGGCTCTACAATCCTGCTTATGATTTATATTTCATGACAGTACAAGCTCTCAGTGCTAAGGCTGGGTGAAAGGGTTAGGGCTACTGGAGGTATTTTTGAAAGTACAATTTAAATTTAATTCTATTGTTGGTGGGAAAGGTTGGAGACAGGAGGAGAGTCACAATGAATTCACCTCCACATAATGACCTAAAGGTCAAATCCAGTCAACCAGGCAAGGATCATCAACAGCATTTTGCCTGGATTTGGGATTGAGGAGTATGACAAGTGATCCAGAGCATTTAGTGTCTTGGATTTCAGACACTTGATTTTCAATAAGATTTTCTTCTAAGATTTCAGATGAGAGCTGAGTGGTCTTCTAGAATCACTGTGTTCGAATGCATATGGACTGTGTGAATAATACTTGATTGATTCTATTGTATACCATCAATTCTAAAAACGGTAGGGATTCTTAAAGCAATAATTCTCCAATTCTTGACCTTAAAGCCCTGGCCTTAGAATCATCTGAGGAGATACTTCTACTGAATCAGAATTTCTTGGGTTGAGCTAAAAAATCTTTTGAAGTTACCCCAAATAATTAATTTATTTATTACCCCAAATAATTCTATGGCACACCGAAGTCTGAGAAAGAAAAATATTGTTAAAGAACATGCAGTATACTCAATTATTTTCTCTCTAGAGATATTATAAAAAATTTTTTTTCAAATGTTTAAGAGTTTTACAAAAAAATGATTACAGAAATTCTTACTCTTACATTTTCCAGGAAATCTCAACAGGAAAATTTTTTAGTAAAATGTTGTGAAGTACGAGAAAATAGTGTTCAATACCTAAAAAGGAATCTCCTCACTTGCCAACAATAATCACTTGTAGAAATAAACCAAATTCTCTGACCTCTCTCAAAGGAATTAATTTCTCTTAATGTTTTCTTCAGTCAGCCAGGTAGACAAGAGAAAAATCAGAATTAAAAGAGTTATTAATCTTTTTTCCATATTCATTTATCATTCAAACAGTAAAAAGCAATTAAGATTTTCAGTCTAAAAACAATTGACCTATTAGAATCTTAAGAGCACTTCAAGTAGGTGCCTTTTTTATGTGGAAATGAAATTACATTGTGTCTTAAAACATCTTTGTTTTAAGATATCCTTCTCTGATAAATTATATGAATTCTATAAAACTCTATTATAGATTGTTTTCCACATTTTGTAAGGTAGGTATGTATTTCTGTAGCTATTGTGTTAACTAATAATTTATTAGAAACCAAAAGGCTTTTTTAAACACTCTTGATATTAGTAAATATATATATACATGTAGATGTATACACATACATATATATACATATATGTTACACATTATATAATAATATGAGAATAATTTATAATATTAACAGAATGATATAATATAGGACAATGAAAGCAAAATTAAATATATTTTGTTTCTGAATTTAGGTTTTAATTAAAGGACAGAAATTTGACCTATTTGGTAATGATTCAACGCTTTATATAGTTTTTTATATGATTTTTAACACAAATTTTAAACGTGGCTGTTCAGTAAAAGACAGTGTACAGTTTTAGGATGAGCACTATGTTAGAAGTCAGAAAACATGAGTCCTTGTCTCACTCCATCACCCGGGCAAATAACTTTAGGCAAGTCACTTTAAATGTTTAAATTTAATGTTAACCAAAATTAAAGAACTTTTAATTAATGACATCTAAGGCTCATGCCAGTTTAAAGCTGAAGAGCCTTTCATTCTAATTCTGATTTCCAGTTTTGAGAGACAGGGTGACAGTTTTAGCATAGTGAAGAAATACACGTTTTATGAGAACAAAGAATTGCTCAACATATAAGGAAAATAATAACAGATATCATACCCTATTAAGAGCATTCATTTAAATCTTTTAAAGCATTTTTGATGGTTCTTTTTACTACCATATGTTTATATATTTGTCTAATGCCTTAAACTAACAAACTAAATAAAGCAAAAATGTTCTTGCTATGTTAGGTCTAGGTCATGGTGAACATTTATTTTTACATAATACAGAGTGCTTCAATTGTTTTTTTTTATAACATCTTTCCCCAAAAGTGTGCTATTAAAAATTCAAATATTCACAAACTAAGAGAAGTGTAAAATAAATATTTGTATACCTACTACCTAGATTCTATAATTAATTTTTACAATATTTATTGTATTCCATAGCTTTCCATTTATTCATCTCTCTAGGCATCTGTCTGTCATTATTTGTCTTGTAGTTTTGATGGCTATGTCAAAGTAATATGCAGTCATCCATACACTGGTGGGGTTCAGGGCATGCTACCCCCAGTACAGCACCTTGGCATACTGAATATCTTAAGTTAAAGGAGTTTAAGAAAAGGTCACTTTGACCTTCCCCTTCATCTCCCTTCTTCTCTGAAAGCAGGAGATAACTGTCCCACATGAGATGCACCTTCCCTGTATTAGGAGTAAAGAGATACCCTTATAATCAGAGACAGGGAATTTAGGGCTGCAAAGGTTCTATAAACAAACCTTGTTACTTTTCCACTATATCCTACCCATGGCCCAAACCTCTTTGTCTTGACAATTCTTTACATATTTTTTGTTTCTTTGTCTAAAAGGTACAAAGCTCTTGTTACTTCTTGGGGGTCTTCATTCTCCTGTGAATGTTCCCATGTACATGTAAAAATTCACTAAACTTGTATGCTCTTCTCTTGTTAATCTGTCTTATGTCAGTTTAATTCTTAGGCCCGGCCAGAGTCCCGAAGAGGGTAGAGGAGAATTTTTCCTCCCCATATCACCATCACTTTACCCTTAAACACTTCAGTATCCAGAGAATTAACTAGATTTCAATATTTGTTTACTGATCATTTTTTTTCTTTTGAGATGGGGGAAAAATATATGTGTGTGTATTTTTGTGTGTATTTATTTCCCTGATTGTATTTTAAAGTGCTTATTCAATATAACTCTTAACGTGTTCGCTTGTAAACAAAACAGCTAATAATTATCATGGTTTTTTTGCTTTTGTTTTAAAAAACTTGGCTGACTATTGGTTTTCTTCTCTCCTTCCTAGGACTTTACAGTAGAAGTTTCCAATGCAAATTGCATCCAGACTATCCCAGGTTTGAAAACTGAAAATTCTATAGTGTAGATAGCTGAAATGAGGAAGAGAAAGAGGAGTATGGGAGGAAAACACTGAGCCACAGGCATTGCTGACATAAAGAGGGAGAAGGAAGATCAGTTAGAAATGAATAAAAATTTGTATGAATTTTTCATGAATAGGAAATCAGGAAGTTCTCTACATGGTTTGTGATAAATACAGTATGAGCCTTGTTCATTTAGAGACCTTAGCTGCAACCACAAGACCCTCTCCAGCTTATAAAAACATAAAATGAACTTATTAGAGGGTTTTAAATGTTTCACAACTTCTCTGGGAACGTGGCACCAGAGAATCGCCACCCAAGGTTATACAACAAAGAAGAGTACACAAATATTACACTGCCTGACAATTTTCAGATACAATGGCACTGCCGCTGAATATTGGCACTGCAGCTTACATAGTGGACATTGAGCACAAAAAGCAAAATATGGCACAATTTATAGCACAATCTCTGCTGTTGCTAGTTTTGAAAGCTTAAGTTTATTGCCCATTCTCTGCCTCCCATATAACGCAATGGATTTTTCACATTGATGTCTTTCAAACCAATGTTTATGTTGGGTGTATCTGATTGACCAAATCTAGGTCACATGCTATGCTCCAAGGGTAAGAATGGCTGGGACAAAGAGTTACCTAGCTTCTACAATGGTAAGGTAGAACTTATAATATGGGAAATTGCCACAATGTGAAAATCCTCTTCAAAACACATGGGTCAAATGTTCATTAGAATCATCATCATGATACCACTTTGTCCAGAAGTGTTTTCTTGAAGGAATTCCTATTTGTTTTCTGAAATCAATGTATGTTATGCTAGTGTCTTTCTGCTAACCTGTCAATTTGGTAATTCTTTTATAATGCTGCATGCCTCTGTCCTCTCACAAAGTCCTGTGTTCCTCACTTCTTTTCTTTTGGAAGTTATATTTGAGATTTGTTTATTGAAATCAGATATAATTATACTTTCTCCTAAAATTCTCAATTCCCAGTTTATTTCACTAATTTATATAATTACAAGAAATAGAACAGATCAGTTTCTTACAGTGTTTCTGTAATTGTTTTCTTCCCTTCCTCCTTCCCACCCTCCCTCCCTCTCTTCCTTCCTTCCTTCCTTGTCCCAACAGCTTTGTGGTTTATCACATAATTATAATGTTAGGGGGATAAACCAAATATTTATGAATGTGACTAAACAAAAGAGGTGATATAGTCCTTAGAATTAGTCATATTTATTTTACCCCCATGAATAAATGTGGTACAATGAGATAATTTGAAATATCTGAACACTGAAACAAAGCTCCATGGTTATTATGAAATAATAGCTCAAAAATCTTGATGTTTCAATTTTATTCAGAGGTTATGAGCTGTAACAAATGACTGAAATGCTTCCAACTAGGGTGCAGGGGATTATCTTCATGGAGTATGGTAAGATGTCTCATTTTTATAAGAAGGAAGATCTAGCCACTGGATAAAAGAGGGGATTTATTTACATTTGTGAGGTTTTGAATAATGCACCATGTTTACAAAGGTTTGATATTTGAAACAAATCACAAATAACAGAAGTGCTACTATAAACATTTTATATTTTGGAAACAAATAAGTACACTAGAGCCAAGAAGCAAAATATCAAAATTAATTGCTCAAAGGACTGGATGAAAAGGCATGTACTTTTTATCATGGAGTTGCTGGATCGATGATTGGTCCATTTTCCTTTTGTTTACAGAATTTAAAAAGGAGAACAGATGATAGTTACTAATCTCACTGAAAGTGAGTAGTTCAAAGATTATGAAAGAGTAGAGGAGACATCACTTTTAAAAGAAGACTATTAAAGGTATTTGTCACGGAGTCAAACAAACTCAGATCACGTCACAAGATCTTAAAGATACTGATTAATGGAAAATCAAGCTGAAGTCTTCTTGATATGGAAAAAAAGTTAATGTTGAGAATTGAGACTTAAAAGATGGCTAGTGTGCTTGACTCTCAACAGATATCTGTTAAAGGAACACTATTATCTTGAAGCATAATTTTTATCTATTGAAATTATTTATTTTAGAACATAAGGGATGACACTACCTGTTTCTTTTGTGTATATTTATTCCTTTTTCATAGTTCAATGATATGCTTATGATCAAAGGAGAAAGCTATTGATTTATGGAAAATGGGAAATATTAATTATATTTTCTTAAGTAATCAGAATTTTGTTTCCTACTCTATAAAATTATTAGAACTGGGCAATATATTTTAATAGCCACTAATTTTAAAAAATAATTCATTTCAGTAACAGCTAAGAAATCAATGTGAACATAGGGTATTAGATTTAACACTTGTGTGTACATTTCTTAGGAATTTACATATTTTGTTTGTGTTCATTAAAAGAAGTCTCTGCACATCAACCTCAAAATGCCTCTAATTTTTTTTTTTTACTAGAATGTCAACCATGTTAAAAGACTGATATGTCAACTTATGTTGACCTAGGATACACTGGAAAGTTATATCCTGCTTTAACAAGCATTTACCTATTGGTCCTTCATGTAATTAAAGAGAGACACAGACTAATCTGGTGAGCAGTCACTTCAGATATCTGATCAACCTCAAGCTACCAAAAAGTCACCGAGGAGACAGGTTTTATGGCAACTGAAGAAACACCATCCACTAACATCTCCTAATGTCATACCATCATATTTATTAGTTCTGTTAACTTAGAGAGTGGAAAGGAAATTAGCATGACCTTTACTGGTGCTGTTTTTCTTTTCTTTCCTTCTTTTTTTGTGAGAGGGTAATTCCCACATTGTCAGAAAGAAATGTTAAATAAATTAACATTTATAAATTAACATTTCAAAATAAATTATTTTGATATTGCAATAATTGTCTGTTGTTTTGTAAAGGTTTCTCCATAGTACTTGATATTACAGACCTTTGGCTATTGGAATTTGACCAACACCCACCCATGTTCTACATGGACCTTCTTTTCCTGGATCCTCTATGGAAAAAATGAAAAACATTCTAGGACATTCAAAGTGGCGGTTCTGACTGACTCTGTTGGTCAAATAAGAAATCATTCAAAACATTAAAATAGCTTAATATAGACATAATACTGGAGCAGAAAAGACTTCAGACCCCAATTCTTCAGTGGGTAATTGTGACTACTTCTCTAATTTCCTCCAAATCCTCAGAGGCATAGCTATGTTCTATCTGCTAAATCTTAGAAAATATAAAGTGAAACAAATTGACTATATATAGTAGCTGAAATCTAAATTATATTAGTTTTGAATGGGGTGTCCTGTTTATATCTCCACTAAAACTGTAATCATTAGGAATGAGGAATTTCTCATCCCTGGTCAGGGAGTCATGTGTTCTGGGTTCTGTTAATAATCAGCTTTTTTTTTTTTAAGTTTTTTTTTTTTTTTTGATGTGGACCACTTTTAAATTCTTTATTGAATTTGTTACAATATTGCTTCTGTTTTATGTTTTGGTTTTAAAACAAGCTTTAAGACGTTGAACATTCTACTTGGGACTTCAAAATCTAATCTGTCAAAAAAGGATTAATTCAGACCCTTAGATCTCTAAGTTTCTTTCTTAATTAAACACTGTTTATTTGCTCCAACAGAACCATTAATTCATTGAATATTTACTGAGCATCTACTATACACCAAGTACTCTTCTAGAGTCTAGGGATACAACAGTGAATAAAAGAGATACTTCTATGTTAAAGAAGCATGAATTACATTTGGGAAAAACTATCCTATTTAGTTTTTATAGTTATCAATGATATTCATTTTAAAAAACACTGCATTAGGCTCCATTTGTGTAAA
Organism: Grampus griseus; assembly: GCF_964374135.1. Lineage (NCBI taxonomy): Eukaryota > Metazoa > Chordata > Mammalia > Artiodactyla > Delphinidae > Grampus > Grampus griseus. The sequence continues at coordinate 71,155,141 of NC_139000.1, read as the reverse complement.
TGAAAGTTGTTTTCCATTTTTATTTGCAAAGTATCTACAATTTTTATCATCGTAACTATGATAATAAAAATTTGAGATACAGCAATATGCTGAGGTCTCAAAACCTGTATCCTCTTCTTCTCCCTGCCCTACATATGAAATTGATACCGCCTTCTAAATTATGTCATCCTAACACTGAAGTGTTTCTTTATCCTGAAATCGGTTACAGCATTTCAGTCTTGTGCCATCACCGTTTATAACTTCAAACCTTCCTTTTCCTTCTTGCTATTTTTGACCTTTACAAATCTAACAACCCAGTTGGTCTCCTTGGCAGTTCATTGCACACACTATAACCTGAAGAACATTCTTAATGCTTAACCCTAATTATGTTGTTTTCTAATGTAGAAAGCATTAAGCTTTCTTAATTTCCTTCAAGATACAGTTCAAAATTCTTAGGTTGGTGAAGAAAATTCATCCTGCCTGGAAGTCACTGTGCTATTAGCATTTCACATTATCTCTGTTGGAAGGCTGGAGTTCGGCTTTATGAATAAAAGAAAGAACGAAATTATATATTTATTTGCTGAATCATATGTAGGAATTTGTGTAGAAGTGTTATTTCTTTTGGGGAATATTCTAGGGACGTGGTTCTAAAATTTTGTCATAATGCCTTTAGATTTTTTAAAAGTTATTGAGAGCTTTGGATTATGTTATTTATATCTAACGGTATTTAAAGTATTAGAAATTAAAACCTAGATATATTGAAAATATTGTTATTAATTCTCTTAAAAATAACAATATAAATTCATTACATATTAATGTAAATAACATTTTTTTAATGAAATTAACTATATTTTCCCAAACCAGAAAGTAAAAAGAAGAATGAAATTGTTTTACTTTTTTTTTCAGAGCTCTAAAATGTTTGGCTTAATAAGCTAAATTGTCATGTCCGTTTCTGCATTCAATCTGTTGTGATATGTTGTTTTGGTGGAAGATTATTAAGAAAATAATAATCTATTATATATATGATAGATTATATATATAATTGGAAAAGGTAGGAGTATTCTAAGCTTTTTCAGATAATCAAGAATATTTCTTTTTAATACCACATTAAAACTCAATTATTAGTAGGTTCTTATAGGTTAATGATAATATGGAATCTGAAACCATACCAATAACCTTTTTGTGTAAAAGTGAGAGTTTCACAGACAAAGAATATCAATATTACTATGAAAATAATTTTTACCTGATGAACTGCCTGAAAGAGCCTTGAGAACCACTATATAGGAAATAAGAAATATACTGATGTCTCTGTCAGATTGACTGAGACTATAGTTTTCAATTTCAGAAAAAGTTCTAGTTCCTCCACTTACATGCTACATGACCTAGAGCAGCTTATGATGCCTCTCTAGGCAAGACTTTCACCTTCTAAAACAGGAATGATAATAATGATATTAATTTTAAAATATTTTATGATATTTAAATGATGAGGTCATGCATATAAAATGTGTGGCAAAGTCGTTTGGTCAATTGTAAATTCTCAGTAAATTCAATCTATTATTGTTTTAAGAAATAAAAAAATCAGTAAACTATTGAAAATTAAACAAGAATGTAAGTTAAACAATCTTATGTATTTGATCTATATTTTGGAAGAAGTTTCAGCCTTCTTGGCTAAGAACTCTGAGCTCCAGGGCATCTTTGGGATAAATAAAGCTTCCAGAGCATCCATATGGCCCAGAGTAGGACTGAATTATCACAATAAAAAAGGCTCAGTGAAACAGAAGTCTTAGGATGCCTGCAAAGATTTTGCCTCAAGTAGTAACAAAACAAAGCAAAATATGTTTATGCAGTTATAAGAGGAACTAACCAAGAGAATGAAAAAAAAATTCAACCAAACCAATCACAATGGAACTGAGTTGGACAGTGTTTGCCTTGTTTGAGAAAAACATTTTTCTATCCTTTCATTACCACATGCAGTATATAGTCCCATGTGATTAACAAAATCATCTTGAAACACTGGCATGCCTTGGCTACAGATGAAAAATTAAATGGCAAATTTAAATTCCCGCCCCTCATCTCATTTAAGAGAGAATGTTGTTGCACTTGGATTCGGGTCTGTCTAATCAGGCGGCACATTTCCTATCACGTCTAACACCTGGCTGACTCCCGTGTGCCAACTGTGCCCAGTGCAATGATATGTCTGGAAGTAATTACTTCTATCACCCACGTAAGGGCAGGGGATATGAGACTCATCACATGCTTACCTTTTACACAAACTTCATTTTTCATTTTAAATGTCTGTGTGAGTTGGCCCATGTAGACTCAACTGAGTCCCTAAAAGAGAAATTTTCCCCCAAATTGCAACTGGAATGAGAAGTATCAGATAAGGAAAGTACCCTCACCAGTTACTCAGTCTTTCCTACAAAGCACATATACACATATAATTTTGATACTGACATTTTTTTCTAAGTGAACGAAGACTGTCAACAGCTAAATTCATGCTATAATGGTTTGCCATATTCCTATGTTTTGAAATGACATTGTTCTCAGGATAAAATGTCCTGTGAACAAGAAGGCACCCATGACATTGGTTGATGCTTATTAGATTTGATCTAATTTTGTTGTATGTGTGAATTCTCTTTCTTTCTCTAGTATATACATTATAGAAAGATAACAGATAGATAAATTGATATAGATATGATATTTTTAATCTAATTGTACAAACTTAAATCCTCCACAGTGACATTATAATCTTCAAATACTTTTCCTTCTGCTAAACTTTGTGCTACAGACATCGATTAAATCATCTTCTCTTTCAGGACCCTTGGGTATTTAGATTATGATATCTTTGGAGTCTTGTTCTGGCATTCAATCAATGCATGCAAGAGAATATGTTGTATCATATTTAGCAGACTAAGCTCTCTGAGGAAAGGATTAGCGAATAGTTACTGAGTACATTTTAAAAGCAGATTTTCTCTGTAATATCTATGTCTATTCTTGGAACATATAACCAGATATGTTCAAAATACAGATGCAAAAAGGAGAGATATCCTAAATAAAGTATATTCATCTGATCTGCATATTTTGAAAGACCCGATTCTTCCCTGCTTTCACATTTTATTTTTATATTTTAATTGGAGCTTTGCATAATTTAAAAGTGAGATGGATAATCAATACAAAGATCAATTCAGCATGAAGTCTATGCATGAAATCACTAAGGTTTTCTTGGCTAAATGCTGTAAAAACTTGTTCAGTGTCTCCAATTAACATAATGTATTAAAATATATTGTAATAATAATATATAAGTATAAATACATGATATAGAAGGAAAATCAGAGGAAGAATACCACAATCTTACGTGAAACTAAAAAGTGATAATTTTACATAGTAATATTCAATTATATGTATACTGATAAATTGGAATTCCAGTGAAGAAAATACCAGTCCCTTGTAGCCTCCTACCACATCCCCTTTCTCATCTGGTGTTCTCTGAATCCTTCAGCTACAGAGCCACTCATCCAAAAGCACTCTCACCTTAATTCATTTTTAAAAAGAGAGAAAGTGGTCTCCTGTTTGAGGCAGGCATATAATAGGGGCATTCTGCTGTTAACCACATGGGGGAGGCCATTTTGACATTAGCTAACATCTCTGACCATCAGAATTCTTATATTCACTGACAGGAGAAGGAATTCCGTGACAACAAATGGCATCAGCTGACTTTCATCTCAGGACTCGTATTTCAGGAGATTTGAGTCGTGTGACTGCATTCCAATTTGAAGTAGATGCCCCTTCTTTCACACAGAAAAAAATATAAATGATGAACTTTCATTTTCTGTTTATAAAATCATGGCATAGAAGCCGAATTTGCTTACCAATATTCTAATATTGTTGAACTTGCATACAAAATACAAGTTCAATGTATCAAAAATATAATAAAAATTAAAACATAAAGTAATGAAACTGAAAACAGACCAATAGAGAAAATAAACACATGAAAAGTTGGTTCTTTGAAAATATTTACAATAAATTAACAACCTTAAAATTATAAGCTGTGGGCTTCCCTGGTGGCACAGTGGTTAGGAATCTGCCTGCCAATGCAGGGGACATGGGTTTGAGCCCTGGTCCGGAAGATCCCGCATGCCATGGAGCAACTAAGCCCATGAGCCACCACTACTGAGCCTGTGTTATAGAGCCTGCAAGCCACAACTACTGAGCCCGTGTGCCACAACTACTGAGCCCACGTGCCTAGAGCCCGTGCTCCACAACAAGAGAAGCCACCACAATGAGAAGCCCCTACACTGCAACGAAGAGTAGCCCCCACTCACTGCCACTAGAGAAAGCCTGTGCACAGCAACAAAGACCCAATGCAGCCAAAAAAAAAAAATATATATATATATATATATATATATATATATATATATATATATATATATAAGCCATGCTAGGAAAAAACACAAAAAGATACAAATCAACAATATCAGAAATAAATGAGTGGTCATCTCCACTGATTCCATGAATATTAAAAGGGTAAAAAGTAATATTATGAACAACTCGACGCCCACAGATTTGATAACCTAAATTAAATGGACCAACTCCTTGAAAGACACAACCAAAACTCACACAAAGATATCTGAACAGTTCTCCACCTCTTAAAGAAATAGAATCAATTATTAACAGTCTTCCAAACCTACCAAAGCACCAGCCCCAAATGGGCTCACTGGTGAATTCTACCAAACATTTAAGGAAGAAATTGTATCAATTCTCTATGGTGTCTTTTGGAAGACAGAAACAGAAGGAAAACTTCCTAACTCATTTTGAGGCCAGCATTACTCTGATATCAACATGAGAAAGAGACATTACAAGAAAAAAACACTACAGGCCAATAACTCTCATAAACGTAGATGCAAAAATCCTTAAAAGTGTTAACAAATTAAATCCAGCAATGTCTAAAAGTAATTATACACCACAATCTTGTGGGATTTTTCCCACATATGCAAGTCTGGTTCGACATTTAAAAATAAATTCATGTAATCCACTAAATAAACAGGCAAAAGAAGAAAAAGCACCTGATCCTATCACTAGATGCAGAAAAAGCATTTGACAAAATCCAGCACCCATTCATAAGAAAAACTGTCAGTAACCTAGGAATAGAGGGGAACTTCCTCAACTTGATAAAGAATATCTACAAAACGCTTAAAGCTAGCATCTTAATTAACAGTAAAAACTAAATGCTTCCCTGCTAAGATCAGGAATAAAACAAGTATAATTCCCTACACCATTTCAACAGTGGAAGCCCTAAGATCAGGAATAAAACAAGTATAATCCCCTACACCATTTCAACAGTGGAAGTCCTAGATAATACAATAAGACAAGAAAAGGAAGTAAATGGAACACAGGTTGGGAAGTAAGTAATAAAACGGTTTTTATTGACAGATGACATCATTTCTCTGTAGAAGATCCTAAAGAATCAGCATTCAAAAATCTTCATGAAACTAACAAGTGATTATAGCAAGTTTTCAGGATACAAGATTAATTTACAAAAGACAATTGCTTTCTTATATACCAGCAATAAACAATTAGAATTTGAAATTAAAATCACAGTACAATTTAAATTAGCAACAAAATATGAAATACTTAGGTATAAATCTAAGAAAATATTTATAAGTTCTATATGAGGAAAACTATGAAATTCTGATAAAAGAAATTTTAAAAGAGCAAAATAAATAGAGAGGTATTCTGTACAGATGGGTAGGAAAACTCAATATTGTCAAGGTATCAGTTCTTCCCAACTTTATCTATAGTTTCAGTGCATTCTTAAGAAAAGTTCCAATAAGATTTTTATGGATATCAACAGTTTCTGAAGTTCATATGGAAAGGCAAACAACTCAGAACAGCCAACACGATATTGAAGGGCAAAACAAAGTCAGAAGACTGACATCATTCAACTTCAAGACTTACTATACAGCAACAGTAAACAAGAGTACAGCATTAATGAAAGAATAGACAAATAGATCAATGGAACAGAATAGAAAGCCCAGAAATAAACCCACCCAAAAACAGTTAACTGAGCATTAACAAAGGAGCAAAGGCCATTTGATGGAGAAGGGCAATCTTTTCAACAAATGGTACTGAAACAACTGGACTTCCATCTTCCAAAAAAACAATCTAGACATAGATTTTACACATTTCACAAAAGTTAACTGAAAATGGATCATAGACCTAAATGTGCAACATAAAACTATAAAACTCTTAGAAGACAACATAGAAGAAATCTAGGTGACTTTGAGGTGATTAGCTTTTGGATAAAACACCAAAAGCAAAATTTATGAAAGAAAAAATTGTAAATTGGACTTCATAAATATTGAAAACTTTTACTCTGTGAAACAGAATGAAAGCACAACTTACAGACTGGGAGAAAATCTTTGCCAAATACATATCTGATAAAGGACTAGTATCCAAAATATACAAAGAACTCTTAAACTCAGCAATAAGAAAACACACAATCCAATTAATAAATGGACAAAAGACCTGAACATATAACTCACCAAAACATATACAGATGGCAAACAAGTATAAGAAAAGGTGCCTGATATCATATGCCATTGAGCTGAAAATTAAAACATCAAATATATACCACTACACACCTATTAGATTGGCTAAAACACTGACATCAGCAAATGCTGGTAAGGGTTTGGAGCAACAGGAACTTGTGTTCATTGCTAGTGGAAAAAGCCACTTTGGATGGCAGTTTGGCAGTTTCTTACAAAGCTAAACATACTCTTACCATATGATCCAGGAATTATGCTCCTCGGTACTTACCCAAATGAGTTGAAAGTGTATGTTCACACAAGAAGCTGCATATTAGTGTCTATAAAAGCTTTATTCAGAATTGCCAAAACTTGGAAGTAACCAATATATGCTTCATTACATGACTGGTTAGACAAACAATGGTACATCCATACAATGGAATATTATTCGGCAATAAAAAGAAGAAATGAGGGAGACGCAAGAGGGAAGAGATATGGGAACATATGTAATGTATAACTGATTCACTTTGTTATAAAGCAGAAACTAACACACCATTGTAAAGCAATTATACTCCAATAAAGATGTTAAAAAAAAAAGGAAGAAATGAGCTATCAAGCTATGAAAAACATGCAGGAACCTTAAATACATATTTCTAAGTGAAAGAAGCCATTCTGAGAAGGCCATATACCATATATTCCAACTGTATGATATTCTAAAAAATGCAAAACTATGCAGACAGAAAAAAAGTAACTGGTTATTTGTGGTTTGGGTGGAGGGAGGGATGAATAAGTGGAGCAAAGGGGATTTTTAGGACAGTGAAATTACTCTGTCTAAATTACTGTCACATTTAGGGTGGTACTGTAATGGTGAATACATGTCACTACACATTTGTCAAAACCCATAGAATGTACAACACAAATTGAATCCAAATCTACACTATAGACTTTAGTTAATAATAATGTGTAAATATTGCCTCATCAATGGTAACAAAGTGTACCACACTAATGCAAGATATTAATAATAGGGGAAACTGTGTGTGGGGTGGGAGGGTTTGGAAGTATCTGTGAATTCACTGTACTTTCTGATCAATTTTTCTATAAACCTAAAATGGCTCTAAAAAATAGTCTATTTATAAAAGTGTAGTAGCTTAGATGTCACATTACTTAAGAAGTTAAAGGATTATACCTCAACAAATACTTAATTATACATTCCAGAGCTCTTTATAACAGAATATGAGATCCTGAGGAAAACAGTATTTTTTCATATAACATCTTTACATGAAAAGAGTAAGCTTAACTGTAAATCAAACTACTGCCAAAAAAGTAAAGGCTTGATATTTACTATTGTCAATACAGAAGAAAAGAGCACAGTTTTACAAAATACACATCATAATATTTTTAAATTATTACTATTCTTTATGGTGAAACACTTTCTCAGAAGAATATGTTTAGTTTGATAATCTAAAAAATTGGAAAAATGGAATTAAAAACATCACATACAGTGTATAGAGAAGGATTTAAAAACACATTTAGTCTCATAAAGTAAGACAGACATTTATACCTCTAAATCTTTCACGCAAATGCAGGGCTCTATTTTAAAGAAGCATCAGGTAAAATGGTATAGATTCAAGTATAACACAAATTTTATAACACAAGTATAACACAATTTTCCCACAAATTACTGAGTTTCTTTTCTACCTATTATCGGCCAAGAGAGATGCCATTTACTTAGAATTTAATTTATGCATCTCTAATGCTAAGTAATTTAATATGATTTTTTTTTATCTCATTAGCACAAAAATGCTGAAATATGAGTTTAGTTGTTTCCTTTAAGGAGATGAAAAAGTTCAATGAATTTGTGCGTCTGAGATTTGAATTTAATTTATTTGACTTCAAGAGGCTGTATTAAACATTATTCCCTGCCTCTTTAGTAATTTACTTATTTAACTAATAATGACTAACCTTAGATGATTTATGTATAAGAAATTACATTTTTTGGAACTTGCCATGGATTAATATTTTTTGTACAAACCTCAGTCAGTGAAGCTACAAATCCAAATCAGGTTAAGAGATTCGAGCAACAACCACTATTTTAAAATAAAGATAACAGGATTTACAAGAAACTTGGTTTTCATATCATTAATCTTATGAAGGATATAAAATTGGGTCTGTAATTTGACCATACACAAAAATCAACTGCAGGTTGATTAAGGAGTTGAATATTGCATTTTTAAATATGTCAACTTTTAGAGGAATATAAAGCAAATATATCTATTTTTTTGTACTTAGGGTAATAGCCTAGTTATCTATTGTTATACAATAAACTAAAATGTAGTGATTTAAAACAGCAATTTATTATTACCTCTCACAGCTGGGTAACTCTCACTTGAGGTCTCTCATGTGGCTATAGTGGATGGAAAGATAGTGAATGGGTTGAAGGTTTCTGAAGGCTTGGTTTGGCTGGATACCTAAGATGGTTCACTGATCTGGACAGCAGCTACTCTGACTTTGGTCCCAGAGCCTAGAGGCTGGGATCTTAAAGGACGTATCCCAAGTGGGAACATTTAAGAGACTCATTCTGTGTCCCAGTCAGAGAAATCCCAGATTGTCAGTTTTGCTTAGAAAGTCACTAAAGTCAGCCTACATTAAAGGGCAGGGGAATTATATTCCACCTCTTGATATGAAAAGGATGAGATCACATTACAAGATTGTTATGTGGAATGATACTTCTTGGTGTGCTAATCTTTGGAAAATGCAGTATGCCAAAGATAGAGAAGTATTTAGGTAAAATAAATGTACTAACCATAAAATAATACATACAGCCCCATTAAAATGAAAAATTTATGTTCATTATAGTACAATCAGTTTGGAAAATAATTTGTTATTATCTTGAAAATTTGAACTTTCCAACATACCTACCCTACAACTCAGCAATTCTTTTCTCAGGTATATACATTCAAAAGATACTTGCACATTAATAACTAGGAGATGTGTCCAAGAAGGAGCCTTGTTCATAATGGAAAAAACCTTGGGAAAAACTAAATGCCAGCTATTAAAAATGGATAAGTAATTTGTGATATATTCTTTCACACAATAAAATGCTATAGTAGTGGAATGGAAGAATATTCACATTATTATAGTATTGAAAGAAATGAAGTTAGTCCCAGAAGACTACATAGTATAATCTCAATTTTATAAAGTCCAAAAACAAGCAAAACTAAGAAACATATTACTAAAAACTTGAATAATAATATTTTAACATAAAAATTTTAAAATAAAAATCAGTGTAAAAAAGTCAATGATAAATAAAATATCAAAAATTTAAATACAAACAAAAGCAGATTATGCAGTACCATGTCTAGCCATATTGAAGCTTGAGGAAAAGGAAAATCTTTAAATTGGTAAATTAGATAGTAAATTGGTAAATCCCACCACTGCCTTTTCAAACATAATTCAGTCGTGTCAAGCAAATTTTAAATTGTGCATTAACTTTTGACACAGCAAACTTGCTCCTAGGAGTCTGTTATAAAGAAATGTTTGCATATGTACACAAAGGTAGATGTACACTGCCAGTCTTTGCAGTAAGTATTCTTCAATATGGAAGAAAATAAATCATGATACATAAAACCAATAAATTATGATATATAAAATAATATCCAAAGATTAAATAATAAAGTCCAAAATATGAATTACATTGTCCTACTTATTTTTATTTATGCTTATACAGAAAAATTAACTAGGAAGATCTACTTCTAACTTTTAACAGTTGTTACCCTTGGAATAAAGATTGACAAAGAGTGGGAGAGAGAGCTATTAGCGACGAATGTTATTAGAAATTTTTACAAGGGGAAAATATTACTTGATAATTAAAAAGAATAACCCTAAATTAGTATTATTAGAAATAATGTAATAGAAATTGCAAAAATGATTGCAGTTAGGGATACTGAATTAGAAATAGTATTTTTCTTTTGCTGATTACTGGAGATCAAATGACATTTCATGAAAACCGTATTATTTACTAAATCCATGTTTTACCAGGTTCAGTTCTATAGGAGAAAAATTGAAGATGGCTTTTGGCTAGTTGAAACTTTTAAAAGTGAACCAAAACTATTCTTGAGTGTTTGGATGTATTTAATAACTTTGACAGAGGTCTAAATTCTGGCCCAGGAGGTGGGTCCCTTCACTCTCCACCAGTATTTGCATGTCAATGCTGTTAATGAGATTAAATATAAGCATGGGAAGCCCCCACTTTTCCTATTTAAAAAAATCAAGCTTTTAGCACATTATAATTTTTCCTCCTAAATTATTTCGGCCAAGGAAGTCAGAGTCCTAAATCGGAGGAGGGAAAAATCTCAGTGATTTGAAGTATTTTCATAATATTGTTTGCTTTAGATGAATACATTTATAATTTCAATTATTCCTTAAGGCTAATAATAATAATAACAATCTCATAAATTCATATTCCAGTTAAAATTCTAGGCGTTGAATTGATACACTTTTAGTAAGATAGAGGAAAATATATATAAAGACATAAGTGGGAGAAAATAACATGAGAATCTCATAATAAGACAGAAATCATTTTATTCACTCAAATTTCTTTTAGGAAAGGAGCATATTTAAGCAAGTGTTGTGGAAAAGGAGATCCCAGTCTAAACGTGTGGTAGAAAGTGGGACCCCAGTTGTTTTACATATACGGGGAGAAGGAAACGTTTGTTTCTAAAGCAAGTCAGGGAGAAAAATAGTAGGAAGGGAAATGGAGATTGAATCAGTGCGATGAGAAAGACCATAAGCTATATGATACAATCATATGCAAAGTCACTTTTCTTGGTGCTCAAAGAGCACCAAGAAAGAAAGATATAAGTGATTTCATAGAATTACAGAATTTAAAAGATTGTGTAATGTCAGTTCACATCAAGTTAAACTACCTTTCCAAAGGCCAGGGGATTCCCAGTCAGTACTTGAGTTATTATGCTATTAAAACTGTTTATCTACTATACATATATATAATTTTCCAACTTCCTAGCACTGGAAAATTCCAAAGTTATGTGTCCATATATAATTAAAATAACTACATGATTCCTGACCATCCCCAAATATACTTAGTACACAAATATAGGTGTTAGCTGAAGTCTACAAAGTCACATGGTAAGAAATGAACCCAGATTAAATTGAAGTGATTAGAAAGAGAATGTAGTGAATGTCTATGATATGATTTGCTCTTTCCTGAGGTGTTGGTATCTTCCTCTCTGAACCTTGACTATTTCATCTGGATAATAGAATTCTATTCAAAGGACCAACACCATGCCCTGCGGTCTGGGATAAAACTGAAATGAATGAGTTATCTTCACGGTTCAGCACAAGTTAGCAAGTTTAGGCAATGTGCCAGAAACATTTAAGTTGTCTCAGATGGTCACAAAGTTTCCTGGAACCAAGTTGATTACTCTTAGCCTCCTCCAAAGCCTCTTACAATGTGTCCAGGTCATATTTTATGCCACATACTAGGCATTCATGTGCTATGCAAAACAGTAATAACAAAAGTTTACACTAGTTTGAATTACTACTTTGCCATGTACCCTCTATGTGACCGTGTACATATTACTTTACTTTTCTAAGTCTCAGTTTCCTCATCTGCAAAACAGAGAAAGATTACCTATCTTACAGGGATGTCATAATAATTAAATGCAGTAATTTTATAAAACTGTTTTACATAGTGCCTAACACAATAAGCATTAACTATTATGTGTTTGGCCAAGTTATGGCTGGTATATGCAGCCTATGAAGCCATCCTTTCCTATTTCTCTATATCAGAGGCAGTCTAATATTTTAGAAGTATCATACTAAAAATACATTTTATGTCATAAACCTTTATTTATGTGTTCACCTATCATATTTATCTTTCTATTTATCATCATTGTCTTCACCATCATATTTTATAATATTCTCTGTGTTTTTAATTTTCTACTGTTTATCCATCCACCTATTTACCATTTACTTATTTAACTCATATAACTCAAATTTTAACCTGTACATACTCATTCTACCCTTTCCAGATTCCTAAAAGGTGACCCTGGCTGTTCTCAGGCTCATACTTCCATGTCCATACAGCTTCATGCCGACATACGTAGGAATAAGGAAAGGAGGCCAGAGAACAAATAAAAAAGTTTAGTTTGGAAATATTTTCCTTGGTCTTATTTACTGTATTTGGAGTGAAGTTTGTGTTGATCACATTTACTTCAACAGCAAAGAATGTTTTGTTTCTTTTTACTCCATTGTTACACTTGAATAGAAAAGGGGAAAGACTGTACCTCTTTATTTTTTCCATACCATAAAGCTTGAATAAAGTCTGAGCACTCATAAGTGTAGATCTGGGGTTGGCCAGCTGTTCCCTGCATGTGGATAGTTGTAATGACTCCCTGGGTTCCCTCAACCTAAAACACACTTAAAAAAAATGCTGTCATATGAACATGGCACCTGCCCTATCACATATGTCTCCAGCCATCTGGAATGCCACTTAACCAAGTCCTTGACTCAATATTTTACTTACTCCAGTTTTGCTGCAAGAGCTTAAAAATAAACTCTCAAAAAAAAAAGACTTTCCTTAAGAGTAGTATATATTTTCATTTTTGTAAACTATGGGATGTCATCAAAGATGTCATGACCCATAAAAATGTATAAAATAACATTTATATCTTAATAATACTGAGTATATAAATAATACTTGTGATGTTTTCATAAAGAGAGTACTTTATATTTTTCAAGGTATTCTAGCCTCTGAAATATATTTTCATTATCTCTGCATAACTTTTCTTTAATTTCATGAAACATCCTTACGGTAAACTTTTTGACTTATCAAGAAAATATCAGGAGAGGGGGAAGACGGCGGAAGAGTAAGACGCAGAGATCACCTTCCTCCCCACAAATACATCAGAAATACATCTACACGTGGAACAACTCCTACAGAACACCTACTGAACGCTGGCAGAAGACCTCAGACCTCCCAAAAGGCAAGAAAGCCCCCACGTACCTGGGTAGCGCAAAAGAAAAAAGAATAAACAGAGACAAAAGAATAGGGACGGGACCTGCACCAGTGGGAGGGAGCTGTGAAGGAGGAGAGGTTTCCACACACTAGGAAGTCCCTTCGCGGGAGGAACCTGCGGGTGCCGGAGGGGGAAGCTTCGGAGCCGCGGAGGAGAGCACAGCAACAGGGGTGCAGAGGGCAAAGCGGGGAGATTCCAGCACAGAGGATCGGTGCCGAGCGGCACTCACCAGCCCGAGAGGCTTGTCTGCTCACCCGCCGGGGCGGGTGGGGCTGGGAGCTGAGGCTCAGGCTTCCGTCAGAGCGCAGGGAGAGGACTGGGGTTGGCGGCGTGAACACGGCCTGCAGGGAGTTAGTGCACCACGCCTAGCCGGGAGGGAGTCCGGGGAAAACTCTGGACCTGCCAAAGAGCCTTTTTCTTCCCTCTTTGTTTCCTGGCACGCGAGGAGAGGGGATTAAGAGCGATGCTTAAAGGAGCTCCAGAAACGGGAGCAAGCCTCGACTAACAGCGCGGACCAGAGAGACGGGCATGAGACGCTAAGGCTGCTGCTGCCGCCACCAAGAAGCCTGTGTGTGAGCACAGGTCACTATCCACACCTCCCTTCCAGGGAGCCTGTGCAGCCCGCCACTGCCAGGGTCCCTGGATCCAGGGACAACTTCCCCGAGAGAACACATGGCGCGCCTCCGGCTGGTGCAACATCGCGCTGGCCTCTGCCGCCACAGGCTCGCCCCGCACTCCTTACCCCTCCCTCCCCCCAGACTGAGTGAGCCAGAGCCCCCGAATCAGTGGCTCCTTTAACCCCGTCCTGTCTGAGCGAAGAACAGACGCCCTCCGGCAACCTATACGCAGAGGCGGGGCCAAATCCAAAGCTGAACTCTGGGAGCTGTGCGAACAAAGAAGAGAAAGGGAAATCTCTCCCAGCAGCCTCAGGAGCAGCGGATTAAATCTCCACAATCAACTTGATGTACCCTGCATCTGTGGAATACATGAATAGACAACGAATCATCCCAATTTGAGGAGGTGGACTTTGGGAGCAAGATTTATTATTTTATCCCCTTTCCTCTTTTTGTGAGTGTATGCTTCTGTGTGAGATTTTGTCTGTATAGCTTTGCTTTCACCATTTGTCCTAGGGTTCTATCTGTTGCTTTTTTTTTTACTTTTTAAAATAATTTTTTTCTTAATAATTATTTTTTATTTTAATAAGTTTATTTTATTTTATCTTACTTTATTTTATTTTATCCTCTTTCTTTCTACTTTTTCTCCATTTTATTCTGAGCCGTGTGGATGAAAGGCTCTTGGTGCTGCAGCCAGGAGTCAGTGCTGTGCCTCTGTGGTGGGAGAGCCAACTTCAGGACACTGGTCCACAAGAGAGCTCCCAGCTCCACGTAATATCAAACGGCAAAAATCTCCCAGAGATCTCCATCTCAACATCAACACCCAGCTTCACTGAACGACCAGCAAGCAACACTGCTGGACACCCTATGCCAAACAACTAGCAAGACAGGAACACAACCCCACCCATTAGCAGAGAGGCTGCCTAAAATCATAATAAGTCCACAGACACCCCAAAACACACCACCAGACATGGACCTGCCCACCAGAAAGAAAAGATCCAGCCTCATCCACCAGAACACAGGCACTAGTCCCCTCCACCAGGAAGCCAACACAACCCACTGAAGCAACTTTAGCCACTGGGGACAGACACCAAAAACAATGGGAACTACGAACCTGCAGCCTGCAAAAAGTAGACCCCAAACACAGTAAGATAAGCAAAATGAGAAGACAGAAAAACACACAGCAGATGAAGGAGCAAGATAAAAACCCACCAGACCTAACAAATGAAGAGGAAATAGGCAGTCTACCTGAAAAAGAATTCAGAATAATGATAGTAAAGATGATCCAAAATCTTGGAAACAGAAGAGAGAAAATGCAAGAAACATTTAACAAGGAACTAGAAGAACTAAAGAGGAAACAAGCAATGATGAAAAACACAATAAATGAAATTAAAAATACTCTAGAAGGGATCAGTAGCAGAATAACTGAGGCAGAAGAACGGATAAGTGACCTGGAAGATAAAATAGTGGAAATAACTACTGCAGAGCAGAATAAAGAAAAAAGAATGAAAAGAACTGAGGACAATCTCAGAGACCTCTGGGACAACATTAAATGCATCAACATTCGAATTATAGGGGTTCCAGAAGAAGAAGAGAAAAAGAAAGGGACTGAGAAAATATTTGAAGAGATTATAGTTGAACACTTCCCTAATATGGGAAAGGAAATAGTTAATCAAGTCCAGGAAGCACAGAGAGCCCCATACAGATAAATCCAAGGAGAAATACGCCAAGACACATATTAATCAAACTGTCAAAAATTAAATACAAAGAAAACATATTAAAAGCAGCAAGGGAAAAACAACAAATAACACACAAGGGAATCCCCATAAGGTTAACAGCTGATCTTTCAGCAGAAACTCTGCAAGCCAGAAGGGACTGGCAGGACATATTTAAAGTGATGAAGGAGAAAAACCTACAACCAAGATTACACTACGCAGCAAGGATCTCATTCAGATTTGATGGAGAAATTAAAACCTTTACAGACAAGCAAAAGCTGAGAGAGTTCAGCACCACCAAATCAGCTTTACAACAAATGCTAAAGGATCTTCTCTAGGCAAGAAACACAAGAGAAGGAAAAGGCCTACAATAACAAACCCAAAACAATTAAGAAAATGGGAATAGGAACAAACATATCGATAATTACCTTAAATGTAAACGGATTAAATGCTTCCACCAAAAGACACAGACTGGCTGAATGGATACAAAAACAAGACCCATATATATGCTGTCTACAAGAGACCCACTTCAGACCTCGGGACACATACAGACTGAAAGTGAGGGGATGGAAAAAGATATTCCATGCAAATGGAAACCAAAAGAAAGCTGGAGTAGCAATTCTCATATCAGACAAAATAGACTTTAAAATAAAGACTATTAGAAGAGACAAAGAAGGACACTACATAATGATCAAGGATTGATCCAAGAAGAAGATATAACAATTGTAAATATTTATGCACCCAACATAGGAGCACCTCAATACATAAGGCAAATACTAACAGCCATAAAAGGGGAAATCGACAGTAACACATTCATAGTAGGGGCTTTAACACCCCACTTTCACCAATGGACAGATCATCCAAAATGAAAATATATAAGGAAACACAAGCTTTAAATGATGCATTAAACAAGATGGACTTAATTGATATTTATAGGACATTCCATCCAAAAACAACAGAATACACATTTTTCTCAAGTGCTCATGGAACATTCTCCAGGGTAGATCATATCTTGGGTCACAAATTAAGCCTTGGTAAATTTAAGAAAACTGAAATTGTATCAAGTATCTTTTCCAACCACAACGCTATGAGACTAGATATCAATTACAGGAAAAGATCTGTACAAAATAAAAACACATGGAGGCTAAACAATACACTACTTAATAACGAAGTGATCACTGAAGAAATCAAAGAGCAAATAAAAAAATACCTAGAAACAAATGACAATGGAGAAACGAAGACCCAAAACCTATGGGATGCAGCAAAAGCAGTTCTAAGAGGGAAGTTTATAGCAATACAATCCTACCTTAAGAAACAGGAAACATCTCGAATAAATAACCTAACCTTACACCTAAAGCAATTAGAGGAAGAAGAACCAAAAAACCCCAAAGTTAGCAGAAGGAAAGAAATCATAAAGATCAGATCAGAAATAAATGAAAAAGAAATAAAGGAAACAATAGCAAAGATCAATAAAACTAAAAGATGGTTCTTTGAGAAGATAAACAAAATTGATAAACCATTAGCCAGACTCATCAAGAAAAAAAGGGAAAAGACTCAAATAAATAGAATTAGATATGAAAAAGGGGAAGTAACAACTGACACTGCAGAAATACAAAAGATCATGAAAGATTACTACAAGCAACTCTATGCCAATAAAATGGACAACCTGGAACAAATGGACAAATTCTCAGAAATGCACAACCTGCCAAGACTGAATCAGGAAGAAATAGAAAATATGAACAGACCAATCACAGGCACTGAAATTGAAACTGTGATTAAAAATCTTCCAACAGGGCTTCCCTGGTGGCGCAGTGGTTGAGAGTCCACCTGCCGATGCAGGGGATGCGGGTTCGTGCCGCAGTCTGGGAAGATCCCACATACCGCGGAGTGGCTGTGCCCTCTGGCAAGGGCTGCTGAGCCTGTGCTCCGCAACGGGAGAGGCCACAACAGTGAGAGGCCCGCGTACAGCCAAAAAAAAAAAAAAAATCTCCCAAAAAAACAAAAGCCAGGACCAGATGGCTTCACAGGCGAATTCTATCAAACATTTAGAGAAGAGCTAACACCTATCTTCAAACTCTTCCAACATACAGCAGAGGGAGGAACACTCCCAAACTCATTCTACGAGGCCACCATCACCCTAATACCAAAACCAGACAAAGATGTCACAAAGAAGGAAAACTACAGGCCAATATCACTGATGAACATAGATGCAAAAATCCTGAACGAAATACTAGCAAACAGAATCCAACAGCACACTAAAAGGATCACACACCATAATCAAGTGAGGTTTATTCCAGGAATGCAAGGATTCTTCAATATACGGAAATCAATCAATGTGATACACCATATTAACAAGTTGAAGGAGAAAAACCATATGGTCATCTCAATAGATGCAGGGAAAGCTTTTGGCAAAATTCAACACCCATTTATGATAAAAACCCTCCAGAAAGTAGGCATAGAGGGAACTTTACTCAACATAATAAAGGCCATATATGACAAACCCACAGCCAACATCGCCCTCAATGGTGAAAAACTGAAAGCATTTCCACTAAGATCGGGAACAAGACAAGGTTGCCCACTCTCACCACTCTTATTCAACATAGTTTTGGAAGTTTTAGCCACAGCAATCAGAGAAGAAAAGGAAATAAAAGGAATCCAAATCGGAAAAGAAGAAGTAAAGCTGTCACTGTTTGCAGATGACATGATACTATACATAGAGAATCCTAAAGATGCTACCAGAAAACTACTGGAGCTAATCAATGAATTTGGTAAAGTAGCAGGATACAAAATTAATGCACAGAAATCTCTGGCATTCCTATACACTAATGATGAAACATCTGAAAGTGAAATCAAGAAAACACTCCCATTTACCATTGCAACAAAAAGAATAAAATATCTAAGAATAAACCTACCTAAGGAGACAAAAGACCAGTATGCAGAAAATTATAAGACACTGATGGAAGAAATTAAAGATGATACAAATAGATAGAGAGACATACTATGTTCTTGGATTGGAAGAATCAACATTGTGAAAATGACTCTACTACCCAAAGCAATCTACAGATTCAGTGCAATCCCTATCAAACTACCACTGGCATTTTTCATAGAACTAGAGCAAAAAAATTCACAATTTGTATGGAAACACAAAAGACCCCGAATAGCCAAAGCAATCTTGAGAACGAAAAATGGAGCTGGAGGAATCAGGCTCCCTGACTTCAGACTATACTACAAAGCTACAGAGTATGGTACTGGCACAAAAACAGAAATATAGATCAATGGAACAGGATCGAAAGCCCAGAGATAAACCCACGCACATACGGTCACCTTATCTTTGATAAAGGATGCAGGAATGTACAGTGGAGAAAGGACAGCCTCTTCAATAAGTGGTGCTGGGAAAACTGAACAGGTACATGTAAAAGTATGAGATTAGATCACTCCCTAACATCATACACAAAAATAAGCTCAAAATGGATTAAAGACCTAAATGTAAGGCCAGAAACTATCAAACTCTTAGATGAAAACATAGGCAGAACACTCTATGACATAAATCACAGCAAGATCCTTTTTGACCCACCTCCTAGAGAAATGGAAATAAAAACAAAAATAAACTAATGGGCCGTAATGAAACTTCAAAGTTTTTGCACAGCAAAGGAAACCATAAACAAGACGAGAAGACAACCCTCAGAATGGGAGAAAACATTTGCAAATGAAACAACTGACAAAGGATTAATCTCCAAAATTTACAAGCAGCTCATGCAGCTCAATAACGAAAAAGCAAACAACCGAATCCAAAAATGGGCAGAAGACCTAAATAGACATTTCTCCAAAGAAGATATACAGACTGCCAACAAACACACGAAAGGATGCTCAACATCACTAATCATTAGAGAAATGCAAATCAAAACTACAATGAGATATCATCTCACACCGGTCCGAATGGCCATCATTAAAAAATCTACAAACAATAAATGCTGGAGAGGGTGTGGAGAAAAGGGAACACTCTTGCACTGCTGGTGGGAATGTGAATTGGTACAGCCACTATGGAGAACAGTATGGAGGTTCCTTAATAAACTACAAATAGAACTACCATATGACCCAGCAATCCCACTACTGGGCATATACCCTGAGAAAACCATAATTCAAAAAGAGTCATGTACCAAAATGTTCATTGCAGCTCTATGTACAATAGCCAGGAGATGGAAACAACCTAAGTGTCCATCATTGGACGAATGGATAAAGAAGATGTGGTACATATATACAATGGAATATTACTCAGCCATAAAAAGAAACAAATTAAGCTATTTATAATGAGGTGGATGGACCTAGAGTCTGTCATACAGAGTGAAGTAAGTCAGAAAGAGAAAGACAAATACCGTATGCTAACATATATATATATATATGGAATTTAAGAAAAAAAAATAACATGAAGAACCTAGGGGTAAGATAGGAATAAAGACACAGATCTACTAGAGAATGGACTTGAGGATATGGGGAGGGGGAAGGGTAAGCTGTGACAAAGCGAGAGAGTGGCATGGACATATATACACTACCAAACGTAAAATAGATAGCTAGTGGGAAGCAGCTGCATAGCACAGGGTGATCAGCTCGGTGCTTTGTGACCACCTAGAGGGGTGGGATAGGGAGGGTGGGAGGGAGAGAGACGCAAGAGGGAAGAGATATGGGAACATATGTATATGTATAACTGATTCACTTTGTTATAAAGCAGAAACTAGCACACCATTGTAAAGCAATTATACTCCAATAAAGATGTAAAAAGAAAGAAAGAAAGAAAGAAAGAAAAGAAAGAAAGAAAGAAAGAAAGAAAGAAAGAAAGAAAGAAAGAAAGAAAGAAAGAAAGAAAGAAAAAATATCAGTTTCTACCTATGAATAGTGCAGATATTGATTACTTTAACACTTCAATGAAACATAATTTTTGAGGACAGGGAGTGTTTATAAAGACAGATAGAGATAATATGCCTGAAATTTTACTAGCTCTAGTTTGTTTATTATATTTTTATTAGTCAAGAATTTAATGGGGATATCTAGCATTTATATACAAATTAAGAAATAAAAATTTCTGTTACATTCTTACTATTTTTGTAGCACAAAGCATACTACAGCATTTTGACATGATTTAAGGGAATTACAGTTTTACTGCTTTGAGTTTAAATAAGAAAAATAAATCAGATAGTTAAAAATTACGTTAACTTATTGGTCACATTATTTTTTAAAAAACCCTCAAAATTATCCTAAAATGTCCTGTATTTGTAATGTACAATTTTTCTGTTTCAAAAATAAACTCTCAAAAATGTATTTTTGATTTTGTGTTAATGAAAGTTTTCTTTTGGTTCAAAGGAAACATTGGTAGTAGCATGAACACCTGAAAGTACAGCAGGCATTATAATGATGTGGATGTTGCTGCTACAGTTGTAGTTAAAATGGGTGCTTGTCAGCTTCATACTAACGAATTAGCAATAAATAACATGTATGGTAACTCTAGGAGGGAATATACTATTGTCTAGTACAGATAAATACATGTAATATAAACTGTGTGCCTGAGACAAAAAAAACACTGCAAATCACATGCACTATACAGTTATACACTCTCTGCAGCAATATTGCAACCAGAGAACAATACGTATTTTTAAAAGTAGGAGTGAAACACTCCTACTTCCATCAATTTTATCGCAACCAATCACCATATTCTGTGGATGGCTGTGCTGACATTAGAATCCTTTCTCTTTCTCCAGTCAAAATGTTTTATATGTTTTTTGTCATTTTATTAATTTCCTGCTTTGGGAGTAATTTTACTGTCAATTCATGAGAACTCTGAAATGTCATGAAACTTTTGGAAAGTAGAGTACTAACAATTAAAATTTAACCCAGAAGTACTTCTGACAGTATCATTTGAATGTGCAATCTCTGCATATAACATAAGTGAAGGCAAGGGGAAAAAATCTGTAAACTGAATAGTTTTGACAGCAACTATACATAGTATACAGCACATACTTATATATGTCATAGTAGTAGCTTCTGTAACATACCAATGCATTGGAAAATGAAATGCACAGAGACATGAAGCTATGAGGTGGTGCAGACTGTCATTTTTCATGTTAACAGAGTATTTTGTCAGCCTTATCCAGCAAAAACTCTGATGTACAAAACAACATTTCTAACAGATCTGTCACCCTCTGTCCTTCCTTTTTATTTTGCATATGCATCTCACAGTTCTCTAAAGGGTTTGTCTCCCCATTTAGCCCTTCATGAAATCCCTGAGCTGCCTTTTTCATCTGGAGCCTCCATGCACAACTGTGAATACTCCATCTTACATCTCACCTGATAGGTGAGGCTTCCCCAAATCCCAGGTACTGTTAGAGGACTTGAGGCATCCTCTGTAAGAAGGAAATCATGAGAGCAGAAGGAAATATCTGCTCTCAAGAGAAGTCCCTGAAGAAAAAAATCAATCGTGTGAATTAAAAAGCTTTTGATGAATAAATAATACATATGCAATAAATTAATTAACCAATTTTCAAGTCAGGCTTAGTATAGCATTCTAGAGTTAGCTAGCATTGCATCAATCAAAATGTAATCATTTGGTTTTGCTTCATATGATTTTCAAATACAAAATGACTGTGCCAGTTGAAGGCTACCATTTAAGAGACTATAATAGCCAAAACCAGGTAGTTGGGCATTTGCTTTCCAATGTACAAACCAAAGACTAAAACAAGTATTTCTTCATAAACACTATGACCACTGTATTTAATAATGTTGACATTTACATAAATGGATTGTAGTGTAGTTGTCGAACATATATTGGGATGATGCCATAATCCTGTTTTAATTAGATGGATGTTGTGAGCATAGAAAAATCACAAGCTGCACTCCCTGTGGTGATGCCATACTGGCAAGGAATCAATCACCACGGCTCTGGTTGCCATAGAAACTGATAGCTTCTGCACCACCATCTAAGTGGCAAATGATTGGTGGTATACTCATAACACAGGGAGAGCAATGAGTTTTTCTATCCTGTCCAGCAGCTGTGCCAGAGAGTTAATTAAAAGCAGAGAACATGAAACAAATCTAAATCTGTGAAGAAATGAAATGTACAGTACAAATTGAATTCCCGTGTTGAACAGAAATTAATATGCAGCGCAAACCACAGAGCTGCCTGAACAAGCAGCAGCTGGGAATCTTGGGAAATGCTGCCTCTGAGGCAGTTAGAGTTGAAATGTCGAGAGGGCACCTCCTTATCTTATTACCTAAACAAGCACTTTGTTCAGTATTTGTGTTGACTGATGCATGCAAATTGAAGCCTCAAATGTTGAGTTCCCATTTCTAAGCAGGAAGGACAAAGCTTAACTAAGATTTAATTAACAAACGGTTAGCAACTGCAGTTTATCAGCTGTGAACACAATGTAAGTAAATGTTTCTACTTCTGTACTAGAATTCACCAGACAACCTCTGTGAAAGTCAATGTGTTTTTATTGATAAGCCACAAATTCGGAATTCGTATTTCAAACATTGCAAGCTGAGGAGCAAGTATCTGAAATGCTTTCCTAAGAAGTAAGAGAAGCTTGACATAGAAATAAAGTTTATTTTCTTTTTTCCATAGAATGATATACAACAGATCAGGCATGAAATATTTAACTAGAGAGAATCATGATTTCTTGGTTCAGTCCACACCCATTCTAGGATTTCAGTGGTATCATTTGGAAAAGTTAGTGTTCCAGTAACCTGTTCTCTGCGTGAAGCCAACCACTCCCACTGGGCAAGTAGAACAACCCAGAGAACCACACCATGTATCTCTACAACTGCCAAGTATGTGTGTTTATAAGAATTAGAGGAAAGAATAACATCTTAGATCATGCAATTTACCCTTCTCCCCCAACTAGGACAAAATCAGGAAGTGAGCGTGGCTAATTATGGAAGAGCAAAAAATGGAGAACTTCAGAGTTTATATCATTATGACACATATGCACTTAATGCCCATCTAATGAACTGCTAGAGTTTTTTCTTTTATCAAGATGTATTTTCCTCTAGTTAGTCCTCTATTTCTAATGGCAATTGAATTGCTTATCTAAGAAGTATTTACCCAATTCTTCCAATAACCCATTTTATTTTCCAGGGTGATAAAACAACAAGAAAGCAAACACCATGCTTCCATATTATACTTGCTTATGATGGATACATCTGTATGAAACAGATTTTCATATATAGTTAAGAACTACTTGGTTTGAAAATATATATATGTCCATGGCATATGGAGCAAAGTTCTGAAGCAGCTTTTTCAAGAGGAGTTTTGTACACTTTGAAGACCATGAATAGGTTTCCAACAACTGGTCGAATCAATGCTATTTTAAGAGAAAGACTTCAATCTGACATAAGATGGGAGAGATGAATGAAAATGTTATTGAAATAAAGGGAGGAGGAGTTTCCAATATTATTCTAACTGTAGCATTTTAAATATAGTCAAGTTAATTATACCATGCCTATTATAATCTCTGAGTAGAATCACTAATAATCATTAGTAGGAAAACCATCTGATGTCTTCATGGAAGTGAGTATCTGAATACATGAAAAGAAGACTTTTTAAAAAGTACATAGTGTCCAAAAATACTGAAATACGGTGTTAAAATGTACAAAATAAAAAGTTTAAGTAGTTAATGTGTAAGGCTAGAAATTTGTATGGTAAATATATGTTTAAGTAGACATTTCAAAATGGAGTTCAAAAAATTTTAATGCTGATGAAAATATTCCTTTAAATTCACAGATGTAGGAAGTTTCAAGGTAAATGTATATTTTCAAATATTCTATGTGGTTAGAACCCATTATATCTGGTGTTAGGGTCATATAATGGGATTTTATGAATCATGAAATAGCAATCTCTGTGGTTAATAACACTAAGGATAAAATTCTTGAATCCATATCCCTTTTCCGATTGTCATTGTCCTGACTTATGTCTCTATCATCTCTGATTTGAATTTTTATTATTGTCCCCTAACTGATATCCTTGGAGTGCCATTTTCATCTTTACGTGGAGAGGAGGGGATTGATATGTTTCACTTGATAAACCTCTACAGGTGTTTTGAGAATTGTGTTTCATTTTACCCACCATACCCAGATGAGAACAAGGGCTCTAAAGGAGTGTAATCCAACCCGTGCATTTACCAAAATCAACTAGAAAACTTGAAAAAAGGTAAGAGAGAGACAGAGAGCTTGAGTGCTGGCTGGCAGATTCCCAGGATACTGTAAATCCTGATCTAGTGGTTCTGCACAGCACTGAGCATTCAAAATTTTAATAACTTTCACAACTGAATCTGAAGAGCAAAATCACTTTAGAAAAAGAGACAAAAACTTAGCCCTAACCAATTCTGACATCTCTTGATCTTTCAACCATTTTTACTGATGACCATTTCATCTGGGGAGAATTATGGTGAAGTCCCATAATTCGTATAAGTGATACTAATCTTGTTACCCTCTTAGTCAATTTTTTAAACCATTTTGGTGTGACTGACTTTATGAGAATAACAGTAAGCAAAGGATCTTTTCTTCATAAAAATACACATAAATTTACAAGATTTTACTGACTCCCCAGAACCATCCCTGATAAAATAATCCCTCCTTTATATACTCCAGGTTACATATATGGCCTTCTCAGAATTTCTTCTGACTTGCACTTTGCCTTATGCATGTAGTTAAATTTTAGTTGTTATCATTATCATTGTTATTTATTATATGTAAGATCCTTTACATAAAGACTTTAGTTACAAATATCTTTAGATCTAAGTATCAGGAAATAAAGCTCTGTTTCTCCTGAAAAATAAATCATATGCATTTGTAAAAGAATGTTAATTAAAGTGCAACCATTTTATTCTCGGTGTCAAGTGAAGCCCCAAAGTGATATATGCCATATACTAAACTGAAGTACAAGACCACTGTGAATGACTTGCAAAATAAGTCTGTGGAAAACCTGTCCTGAAACTCTGAGCTTCTTCATCACAAGTTGGGAAGTAGGATGTTAACGGGTGATTCTTTGAAGAAAGTTGGTTTTGTGTGACCCCATCCCATAAGTGGGTTTCTCCTCTCATTTCTATTCAAAATAGAAAAACTTTAAGGAGACCTTTTGGAGAAAGTATAATGTTTCCCCTGAAATGTGGAAGCAAAAGTCAACTGATACCCTAACAAGCCTAGGAAGTCTCAAGGATAAGAGACTGGAAGGCTAATCATTCTCACAATAGAACAACAGAGAGATGGCCATGTCAGGCCAGATGTTGTCAGAGCAAGTTATATATGAAAGCTTCCTGTGGACCAGATGTAGACTACATACCATAGAAAGCTGGTATGGGGCTGTCTTAGAGACTGACCCAAAATATTGCATAGGGGGCAAGGAGCAAGGTAACTTAGATATTTCTTGAATGAAAGAATAAATATACTGACTATAATACGTACGTCCGTTCTCCAGCAATGCAAGGGTTCTGAAAACCCACAAAATGTCCCACAAGAAAATGAATCATTTTAAAACACCTGTGAGACTCAGAGAGCTTGACACATAACTACAGCTTTAGTCAAGTAAGAAATTCTTTGTCCTTCTCTCCTTTTGTCCAGCATCCGTACCTCAACAGATCCTGAAACTAGATTTACCTATAATATTTAAGGGTTCCAAGAAACATCATATGTCTAAAGAATTTTCTATGAATTAAAGGAAAAAGCTCTTAGATAAAATATGTTCTGTTATTTTAACTGACAAATATACATTCTTAAATATATGAGGGACCAGAGTTGAATTTAGAATTCTTAATATCCTTTTAGTCCATTGCTAGAAACTGGCAGAATATAGAAAGCCCACCATTGGTCTCCTGATGTATTGGGAAAGCATATAGCCTGTCTCTCTTCTCATCTGACCCCAGCTCCTTTCAGCACCATGAGGAATCTCACAAATACACATACAAATACCCAAGACCAAACGTCCATCTTTCATCCTCACTGCTACAGACAACTGGACCGCAGCCACCCCCCAATCTAAGGTGTGATCACAGCAGCAGAGCAGCCCTCTTAGGAGGGCTACCCCTAGGGAAGAGCCCTGCACAGACCATGGGATCAGGCTTGGCATCATTTGGGCAAAGAATAACAGGGTCCTGCATACTTCTAGCATAGTGAGGCTAGAGAATGCTGGTTCGTAAACAGTATTCCTCCTTGCTCTGGATAATCTCTCTGTCCCATGTGGCTGGACAAGACTAGGAGATAGCGAATAATGGGACTCTGTAAAGCACAGGATCCAGAGTAAGAGCTCCCATTGCTGGGTCTAAGGGAAAAACTGTCTGGAAGAATCAATGACCATTGTTAGCATGATGAAGAATAGAAACACACACACACAGACACACACACACACAGACACACACACACACAGACACACACACACACACACACACACACACACACACGGCAGAGAAAGGGAGCAGAAGCTAACCATGCCCTCTTTTCCACAGTGTGGCGCTGACCTACGGTTTGCACAAATTAGTGAGAGGAGTAGCTTTAACTTTGGGAAAATTTGACATATTGATTCCTTTAGGCATTTCAATTGCTCGATTAGTCCTTTAAATTACTGACTGGGGGACTTTTTATGACCCGGTAGTGATTCAAAATTAATGAGACTTGTCCCAAATTTCATTCAGGGGAAGAGAAATTGCCCCACAGGAAAAAAAAAAGAAACAAAAGAAAACAACATGTTGCTTACAAGTGAACTTACAAGTCCTGCTTATTCAATATAATTATTACAACTTTGTTCCTATAAACTATGAGAATTTTGTAGTTAATCATATATTTCTTTGTTTTGATTTTTGGGAATCTCAGTCAAGTATGTATACTAGTTATTTACTACATAGGCTCTTATGGACTATGCTTGCATATTACCTTTTTCTCTGGTCTTATGTTTCCATCTATATTATTCTAATTCTAAGGTTGTTAATATTTCTATTTTATTTTGTAGTGCATGTATTTTCATAACTGGCCAAAATACTTTGTTTATATATAAACATATATATATATATACACACACACACACACACACACACAATTTTTTTCTGATTTGGTTACAAAACAAAGCAAGATCAGATCAGAACAGACTGGACCAGGGGAACTTGAGGGCCACAAGCATTGTCTAAAGCACCATGGAAAATTCAGGTATCATTAGGAGGATGATGCTATCTAAAAGAGACCCCCTTTCACTAATTGGTTGTGTGTGACAGGTAAAAGATAAATTGTAGTCAGCATTTTAATTTATTCACTTAGCAAATATTTGTTGAGTGCTTATTCTATGTCAGTTATAGCATGCAGACAAAACAAACCTGGCCTCTCCACCACTAAGTGAGAAGGGTAGTGGCAATGCTGCTTTATTTTTTCTATGTACTGCACAAGACTCCACATTTGGTTTAATGTTATCCAGTTGCTGTCATGAAATCCTAACCATTTTTGAACATGGAGAATTTTCAATTTGTACTGGGCCCTGCAATTTATGTAGCTGGTCCTGGACAGTGGCTATATGTTCTAAGTCTTTGCCAATCTACAAATTCCCCCAAACACTCCCATGTCTCATCTGGATCTGGCATTTACACTTTTTATGCCTGTGAATGGATTTAGGCTTCTTAAGACACAACACTGGCCCATTAGTGTGTCCCTATCAGGAATAAAAAAGAACAGTTTGAAACCTTACACAAATCCTCTCCTGTGTCAGCAAGACTCCAGAGTGACTTATTTAAATGATTATTTTGTAATGTGCTTATGTTTGAGGAGAACAAGTCTCATGGGAGAAAGAATTGTGTAAATTGAAAAAAACTGTGAAGTAATCCTTAGTAATCTGCAGATATGACACCATGTATTATTCTTATTATCCTTTTGTGACTTCTGCTTGGTAGGGCTCCTTTCTAGCTATATCCTTTAGCACAGAAACTCGAAACCTTAGGGGATATTAATTTCTCCTTCACAGTTCTCTGCTATTCAGGTTTGTTTGTTGTTTATTTATTTATTTGCTATTCAGTTTTTAACACATACTGAGCACCCACAAAACCTTTAGTCTTGTTACCTGTGTATGGATTCTTCCCTTGAATGGCCTAACATTTACCTTTGCATCCTTAGTAAGTACTAGAGGCAGGGCCTGAAACCCAGAATTATTTACTGAGTGATTGAAATAACTTCTTATGTTCAGGACACAGGTGAGCATTTTACATGTGCCATTTTATGGGATACAGAAATTATCCCACTCTGTAAGCTTTTATAAAATTCAGAAAGTTGTATTTGATCCCTGTAATGCACCCTTTGCAATGGGTGTTTTCTTTGTGATGCAATTCTAGTATATCAAGGCCCTTGAGGTAGTTCAGAAACTGCTCCTTCTGCATGGGGGTTCAGACATCTACCTTAGACTGCTGTGTCATGTTAAGATGTTCGTTTAAAACTTAGGTCAGTCACTGTCCCAGGCTGAGTTCTCTGGAAGCACAGCTGATATGGAGTTTCGGGTGCAAGATGTTTATAGGAGATCGAAACTGGTGAAGGGCTTGGGCAGAAGCAGGATTAGTGAGAGAAACAAGTCAAACTGTAATGTGCCTCAGCCAGCCATCCAGCGAGCTTTGGAGGGAGTCTCACTTCTGGTTGAAAAAGCAGAGCCTGTATATCATCTCACTCAGTCACTGGAGGCAGGTGGCCTTGGGGTGGGCTTGCCCTTGAGCAAAGTGGTCTTTGCAGCTGAGGCAGACCCAGAAGTTGCAGAAAGCTGAAGGCTATCTCCTGACTTCTCTCTGTGTAGCTGGGCAGCAAGTTCTTCCTTGAAATGAGATCTGGGTAGTGCATCCCCATGTCTATCACAGATTTTCATCATAATACCTCCTGGTCTAACTTACTAGATTAAACAATCAGAATAATTAAATTCTGAAAAATTAAAATTCTATTGCATAGTGAAGTGAGGTGTTCAAAACACGTGCACCATCATGAAAATTAGAGCAGCAATTATATTCTGTAAAGCACTACAAAAAAGGTTTCACAATATATTTTTTTATTCTAATTATGGGTCTTTTAAACATTATGTTATCTATTTACCAACAGCCTGAGTGAGGAAACTTTGAATAAAATATTATTGTATCACTGACAATGTCATTATTTTCATGATCCTGGGTGACTTCTGCAAGACCTTATAGACTCTAGACAATCTTTTTTTGTTTCAAAATAGAACTGTTGCTGGCTTTATTAGTCACAGGAGGTGTAATATTTCATCATCAATTTCATTAGTATTTCTATTATTCTATTACTTTTTTCTTATCCTCCAAAGGGTATTATTTATTATGTTCTATAATTAATTTTTTAAATTGCTTGAGTAACTTTTTTATACAAAATCTCCAAACACTTTAACAGAATTAACTTTTTTTTTTTCCATAGCTATATACCTAGTACATAGAAAAGTTCCCAGTACAATTTGGGAGGTAAATAAATATTTAAGTGACTAAAATAAAAATGAATGAGTTGGCAACACCCCGGGACAGTCTTAAATAAAGATGTGAAACAAGTACATAAATGATGGTACAGTACAACACTGAACATTTAAAATGCCTTAAATTCTCCAGCTCTCTAAACAGAGAAGACACTCAATAAATGGAGTTCACACAGTGTTAACACATATGAAAAAGGCCAATGTGTGTGTTGGGAGATGTTAACCTTATGCTAAATATGATTTATCAACACACTGTTGTTGTAAGAACTAATGCTGGCACAACCTAAGAGTTTCCTAATGAAAGCACAGCATTCTAAAAAAAAGATAATGGTGGTGCCGTGTTTCTTTTCATTAGTTTGATCATATCTGAGGTCAGTTGCTTTAGGTTTTGACAAATGTGAATCAGTTCCTAGGATAGGAAAGTTATAGGGCAATGAGAGAGATGTAAAAAGATATTTCATCTGGACTACCTTCTTCATCTTCAAAAAAAAAAAAATACCCTATATGTTGGCCCTCTAATTCCAGGAGAATCCCAAAGGAAATAAAAGATGCAAAAAAATTTGGATAGATCATTGTACATAAGTTTTCAATCCTAGGAATACACAATTAAAAAACTAAAACAACTTACACAGATGATGATAGGAGAGTGTTCAGTAAGCTAGGATGAGATGCAGT
Organism: Grampus griseus; assembly: GCF_964374135.1. Lineage (NCBI taxonomy): Eukaryota > Metazoa > Chordata > Mammalia > Artiodactyla > Delphinidae > Grampus > Grampus griseus. The sequence continues at coordinate 71,124,124 of NC_139000.1, read as the reverse complement.
CACTAAAAGTAATATTTTAAAAAGTTTTACAGGCTTTAGCCAAGGTTTATGATACATTCCAATGAAAAGTAATCTGTCTCAAACTATTAACAATATAAGTTCAAAATATGCATCTCTCTCTTTCCATAACCAGAGGGAAATACACTAAAAATTTTAGAAATGGTATTGCTTTTCTTCCTTTTTTATTATGTTTTCCACAGTAATGATTGTTTTTTTTTGGTTTTTATAATCAGGAAAAGAAAGCTTATGTATAAGTCAATTATTTGTATCTTTTGTTCCTTTCCCCTCATTGCAAAACTAAAATTTACAACTTATTTCCTGACAAAGAAAAAGAAAATATGCTTGGGGATTAAACATATGTGCTAATTCAATGTTTTTATTTTCCACTTTCTGAATTTCCTAAATAAGATTATTGATTTTCAACATGTCTGCTTTCAAAATTTGTTCAATTAAGCTTACTTAAATAAATTCAGGAAGAGTAAGGCCAAAATCATACGATACAGGACAAAAGGAAAAAAGCCAAGAAGTAAATAGGGTGAGGAAAATAAAAAGGCTAAAAGAAATCTTATTAGCCAAATTCCAGTGGTTGAACCAAAATGCCAGTATAAGCTTCCTGATAGCTTGCATGAAAAAGGCAACAGCACATTATTCTAATTAATTAATCATTAGGAAAGTACTAACTTATCAGGAGGGACTGGGCATATACTTTGATTTTTTTTCATATTAATTCATTCATGTATTTAACAAAAGTTCATCGACTATATACCACACTGTAAGGAATTAAACTAGAGGGGAAAACAAGTATAGGCAGTACAATTCCAAGTGAAGGTAGGGTTATGGCAGATGAAGGAGAAAAGTCCAGGCCTACAATCCTCATAAACTTTGTCTCTGAGGCACTGGTCTTTGTGTGCATGTTTACAAGATTTGTGTTATGTTATAAGGTCCTTGAAAGCTGTTTGATATATACTCCTTGATATTGGAGCTTATGTTGATGATATACCTAGTTATTATAAGGACTATATGTTTAATGTCTGTCTTCTCCACTTTCCAATGCTTTGCCCTCTCTCCCCACACAACCTGAACTCTACAAAGCCAGCAGTTGCATATTTGCTCAAGCTCTATCTCTAGAGCTTAGAACAGCAACTTGTTCCACAGTAAGACTCAATAAATATTCCTTTAGGTATTGATGAATTGATTTAATGAATGACTACAATCTTCTCTCTAAGGCTCAGATTTCAGCATGATTTTCTTAATTTATAGTTATAACTGTTCTTTCCTTTTAATAACACTGGTTTCCTTAATCGCGGTTGGCTGGATACTAACATTTAGAGGGCTTTTGGGGGTTATTTTCTACTGGCTGCTCAAATTTGAAAATTGTATAGGTCATCTCTATATTGGTTAGTGCAATTTTAAAGGAGTGTTGCATATTTTCATAAGAAATTCTCCCTTATAACATGTCCCATTTTCATTATAATCTACAGATTGAATTCCCCTTGATCCCTATGGTCTCTAGATCTATACAAATAATATAAACGTTTTAAGATGTCAGAATAAAATATAAAAAATATTATACCTCAGTATGCATCATTAGCTTTCAAATATTTTCTGAACATAGGAGTTCTTCCGTCAAAAGAAATCCAATGGAAGACTCTCATATCGAAAACTTCAAGAACATCTCTCATTGAAAGAGTATAAGGACAAAATATGTGATTTCTTATCCCTTATTCTCTTCTCTTTTTCCTCCCCTTACTCCCCTACACAGTTTGGTAGCCTTTGGTGTGTCTGTTCAGAAACCTATGGCTTCTAAGAGCTAGAAAAACATTGTAGAATGTAAGTTTTGATTGTTAATGTGAAGTATTTCTTCTGATGAGAAGGTTGCACCAACATATCTGGCATCAAAATCATGTTAAAATCTGTCCCACAAAAAGACAGCAGGTTCTAACTCAACTACTGCTGTATTTAGAGATGTGTGGAAATAACTCATTTTAGATGTTAAAGAGAAGCATTTTGGCTCAGAACATTAAGCAATTGGACGACAATTCATGAGCTCAGGTTTTTAAGTTTTCTTTTTGCTGACACGTTTGACACTGGGAGAATCACTGCTTCTCTTTACCTTGGCTTACTCATCAGTAAAGTAGCACGTGATTATGCTGACTCACCTCATTCTCACAGAGTGTTTATTCACTAGCACTGATAATGCACTATTCTGTCTAAGAAACCAATGAAAAATATTCCAAGGAGCAGGTAAAAGTGGTCACATTTGTAGCTAAATAATAATTTGAAGGAAACTTACAAGAGCTTCAGGTATATAAATGAGAACAAAAACTCTGGCTAATTTAGGTAACATTTAACAAAAAATAATTTTCAGCGAAGATGAACAAAGTAGCTTGGATTCGTTTTAATTTTACTGTAAACTGAAGAGACAGCCAGAGTTAGGGCTGGGGCAGGAGGTGTGAGGAGCATTTGGGATGTGTGCTATAATACTAATAAGATAAGTACATATGGCTTTCAAGACCTTGAAAAGAAAGAGGATTTTGTGTGTGTGTGTGGTACGCGGGCCTCTCACTGTTGCGGCCTCTCCCGTTGCGGAGCACAGGCTCCGGACGTGCAGGCTCAGCGGCCATGGCTCACGGGCCCAGCCGCTCCGCGGCATGTGGGATCTCAACCACTGCTCCACCAGGGAAGTCCAAGAAAAAGGATTTTTTTTTTCTCATTTGTAATTTTAATCGAAGCATTGCTATTCATTTTTAAAAGTCTTTCCTTATAAGCACCAAATTTTAATACCTATGTCAATTTGGGGGGAAAAGGAACTCCCGTCAAGAGTTTCCCTCCAGAAGAAAACAATGATGTTCATTCCTCCAAACAATCAAATTCGAAGTCTACCAAAACAGAAACAAAAAAAGCCCACATAGAAAAACAAAAACAAAAATCACATTCTAGAGGTTCAGTGCATTTAGCAGCCTTCACTGTGCTGTCTAATCATCCTTCAAAAAAATAACTCTAGTTCATCAAAATATACATTTTCCATTTGATTTTTAAATTAAAAAATAATTTAAAAAAGGAAACTTGAAGGAATTCACAATTAATTGCCTGACTCCTTTCGACGTCATGTACAGCATATGAAGGTCAGGAAGGCTATTTGCAGCACACATGATTAGGGGAAATTGATTTTCAAGGTTTAGCTTTCTTCCAAACAGTGTCCACAATTCCAAGTATGAAGGGACACAGACGATCTCCTTTAAGAATTCCACAGGACAATACAGGTGCCCCAGCTGTTCTTCATAGAGTGACAGGGCTTCAGTCAAATTGACACAGTTCCCCTGTGTGAAATATTTCCCATCCTGTTTCAATACTTTCATTGAGAGGTCAAGAATCAGTCTGAGAAACTCCCATGTGGAATCTTCTTTCGGAGATGTGGAGATTGGAACAGCTGTCAAATCATTAATCACATAATCAAACTCTCTCCCTTCTTTGGTGTACCTCTTCAGTACTGGAATACAGTCTTCTGATACAGTCTTCTGAGAACCTGATCGCAGTCCCCTTTAAGATTGTCTAGGACATCACCACATGTTTTTCCCATGTATTTCTTACATGCGTCAATCACCATTTGGTCAATCTCTACCATAGTGACCATTTTTGGTTTCAGTTTGACTATTTCACATAATATGCCCCCATCTCCGCCTCCTAGAATCAGTACATCTTTGCCAGTGTAATCTTCTTTGCCGCTGCTCATGATGGCCCGGGTATACGCCAGATCACTTTCCACCAAATTAACATCCCCACTGAGGATGAGAATATTTCCAAATTGTTTTGAGTGTAAAATTTTAATGTTCTGGTAAGGTGAGTCTTCATCATACACCACTTCATCTATGTCGTACTCAACCAGGCGGCCATCTGCAGTGGGCCAGTATCTGTCAATGGCCCCTCCTCGAACTATGGGTGGTAATCGCTTCACCTGCTCAGTACTGTCCTGACTCAATTCTTTCATTCTTTCTTCTACTTTGTTCAAAAGACTGTCAACTTCTTTGCCTTGCGCATCACTGTCGTAACTCTGAAGGTCCAGCAACACCAATCCATGCGGGTAAATTCTCAAATTGGCAAAGCTGCCGTTTTTGTTTACGTAGGTCGCTAAATAGCCATGGTCCTGCCAGGTGTGCACCAACCCCATCATCCCCTGCTCCTGGAAAATGGACTGGAGGCCTTTCAGAATGGTCTCACCATCAGCTTTGGTGCCGAGCATGAAGTCAAGGGTGCCGTGCTGTGCTGCTGCCATAGTGAGGCGAGGCCCTGGGCCATGCCTGGGGGAGGGGGCCGGGGAGACTGGGGGTCCGCGTGGTGTGTCAGGCTGCAGCCGGCGGGGAGTGCCAAGAGGATATTTTTGACATGTTGGAAGTTTGAAAGAAAAAGATCTCGCTAGTTGTGTGTACTGGAACGCAAAACTGATTAAAAAAAAAAAGTCTATCATTGTAAATCTGACATTAGAATGTTGCTTTTGGCTACTAGTAAATTCAGCCCCTTAATTCTCTGCTTGAGAATGGATAGTTATTACAGCCATAACAGAGAATATGAAAATAATAATAAACTTACTAACTAAAATGACCATTCTTTATCTCATATTTAAGGTAATCACACTGTATGCCCTAAGCAACAGTTTAGCACCTTGTTCTTAGCCATGTGTACAACAATTTTAGATTAATAGCTGAATTTCCTTAGAGAAGAACTTGAACTTCATAAAAGGTCACTCTCTTTAGTTCAGAATGTTTTTCTTACATTTCAATCACTTTGCATTTTTATCAGTTCTCCCACTGAGTGGCTCAAATCATTTCACCAAATGATCTTTTCAGATGAGGTGAGTCAACCATTTTTGGGAAATTCATTAGAATGGAGGCCACTAGAGCACCATTTGCTCAGTTGAAGTACTATTCACACAGGCTCAAGGAGTTAATGTGCTTACTAAGTGCTCGCAAAATAGTTTATTCCCCCAGAAAAGTCTCTCCCCAAAATTCATCAATTCCTTTAACATGCTAGCAAAGCAAGGATTCAAAGACTTGAAGCCTAATCCACTGGATAAATTACAGATTGTTCAAGGTGACATTTTTTACTTTAAGAGCAAGGTCTGGGAAGACACTGATTAGAAGGGGAAAATACAAAATCTCGAAAGAAGCAGAGATGGATTAAAGCCTTGACTTTGGTCAACTTCAGTCATTCAGCACATGTTGACTAGTGTGTGCTAGGATGAGGATGCAAAAGTGACCAAGGTAGACTCCTTGCCCTGAAGTAGTCTGCAAGTAAGTGGGAAAGACACTTTAACCTTAGACAGTAGTTCAATTTCCTTCTTCTAAAAAAATGGAGAAAATAGTATACATCACAAGTTACTATAGTACAATAATGAAGAATGCGGGTGATAGCTAGAGTCAGATAGTCCTGAACTTGAACCCAGATTCTACCTATATCTTGACTCAATATGACCATGGGCAAGTTACTTAACTCACCTAATCATGAGATTCCCTGTCTTTAAAATTTGTTATAGCACTACTTAGCTGAAATGGTTGTTGTGTAAATTTGATTTGCTAATACACAAAGTACTTAACACAGTGCCAGGCACACAGGAAGGTACTTGTGTGCTTCCTGTGTGATTGTACACACAGACAATCACAATTAGATACTCACTGATTTTATATATATTTAAATCTTTAAGTCATGATAAAATATTATTGTCCCTCTTACACTTAACATATAGACAAACTATCACTGTTAATCACATGAGCACACTTATAAAAAACACTTTCAAAGATAAAAGTTTTATACAAAATGAAACATTCATAATACAGACAAAAAAACCTATGATATTTAAAGAACACCAGTTACTTCAGTTATACAATTCAGTTACTTCTAAAGCCGTATGAACAGGAGGTGAAAGCAATGATCACCTGCTATTTCCCTACCATTGCTCACCCACAAGCTTCAATCTTGTATAATTACAATTATTTTCCCCTATAAAACAACAGAGTAGTTTGTTAATAGGTCAATAATGAGCACTCATCTGACATACGTATGGAATAGAAATACTTCTTATGGCAGATAAACCCTAAGATTCCCCCCAAAAGCCCCAATTTCCCAGCTCATGATATCCACACCTTTGTCTAATCCCATCCCCTTGAGTGTAGACAGGAACTGTGACTTGTTTCTACCCAAGAGAATACAGCAAATGTGAAGGAATTTTGCAGATGTGGTTAAGGTCCTACATCAGTTGATTTTGAATTAATCAAAGGAACATTACCTCGGGTGGGCATGACTTTTTGCTGTTGTTGATAGTTGCAAGTTCTCAAAAATGGGACTGGGAATTCCTGAGGTCAGAGACTCTTGCTCTGTTGCTGGGCTTGAAGAAGTAAGCTACCATGTTGTGCGAGGGCCTATAAAGAGGGTCTTGTGACAAGGAATTGCAGGTAGCTTTTAGGAGCTGAAAGCAGCCTGGTCAACAGCCAGAAAAAAAAGTGTGTTCGGGAGACTCTTAGTCCTACAACCACAAGGGGATGAATCCTGTCAAGAATTGAGGAGCAATTGGAAACATATCTTTCCCCAGTTGAGCTTCTGATGAGACTGCAATGCCAATAACACCTAGACTGCAGCCTGATAAGACACTGAAGCAGAGAACCAAGCTAAGCTGTACTCTTCTGAGCTACAGAAACTGTGAGATAATACATATGTGTTGTTTTTAAGTTTCTAAGTTTGTGGTCTCTTTTATACAGCACGGAAAACTAATATGCTCCTGTGGACAGAAAGGTTTTGAATTCAGGGCTCAGAAAGACAAGACAATCCAATAATAAGTGATGGCATTCTTTTATGTACTGAGATCATTTACTCCCTGTTGAAAGGGAGAGTCTTTCTACTTAGAACAGGAGATAAACTGAGATGGGATTCACCTCTCTGTAATTTCCTGGGTAAAGAAATGATCCACTTGAGATAAGGGTCACTGGAGTAGTCGAGAGTTTTATTTGTATTGCATCCACTAACGATACCATCAGGAAAAATTGCCATTAATTTTAGAGGGAGTGTCCTATACTGACTACTTTGGTAGTGAAGGAGGAGAAATTCTTATTAATTTCTCCCTCAGAAAAAAAGGGAGCAGAGAGAGAATTCCTAGATATCATCCAAAAAAAATATTAGGCATGTGACTATATCAGGGATGTGACTATAAAAGAAAACATAAGATGTCTGTGTGTAGGTGCTTTGGTGTAGAAAGTGCTTTGGAGGCATCATAGTCCTTTGCAATCTGAGAGAAATGGAGTGGGGGTTGTTTGTGTGAAGAGAAAGGAAGCAAAACAATTTCATGTAGGTCTGTGGGAAGGGCCATAGGGGCATAATTGGGGTTTCAGATGAATCTAGGGGCCTAACTGGCTGGACACCACATTGGGCCACTTTTGAATCTATAAAACACAGGGAAGCACAACTGCTCCTCTTGCAGTCCATATGTGGAAAATTTAACCATTTACAGAAAATATAGACTCATGATAGATTAGAGATGAAAAGGCACTTAAGGGTCCTTGAGTCTATTTCTTTCTTTTGCTGGTGAGAAAACTAAGGACAAGAGGTGGTAAATGACTGCTCTATTGTCATTCAGCAAGTTATTATTAGAGCTGGAAATGGAACAAATATATATCTATATCTATTCAATAGGTATATATTTAATAGATATATATATACACAATGTATGGACTACATGAATTAAATATATATTTATATATATTTTGAATTAAATATATACTATTTTAATTTAATTATATATTAATTTAAATAACTTATACAAATATGTTATTATTATATAACTGTATGTTAAATATATATATTTAGCCCAAAAGGTACTTTACACATAATTTAGTCCAATAGTCCCATGCTCTGGTTTTATAGATTGGGAAAACTGAGAGCCTGAAGAGTTACATGACAAAGCTGCTGTCTCCAGACATATAACACAAATAATTTTGCAAAATGAATCAGAAGCAATTCATTTAGGCTGCTGTTTCATTTCTCCATTCTACTTCATTCTACTACCTATGAGCACACAAATATTCACAGGAATTTACACATATTGAAACTCCTCTGTGGTATCCTGATTTCTCCTGTTCCATCTACAAAACTCCTGTGGTACTAGATCATCTTTTAACTCATCAATCTTCTTTCTGTCCCCTCATAAATCAAAACTCTCTTGCCCCCATCCCCGTCCTTCTGAACATTTTGTCAAGTCGTTGTTTTCTAATCTGTGAGGACGTCATTCTAAAGTGTTAAAGGATTACTATTATCTCTCCCAGAAATATATGCATTTTCAAAGCAATCATGAACGTGCCATGCCTCAATTTCCTGAAATAACATCCAATATTAGAAATTTTACATTGTTGGAAAAGTGTTTCTGGAGAATATATTTGAAGCTTTTGGACAACACCATAAAATGACTTAGAAATTTTGATAGAGCTAGTTGCTAGGAAGTCACTACAAAAGATAAACTGGAAGTAAACTGGGTACATGGCAATAACATCTTTAAAAAAAATCAATGCTTTATAAGTCATAGGCACAGATACTTTCTGCACCTTTCTATTTTCAGTGTAGAACCTGAACTGAATCTAAAGTGCTTTAGCCTGGCTATGGAAAATCCCAGGGTATGTGTTGTTTAAACCATTTTGATGGTCCCCCGCTATTTTTAATGATATTTTTTCCTTACCTGAACAACCCAGAGGCTGAGCAAACGCAACCCAAGTCCTATGGTTCTTTTTAAACTCAGCTCCATTCACACCTCTCTCGCTCTGCTTCTTCCCACCCCCTACTCAGTTGCCATGTTCAACAGCACTTCAAAGGTGTGGCTGGCTTCATTTCTGGGCTTAGATTCTGTTTAAAGAAGAAGCTAAATTGGAATCAGTTTATCACCTTTGGCTAGGATTTTTAACAGAATTTAAAACCGGAGAGGAACCCCAGCCACATCTAAAATGATACCAAGTGTATCAGCTGGGTGCTTGATCTTCAAAGGAAGCTATAGCCCTGGATAAAGCTCACTTGTCACTCCTAGCACTGCAGCTTGAGCTCTCAGATGCAGTTTCATGGACACCCAGGGTACTTTCAGTATTTTTATTTTTTTAAAAGGGGAGAAATTAGGCTTATTTTTACATATTTTTCTTTATATGATGATGCTTTTACTAAAATTAAAGCAAATGGAGAGAAATGAGTACTGGAAGATACACAAGCACAAAAGTTCCCAAAATTAATCTTCTCTCATTTACTTGGAATCAGGTCAGCAGTGGTAGTACTGAAAGCATAAACCCTAACCATCAAATAATCTTAGAGGGTAGAGAAAGCACAAACCACCACAGAGCTCCTTCACCTAATGGGCTGTGGTATGAGGGATGTAGTCAGTTGAAAGCAGAACCATTGTTTTGAAAACAGCGTAAGTCTTATTCTATATCTTCCTTCTGGTTTCAAGCTTTGCTTAACATATATCTTACATTTAACAAAGCTGCTATATGCCCTAGAATCAGCGGCTTGAATACAGTATTTTATCCTCTGGAAGTGTCATGATACAGGTGTTCTCCATAGGGTAGGATTGGAAAACTCCAAGCAAAGACAGTAGCATAAACAAAAGTACAGTGAGATGAAGTAATGGGGTATATTTGTGGAACTGCATGCATTTCAGAAATGATGATGGAGGTAGAGGTGACCTGATAGGAAGTGAGGCTAAGGAGCAGGGAGAAGAATCTTATTACTCGTTTAGATTGGCTGACTGAGTATGAGGAATGACTACAAGGTAGGGGCAGCATATAGAAAAGAGAGACTCAGGGATCATGAGAGCAGTTTGAGAGTGTAGTAGGCCAGAAGAAAATGCACCTAAGAGGAGAGTGGACATTAAATTCAGGAGAGACTTGAAGGTAAACCAAGTTCAAGGGATGACTGAAGAATACAATTATACAATGGACAGTGGTGTCAGTATTCAGGGATATGAGAAAGTGAGAGAAGTACTGAATAGTTGAAGTCTATTATTTTAGGAAATTAAAGCTGAAAACATGGAGACTATACCAGGGTGATCCATTTATTTAGAGTTTAACACATGGAAGACAGGAAAGCTCCTCAAATGTGCATTTGTTAGACTGCATGGTTCAGGGGAAAGCCCATGGCTTTTAAAGCTTGAAGACCCATGTTGCTTTTCCATCTGTACCTCTATATCTGTGAGATGTTGGAATGTTGAGCATTGGTTTTCACATGTATAAAATAAATAATAATACCACTTACCCTATAGAATATTGTGAATATTAAGTACATTTATGTAAAACACCTGGCACAGTTTTTGGCACATATTGGGTGTGCAATAAATGTTAATTTTCCTTACTGTAGAAAATCTACTTGAGGTATGTTTGCATCCTGCAGAGCTTAAAAAAGGATTTTGTAGTAAAACAAGATTCAACATCATGGGCAGTAATGTATAAATACCAGAAGAGGAAAAAGAGCCAGGGACCACATTAAGGGTAAAGCCAATTGTGGCTGAGCAGGATAGAATTTAGCAATATTAAGCCTTAGTACCATCTTGAGAGAGACATGAACAGGGCTGTCTCCTTGATAATTAGGGCCTATGGTCCTTCTAGGTTGATATAAAAAAATTTTTATGAGCTTACCCTTCTATCTTTGTAATATGGTGCTATTTGAAAAAAGTATTTCCTGCTTAACCCAGTTAGAAGCAATTCAAGTAATGATTTCAGCCATCAAAATTCTGCACCAAAATGCCTTGTAATGCATTTTGCAAGCTTAATCTGTGAAAGTAATTAGTAAAACAGCTTTATTTTAATGTCATTCAATTAAATCTAGATCTCATTATTTGTGTTCCTACTAGGTACTAAACACCATGTGGGGTGCTGTGGGTAAAAGATGCATGAGATATATCCCATTTCTGCAAAGACCTCATGTTTTAGCAGACTATTTCTACTCTGTGGATTTTTCTCAGTATTGACCCATGGGATATAGTAACTTTACATACTACCATGTGTCATACTAGGGCAAAGGTAGAGTTTATAAAACTAGACAAAATGTCCTAGTCTACATTATTTTTCAAAACCATCCAATGTCCTTTCTTACTGGAAGTTTATCTTGTCTTAAACTCTATCTGAATGTCAAAAATAAGATAGAATGAAACTTCTAGAATCAATACTATTGTCAGTGAGAGAAATTATTTTACTAGGCTCCGAACATTCTGGTATCAAGAAAACACTGTTTCAGCAATATAGTCTTCAAAGGCAGGTATTATTTCTTGCTCAAGTTTCTCAACAGCAGGGCTTTACTTTTGAAGGTATCTCACCAAACTTTGCTCAGTAACCCTTCTCCAAAGCTGGCAGGTAGAGTGATAAAATTCTCTCTCTTACTTTTAAATGTGCACTTTCCCTCCTGGCAAATACCCTTGAATTCTTATTTTTAATCTCTCATTTCTCACACCCAAATTGATGTCTAATGATGCTAATTTCTAAATATTTCTTGAATCTATAGTTTTTCCATCTCTACTCTCTCTAACTATGCCAGGCCCTTATTTATCATCCAAATCAATGTAATAGCCTCCTGAACCAACTTTTCCTCTCCTGTTTTGCTCTACTGGCAAAGTAATCATTCAAATAAGAAACTCTGACTATGGATTCAACTTACTAAATAGCTTCTGTGGGAGCCTTATTGTCTACAAGATAAAATCCAAGTCTCTTTCTTTAGAATAAAAAATCTGCCATAAACTGACCATAAACTGACCCCTGCCTACATGTTTGGCATTTCTTCATGGTACTCCCTACTCTACTTTAGCTGTAACACTGACAACCTTCATGCCCTGTGACATTTCACTGCTATCTGTGCTCACTGTCAAAACTCAGCTTGAAATACCCTCTCCTTTTTTTTTTTTTACACCTTTATTGGAGTATAATTGCTTTACAATGGTGTGTTAGTTTCTGCTTTATAACAAAGTGAATCAGTTATACATATACATATGTTCCCATATCTCTTCCCTCTTGTGTCTCCCTCCCTCCCACCCCTCTAGGTGGTCACAAAGCACCGAGCTGATCTCCCTGTGCTATGCGGCTGCTTCCCACTATCTAGTTTACGTTTGGTAGTGTATATATATCCAGGCCACTCTCTCACTTTGTCCCAGTTTACCCTTCCCCCTCCCCATATCCTCAAGTCCATTCTCTAGTAGGTCTGTGTCTTTATACCTGTCTTACCCCTAGGTTCTTCATGACATTTTTTTTTCTTAGATTCCATATATATGTGTTAGCATACGGTATTTTGTCTTTCTCTTTCTGACTTACTTCACTCTGAAAATACCTTCTCCTTATCTCCTACTTGTTCACTTGACCACTTTCTACTCATATTTCAAGAATAAGTTCATGTGTCATTTCTTCCAGGAAGCATTCTCTGATAACCTTACATCAGGTAGGGTCAAATCCACTTCCTCTGAACTTGAATAGCTCTCTGTGTATCCTTTTATCATAGTACTTATTATTGAAGTTACCTGTATGGACTCTGAGCCTCTTCATGTCAAAAGCCGTATGTCATTAGTCTTTGTGTCATCTTCCATTGTGCCTGAAACATGATCATCACTCAATAAATATTTCATGAAGCATACCAATTCTCCCTGCTTTTCTAAAATATGTACAACATATTCATCATGGTTGCCATTTTCCTATGAACATGTCTCTCCACCCAATCCTACTTAATAAATTTGACAACTCTATCTAACCCTGATACACATGATATTTTGAGTGTTGGTGTTAGCTTTCCCATCTGCTCAGATTTGGTTGTTTATAACTATTTGGTGTTTTCTAGTCCTTAATTACTTTTATAATTTATTAGTGAATTTTATTCCAGGGTCATCCGGTTTCTTTGGTAGCCTGTGGAGAGAGATTCAACAAAAGCCACTTAAAATCTAAGTTAATTACAGTCTCTGTCTTAATTACAGACATGCTATGCATTTTATTAACTCTTTCAAAGAATCTTAAGTATATGAAAAAAGGCAAACTTACTTTTGTAATAATTATGCTAATGTTATCTTGATAAATTTATCTATACTACCCAGGCCCCTAATAGCTAAAATCTTTGTTGCAAAATAATCAGTGACCAGATGCTAGGTGTTTTGCTATTGGTTTACCTTTCTTGAAATCATTGCTGAACATGAACTTAAGCACAAACACATGAATTAATTCACAGTATACAACTTTCTTAATTTCACCTATATATCAGCTCTCTAATTTAGCCTATACTGATTCTTTCCTACTGCTAACAAATCTTTTGTGGTGTACAGAAAGACAGATAGTACCAATAGATACTGGCTAATAGTTTTTAGTTTATGTCTACATATACTTTGATCATCTAAGTGTAACGCAAACTTCTTTTGAAATGCCATACTGCATCTTCTACAAAAACTAATCAAAAATATACTAAGGTAACCAATACTCGTGGTTAGATCTCATGGGAGATTTCTTGAATTGGACACCTAAGTAAATGTACCTTAATTTAAGAGTGAGTGTAAGAGAGGGACATCTGGAAGAACTATCCCCATACTGCTTTCTAACACATGAAATGAAAGCATGCTTAAAACTATTCTTGCTTGATAGACAAAAGCATAAACATACTACAATATGATTCCGGTAATTAGGGATTTGGACTTTTATATTTACTACCTCCATTTCAAGTGGAATTGCCTTTTCATTTAAGATGGTCACAGACATCAGAAATGGTATTCATGCATCAATTTTTCTGGTAAAAGTAAGTTATTTCATGTAAAGCTGACCTATTTGACCTAAGCTTTCAATCCAATCTTTCCTGTGGGATAAAAAATGTTAGGAATATACTATGAAGCAACTTAGTATTTTGCAAGTATTCTCACTCTCAAAAATTCTGACCAAAGAGGGTGCTTCTGAGTTATTCAGTTTGAATAATAATATTTAAAACTACTGCAAGGCATGCAAAATAGAGCTGAAAATGTAATAGGTAATTATATTCACAAGGATACAATGATTTTACTCCCAACCTCATGGTCTTCATCTATAGATCTAATTCTAATTCACGGAGGAAAAGTAATTCCCTTGCCTATCACAGTGCACATTCCAGTAGTGACCTCAGTGAAGAGAGGAAGACAACAGGTAATACAAGCAAAAGTTTCTAAGGGAAGAAACTTTGGGGGAAATTCTAGCCAGCTGTGCATTGGAATAATACCCACCCTAGAAACCAAATAGTTTATACAGAATTCTGACAGATGGAAAAATAGAATAAATAACCCCAACACTAAGATTATGACAATGACAGTTATTAGATGGCTTGCTTAGTTGAAGCTCTGTGATTTGGGATTTGGCACGCCATGTTCCACTGCTGCATAGTTATGGAACATTAATGTTTCTTTGGGTGACATTGACAGCATGATGGGAAAACTTAGAAGATGATAGCGGCCCCTACTGTATTATTTATTATTACTTACCACACATTTCAATTAAGTAGGCTTATGCATTTGGACACAAGAAAAGAACCTGAAATCTCTAATGGACACCTAAAACCAAATGGATAAACGCAAGTTGGAATGTGTATTAGGCTTGCTTTTATACGGATTGACACATATGAATCAACAAAAATTCAGACTAACCAACATTTCTCATGTCCATGGATTTAAGAGGTACACTTTATGCTTTTGATAATCTGTGCTAAAATACAAACTTACTACAGAAAATTTGGTTTTTATATAAATAATCAGAAAATAATAATCTTTTATAATCCACTACTCAGCAATAACTGCTACTAATTTTTTTTAAGTTTTTGAAATGTAACATACATGTGAAAAAATATTGTGAAACAATTTCTCACAAGTTCTCAACCAATAACTGATGCTACATGTAGACTGCACAGCTCCCTCATTCTTTGGTAAGGGGGCAGGAATTACTCTAAGGAATGTGTATATACTGGTTCCTAAAGTGTTTCCAGTAGAATTAATTATAACCCGAAGATTCATAACAGATACTTTTTGGCAATTTTCCTTTCACCTTCCTACCCACAATGGTGGTTACTTCATCTTCTAAATAAACTACTGGCATTTGAAACCTTGTATCAAAGTCTGTGTGATCCAAAACTAAGACAAATGTAATATAGAAAACTGAAAATAGATACATTGGCTCTATGAGAAGATGAATAAAACTGATGCATAACTTGAAAGACTGACAAAAAAGGATACAAGATATAAATACCAGTATCATGAATTTAAAAGAGGATATTTCTATAAATATTACAGATATTATAAAGATAACTGTGCAATAATATGAGACACTTTATGACAGCAAATTTTTCAATTTAGATGAAATGGATAATTTCCGAGAAAAATAAGCTTAATAAAATTAGCACAAGAATAAATAATCTAAATAGTCTTGTGTCTAAGGTGATTGAATACATAAATAAAAACATTTTCCCCCCAAAAAAACTTTAGGTATGTATAGCTTCTCCAATAAAATTTACATATTTATATTTTAAAAATTATGTTTCAGAAAATACAGAAGTAATACCTTTCCAATAATAATATAAAAATCTGACTAGGATATTTCCATAAAGAAAAATTACAGATGAATAACTCGAATGAATACAGTGCAAAATATCTCATGCAAAATCCAGGAATACTTAAAAAATATATCAGGATTAAATTGGATTTTCTCCAGGAATGCAAGGTTAGCTTAATATTTAAAAACCAACCAGTGAAAGAGTCTAAGGGGAAAATCAGTTATCTTAATATAGGCAGAAAAGCAATGGTTTGGTTCCAGGACATGGCGTATTCACATGTGTCCTGTATAAGTCAGGGTACAAGACATATGGACCCATGTTCCAAGGATTTCTACCTCAGGGAAAAAAAAAAAACCCTGCAACATGGGTTACATAATTTTATGCTGTGTATCCAACATTTGTAAGCTGAACAAGTTACTTCATCATTTTTTTTCTTTGTTCTCAACACTGTAACATTGCAATCCACAAAATTTGCCACTACCTGAACTCACATCATTTTAAGGATCCAAATTTCATAAAAGATATGTTAAGACATTTAATATATATACTTTTTATGCTGTAATCTAATTTCTATTAAAGTCTTGATTATGATTCATAGAGATTAATGATGTGGTATACAAAATATTGTATCAGATAGTGCAATATTATATGGAGAAGAGTTATAGCTGGAAATATAATGGTTCAGTTCTTGAGTTCTATGAGTGTGCAAGGGTTTCAACCAGAATTTTAAATTCAGCAAATAAGTACCATCTTTATTAGTGTCTTAAATTTCTTCCTTTGCCAACTGGAAGCAAGCTAGAGGAAGCCGGCTGAAAATGAATCAGTGTAAATGCCATGCATTTTACAAAGTCTGATTTTGTTCTCCTTTATGTTTGACATAATAAATCCTAGGAAAATTGCAGTGTTTTAAAAAACTTATATGTAACCCGAACAATTAGACTTCCTGTAGGTATAGTTAGTCTCTTGAGAGGAAAGAATTTCAAGATTTCCTCTTTTGTTTTAAGACGTGTATAAAATAAAACTTATAAATGTAATTAACAAATCTGCAAGTATTGTTTGCAAGTCTTCTAAGTTCATAGCAATGTAGATGAGATAAGGAAGTAAGCACAATACTCTCCACCAGACACTTATTTATCTCCTTGGTTTTCACAGTGTTCTAGTCACCTGTCTATAATACCACACATGCTCTATGCTTTATTCATTTACCTACATGCCATCTCCCCTTTTAACCTAGGAATACTTCATAGATACAGTGAATTAATGTTCTTGCTCTTAACTGCTCTTGACTACCAACACAGTGCAGAATAAATACCAACATATTTATTTTGAAAAACAAGTAAAGCAGGATTTTCTATTTTTTTAAAATATTAAACCAAGATGTTCTCTTTTTTTCCAATGCAATGGAGCCAGTATTATGATCTGATTAGAATCAGGTCTTCAAATAATTATTAACTAAACTATGTTTAGTTAAAAATTACTGTGTCCTCTTTTAACAGGAAGAGCAGCAGAAGCAAAAACATGAACTCTGGAAAAACTTTGTTTTCTTTTGTTTTTGGACTGTGTACCATCAGGAAAATTTCAAGAAATTAAAAATATCAATAAACCATGTTTAAGTAAACAATCTTGCAACTTATTTAAATAATTCAAGTAATGGAATAATAAGTGTGTGAATTTGAGCTGAGTTGTTAATATTTGTTGCAAATATAAATTGAGTCTAAAAGGTAGGTGAGAACATAGACAAAACATATAGTTGGGAAAGACAATGAACATTTTGGGGATATTGAGTAGACAAATTAAAAGGAGTAGACTGAACATGTAGGAAATAGTTAAGTAATAAACTTGGAATGGTGGGTTGGGTCATTTTTGGAAGGCAGCTATGCTCACCATTATACCACCAATGCACACTAAAGGAAGTCCATACTCATTTTTGAATGCTGTGTTAGGAAGTGACAAAACCATTAAAACATTTTGAGCAGAATAGTGATACACATAAAGCTGAACTTAGTAACTTTAATCCAGAGAATGTGTAGAATTTGTAAAGCACAGAGAGATTGAGAGCAGAAAAAAATCATTTTATTTAAATCATAAGGTGGTAGTGAACTGATTTAAAATTATGCATATTACAACAGTAATGAAGAAATACTAAATACAAGACCAAGAAAAATTGACTAGGCATAGTCAATGGGATAAAAAGAAAAGACATGTCTTATCTACTTAACTATATTAAAACAGTGGAGTAAAGCATTAAAATATACTCCTTTTATGATTTAATACATAATTAAAACAAGCTGTGTATTTTGATGATTTAGTACCTTATTCATTACTGTATATAATATGTCACAGGATTCAGTCATTTGTTTTCACTTCAGAGCTTTTCAATAAAAATGTATCTTTCAATATTTTATTATTAAGTATATAGATATGTAGTGGACTTTGTATAAAGCACTGTTTGTTGTGGTGATCCATCACAATCTTTTCATTACTTTGTTGCTATAAAGAAGAAAACTTTGGGGAAAAAGGAAAGCCTTGACAGTCTCTGGCCTTTAGAATTACTCAAACTAGGAAATTATTCCCAATGTCCCCCTATTTTGTAGCCTACTTTTGAAGTAATTCCCTAAAGATTTCTTTCCTTTTTGAGCTCTGCATATCATTTCATTTCCTGTCTTCCTATGTAATGGGAAAACAACCTTCACTTTAAAAAAGAGCTATTTAAAACTACAGTTCATCCAAAGATGATGTGTGAATCTGTAGTGTACTGCACACATAAATGGGGGAAAAATAGCCTGGAAAATCCTTGTATAACAGGATCTGTTCTTCTAGTCTGCCTAACTTGTGCACTGGAACCTTATCATAAATTTCAGTTGGATCCACCATATCAGCAATTCATCCTCTCCCATTCTTATTCCTCACTATCCCATTAAAAAAAAGAAAAGAAACAGATTTTACTGCTGAACACATAATACCCAATGAGACCTGGTTATTGGAAGCCAGCCTCATGGAGGGAAGGGTGATTGCTAAGGCAGCATGAGCTCTCCCCTTGCCCACACTGATTTTCCTTGCCTAAGTACATTTTAATGCTAACAAAAATGCTTTAGTGATTATAACTGAACCCTTGGTACAAATTTTGTAAATATGATGTATGCATTAAGAAAATGTATGTAAAACAAACTTCCAATATTGCTGAATTAATATGTTGGTGACACCTCAGCCAGATGAAAAGCCTATTCTGACCCCATTGAGACCTTCTGTCTTGTGTCATTCACCTATTTCTGTGTTGTTGCTTTAGTTTTTATGGCCCATCCTAAGGCACAACATAACCTAATCTGTACTACAGAACAACCATCTATGGGTATCACAGCACTTGTAAATATTTTTGTGACTTCTCACTTTCTGGATGTAATTTAGCAATGCTTGCACTATATATACAGTTTTCAACAAATGCATCTCTAGAAATTTAGCTATTTTTCTTGCAATTTTCCTATTGGGGAGATCTTTATAATGCTTATGGATTTCTTCAATGGCTTATCTTCCTTGGGTGGCTGTTTTTTTATTGTGCCACTTGACTTGCAATTCAAAATTTTTTTTCTGACCTTCACAGTCTTTTACACTCTTTTTTTTTTTTTTGCAATAGTAGTGAATTTTTAGCAACATATCTGATTTTCTCATGGTAAAATAACACTACTTAGATGACCAGTACTTTAAACATTTCTTTCAGAGGGCAGAAATAATTCACTCTGATTACTCCAATGTCCTACTTTCTTTTCTAGATTATGAACTCTTTGAGAACAGGGTATTTATATTTATATATTTATATCCATGGCATTAATGCAGTGCCTAGCAAGTAACAGGTATTCAGTAAAGATTTGTTGAGTTGATGAATGAATTCATCACCAGTTAATATCCTGTCCATGTTGTGGGTTTCACAATCACCCAGTTGGAGAAGGAAGGATGGATCAGATAACCTTCTTGGATTTCTTTTTCTCCTTGTCTGATTCCATGATACTGTTCATATCTTAATCATCAATATGCATATAAATATTCTGTTCGGCTTGATGCAAAACAGTTCTGTCTTTCTGAATCATAAAGGTTGGTATTTTTACTTCAGAATGACCTTTTTAACAGCTATACACAGTTTTGGATACGGTCTTAATGCCTCCTACTGGCAAATCATAAGGTATTTTTTCCAAAAATCATAATCCTACTGTTTGCAGAATCTTAAATATATTACATTTATAGTTAGCGTATGACATTTTTAATGTGAATGGACTCTAAAATAGCCACAGGTGACCAGTTCGATATTTACAGTCTGTGGCATTTCCAGAGAGACAAATCTTTGTTTACAGACTGTCTGACAGTATGACTTCTTCAGATGAGGTAAACATCATCTGTGGTTCAGCAGGAAGCGCACACCATACACAGGTCCATCTAACTGCTATTAGATGATCATTGATTATGCTTTTACTATTTTCAAGGTCAAGGAAAAGTCTGTCTAGGCTTATACAGAAGATAGCAAACTACATCCTCAGTAGAAAGGTCTTTGAAAGCCTTTTCTAGCTTTGGCAGTGATGTACTATATGCTGCAGGCTTACCATGTCCCTTTAGCAGGTCATATATTGTTTTTTATGCTCAGCTGAGTAGAGCTAAGATCAATTTTTAAATCACATTGCCATATTATCCATCTCCACAATTTGAGATTAGGTGGATAAATTGTTTGCTATTTTTATAAAAGCCTTTCAGTTATACAACTTGGGAAGGAAAAGAGGTAACCCTCTTCTTTAAAACCCTGAAATGTTGGGTTATAAATTAAAATTAAATAAAATAACGTGCGTAAAAACTCTACACTCTAGAGAAAAAGACCTATTTTATATTTGTAGGGGTATGTAAAAGGAAAAAGATAAATGGAATAACAATAAGGAATGCGTATTGAAAAATTAACTCTAGAAGAACAAGCAGTTTTTCTGTTTTAATCCAAATACTAATGTGGTATAAAACCATTTAAGATACATATGAAATGTGGAAAATATATTAAAAGAATAGCATTTGCTTTCATTATTATTATTATTATTACATTTCCTAGTTAAATATTATATTTTTTGTGTAAAATGTAACCAGTAAAGTGAGTGAAGGGTACATGGGATTTCTCTGTACTCTTTGAACTTTCAGTGAATCTATAATTTTTTCAAACTAAGAAATTCCAAAAAGGAAAACAAGAGTCACATTTGTGGTATCAAAAGGCAAAAATATAACACTGATTATATTATGAATTTTGCTCATGAAAATTCTGAGAAATTTCTTAGTTTGCACTTTTTACATAGGGTAAAACTAAACTTTTTTTGGGACTTCACTGAACAACGATTAGGTATTTAACATAAATTGGTAATGATGGTGATTAAACAAGTTAAAGCCATGTTTTTTTTCTTCTTAGCAACAGTGGAATAGACTGCTTAGTGGTCTACATTGAATAAAATTGTGAAAGAAAGGTTTTTCACAATTCCTAAAAATAAATGAGAAAAATAGTGTACAAATTGACTCTTTTGACTATTGGAAGGAATTAATGGGGAGGAGTTCTAAAAATCAGAAACTAGTGCATTCACTGGATGTTGGACCCAGAATTTGCTTGACAGATGGTTCAGATAAGCATGTTTAGAAAAACTATCCTTTAGATATCTTCAAATTTATTTTATAGGTTTAATGTTTAAATTATTAAACAAGAAAAATTATTAAACAAGAAAAATTATTATATATTAAATTCAAAGAGGTAGAAAAATATGACAATGTAAACTAAGGGAAACAAAAGAAATGAATTTATAAAGAGAAGGAAAATTAAATTCACAAATTTCAATGTAGAAACAGAGTATAATTCATAATTACAACCAATAGCTTGTTCTTAAAGTAAACATGCAGTTAAAATGGCTAACTTACTAAAAAACATGAACTATTTTTTAAGTAGACATGGTAATTGTAAAGATCATTTGGAAAAATAACATGTGGAAATAGGTAGAAAAACTCTAAAAAAGAACCTTGGTCATATATTAACAAATAATAGAATTCTGTAGTAGTTCAAAAACTTGGTCTTCTTGTGTTAAAAAAAATTAATTGAACTAAATAGAAAATCCAGTGACATAGTTTGTTAAAAAGTATTTAATATATAATAAAGTTGGCTTTTCTATTAGTGGTGAAAAGCTGGTTCACTAAAAAGAAAAAAATATATATGTATGTATCTATATATGTTTATATCCTTGGGACAACTGGTTAGCCATGTGTGAAAACAAACACATCTTTATCACACTCTGTATGCCAAAACATATACCAGGTGTTGCAGAAATTTAAATATAAAGTAGTGGAACTTTGAAAGTAGTAAAAGAAAAAAAAGGGCCATTTAATATTCTCAGAATGAAATCCCTTAAGCCATAAACAATAAAATAAGACTGACTAGGTAAAAACTGAATACGTATGTATAGCAAAATTGTTTAAAAACAAAGGCAAACCAGGAAAATAATTTGTAATGTATTTTGCAGATAAAAGGCTCATATTTTAAAAAGAAATGTCTTTCAATATCTGATCCATAGCTTCCTTGCCAACATCAATTTCTAACACACTTGCCATTGCCACTCCTTTTCAGTCTCTCTACTCTTTATTTTCCTTAAACATTCCAAAACACCCTCCTATCTCAAGGCATTTGAACTACAGTCATGTAATGACTTGGTATCTTATATCTCCAGGGAAATGGTCTCAGGACCCACCCCCTTGGATACCAAAATCCATAGTGATGCTCAAGTCCCTTATATAAAATGGCATAGTACAAAGAATATAGTTGGCCCTCCCTATCTGCAGATGCCCAACCCGTGCATAAGGGGCCAACTGTAGTGCTGCCTTCAAATAGAATGTGCTCCTTTCAGATATCCACATAGCATGTGCCCTCATATCTTTGTTTCTGTTTGCATATCCTCTCCTCAGATGCTTTCCTGATTATAGCCACATTAGCATCCTTGTCACTCTTAATTTCCCTCTGTTATTTCTTTTCACAGCACCAGTACTTGACATTATTTTATTTATGTCTGTATGTATGTTTGTTTGTATGTATATGTATATGTATTGTCAATCTTCCTATTCTCAAATTTCTTGCAAATAGGAACATCATGCTTTTATTTATCATACTGGCAAAAATTAAAATTCTGGTGGCACACAGAGTGTTAGAAGATATGAGATAACACAACATTTCTTAGGGAATGATGTAGAACACTATCAAGTTGCATTCTTTTACATTTCACTGAGAAATTATAGATCTAAGAATTCATATGACTAATAGAATCACATATATATATATAAATATATGTTGAATTTAGTATTATCAGTAATAGTAAAAATAGAAACAATCAAAATGTCCATTTGGGGCCAAGTGAACAAATGACTAAGCATCAAAAATGTTATGTCACATAGCGTTTTAAAGAATGAAGTAGATTCACAATTCTGTTACAAAAAAGAACAGGTGAAGCAAGGAAAGCAATGTAAAATCCAATGTGTATAATTTGGTTAAGTTTATGTAAGAAACAAAAAAATGAAGTTGATGATTACCACACTGCAGGGAGTGGAACAAGGTGTCTGAGGTAGGACTAAAAGACCATTTTGCACTATTTATTTTATCATTTTATGCATCATTGAAACAACATCAACAACCACTATGAGAGATACAGAAAGATGAGGGTAGAGTACAGGCTAAGTTTGTTCAGTGATCAGGCTGGTGAAGGGGCAGATGTTTGACAATAAAGAACCTTAGAGGTCATTATAAGATGTCTGTCTATGTGGAGGAATGGGAAACCATTGAAGGGATTGAATTTGACACAAACCTCCTAGCCAAATTTGGCAAAGCCAGGGTTTGAAACCACTTTTGTCTAACTCTTCTCTACTTCCAAAATAAGATTATTTAAAGGGGTTGAAAAATATGATTTGAAAACTCTGTAAATAAACTTAACTTACCTAACTTTACATGGGCATGCTATATTGGGTTTACCTGGTGGTATCATATGTACACTGGAGAGGAGATTTTCTGAGAAGTAAAACAAATCCTTTAAATTTAAATGTATAAAACACAGCTTATGCGTCTAAATTAAAGATACCTTTAAAAGTTAAGTACATTTATATAAACCTTCTTCTCTCAGATGGGGAATTATATTTGTAACCTCTCCAACTTGGTATATATTTATACAATATATTCATATCTATTTTTAGTTTGATATGTTTGGAATTTTGTTTAAAGTGAGTTGTAATGGGGACTGCTGGTACTAACTTGCAGGCTTTAATTTTTCTCTGTACTCTGAAAATATATAAATACAAATGGAAAAATGTATGTTATCAGAGTAAATTTTTAAAGATGAATGAATGAATAAATAAATAGTTCTGTGACAGCTGCTATGGGCAATTCTAATATTTTGCTTTGGGAAACTCTAATTGTTTTCTTTATTAAAATTAAGAAAGTAGTAGGTAAGGCTTCAAAGAAAACCATTAGCTATTTTGTTTTTTAAGTAATTTTATTCTATTACTACATTTCATTATGCTACGCCTTTACTGACTATTGAATAAAGGTGATGCTAGAAGATATTTTTTTTCAAAATTATTTCTCCATCAAAGATAGTTTGAAATTCCTTTGATGTTCATCCTTTCCATTTCTATTTGTCATCTTCCTAAAGTTACACTTAGATTATTAAAACAGTTTCTAATGGGTAGCCTTGCTTCTAGTCCATTCAACTCATCCAAGCCTGCTAAAGCTCTATTTTATTTCTGTGCTAAAGCATATGAAATGATGCTTTACCGTTCAAATGGTAGAGTCTCAAATCCTTCATCTGGCAGAGAAAACCTTTAAGATTGTGAGTATTAATATAACTGGATTACCCTACATACAGATAATTAGAGGAAAATGGTCCCAATTTGTGGGGTCAGAGTCCTGGAAGTAGATCGTGCCATTGGGAGTGGGGCAAAAGCTGAAGGAATTGAATTGGAAGCAATGGAAGAAATTTAGACAAGAAGGCCAAACTTGTTATTCCTTCTCCTCCTAAAAAATCAACAGACACCACGCCTGGTGTCAAAGTGGAAGCATGGAGGGAAAGGACTAGGAGTAGTTAATTAATATAAATTGTTCTGAAATGATGGTAGGGATGGAGGCAACTTTCAATACATTGATGAGATTGTTCCAGTAGGTTAGTGGAGAGTTCCAGTGGGAAATCCAGAAATCTTAGCAGATGGTCAGAAACAAAATCATTTTAGAAATAAATACTATTTTTGAGTAGCACTTCAAGATTTGTATTTTATTTGTCCTTCTCTATTTATATGTAATAAAATAGCTAATATTTATGTAAAATATTTATGTAAGGTTAGTAACAATACATTAGGTGCTTTGCATGCTTTATTTCACCTCCATCCTCAAAATAATCAACCCTATGAGGTAAGAACTATTATTATCACCAGTTCATGGATTACAGAACAGAAAAAGTAAACGACATATTGAAGATAACACTGTAAGTAAGTGACACTGTTGGGATTGGAAGCCAAGCTTTGCTGACACCAGAGTATATGCTTTGGGCTCCTACACTGCTTCTCCCACCAGTAACTGTTGCATATTCCCAGTGCTATATAGCTACAAATATATTGATAGAAGAAGAGAAACCTGAAAGCCATTGTCTGTATTGATTATCTAGAGAGTTGCAGTTGCCTTTCTGAATGGGAACTGAGACTAGATCTGTATTCTTTAGAAAATGACCTACACTCTTTAAGGAACGGTTTGTTTTGTGAACTCTCCTTTACCCTCAGTCCAGCTGGTGCCCTAGGTTAGACAATTTCCTCCAGGGTATGCTATTTGACTGGCTAGATCATACCCACCTAGTTCATTTCTTTGTGATTGGTCTACTTAACACTCGTTAATGTTTTAACAAATGATTTATTTCTGTCACTTGAGACATTTTAGCTATCTTTCAGAGCAATCTATTTTAGGTAATGAACAATAAAGATGCTTACAAAGTAACTTTTCCTCTGGCTCTTAACCAAAGGAATCTGAGACAATTTTTCTTTCAGTCTGTGATGGCAGAACACTTAAAATAGAAAAAAGAAAGGCAGTTTAGTAGTACTCATTTAATTTGCTCCTATTTAGTATTCTAATAAGAAAGGAAATATTCTTCTACCTATAGTGTTTAGGTTTCTGTATTTTAATATGGTTTTCAGTGCTTACCTTATATATGGGGGAATATTTTAGCTATAATTTATACTCCCTACAATTATAATCTATTAAGACCCGACCTAATCATTTCATTACACTGGATTATTTGGTTTTAGTCTGCTGAGCATTAATGCAGCTTTTAATGTCATTGGTTTTGATACCTTTATAATGAGCTCATTTGTTTTACTACACAAAATTATCTTTTTATTGATGTGCTGAGGTAGATACCTACAATAGAAGATCATCAAAACAAAATGAGATTTTGTGATTCAACTCTCATGTTTTGATTTCTTCAGTGATTTTGTTATCTCAGTCTGGCTGCAGGTGTTTTTGTAGATAAACAATTGGATTAATTCAAAACCCCTAGAGCTCCTCACCCATTACACATTCACAAGTCAATAGTGTCAACAAGGTAAGAATAAACTAAATTAACCAAGAGATTCTGTTTCACAGATCAAAAAGACAATCAAATGAGAAAAGGTATGTGAGTGGGGAAATATATTAGGGACTAAGAGCTGTGTAGAATTAAACCCTCAAATGGAAAGTTTGAAATCAGTCTAATATGCCTTGAGATGCTTTGGAGAAGAAACGGAGATTTTTGAGAGGATAAAAGAGATGACTTGAGTGACAGCACACTATTTTACATATTACCAAAACCCTCTCCCAAGGACAAAAACAAAAGTGGACTGTTAACATAAATGCTGATGCACTCCCTCTATTATATTACCATATTCAGCCAAATGTACTCAGATTTGGAGGCCAGCCAGAACCACTGTCATTCCCATTCTCCAAAACAAAAATACTTGTTCCTAATCAGTTTACCACACAGACTTTTTGTGTCCTTTTTCTACCTCCGTTTGGGACAGAAGACCCTGAGATTTAGAGCACATGAAGGGGAATTAGTAAAAAGATGAGTTTATAGTTGTAAGGCCAGCAGGTCCGGGGAAGGGCCCAGGGAGCCAGACGGAACCCCCGCCAAGGAGGCTGATGCAACCGACCTGTCTTCCCGCTCCTCGAGGGGCGGAACCAACAGCTCCGAGGCTGATGCAACCGACACCCAACACTGCCACAACATCCAAAAGATTACCAAAAAAGGGCTGCTTCACACAGCAAGCGCCTCCCCTGCGTCCACCCCTATAAATTTTGTCCGCGCCTCCACCCGGGCGCGACTTCTCTGTAAGGCCAACTGGCCCCAGGCAGGGGAATGCAATCAGACTCACAGGTTGCATCAGACCGAAACTTTCCGGACCACCCAGTTCCAGAAACTGACCTGAAGACTTTCCGGACCACCCAGTTCCAGGAACTGACCTGGGGACTTTCCACCCGGCCCAGCCTTCCCGCCTTTCGAGGGGCGGGACTAACGGTCCCAAGACTGATGCAACCGGCACCGGATATTGCCACGATACCCGAAAAGACCACCAAATAACAAATACCCTGCGCCCTCCCGGATTCACCACACCCCTTTCCCTTCTTCCCCTATAAATTCTGCCCACACCGTCGCCCCGGCGCGATTTCTCTGGCCCCTTTCTCTCGGACCAGTGAACCTCGCCAGGGAGCGTTCCCAAATAAAGCTTGTTTAAGCCCTCCCCCGTTTCTTGGTGCCGTTCCTTACATTCTCTGTCCCCTTTCTCTCGGCTCGCCCGGGAGCGTTCCCAAATAAAGCTTGTTTAAGCTCTCCTCCGTTTTTGGTGCTGTTCCTTACAATAGTTTGTAGGAGGAAAGAAGCAATATGGATTATGTGTGTAGGTGGTGGTAAAGATTTAGAAGAGTGGCAAAAATTTGGGAAAGCATCGAAGCCAAGGTGATTAGAGGAGGATGCAATCAGGCTAAGGTAAACATTTCCTGACCGAACTCAGGGCTCTATGAAATCTGTAATTATATCTGATGACACTAAAATCTAGGTTTTAGTGGTTTTCCACAGCAGTGATCTGGAATGGGGAGGCAGAAAAGGTAGATAAACAAAGAAATATGAGAATTAATATTATTGGATAGAATCCGGCTGAAATGATGAAACATAATTTTAGGATGAAAATGAGATACAGAGAGAGTAAAATGAGGAGTGGAGGTGAGGAGAAGAAAGACAATGAAATACTGGGAGAAAATACTGGGAGAAAATCTGAGAAAGTCTCAAAATGAGATCTCTAAACATCCTCTACTCCATAAAAGCAACAAGAAAACTGGCCCCCCAAAAAGCCAGAACAAACTATTTCAGAACTCTAGAAATTAACCAAAGGCATGTAGTAACCAGGAGAATATTTATTCAAAAAAAATTGCTCCATCTCAGTAAGAACTGCCAGCTTTGTGGCATTTTAGCTTCCTCTACTCTCATCACCTGCTCTCTCAACATCTGCTGTGGAAAATCAACAGGGCAGCCACTGGAGGGAGCAAAAGAGGGCTAGATCTATTTCAAAGACTCATTCTCAAAGAACTGTCATTATTTGGTTTGTCTGACGGTTCCCCAGAAGATCCCACTTGCAAAACTATTTATACTGATATGACTTGGAGCTTATCCAGTACTGAACAACTGTTTCTCTGGGGGGATGGTGTGGGAGGGTATTTGTCATAAAAAATTGCAGGTAACTGTTTAACTTCGTGGTCCCTTGGGGTAGTTGGGGCAAACAACAGTATAAACAAAAAGCTTAAAAGGAGAAGCTGGAAATGAGATGTCCATAGGGCTTTGAAAAGCTCTGAAACATTACTGGGAATCTAGAAGACCACATACATGGGTAGAGCACATGCCCCAGGCAGTGCCTTTCCTTCTTAGGAGAGTCATATGAAGGCCCTGAGTGCTCATCCCTGGCTGAGCTTTTGCAAGCAGGAAGTGAAGGCAAAGATAGAGTCGATAAATACCTGGCTGAGTGCTGAAGGTATGCCACTTGGCAAATATTCAGTGCATTTTGCCAAAAATGAGTTGTTCACATACAGTGGAGATCTACTTCTGGACTCTGTTACATTCCATTGACCTATGAACGAAGAACAAAAAGCATTGCTCACCACCCAGTCCTACAAAGGTTTAGTCTTAACCTACTATGGCCGCTGACCAGCAGTGCACTCTGAGGGGAAATTAAGAGAGTAACCGAATGAGGCATTCTGTGCTTTGGACAAGCAGACCCCTTAGACAGTCAGATGTATAATTCAGGAAGAACTTTTAATGAACCCAGATTCTTGCATCTTGTCATACAAAGAAAAGCACTAAAATCGTTAACTTCAGACAACTGTTCTTTGTGATTAGCAGCAATCTTTTACCAAGATGTATGCTTGCCTGTACTTATTCCTTAGCAAAAAAATATCTTATATAAACTGGCTTCTACCTTATCCCTTTGGACCATTTTTCTCAGAGCTAGCTAGGTGACTGGCTCCTGGCCTACAGCCATCAGCAAGACCCTGAATAAAACTTAAACTCCCAACTCTTATGTTGTGTGCTTTTCTTTAAGTCAACAGATCTGTATATCTATCTTTACATTGACACGACACTGTTCTGATTACTCTAGATTTATAAATTTTTCTTCCTTCTCAAAGGTTGTTTTGCTGCTATTATTGTTAGGTGGGTATTTTTCATTTCCATATGAATTTAGAATCAGCTTTATTCTATAAAACAATATTTTTAAAAGGAATTGCATGGAAAATATAGTTTTATCTGTAGAAAATTGATATCTTAATAGTGTTGAGCCTTCCTACCAATGAACAAGGGATATATCTTCATTTACTTAGGTTTTAAAACTTTTCTCAGGGCGTCCCTGGTGGCGCAGTGGTTGAGAGTCTGCCTGCCGATGCAGGGGACACGGGTTCGTGCCCTGGTCCGGGAAGATCCCACATGCCGTGGAGCGGCTGGGCCCGTAAGCCATGGCTGCTGAGCCTGCGTGTCCGGAGCCTGTGCTCTGCAACGGGAGAGGCCACAGCAGTTAGAGGCCCGCGTACCGCAAAAAAAAAAAAAAAAAAAACACTTTTCTCAGAAGTGTTTTGCATTTTTCGGTGTCTAAATCATTCACACATTTTACCAGATTTATCCTTAATATTTTAAATTTTATGCTAATTTAAATGGTATGTTAAAAATTTCAATCTCATATTGTATATAAATACGATTTGTGCCAAGTGGTCTTTCTGTTTTGCACCCTGAAAATCTTGTTAAATTCACATATTGGTTCTAGTAGCTTTTTTGTACATTCCATTGGATTTTCTATATAGATGATCATGCCATCAGTGAATGAATCCAGTTTTAATTCTTCCTTTCCAGTCTGGATGTCTTTTATTTCTTTATTTTCCTTCCCTGTTTGCAAGGCTAGAACATCCAGTACAATGTTTAATAGCAGTGGTAAGGCTGAATATCATTGGCTTTTACTGTCTTAGGGAAAAAACTTTCAACCTTCCACCAATAAGTATAATGTTAGCTTTTAAAAAAATTTAAAAATTTTAAAATGTCAAATGTGTGAGGCAGGTCCATGGAAAATTATACAGTATAAAATATAAAAAGTAGAGTATAGTATAAGAAGAGGTTCTGAAAATCAATAGTCACTGAAATGAGTATCATTTCTGTTAGGTATAAAAATTCTCATTTACTTATGTGAGAAGACATTAGCGTTATTATTGATATTGAGGATATGGTTTTGGTAACGGAGGGACAATGAATAGTACTGATAGAAAATTTGCTGGCTGGGAAACCCTAGGCCAGTTATGTAGCCTCTGTACCCAAATTTCACCACTTGGAAAACATGAGGATTAGATGAATTAAAACTAATAATTTGCTAAGAACAGTGCCTGACACATAGTGTTATGTAAATCAATCAATATATATTAGTTCTTAAGGCTTAGCATTTTCACAATTTATGTATAGCCTAGAAACCAAGGATTAAGTATTTATTTTAAACAACTTATAAAATCATAAGCCAACAGGGTAATAATGTTTATCTATATTCCTCTCTCCAAGAGATAGTTTTGATGAAGATTTCCCCAAACATGAAAGATAATTTTGCAGACCAGCATGGGCCAATTGATTTGGTCAGAATAGGCTATGTATGCTATAATACCAAACAACCTTCAAATATTGGTGCTGAAAACCTCAAAGGCTGATTTCTGAATTACATTTCATCTCTAGGTTACCAAGGGGAATGTGCTCATCATAATCACTTAGGGACCTTGTCTAAAGAAGCAGGTATCATCTTAAATATTGCTGGTTGCTGTGCTAGAGGTAAAGAAAGCTCTGGAAGGTTTTACCCTGTCACATCATTCAGATCAACTCATTGGCTAAAATTAGGGTATCTGGGAGTTCAGTCATCTATGTTCCCCAAGTGAATGAGAACCAAATAGCTGTGAAGAGCATTAATAAATATCACAGATGCCTGGTGTGTGGACTGTTGGGTAGGGATGAGAACAAAGGAAGGAAGCAGCCAATACGATTAAGTGGAATGAGTGCTTTAGTTCTGGATTTGTACAGCCTTCCTTTTCCCACTCCTATACTACCACCAGCACACACACTCACATATACTTGATGCAAGGCAAGCATTCTCATTCAATTACCTATGTTTTTTAGAGAGACAGAAAAAAAGAAAGGCACCAATTTTAATCTGGCATTTATTTGTGCCCCTAGATCAGCCAAAGTTTGTAGCTCTGTGGACTGGAATAATTGTCACAGCAGTTTACCGTATGGTATCATCAGTTACTCCTTGATTTACCTAACAAAATCTATAGAGCCTTTATTTGTCTAATGGGCCAACGTGTGACTACTGGAGTATCAAACTGCCTTTGCATTAAAAATATCTAACACAGAAGTGGAAAGGAAGTAGTTTCATTGAACTGAGTTTAAAAAAAAAAGGAAGGTTCTATGCATCTATCAGCCTCATCTCCCATTATGTGTCCTAGCATGAGACCTCGTACCTCCTCAGGACCCCTAATATCCCTGATCAGGATGCATATGGCCCTCTCTTGAAGTTGCGCCTATTTTAGACAACGCTTACGTATTTCGCTTTGTTTCAGTTGTGTAAAAGCTTTAGAGAAGAGAGAAGGAATTTCTCACCTGTCTAGGATCCTGAATCCACATAGGGCCAGGACCAAATTACTAACACACTTTGGGGACATATAACAATGGATTGGTCACTATCGCATAAGCACAGATGTGCTGCTTCATCTCAAACGTTGCCCTTAGTTACAAAGACATTTTTTCTCAAGCATCGTTCATGAAAACAACTACTGGAGGCAGAATTGGTCCTATTTAATTAACTTCTTACTTCCAACCCTCTGGCACAGAAGAAAATAATGAAAAATCACCGTGAAACAGTTGGTGACCACCTAATCAATTTTTGCAATATTTCTAAATGTTTCATTTCTATGTAAGCACTTTTTCCCTTAGCATTTTGGTTATCAGAGAAATTTAATTCTATTAAAATAAAGGAAAAAAGTAGAAAAAATGTTACATTGTTTACTTTTTCATTGAATTGTTTACTTAGTTTATTTTTATGCTTCCCATTCACTATAATTCTATTTGATTCAGTTGCTGTATTTCCTATTTTTTATAATACTCTGAATTCTGTCTGCTCTACCCCACTTAATTTTCATGCAGTTATCTTTCCTCTCCAAATAGCCATACTGTATCATTAACAAAAGGCAGCAGAGTGAAGAAAATTGATGTTTTTACCTCTCCTCTTAATATCAGAAGGCAACTTGTATTCAGTTTACTTATATTTGTTCCTTTTTCATATTTGTCTAATGGAATTTGAGCAGAAGACTAATATATAATGAGCTGAAAACTGATTCTGAATATGCTTATATTGGAATAATACATAGTGCTCAGGCTGCATGACAACATTGGTATGGCAATGTATAATACATTATTACTGTTTTTATTTGTTTGTTAATTACACTGATACATTGATAAATTGCACAATGGCCCTAAGTCCATCTTTTCATCTTCCCTTTCTCTCTTTGCTATAGAAATTGTGATGAATAACAAGAGATGTGGATCAACACTTTAAATAAATGAAAGCCTTGGTGCTAGTTATTATTTTGAATTTGTAGTTCTTATAAAATGGAAACATTTCACAGTATTTCACAGAAACCTCAAATACTTATTTTTTCCTACAAATCCTTCTAACTGTTGGTACTTCAAGTTGGTATCTAAAAACCAAAAACAAACTATACCTCCATGTGTTATGTAAACTCTAAAGAAAAGAGTGATATCAAAATAAACCAACCTTTCAAAGCAAGAGAGTTGTCATGTATGTACTATATATGGGGACAAACTTCCACAATTTTCCATAGATGGGAACTAAATTACCATTTCCTTGTGTCTGCAAAACTTGGAGTAAGAAGCAGATCATTTAAGATAATTGTGCACAAAGTTCCCCATGCTACTAATATAAATTGAGGGAAGACTGAGGGAAGGGTAATGGTAATAAAATTAAGGTGGCCACACAGAAACTTATCAAAAGATTCAGTTAAGGTTAATATGGTTAATTTCAGAATGTGAATATGATTCTGGGAATTAAAGTACCAGGAGGCAGTGTCAATAGTTTTGAGAAAAATTCTGCATATGAAAATAATATTGCCAAATGTGGATACTGAATACAATTGTAAGCATGATATTAGAAAGAATATGTTTTTATTACATCAACTGAAATTGATCGTGCTGTTTCATGAATCCATGGCTTTTTATAATCTATCCCTATGGCTAGATTCTCTCCCCTGATTTATCCACAAAAGGACCTTATGGGATTCCCTGGTGGTGCAGTGGTTTAGAATCCGCCTGCCAATGCAGGACACACGGGTTCGAGCCCTGGTCCGGGAAGACCCCACGTGCCGTGGAGCAACTAAGCCCGTGCGCCACAACTACTGAGCCTGCGCTCTAGAGCCAATGAGCCACAACTACTGAAGCCCGTGTGCCTAGAACCTGTGCTCCACAACAAGAGAAGCCACCGCAATGAGAAGCCTGTGCACCGCAACGAAGAGTAGCCCTCGCTCGCCGCTGCTAGAGAAAGCCCGTGAGCAGCAACGAAGACCCAACGCAGCCAAAACCAAATAAATTTAAAAAAAAAAAAAGAACTTACGTTCAACAGGAACTTACATGCACCTTCCAAATCACTGAAATATCAATCTTTCTTTGGCACTTCCCTGAACCCAGGTTAGAACTGGTTTCTTCCTAAGTTATGCTGTCACTGAATTGCACTTACTTGTTTACATTTCTTGCTTGTCAAACAGTGAATTCCTACTTGAGAGCAAGGACTTTTTCCATTTTCTTTGTATATATATTGCTGGTCCTGGTAGATATTAGGTATGATGTATATGTGTGCTAAATGAATGATTTACATGATTTTAGTCATTATAATTCATGATAACCTCTTTCTAGTAGGAAGTAACAATCAAGACCAATTGTCTCCTTTTAAGTCTTCTGAGTTTAAGATGCCAGAAGCAATGTTTTGCATATTGTGTTGGCAGGAGGACACATATCCGGGTCATTTAAGACACTTTGACAAGACAATGGAATAAGAGGATTGGTGGTGGAGAATAGATCACATGAAATTAATGAAAGAAGGCAATGCAGAGGCAAATAATAGCACAAACCTCCACCCACTTGTAGATGTTTAGTTCTACATGGAAGAAGACACTTAGAGTAAGTAAAGGAAACAGCAGGCTTGGTTCAAGTTTTGCACAACAAACAGAAATCTACTGTTCTTGAAAGACCAGAGAGGAATATTATTTGGACTTCTACTCAATCTGCTTCCTACTCTAAGTGCGATTGCTGACAAAATTGGGAGTCTCTCTCAGTGACTTTTTCTTAGTAAGTGTTTTAGACACTTTTCTACCAACTAACCCACTACCATCACTGCTCTATAATTATTTCTTCCAGTAGTCTATGAGTTACTTGAAGACAGCACCCTGACTTTAGCTTTATTTTTCCTTGCCAAAGAATCATAATTTATTTGGATACATACACAGAGTTTTGATTATTTTTTAGATAAATATTCTTTTTTGTATCAGCTAAATGGGGCCTGGTCCTATTTACATGAAAATCTACGTAGAGCATTATAATGCTAAAAAATTCTGTTGGTTTCATGTTAAGAGTATCCAGTGGTAATGCAATAACAAGAAAAACAGAAGACCTACTTATTAGGCATGACTGGGAAAGTTCTGGAAATATTTATAAAAATTGTTGCAAAATTCTAAGAACTCACCTTAGGGAAATAAGTCAAAATAAGAAATAAGGGAAAAAGCTATATTCTCAAAGATGTTCACTGAAAAATTAATAGTGAAGGTTATAAACTAAATTTCAACAAAAGAAGAAATTGATCAATTATTCCACATTAATGCAATGAGATATTTATATAGTCATTAAAATGATACTTATAAAGATTTCACAGACACATAGGAAAGAGTTATAAAATTTAAAAGGAAAAAAGTGAACTGATAATTGCAAATGCTATATGATTGCAATTATGGTATATATGCACTAAATGGAAAAATGAGTGAAATAAAATATTATTATAGTAATGTCTTTAGGGTAGTAGGATTATGACTGTTTTTAATTTTTAAAAATTATCTTTAATGTTATAGTATTTAAAATAAAGTCAAGAGAGAAAATTTGAGGGTTTTTTTTTTCCTCTTGGGCACTTATGTTGACTTAAGATGACTCTAAAGGACAAAAAGCAGTTCTTATAACAACTCACAATATAACACATTTATTCAACATTTCTTAAATATTTGCTAGAAACTTCTGTGTCCCTTGAGCATTTCTATTTTTTTTTTGTACCAGTGATGTCTAAATATAACACAAATCTAACAATTTTGTAGGTCAGAAGTTCAATACCTCAATATCTCAATACCTCAGCTCAGCATCATCCAGGGCTTCAGAAAATCAATGATATATGAATATTGTCAATGGCCAAGTGAAATATGTTGTGGTGGCAGTGACCATAACAGGCAGCTGCTGTCATCATCACTGACATTTTTTACAGAGGTGCCAAGGATTGAAACAGCTTGGAAGATTTAAGTGCTTTGGTCTCTGAAAAGAGTGCTTCACAATGAAGGCTTATGGCAAGGTCGGGGTTAAGCAGCAAGTGCTTGGCAGTTACAAATAGTGAATACTGAGGCAGTACCTAATGGACTGGATTGTAACATTAAAAAGCCCATAAAAATGGCAATTTGGGAATTTGGTAGAGCAGAGACCCTGGCAAATGCAGTTAAAGGACACTCACTCATCTAAAAGCAGCTCTCTGGTGCCAAAGACTTGCTTCACCTTCAAGGTCATTCCCCTGAAAAATATCTTCTATAAATATTGAGAAATCTGCCATTTTCTGTAAGCCAGTCAAAACTCCAAGTAAAAACCAAACTATTTTTCATCTTTAAACGATTTTCAAAATCATGCAAAAAGTAAATGTTTAGAAAATTCTTCTACAAGGCAAGATGAAAAAATAATTAAATGTGAACGATTAGGTTACAGTATTTGAACTCCACCTCTAAATTGGACTCCGAGGTATAGGGAATGAGTAATTTATTAGTCTCTATTTTACAAATTTCCTCTAATTAGACAGAAACAAGGCACACGGGTTGTTTGGTGGTGGTGGTGGTGATATGTGGGTGTCTATGTGTGTGCTTGAGAGTGCACATATGTGTCTGTTTATACCTGCAGGCCTCAGCTTTAATAGGCAGGACCTATCTATACAAGAGGGGGCCAGCATTACTATTTTTACTTTTAAAAGTTCCAGATTCTTCTTCCTAGGTGCCAGGATCACATTTCTTTACATTTACAACAAATATTCAACACTTCTGCCCCTTGTCAAACCAACCCCTCCCTTTGCTCTTCATGTCACCTGCTGTAGTAATTGCTGGCACTGCCATGCTTTTATGTACTAGGAAGAAACCTGGGGTTGTGCCCATGGAGAGGAAATTTTAAGAAACTTGATAAAAAGAGAAAGATTAGAATCCTCTAAGCATCCTGGAAAGTAAGGCATTTGGAGAAACATTGTACCCAAATCATTGTGGGCATCAACCTAATTATAAAGACATTAAGGACCTGGGGCAGCAGTGAGCTGCTTTCTCAAGAGCGGCAGGAGCCTTCTGCTGGGAACAGCCCTATGTGGTCTCACAGTTCAAAAAGGAGGATGAAAAAAAACCACACCTGGGAATCTGTGGAAAGAGTGAGCTTTAGTACTTTGTCTTTGATCACTTAGAGTAAGGACAAGGGCTCACATGGCAACCAAATGTATTTTCTCTGCTTAACTACCTCTTTTCAGCCTGATAGGTGCCTACTGTCTTAATTAGGCACCTCATTCCACACAGAAAAGAAGGCACAGCAGTGCTGCTTCATGTTATATATTCTGCTCAGTCCCCTTTGGGTAGTAAGAGCTGTTTTTGATACTAAAACTGATTTGTATCTTTTTCTTTTTCTTAACCTTGGCTCTACAGTCTGCTAGATGTCTGCAGTGGTACTTGCCTCAGCAGAAGGGCCATACCTCACTAGCCTGACAACTCTTTACATATGCCATACCAGGTATAAAAACTATTGGG
The DNA here is from genome assembly GCF_964374135.1 of Grampus griseus. NCBI lineage: Eukaryota > Metazoa > Chordata > Mammalia > Artiodactyla > Delphinidae > Grampus > Grampus griseus. The sequence goes on along the minus strand of NC_139000.1, from coordinate 71,086,887 downwards.
ATTTTGGGATTTAGCTCTCTCACCATAACCCTATAAAACCTGACAGCCAGATGGTCAAGTACATTCAAATGACTGCAGCTAAACACAAAGGGGAAAAAAAAGAAAAAGAAAAAATATATATATATATAGAGAGAGAGCGAGCCAGGGGAGGCAGAGGGAGAGAGAGAGAGTGTTTGTGTGTATGTATGTGAGGGAGACTGTTTCATTCAAATTTTAAAATGCAGCTGGAAAACCCCCTCAAAACCTGTGAAAACACTGAATGGCAAAATCTTCCCCACTTGTAATAAGCTCAGCATTCACAGACAGTTCTTAGGTGAGAAAAAGAAAGGAAATGAACTTGTTTTTGATACACATTTGTTCTGATCTGAAATATCTTGACATACACTTAACAGCTCTATCTTTGGCTTTGGGTCACACTCTTATCCTAATCCCTCATGTTATTCAGTGTTTTGCAAGGGAAAGCATCCATAATTTCAGATTGCATTAGAGAACACCAGGCCTCTAATGTGTGTACAATGCAACATTTCCCCTTGACTTTTGCAGATTGCATCACCTTTTAGAGTTGACAGTAATTTGCAGGAAGCAGGAGAGAGATTGGGTTTAATGCTCATAAAGAATGAATTGTGCCAATTTAGTTATCCAAATACTTTCAAAGTGAGACACTCTCCTTCCTCACAGGTGTTAGACATGTTATCATGAGAAAGCTAGAAGGGCTGTAAGCAGCAGTTAAGCCTCAACTAATCATTTTTATAAGAGCTAAATTGTAATGACAGAAAACAAGAGGGCCAAATATAATGGCAAACAATATTATGTTGTATCTCTATGTGTTTCAGAATTTTTTTCATCCAAAGTAGTTCAGGGGTTCCCAAGCTTTTAGTACAATCCACTTTAGGCATTGATAGACAAGGATAAAGCCATTTTTCACAGACATTTTAAATTAATGCTTTAAAAATGACTTGAATGTTTTAAAGTACTACCTAGTGATTACATGTTGTGTTTATGTGTTTTGAGGACTATATTTATATATTCATATCTGGTACTAGGAGCTAGGAGCAAAAATAAATTGGCACAGGTGGGAAAGGAGTAAATAAGATGAAAATTAACAGTCAGTTCTAGTAAGGGAGAGGAAATCAAATAGCAAATTGGTCCAATGGGAGTACCCATGAATGAGTTGGTTGGTTATAGTAGAACTTCCTATCACCCTTGGCAAGGGCTATCTTAGAATCCCTGTTTTCTCTTTGAACCAATTTGAAGAAAGCATTCTTTTCATTTGGGTACTTATTTACAATGAACCTGGAAAAATTTCTAAGAAACCAGGAGAATGCAAATGCTTCTCTGGTTATGATGGTGGTGACTCACTTACTGACTGTTAAGCCACCCCACAGCTGTATGGATCTGCCATGGTGTCCCTACACCTGTGTCCCTACCTTGGTTCATATAAGTTGACTTCATGAATGCTGACTGTTAAGGGCAGTAGAGTGTAGAAACCGAGTACAAATTTGGAGTCAGACTTTTTTGGTTCCATTTCTAATACTGCTAATTACTAGTTGTGTGACCTTGGGACAATTATTTAACCTTCCTTTGTCTCAGGTTTCTTGTCTTAAAAGAACCATGTTAATTGTACCTACTTTAGGATTGCTGTGAGGATCCTGCAATCATTGGAAGTTCCACAAACGCAGACACTAAGTTTGCTAAAGACAATCTTTTTCCACGCGCAAGTCCTTAGGACTCTGGTGAGACTAGAAATAGTTTTTATTTGGAATTATACAACAGGAAGTGGACTTTTTTAACCATTGAAAAATATATTTGAAAAAGTGGGAGGAAATCTCAAGGTGGTTTTTTGATTTATAAACAGGGATGTTGAACTTCAAGTGTTTAAAATAATATTCAATTCTGCCAAGTGTCTCCTAAGTCATTTAAAATTTTTGTTTTAGATCTTTGCACTGCAATTCTCTTCACCTCAGGCCTTCCAAAGGCTGCTTTATTCATTTCATTCAAGTTTCAAATTGAAATCATCTCCTCCCACAATCTTTTCTTATCTTATAACCTAAGGGTGTATACCCCATCCACTCCAAACTCAAAAATAGAGAAATCCTGATTTGCCTTTGACTTTCCTTGTTAATATGGCCTCTTAAATAATGGAACTAAAAATTTTAAAACAAATTAAAAATTAGACTGAACAAGGTCACCTGATTGTCTGTTATTTCACCATATATTTAAAAAGTGGGCCTGTTTTCTTATCTGGTCTAAATATTTCAGAAAGGCAAAGATAAAAGAAAATGAAAGAATAATATATATATATTTAAAATTAATTAATTAATTTTTGGCTGCATTGAGTCTTTGTTGCTGCGCGTGGGCTTTCTCTAGTTGTGGCGAGTGTCGGCTACTCTTCACTGCGGCGTGTGGGCTTCTCATTGCAGTGGCTTCTCTTGTTGGGGAGCAAGTGCTCTGGGCGTGCAGGCTTCAGTAGTTGTGGCACACGGGCTCAGTAGTTGTGGCTTGTGGGCTCTAGAGCACAGGCTCAGTAATTGTGGCGCACGGGCTTAGTTGCTCCGCGGCATGTTGGATCTTCTCGGACCAGGAATTCAACCCGTGTCCCCTGCACTGGCAGGTGGATTCTTAACCACTGCACCACCAGGGAAGTCCCATGAAAGAATAATATTAATTTCACATTATTCCTAGTTTAAAATGAGAAATGTTCCAGAGGGTTTAACCCCATAATATCCTGAAAAGCTGCCCCTTCCCAGTGTCACATCAAATGAATGTAAAACTGAAAGCAGAAACAATCTGTAACTTCATTTTGGGTTGATAGCTGAAACTTATTTTTCATTGCAGAGTAACATATGAGAAAAAAAATCACGATATTATATATATATATATATATTCTATTCATTCTATATAAGCAACTCTGCTTCAGTTGTAAATAGCCTGTTATGTGATTCGAAGATATCAGAGATAATGGTCACCTTGCATTATAAATTTTGGTATGCTTTTATGCCAAGAGAAAAGAAATGAGGTTTTTAGTTGACGTTGCAATATACTGGATTCTTTTTTTAGTTAAGTAGCAGGAAGCAGTTGACTTTCACTCTAATGGAATGAATGTTTTCTTTAACAGGCTGTCCATAATATTAAATCCTGGGTTTGAGGGACCACAATGTTAAGTGTCTAAAATATGCTCAATGACTGAATGAGTTTCCTGTGCGGAATAAATAATGTTTGGCTAAATCCATTTATTGCTTACAAGATAAAATATTGTGTCTGACAAAATTAAATTTCCTCCATAGCCCATGCATTAGCATAATGTGGATTTTCCAAGCTGCATTTATACATGATATAATGTAAGCTTTAATGAATGAAAGTAAGTATAGGTTATTTCAGTAGCAATTCTCCAGGGCTTTCCAGAAGTTTTGATGGCAGATCAGCTCTATGCAGCTGAAAAAAATTGTTGATGATGACCAAGTGGACTGTTATGATATATTCTGTAAGATGAAAAAGTAGCCACAAAAAGCTAAAAGATGTCCAGATGAAGATTTTTACTTTATTCCAATTTATATTATATATAAGAACACCAAGATATTAAGTTAGATTATTTCCTCTAAGATAGGACCCATGAAGACAGTTGCTATTAATGCAAATCAGTCAGAGTTTAGATGCAGGGAAAAAAAAGGATGGGTGGACAGATCTCAAAGAAATGTGGGAAATAAAGAACCTCATAACAAATTTATTTTCAGAATAAATTGCAGGGCAGAGACAGAAAACAAAGTTGAATATGTTTTCACCATATTTCATTACAGTCAGTGATATATCTATGTCCTGAACACCTGTATTTTAAAATTAGGTTTATTGAGGTATAATACATAGGGAGTAAAATTCAATCTTTTTGTGTGTTCATTTTAATTTTGACAAATGATTGCAGCAGTGTTATGACCACTGCAATCAAGATGTAGAACATTCTCATCATCCCCAAAATACCACTGTGAAGTCAATCCCTTCCAGAATGTCACATAAACATAATTATAGAGTAGGCAGCTTTCTGAGTCTAGCTTCTTACACTTATTATAATGTACTTGATAGACATCATGTAGTTGCATGTATCAGTAGTTCATTGCCTTTGGTGCTGAGGTGAGTTGTATTCCATTGTATGGATGTACCACAGTTCGTTAATCCATTCATCAGTCAATAGAAAATTGGAGTGTTTCCAATTTGGGGCAATTATAAATAAAGCTGCTTTGCACATTTGCATGGATTTTTTTTTTGACATATGCTTTCATTTCTCTTGGGTAAATATCTAGATATTGAGCTTTGGGGTTGTACAGTAAGCACATGTTTTACTTTATAAGAAATCATCAAACTGTTTTCCAAAGTGACTATACCATTTTGTATCCCCACTAACAACGTATGTGAATTCCAGTTGCTCCATATTCTCATCATAAATGGTATTTTCAGATTTTATTATTATTGTTATTTTAGCCAGTCAATAGTATCTCATTGTGATTTTAGTTTTCACTTCCCTAATGACATGATGATGAGTACCTTTTTATGTGCTTATTTATTTTTTATGTTTATTTGAAGTATCTTAACATTTTTTACCTATTTCTATTCTGCCATGTGTCTTCTTGTTGAGATGTAGTAATTCTTTTTGTACCTTGGATACGAATTTTTTACGAATTACATGTTTTGCAAACATTTTTCCTAGTCTGGAGTTTGTCTCTTCATTTTCTTAGTAGTGTCTTTCAAAGATCAGGAGTTTTTATTTTTTTGCGGTACGCGGGGCTCTCCCTGCTGTGGCCTCTCCCGTTGCGGAGCACAGGCTCCGGACGCGCAGGCTCAGCGGCCATGGCTCACGGGACTAGCCGCTCCGCGGCATGTGGGATCTTCCCGGAACGGGACATGAACCCCTGTCCCCAACATCGGCAGGAGGACTATCAACCACTGCGCCACCAGCGAAGCCCAGGAGTTTTTATTTTGATGAAGTCCAATTTATCATTCTTTTTTTAAAAAATGTTTTCTGCTTATGTTACACATAAGCAATTTTTGTCTAACCTAATGTGAAAAAGATTTTCTATGCTTTCTTCTAGAACTTTTATAGCCAAGTTTTATATTTAAGTCTATAACTCATTTGACTTAAGTTTTTGTATATGGTACAAGGTATAGATTATGGTTCATGTGACCACAAGGGCTCCAGGATTCTCCCCAGGGATTGTCAGGGTCTCAACAAATGCATGGGCCATGAAGAAATCAAAGTATTTTAAAAAGATGTAAAAATGCTCCATGATGTGTAAAATTCTCATCAAGTGGTTACAAAATGGCAAATGCATATAGTTGTATAACTGATGCATGAGGAATTAAACATATTCTGTTAACACAGTTTCTAATTTCTCTTTTTCTTAATTTTATTTCGATTCCTAGTTATATTCTCTGGACAGAAGTACTTCAGGTCAAAAATTCAGAACTGAATGTTAGGGAACTGAATCCACAATTTGCACTATTATTGATGCAAACTGTCACAGTGGTGATAGGAACTTCAAATCGTGATCCTGCCTGTTGGATTTTCAGTCAAGACACTGCTGATACACAAAGTGGGCCTAGTATAAAATTTACCTCACTGGATTGTTTGGCTGTTTTAATGATACCATATAAATTAAAGTGCTTGCAAGCTCTTTTAAGGACAATATACTTGCTATTTATTTTACAGAATTTTGTATTTTTTTTTCTGATTTCAAAAGTAATTCATGTTAACTTTAGAATTAAAAAAAAAATGAAGTACCTAAATTTCTATTATCCAGAGGTAATTTGTGTTTACTTTTTGTATATATTCTTCCAGTATTTTCCTATTTATATGAATATGTATATTTCTCATAATAGAATATGATCCCATGTTTGTTTAATAAAAGCAAACATATTTATGTATGTGCACATGTGTATAAACTTGTGCTTGATATTAATGCATTATATTGTTTTTTATTTTTTATAATTTACAAGCTTTAGTTGTTAGCATTCCTGTATATGAAAAATCCAAGTAATGTAAATTTACAAAGAACCAGATGTTATGAACTTTTTAGTCCTGCAGACTCCGAATATGTGTTTTTTCTTCTTAGGAAAAAATTGATTTAGGGAATATTTTGATTACTCTTCCAACAGTTTCTAAATCACAGTGTACTTAGAATTTCTAACTAAATCAGAAGCTTACATCACTTCAATAAAAATACTCTGTGTTAGGATGGCTTTCATTCTTTGCTTTAGGTGTAACCTTGGTGTCTTAAGTATGGCTTCATAATAGAGTGGCTAGCCTTGTAGCCTGTCTGGAAAGAAGAAAGGAAATCCCATGGCTACAGGTAATCTACAGTCTGTTCGTGTACATGTTTCCAATTCATTTTGCCAACAGAAGGAGACTAATGCTTAGTCTAGAGTAATGCACATGGTTACATTTCCTCATGGAGATAAGAACTGTGTTTATTCTAGTGGAACATGACTAAATTACACATCCAGCAAGCTGAAAATTTTTGTTGCTTTTTATTGATTATTTAGTCACATAGATATTTGTAAATCACGCCCAGACTCAAAGAATTTTCAGTTTTTATACTGAGAAGATAATGTTGAAAAAGGATCAAATAGTATTTTAATTCACCATCATAAGTCTGCTAATAACATCTTTGTTTTCTTTTAAAGTTCTGATCAACACAAAAAGTTCTGAGTAGAATATGATCTTATTTGTTTAATAAAAGCAAATATATGTATGTATATGTATATAAAAATATATATATAATATAAAATCACTGTTAAATTGCAGTATGGGTTGTAAAATTACAGTATGGGTGAATTGTGAGTTATGGTGAATTAAGAAATTCATAGAACAGTTTTGGAATCAAAACTTTTAAAATTATTTAAAGTTTCTTTTTCATAATTATGGACCTAATTGAAAATTTTAATATGAAGACTTATTTTATCTTCTGACTCACTGTAAAACAATATGCTTCAGTGACTGCTGAATTTCGATTTGCTAGTTTTTCAAATAAACAGGTATGAACATTACATTTTTCAGGAATAAATACAACAGAGGTATGAGATGAGAAAAAACACTCAATTATGTACTTAATTTTAGTTTAGTTTACCAATGGGACTTTTTTCATCATAAAGTTGCTTGAACAATTGGTAATGGAATTATTTAAAAGAGTTAAAGACAGAACTCAATGAAATCTAGTAAAATCAGAACATTCAAAAAATTTCTTTAGTGAGACAATCATATTTTGTGATTTATATAAATATTAATTATAAATATTATAAATTGCATTATGAATTATAAATGATAAATATTAATTTTTATCTGAGGTTGCCTTTTTCAAAAAAATAATAGTTTCACCATCACTATCTGGAAAGCATTCTTTTTATGTATGGGAAAGTGCAGTTACTGTGGCTACCTGTGACCAGTTCATAAGGAGTCCTGAATTAAAGCTAAAAAATTGAAAGACCATTTGTTCAGTCCAAGCTCTGATGAAGGAAAAGGGATATACTCAAGCACCAAAACAGATGATAGGGCTACAACCATTGCAAAGCTGACTTGATGAAGCAGGGGACTAGCCACAAAATTTGTAGATTGGGGAGATTTCTGTGGATGAATTCACTCATTCATTCATTCATTTATTCATTTGTTTATGTATGTTCTACAAATATTTACCAAGCGTCTGAGTCTGATATATACATAGAAATGTGTTTGGTGCTAGAAATTCAGAAATAAATAAAACACAGCCCAAGGCTTCAGAAGTCTCATGATGTAGTTTGGGATACAATAAATGCAGTGATAAACATAAGACAGCTGTTATAGAAGCACGCAGGATGTGAATCTCCATTCATTTGTGTCTTGAATATCAGACCTCCTAGTTCTAACAGAAAATTACACGTATGCATTTGTGTCTATTTTCATACATATACATTACTCATTATTACCTATAGAAGAGTACCTATTGCCTTTAACCATCATATTTTTTTGAATCTCGAGAATACAAAATTCTAGTTACTGCATTCCACTTGCCTATAGTTAGGTGGAGCCATTCAGGGACGAGGACTCAAGATGGTAAGTTTTCACTGGAAAGCCAGTGAGATAAGGCTTAATAAAAGATCTTGAATCCAGATTGTATTCAGTAAAAATCATAGTATTCTCAATATGGCTTCAACATTAAGGACAGTAGAGGGTTGTGGCTCTTTACTACAGTATTGGTCATGATGCTGAAAAATATTAGGAAGAACAGAAGTATGAAATTGTATAATCTTACTCCCTAAAACTATCTTTCTCACTTTATCTTTATCCCACTCTTCACACACACATAATTACCCAAGTTGTTTAAAATGTATGAAAAAGTATGAAATAAAAATACCATTCAGAAATCAATAAAATTTAAAGTTGCAGTATGGCATTATTTCAGTAAATGTTGTTTCTGGGGAAAACAATTATGGGGATTCAGAGATGTACAGGGAACAAAAAGAGAAAAAAGCCTTGTGCAGTCCCAGTCCTCGGGGGAAGTTCAGTGCAATAAACATATATTTAGTGTCTACTGTGTATCAGTCATTTTTATTTAGATAGGGGAGACATAAGTATATGTATACAAGCCTAGAAACCTCAAAGAGAGAAGACATCAAAGGAACAGAGAAAATGAAAATGAAAAACCAGAAAAAATAAAGTAAAAGGGGTAGAAGAGATTAAAGACCATAGAATTGAGAGAATGGAAAGGGAAATTAATAATTAGTATATAATAATTTAGGCAATGAACTAGATTATTTCATAAAAGTTTTATATATCTTGTTAAGAATAGCTATACTTTTTCTTCTAAAACTAACATATGTTAATAAAGGCTTTAAGCAATACTGAGGTAAATTTCCAAAATCCCACAACTCATCAAATGTAATATTTGATGATAATCTTCCCAGAAAAATTGTGTGTGTGTGTGTGTGTGTGTTTAAAGTAAGTTAAAAATAGTGATAGTTTTAGAAAATAAAATTATACTATAACTGACATTTTTCAAATAAAAATAAATGTTTTTTTTTTTAGTATTTCAACAAGAAAAAGGAACAAGTTTACCTGGAAAAAATGCTGTACTTTGGATTTATTTTCATGAATGGAAATATTAAGTACTGCAAAATTAGAGAAATTTAAAATAAAGAAAATAATATTTTCTTCATTTTAAAGAAGAAACTATCTTTTAAAAAATTAATATTATAATTTTCCCCTAATTTTAATTACATCTTTCCACACTAGACAGTTTCTATTTCTTCTTCTAAATGATCAGGGCATTAGTACACTTACCTATTTTCTAAACTGCACTTTCACTAGAATTTTAACATTTATATTACTGATTTTACAATGTCTGACATCCCAACATTTATATTCAGTTCTTTTGTCATAATTCTTCTAGTTTTTTCTTTGTTATATATTTAAAGAAACAAATAGTTGCCACCAAGATTTTAACATTGCTTCTTCATTCTTGAGTTTTTAATTTTTATTAATTATTAGCCTGATTTTTAAAATAGGCTCATGGGTACTTTATATGCTGAATTATTAGATGTTTAAGAATATTATCTGCCATCTTGAAGAACATCTTCAATAGATGAAAAATCACAGGATCACTATCTACATCAAAACATTGCATATTATTTTCTACTAACATTTGATATTGAATGCTATTGTGAAGAAATTTAGAACAATTTTTCTTCTTTATTATAATTAACTTTTAAAAAATCTGCTTTTCCTCCATTAATGAAGTTTATTCATTATATTAAGATATGCTTTACTGTAAGCTTTAGTTTAGTGTTTATTTTCCTGTCTTTCTTTAAGTCAAGAAAACTTTTTTCCAAGGGATAGTTTACCATTTTTTTTTGTGTTTCACATTTTCTATTCAGGCACAAATATGTAAATGTTGGATCACCTCTTTTTTCTCTCCCACATTTATCATCTTCTCTATAATAAGTTACTTTCACTTACTTTCCTATTTGTTTTGCGTGATTTTTTTCAACATATTCATCTTTATTTTCATGTGTGGTAGTTGGGAGATATAGTAAGGCATAGAGTGTATCTGGAGTAGTACTTGGCTATAAAAGAGGATACTTTATTTTATTTTCTTACTGCAAGGATACATTTTTCCTCAGTTGGGATTTATTACCAAAAAAATAAAAAATAAAATTGACAAATTTTCTATGTTATGACCTTGCCAATGCTTCACAACCTCTCTGTCTTTCACCTTCTTCACCTCTATCATCTCTACTGCCTGACAGGCTGGGACAAAAACAATAGAAATGACTTACTGGCATGCCTACTTCCTTACCTCCCTCTTCTTTGCCACTCTGCTGTTAATCTGTCTCTTCAAGGTCAATCTCTACCTCTCTCAAGGTAGACCTTATCACCTCAATTCACCTCCATTTTTCCTCAGTTCAATGTAATATGACTTTTCTCACCCTTCCACTAAAAGTGTTTTCATTGAATTATAATTCTAACTCAAAAATCTAGTGGACAATCTTTAATCTGATTCTTATTTGACCTGGTGTACCTCTAAATAAGAAGATGAAACAAAAGAAAAGAAAAACATCTCTATCCTCTATTTACGATCTTTTTTAGGGACAGTGGGACAAGGAATAATGACTTTATTCAGAAAACAAGCAAACTGAGAAAATGGTGGGTTTGTGCTCCAATGAACCATCTTGCCTGATTTAGAATTCAGGCTCCTTTTTTACTAAAAGAGGAGGGAGTAAAGTCAAACACTTCCTGGTTCCCATCAGCCTCCAGAGGGGAATGTGTTAATTTCTTTCTCCCTGCAGTCATTCACAGGTGGCCCTGGTCAGGATGTTACCTTTGTTTAGCTCACAGGAATTTTAGCTTAATGCTCATTACCTGGGAAGCAGGGTTCCAAGAGATGAGCCATTATGTATAATTTAAGCTTATAGACAACATCCCTTTAGTGATTAACTTGTAATAGAATACAAAAGGTTCTTCCCTATTACAGTGCTCCACTGTCAATGTCCACTCCACAACCTTGTGGGAAAAGGAACAAAGACCATTCTGCCGAAAGGAGGTGATGAATATTCCTTAGAATCTTTAGTCAGTCCTTTTTATCTACAACTATTTGAACCTGATGAAATCTCTTAGCACATTGTTATCTAATTCGTTATCAAACATGGGGTTTTGGTTCCAGTTCCCAATACATATACTAAATTCCTGTGCTATTTATTTGGACAAAATTAAACAAATTGGTTGCCCCTTCTCCAGCTACAATGTAATTACCATCTACTTCAGTTGGATAGGCAGACCTGTTGGAAGTATAGTATAGTGCCCGAAGTTTAATATAATTGGCAACTGCTAGGTCTTTTAGCGTTTATAGATTCTCCTACCTAGGCAGACACCTGTCATGGCCTACAATACCATATTTTAAAGGGGCTTAATTTAATCCTGCTTCTGGGAGCCACTGATCCGTAGCTGGGCAACTGGCAAGGCCTTATCCCAAGTTAAATGTCTCAACATATTTCAAGAGACGTTCCTTTTTAATGTATGATTCATTTTCTTGGATTTTCCTGTTGATTGTGGTCTTCAGGATGAATGTTGTTCTAAATGCCTTAATTCAAATCAAGGGATAATTTCCCTAAGGAAGGCTTTAACCACTTCAGAGATTGTCTGTCCATGGAATATGCTTCCACCCATCCTGAAAAACTGTCCACACAAACATTAGCGGGTTATCTGAAATTTCTTGCTGTTCGAGGCATTTGAGTAAAGTCTATTTCAGTCTGCAGTGGGGCAGGTTCCTCTGTGTTGAGTCTCCATCTGAGGAGTTCTGACAGCAGTCTTTGGGTTATTTTTAAGACCTTGGGGGAAAGAGCTCTCTCTCCTTTTCTGGGATTTTCATGAGCTCATCTGTAGGCTTAAAGTATTCTGGTGGGACTCTGATGTCAAACTATTCTGGTGAAAAACTGCACGGTGAAGTCTATCAGAAAGTTAATCAGCTCATTCCCCACTGTCAATTTTACCTGGGGCTCCTGTGCGGAATTAGGTGCCTCAAGTCAAAGGGAGCCCCTGGGCCTCTTTGTTCAGTGTTCCTCTCTTTCTACTTTATAAAAGGCTCTCATCTTTTATTGTTCTTCTTCTGTTTTAGCCTAGGGCAATCTGTTTTCCACCATCCCTCCTCCTTACAGTAAGCATTTTTCCTTCCCCAGTGGCAGTTTACTTCTCTTCGCGTTACTCACCTTCTGGGAATCCAATGCTGCTTCCAAAAAAGTGGAGTTTCATTTTGCATCTTTTTTCTTCTGTTGTTTTCCTCTGTTGAATACTTTAAAAGCAACATCTACCAATTGAGAAGGGTTCAATCCAAATGTACCATCTTATTTTTGCAACTTTCTCCTGATAGCTGAGGCACTTTGCCCAAAAAGGTCAAATTTACCATTCTAATATTTTCAGGGGCCTTGGGATCTGCGTTAGTGTGACATCTGTAGGTCTGAAATCCTTTCCAAAAATTCAGAGAGGTCTTTATTTGTTTTGCTGAATTTCTTGCTGTTCTTGAATATTTTTCTAACTCTTGTGCTTTGGTTTCCCTTTTCAAAGCCCTGCCAAGATGTTTTAATAAGTAGTACTCTAATAAGGACTTTCTTCCCTCACTGGGGTCCCAATTTGGTTCAGCTGTGGGTGCTGCCAAGTGGGCCTCAGGTGTTGAGGATCCTCCCTATAAGGAGAGTTGCAATCTTATGAGGGATGTGATCTTTCCAATTAAACAAGTCTGAGAAACCCAGCCGGCTGTTCGTTTGCATTTAGGCCCCCTACAGGATAGTGGCATAAGGGAAATTGCCCTGCTCTGGAAGTGGCACCCAGCCCAAACCGGGCGCCCTGTCAGGTCTTAGATGGTGATACCAGACCAAGTCCCTGTGGCCCAGAAACTAACACAGGAGGGCAAGTCCTGAGCCCCAGTGTCACGAATTGGGTCTGGATAGGAACAGATGGTGGTGGAAGGGGTGGATATATTGGCATAATGGCCAGAGTGGCTGGGACAGCTAGCTCAGCCAGAGGTGTTAAGGTCTGAAGCAACATATCCTCACTCTCATTCCCTTCCTTTCCTTTTCTTATTTCCTTGATAATAGTACAAATGCTTGCACATAAAGGATTTCATCATTCTTCCCTGCTTTTTCACAAAATAGCTATAGAGTCATTCAAAAGCCACTGTAAAACCATAGACGGCAATTGATCATCTAACCATGAAAAGGATGCCTTTTTACTTGGGCATTAGCCAACTGGGATTGCAATGCAATTGAACAAAAACTTGACTACTGCTGTGACAAACAATTTAAGATAATTACTAAAATTATGACTGATATCATTTACCAGGATATACCAGAATTTTAGGAGTTGCATATAATTTCTAGAATATGCATATTAATAATGTTTACCCATATGATACAGTCTAAGAAGTTTTATCATCACTCATTTGACAGTGCCTCCCATGCAATTCAACACACCAAATAAGCCCAACTAGTTTAATATTCCTCTCTCTGAGATGAAGAGAAAACAAATAATTTGAGGTGTTCCAGGGACCTTCCGGAAAACCAGAAAGTTAGCCAGAGGTCAAATTAACCCCACTTAGAACTTGGTCTTTGGGACGTTTGTCAAAACTATCAAAAAGTTTTAACCAGTGATAATAAAAGATCTTAATGGCAAATACAGATCACTTAAACTCACAATTAACCAAAAGCAGTTCAATATTTTAAGAAAACTTTGTCCTCTTAGAGAACCAAATTCAGATTTTATACCACTTTACCTTTAAGATTAATTAAGATTAATTAAGTCCAATCTTATCTTGGAACTTAGTTTAGTTTCAAGTTATGAAAATCTGGAGACAAATCTAGATTGACATTCCTAAAACATTATTCCCTAAGGTTTACCCCCAAAACTCCTTACCTCATTTACCTCTATTATATTTACTTAAAAGCTTTGTCACATTGTTATTTTTCATGCTGACAAACTTTGTAATGGGAATAATAAGGTATTATTTGATTTCTAGTAAACTTAGGTACAATAAAAGTATTATACTTAATGTTGATGACTCTAAAGACATTATCTGTATCAAAACAAGCTTAAGCTAACTTTAACACCAGATACCAGTATTTAATTCAATACTGAGTATTTCCTAGATCACATGAACCTGAAACTCATTCTGGCCAGTATCTTTTATATTTGAGTATTTATATATCAATAAGTACTTAACTTCCTTTAAGGCAATTAAATAGAGCTCTTTTACAAATTAATTTTGGCAATGCCACACATCTAAAACACATGTACAAACATACAGACAAGGACATAGTTCCCATTCCAAAAGTTTAGCCATGAATCAGGTACAACAATGTAAAACCCATCAGTTATAAAAGGTTGGATTCAAATTAGGCTTTGGTAGATGGGACAAATCAAGGTCACCTGTCTACATAGCTAAACCCTTTTTACTAATATTTATGGAAAAGACACTTCTATTTCTATCTGTATCTTTTGGTGATTTCAGGAACCAAACAGAACTCTTCTTCCTTGGAATGTCCCACTCTTGGACAAGAACAGACTGGTTTTTTTCCTGTTCCTTTCCCCCATTTGATATCAGTAAAAGTTTTAAGTATCACAAAACTGATTTGGCTATAAATAGAGAAACAGTACCACACAAAATGAAACAAAAAACCCAAAGAACAGACAGAAAATCCTAAATAAGACCCTCAAGTTTGGTCTTGGGGTTTTACATACACCAGCGACACAGGAGACCATAAAAGATGTAATTAACACAGCAAAAGTAGCAGTACACGGTGCACAGGGTCCCAAGATAACCCTTTCTAAACCCCCTGTAGAGAACTAGAACAAAAAATTTCACAATTTGTATGGAAACACAAAAGACCCCGAATAGCCAAAGCAATCTTGAGAACAAAAAACGGAGCTGGAGGAATAAGGCTCCCTGACTTCAGACTATACTACAAAGCTACAGTAATTAAGACAGTATGGTACTGGCACAAAAACAGAAATATAGATCAATGGAACAGGATAGAAAGCCCGGAGATAAACCCACCCACATATGGTCACCTTATCTTTGATAAAGGAAGCAGGAATGTACAGTGGAGAAAGGACAGCCTCTTCAATAAGTGGTGCTGGGAAAACTGGACAGGTACATGTAAAAGAATGAAATTAGAACACTCCTTAACACCATACACAAAAATAAGCTCAAAATGGACTAAAGACCTAAATGTAAGGCCAGAAACTATCAAACTCTTAGAGGAAAACATAGGCAGAACACTCTATGACATAAATCACAGCAAGATTCTTTTTGACCCACCTCCTAGAGAAATGGAAATAAAAACAAAAATAAACAAATGGGAACTAATGAAACTGCAAAGCTTTTGCACAGCAAAGGAAACCATAAACAAGACGAGAAGACAACCCTCAGAATGGGAGAAAATATTTGCAAGTGAAGCAACTAACAAAAGATTAATCTCCAAAATTTACAAGCAGCTCATGCAGCTCAATAACAAAAAAACAAACAACGCAATCCAAAAATGGGCAGAAGACCTAAAGAGGCACTTCTCCAAAGAAGAAATACAGATTACCAACAAACACATGAAAGAATGCTCAACATCATTAATCATTAGAGAAATGCAAATCAAAACTACAATGAGATATCATCTCACACCGGTCAAAATGGCCATCATCAAAAAATCTACAAACAATAAATGCTGGAGAGGGTGTGGAGAAAAGGGAACACTCTTGCACTGCTGGTAGGAATGTGAAATGGTACAGCCACTATGGAGAAGAGTATGGAGGTTCCTTAAAAAACTACAAATACAACTACCATATGACCCAGCAATCCCACTACTGGGCATGTACCCTGAGAAAACCATAATTCTAAAAGAGTCATGTACCAAAATGTTCATTGCAGCTCTATTTACAATAGCCAGGAGATGGAAGCAACCTAAGTGTCCATCATCGGATGAATGGATAAAGAAGATGTGGCACATATATACAATGGAATATTACTCAGCCATAAAAAGAAACGAAATTGAGTTATTTGTAGTGAGGTGGATGGACCTAGAGTCTGTCATATGGAGTGAAATAAGTCAGAAAGAGAAAGACAAATACTGTATGCTAACACATATATATGGAATCTAAGAAAAAAAATGTCATGAAGAACCTAGGGGTAAGATGGGAATAAAGACACAGATCTACTAGAGAATGGATTTGAGGATATGGGGAGGGGGAAGGGTAAGCTGTGACAAAGTGAGAGAGTGCCATGGACATATATACACTACCAAACGTAAAATAGATAGCTAGTGGGAAGCAGCTGCATAGCACAGGGAGATAGCTTGGTGCTTTGTGACCACCTAGAGAGGTGGGATAGGGAGGGTGGGAGGGAGGGAGACGCAAGAGGGAAGAGATATGGGAACATATGTATATGTATAACAGATTCACTTTGTTATAAAGCAGAAACTAACACACCATTGTAAAGCAATTATACAATAAAGATGTAAAATAATAATAATAATAAAAAAAACCCTGTAAAGAGCTCAACAGGTATTGTAGCCACACATTATTACAATAAGATATCATCTTCCTCTCATCCATGGGGTCATAGCTCTAATCAGATCCCTTATCCAAAATGTGCCTCAGAGGGCTTTCTTTAGGGATAGTTGATACAGTCACCCTTTTTCAAGACAAACAAAACACAAACAAATGCTAGCATCCAAAGAAACCAACGAACTGGTTCAGAAATCGGGTAGAAGTCCAATAACTCTTTCCTCTTTCCAACAGGGTACCCCACAAGACAAACTGGCTTATTCCAGAGAAAAAGCCCTAAACGGAGAATAAATAAAATTCCCGGCTATACATACTGGAGTGACTTACCCTACTCTACGGAGCCTGACAGCTCCCAGAAGCCAATTCCTTGCTCCAGCTGCCAAGTGCTGGGGCAGCTGGTGCTGATTTGGGGAATTTTGGAGGGCAGATCCTCATGACAAGTGGTCCTGGCAGCTGCTAGGGCCTTACCTGAAAATTCCCCACCCAGGGCTGGCTGGCTACGAGCAGCAAGGCTCCTGGCTGGCTTTGCCAAAATTTGTTGCCTAGTCTAAGCTTGTACTGCTCGCTGCACTACAAGCTTAGACTCAGTAACAAAAGATGGTGGGCTTGTACCCCAAAGAACCGTCTTCTATTTATGATCTTAATAGCACCAATATCCTCTAATCACTTAAAACTGAAATCTAAAATTTATTTTTGATTCCCAGCTTTCCTTTAGTTCTTCACATTCAAAACCTGTTTTCCCAACTCTGACAATTCTAAATATTTTCTGTTACTTCTTATCCAACAGGCAGACTATCTTTAAAGCAACAGTTAAAAGCAAATGTGTATACATGTCAAGCATGCATGCCTGTATGTGTGTGTGTCCATGCACACACACACAGAACAAAGTTCAGGGATGATCGATGTGCCCAGAACTTCGCAATCAGAAAACCTAGAAAGTTAAAATTCAGCATGAAAGTAAGTTTTGTACTTTATAGTTGAGAATGGGTGGCTTTCTTCTTACGTATCGGTAGAGGAATGGTGCATCATGATCTTTTCAGTTCCTAGTGTCTGGGAAGGTGTAAATTTAACCTGTTTCTCTCAATCTTCATAAAGGATATCTTAGATGCTCTACATTTTTCACCTAGAAAGCTCCAGCAGAATTTAATCTATTTCAGTCATTGTCCAGATGGCTTCCAGAGTCTATAATTATAGCACTATGATCCTGTTGTGCTGATGTTTAAAATCTTTTAATTCCATCCACTTAATGATAAAAGAAAAATGCATAACACATTATTCACATCTTTCTTAATTTGACCTCTGTCTACTTTTCCTGCCTTATTTGCATGTATACCATGCCTCTGCTAATCAAATTATTTACAATTCTCCAAAGGTGCCCTGCTTGTTCTCTCCATCTTTTGCAAAATTTTCCTCTATCTGGAATGTGTTTGCACTATTTCCTGGAACTTCCCCAAGATTTAACATTTTCAATTTACTGATTTTGAAATTTCTTCATTTCATTCATCCCACACATGCAAAACATAAGTTTTTTGAGTTCTTTGAAATCAGACTTGAAAATTCCCTTCTCCATTGCCCCATTCTGCTTTATATATATGTTTCTCTTATATAGTATATTGGTTTCTTATTGCTACTTTAACAAATTATGACAAACTCAGTGGTTTAAAACAACACAAAAGTTATTATCTTACAGTTCTAGAGGTCACAAATCTGAAATGGGTTTCACTGTGCCAAAATCAAGGTGTTGGCAAGGGTATATGCCCTCTAGAGGTTATAGGGGGAGAATCTATTTCCTTTTCTTTCCCAGCTTTTAGGGGTCACTTGTAATCTTGGCTCCTGGTTCCCCCTTCCACCCTCAAAGCCAGCAGTCTAGATTTTTCAAATCCCTCTCTGACTCTGACTCTCAGCTTCTGTCGCCAAACATTTTCTCTTCTGACTCAATCACCTCCCCCTTATAAGGACCCAATCTCAAACAGCTGCCTAGGCTATAAGCTATAGCCAATCAATAATTTCCATTCTTTGCTTCCAAATTTTCTCTATATAAGTCTTTTCCCTATGGGGGAGCACTTCTAACCACTTCTGGTTTCTCACTGCCTGATTTGAATGTATTTTTGCTCAAAAGAACTCTTAAAAATTTTAATACACCTCGGTTTATCTTTTAACGTCTCTGAGAGCTACATTCATCAAAATTCCTTCCAATGCTTCTAAAAATTACAGATTCATGGGTCAGAGCTCAGATTTTCTAAATAAAATCTCTGGACTTGAGGCCCAGGAATCTTCATTTTAACAGATTCCACAATAATTATTACACAAACTAAAGTGTAAAAATATTACTAGAAGTCAGAGGCTGTGTACTATTTTTCATCATTTTACCTCGAGTTTCTAGCACACTATCTGATGCATACCAGACCCCAATAAATGAATGATTAAATGATGAATGAATGGATGTTTTAGATAACCTTTAAAATTACTTTCAACCACAAAATAGACCTTTTGATTATAAGGTGAAAGAGAGAAAACATGCTTTTTAAAAGAACATAGATTAGGCAATTTCTAAATTACCTTCCAGCATAAATTTGCTTGTATATACAATTCATATAAAAGGAATCTTCAGGATAGTCCAATTTGATAAGGGAGACAGCAAAGCAATAATCTTGAATAAGAAGATATAGCCATCTCCCAGCATTGTCATCCTCCCTTCTGGGAAATTTAGAACAGAGTCACAGAGCAACCTCAGACTGATGTGTTTACTTTTAAACACTTGGGCAACAAATAATTTTATGATGAAGCTAGAGCCATGAATATGAAAGTGATTTGAAAATCATAAAGTAATGGATAAATATAAATGGCTTTTATTAGAGTTGAAACAGGTTTTAAGCTTGAATTCCTTCTTTAATTTTCCCCTGTTCAGAAAAGCAGTGATGTTGCTTCCTGTGGCAGCGACAGAGGTGTGCTGCTCAGATCTCCTTTCAAGATAGAACTTGCTCTCCAGCTGTAAAGAGAGAAGTTGGTAGCTTCCAACTACAGCACATTTAGTATCCACCACAGCATTAAGAGTCAATGCCATGCTCCTCCTGGGAAACTCCAGCCAGTGTCTAAGCATGACAGAATGACTATGCCTTGGTCATTTCTGATCAACGTGGGACCCCTCTAATAGGCAGTCTGCTTGGGAGTTCTCCATTGGTTTGGCTGAGACTTTGCCAGATCTGAATTACAGTGTGCGGCTCTTCTTGCTCAATTTTTCTTTCTCTTCTCTTTCCTTCCACAAGTGTCTAATCTTCTTCATAATCTGCGGGGTTTCCCTGCTCAATCCTGTTTTCTCACACTTTATCTTTCACAGGCATTATCTCTGTCCCCCCACCCCCTGAGAAAAAACTCTTGCGCACTTAACTTTGTCTCAGTGTTTGTTCCCTGAAGGATCCAAACTGACATAGCCCGGACCGAGGCATGAACCCACGTCCCCTGCACCGGCAGGCGGACTCTCAACCGCTGTGCCACCAGGGAAGCCTCTCCATTTATACTTTAATTTCGTTGGGAAAATGTGTACTTGTCTTTTTCTCTACCTAGAAAGTAACTTCAGAGATCACATTTGAGCTTACTTCTTATTGCACAAGAATTATCAAGTAAACATACAGAAATGTCTGTAAATATTTTCTAAATCAATGACATAAAATACCCTTTATGTGAAAGGAGAGAACACAGATTTAAACAGTGACAAGCTTAGATGTGCTAATAAAATAAAACTTGATGCTCTATAACTCATCTATTCTTCCCACTGTTTCATGGAGTAGTATGAAAACCTGTTGCCCAACTGACTAAAACTCCATTTCCTCTGATTTAAACACTCATATCAGTTTAATCTAGCTCATTTGAGATAAATTCTCAATCATTAAAAGTTCTGTTCAACCTTTCTTTGTTTCTCCCTCTGGGAGAGTTCACTTTGTCCTTCTGGAAGTAAGAGAACAGCCCTGATAAACCTAAATAACAACAACAACACAAATTTCTATGGGCCAGGTACTATATTCACTTTATAGTAATAATCTCATTTATTCTTCATAAAAATTCTATGAAGGTGTTACTTATTGTTAATCTCTCAAGGGAATGAATTATGGTTTAGAGAGTTTAGACAACTAGCAAAAAGAACTGGGAAACTGCAACCCAAGTATGACTGCCCCAAGACCACAGTCTAAACTAGTATACTTTCATCTCAGACATAAAGTTTTACATGATATTCATCTAGCAAAAGGTATAGCTTTCTCCAGAGATGTACTTCTTTCCAAACACAAGCGGGAAAAACACTTTGAACTGCCCACTGGAGTCCACATGTGTGAGAACCTAAGACAAAACTCAAATAGGAAATTTAAAAGAAAGGCATTAATTAATTGGGCAAGGGATATTTTCTACTTTCAGACCATCAAAAGCACTACATTTTCCCCTTACACTTCAAATTACCTGATTGACTTATCTACTAAAGACAGACCTAATCTGAACAAATGGCCATAGCCCTGAGAGCTTCCAAAGCTGATATGCAAAGATGGTTGGGATTCAAGGCAATGCAGAATGTGCTGCAGGAAGCTTTCAAAGTACAAATTAACCCATTTATTATGTCTGTGATAAAGTGGCATGTTTTCCTTGTATAATATTTTTCATGTTTTCCATAAACCATAGTTTAGCATCCTTTTGGAAGATTAAAACTAGAAGTCATTCCTAGTGCTAACAAATATTTTGGTTGAGTGGTATAATTACTCTACTGGGCCTCATAACTTGGCAGCTGGTCTCTTCAATTACACTTTTTAAGTAGGACAAAACTCTGAAAGAAAGCAAACCCTTGATCCTAAGTCCTGCAATGGGATTGGACATGCTGTGCTATCTTCCCAAGGCACATTTCCTTAGGCAAAAGTGTGTCTTTGCAGATGGTTACTTCTGGTCACTTACTATTACCACAAACAATTACATTCTCTTTTCTGGTTCCTATAGGCCAGCTATCTAAAATTAAATTAAAATGTACACATTTTTGTCAGGAGAACAGACTTAATTAAATAAACCATGATAACTAATCATTCCTTCTGAAAAACATGCTGCGGTCGACATAGTTTCAGTGAAACCTCAGTAATGGTGTTTCAAGTGTCATGATTTTAGTTTTATTGTTATATAAAAAAATCCTCAGATTGAATTGTTTCTTTTTTATATAATAGGGGAAAATAGTAGTTCACCTTTTCTTGGATTATATATCTTCCTTTCTATTCTGAGTAAGTGTTGGCTGTTTTTGTCTCTGCCTTCCCATCCTCCCCAAGCTAGAATCAAAGATACTCTCTATATGCATACTTAACCCTATCCAGTATGTGGAGTACGGAACTGACTATTTTGCTGGTCAAAATTTGTCAAGTATTGGCGATGTCACATGATGCAACCAACTAGTATTCAAGGCACTCTTAAACAATGCAGTCCACAACCAAGTATGTTCTTGAATTAGTCTACATGTCAGAGATCCAGACCTGATGTTTCTGGGATGAGCTATGTGCAGATGTAGGTCGAACAAGCCAGTTTTTACTCATCTAGGTGTCATGTACTCATAATTTTGGATTTCAATTTTCCCAAATTCTTTCTTTATGCCTTTTAGTTCCTTCCTTGATTATAGCTCTTACATTTTAAATTATACTTAATACCAGACCTCATGCATTTGCTAGTGATCCTGAGGTGTCTCAGAACATTTTTTTTTTGCCAAAACTAATGAATATGAGCATTTAAAATAATTGATTAATTAATTAATTAAATTTACTTTTGGCTGCATTGGGTCTTCATTGCTGCACGCGGGCTTTCTCTAGTTGTGGTGAGTGGGAGCTACTCTTTGTTGCGGTGCGCGTGCTTCTCACTGTGGTGGCTTCTCTTGTTGCAGAGCACAGGCTCTAGGCACATGGGTTTCAGTAGTTGTGGCGTGCAGGCTCAGTAGTTGTGGCTTGCAGGCTCTAGAGCACAGGCTCAGTAGTTGTGGCTCATGGGCTCCGTGGCACGTGGGATCTTCCCGGAGCAGGGATCAAACCAATGTCGCCTGCATTGGCAGGTGGATTCCTAACCACTGCACCCCCAGGGAAGTCCTTTTTTAAAAAATTAATTAATTAATTAATTTTATTTTTGGCTGTGTTAGAGCATTTTCATAAAGTGGGTAGCCACTTTTTATGGCAGTCCCTGGAACTACAAATTGGATCCAAAATGTAGCTTGATATTTTTCACTAATTTATAGTTCTAATAAAAATCAATTAAGAAGCAACAATTAGGTTGAAACAAGGACTGTATCAATACATTCAAAAGAATCAATTGATTTTATTTTTCCATAATGTCACACAGTTTCTTTCTCGTATGCGGTCATTATCCTCATACATTCTTTGAAGTACAAGTCCCTGAGCAAGAAATCCACTATTTAAACTTTCATCAAGTTATCAAAACTTCTTAACAATGAGGGATAAAGGGAAAATGAGTCTTACATACAACTTGTCCCTATCCTTACCACTTCCACAGTCAGACAGTTTTAAAGACTAAAAGCATTTTAAACTTCTGAAAAAAAATCAAAAGAAAAGTAAGTTTTTTGCCCCAGCTTCAACTGTTTTGTTCACTTACATATTTTCTCTCTTTTATTCTTTATATTTCATCTAATTGTTTTTTCCTTCTCATTCTTACTCTGTTCCCTCTACCTCTCCTTCCTCCTAGATGTGCTTCCTTTTATTTTAATAGTAAGTGTCAAACAACATGCCATATATGTTGGGAAGTGCTGAGAAACTAAGTCCACAAAATTTCTGGGTTAGAAACATGCCAAAAATTTATAAAATGTTTAAAAAATATATTTTCCTCTTTGAATTTTGTTTTGTTTTATTATTGCTCATGATGCAAAATGAGAAACATCCAACTCCTCTAAAAAGTATTTTATGAAAAAATAGTCAACCCAACTTTAATGGGCAAAATTTTGTTCCAGTTTGTTCTTGAAAGGTTTTCCCAAAGTTAAGTTCAACACCATAGTCATTTCCTAATTCTGCCCCAGAAGGGGAAAAGGTTGTTTGTGTAAAGAGCATGGATCTTTTCCCTTCCCAGCTGACTAACTTTGACAAATAATCTTGTCTAGATCAATGTTATAGACCTGGCAACATTCTAATGATCATTAAGTGAGATGACACAAACATGGTTCCAAAAAATCTAGATGTTAAATACATGTTCGTATCTCTCACTCTTATGTAGTCAACTTGTCTGTATGAGTGTTACTGATAGGGTTACAATAATTAAGGAGGAAATGAGGGCTACTTATTTATTTATTTACTTATTGTCTGAGTTGTATAACTTTGATTTCATGGTTACAGATACAAAATTCATTATCTGGATACTGCTTTAAAATCCACAAAATCACTTTACATATCATCTTTCTCATTTTATTTAAATAGAATTATGAAGTTGAGTGGGTAAATATTATGACTTACAAATGGAAAAAGTGGGTCAGAGGGTCAGAGTAGTTTCATTGTTACAGCTGGTGGTTGACAAGCTGAATCCAAAAGCTAGGTCTCTTTTTTTTTAATTAACTTTTATTGGAGTATAGTTGTTTTACAATGTTGTGTTAGTTTCTGCTGTACAGCAAAATGAATCAGCTATTCGTATACATATATTCCCTCTTTTTTGGACTTCCTTCCCATATAAGTCACCACAGAACATTGAGTAGAGTTCTCTGTGCTATACAATAGGTTCTGATTAGTTATCTATTTTATGCACAGTAGTGTATATATGTCACTCCCAATTTCCCAATTCATCCCACCCAACTCTTCCCCTGCTGGTATCTAAATGTACATTTTCTACGTCTGTGTCTCTATTTCTGCAAAAGCTAGGTCTCTTGACATCTATTCAAACTGTATTCCTAATATAGAGTGTATAATTAAATTTAAGAACAATGTTTATCATAATATATGGTAGACAGCACTGTTTCGTGGTGGCCCACATAACATAATAATTAAGAGCATGGACTCGAGATCCAGATTTTGAGTGTGCAAACCTCAGCCCTGCCAATTAACTTATGCTTTTGTGCTCCTAGTTTTCTCATTTGCAAAATGGGTATAATATTAGTTACTACTTCATTGGGTTGTTATGAAAATTAAGTGACTTAATGTATGTAAATTGTTTAGCATAGGACTTGGCACATAATAATTGCTATATGTGTTTGCTGTCATCATTATTATCATTGCATAAGCTAGAAAGAATTATAAGAGCAAATCTGATGGTGAATAATATAAATCCATCAGATATGGGATATAATCAGATATTTCATTTTTATTTACTTCTCAGTGAAAGATGTATATTAACCATATTTTACAATTGAGTAAATTTATGCTCAAAAAAGTAAAAAAATACTCATTCAAGTTCATGCAACTAATACGTGTTAGAAAAGGGTTTAAATGAAAATCTTTCTTCAAAGCCCATGTGCCTTCCACTCTAACACAAAATGTCTCTTAATCTAGTATTTTAGTTTTCACATGAGCAAAGGAGGGTCAAGGGAGAATAACTGAGTCCTAGGAATGATGTCTAGTTAGTAACTAGCTTAAACTAGGACCCAGAACTCCTAAATCAGAGTTCAGTGCTTACATGAAACCAGGCTATGACCTAAATAACTGTTTTGTTTTGTTTTGTTTTAATTGCTCATGATCTCATGTTACTGTCAGTGCTTTTTATGTTAAAAACTTATTGTAGAGAATAAGGAAAGGGAAGCAGTTTTTAAAATTAATGAGGCATTTGTTCTCTTTATGTACAAATCCTAACAAAACGACAGGCAGACTGATACATAATTCATAGAAGCTAACAAATTACAGTGCATTTGCAAAAATGACCTGTTCTTTCCTACTTATTTTCTGCATGGTACATTAATGTAAAGAATAACATAGTGGTAAATATAGACAGTGTAGTACAACAAACAATATTGGAATAATGTACTGATATAACCCATGCCAGAAATGCTAGCAGAGCAATTAGAGGGCTCACACAGTTTGAAAATGAGGTTGAAAGGTCAACCAAGCTTTTATTTCAGCAAATATTATTTTATGCTTTATATTCTTTTTACAGCGAGGATTCAATTCTTTATTACTAGAAAGACCAATCAGATATTACAAATTCTATTCTTAAATCCTAGCAAATGGATGTTGTTTAGGCTTTCAAGAATCACATGAACACATTAAGTATACAGACTTGTACCACTAAGCTATGCCTCCATAAGAACTGAAAATTACTGTAACCCCAAGTATAACATTCAAAATGGCAGATTTCCAGATCTGCCCCTGGAAGAGACTGTGTTAGCTGACAGGGAAAGGACTGCAGGTGAAAAGAAAAGCTTTCTTTTCTCAAGGTTAAGGGGTACAGTTTCACCTTCATCATTGCTTTTCAGTTCTGGGATGAGAACCCACTAACGGCCTAGATAGATTATGGATACCTCAGACAAAATTACAGGCTCTGAGACACTGGGGAAGAAAACCAAAATAAACACAAATAAAAACAATCAGATAATAAAAAAATTAAATTATAAGATATCTGGGGTACTTGGAAGCATATATTAATAAAGCTTGTAATAAAGAGAAAGCAGGCAATTTTTAAAAATATTATTATTCACATAATATTAGCCTGCATAACATGTGGTTGGAAAAATGCCAACTGATATTTTAAGCTGTAAACTAGGATCCTTCCATATGTATGGCACTTGTATGTATGGATATTCATTTTACTGTTATTCTTCTCCATTAGTGGTGCTTATCTCGTGAATGTGCTTCTTTTTATTTAACATAATATTCCCCATACAGATCAGAACTAAGAGCTTCTTGGCATTAAGAGGACAGAATGGCCACAGATTACATCAGAATTCAAATACTAAAGAGAGCAGACACCATATATGTGTGCATTAAATGCATGGTAATTGTTAGACGTATTATTAAGAATCCTTTAAAATAACAAAGACACAGATTCCTAAATTCAAAACTCTAAGCTTTGTTTGTCCATATCCATGTTCATAAACATGCATTGCCTGGGAGTATATGAATATCTTTTGAGGCAAAATCATAGAAATAGAATCAATCAATATTAATTGGTGTTTTTGATAGTCAAGAGAAAGTGCTATGTGACGTGAGTAAATAATGACATAAATTTTCTTCCCTCCTCGTGAGGGTATCTACCAGTCCTTCGGGAAGAGATAGCATATGTGTTAAAAATAGGGTCTAGTGAAACCAGGACCAGCAACAAGAAATCCGATTGCTAGATCCTCTAAGGAAAAGAGAATGTTGCTTTGGAAGTTAGCTAGTGTTAATCTACGGAATGTTTAGTTTAACAGAGCAATTAGAGGACTCACACAGTTTGAAAATGTTGGGGAGGGTTCTTTGGGTGAGATAGTGTATTAGTTTCATACGTTGCTGTAAAAAATTACCACATATTTAGCAGCTTAAAAACAATATAAATTAATTTTCTTACAGTTCTGAAGATTGAGAAGTCCAAACTGCATTCATTGTATAGGCTAAAAATCGGTGTTGGCAGGGCTAGTTCCTTCTCAAGGCTCTAGGGGAGAATCCACTTCATTGTCTTTTCCAGTTTCTAAAGGCTGCCTGCCTTTCTTATCCCATGGCCCCTTCCTCCAACTTCAAGGCTCATCCACAACAATCTCTGCTCTGGAATCACAACTGCTCTCTGACTTTGATCCTCTTGCCTCCCTTTTGTCAGAACCTTTGTGATTATATTGGTTTTACTTGGATAATGTAGGATAATCTTTCTATCCCAAGATCCTTAACTTAATTCCACCTGCAAAGTTCCTTTTGCCATATGAGGTAATATATTTACAGGTTCCAGGGATTAGAATGTGGACATATTTAGGTGAACATTTCTCTGTCTACCAGAGATGGAAATGCATGCACAGTGGTATCAAATTAAGTGCCCAAGTCCTATACCATGACAATACTCAGAGGCTCTGGAAGTCATGCTTTTTGAGGGACTGTCATTTTAATAATAAATACTTTTCAGTAACCGATACATTTGTAACAAAGTGCTCTATGTCAGAGATAAGTTGTGTAGATCCACTTCCTGTTTTTAAAGAAACTTCAGTCTAGTGTGGGTTTCTAAAAACTTTTTGACCATGATCCATTGTAGAAAATACATTTTTCTTTACAATGCAGTTCACATTTACTTCATGTGTATATGGGTGTTGGTGAAACAATTTCATAAAACAATTCACAGCCTAGTAGGAATCTAGCATTTTCTATACTATCCTTTTCATTTAAAGAAAAATGTATTGATCATCACCCTTTATTGTGCTTTTATTGACAAAAGATACAGGTAACTAAATGTATAAAGTATCTACTGATTTTATAGGTAAAACACATAGATACATGTATCAGAGTGTAATAAAATATTCTGATGCATTATTTAAGGTGAACCTTAAAATGTGAGTAACCATTGGCACTCAGAGCCAATGGGTGGAGTAGTCCAAGCAAAGAAGGCAAAACCTAAAAGTATTACCCAAAGTGGCATAGTCAGGAAACTTCAGTCCTAAGAGTTCAAAATGGCTGAAAAATAGGGTATAATTGGAAGCTTGTAAAGAGATGAGGCAAACAAGTAAGTTAGAAAGATGAACTAATCATGGGTCTGTTTGAAGGCTTTCATTCATTCAGGCTGTACCAATTGTGAGGTCCAGTTAGATCTAGATTGGGAATAAATGATGAATGAAAATACAATGAATTTGCTCTCAATGAATTTAAACTTTATCATACGGGCAGTGGTTATGTCACTAAAAATTTGTATATAGAAAAAAAACATAATGATTTTTGTATTTTAAAGAAACCTATAATTGAGAATGGATTTAGTGTGTACAGGTGAAAACTTTTGTCTAGTGAGAAATAGAACTAAGTCTATATTAGTGGCATGGTATCTTAGAGGGGATAGATTTTTAAAATATTAATAAGATAGAATTTACAGGATTTAGAGATTGGATATGAAAGCTTTGGGAAAGGAAAAATGGATGATAATTTCTGTAGTCTTAATTTTAGTGACTGGGGGTAAGGAATCACCAATCAATGAAGAAGGACATACACATTAAAAGCAATTTTAGGATAACAGATACTAAGTCAATAATAAAAAAAATCAAATGGATACATACAGGAAATGGAAGAATATATAGATCTGGGCTACAGGAGAGCAGTTGGGGTTCAGATTGTGCATTGTTAAACTATAGGTGGTATTTTAACCAATGAAACTAGGATAAATCACCCAGGAAAAGTATGTAGAGAAAGGAGAGAAGAAAGGATAGATTCACAGATAGCAGCATTTAAAGGATGAGCAGAATGGGATATTTCACAGGTAATCTTGTAATGGGAGTGGAACGATAGTAAATAATATAGTTGTGTGATTAAAAAAAGGAAGAGTTTTGAGATTATATGAAGTGGTTGAAAGTGGATACAAGAGGTCATAGAAGATAAGAAGTGAAGAATGTCAACCCAACTTGGTTATCAGGATACCTCTGGTAGCATTAGTTGAAGTGAAGTCTCAGAATGGTGAAGGCGGTGGACAGATTTTAGTGGACTGAGGAATAAAGGAGTAAAGAGTGTGAAGATGGTCACTGCAGCCTACAGTTTTCATAAGCCTGTTCTTGAAGGAAAGGTAAGAGGGAATTGCTTGAAGAGAGCACAGTATAGAAGGTTTTTGTTTTTAAGAGGGGGGCAACTTTGAAATATTTTTTGTTTTAAGAAGAAAAATGTGGGAGTCAGACTAGAAGTTTTTAATTTAGTGTTTAAATAGGTACAATGAGAGCAAGAAGGACAGAATGTATATTGTGGTCAAAATGACCCCTTGCCCTTCCTGTTATAGTGTATGCTATCTGTACAGTAAAAACAAAATATCTTAACTGACTCTTACATTTTAAAAACCTGAGTCCAGTTGATTGTTCACAGTAGAACTCGAGAGCTTTCCACTTTAATTTTTGGTTCTCTTCTCCTTCTCACTTGTAAAACCACCAAGGGCAATTAACATAAACAGGCCTGTGATACTCCTGACTTTGCAAGATAATTGACACAGCAGGAAATGCATTCTGGGGCAGACAGTTCCTAGAAGAGTGGGTGGAATCCTAATGGGAGACTGAGGAAGAGTAAACAAGTTAATAATTCCAGTCTGTATATAGCTCTCACATCATTAAAGTCTCAAAGTTATTTTTAAAAGGCCAACAACCTGAAGAGAAATTTTTCCCTTTACTTCAGTTTCTTCAGGGACCTGGGCTTTCATTATTAGTGTTGTTTTTGTCTGATAGTGGTGTTTATACAGACTTTCTAAAATAGACTAAAAGTCAACCTAATTGCTAGTTTTGCATAACTTTCCAAGTTACTATTTAAGCAATAATGACCTTCAGACTGGATATTTTCTTGGCGTTAATGACCAATGGAAAGCTTTGGTGGTCTGAGGTAAAGCCAGGGGCCTTTAATAGAGAACTGTCATTAACGGTCAGAAAATGTCTAACTGGGAGGTCATTATTGTGATTATAAATCATAACAATGTAAATAAAAAGGCAAAGAATTCAAAAGTTACAAGCTGAACATCAAGTTGCCATGGCTACTGTATTTTCCTAGATATGGCAACCCAGAATACTAACCAAAGGAAGACAATTGTCAATTCTTGTTATTCCATTTAGGGTTATAATTGCTGTTTGAATACAAATATTGGTCCGTAGAATCTGAAACAACTAACATTCCTACTGTATGAAGGTAAGAAGAACCTTTGGACTGAAGGGGACCTAGGGAGATTATTCATTCCAATTTCTACTATTACAATTATGACAAGCTGAACTACATTAACATCTTATGTTTACAGGTATCCAAAGAAGGAAAGTATAGACATCTGAAGTAGGGGGGGATCCAGTTTTTGTGGAGTCTGAGGCTCATAGAATTTGAGTATTGCTTTTAAAAGAAAAGAAATCCAAATTACTAATATAAAATACCCATTTTGCCAGTGCCCCTGACACAAGAAGAAATGTGACAGAGGCAAGCATTTTACTGACTGCCATTAAAAAGTCTTACTCTTGCAAAATATACAAAATCATATGACTACACAACATATTGCAAGGGTCCTCCCCAATGTAAAAGATGAAGGGCTTTTTCAATCTAAGGTGATCTCCTGTCAAGAATCCTAGAAGTTTAGACAGAGAAAGAAGCCAATAAATTATCCAATGCAACATCTACACTGTACATGAGGAAACTCAAAAACGTTCAAGTGAGGAGGCTTAAGCTAGCCAAGTCCTCTAACTCATACCTTTCTGCCTCCAGGTACTTTTAAGTCTTACTGGCTTTTATAGGAGGGAGACTAACTGGAACCTAAGTGACATTCTTTGGGAATTTCTGATGAACCAGTGAGGTAGATTAAAAGGAGCATATGCACATGAAGCTTCTTGAGGAAATAAAACATCCTGGAAAAAAAAGAGCTAATTGTTAATTTTAAAAACAGATTGTGTGGTGGAAACCACTAGCTGTTAAACTAAATTTCTTCTCCCCTTCTTTTACAGTAAATGAATTGTGGCTGGAACATCTCCTCCCAAGTAGACCGGCAGGTCTTAGCCCCCTCTTGCAGCCAGGTTTTGCTCTGATTGCTGAGGGTCAATGGTAAATAAAAAATATAGAATTTCTCTTTTAATTTCAATGCATTGTGACATGCCACTGTAACTACGTGGTTTGAAAGAGGAGAATCTGGATACTTCTTATAGTAAATATTTAAAGACTATCTATTTCTTGTTTAAAACTGCTAATAGATATTTTCCTGCTAATAGATATTAGCAGGAAAATAGATATTTTCCTTGGCCATTTCAAAACATATTAGTAAATGATTAAAATCTTAGAGTATGTAAATAATAAAATGTCTCAGAGAAGATCAATTGTAAAGGCATGAGTGTCCAATAAAAGCCAACCTGTGACACTGCAAATAGTTTATTAAATCTTTCTTATTAATTTTTTGACAATCTTGGTTTTAATTTTTAGATTATCACATTGGTCCTGTTATAATTTATTAATAAAAGGACTAAATGAGCCGGAAATATTTCCAAATAACATTGTCAAAATCATCTCTCTTTCCAGTCAGGTATAAAAGATACATGCATTTGTATGATCATTTCACTATTAACCACAGAATTATTTTATTTTATCATATAAATTGGTATTGATGTATATATATTACATACATTATATATACTGACCTCTCTCTCTCTCTCTCTCTATATATATATATATGACCTCTCTCTCTCTATATATATATGACCTCTCTCTCTCTCTCTCTCTATATATATATATAGATATATATATATAGAGAGAGAGAGAGAGAGAGATTGATTGATTGTCACTTCTTGGTCAAAATTCAATTTGTTTGAACAGCATTTTTTGATTAAATAAATTTTGATATTGACCTTGAGAGAAGAAAGTCGATAACTGCATAAGATATCTCCAACCATAGCAACCAAATATTCAGCCTTCTGTCAGCTGCACATCATCAGACTAGCATGGATGCCCATGAGATTGGCAGTTTTGCAGGGCTTATCTAAAGGGAAAAGGGTTATATAGACTTATGAAAACTCTCAGGAGAAAATGAGAATTAAAAAGGTAAGAGCTGATTCTCAGATGCCTGAGTAGATCTCCTAATGACTAAAGAAACCACTGTGATTTCCAAAAGGAGGATTTCCACAAATGTCAAGTTTCTACGCCCTCCTCTTCTGCAGTCTGGTTCCTGTAGTTTAGAAACTAGAGCATTTCTGAATGTAACTTCTTCTGAAATCAGACTTTTAGAGAAATTATTACCCTGTGCCTTCTCAGTTTTACATTCCAATCTAATTTATTATCTATTCCACTAACTATTTTCAGAGAGGAACTGAACTCGGATCAAAAAGAATACTTTTCACCCACAAGTTCATCAGAATTAAAAGTCAAGACTTGTACTAAACAGTTCCTTTGAACATGATGTTCTTTACTTATTGGGGATTAGCGTAAAAACTAGAACTGTCTTCTGGTGATATGAGGTAGTTACTTTCGATCGCTGTTGCTTAAATTGCAATGACATTTTCTAAAGTTCCAACTCCAAGGACACTAACCTGCGACTGCTGGGTTCTGTCTGAGAAAGCACAATACAGGACATCAATAGAAGTAAACATATGGGGACCAGTTAATGCAGAGGGTAACACAGCCCCCTTGACACCCTAAGGATATGGGTTTAGAACCAGTTGAGCTCATTACTTCAAGAAGGCTAAGGTCAGTCCCTGTCTGTTTTCTACCCATTGAAAACCATGCCATCATTCAGCATAACTGACAAGTTATTTCTGCAAGGGGACTGTGCAATAAAATAGAATTTTCTCTGCATTTTTTAAAAAACAATATCCAAACACCCAAGCAATTCTGACAGTTTCGGGTGCTGACTGTATTATAAAGTCTCTGAATTATATTTCAAGCTTGACTTGGCTTCTTATACTTTTCTACAGCACTCAAAACAATTAAAAATATTTGGCATGTTTCTGGTATTGCATCTGGTGATTTGTGAACACTCTCAGACACTTGAACACTGTCTTTTGGGACCCTAAAACATGATGATGATACCAAATTTTCTTTTGGTTTGTGGGAACATTTACTGGAACTTGATAAGAAATATGTGTATAATATTTGTATGGCACTAAAAGAAAACTGAGATATTGAAAATAATAATATATCTCCAAAACAGTAGATCATAATATAAAATATATATTCAGACTGGAAAAATCCAGATGCTTAATTTTGGAATACAATGCTCAACCAAGCCAGCTTTCCATAGCGGTAATTGTGAAAATTATATATTTTTCTAAATATAATCTCTACATTAGTCTTTTTTTTTTTTTTTTTGCGGTATGCGGGCCTCTCACTGTTGTGGCCTTTCCCGTTGCAGAGCACAGGCTCTGGACGCGCAGGCTCAGCGGCCATGGCTCACAGGCCCAGCCGCTCTGCGGCATGTGGGATCCTCCCAGACCGCGGCACGAACCCGTGTCCCCTGCATCGGCAGGCGGACTCTCAACCACTGCGCCACCAGGGAAGCTCTCTACATTAGTCTTTTGGGAGAGGGTACCCTATACCTCTGTACATAAGATTCAGTGCTTAAATAATATGTTTTGGGTGGATTTTCTTTAATTACAATATTTTATTGATAATATTTCATCATTTGACTCATATCCTTATGAAGATTTTTATCATTACTTTCACTAATACTTTCTTTAAAAGCCTCCCCATACCACCTACCATTTATTTCTTCATGTTCATTTCAACTTGTCCTTATGCTCAAATAGTAAAATACATAGTATGCTCTTAATAAGTAACAGCCATACACAGGGCTTCTTGTGGTTTTAGAAACATGACATCTTATCTCAAGGGCTTCTTTTATTCTGTTTTCATTAGAATGCCTTCCTATCTCTTCATATCTCAAAATCCTTAGCAAAACACATTTGCAAGTACAAATGTATTTGTATTACTGTCTTCCTCCCTCATTTCTTATGCAACTTGAAAAAAAAGGACAAGTATGTCACCTTTTATATAATATATTCCCACATTCTGTCATAATTTCTGGTATTTAATAGACATTCACTAAATGTTTATGGAAAAAATAATGAGATAGATTAATGAATCAGCATGGGAAGTTTATAATAAGACAACTCATGAGTATATTTTGAACTTTGTGTAAAATACTGGGCAGGAATGAAATATTTCTTAACATTTTCTCCCCCAAATTCTATCCAAGGGGATATCTGAGGTCATGAAGTAAATTTACTGGGTAGAGTTGCATGTAGAGATATAAAAAGTCATTAAAGTTTTTGTAAATGGAAATGGATCCTATACATCAAAAAAATTTAAGTACTATTTGATGGGATTATCACTTACACAAGATACTGGTAGCTGACATGAGCCTGTAGTTAATTTTCCAAGGACAAGGTGCTAATTAATATTTGTTAGTGATGATGAAATGTAAATATTTGAACAGAAATATTTTCTTGGTATTTTCATATAGACATTGATCAAGTCCTTTGGAGAAAATTTTTCTCTTCAATATGAAAAATTGAATGCTTTTGTAGCCAATGTAATCTGGTATATCACTGTGGAAAGCTAAATAATGCCCCCCACCAAAATCTACATCCTAATGCCTGGAATCTGTGAACATGTTACCTTATATGGCAAAAGGGACTTTGTGGATGTGATTAAACATCTTGAGATGGCAAGAGTATCCTGGATTATCCAGGTGGGCTCAATGTAATCATAGAGGGCCCTACAAGAGGCAGGCAGGAGATCAGAGAGACAGAAGGTAACATGACATAGAAGCAGAGACAGATTTGAAAATGCTATGCTGCTAGCTTTGAAGATGAAGAAGGGGCCATGAGCCAAGGAAGCTGGTGATCTCCAGAAGCTAGAAAAGGCGAGGAACCTAGGCAAGCTGACACCTTGATTTTAATCCAGTGAAACTGATTTAAGACGTCTGACCTCAGAAATGGTAAGATAATAAATCTGCACTGTTTTAAGCCACTTAACTTGTGGTAATTTGAGAAACAGTGGCAACAGAGAACTAATTAATACAATCATCATGAGAATTTTATCATACTCTTGGTGAGAATTTTACATTGAATATATTCCTGTATATGTTTGTATATCATTCTTCCATTTTCTAGCAGTAAACTTTGTTCAGTGTTACATACAATTTTATGAATAGGCTAAAAGTATTTATTCATCCATTCCACAGGTGAAGTATATCTGGGCTGTTGTCAGGGTTCAGTTATCTCAGCAATAGTTCTGTGAATTATCTTATATGTTGATCCAGATGTACATGTGCAAGGCTGTCCATCTTTGCCAGAAGTAAACTGTCATAATTTCTCTGAAGTTAAATATATATATATATATATATATATATATATAGAGAGAGAGAGAGAGAGAGAGAGAGAGAGAGAGAGAGGGAGAGAGAGAGAGAGAGGTATGAGGAATTGGCTCTCGAGATTATGGAGGCTGAGAAACCCCATATTCCGCCATCTGCAAACTGGAGATTTCCGGAAAGCCAGTAGTGTAATTTAGTCCAGAGAACCAAGGAAGTCAATGTCTGCATTGGTATAAATCCTAGTCCAAGAGCAGGAGAAGATGAGATGAACTGTCTCAGCTCAAGCAGTAAAGCAAGCAAAAGAAGTGGTGAATTTCTCTGCCTTTTGTTCTTTTCGGGATCTCAAGGGATTAGATGATGCCTACCCACATTGGGGAGAGCAATCTGTTTTGGTGAGTCCACTAACTGGAATGCTAATCTCATCGGTAAACACTCTTACAGATACACCCAGAAATAAGGTTTAACCTGAGCACCCCATGGCCACTCAAGCTGACACATAAAATTAACTATCACCAAGTGTTTCAAGGCATCTATATTGAAATGGAATGGAATGACGCTTTTATAACATCGACTATTTGGATCCTCTTTACTGTACCTAATAAGCTTTTATAATTTTCCATACAGAACTTGTATATCTTTTGTTAGATTTTTTCTTAGGTCTTTTTATTTTTGACATAAACAGTATACATGTTTTTTCTAACTTTGCTCCTAGCATATAGAAATATAATTGAGTCTGAAACCAGCAAACTAGATAAACTTATAAATTCTAATTTCTTATAAATTCTAATAACTTATTAGCAGTTTATTTATCTATATATACAAGAATACAATCTGTCTTTTTCCCTCTTATTTCTTATTCTTGCCTTAATAAGGTGGCTAAGAATGGACATGATGAAAACAAGAAACTTTATCTTGTTCCCGATCTCAAAGGGAAAGCTTGGAACACTTCAACTTACATATGATGGTACTGAAATAGCTTTTGTTTTATTGTGGAATAACCTGAACGTAGAACAAACAGGATTTTATGACAGATCTGATATGGCAGTGGGTAAAAACATCTAATAAAACATGACTCTTTAGCTTGGTGTAATGTAGTTACTAGCCTAGGAAGACTGGAGGAAGGTATAAAGTCAAGAGCTCAGTTTAGGGCATGCTAAATTTAAGACGTATATTAGAAAGGCAAGTGGACATGTAATCAGTTAGATATATAAGCCTTGGTTATAGAGGAAAAGAACAAGTAAGAAAGAGAAAGAGGTGAATCATTAATTTTTTAAAGGCTATTAAAGCCATAAGATAGCTAAAAATACCAAAACATAAAGAGTAGATCAAGAAAAGGTTGAAAGAAGTTTGGCCTGAAGCACTCCACCATTAATAGTTTGAGGTGAGGAAGAGAAACAAAAATATCTGTAAGGAGTGGTTAGAGAGGTGGCAGGAAAACCAAAAGAATGAGCAAAGTATCCCTGAAACCAAAAGTAGAAAATATTACAGTAGGAAGGAAATTTGCTTAAACTCCAGTCATTACTATACAAATAGTGCTTCAATAAACATCCTTACATCTATATCATAGCTCATCCATAATAGCTTTTTTGGTAGACAAAAATCTTATAAATAGAATTTTGAGGAAAAAGCTACATTGATTTAAAACATTGATAGGTATTATTATACAACTGCTATCGAAAAAAAGGTATCATACAAATATACATTTCTATCCCTGGTATAAGAGAATACACATAGGGAAATACACACCTTGCCTCAGATGCCTTTCAATAAAAGAGAAACTTTGGGAGGAAATCAAAGACAGAGGCTAAAGTGGTTTGCCCATTTACTATCCCTGCTTAGGTTAGCTATCTCTGCTTTTCAAATGAGCCAAAGAACTGCACCATTAAACAGTCAACTACAAAATTCAACTTATGACCAGGGACACAGTTGGCTTTCAATGAGACTTTTAATAGTAAGCAAAAGAATCATTTTGGAAGCCAGCAGGGAGAGGGTTATTCTGATTATCTAAGAGATCAGACATGGTCAAGAGAGCTTCAGATAAATCACATCCACTTCCAAAGCTATATGTTTCTACTCTTCAGACATCTAATTATCACTCTCACTATTTTTATTTTATCCACATATGACCTATACTCCTAGCAGTTTAATATGTTTAAAGTCAATTCAGTTGCTCTTTTGCTTATATCTGTGTTAGAAGGAAAGTGTATATCACTATTGTGACTAGAGAGAAAGTATCACTTGCCATTAAAGGTAACTGCAAGAATAAATATAATCAATACAAGCAATGTTATTAAGTTTCAGGTTGATGGTATTGCTGGCCAAAGGCTTTGAACCTACGGCCCATAAAAAGGAAATTACCAAAGGTATATTTGTTTCTACACGGTATACTTTTAAAACTGTAAAGGCGTGGATTGAAAAGTTAAAGTCTGAATTTTAACTCACCATAGATTGCACGATTTATTCAGAGCAGTATCCTAGTCCATTAACCAAAGAAAAATAAGTCGCAACTCTTATTTTTCCATTAGAATTGTAATTGCTGCTGGATATGAATGTTAGTCCACAGAACTTGAAGCAAGCTTATCAGTGTCTATCTCATGAAACTATAATAACAAAAGTTTTGGTCTAAAATGAGCCCTGGGAGTCAGATATTTTAAATCTCTTCCTATTTTTCTTTCTTTTTTTTTTTTTCGGTACATGGGCCTCTCACTGTTGTGGCCTCCCCCGTTGCAGAGCACAGGCTCTGGATGCACAGGCTCAGCGGCCACGGCTCACGGGCCCAGCACCTCTGCGGCATGTGGGATCTTCCCGGACCGGGG
Source organism: Grampus griseus (assembly GCF_964374135.1). Classification (NCBI taxonomy): domain Eukaryota; kingdom Metazoa; phylum Chordata; class Mammalia; order Artiodactyla; family Delphinidae; genus Grampus; species Grampus griseus. The sequence goes on along the minus strand of NC_139000.1, from coordinate 71,048,625 downwards.
CACGAACCCGTGTGCCCTGCATTGGCAGGCGGACTCTCAACCACTGCGCCACCAGGGAAGCCTAATCTCTTCCTATTTTTCTAGGAAAGGTTATACTTACACCATGTTATTGTCAAATGCCTCCAGAGAAGGACTTTAAAAATTCATTTTTATATAAATAATTTCAGAATAATTTTATAGCTGAGAAGGGAGTCCAGAAATCAACCAGTGCTTCACTTTTCAGGTGAAGAAAGCAAATCTGTAGATATGCTGGTGGATGCCCGAGAGTGGAAGAGGGACACACAGTGTGCTCAGACTGCAAGTCTATTCAGAGCTAGCATTTCCTGGACATAGAACTCTACCTTAAACATCCTTTTTGTGTATTTTTTCATTTATCTCAAAGTCTGAAAAAAATCTACTTTGATTTAATTGCTTTAAAAGGGAATAGGCAGATGATTATATACTTGTATTAATTATGGAGATATTCACCCTAGTAAGAAAATTTTAAAGATAAGGACTAGAGCCATGGCAGAACACAGAGAACAGATGGAGTGACATAGAGCCTATGAAGAACTTCATGAAGATGCAAATGCTTTCCATTATGATTTTACACACCGAGATGTTCCCTGTCACACCAAATATACTGGCTTACTTCTTCACAAACAGATTTTGTGTGTGTGTTTGTATGTGTTAACAGCATAGACAGGCTATGAAGAAAAAGACAATATTCTTAATAATATGAATTATTCATTATTTTATATAATAAATATGAATAGAGTGCTTATGTTCTAAGCATTCTTTTTAAGTGCTGGGTAGACTGCATTCCATTGATCAAATCAGAAAGGTCAATAGTAAGTCAAGGTTGTCTATTAATTTCACCTTTGGTGAGTCAAGAAAGAATTGTATAAACCACTACAGTAATTTATAAAGTCAGTAAATGAACTGGTGCAGGCTTGGTTTGCCAATGATGCTTAGAGGACAAGGAACTAAACACGCACAGTAGAGTATGAAAGAACTTTGGTTAAAGTCTCATAACAGTCATATCTTACATACTACATTTTTTTGTTTGTTTTTCCTTAACCTTATGCCAGTTGAGAAACAGCTTTTACTAGGATGGAGTTGCATCAGCCATCATGACTTCTGCCTCTAGCTAGTCCCATAAATCTTTCAAATTTCACACCTAGTAAATGCAGCTGAAACCAAGTAAACAAAACAATGCCCATGAGAATTGTTTGTTTTGTAACTTTAAGCATAAAATGTCTCTTTGAAGCCTGACCTATTTTTACAAGGGTAGTAAGAACATGTAGCCTTCACCTTGAATATTGCAAACAAATCTCCACATTCCCCTGCTGCAGAGAATCAGCATTTTAACATTGATGAAGCTTTGTGCTGAGATGCAATCTCCATCTGATAACTGCTCTGTCTGATACTAGTTGTCTTTTATTTACAGTTGCACTATCTAATCAAAGTAGTTTTGCTTCAGAACACAAATGTAATAAAAATAAAACAATCCCCAATTTTTCTCTTATATCTCTATTGCTCTTCAGTTTTCAATTAAAAGTTTTTTTGTAGACAATTCTTAAAGTTTTTAGTAAACTCATTCCGGAGGAAAATAGCATAGAACCTCTCAACTGAAGTTATAAGTAGTATAGAAAACAGACATGATACAAAATACAATTCAAGTTACTAAAAACATTATGAATTGACAACTTCTATATAGATCAGAGTCACACATGAACACCCAATTATTGTGTGTGTGTGTGTGTGTGTGTGTTTTCATTGCAAACTGCTTAATGTCAGAAACCAAAAGAAAGCTAAGAAACACTAACTCCACACTCTAGTTGAGGTTTATTCTATCAGGGAAAATAATTTGTTATTATTCTTATTTATTTATTTATTTATTTATTTTAGGTGGCACTCAATCAGTTAATGGTTGCTTCAGGGAGGATACTGTGATTTCTGTCTTCATGTATATACAATGTATTAATATATCAACTGCATGAGCATAATGAATATATATATATACAGTTACAGAAAAATATTAATAATGGTTTTCACTGCATGCTACATTATGAAGGCTTTTTCTTTACATTGTTTATTTGCCAATTTTAAACAATGGAAAGGTTTGACTTATTATCCATATTAAAGTATTATATTTTACATGTTTATTGTCTCTTATGATGGAGCATAATTTAACTCATAAAAATGAGCAATTTGTTTCAAAAAAGGAAAGACTAAAGATCCAATGTAACAAGCATTTATAGATTGCCTCAATACTGCTCAAATATGAGAGACTTTGTAAAGTGGGAGAATCATGATCTCAGCTGATGTTTCTTTTTTCAAATCCAAGGGTAGCTCATATTACATTGTCATCGAACATGGGTTTGAAGCTTTGCATTTTTTAAATAATTTTGATCACTCCTTCCTTCCATAAAACACATTTTCTTCCCTTGACATTTCTGTTACCTTATATTTTCCATTTTTCACAATTGTGCTTCAGTTCTGTTCATTAAGTGTGGGAGTTTCTTTGTTACTTTTTTTTTTTTTTAACAGCTTTATTGGAGTATAATTGCTTTACAGTAGTGTGTTAGTTTCTGCTTTATAACAAACTGAATCAGCTATACATATACATATATCCCCATATCCCCTCCCTCTTGTGTCTCCCTCCCACCCTCCCTATACCACCCCTCTAGGTGGTCACAAAGCACAGAGCTGATCTCCCTGTGCTATGCAGCTGCTTCCCAGTAGCTATCTATTTTACATTTGGTAGTATATTTAAGTTCATCCACTTTCTCACTTCATCCCAGCTTACCCTTCCCCCACCCTGTGTCCTCAAGTCCATTCTCTACATCTGCATCTTTATTCCTGTCTTGCCCCTAGGTTCTTCAGAACCAATTTTTTTTTTTTAGATTGCATATATATGTGTTAGCATATGGTATTTGTTTTTCTCTTTCTGACTTACTTCACTCTGTATGACAGACTCTAGGGCCATCCACCTCACTACAAATAACTCAATTTCGTTTCTTTTTATGGCTGAGTAATAGTCCATTGTATATATGTGCCACATCTTCTTTATCCGTTCATCTGTCGATGGACACTTAGGTTGCTTCCTTGTCCTGGCTATTGAAAATAGGGGTGCAATGAACATTGTGGTACATGACTCTTTTTGAATTATGGTTTTCTCAGGGTATATGCCCAGTAGTGGGATTGCTGGGTCATAAGGTAGTTCTACTTTCACTTTTTTGAGGAACCTTCATACTGTTCTCCATAGTGGCTGTATCAATTTACATTCCCACCAACAGTGCAAGAGGGTTCCCTTTTCTCCACACCCTCTCCAGCATTTATTGTTTGTAGATTTTTTGATGATGGCCATTCTGACCAGTGTGAGGTGATACCTCATTGTAGTTTTGATTTGCATTTCTCTATACTGATGTTGAGCATCTTTTCATGTGCCTCTTGGCTATCTGTATGTCTTCTTTTGACAGATGTCTATTTAAAACTTCCACCCATTCCATTTTTTGATTGTGTTGTTTGTTTTTTTGATATTGAGCTGTGTGAGCTGTTTGTATGTTTTGGAGCTTAATCCCTTGTCGGTCTCTTCGTTTGCAAATATTTTCTCCCATTCGGAGGGTTGTCTTTTTTTCTTTGTTTATGGTTTCCTTTGTTATGCAAAAGCTTCTAAGTTTAATTAGATACCATTTATTAATTTTTGTTTTTATTTTCATTACTCTAGGAGGTAGATAAAAAAGATCTTGATGTGATTTATGTCAGTGTGTTCTACATATGTTTTCCTCTAAGAGTGTTATAATATCCAGTCTCACATTTAGGTCTTTAATCCATTTTGGGTTTATTTTTGTGTAAGATGTTAGAGAATGTTCTAATTTCATTCTTTTACGTGTAGCTGTCTAGTTTCCACAGCACCATTTATTGAAGAGACTGTCTTTCCTCCATTGTATACTCTTGCCTCGTTTGCTGTAGATTAATTGGCCATAGGTATGTGGGTTTATTTCTGTACTTTCTATCCTGTTCCATTGATCTATATTTCTGTTTTTGTGCCAGTAGCATACTGTTTTGATGACTGTAGCTTTGTAGTATAGTCTGAAGCCAGGGAGCCTGATTCCTTCAGCTCTGTTTTTCTTTCTCAAGATTGCTTTGGCTATTCAGGGTCTTTTGTGTCTCTATACAAATTTTAAGATTTCTTTTGTTCTAGTTATTTGAAAAATGTCATTGGTAATTTTATAGCGATTGCATTGAATCTGTAGATTGCTTTAGGTAGTATAGTCATTTTGACAATACTCTTACAATCCAAGAACTTAGTATATCTTTCCATCTGTTTGTGTTGTCTTTGATTTCTTTTATCAGTATCTTATAGTTTTTTGGAGTACAGGTCTTTTGTCTCCTTAGGTAGGCATATTCCTAGGTATTTTATTCTTTTTGATGTGATGCTAAATGGGATTGTTTCTTTAATTTCTCTTTCTGAACTTTCATTATTAGTGTATAGAAATGCAACAGATTTCTGTGTATTAATTTTGTATCCTGCAACTTTACCTAATTCATTGATTAGCCCTAGTAGTTTTCTGGTAACATCTTTAGGATTTTCTATGTATAGTATCATGTCATCTGCAAATAATGGAAATTTTACTTCTTCATTTTCAATTAAGATTCCTTTTATTTCTTTTTCTTCTCTGATTGCTGTGGCTAGGACTTCCAAAACTATGTTGAATAAAAGTGGCCAGAGTGAATAAAAGACGACATACAGATGGCCAAGATGCACATGAAAAGATGCTCAACATTGCTAATTATTAGAGAAATTCAAATCAAAACTACAATGAGGTATCACTTCACACCTGTCAGAATGACCATCATTGAAAAATGTGTAAACAATAAATGCTGGAGAGGGTGTGGAGAAAAGGGAACCTTCATCAACTGTTGATAGAAATGTAAATTGGTACAGCTACTATGAGAACATTATGGAGGTTCCTTATAAAACTAAAAATAGAGCTACCATATGATCCAGCAACCCCAGTCTTGGGCACATATCTGGAGAAAAACATGATTTGAAAGGATACTTGCACTGCACTGTTCATTGCATCACTGCTTACAATAGTCAAGACATGGAAGCAACCTAAATGTTCATTGATAGAGAAATGAATAAAGAAGATGTGGTACATATATCCAATGGAATATTAATCAGCCATTAAAAAGAATGAAATAATGCCATTTGCAGCCATGTGGATGGACTGGAGATTATCATATTAAGTGAAGTAAGTCAGACAGAGAAGACAAATATCATATGATAACACTTATATGCAGAATCTAAAAAAAAATGATACAAATGAACTTATTTACAAAACAGAAACAGACTCACAGACTTAGAGAATGAAATTATGGTTATCAGGGGGGAAGCTGGGGGGGGGATAGATTGGGAGTTTGGCATTAACATGTACACACTGCTATATTTAAAATAAAATGACTTTCCATGACAAAAATAAAACATCAGTGACTCAATTAAAAAAATAATAAAATCTGTATCTTCTTCTGCAACTCTGCTAAACCTCCATTCACCTAATTGCTCAATATATAGTCTCATTAATTATCCTTAGCTCCTTCCAAATTTTGCTCACTTAGCAACCCTCTGATACCTTTAATCCTACTTCCTAAAGAACCCCCAATCCATCCACTGTTTTCCATCCTCATTGCCACACCCCAAGTCCCTACTTCAGTAATTTATTTCCTAGACTGCACAAATAGACTCTAACTGATATCTTCACATCTATCATCTACTTGTGACTACTTCCCAATCTTTACATACTGAGTCTCTTTTAAAAACTATCTTTTTAAATTGCAAAATAATCTCATAATTTCCCTGATACAAACTAATCAAGGATTTCCCATTGCCTTGGAATAATTTCAGAATCTTTAACATAGATTATAATATTCTGTATGGCACTGATGCTACCTCCTTCTCCAGCCTCATGCATAACGTCCTATAGGTTGGCTTCTCCACCTCTGCTCTACTGGGTTTTTCTTAGGTTCTTGAACATACCAGACTCTCTCAAGGTCCTAGGCTTTTATACCTGTAGGTCTTCTTTCTCCTGGATAAATACTTATCTATTTAAGTCTTACCTATCTATTTAGCTAACTCAAACTCACTTGATAGAGTTCAATTCAAGTATTCATCTGCCTATTCAGGCAAAAATTGATCAGCATCTTTATGTATCAAGCACAGTCATAGATGCTGGGAAAATAGTGCTGGGCAAAGGAAATATGGTGTCTTTTCTTACCCACAGGCCTAGGTTTTAACAGCCATATCCATGAAATGTTGTGAAGATTTTTCCACAGCAATTACATGCTTAAAATAATTTCATTAATTATATTTTTATTATTTACTTAATATATGTCTTTTCTACTAAATGGTGAGTTCCATGGACACAGAGATCAACTGTTTAGTATATATGCAATGAATAGTTTTTAACTGACACTTACCAATATGCTAAAAGAAAATCCCCAGATGATACCCAAACTCTTTGCCATTGTATATAAAGCCATTAAAGTCCCGACCATAAATTTTCACGTGTCTACTAAAACTCCCTGAATTCTAGCCATAAATTACATTCCGTTTCTTAAACCCACCTTGTGTTTCTTATTTCCAACCTTTACACAAACCATATCCTTTATCTTGAATGCCCCTCTCAACTTATTTGCTTGAATTCCTACATTTTTTTTTCAGCCTCTACTTCATGGGTACATTCATAAAGCAATCCATAAATTGTGAATCTAAGTTGTTTGAGAAGCCATGGATATAGAGATAATTCTAAAGATTTGGCTGCAAGAGAAGAGACTAAGATGAAAGTAGTGATCTCTTGATATTTGCATCATATTCTAGTGCATGGTAGACAACTATGTAAATAATGGGAGAAATTGCTTGGGGTAGATGAAGTAGATGTCAAAGATGGTAGTTGGAAGTGCCAAAGGAGAATGAAAAAAGGGTTCCTGGTTCCTGTCCTCAAAGAATCCACAGTATAGTGGGAGATAGAGAGTGGCTAATAGGTAAAATTATGGTCATGTAAAAAATGATATATGTTGGAACTTCTCTGGTGGTCCAGTGGTAAAGAATCCACCTCCAATGCAGGGGATGTGGGTTTGATCCCTGTCAGGGGACTAAGATCCCACATACCTCAGGGCAACTAAGCCCATGCACCACAACTAGAGAAGAGAAAAAAAACCCCACATGCCACAACTAGGGAGAAGCCCGCACACCACAACAGAGCCCGTGCACCACAACGAAAGATCCCACATGCCTCAATGAAGATCCTGCATGCTGCAACTAAGACCTGACACAGCCAAAAATAAATAAAATAAATTTAAAAAATGATATATGTTAAAGAAAATATAAGAAAAAAGACTAAAACATACATATTTCTGGGTTATTAAAGTTTCATAAAAATGACTCCATTAGATGAGTAAGATATATGTGAGAGTGATCAAATTTGAGGAATAGAGGTGAAGCAAAATAACTCAAAATTCCTAATAGTGACTGAGTTGAGTGAAGAAGAAGGGAGGAGAGAAGGCCTGAAAGAAACACATTTGTAGAATAAATTTGCATTCACTCTCTATTCAGTTTTCTGGGGCCTAAATCTTATATAATTATGAGGCCATCTTTCAGAGAAAGAACATAAAATTACAATACAAAATTAGGTGTAAACCAAGTATTCATTACAATAAGAAAAGAAATTACATCACTTACAAATAACATGAATGTTGCAATATTTAGCAAATAACACTGTTTTTCAATAGTTTTTTATTCGTGGCATAATTTACATAAATTAAAATATGCAAATTGTAGTCGAGAGTTTGGTGAGTTTTGACAAATGTATATACTTAAGTAATCACCAATCCAGTCAGGATATAGAACATTTCTATTAGTCCTGAGTTTCCTTATGCCCCCTTCCAGTCAATTCCCACTCCCAAAGGCAATCACTGTTCTAATTTCTATGATCATAGATTACTTTTACCTGATCTTGAACTTCACAAAAGAAATCATTGAGTATAAACTTTTTATGTATATGCATAATCTATTTTGCTCAAGATTCATCCATGTTGTTTCATGTATCAGTAGTTTGTTTTTAAAGCTGTGTTTATTCCGTTGTAATAATGTGCCACAGATTTCTTACCTATTCTCCTATTAAAATGAAACATTTGCATTATTTCCATTTTAAGGTTTTATGAGTTAAGATGCTATGAACATTTACATACTTAACTACAAGCCTTTGTTGTAACACAAGTTTTCATTTAACATGAGTAAAAACTAATGGGTTTTCATTTAACATAATTGAAAATAATGGGTCATGGAGGCCAGTTTATGTTTAATTGTACAAAAATCTGTTAAACTGATTTTCAAAGTAGTCATGTTATTTACATTCCCAACAGAAATCCAGGAGTTCCAGTTTTTCTAAATCCTTTCTCTTCTTTTAAATATGAAGTACTATTTAATTTTGTTTGTAATTTACATTTCCATGATATTTATTAATGCAGGCAATTTGTGCATAAAAAGATTATGCTCAACATCAGTAGTATCATAGAAATGCAGAACATTTTTATTTTGGTTAAATCTAGTTGATAATTTTCTTTCATTGTTAGTGCTTTTTTGCACTGTTAGAGAAGTCTTTCCCTACAATGAGATTGGTTATTCATTCTCCCATTGAGGGGATATTTAGATTGTTTCTATATTTGAGATATTACGAATAGAATTGCTGTGAACATTAGTACATGGTTGTAAAGACTTTCATACATTTGTACATTCATATACAAGTCTTTGAAATGACATAATTATTCATTTATTCTGGGTAAATTCCTAGGAAACAAACTACACTTCACCAACTACTTTTTTCTGTGAAATATTTTTTCATGCCCTTTTTAAAACTGGGTTGTTTATCATTAATTTCTATATATTCTTCCTGTAGTATGGAATCAAGTACTTTTTGAGATATATGTATTGAGAATATGTTCCCTAAGTCTATGGCTTGCTTTTTCATTTTCTTATCAGTGTTTTTGATGAGCAAAACATTTATTTTGGTGAAGATCAATTTATCTATTTTTTCTTTTATATTTGGTGACTTTTTGTCATATAAGAAATTTTGCCTATAACAAAATCAAGAAAATATTTTTCAATGTTTTCTCAAGAAGGCATACACATTTAGATTTTATGTTTATGACTATGATCCATCTCAGATATTTGTGTATGTTCTAAAGTAAGTGTCAAGATAAACATTTTTTCCCATATGAATATACAGTGGTTCAAACAGAATTTGCTGAAAGAAATTTCCATTCTGATTGGAATATCATGGAGCATTTGACAACAATTTTCTATATAGGTAAGAAGGCACTTATGGACTCTTTATTCTTATTGATCTATTTATCTATTAGACAATATAACATTGACTTAGTTATGGTAGGTAGTTTCTTTTTTAGTAAACAACTTTAAATTTACTCAACAAAATATGCAATATTTGGAATGATTTTTTAGGCAACTCTAGGAAAAAAATGTATATTGAAGAAAAACTACATTTATTAGAAAAATTAGAGCCAAAAAACTCATTAAAATATATGAATATGTGCATTCTGTTTATGATCTTTCTTAATGTTCAAAAAATTAATATAAAATTTTTGACCACTTGCTTTAATTTATACAGATACAGTATTATTATAAATTATTTTATTTTTTATTTTCCTATGGAAACATTTTCTATTGAGAAATTGCCAAACTGTTATTCAGAGTGTCTATACCACTTTTATTCCCACCAGCAATATACGAATGGCCCAGTTTTTCAATAACCCTACCAGCGTTTGCTATTTTCACTATTATTTTTAGCCATTATAAGAGTGTAATGATATCTCATTGTGGTCTTAATCTCCAAGTATATGTCATTTTTAGTGAAACGGTTTTTGTATCTTTTGCTTATTCTCTAATTGGTTTGTTTAGTTTTCTTACTACTGAGTTTTTAGAACTCTTTTTATTCTAATATTAGTGCTTTGTCAAGTATGTGGTTTGCAAATATTTTCTCTCACTCTGTAGCTTGTATTTTCATCCCCTTTACAGAGTCTTTTTCAGAGCAAGCCTTTTAGTTTTGATGGGGTCAAATTTATAATTTCTCCCTTTTATCAATATTACTTTTGGTGTCAACTTAAAGAACTTTGTCTAGTCCTAGATTATGAATATTTTTCCTATTTTTTTCTAAAAGGTTTATAGCTTTACATTTTTATATTTTACATTTAAGTTCATGATCAATTTTGAGTTAAGGTCTAAGGTTTATATTGAGGTTCATTAAATTTTTTCTTGTCTACACATTTTCTATTGCTCTATTTGTTAAAATGGCTATCTTTCCCCCACTGAATTGCTTTTTCTCTGTTGTTAAAATCTGTTGGGAATATTTGAGTGGGCTCTCTGCTGTGTCCCACTAACACCTGTAGGAAAGGGGAAGTGAAGTGTGTTAGTGATTAGCCACAGCTCACACTAACTCATTAAGTCTCATTCCTAACTTGTGGAGGTATAGAGGCTCAGCTCACCTTGTACTCTGCTGACACACTACCCTGATGGGGGAATCAAAACACTACTTGCTTCTGCTGCAGAATGTACAAAAGATAACTCCCTGCATGCTCTGTCAAAACCACCCAACTAGGAAAATCAGAGTGACACTTCTTGCTTTCATAGAGGGGATAAAATATCTGCTTCCCATTCCCGCCACTGAAGTTATGTTTTTCCATTTACGTTTGGGTAGGATAGGGTAATTACTGTCCAAATGTTTTCTGTTCTGTTAGGCTACCTTTTTCCACTTCCATTGATTAGAAAGAAAAGGTTTTTCTTGGAGCTTCTTCTCTCTGTGCCTATTGGTGGTTATGCTTCCCTCCCGGGATAGAAGGAAGGCAATAAGGTAACCCAGGGAACTCGCTGCCTTGTGGCTGGTCAACTCCTGAAGTCCCTAGGAAGTCCGCCTTCTTTTTTTCCACTGGTAAGAGTCTTACTTTCCTTATTTGTGCTGTTATGTCCAGGATTTTTTGTCGTAAGAGGGAGAACCTGGGAAGAATGGTGCTACTCCATCTTAGAACTAAAGTCCTCCAAATTTTTGTTTGAATATTAGAAAACATTTATATTGTCAATATATAATATGGCAATATATATTCAATATTTGTTAAATGTAAAAATGTGATTTAACGTTAATATATGATTGTATTTCTTTTTACATAAAAACAGATATTTGAAAGGGATACTTTGACTCAATCTTTTTTGTTAAACTATTGTGTTCAGGAATTAGTTCAGAAAGCTTTGTAATTTTATCATTTCTATATTAAATATATTTCACACGTGATAAGTTTTAGCTTTTCTTATGATTGCAAATATTGAGTCTATGAGGGCATTGATTGCACATGTAGTTTTTTTTTTATGATTCAGAAGTCATTTTTATTTATTTTATTTAATTTATTTTTTATACAGCAGGTTCTTATTAGTTATCTATTTTATATATATTAGTGTATATATGTCAATCTCCCAATTCATCCCACCACCACCACCACCACCCACTTCCCCCCCACACATGTACTTCTATTATACATATAGGACTCCTCTAAAACATGCAAATATCTCTGGCAATCTTAAATTTATATTACCTGAATGTGTCACAACATATCGTAAAATCACATAACTAAGAGTCATAGTAGATTCCATCTGAACATATATTTTAAATTATTCCCTGTTCTTTTTTTTTTGTTGTTCTTGTTGAAATGCTTTGGGAAACAACCTTATGCATACAAATAGGAGAAATAGATTCAATTTTTCCACGTTAGTATTTTTAAAATGTAGATTTACTTGCCCATTTTATAGTTTACATTTATACCATATTAATGTTTTGAAATTTTCCTGATCTTTTTAATGAACTTTTACTGTGATATTTTTCATCCTGTAGGATTGAGGATATACACATCTGTTATGTAATTGTTTTTTCACTAGCTGTTGTTCTATTTATAGAACATTGCAAAAAAACGACAATTCTTAAAATAATCTTTAACATTTGCAATCTCAATGATACATTTGCCATGATGCTATTATATGAAACTATAAAAATACCTAGTTTAGTAAGTTATAAATGATTATAAAACCTCTATGGACCTCTTATGATTTAAGTAATATCCTAGGTCACATTCTGGATCCCAGACTGGCTTCATATTCATTCCTTATTTTCTAAATGCAGGTTACAGATGTTTAAATATATTTATCTTCTATAGAACTAGCTTCCTTCTTCCTTGAGGCTATTGAAAATAAGCTCTTTTCCATGTAAGGGTATTATCACTAACCACCAATGGAAAATAGGGAATAACAAAAAGCTCAACATGAGACAAGTTTCCAGAATCTTACATAGCCATCCCCACCTCCTTTGTTGCTCTTGTTGTTTCTTCCTTATTTTCCTCTTTGAAAAACCACAGGAATCATTTCTTTCTTGTTTTCTCCATTCTATTACTATTACTATGGGAAAAACTGACTTCTCCTCTTCCTCTCCAGAGTTCCTCAATGCTTAAATTTGCCTTTCCTCTAACACAACCAAAAGTTGCTGAAGAAATCTATTATTACGGTCCTTTGCTTAGATGCTACTAGAATTACAAAAGTGTTTTCAGAAATCTCAGCTACTCTTTATTTATTAAGAAAATAAGTCACCCTATACAATGTGTTTTTTAAAATCCTATTAATATTTGCAATGTTTGGAAAACAGAGGATGTGGCATTGGTGGTTGGAGAGTTATTGTAATGCATCATCTACTCTCCCTCATGATAATAATTCTGCCAAAGAGTTACCAAATGGAATACCACATAAGGAATCCCAACTTTTAAAAGCTAACAGAAAAACTGTAAGATACTGATGAAAGAAATCAAAGGTGATGCCAACAGATGGAGAGATATATCATGTTCTTGGGATTGGAAGAATCAATATTGTCAAAATGATTATAGTACCCAAAGTAATCTACAGATTCAATGAAGTCCCTATCAAATTACCAATATCATTTTTCACAGAATTAGAACAAAAAATTTTATAATTTGAACAGAAGCACAAAAGACCCTGAATAGCCAAAGCAATCTTGAGAAAGAAAAACAGAGCTGGAAGAATCAGGTTCCTGGACTTCTTCAGACTATATTACAAAGCTACAGTAATCAAAACCATATGGTACTGGCACAAAAACAGACATATAGATCAATGGAAGAGGATAGAAAGCCCAGAGATAAACCTATGTACCTATGGTCACCTAATCTATGACAAAAGAGGCAAGAATATACAACGGGGAAAAGACAGTCTCTTCAATAAGTGGTGCTGGGAAAACTGGACAGCTACATGTAAAAGAATGAAATCAGTACATTTCTTAACACCATGCACAAAAATAAACTCAAAATGGATTAAAGACCTAAATGTAAGACCAGACACTATAAAACTCTTAGAGGAATACATAGGCAGAACACTCTCTGACATAAATCACAGCAAGATCTTTTTTGATCTACCTCCTAGAGTAATGAAAATAAAAATAAACAAATGGGACCTAATTAAACTTAGAAGCATTTGCACAGCAAAGGAAACCATCAACAAAACAAAAAGAAAGCCCACAGAATGGGAGAAAATATTTGCAAATGAAGAGACTGACAAGGGATTAATCTCTAAAATATACAAACAGCTCATGCAACTCAATATCAAAAAAACAAACAACCCAGTCAAAAAATGGGCAGAAGATCTAAATGGACATCTCTCCAAAGAAGACATACAGATGGTCAAGAGGCACATGAAAAGATGCTCAACATCAGTAATTATTAGAGAAATGCAAATCAAAACTTCAATGAGGTATCACCTCACATGGGTCAGAATGGCCATCATCAAAAAATCTACAAACAATAACTGCTAGAGAGGGTGTGGAGAAAAGGGAACACTCATCAACTATTGATGGAAATGTAAATTGGTACAGCTACTATGAAGAACAGTATGGAGGTTCCTTATAAAACTAAAAATAGAGCTACCATATGATCCAGCAATCTACTCCTGCACATTTATCCAGAGAAAACAGTAATTCGATAGGATACATGCACTCCAATATTCATTACAGCACTATTTACAATAGCCAGGACATGGAAGCAACCTAAATGTCCATCAACAGAGGAACTTATAAAGAAAATGTGGTACATATACACAATGGAATATTAGTCATAAAAAAGAACAAAATAATGCCATTTGCAGTGACATGTATGGACCTACAGATTGTCATAGTGAGTGAAGTAAGTCAGACAGAGAAAGACAAATATCATATTTTATTGCTTATATGTGGAATTTAAAGAAATGTTACAAATGAACTTAGTTACAAAACAGAAGCTAAGTCACAGATGTAGAAACAAACTTGTGGTTACTAGGGGTAAAGGGCAGGGGAGAGATAAATTGGGAGATTGGGATTGACATATACACATTACTATATGTAGAATAGATAATAAGAACCTACTGAATAGCACAGGGAACTCTATTCAATACTCTGTAATGATCTATATGGGAACAGATTCTAAATAAAAGTAGATATATGTGTATGTATAACTGACTCACTTTGCTGTACAGCAGAAAGTAACACAACGGTGTAAATCAACTATACTCCAATAAAAATTTTTTTTTAAATCTAACAGAGTCACATTTACTATGAAGTTAAATGTTTTAAAGCACTTCATCTAGTAACATGCATATGTCCTTTCCAAGCTTTGAAGATGTCACAAACCATGTTCTCACACTGTTCAGTATTTCTAAGCTTTATAAAAACAAAACACCTGAATGATGTTCAGTTTAGACTGCTAACTCTTTCCAACTGAAAACATATTTAAAAAATCAATATAATTTACCATATCAACATGAAACTCATTTGATGCAGAAAAACCTTTGATAAAAATGCAACACCCATTCATGATAAAAACTCTCAGCCAACTAGGAATAGAGAGAAATTATCTCAACTTGGTAAGGAGCATGTACAAAAAGACTAAAGGTAATATCATTCTTAATGATGAAAGACTGGATGCTGTTCTACAAATATTGAGAACAAGGCAAGAATGGTCACTCTAGCCACTCTTATTCAACATGTTACTGGAAGTTCCAATCACTGAAACAAAGGAAGAATAACAAATAAAAGGCACAAAGATTGGAAAGGAGGAAATAAATCTGTATTTGCATGTATGACATGTTTGTCTATGTAGAAACTCTGAAGGAATATTAAAAGAATACTCCTTAGAACTAGTGAGTTCATCATGACTGTAGGATACACAACCACACAAAATATTGTACTTCTATATACTAGCAATTGGCACTTGGAAAAAACTATAAAAAAAATATCATTAAAATTACCCCAAAGAAAATGATGTACATAGGTTAATAAGATACATTCAAAATATACACACTTAACAAAATTTGTATAGGGTTTATATTGTAAAAATTACAAAATTCTGATGAAATAAATCAAGGAAAGCCTACATAAATGGAGAAGCATAATGCAGTCATGAATGGGATATAAAATAATAAAGATATAAATTTTCCTCAAATTAATAAGTTTAATGTAATTTCTATATAAACATGAGCAATGTTTTTTGCAGACATATACAAGATGATCAAAATTTTATATGGAACGAAACAGGACCCTGAATAGCTAAAACACATTTGAAAAAGAAGAATAAAGTAGGAGGAATAACTCCACCTAACATTAAAGCCTATTAGATAGCTACAGTAATAAAGACAGTGTGATATTTGTAGAGAAGCAGACACATAGATCAAGAGAACAGAATACAGAAACCAGAAATAGATTCACTCAAATATTTCCAACTTATTTTTGACAACTGAGCAAAAGCAATTCAATGGAAACAGCAGAGGCATTTTAACAAATGAAGCAATTGGAAATCTACAGCCCAAAAAAGTGAATCTGAATCTAAACCTCAGATCTTCACTCAAAATTGATCCTAGACTTAAGTGTAAAACTATAAAACTTTTAGAAAAAAACTTTTAGAAAATCTTTGGGAACAAGGAAGGTCTAGACAAAGAGTTATTAAACTTGACACCAAAAGCAAGATCCATAAAAGGAAAAAGAATGATGTTTGACCTTGTTAAAATTTTTTAAAAATTTGCTCCATAAAACACGCTGTGAAGAGAATGAAAAGACAAGATACAGACTGGGAGGAAATATTTGTGAACCGCATATCTGATAAAGGACCAATATCTAGAATATATAAGGGATTCTCGAAACTCTATAGTAAATACAGACAAACCATCCCATTAAAACATGGGCAAAGACATGTCATACATTGGTGGTGGGATTGTAAAATGGGGCAGCCACTCTGGTAAAGAGGATGCTAGTTTCTTAGAAAACTAAATGTTTGCATATGACTCAGCAATTGCATACTAGGGAGTTTATCCCAAAGGAATCAAAAGTTATATTCATGTAAGTACCTCTACATAAATGTTTATATAAGCTTTATTTGTAATAGCCAAATACTGAAGACAACTCAGATGTCCTTCAGTGGCTGAATGGTTAAACAAACGGTGGCATATTCATACCATGGATTAATACTCAGAAATAAAACAAAACTGTTGATACACATAGCAACTTGGATGAGTCTCAAGGGAATTATGCTGAGTGATATAAACCCACTCTCAGCAGGTGACATCCTGTGTGATTCCATTTAGTCGTTTCAAGAATGATTCAAGTCTTCTTGGATATTTATTAAACATCTCAAACTTAACATGTACACTAGTGAATTCTTGATTTCCTCCAAAAATCTTATTTCTTTTTAGTCCTTCCCATATAAGTAAATGGCATCTCCATTCAATCCTGTTCAGACCAAAATTTTGAGGCATCATTGGTTCCTTTCTTTCTCTTACATTCCACATCAAATCCATATTCAAATTCTACACTCTCTACCTTCAAAATGTATCTAGAATCTGACCACAACTTACCAACACCAATTCTTTTTCTAAAATTCTCTTCCAGGCCACCATCATCTTTTATCTGCTTATGGGTAACCTCCAAATTTTTCCCCTGTTCTTTTCTTTGTTACTATAACCTATTCTCCACAACACAGATAACAATGATCCTTTTAAAATGTACGTCAAATTATCTTTATTCCCAGGATAAGAGTGGACCAAAATCCATGCAGACCTTCAGCCTGGCTTCACATTATATCACTGAGATTTTAAGGTTCATCCACCACATCACTTAGCCTAACTAGAATAAATAGCAAGTTTCTCTACACTTAATCAAATAAGCAGACACAAATTTAAGACTATAGATACGAAAACCAAAATCAACTCAATGGACCTATGTTGAACACTCTATCCAAAAATGGAAAATATATTTTTTCATCATATATTAAACATTTACAAAATTTGATCATATTGTAAGTAATAAAGCTAATCACAAAAAGTTCAGAATATTAAATTCATACATTTACTGGTCTGATAATTACACAAGAAAATTTTTTTAAAGATGACTAGAAAATACCCAAATTTTTTTTTTTTTTTTTGGCGGTACGCGGGCCTCTCACTGCTGTGGCCTCTACCGTTGCGGAGCACAGGCTCCGGACGCGCAGGCTCAGCGGCCATGGCTCACGGGCCCAGCCACTCCGCGGCATGTGGGATCTTCCCGGACCGGGGCACGAACCCATGTCCCCTGCATCGGCAGGCGGACTCTCAACCACTGCGCCACCAGGGAAGCCCGAAAATACCCAAATATTTTGAAATTAAGAAATACATTTCTAAGTACATGCTTGGTCAAATAATAAATTATAATAACAATTAGAAAATATTTTGAGTTGAATTATAATGAAAATATTATACATATAAAACTGGTGAGGAGTGACATCACTGAAAATGGAAGAGTAGGTAACCTCAGGGCTGTGACCCTTCACATGCACAAAAAAACTAATAAACTAGGAAAAGCTATCAGAATCAACCTTTTTGAATTCTGGAATTAGGCAAAATTTTACAACAATCATGAGAAAGCTTAGGGAAGAAAGAAGCTGCTGCACTGCGGTATGAGATCATAGTGGCATTTTAAATTGCCTATCCACCATCTCCCACTTACCAGATTGGTGGCAGCCAGTAGATAGCAGTCCATACATGTGGGGCAGATTGCTAGTGCCAGAGGGAGCAATATGGGCCCTATTCTCAAAGAATCGAGGTTGTGTGTTTTGAGCTACCTGGTGGTTCCCTCAAGGGCTGGCATAATGGCTTGCCTTTGATTCATCTGCCCTGAAGTTTTCCCAGGACTGGGGTGGCTTTCCTGGTGGTTTTTGTCAGAAGCACAGGAAGGCAAAAGCACTGGCTGCAGCAGCCTGGGACAAGAAATAACTGTCAGGACAAGAAATAGATTCCCAGATAAAAGCCTGAAAAGGAAGAGGGTGGGAAAAGAGATATGTGAAAGAATAAGGACTTTTAAAAGCTCACTCCTATGCTGGGGAATGGAGAAGTCCATGTGCATAAACATGGCTGAATGCATGTTCAGAAAAGGCTTGAGAAGAACCTAAGCTTTTACCTCTGGCTCGCCTTAGGTTCCATACAAACAGGAAGTAAGGCTAAGGCAGAGTTTCGAAAAGCCTAGCTAAATGTTGAAGAAATGAACCAAGATTGAGCCAATCTTGGCTGAGATTGGGAGAGGAGTTTTTATTTTTCTCTCTCTCTTTTTTTCTCTTCTTGGCTCCAAGCCTTTAGGGAAATTGAAGAACACTAGCTGACCACTCAGTTAACAGAACACAGACTTCAGTGGCCACATATGACAAAGTCTGCAGGGTTTGCAATACATTGTTTAGAAAAAACACAAAACAAACAACAAAATCAACAACCTCTCACATACCATGTACAAAAATCATTCCCAGTTGTATTACAGACCTAAACGTGAAAGGCAAAATTGAAAAACATTTAGAAGTTAATTCAGAAAACATTTTTGTTACCTTGGAGTAATAAAGGATTTTTATTAGACAAGATACAAATACTAACAGAAAAGACCAATAAATTAAATCTTCTGAAATTAAAAACTCTTGCTCACCAAAACACAATATAAAAGAATGAAAACGCAAGCCACAGAATGAGAGAAGATATGTGCTACACATATAACTAAAACATATTTATATCCAGACTAAAATTTTAAACAATGATCAACAACAAACTCCTATAAATGAACAAAACCAATAGAAAAAAATGGGCAACAGACTGACCTGACACTTTACAAAAGAGGAATCTAAATGAACAATAAATATAAGAAAAGGTAGTCAACAATATTAATAATAGAAATCATAACTACAATATGGTATACCTATACAGCCACAACTTTAGCATAGTTTACCAACTGATGTCAGAAACGTAGATCATCCTCACAGTGCAGCTTTAAATAGCTGTAAATCTGACAACAGCTTGCCAGTATGTGTTAAGTTTATGTGAGCATATCACATGACCCAGGCATTTGCATGTGCTCCAGGATCCTTGTACACAATTTTCACAGAGAGTTAGTAGTGATAGCTTAATTCCTGAAATAATCCACATGTTCATCAATAGTACAAGAGATAAATAAACAGCTATCTTTTGACACAGAACTACTTTTCAACAGTGAAAATGAGCTACATCCAATAATAGTAGATGAATCTTAACAATATAAAATTGAATGACAGAACCAGTACATAAAATGAATATACCAATGATCTTATAAAGGTCAAAAAGAGACAAACCTAAATTAAATTATACAAGAGTGCATCAGATCTTAAAACTATACAGAAGAGTAAAGAAATGACTACTAATAATGACAGAATAGTGTATGGTGTTTATTTGGATGTTCACTATCACACTCTAATTTTAAGTGTATGTAGTAAGTTCTAAGTTTTTGTTATATAGTTTATATTGTAGGGTAAGAAATATATATGTAATATATTTAAAGTCATTATCAAAATGCGAGAATGGGGCTTCCCTGGTGGCGCAGTGGTTGAGAGTCTGCCTGCCGATGCAGGGGACACAGGTTCGTGCCCCGGTCCAGGAAGATCCCACGTGCTGCGGAGCGGCTGGGCCCGTGAGCCATGGCCGCTGAGCCTGCACGTCCGGAGCCTGTGCTCCACAACGGGAGAGGCCACAGCAGTGAGAGGCCCGCGTACAGAAAAAAAAAAAAAAAAAAAAAAAAAGTGAGAATGGCTCTTGATGTTAAGAATGCAACATTCTGCTCTTGCAGGCATACTGTCCAGGCATTAACATGCAAGTGAATGGGGTGTTATGTGGCATACACGTCCCTGGGCAGCTGCTCTGGCACTGCTCAACTATATAATATAGATGCATATGGAACACCTGGAAACTAAGAGGAGTGTGAACCTTTGAGAAAAAGTTATGTTTCCTAAGCACTCCCAAGTGTGAAGGGTTCATTATTATCTTGTAAGTAAACCATACCCCAGGCTTCCATGGCCTGGGGATATACCTAACATAGTAACATTAGTCAAATAAATGCAAGTCTTGCTGTTTTATATTTGGTATTTATCCAATCCATCTCTCTATCCATAATTGATGGAAAAATCATTTTTGGAAACTACCTAAGATATTATTTTTAACTTCAATAACACTTATTGCATTATGTGTGGGAAATAACATATCAATAAAGAAAATTAGGAAAATAGAGAAAAGCACACAGAAACCTAAATTACAAGGTAGTCCCAGCATCCAGTTATTAGTCAAGTAGTACGTAACACATGTATCATGGATATATATTTATATATTATTATGATGATGATGATTATATAAAAAGCCTTTGCATATTAAAAAGAACAACTCCTTGAAATTGATGAGCCTTTCATTTGCATAGCGTTTTTCAATGCAATTTTTTAATTTAATATTTTAATGTAACCACTTCTATCAGAATTTTTAATTATAGTCTTTATCTTTGGTGTCATGTTTTGAGAGCCTTTGCTACCTCTAATTTACAAAGCTATCCATAGTTTCATCTAAAACTCTCAGTTAGCCCTTTACTGTTACATCCAGTATACCTGGGATTTATTTTTATTTATTTGTTAATGAAAGGATTTGATTTTATTTTTAACTAAGAATAGTAATCAATGATCCTATAACATCATTATTTAAGTAACCTATCCATTTCCTACTGATTTCAAATTCTATCTTTATTACAGTATAAATGCTGATATTCCCCTTTGCCTTTGTGTGAGACTTAACACATTTTTCCATTAATAAAACTCCATTGTTGCTTGAATACAATAAAGTTTTAATTATTAGAGGCTATAGTACTTTTAAAAGTGTGACATTATCATTTTATTAAATTTTTCAGTTCTTTCTTGACTATTCTCATTCAATTTGTTTGATATATTTTACAATCATATTATCAAGTTCCCCAAAACTGCCTTTGTGATTACCTTTGCTATTATATTTACATTTATGATTGTTTTAAAAGAGGATCACTTTCTTTTTGATTTCTGTCATCTTTCGTTGATTATGGTACGTCTCTCCTTTTTTTCAAATACTTTATTAAATATCTTACCTTATACTTTTTAATACTAGCCATAAATATTTCTTGACGAGCTTACTGGTGTTATTTTACACCTTTGCTTGTTTTTAGATATTGGATCTCTTACCCTTTTAATTTTTCCACTTGATTTTCTAACAAACTATTGCTTTGAAATTATTTTGTATGAACACTACTTTTTGAATGTTTACTTTCTTTATAGCGCTCAGATTATTTAGTATTTTATTTAGTCAAGCTATATTTGGGCATACATATCTTTCTATTAAATTTACAGTTTTTAGGTAGATGCCTTCAAGAAAAAAAATCAGCTTTTTCCTCAATTTAAACTGTTTTCTATTCTATTCTATGTATATATCCCATACATTACCCATTATATTTTTATTATATTTTACAGCATTATTCCTTTTCTTTCTGTTAACAGAAATCTGTATCATGGCCTTTATTGTCTGTTCTCCATATTTATCATTTTCTGAATTTTGTCTCAATCTCTTTATTTTTTCCCAGTGAATTTTTTATGGAAAAACCATCAACAATTACATTATCCACTTATTTACCTCTTTATCTCTCTTAATTCACTGCATCAGGCTTCCCCCTGCTGCATTCCACCAAGATTGTCCTCTTCAAGATGTCAGTGAGCTTCTTACTACTAAATTTTATGGAAAATTTTTTGCTTATCTTACTGTTCCTCTTGGCATCATTTGAATTTTAACATTCTTATCCTTCTTGAGTGCCATTTTTATGATCATTATTATTATTTTAGTGACTCTACATGCCTAATTTTCTTACTTTCTCTCTGAGTACTCCAGGAGTCTACTTTAGCTTTTTTCTTTATTTGTAACTTAAATGTTAATCTTAGCCTGAGTTTTCTCCAAAAAGCAGACATGGGGCTTGCATGCAGGTAGTTTAATTTGGGAAGTAATCTTGGGGAACAGGAATAAGAGGCTGGAATGAGTTAAACAGAGAGGGAAAGAAAACCAATATAATGGTACAGTATTTAGCAGTTCAGCCCTGTGAGCAAATGAGGAGGAATCTTTTTAACATCCTTTGAGGCGCTGAAGCAAAAGAAGCCTCAAAGTTGTTATACTCAGGGGAGGCGACAGTCTATCCATTAGCTCTCTTCTTGGACAAGGACTGCCCCATGGGGTATAACTTGGTTGAACTTTCAATTTTGTTCCTCTATGTAAGTGCTGAGCATTCCCACAGGCATTCCATTCTCCTTACTCGGAGAAGTCTTATGACAGAAATGAAGAGATAAGTACGTGTAGTTGAGCTGAGGTGCTGCCAGGTGACACTTCCCAGAGCTAGTTGTGGCAGCAGAGGCAATAGCTTATAGAAAAGGTAGACTGAACACATGTGAGATGGGGACAAAGAAGTGCATGATACAGTATTCTAGTACCTCTTCTATTCTTGTTCCATACATTCTCCTTTAAAAACTCTGTTAGCCCTTTACTGTTAATTAATACTTCTTTCTCTACATTTTCGTAAGTTCCAGAACTTATGCCACTTCTTATTGTACATCTGTTAACAGATATTCTACAGATGCATGAAACTAATATTCAAAAAATTTAACTCACCATCAATTAGTTGAGTACTAAGTGCCAGATTTTGATAAGAAGATGTGAATAAAACAGACACAATCTTTGCCTGCAAAAATGTATATTTTAGTGGAAAAGATATTCAATTAAAACAGTAATTAAAGCATGGGGATGAAAACTGTTAGGAAGGATAACCAGGAGAAAGGGTGAAATAGGATAAACTATGATATTTTATACAGAAAAAATAGAATCTGTGAAGAGCCAATGTTAACAAACTATTGTTAATTGTTTAATAGGTGAATAGTGGTGTGGGCAGTGGGTGTGGGTAAAAGTGAACAGAACTGATCATTATTAGGAGGTCACTTAGTAAGATGAATAAAGCTCAAAAATAAACCTTCTACATGGTCCTAATATATCAATTAAGGTTATTCTCATATGCAAATAAGATTATATCATTAACTTGCACTTCTTGCCCATTATCTTCAGAATGAAGTACAGACAACTTATAAGATCTGTGAAGTCCATAGATGACCTGGTCATCGCTTATTCCTTTATAACTTTTAAACTTTTAACCAGGTGCCTGTCCTGGTACCATCTATACATCCATTCAGATAGAACTATTTTCATATCCCTGATGCAAAATATTTAATCTTCAGGGATTTTTGTACATTTTGTTACTCTGTCTTTATAGCTTCATTCATCCAACTCTATGCCCTCTATATGTCACTTGATCTTGAATATTTGCCATTTAGATGTCAGAAAAGATATTATGTCATCACTTCCTAAATATGGGTTAGATACCCATTCTCTATCTTTTCATCACATCTGTTATTTTTTCCATCTCAGTACTCATCAAATTCCAGTGTCTCTTACCTAGCTACTCTCTATTATGTATATATGCTCTGTGATCAGAGATCACAATAATTTAATTAATTTTTGGAAAAATCTAGAACAGTGTGTGATAGCAGTTTTAAAATAGTTGTTAAGTGTTCTTGAATGAATGAGCTTCTTCTCAGTGTTGTTCTTCACACCACTCATTAATTTTCGGTAATATTGATTTAGCAAGTTAGGCTTTAGAATGCATTTGGAAATTGTTAGGGCATGCTTATTTTATTATGCTCTTTCTTTTTATCATTTACGCACATTAGGGTATTTTTGGACTCTCAGCAAAGGTCTCTTTTCATCTCAGTATTTCCTGTATTTTATTTTTGGTCCTCAATACTGAGAATCTTACATTAATTTTTTTTTACTATATGGGAAAAATCACTATAATTAGTGTAAAACAAACAAATGACAAACTCAGAAAGCATATTTAAAACTCAATCAAGAGTCTTCTGCAAATCAGTGAGAAAATAGTTAAGAAACCAGTTAAAAATAGGCAGAGGATATGAAGGTTTGTTATAGAGAAAAGCAAATATAGATGATTTTCAAATGTATGAGAAAATATCTTATATGATTCATAATGGGAAATGCAAATTAAGATTATAAACAGTAACACTTTTTCACCTATCAGATTTTCAAAGCTAATTTTTATTTGTAAAAAAAAATAAATTTATTTGCTAAGGTTTATTTGGTACTAAGAGCCATAAAAATATTAATGCATATATTCTTTGAATTACAATGCCATCAGAAGTTGGGATACTGAGTCTGAAACCATGAATCTAAAATACACCACGGAAGGCCATCTAATATTTTACATTATTAAAGTGAAATGTTAGCTCAATAATACTCTATAGGAAATAGGGATTGAGACCTTTAAAATATATCTATGTCCATTAAATCATATGACCACCCACAGAATCTGTCATTTCCACTTCCATGTTTAATATGGTTCTTTTCCTTGCCTTTGCTTTAGTTCAAGGCCTCATCATCTTGCTCTTGAAAAAAATGTAATAGCCTATTCTTTCCTCTCCCTATTAGTTATCCTTCTAAAATATACATCTAATCCTGCTTTAACATATTGTTCATCATTGCATAATAGATAAAGACCAAATTCCTTTGTATAGCATTCAAGACTCCACAGTTTGAATCTCATTACTGCCATCAAGCCTATTTTCTTGAGTTACAGTGCTGTTTCAAAGAAGGGCATCATTCTTTTCTGCTAGATGACTGTATATCTTTTCCTTTGCTTAGAGTTCCTTTTTTTTTTTTTTCATAAATAAGTTTTAAAGCCTTTATTTTTTTTTTATCTTTATTGGAGTATAATTGCTTTACAATGGTATGTTAGTTTCAGCTTCACAACAAAATGAATCAGTTATATATATACATATGTTCCCATATCTCTTCCCGCTTGCGTCTCCCTCCCTCCCACCCTCCCTATCCCACCCCTCCAGGCGGTCACAAAGCACCGAGCTGATCTCCCTGTGCTATGCGGCTGCTTCCCACTAGCTATCTACCTTACGTTTGGTAGTGTATATATGTCCATGCCTCTTTATCGCTTTGTCACCGTTTACCCTTCCCCATCCCCATAGCCTCAAGTCCATTCTCTAGTAAGTCTGTGTCTTTATTCCTGTTTCACCCCTAGGTTTTTCATGACATTTTTTTTTTCTTAAATTCCATATATATGTGTTAGCATACGGTATTTGTCTCTCTCTTTCTGACTTACTTCACTCTGTATGACAGACTCTAGGTCTATCCACCTCATTACAAATAGCTCAATTTCGTCTCTTTTTATGGCTGAGTAATATTCCATTGTATATATGTGCCACATCTTCTTATATCCTCTATAAATTGCATGGTTCTACTCATCTGTTACTATCTCTTCACTCTCCTACAGTTTTGCACACATTGATGCCATAACATTATATCATAATTGTTTTTTACTGAGCACTTTTTAAAATTTGAAGTATAGATGATGTACAATATTATATGTTACAGGTATACAATATAATAATTCACAATTTTAAAAGGTTATACCCCATTTATAGTTATTGTAAAATATTGGCTATATTCCCTGTGTTCTACAATATATCCTCGTAACTTATTTTGTACATAATAGTTTGCACCTCTTAATCCCCTACCCCATTTGCTCCCCCTCATTGGTAACCACTAGTTTGTTCTCTGTATCTGTGAGTCTGTTTCTTTTTTGTTACATTCACTAGTTAGTTGTATTTTTCAGATTCTACATATAAGTGATATCATAGAGTACTTGTCTTTCTTTGTCTGACTTATTTCACCCAGCATAATGTCCAGGTCCATCCATGTTGTTACAAATGGCAAAATTTCATTCTTTTTTATGGCTGAGTAGTATTCCATTGTGTGTGTGTGTGTGTGTGTGTGTATATATATATATATATATACACACCACATTTTCTTTATCCGCTTATCTGTTGATGGACACTTAGGTTGCTTCCATATCTTGGCAATTGTAAATTATGCTTCTATGAACATTGGTGTGTATGTATCTTTTTGAATTAGCAGTTCTGACTTTTTTTGGATATATACCCGGGAGTGGAATTCCTGGGTCATATGGTAGTTCTATTTTTAGTTTTTTGAGAAACCACCATTCTGCTTTCCACAGTGGCTGCACCAAGTTACATTCCCACCAAGAGTGTACAAGGGTTACCTTTCCTCCACATCCTGGACATTTCTTATAAGTGTTCTTTTTGATGACAGCCATTCTGACAGGTGTGAGGTGATATCTCATTGTGATTTTGATACGCATTTCCCTGATGATCAGTGATGTTGAGCATCTTTTCATGTGCCTGTTGGCCATCTGCATTTCCTCTTTGGAAAAATGTCTATCCAGGTCTTCTGCTCATTTTTTAATTGGGTCACTTGTTTTCTTAGTGTTGAGTTGTATGGGCTCTTTATATATGTTGGATATAAACCCCTTATCAGTCATATCATTTGCAAATATTTTCTCCCATTCAGGTTATATTTTCATTTTGTTGATGATTTCCTTTGCTATGCAAAAGCTTTTAAGTTGAATTAGGTTTCATTTATTTATTTTTGCTTTTATTTCCTTTGCTTTAGGAGACAGATCCAAAAAAATATATTTCTATGATTTATGTAAAAGAGCGTTCTTCCTATGTTTTCCTCTAGGAGTTTTATGGTATCTGGTCTTACATTTAGTTCTTTAATCTATTTCAAGTTTATTTTTAAATAATGTGTTAAAGAATGTTCTAATTTTTTCCTGCTTCCTCACCCTGTTCTAATTTCCTTAATGAGAGGGATATATTTTACTTATAATTTTATCTCCTTCACTGACACAGATTAAATTCTTGTTGACTAAATAAGTTTTTTGAAATGAAAAACAGGTATTATAGCCATTTTACTATTTTGTCATTTTACAGCTTTATTAATATATTCATGAAGTATATTAAACTACATATATTTAAAGCATATATTTTGATGAGTTTTGGCATATGTATAAACTCTTGAAGCACTTAGCACAATCAAGATAATCTACATTTTCACCCTAAAGTTTTCCTCATGCCTCTTTCTAATTCTTCCCCACTCTATCCTCTCTATCATCCCCAGGGAACTACTGGTCTGCATTCTGTCTCTCTATTAGTTTTCAGTTTCTAGAATTTTATCTAAATTGAATCATATATATGTACTCTTCTTTGTTTGGGTTCTTTCTCTCATATTTTTAAAGATACCTCCATGATGCTGCATATATCAATAACTAGATGCTCTTTATTGCTTCTTTTTATTTTATTGTACTGATATACCAAAATTTGTTTATCCATTTACCTATTGAAGGACATTTGAGTTGTCTCTAGTTTTTATATACTATTTAACAAATGAATAAATGTATGTCAAACATAATAGGCAATTTGCATAAAGTCAAAGGGTTAGAAAATAATAGGGTAAGGACTCAATCCCAGATCTTGTAACTTTAAACATTCTGGACATTCATTAAAATGTATTATCACAGGGAAACTTCAAGCACATTTTAAATGTTACTTTGACTTTCATTCATGTTAGACTATTGTGCCTGTT
Organism: Grampus griseus; assembly: GCF_964374135.1. Taxonomy (NCBI): domain Eukaryota; kingdom Metazoa; phylum Chordata; class Mammalia; order Artiodactyla; family Delphinidae; genus Grampus; species Grampus griseus. The sequence goes on along the minus strand of NC_139000.1, from coordinate 71,020,619 downwards.
TTAAATAATTCATTATTTCAAACATTTCTTGTTATTAAAAACAATAGCACGTAAATTTTAAACAGCACATAAATTCAATATGTATCATAGGAGATATAAATATTAAATAGAGTCAATAATTTTATCTTCAGAATATAGGAACCTTTTTAGGGAAATAACAGTTATCTTTTGTGTAACATATTACCCCCCCAAATTAATATATCCCACACGATACATGTTGATTGTCTAAAACAACCATCATTTTATTTGTTCATGATTGCAATGACTGGCTGGACAGGGCTCAGCTAGGATGGCTTAATTCTTCTCCATGTTGTGTCAGCTGAGCTTACTCAAATGTAGCTACGGTTTGGGCTGAAGGATTCAAGATGGCCTCATTCATGTGTCTGACCCCTTAACTGGCCTGGTTCGCATGCTATACCCTTATGTTCTTTCATTTTCCAGGGCCTCATTTTTAGAGTGCCTTTCAATCTCCAGACCTATCATCATATGGACTCTCCAGCAGTCTCCAATAGTATGATAACAGAGGTTTCCATGAATCTTAAGGCCCAGGCCCAGAACCAGCATAACCTTAGTCCAACTGCATGTATTGTTCAGAGCAAGTTATAAATCCAGCACAGATTGAAGGGAAGGGGGATAGATTCAACCTTTCGATGGAAGAAATGTCATATATCACTTTGATGGTCATCTTTGCACATAATCTATCATAGGAGGATTGATGGAGTTCTACAAGCAAGGAAATGGATTCATGGATTGTGTTATACTAGCAAACATATATGAATAAATACATCTAAATGAGCACTGCTCCTTTTAAGGTACTCAATTTGAATGCAATACTTTAAATTTTAGCATCATATCAATTTTCAAAATATTAAGAATTATAAAGTGTTGTTTCCTTATTAGGACCCTTCATTGTGTGATTAAACCAAAGCAAGCAATTAAGGAATAAGACCCTCCAAAATAAACAATGTGAAGAAGAATATGCTTCAGAGAAAGATGCAAGAGAACTGTGATAGTATTTATTTCTTTTTAAAATTAATTAATTAACTAATTGTTATTTTTGCTAGATGGAGTAAATGTCAGATTTGGGACATTTTTTGAAATGTTGAAAGCCTCTAGCAACAGGGATAGTCTTCTCTGACTTAATCTTGTCCAATGAGGAGTAAAAGCAAGATGGTGACAAGGAGAAAAAATAACCATGCATTTCCCCGTTACGCTCTTGCTCATCCAACTATGTAGGCTCTGCCTTTATCTGTGATTTAAAGACAAATCAAAGAGCACCCAAAGGAAGACAACCAGAAGAAAAGAACCAAAAGAGCTAGGAGTAAAGAACATAGCCAGAAATGTTTAGGAAAACTAGAACATGGTATCAGAGGGCAGCAACGGAGATATGAAAGAATACAAATACCTCTGCCATTTTTTTCTTAACATGAAGGAGAACCTTTTACATATTTGGAAATGATAGCACAAAATATTTTCAGTTTCTACAGTTTCTCTGCTGAACTAACACTTGCTGCTTTTTTTTTTTAATTAAACTTTTTTCTGGAGACCTAATGTTAAAGGTGCTAGCAAGGGAATAGTACCAATTCATACTCATCCCTTATGGCAATCATTCTCTGCAGTCCTATGTAATGGAAATATATTGGCAAAGGCAATTTCTCAAGAAGACCTCTAGGATCTGTGGAACTGATAAAATTTATTCAAGTAAATACCTGAAATGTGGAACTGAAGAAATATATTTAAGACTAAATTTAATTCAAGACATCTAAATTTTGAACTATTTGGGTAAACTTTTATTGAAAATTTATTATATATATTTTTTGTTTGTTTTTTAATTTTAAGAAGGATTCTATGATCCTGAAAGATGTAAAGCCTCTCAAGCTAAGGATAATGATCTTAAGAATCCTCTTCAAAATATATAGAGAGCCCTGAACTGACACCCCTACTAGTTTACATTGAAATGTTGCATACAAAGGAGATTCATATACTTCATTTATTCTTAGAGTGAGCTTTTGAACCAAAATCAAAAAAACCCTTGTAAATATGCCCATCAATACAAAAGGCAGAAATATTGGCATATAGAAGATAAAAATTTGCAAGATGGCACAATGCCTAGAGAAAAACATTAGAAAATCCGGGCTCATCCCCAACTTCATTGCTGCCTTTCTGCATAACCTTGAAGCTTATCATTTAACTCTTTCAAAGCCTTGTTTTCCCCCACTCTATAAGGTGACACTTAAATGAATTCACATGTACATAGAAAGTCTTCTAAGGATACACAAGAGTCTGGCAATATTGGCTTCTTCTGGGGAGGGCTCACTGGTTGCTGAGTAACAGGGATGTAAAGGAAACATTTCTCACTATACTTCTTTTTACTCCTTTTGCATTTTGTACCCTGTGTATTAGTTACTGAGAAAGAGAGATCAGGGGGAAAGAAGGAGAGAAGAGAGAAGAGGGAAGGAGACGGGAGGGTGAAGGAAGAAGGGAGAGAGGGAGGAAGGGAGGGAAGGGAGGGAAGGGAGAGAGGGAGGGAGGAAGGGAGGGAAGGAGAAAGGGAGGAAGGGAAGACGGAAGGAAATTTTGTACCCATTTACATTCACAGATAATCCCAAGGCCTTGGCTAACTGATATTCATTTCATTCATAAAATATTCATCTTATTTTGAAAAAAATAAGATGTTTATAGTATGCCTTCTCCTTAATATCATTTGGTATGACTTTTTCATCTTACATTTTAAGTACTGCCTTGCTCATTTTGTGGTGTGTTGTTTTCCACTCCTTATCATCCACACTTAACCCAAGAAACTGGGTAAGCAGGTGCATGGCAGTAGTCTATGAAGTGATCACCATGAATGAATAGGAATGATGTCAGACTATTACCTATTAATACAGAAGCATCTCTTCTCTGTTAATGCAATGTATAGGGATTCCTTGGAATCCTGCATAAGATTGAGTAGGGAATTAGACCTGCATCACTTCTTAGCTCTTAACTTCCTGGTCATGTTATTCCACTTTCAAGTACAAGCTAACTCAGATCCACTCATTTAAGGGTAGAAAGTAATGATAGATGGACATAAGGCATATTTAAAACGAGAACTTGACAATATAGAAAACAGAGAGGTGAATCAACATATGCTGCCTGTGTTTTATGTTTGGACGCCAAGGGGAAAGAACAGTGGTCCCTCTAGCAATGAGGAAAAGTAGGAAACATTTTATCAAGGTTACTGATTCAGCCTGTGGCCTCTCAATTCAACTGGGTACGAGAGATGTATGGTTACTTGGCAGGAAAGATTGCAAGGAAAGAAGTCTATTGGGGACAAGAATTTTAATGTGCACAAGCTACTATACTTCAAAGACAAGCACCAAATTCAAAATGTTGCTGCACTGAGGTTCACATGTGTCTATAAGATACAAGTTCAGTCATCCTCAAGCTTTTGAAGAGGAAGCAACAGGGGGCAAAACAAGGAACACATCAAAGTCCCTGCCCTGAATTGCTGGGGAAAGGTGAAACTGCAAGTGGTTCTGTTAATAGTGCTCTGGGTGCTGAGGCCACAGCCAATAGACTGCTTGGAATACAAAGGGCTCTTCTCATTAACTTTCTGCTTCTCCTTTTGAAACCTCCCAGTGGGCAGCAGAGTTCTGTCAATGAGCTTGCACCCTTATCCCTTAACTGAGAATCACTGGCTGTGCAGTGACTGCAATTTCATGTGTTGATGCCTCACTAGGAGGAAACATATTGTTGATACTTTTTCATGAACTTCCTTAAGAAATTTTCAAGATGCTTTAGACAATCCTTATATTCCATGTCCTGAGAAAGACTCCAAACCTTTCCTTGAACTATCACCCATGACTGTTGTGATGGTTCATGCAATTTTGTTATTTCTAGGCTCTTAGTCCGTGCAGTGCACATTTAAAAGTGTATTGAAAGGTGGCATCCAGCAATGTGACCATTTTTGAAGACTTAGACTACTCAATAAAGCTTCATGTGGAATGATGAGAGGTCCTTAAGGGCCATAATAAACGACGTGCTTTTGATTTGCAGCTTATTCATTTATTATTATCGTATTCATTATCCATTTCCTGAAAACCCACTGTGTGACTCACACTATCCTAATCTTTGTTGATACAGAAGTGAATAAAATGAACACAGTTTTTGCCCTCAACGAATGTGGAAAAGTTCTGATAAGTTAATGACAGCATCCCAGTCATTCCATACTGACAAGAAGGTTGCATGTTTTCTAAATATTCCAAAGTGTTCAGTATCATCTCCCTGATATCTATATCTCTAGTTTATTCTTCTCTCAATTCATCCACCTCACCACTCCCCTCACATCAGATTTCTTGAACATCTGTGATCACGTTTTGCCTCAAGCTGCAAAGAAAAAAACCCCAGTAAATTCTCATTGACTATAAGAGAAAATGTAAACGCTTTAGTTTTGCCTACAAATTAATGGCATCGTGGCTTCTAAATCCAAGATTTCTCACTGTTTGCTCTAGAGGCAATGGAATACTTTTTCTTCTCTTTCATGTCCTTTATTAGTGCTGTATCTTCTTCTGGAATGACCTTCCTTGTGTGTCCTTATGTGTCTTTGTGACACAACCCTTAATCATCTGTCCAGGCTCAATTCAATTTTCCTCTCCTCTTTGCAGATTTCCAAATACTTCTCCCTTCCCCACCTGAGAGTATTTGCTTCTGTACCTGTATCCTCATTTCACTTTAAAAGATAAACCCACATCAGTGTTCTACCAGTTATATTCCTGTCAGACTTCACCATTGCCTACTGAGCACCCTGCTGCAATAGCTTACTCCTGTTTACAAAATTAATAAATATTAGATTAATTAAATATATGTGTTTTATTGACTGTAACTATGTTATCAAAAATCAATCTGGAACATTATCAATTATCTCCCAAACCTGGAAGTTTTACTTATATTAGTAAAAAACTATGTATAGTAAAATAGAATAAACCAACATATTTAAGAAGCTATTGTACAAAAAGCACTGTTAATTTCTCAAAGAAAATCTATTTCTGAAATGTTTCAAACATTCTTCCTCCATTTCAGAGCAGAAATCTTTTGTTGCTCTCTGAATATTATTTCTTTTAGAGATAAATATTAAAATATTCCTTTCTCAAATTCAGCAATTAAAATTCAATGTAAAAATGGTTCTCTTTTCCTCTAATTTGGATCAGGAACATACGTTCAATACTTCCCAGATCACTTTTTTTTTTTTTTTTTTGGTACGTGGGCCTCTCACTGTTGTGGCCTCTCCCATTGCGGAGCACAGGCTCCGGACGCACAGGCTCAGAGGCCATGCTCACGGGACCAGCCGCTCCGCGGCATGTGGGATCTTTCCCGACCGGGGCACGAACCCGTGTCCCCTGCATCGGCAGGCGGACTCTCAACCACTGCGCCACCAGGGAAGCCCCCAGATCACTTTTGCCCTTGTTCTGCTGACTTTTTAGATTTCCTTGAGGTGTTTCCTGAATTCTACTTCAGTTGAAGGCTAATTCTACAAGACTATAATGCAGTTTCAATTGAGCAACTATTAGAATAGGAATAGAGAACAGTGTTCTTAGGCGTGAAATCTTTCTATTCTACAGTTCTCAGAGTATATAATATACACATGGTTCCTTTAAATAAGAGAATCTGATAAAAATGCTATAATCCATATTTACTCAATTGTCAATCACCTATACTGATAGAGGGTAGTCAACAACATTTAAAATATAATTGGCTTTGACACTCAACTTATAAATTATATAATATTCTAATTCTATATAAAACATAGTATACACTTGCAGAGGCTGGCTTACTTTCCCCCGTAAATATTTTATAAATATTTGTTAAACTGATATAAAATGCATATTATTTTGACTTTAAAACATTTCTTTAATGTTATCCACATTAAATTTAGTAATATTGTTAATGGGTCTGCAGCTAAACATACAAAATTCTTCATTGTCAATAAACGTATGTTGTTGATTATTTAGATTTAACATTCAGTGATTTAAAAAAAATTTTTAATAGAAAAAAGGTAACTTCTCTAGAATTTTTTATTATTACCTAGGTACAAAGGGAATGGCAACACTTAATGAACCTCTACAATATAAAGCTTGTAGCACACTGTGATGACTAAAAATGCTATAAAGTATTTGAATATGTCTTTGTGAAAGAGAGAAAGGATCTGTTTTACAGTTAGTTCTCAGCACTTCTTTTCATGTCTTCCTATTAGATTTTTTGCATTTTATTTCCATCCACTCCATATCAATTTTGAGGAATGAAATGAAATGAAATGATAAGTTGTTTTCCAGTCAATCATATGAATTTTGAAGGAGGTGTTAACAAAAATGCCAAACTACACTTTTAAAAAATATATATGTATATATATATATGTATATATATACACACATATATATATATACTTTCTTTGTAGATTGAGTCGCCTATTTACCATAGGATGTTCATGGTAACCATGACTACACTTTGATTTCAACTGTCCAATATCTGCTCATCTCATCTCATTCTCTTCCTATTTACCTCAAGGAGATGCAAAAAGCCATTCTGATATAACAGTGAAAATAACAAAATACTATAGTCAGAGGGATTTTAAAAATAAAGGGTCCTCTTCAATGCTCTGTATCCCAGGGATTGTATGAAGAGTAATAAAAACTCATGGCTTTCAAAAACGATAAAAAATATTACCATAAGAAAAGGAAAGCAATAAGACAGTATCTAAACCAAATGATGAATAAGTTGACACATTCAATATATGGACCAAAAATAAAAGCAATGCATCAGAAAACAAAGGAAAACAAAACTAATATCATTTTCAGCATATGAGAGCCCTTCTGGAGCCTATCAACATAGGCAAAGGAATCAACTGATTTTTTTTTTAAAAGCCGCAAAACAGCAAAAATAACCAAAAAAAGCAATTTTAAAATAAACCAGTATACAATAGACTCCAATTCACAGAAAGAACTCCTTAAGGAATGATACAATTTTAAAGCAGAGTCCCTTGAACATCTCATAGTTTAATTTAAACACTGAAAGTGAAGTCAAAGTAGCATCAGGCTTAAAAACTATTCATATAATGGTTGAACCATTTCACATCCCGAACCAGCTCATATCTGCTTTTACAGCCCTGTAAATACCACCAAACAACTTAGTGTCTTGAAACACTCTTCACTAATCCACTTGGGTTCATATTCTATACCTTTTATTGGTTCTGTGACTGTGGGTACATGATTTTAACTATTTTTGCCTCAGTTTCTATATAGCTATATCTCTTTATATGTTATACATACCTCTGATTATAGAAGTAAAGTATCAATCTGTTCACGACGGCACAATTATCTTACATTTGACTCATATTAATTTCTTCAAACATTTAGAAAAGATAAAGTTTGGTTCAAAAGGAAAAAACATATATTTAGACCTATGCCAGAGTTAGTAAGTAAAACTATAGGATGCCAAATCACATTTGAATTTCATATAAACAACTAAGTTTTAGAGATAAGTATGTCCCAAAATATTACATGAGACATCCCTATCTAGTAACCCTATTTAGACCAGAAATGGAGCGAGAATGAAAAGCAGTTAAATGGGATGAAGCCATGGGTCTGATGGCCACTATTGTCTGGAAGTAGGTGGTATCAAGGATTTTAGTGCCCACTGGATAAAGGTAAATAAAAGTTTCAGGTAAAAAGCAAGGTCAAATTCATTTAGCATACAGAGAGAAACACAGAGTTCAAAAATAGTAAGTCAAAACGATCCCTATCACAATTAGCCTCCAATTGCAAAGTAAGCAAAGAAATGTAATGTTGAGATAAAAAGACCACAAGATAAATAACTGGTATATAAATTCTATCAGAATAAAATTAATTTAGTTTAACAGTCCAAAATAGTCTAAACTATTTTAGAATAACTTTCTTAAAATATACACACATATATATGTATGTACACATACATAAATTTTATTAAAAAGGAATAGGAAAGTATTAAGAACAAAAATAAAAGAAAAAATAGATGTTAAAGAATTCATTATGAATGTACTAAAGTCATTGAATTGTATACTTTAAGTGATTTGTATTGTATATGAATTAATAGTTCCATAAAGCTGTTAATAAAAGAATCAAGAACCTTTCTAAATATATTGTAAACTATATTATGTACGTACACATATTGTGTGTATAGTGAGAGAGAGAGAGAAAGGAAAAGGGCATACTAGTGAGCTAAAAGAATATTTCCAATATGCATGACAAAACATCAAAGACCACTTAGAAATGAATTAAGGTTGTCAGCTGACTCCTCAAAAGCAATAATGGAAAAGGAGACAACGAAATAGTATCTTTAACATGCTGAGAGAAATAACGGTGAACCTTGGACTCTATATACATACATATCTGCCTAAAGAAATATGTGGCAGATAATGCTCAGATTTCACCAAAACCTTGTTCCTTCTCCTGAGCAAACAACTAGACTGTCCTCCCCTTGTGTGCTAGAAATAAGGTGGAACCATGTCTGAGTTCTGGTTAACAAAAGGTGGATAGGGCTTATATATACCACTTCCTGGTATAACATGTGTTTGAATAATCCTCCACTCTTCTTTTCACTCATGTGCTTTCATGAAGTGAAGAACTTGGACATCTTAGCAAATGCTAGAGACACAAGATAAGAAGGAATTCCCAATCACTAAATGGAAAACTGCCTGCTAAATACCCGATTCTGCTTAATATGAATGAGAAAAAAACTTCTATGATCTTAAGCCATTGAAATTTGGTGTTTTGTTTCTAATAGCAGCAGATAAAATTAAAACGTTTTAGGACAAACAAAAGCTGTGTTTATATCCAAAAAGCCCACACTAGGAAAATATAAAGGATGTACTTCATTGGGATATAAAAATAAGAGTAAGCAAAGGGCAAGAACATCCATAAATATGTGAATAAATCTCTTCAAACTTTGATTGTACATAACAGTAATACCTGATATAGAAGTATAAAGACTTCATTTAAACAGTGGATGAAATATCATACACGTGGGAGGGTGAAAATTAGAAGAAAAGCATCTGAAAATCTTTGTATTACTGAAAAGGAGGACAAAGATATTATCATTTATATTGTTAAATATGCATTTTAAACATACCAAGGAAAACAACAGACATAACATCTAAAAATTCTATAGAAATGAAAGGAAAAAATGGAAAGAGGATGACAAAGAAGGAAAAATAGCAATAGAATAAAAAAGGAAGAGAAAAACAAAATTGACTCAAAAAAGAAATAAAAAGCACACAATAAAGTAGTAAAATATATTCACATGCAATTGTAGATACAAGTTTAAGCCTAAAGATTTTAAGAAGGAATTTGTTTAAATCCATCTGTATGTTATTTATGGAATGCACATAAACAGTTTACAAAAATAATAAATGCCAAAGTATGTGGACACGTTTAACAAGCAAATGCTAAAGAGTATTTTATGAGAGATAAATTGATGGTATGGAAAAAAGCCAAATATACTTCAATATAAAAACAGTTTTTTAAAGTGTTGGTGAGGAGATAGAGAGATGGAACGCTCATACACTGCTGGTGGAAATTTAAAGTGGTACAACCAATTTGGAAAACAGTTTGACCGTTTCTTAAAAAGTTAAATATACACTTACTATATCACTGAAACATTCTACTCTTAGGTATTTCTTTCAAGAGAAATGAAAGCACATGTGTATACAAATTTTATTTGTACTAGCCAAAAACTGGAAACAACCCAAATGTCCATCAATATATGAATGGATAAACAAATTGTGGTATATCCACACAATGAAATACTATTTAGAAAGAAAAAGGAATAAACTATTGATATGTAAAACAAAAAAAATAAAAGGAAGAGTACTATGAAGAGACAATTTGGTGATCATGCTCAACAGGGTTATGAAAGTTTGGCATAGACTCATCTCTGTGGGAGCATAACATTATTCTTAGGCACTAAGTGACAAATTGCTTGTGTGTTAAAACTACAAAGATGGGCAGGTGTGTGAGAAATGTGTTAAAGACTCAGAATAAGTGAGTAGAAAAAAAATTCTACATTTTTAAATAGCATCCAAAACTGTAAATTATACAGGAATGTATTAAAAGATGTTCAAGCTCTTTATCAAGATAATTATAATGAAAAGATGTTAGGGAAAACCTAAATTAATAAATAGGAAACATGTTGTTAGACAAAAGCCTCAATATTATAAAGCTGTCATTTCTTCTCAAATTATTCAATAGGTTCAATGTGCTTCAAAGAAAAATCCCAACATGTTTTTTGTAATGGTACTTGATAGGTTGATTCTGAAATTTTTATAAAAAAGGAACAGGCTAACAACAACCACAAAAATTCTGAAGCAGGACAACTCCTACTGAAATCCATAGTAAATAACTGAGTATATTATTAACGAAGAGTCCAAAGAGTCAATTGGTGAAATAGAATAGAGACGCTATAGTCAAAACCATTAATTTATGAAAAGTTTGATTTTGACAGAACAGCCTTTGCAGAACAGTGGGGGAAATGATATACCATTTACTAACTGGCGTTTGAAAAATTACATACCCTTACCTCACAACATACTCAAAAATATTTTCTATATAGTAAATATTTAAGTGTGAATGGACAAAAGTATAGAAATTTAGAAGACTCTGTGTATACTTACACCTACACACACCCACTGACTCATAATCTCATGAATCTCATGATAAGGAAGGATTTCTTAAACAGGAAACAAGAAAGGAAAACATGAAATGAATAGTTAACACCTTTTATTAATTTAGGTGTTCTTAAACGTTTTTGAACTATAATTTTCTTGACAAAGAACTTGAAAAAATTTTACCATATTTATTCTAGGGTATTTAATGCTATTGGAAAATATAGATTATATTTTCTTTTCTATAAGTGTATTTTCTACTGTTTGTTGTGATATGATGGAAACTAGAAAAAAGGAGCACAAATTAAATAAAAATCAAAAGAAAGGAAATTATAAAAAAGAGCAGAAATTAAAACAGAAAAAAGCATAATGAAGGAGACTTTAAAAATATGAAGCTAATTCTTTGAGATGAATAATCAAATTGGTAGACCTCTAGCAAGACTAATCAGGATAAAAAGAGAGAAAATACAGATTACCAATAGCAAGAATGATAAAAAAGCTCATTATTGTTAATATGTCTATTTTCCTTAGTTGATATGTACCTTCAACTCATTTAAAACCAAATCTAGCAGATTTACAACAATTATATATCTATGTTCAGGCAATAATATAATTTTAAAATATATAAGACAAAAAATAACAGAACTAAAAGGACAACTAGAGAAATTTACAGTGGAGTGTGAGTCTTTAACTTACATTCCTGGATAGTTGATAGAATAAATAGATAAGTAATCAGTAAGAGTACAGAAGACAAAAAACACCATTGATGAAATTAACCAATATAAAAAAAATCAATTAGTGAAAGCATAAAGACATTTAAAATGTAGTTTTAAAGATTTACAATAAGATAAAAATATTCAGTACCTTGAATTAATCTATCAGACTGAAAATTACAAATTTTATGAAAGATATTTAAAAGGACTCAAATAAATCAAGGAATAAATCATCTTCATGGATTGGAACATTCAATATTGCAAAGATTTCAATTATACCAAAATTGGCTTATAAATTCAATACAGAATGGCTTTCACTGCTATTTCAGAGATAACACCCATAATATTAAGGGCCAAATGGATATAAAGTAAGAGGGAAAAGGATGTGTTGAGATGACTTTTAAATCTAGGTGGCTAGGAGGATAGAATGTCATTGCCTGATATCACATGTCCCTCTTCAGACTTTACGTAAAATACTGGCAAACAGAATTATTCAAATACTTTCTTTTGAGGTTTTCATTAAGAAGTCAGAATTTTTCTGAGAAATTTTGGAGTGAGACAAGGATTTTGATGTAAAAGTCTCCAAAAATTGCTGCCCCATTGATAAGTTAGTAGAATCTGGTTACAAATCCAATCCATATTTATGGCAGGTTTTGCTTTATAAAACATACCATCAATCTAAGTTGACTACTTCATTTTATTAACACTTCACATAAGGAATTGACTCCTTCATGAGGACTTTGCTAACAAAACACACAATCTAGTTGTATCAAGGAATTTGGAATTTTCAAGTAGTATTACATCTGTGAACAGGCAAATTTTTTTAAATTAATGAAGAAAACTATGGTTGTCTGCCCAAAATGCAGACGGCCAACAGGCACATGAAAAGATGCTCAACATCACTAATTATCAGAGAAATGTATACCAAAACCACAATGAGATATTACCTCACACTGCCAGAATGGCTACCATCAAAAAGAACACAAATAACAAATGTTGGCTGGTGGTGAGGATGTGGAAGAAAGGGAACTCTTGTACACTGTTGGTGGGAATGTAAATTGGTGCAGCCACTGTGGAAAACAGTATGGAGTTTTCTCAAAAAACTAAAAACTTATGACCCAGCAATTCCACTCCTAAATATATATCAAAAAACCCCCAAAACACTAATTTGAAAAGATATATGCACCACGATGTTCATAGCAACATTATTTACAATTGCCAAGATATGGAAGCAACCTAAGTGTCCATCAACAGATGAATGGCTAAAGAAGATGTGGTATGCATACACACACACATACGCACAAAAAAACCACACACAATGGAATACTACTCAGCCAGGAAAAAAGAATGAAATTTTGCCATTTGCAACAACATGGATGGACTTGGAGGGTATTATGCTAAGTGAAATAAGTCAGACAGAGAAGGACAAATACTGTATGATATCACATATGTTTAATCTAAAAAATACAACAAACTATTGAGTAAAACAAAAAAGAAACAGACTCAGATATAGAGAACAAACTAGTGGTTACCAGTGGGGAGAGGGACATGGAGGTAGGGGATTAAGAGGAGCAAACTATTATGCACCAAATGAGCTACAAGGATATATTATACAACACAGGGAATAGAGCCAACATTTTATAATAACTATAAATGAACTACAACCTTTAAAAATTATGAATTACTATATGGTATACCTGTAATTTATACAATATTATACATCAACAATACTTCAATAAGAAAAAAAGGAAAACATTGGTTGACAGAATCCAAACAACACTGGCCCTATCACCAAGTTATGAGAGGACACTGAGGAAGTTGTTAAAAATTGGAGTTAGGCTAACAGATTTTTGGAATCTGTTTATGCATATATCATATCCATCTAGCACTGTTGTTTTTGACCTCTAAATAGCAAGTATGCCTGAGCAACTGTAGCTTTATTGTTCACAAATCCTTTCCACCCATAATTCATGGAAATATATCTATATATTTATATGTGTATGTAGGTATATGTATATGATATCTATATCCATATCTAATGTTTTCCTGTTTACCCAATATATATTCAAGGTACTTTGATTATAATGCTTTGTAATTCCATATTACTAAATTCATAGTACTTTCTGTCATTATACATTTTCTCTATCAATGATATCACAACGGTTAATCCACAATAATTTTTCATACCATTATGATTGAATTTTCATGACTGAAAATGCTGGGAACCAAAATCTAGAATATAATTATAATAATAATTGATCATATTAATGAGAAAATTGTTTGGCAATGAATAATTGCAAGTTTTATATTAATATGTAATCATGATTGATGTACAAGCTCTTAGGTATTATAGTCTATAAAATTCTTCCCCATATGCTCTCTCATTGGATTTCCAGCCTACCTGGTAAGTTTTATTATAATTTTATAAATTTTATTATATACAAATGCAGAAAACAAAGTTCAGAGAGATTAAACAGTTTGCAAAATATCACATGGTTTCTAAGTCTCTGATTTAAAGCCAGGTTCAAACGAAATATTCACCCTATGAGTTCTCTGCTTTTTTTATTGTGTGCTTCTATGACATAATGAAGATATTGAACAGGTCTTTAAAGTTTATCTGCTGGAAAATTAACACTCTGTCATGTCATGATATTTGGATCCTTTAAATTTAATTTTAACCCAAAAATGGGGTTGCAGAGGGTAAGTAGATTGGTTAGTAATGGTTACATATTCTGATCATTCTGTAATTTTAACAATCACCAGTAGCTCTGGTTCTCTCCGTCTTTTCTCCACACTAAAATATCTGAGGCTCTTGGGAGGCAGTAAAATTTGAATGTAGAGAGAAAATGCATTTGTGTGTGTGTGTGTGTGTATGTGTGTGTCTGTGTGTTATTCACAATGCTTTGTACAAAAATATCCTTAATGAAAGAGAATCAGAGTTTGTCACATCAATACAACAAAACAGAGCATTTATGCAAATATCTCCATTGAGTGTTTCCATTATCAGACTATTCTTCATTGATTCAGGCAACAACAATGTCAACTTGATACCATAACAACTCAAAAAGAGCAGCTTTTAAGTATGCTTTTCCTTGAGCAAATAGAGCTCAGTGACTTCCTTTTTTTTATTACAAGATATTCCTAGACCCTCTCTATATCCTACACCTGCTTCCATTCATAAAAATAAAGGTAAACTAGACCAAAGGTAGAGGAGGTACAGAGTACATTCCCTTGCCTCATTCAGTATGACATGTCAGCAGATAAATGTATGCAATATCAGTTCTACAGCTGGCCTAAACATCAGCTCAGTTATTTTATGGTGAAATTCTCCTGTAATTCTTAGATTCATTTTAATCCATTTACTGAGGTGCAAGACACAGTGAGCTATAAAGACTTCATAAGACATAGAAGACAGTAAGCAAGTGACTGGATTATGGTATAGTAAATCTTATAATAGAAAATGATACGGCACACAAAGTAGAGTGATCAAAGTTATTTAAGGGGTGGGAATCAGTGTTTCGCAAAGAAGATATATAGGCTGTGTCATGAAAGGCCAGAAAGAGGAAGCTTGGAGGCACTGAAGTTAAAAACATAATCTAAATCGGCTGTGTTCTGGGAACTGTACATAATTCACTAAGCCTGGTATGTATGTGTCGCCATGACAAGAGGCCAAGTCAGAGAGAGACCAGCAGAGGTCAGATCACAGAGTTGTATGGTGGACTTAGGAATTTAGAGAGGGCAGAGCAGATTTTGAGAATAGTTATTTTAATGTGGAGAATGAAACAGAGATAGGGAGAAAATGGAAACAGAATCAATTTGACTGTTTCAACAGCACAAGTAAAACGTGTTGTAGGCCTGAACTAAGGCAGTAGTCATAGGTATGAGAAGACTGGAAGGAGAAAGAAATATCAGGACTTAGAATCATGAAATAATTCAGGTGTTCATGTAAATAGTTTCTATAGATTTGAGTTTAAATAAATTTTGAGTTTTCTTGCTTTCTTGTTTTGTAGTTGTTGTTATTTGTTTGTTTTACAGTATATTGTGGACAAAATTCTAAAGGGGGTAAAGTTTGACCTCACTTCTCCTCCTAATTTCCAATTATCTAATTTTCTTTTGACTTGCTGCTTACTTAGTTTCCCTCAGGTTACCCCTATATACTCAAGTCTACCTCCAAGTACCTGAACTGTAACATAAGCTTGGGACAGTCTCCCCACTAATTAATTAAAAAATTTTTTTTTCCAAATGGCTCCTCTATGATACATGGAAATGATAAACAAGCTAAAAAAGAGATTGCCAAGATTGACTTCACATTAGAATCACCTGGGTTACAATTACAGCAGGAATAAAAGTCAGAGCTAGAGAAATGAGACATATAACCAAGAGTAGGACTTACTTTTAAAAATCTCTAAATATTAATACCCAGCAGGTTCTTGTGTTTTTAATATAATTAACGCCACAAAAGTAAATGCAGAATTACAAGCTAGTTTAATACCTTGGTTGCCACTATATTTCCCCCTTAAAACAGTCTATTTCACTTTTACTCCACTATTATTTGTTAAGGAAATATTTCATAAACTGAGGGAAAGCATCTTACTACGTTTAAAGTACCAGACATGGAAGCACTTTATTGTCAGGCATTTTATCTGTGGGAGTAGAGACAGTGTGTTGGATTCTGCTGCCTTATTTGTCCTTCATTATTGTTTTCATCTGGTTTTAGCTGTTAAGATCAGCTGCTCTGTCTTTATTGCAAAGGCTTCTTTTCTACAGATTACCTGGAGTGTCCATTCTTAAGGTCAGTTGGCTCTCATCCAGAGCCCTTTGTGTAAGAAGCTGGATATCAACAACTGTAATATGGAATACAGAATCACAGTTTCCTTTGCTTCCAGAACAGGTTATGCATGTGCTGAGGATAATTTCTCAGCGAAAAGCCTAATTTGTTGCTATATTCAGTTGAGGTGTCACAACAATAAAACTTTGGTATTTTAAAACAATGGCAATATGCTTTGAGGGATATAGGCATATGTTACTATTATTAGTGATTGTTCCAGCCCCACCAGCCTATAAAAGGATCTATTTACTCTTCAGTTGTCCACTATTCATATTTTCTCAATATAAGTCAGTCACTGGTAATTATAGAAAACTAAATTTGGTCTCTACAGTCAACTGAGTTTTCAGAATAAATACTAAAAAACTCAAAGCTATGGCTTTTACCTTACATGGGAGAGAAAGAAAAGAGAATATTTATGAAGGGTCTACTATGTTCCTAGTACATTCATTAAAAAACCAGGGTAATACCATTATTCTCAGTTTATCAAAGGGGAAATTGGGGCCTACAAGGATAAAATTTTTTCTAGGTTGTACGAATAATAAAGCAGTGAAATTTGAAGCTTCTTCAATGGCAAATCCATTTCCTTTTCATCAAACATCTGTGTGGAAACCCAGTGTATACACTAGCCCAGTAGCATTGCCCACTTAACTTGCTTTTTTCCAGTTCCCATCTGCAGGCTATTCTTAGGATCACCTGGCTCATGACATCTCCATTCTGATCTTCTCAACCTGCCCCTTCAATCTCCGCATCCCACAATCTTCTAAGGATTGCAATGTTTGCTTCTTACAGTTCTGGGGGGTGGGAGAGTTGGTACAAAAGGGAAAGGAGAAAATGCTATCATTGTATGCCATCATTAGCCATATTCCTCCAAGATTCTCTTTGAATCCCCGTCCTCTGGCTCAGTACCTTTTCTGCTGATAAAGCAGTGTCACACTACAATCTGTACATCAACTATCCTGTTTCAACTATCTATGACAATGCCTAAGATGAAATAAGTATGAAGTCTTGAACACAAAAGCACTTATATGGAAACAACCTAAGTGTACATCAATGGATGAATGGATAAAGAAAATGTGGCATATGTATACAATGGAATATTATTCAGCCATTAAAAAAATGAAATCTCAACACTTGTAACAACATGGATGGATCTTGAGGGCATTATACTAATCTAAATAAGTCAGAGAAAGACAGATACTGTATGATCTCACTTATATGTGGAATCTAAACAACAACAACAAAAATGAGCTCATAGATACAGAGAACAGATAGTGGTTACCAGCAGTGGGGGCTGGAGGTGGGCCAAATGGATGAAGGGGATCAAGAGGTACAAATTTCTAGTTTTAAAATAAAAAAGTCATGGGGATATAATATACAGCATGGTTACCCTAGTTAATAATAATACTATGTTATGTATTTGAAAGTTCCTGAGAGAGGAATTCTTAAAATATCACAAGAAAAAAATTTTTGTACTGTGTATGGTGAAGGATGTTAACTAGACTCATTGTGGTAATCATTTCACAGTACATACAAATATCATATCATTATGTTGTACATCTGAAACTAATATAATGTTATATGTCAATTATACCTCAATAAAAAAGCCTTTATGTATATAGTTACTAAAATAAATGGTGTAGTATTAATTAACTAGGTAACCATATTCTTAGTTTTTTCCAGTTCAAGAAACATATTTATTCTGCTTACCCAAATGAATATGGGAATGTAGATAGCTGCATAAATTTATTGTCAATTTATCTATTTTCATGCCTAAGTAACATTTTGTTGAAAACAATGAACTGAATTTTAGGTATGATAGGATCAGGCCCACTCAAAATTAATCAAACAAGCTGTTGATCATTTTTACCCCACTGAAAATATGCATGATCTTCAGGGATTTATACATCCTCTAGGGACTCAGAAAAGTCATAATGAATGTACTTAATAAAGGATAATTAAAGTATAAGAGGCAGAAAATGATGACCTACCTGATTCTGAAATAAAACTTATCAATTATTTGAAGTAGTTTATACTTATTTTATTAGATTATCAGATACTCACCTAGTCAACTTTATCTTTTATACTGCCTCTTCATTCCTTAATTTATATATTTTAATTAATTAATTAAATCATTTAACAAAAAATAAATGCCTGACATATAGCAAACATATGTTTCCTATGTATCAAGAACTGTGGTAGGGGTTGGTGATAGAACAATGAGTAAAACAAGCATGGTGTTCATCCTCACAAAGGCTAAAATTTGGCCAAAGGTTGGGGGGAAGGGGAGGGTGGGATAAACTGGGAGATTAGGATGGACATATATACAGTACCATCTGTAAAACAGATAGCTAGTGGGAACCTGCGGTATAGCACAGGGAGCTCAGCTCAGTGCTCTGTGATGACCTAGATGGGTGGGATGGGGGAGGGGGTGGGGGGAGATCCAAGAGGGAGGGGATATATGTATACATATAGCTGATTCACTTCGTTGTACAGCAGAAACTAACACAACATTGTAAAGCAATTATACTCCAATTAAAAAAAAGAAATGATGTGAAAACTATGTAATTATAATTGTTAGAAGTGTCATGATGAAAACAATCACTGGAAGCAATAACAGGTAAAATCAAATCTATATTATGGCTGTTGAATTGGGCAGTTTTATGTGTCAAGACTTTGATGTGTGCTAAGATATCTCAGAGATGAAAAATCCTAGTCAAGCTTTTACTATAACAGAGAATCAAATAACCAGAATACTGAATAATCAACATGAGGCTAGAGTTATGTATTTGATCAGGCAGATACTCATAAAAAGAATACCTCATTGAGAATGTGAGGAAAGGGATCCCTTATGGGCTTTCTGAATGAAGAGTAGTATTTAATCATAGAGGGAAAACTTAACAAGAGGCACAAAGGTAAGGCAAGGCACAGTAAAGAGTGAACTATAGCACAAGTGCTATTTATGGAATTGGCAAGTAGCACAACTGGAGAGGTAGGCAGAGTCAAAAAGAGTAAAATCCTTGATGTCCTTTGTGATTGTGGATGCCAGATGTTATTGGTCTTGCTATATAATCAGAGTTGTACCATGTGTGTTCTAATACATAGGTCCCAGAGGCAACTTAAAGATGGGTTTTTCACAATCACTTTGAATTCCCTAAGATATTTATTCTTATCACAGACCCATCTTGGTAAAGCAGAGATTTCAGTGCAGGGAGATACAAAGCATTTGCCAGTTCTTTCCCTTAAATGTAACAGCTACTTACTGCCACCATGTGGAAGTCTTTACGTTTATTTAATATGAATATCTAACGCGTTCTAATACATAGTTCTAAAGAGATAAGGGAAAATTCAGTGGGTTTTTCAGGGAGGATCATCTGTGTCCTCCCCGAGCCTTAGATTTAAATCTATGGTATTAGATCATATACTAGGCTATTGCTAAGTCTGCAAGTGTTGTAAGTGAATTTGTGCTTAAGGTTAAATTTGTCATGCTATTTATTAATTGTCTTGTTTTCTTATCACTTTATATTACTTAGATTCTTCTATATACTCTAACATTGCATGCTTAGCAATTATCCATTCCAATATTCTGCCTCTCCTGTTTTTCAAGTAAAAACTGATTTCTTGAAAATCATTATTTAGTACTATCTGCTCTAATATAATTTAATTCTGTATTCTTTCCTGTGAAGACTAAACTGTTTAATTATAAATTCCATTTGTCACATCCTGTGTCATTTACAATCCCTGTTGGGGGAGAAACACAGCTAGTTGAATCTAGCTAGGTGCTCTGTGATCATAGTTTTAAGGTCTTGAAGGTTACCAGCCCTACCAGCAACTTAAAAAGCACGTAGATAAAAAATAAGACCTTTCAAGGCCTAATACTGTAAGTTTATATGGTCTGTTTATTCTAGGGCCTGAATCTTACAACTGCAATTAAATTAAGTCTACCTTGTCTAGGAATCCCTCTACATCAATGCAGCCACGGCTGCACATTAGAATCACTGGGAGCATTTTGGTGCAGGCATTAGTGAGTTCTAAACATTCCCCAGGTGATTCTAATATATAGTTAGAGTTGAGAACCACTGCTGTATATAGTTCTTTAATTTAGGACATTATGAAAACAACAAAAGATGTGACTGAGAAAATTGGGCTCAAAATATCGAATGACACAACATATGGCTCAATACTTAATGAAAATCTATAAATATAAGATGCAATAAAATATGAATTTCCTACTGTTCTTTCCAAGAAATTGGAGAAACCCCTTAGGTAGGTGTAGCTAGGGGAATTAATTCATTTTCAATATATTTCTAATTTATCTTATGATTATATTATTCAGATTCTAACATATTTCTTCACTGAGTTTCCGGATACTCCAGTATCACAGAAGTTTACAGTTGGAGAATTAGTTCAGTACATTAAGGCTCTCAATCTACTAAAAATTTTATCTTTCTGCAATAATTCCAAGTTTTTATTTTAACTAACAGAGGGTTCATCTACCAGTGAGGTCTGCTTTCTCCAAAATGAACTTCAAAAATATCAGTTTCTCCTCTTATATAACTGAGGCATCTTTGAGCATATGCTGCACATACATTTCACATTCAGTGTCCTTGGCCATACCTGGGGTAAGGGAGGAGGATCTTAAAATAGTTCTCCCTTTTGCAAAATCATAATTTCTAAATTTCATGCTGAAAATGAATTTTCTTCTCTATCCCATAGGATGAAACATGCTTGCCATGATACTGTCTAATGTAACATAATTTCGAATCACCCATGGCTTCAGATATGCAAACTCTCACTCTTTGACTATTTTATGGTAAGACTGATACGTATGGGATAACCACTAGATTTTTCCATTTCTAACTGAATATTAATATCAAATAATATGTCATTTGTCTTTGGAATATATACTTCTTGCAGTCCTTTAATTCCTCCTCCCATCTATTTATGTCATTCCAGCTTGATCTTGCTATATTCAAAAATTTCTGGTAAACTAATTCACATAAAATATTAGCAGATAGGGCTTCCCTGGTGGCGCAGTGGTTGAGAGTCCGCCTGCCGATGCAGGGGACGTGGGTTCGTGCCCCTGTCCGGGAAGATCCCACATGCCGCGGAGCGGCTGGGCCCGTGAGCCATGGCCGCTGAGCCTGCACGTCCGGAGCCTGTGCTCCGCAACGGGAGAGGCCACAACAGTGAGAGGCCCGCGTACCGCAAAAAAAAAAAAAAAAAATTATCAGATAAGTAAAGCATTCCTCCTTCCAGTGGCATAATGGACTCTTATAGAACAATGAAACTTTGATTATCAAAAGAATGAATCCCGGAAAGTACAATGTGTGCTTCAGAATGAGAGTTTGGATGGAGCAAGGAAAGTAAATATTTTGCAATGAGATTTCACTCCCCAAACTTCTCAGATCACTTGTGCTTGAGTGATAAGCACAAGCCTTGCCCTGTGCTAACTCAGAGTTGACTTCTCAAACATCTGTAGATCATCTAAATATGACACTCACTGAGAATCCATAGCATACAGCCCTGCTCTTATGGACAAATGTGTAAAAAGATAACTCAAAAACCTTGTGACAGTTGTAGCTCAGATTTATAGGGGTGCATGTAAGCACATAGGTATGCCATCTAGAGTTAGGAAAAAATTCTTAGGAGATTACATTTATAGTGGATTTTAAAAGACAAATAGAAACTACTCCAAAGAGGAGAAAGGATATCCAGGTGGATGAATCAATAAAGAAAAAGTAGAGATAGGGAAGTATGAAAGGACATGCTACCTTTCAGGAGCTACAAGTGCTTTGGCATTACTGAAATACAAATTGCAAGACAGAAAGTTGCTAAAGATGAGGCTACCTACCAAGGAGCTTTAAAAAGTCATTGCCATATTAAAGAACTTGAAATTTAATCTCTATACAAATAATTTTCAAATTGTCCCTGTAAAAACCTCTCCAAGTACATCAGCAAACTAGTGAATTGTGTTCTGGCCCCACCTCTTTTTCAACTAGAGCAGCTCAGTTTCTATTTACTGATATTTATCTACATTGACACCTAATATTTTACTTAATCAAAGACTTGTGAAACTAAAACAAAAATTCAAACCTATGCTGTATACAATAAGAAGCCAGATTTTTTTA
Organism: Grampus griseus; assembly: GCF_964374135.1. Lineage (NCBI taxonomy): Eukaryota > Metazoa > Chordata > Mammalia > Artiodactyla > Delphinidae > Grampus > Grampus griseus. Next base: position 70,998,278 of record NC_139000.1, on the reverse strand, counting down.
AAACCAGATTATCATGATCAGATTTGGGTTTTAAGTAGAACTCTTGTGTATTATGAATTTAAGGTCAAGATAAATGGATGGGAGATCAGTTAGCAGGTGAGGCATAGAATATTAAGTGACTTGCCTAAGTGGCTGAAATTACAACAAAAATGGTTAAGACTAATTAGTTGATTAATTACTTGATTGTGTCCCTAAAATATCTGCTTTCCTTTGTTTGATAAAGGATATGCCCCTAGTTAAAATAAAAATTAGAGCAAGATAATTAATACACATTTTAATACAGGTGTTTCTGTTTTTACAGTTCTCAAATTATCAAACATCCCTAACCAGTAACCGTACTAAGTGCTTGTATTTGATTCCTGTATTTTCTTTCACAGAGTTGTTGAAATACTATTTGGTTTATTCTAAAGGGCTTGAGTTGTAGTTACCTAGGGCAATGGGAACAACTTGGCATTTATCTCCAGTACTTACTAGGCTGGCCCTGGTTCTTTACCTGGCTCAGAGGTTCCAAACAGCAACTGAGAATAGCCCCAATGCACAAGACCTTTTTAAGCTTCTCTTGGTGTCAGTTTTGTTAATGTCCCATTAACCAAAGTCAAGTCACATAATAAAGCCCAGATTCAAAAGGCAGACGAAAAGATTCCATAGCTTTACAGGAAAAACAACAAAGTCACACTGCAAATGGGGATGCATTCAAAACTGAGAGGAACTTGTGGCCAGTTTTTTTGCATTCTGTCACAGAGTATGTTTTCTCCAAATATTTCATTTGAAATTACTTCTTTACAAACTTTCATATAATTGTCTCTTAGACGTTTCTTCAGAGTACCTAAATATCCCTTGATATGCAGGTAGTAATATCACTAGTGTGGAACCACTGATATCCACATACTATTTGTTCTGACCTGAAATGGCTTGATTTCTTCACATCTTGTCCAGTCTCTGTGTGGTTTCCACAGTGGCTGCCCTTAAATCAAGGACCATCAACAGGCAGAGAGAAAACTTATTCTTTTTGAAACTAGCTAGATTATGTTTAGATTGAACCCTCAACCTTGACTTCATCAAATACTACGCTCAAAACAATTGAAATAGCTGTCCTAAACTGACTATAAATTATGAATATCATAATTCTTGATTATGATTTTTGTATCTTTATTCACAACCACAAGATTGCATTCATACAATATTCTTTTAAAAAACCCAAAAAACTCAAACTGGCTTCTTTACTAAGATCTTAGGGAAGTCCCTTAAACACTTTGTTTTCAAATTATACCATTTTCTAAATCTATAATCATCTAATTTCTTCCCCTTGCCCTCAACCAAATTTATGAATTCATGCATATGTTAAGTGTTTATGGGATTATTAACTCATTGAATATTGGACCTACAAAAATCTTAGGTGTGATATAATCCAAAATCTTAATTTTTTGATGAAGAAACTAAGGTTAAAATAAGTGACTTATCCAAAGTCACACAGATACTTACAGAAGATGAAGAACTCTAACCTGGCTTTCCTGTTTCCTTCTCCAGTGCTATTTTTTTCTAAAGCACCAGGCATCTTCTTTTGTTTTCAGTGGTATGCCCAGAATTAATGTGTGCAACAAGAGTGATTTGTTGGTAGTATAGTATGAAGACAGATAGATAGATAGATATATAGGTAGATAGATAGATAGATGTCTATGTATATAATTATGTAATAAGTTAGTCTCCCAATAACCAACTGTATTGTATATACTCTGGTTTTCCAACAGAAGATGCCTTCAAGGCCTGGATAAATTTGATGTTTGTTTTGTTTGTAGTTTATAAAATTACTCATTGCTTTTAAGTTACATATTTAATCAGATTAGAAGTCTTGTAGGATTTTCTAATACAACAAATCAGACTTTCTGTACTCTAGGTATTAATGCCTATTCCAGGTAACAATCCTCAAAGTGTCTGTGGTCCAGTTCTTATTGAATGCCTCATCAGAAAAGTGATAATTGTGAGGATTTTTTTAAGAACATGTAGGTCAGCTATCTCTCTAGATAATTATGATTCATTATTGGATCAAGCCATACCAACTAAAAAGTAAAGGCTGGACCATCTAGTGTCAGAACCCTGCAGAACTTCCTTCAATAATTTGCACTTTAGTGAGATGTTCGATTTCTTAGAGAGTTACTATAAGATGCCTTCTTGTTGTCCTTTGTCAGGTGATCGTACCCTTTTTGATGGGCTTTGTAAAAAATTTTAAAAAAAAGAGAAAGACAAAAAAATTTTAGAGCTCACTGCAAGAAAACAAAATGATATAGTTCTTTGAATGACTAATTAGAACCATGTAGCTAAAAATGCTTCCCTTGCTTCTCTTTTTCACTTCGACTTTCAGGAAACTGAGAGCAAAATATGTGACTCAGCTATATGATTTACATAAGTGCTTAAGACCTGTTTTTATTTCCACAAACTTGATACCTTATTTGTAGTTTTAATTCCTATAGGCTGTTCTAAGCTCACTACAGAACAAGGCAAAAGTTAAAAGTGTGGAATGAATAAATGAATGGATGCATACATACATAAATGTCTATTTTGAATAATTAAGATATCCGAAGTATTTTCCTATGTTATTAAGCTATATCTTCTCCATTGTGTTATAAAATAAGTACTATTACCATAGTAAACTGGAGTTTAAAAGAGTTACATCGCTGCTCAAGTTCAGATCAGTTTTAAAAAAATCAACACTAAAACCTAGGGCTACTGATTACAATACAATTCTCTTTTTATTGTGCCATGATGCTAATAAAATTTTCTGTGAATTAGAGATAAAATCAGCTGCTAAGGCTGAATGCTCTCACTAACATAAATCCTCAGCACACCACTTTGAATAGGAGGTCTAGTCTATCAGTTTATGCTCTCTCTGCATAGAATTAGATATATTTTAAATTTCTGTAGGACAATGTATAAGGTAAATTTTATTATGCAAGTTCTATAGCTAAACTTAATTTTACAGTGTATGTTTCTGAACATTTCAGGAGAAAATACGCTACTAGCACAGTTTTATTCTTAAAGGAAAGTACATTAAATTATTTTGTGATTTTTGTGCAATTTACCGATTTTCTCTTTAATCTCTAATCTTCTTTAGAAAATTACATCTGTCTTTTAGTTTTGGCATAAACTTCTTGCTGATTAATAATAATTATAATGGTGATGGTGATGATAATAACAGTAGTTACAGTTTTCTATGTGTCAAGCATTTATCATGTATTTTCTCATTCAATAATTGCAAATTATCAATAGGCATGATATTAGTCATTTTAAAGTTAGGCAAAGGAAACCATAAACAAAACAAAAAGACAACCCACAGAATGGGAGAAAATATTTGCAAACGATGTGAATGACAAAGGATTAGTCTCCAGAATTTACAAACAGCTCATGCGGCTTAATATCATCAAAACAAACAACCCAGTCAAAAAATGGACAGAAGACCTAAATAGACATTTCCCCAAAGAAGACATACCGATGGCCAAGAGGCACATGAAAAGATGCTCATTATCACTAATTATTAGAGAAATGCAAATCGAAACTACAATGAGGCATCATTTCACACCAGTCAGTGTGGCCATCATCAAAAAATCCACAAACAGTAAATGCTGGAGAGGATGTGGAGAGAAGGGAACCCTGCTACACTGTTGATGGGAAAGTAAAGTGGTACAACCACTACGGAGAACAGTATGGAGGTTCCTTAGAAAACTAAAAATAGAGCTACCCTATGATCCTGCAATCCCACTCTTGGGCATATATCTGGAGAAAAACATGGTCCAACAGGATACATGCACCCCAATGTTCATTGCAGCACTGCTTACAATAGCCAAGGCATGGAAACAACCTAAATGTCCATTGACAGAGGAACGGATAAAGAAGATGTGGTACATATATACAATGGAATATTACTCAGTCACTAAAAAGAATGAAATAATGCCATTCGCAGCCATGTGGATGGACCTAGAGATTGTCCTACTGAGTGAAGTAAGTCAGACAGAGAAAGAGAAATATCATATGATATTGCTTATATGTGGAATCTCAAAAAAATGTGATACAAATGAACTTATTTACAAGACAGAAACAGACTCAGACTTAGATAATGAAGGAAGAGATAGTTACGGAGTTTGGGATTGACATGTATACACTGCTATATTTAAAATGGATAACCAGCAAGGACCTACTGTATAGCACAGGGAACTCTGCTCAATATTATGTAACAACCTAAGTGGGAAAAGAATTTGAAAAAGAATAGATACATGTGTATGTTAAAAAAAAAAAGTTAGGAAAACAGGTTCAGAGTGTTTACATAATGTTCTGTGGAGCTCACACTAGTACACAGAAGAGCAAGGATTTGTGACTGTGTTTGTCTGATTCTCATGTCCAAATTCCATATATTACAACTACTAGTACTACCACCACACCAAACATTACATAATGCTCACTCTAGCCAGATGCTGTCCTAGAAGTTTATGTACATTTTGTATACTTATGTATATTAACTTATTTAATTTTGAACATAATCTAAGATGTATCCCCACTTTACAGAAAAGGAAATAAAGACTCAGAGTTTAACTAACTCATGCAAAATTACAACTATTTAATTACTCAACCCTTATTCTATCCTAAGCATTCTGCCTTCAGAAGATATGCAGTTATCCACTATGGTAAATTCTCTTTCTACTGCAGTTACTGCTTCTCTAGTTTGTTTAAGAATTGTTCATTTGTGACGGATTTCCAGAAAGGAGCGTGTTCTTTTTCATGATATAGGGCCCATTTAAACTTCATCTGATGTATTTACCCCTTCTTCATTTTTTCTTGTCCAGTGGTGATGACAACTTTATTTTTAAATATTGTAACCATTTAATGGTATAGAGGCCTGAAGGAAAGAACTTGGAGAAGTACACAATTTCTTACATACTTTTGTTAATAGAAAAATACTCTCTGTAATACTATGTGTGATTTATTTTGCTGAATTTTAAAGGTCATACTTCTTGTTTGGCAAAAAAAAGTAGGTTTCCAGTGTATATTCAAGCTGCACATTTAAAAAAGTATCTCCAAGGCAGAAAGTACTCGAAACACTATTGAAAGTTGATGGGCTGTCACTTAAATGCCCCAAACCTTGATGTGAAGGAAGTCGTGGATTGATAGCAAGAGCACAGGATATCAAACATTGCCTAGGTAAGACTTCAAATGATTCATATGTTATTAAAGATTCTGTGGCTTTGAAAGAGAAGTTTCTTTACATAAATTATAATTTTGGAAATTAAAATTTGCCACCTAAAATCAATCCATGATTCCTATTTTTTGTAACATCTGATTTCTTTTTATTTCTTGATTACAAATAATTTAAATTACGAGGAGAGGATAAGAACTGACTTAAAAGCTGAGCTAAAACCGCAAACACAAAAATGCTTATTACAGTGATATCAATTACATAAGCAAATATTGAAAAAACACTGGAAGGAAATTTGCTAAAGTATAAAATGAGATTTACACTTTTTTAGATGGTAGGACTAGATTTGATAATTTACTGTTTTCTTCTTTACACTTTTCTGGTATATTCATTTTTTCCTATGATAGATATGTATTATATTTATAATCAGAAAAATGTTAATGCTTTTTATTTTAGAAGAAATGAACATCTAACAGGCTGAATTTTACAACTGCAAGCTAACAGTCTATATGCTATTTCTAGAACCAGATCCTTTAATATTTTAAGTAAAATGACAATTTCATCTTGATTTCACACTGGAAAATAATCATATAACTCCTTTCTGTATTTATTTTTAAATTAATACATATTATAAGATATTTTAAGCATAAAAAGTTACAGGGGATGATAGACACCCATGTACCCACTTCCAAGGTATAATACATGTTAATATTTCACCGTATTTACTTTACTTATAATAAAGTGTTACAGATAGAAATGATGCCTTCTGCCTCTTGTTCCCCATTCTATTTGTCTCCTTTATTGTTTCTCTAGGAATTTAAAATGCATACTTAGCTTTCACAATCTAATTAGAATCCATATTATACCACTTCAATTGGTATGCAGATGCTTAGCACCAAATAAATTCCCTTGCCCTTCCCACATAATGGTGTACTTGTCGTATATGTTATGACTACATATGTGGAAAGCCCCATCAGATAATGCCATACATTTTGCTTTCAACTGTCAAATGAATTTAAAGAACTCAAAAGGAAAATATGTTATTAAATTTATCTGGTTATTTTTTTTTTATTCTGTTGCTCTTCATTCCTGATTTTCCATGTGTCCTTCTGGTATCATTGCCCTACTGTCTAAAGATTTTCCTTTATCAATTGTTTCTGAACAGGTGTAATAACTACAAATTATCTTAGTTGTCCTTCATATGAGAATATTATTTCACCTTCGTTCCTGAAGGATATTTCACTGGATATAAAATTATGGCGTAACAGTCCTTTTCTTCCAATACTTTAAAAACTTTGTACCACTTCCTTTTAGTCTCCCCGAGATATCTGCTGTTATTTGAATCATTGTTTCCCTGTTGGTACTATGTCATTTTTCTGGATGCTTTAAAGATATTTTTCTTCATTGTGTGTCTTCAATATTTTGATAATGATATGTCCAGGCATGAATTTCTTTGGATTTATCCTGTTTAGGGTTCTCTCAGCCGACTGAATGTATAGGCTTTTGCCACATTTGGGAAGTTTTCAACTATTATTCTTCAAAAGGTTTTTAGCATAATTCTCTTTTTCTCTCCTTCTGGCACGCCGATGGCACAAATTTTAGTCTTACTATTATTGCTCAACATTTCCCTGAGACTCTGTTCATTTTTAAAGATCACTAATTTTCTCTCGTTTAGATTGGATAATTTTTATTAATCTATCTTCAAAGTCACAGACTATCATCTTCATTTTGCTACTGAATCCTTCTGAGTTTTTAAAATTTTTTGGTTGTGTATTTTTTAGTTATTGACTTTCCATTTGGTTCTTCTTTATATCTTCTATATTTTTGCAGTTACATGTTTTATTTTAAATGTTTCAAGGGTGTTCATGGTTGCTCAGTCAGCATTTTTAAAATAGCTGCTTTAATGTCTTTGTTAGATAATTCCAACATATGTATAATATTGTCCTTGGCATCTGTTGATTATTTTTTGCTATTTAGGTTGAGATTTTCATGATTTTCTATATGCTAAGTAATTTTGAATTGTATCCTAGACTTTCTGAATAATATAAGACTATGGGTCCTGTTTTAAATTCAGAGGATAATATTGATATTTCAGCAGGCACTTGACATGGTTAGGTTCAGGCCACAATGTCCAACTCAACTCTGTGGGCTACATTTCAAAAATCACTTCTGTTTTAAAAAATTTGCCCTGCTATTCTGATCAGTCCCCCACTTACGTCATCCAGAGTTCAACGTAGAAACTGTGTGGAGGTATATGCATTAATTCAGTTTTCCAATTTATATGCCGGTTAAGATCAGATCCATACATTTGCAGGTCAGGGATACTGTGAGTTTTCTGGCTTTGGGTAGCTGGATGCACTTTATGTTACAATCAGAGGAAGAATGTGAAAAAAGGGGAACATGTTTGGTTTTGTGTAATGAGAAGTTTAACAAGTCAAATTCAAGTCATGAAAGCATGAGAACATGAATGTGTTTAAGAGACATTGAAGAATAAATATTCATTAAGCATTTGGAATTAAAAATCTGTATCACAGGAGAAATCAAAGTGTTACTCCTATCCTCAAAGAAGGTAGATTTCTGCAAGTGTAAAGAGTAATTTTTTGTATGCAACCCTCCATGTTAACATCTATGATTTGGAGCAAATATTTTCATCTGTACTTCAAGTGACTAATTTGTAAATGGCAGCAGTAATGTATATCCAATGTTCCTTTTAGGTCTTAATGAGAGGCCCTATATGTTTGCCAATAACAATTAATACACATTTCTTTGACTTACCATCTTTTGAGGACAAGAAGCATCCTGTTCTGTTACAACTGTGCTACTACTATGCTTTTGAACCAAATGGTGCATAGCTTTGTAAAGGCTGAAGGAGTTACTGATTATGAATCTCAAGGGCCCTTGTTCAAATTTGGCTCCTTTAAAGTGCAGGACACACACACATCCAGCAGGCAGAGTTATTGGATGGAGACCCTGCTGAGTGATTAAGTCTCTGCTTGCTATGTTTAAGCCATTTGGCAGGCACAACGGTCTTCTTTTCCTTCAAAAACCTAAATTTGTCCCATTTGGATAGCAAATACTAGGCCTCTATCAATGCAGGGAATCATCCAATCATGCTTATTGGCAACAACAAAAAAAACGTACAAAGGTGTGAATCAATTTGAAAATTATGAAATTTCAGTTATAATCATTGAGTGCCTATCTCATTTATTTTTCAGAATATGTTTAAAAGATTCACTATGCAGGAAGAATGACTAGCCTAGCTAATAATAACTAATAACTAATGTATATTAGCAATGAATATTTCAAAATCTAATATATTATTTGGTTTTACACATTTCTGTATGGAAGTTAGGAAAGTCATCCTCCACAGTGATGAAAAAAAATTTTTTTAAATACAAGTCTTCCCCATATGAATTCAGTAACATCTCCATAAGGTACCTTGTATAAAATTCATGTTTCTTTGTATGGTACATAATCTTTCTATTTAAAGGTCAGCATTATCACCTATGAGTTTGTTAGACATGCAGAATATCAGGCTCTTCTTCACTTTTGTAATTATTGTATTTGTATTTGTAATTATTTTCATTGGAACCTCAGGTAACTCACACACATTAAAATTTGAGAAGTGCTATAATATGGGACTCTTTATAATCTTCTCCCAATCTGATACTTCTTGCCTGATATCTAGTTCCATTTCTTCATGTTGAAACCTTCATGAATAAACCCCACTGACCCCCCCAGCTGACTGAGACAGGTAATGGAGAATCCATTCTTTCCATTTCTATTACTATTTCTGTCTGGTATTGTTAATGCACTGTGTGTTAGAGAACTTTTACTCAAAGAGTTTAAGCATAAATAATGTTTTTCTAGAAGCCAGTTATGCTTGAATCTTAGCTCCTCTTTCTCAGTAAGATATTTTAGTAAATACACTCCAAACAGAGAATAAGAGCTTGCATTTACTAAGCACTTACCAGAAGCTAAAAGTGGCTTGGGTCTCACTGATTTTCTTTGGACAGAGCTAATATGTAACTTTTTGCTTGTTTCTTTTTTAAAACCTGAGCTCACACTGATAATTCCATTTCAAATTCAGGAGTAGAGACTTTCAGTTAATTTCATCAACCTGTATATCCTTTCTTCCAGGCTGAGAAGACTAAGAAACAAGCAAAATAACATAATTATTCATTCATTTTATTCCTTCTTATACACACAATAGTCTCAGAATAATAATACTACCACTACCACCTATAATTACTGGAAAGTATTTAAGAATTTTTATTCTATATTTTTATTTTCAAGATGTACGTTCGAATTATCCTATCAAGAAGTCATTTGAAATAACTTCTCTCTGTGTGGTGATGCCAACAACTTGAGAGATAGGCTTATTTAATTCACTGTGCTTTCATTTTATGGATTGCTTGTATACACTTAATTTTGTTTTAAAATTATGCAAAATATTTATACTGTTCCAGAGTCGAATCTACAAATCAATTAAACTCAGAGAAGTCTAACTTCTTTTTAAGCCCAACCACCAATTTCTCCTCTAATACATAACAATTTTCTCTCTAGTAGAAAACCATTTCTGGTTTGGCTTTGGTTTATCACCCTTAAAAAAAATGGAATGCTCCCTTCATATGCAGACACACATTTACATTCTTCCCTTTCTTAGATAAACAGTAGTTTATTATACACATACTTGTACATCTTATTTTGTTAACTTTTTCACACCTGATTTTCTGCAATAGGAAAAATAGGGATTTAATTCCTTAATTAATAAGGTTGATGTGAAAATTAGATGAAATATGTGCAGATAGAGCCTAGCCTAATTGGCATATAACAGTCATCCAGTGACTATTAGTATAAGTTGAATATGGAGTGAGACTTTATTTTTGACAGAGCTTATGAGAAATTAGAAAGAATAAGTAGTAACTTTGCCCCCATATTTGGTGTATTGTCTTGACAAGCCTGACAAGGGCTACAGGGTATAGCCCCATCTGATTTTAAAACTGAAAATTCTGAGGAATCAATCAATCTAAGTGTGGATTTTACAAATTGTATGGCAGTAGATCAAAAGAATAGCAAAGGATCTTCTATATCCGGTTTCTGCAGTACTTCCTCTGGCCAAGTCATAACCTTTAATCTGGTAAAATACGCATCATGAGGCGTTATCAGACTACAGCTGATTTCTTGGCAATAAGATGAATCTTTTCTTATTTTCAGATAAGTATGCTTCTATCCCACAGACATCACTGGCATTCTCTACTTCACTAGGCATTTGATTTCAAGTATTCATAGCACCCATATTTCTAATAGAGTAGAAGAAATGAAGGAAAGAAGGAAGGAAAGGAGGGAGAAGAGGAAGGATTAAAACATAGGAAGATAGGTTGAAGTGAGGCACAGGAAAATTTATTGATTACTTATTTATTGTGGGCAACACATATCATTTATTCATGAATTGACAAAACACTGCTCATTGTGAGGTTATTCTGAGACAGGAACTAAACAAGATATTAGAGGTACACTGGTGAATGGGACAGATATGGTTCCTACACTCAAATTTCTCATATTCTAGTGGTGACTACATAGGAAATAAAGTGAAGAGATTATGCTACCATCTTTCCCAAGACCCTCTTGTGACTTTGTATAATAATCAAACTAAAATGCACTATTACCATGGCTTTGAGGTCCTACCTTTTCTGGACCCTGCTCAATTCACTGACATCAATTATTGTTCTCTTGTTCCCTACACTGCAGACATACTGGTCTTGCAAACTCAACACATCAATCTCATTTCCACTTCAGTGTCTTTGCACTTGCCTAATTTCTCTTCCTTGCATGCTCTTTCCCTAGATCACTACATATAACACTTCTTCACTTCTGTTGTAGGCAAAATAATGCACCCCACCCCCAAAAGATGCCCATGCCCTAATCCCTGGACCCTATGCATATGTTACCATACATGGCAAAAAAGATTTTGAAGATGTAATTAAGATTAAAGACTTTGAGATGGAGAGTTTATCAGAGAAAGATGTGATGATGGAAGAAGATCAGAGAAATGTGATGTGATAAGACTTGACTTGTTGGCTTTGAAGATGGAGGAAGGGAGCCATGTATCAAAAATGTGGGTGGCTTCTAGTATCTGGAAAAGGCAAGGAAGTCAAGTCGACTCTAGGACCTTCAGAGTAATTCTGCTCTGCTGACACCTTGATTTTAGCCCAATGAGACCCATGTCAGACATCTGACCTACAGAACTGTAAGATAATAATCATCTATTGTTCTAAGCCACTAAATTCATAGAAATTTGTAATCGCAATAATAGAAAACTAACACAACTTTATTTATGTCTCTGAATAATAATACCTCCTTAAATAGGCCTTGTGTAATATATCTACCTACAATAATCACTATTCCTATTGCCCTAACTCTATCCAACTGCCGTTTGTTTTTCTTCTTAACTACTAGCACTACCTGAGATTATATTATCTGCTTATTGTTTTTCTCTCTCCAAAAACAGAAGACAAGCTCAATAAAGAGAGTGATTTTGTTCATTATTCCAGATACCATCCACCACCTAGAATAATGTCTGGCATGTGTGAAGTAGCACTCAAAAATCATTTATTAGCGAGTGAATGAATTTCAGCTCTATAATAATAAATGTAAGGTACTCTAACAGTGTAACATGAGGTGTGTAGAGCTATGCCATTGTGGTTTTAATATGCGTTTCACTAATGGTAATGTTGAACATCCCTTTAAATGCTTATATGCCATCCTTTTATCTTCAACAAAATATCTGTGTATGACTTTTGCCCACTTTCTATTTGGAGTGTTTTTTTACTGCTGAGTTTTGAGAGTTTTTTTTTTTATATACTCTAGGTTGTTTTTCAGTACGTGGTTTGCAGATATCTTTTTTCAGTCTGTAGCTCGTGCTATGTATCCTCTTAACAGGGCGCTTGGCAGAACAAAAGCTTTAAATTTTGATGAGATCTAATTTATTAATTTTTCCTTTTGTGGGTAATGCTTTGGTATCAAGTTTAAGAGCTCTTTGCCTAGCCCTAGAACCTGGAAGTTTTCTAGTTTTTCTAAATATTGTATAGTTTCATATTTTATACTTAAATCTGTGATTCATTCTGAGTTATTTTTTTGTATAAATTGCAAGGATTAGGCCAAGGATTTATTTTCCTTTCCTTTTGTTTCCTTTTCCTTTCCTCCGTCTCTTGCTTCCTTTCTTTCTCTCCTCCCTCCCTCCCTCTCCCTCCACTTCTTTCTTTCTTTCTTCCTCTCTTTCCCTATGGATGTTCAATTTTCCCAGCACCATTTGTTGAAAATGCAATCTTCGTCCATTTAGTTGCCTTTGTACCTTTTTCAAAAATCAGTTGGTCATATGGACACCAAGATGGGAAGGGGGGTGGGATGAATTGGGAGATTAGGATTGACATATATACACTAATATGTATAAAATAAATAACTAATGAGAACCTGCTGTATAGCACAGGGAACTCCACTTCACTGTACAGTAGAAACTAACACAACACTGTAAAACAACTACACCCCAATAAAAAAAAAATCAGTTGGTCATCTTTATATGGGTCTATTTGGGGGTTCTTTATTCTGTTCCATTGATATATGTTCTGTAATAATAAACTAATAATATTGATTATTGATTTGTAAGTAATATTTAATTACTATATGATCATATTCTAGTTTTTAATAGAAGCTACCTCTGTAAGATGAGCCTGATTTTAAACTTATTTTTTGCCTTTGCATTTATTTGCCACAAGTTTTAAGAAAGCATGATTCATTCATTCTACAAATATTTATGGAGTGCATGTTTTCTCTTAATGTTTCAGATACATCATTGAAAAAGATGGACAGTTTCCTGACATCTCATGGCTTATATCTGGTGAAAATAGGTATAAAATTAACAACAATCATTATAAATAGGTAAATTATATTGCATGTTCAAAAGTAGTAAGTGTCAGGTAAACTTAAAATCAATAAGAAATAATATAAAATAAGATGAATATCAAGCTAAGAAGAATTGTGAAGGCTGAATTTGGAATTGGGAAGTGATGTGCTAGATCTTACAGTTATAACAAACAACTTTTATAAACTCAATAGTTTGCAACAGAAAAAATATTTCTAACTCATGTTACATATGATCTGTAGCAGTAGTGGGCCAGCTCTGGCTCTGCTCCACATGTCTTGTTCATTCCAGTATCCAGACAGAAGGAATGCCATTTTTGAAGCAAGTGGAGTAACATAAAAGCAATCCTCCTACGGTAGGTGTGTATATAATGGGAGAAATACTCATTCATAGTCTAATCTAGGACACTAATATACTAGAATCTACCTTCTTGGTCGCAGATATTAAGTTTCTTCTCTTCTGAATTCAGTCATTCACTCTGTCTCTAGTAAAGATATCTTGAAAATCTTATCTAGCTACAGCATCAGCCTTAATGTCCACAATTTTAATATAGTTTCTATGTAAGTTTCGAATATGGCTTTTCTTGGTTCAGAGACAGATGAATAAAATGAAAAGTTTTCTCCCCCTCCCCAACATATAACGGAGAAACAAGAACATGATTATGACAACAAACACTTTCTTTGAAAAAAAGTAAGGATGAGAGGTACATTGCCATCACTGGTATGTAAAAATTATGAAATACTTCAAGATAGATATTGCAAGAACCTGGAATGCTGGAGGGAGGGATTTTTTTGGAAAAGAAAAGTTCTGCTCCCTTGGATGAACTTCTTCATCTATTGTTCTCCTTGAATCTTTCCTCTATCCTCTGGAAAAATTTCTTTTTCATTATGCTACTTGGCCACATCTGAAGAGGACAATATACACTGCATTGGGCTGAACGAATTTTCAATCTGGTTAGGCATCCAGGGTTATTTTCATATTTGGCAATAATTTAATTTTAAGCTAATGGTTCATTTAGTAGTAAAACTCACTGAAACATTCTTTAGCTTTTTCCTATTTGATGGCAATTATTTCTACATGCTGTTAGCCACACCCAAAATTAATTCTGAGACATACACTACTCTATAAATTTCATTCCCATTATCTTTAATCTATCAGGAAAGAATCTCACCATTATTTTTTCACTAAGCCATTTTAATTAATTGAAAAGATCTATCATGGGTTACCTTAATTTATTCAGAAGTTATAGCAAAGAAGAAGACTGGCATGCTCTTAATTTGATCTTTACTTCAATGTTGAGTCAATTTGTCTTAGTTGCTCAAAGCATTTCTCATTTTTTTCTTACCTGTTGGTTATGAGATATGCATCTTTTCAAGCTGTAGTCGTGGAAATTTTAGGATTCTTTTCCCCCTTTTATCATGTTTGCCTACCCATCAATTCTTTTCTGAATATATCTCTTTCTTGAAACATCCTATCAGATGAGCTGATAGCAACCACCTAAAGCCCTACATTCATCAAATTATTATCTACCTTCTAAATTATAATAGGTGGAAATTTACCAAATGTTCTGTTACTGGATAGCATGGGTGCCACCTTTTGAACCTTCAACAAGAGCTTCCTCATGGCCTGCATTTGGTCCAATGTATCGTAGAATTTTTCTTATGGCAGAACCTCACTTCTAGTTACAACTTTCTATATCAGTCAACTTACACTACTTTATATTATAGTAAACCATATGACTTACAAGAGTAAAGTTTTAATTCTCTCTCACATTTCATTAGATCACAACATCTGTAATTTGTTATAGTTTTTCTCCAATTATTTTCTTTCAGAATCCAGGATTAAATACAACACTAATGGCAGAGGGAGAAAGTGTAGAAGCTAAATATTTTAGTGGATATAAAAGATTTTCCTAGAATGTGATATACATTATGGATTTTCCTATTCTATTTGCCAAAGTGAGACACCTGGCCAAAGTCAAGGTCATTGGGACAAGAATGTTTATTTCTCTTACAAAGAGGCACATGTGAATGGATAAATGTGTATAGTTTTCTAAAGTTGTGAAAGTAAATATTTTGGGAAAACATAATGGGCTCTACCACAGTGGGAAGGGGTGGGTGCAACTTTAAATGGAGACTTAGACTAGAACTCACTGAGAAGATAACATCTGAACAAAGCTTTGAAGTAGGTGAGAGTATCAGCCACATTAATATCAGACAGGAGTCACAGCCTATATGAAGACCCTGAGGGCTTGGTATATAGTAAGATAATTAACTGAAGCTAAAAGTTGATCAGCCTACCAGACCACACGCTTACTTATATACTTTGCTTATCACCATTCACCTTCATCAGAATATAAGCTCTAAAAGGACAAGAGTTTTGTCTATTTTTTAAATGTTTCATCCAAAATGCCTGCAATTTTCTGGCATACAATGGGAACTCAATAATTATTTGTTGAGTAGATAGATAAATGGAGACATCTGCGATCTACTGCCCTATAACACAGCAGCCCCCAAACTTTTTGGCACCAGGGACCGGTTTCGTGGGAGACAATTTTTTCACTTTGCTGGGGTCGGGGGGGC
Source organism: Grampus griseus (assembly GCF_964374135.1). NCBI lineage: Eukaryota > Metazoa > Chordata > Mammalia > Artiodactyla > Delphinidae > Grampus > Grampus griseus. Next base: position 70,982,593 of record NC_139000.1, on the reverse strand, counting down.
TGTTCAGGTGGTAATGCGAGCGCTGGTTCAGGCAGTAATGCAAGAGCTGGGGAGCGATGGGGAGCGATGGGGAGTGGCAGATGAAGCTTTGCTCGCTCGCCTGCCCCTCACCTTCTGCTGTGTGGCCCGGTTCCTAACAGTCTGTGGTCTGGCACCGGTCCAGGGCCTGGGGGTTGAAGACCCTGCTATAACACATTTGCAGAGACTGAAAGCTCTTTAAGGTCAAGTTATCTGTTATCATTTTTTTTTTTTTTTCCGGTACGCGGGCCTCTCACCGTTGTGGCCTCTCCCGCTGCGGAGCACTGGCTCCGGACGCGCAGGCTCAGAGGCCATGGCTCAGGGGCCCAGCCACTCCACGGCATGTGGGATCTTCCCAGACCAGGGCACGAACCCGTGTCCCCTGCATCGGCAGGCGGACTCTCAACCACTGTGCCACCAGGGAAGCCCTCTGTTATCATTTTTTAAAATATTTATTTTTATACAATTTTAAAGGTTGCTTTCCATTTATAGTTACTACAAAACATTGGCTATACTCCCTATTTGTACAATACATCCTTGACCCTATATTACACCCAATAGTTTGTACCTCCCACTCCCACACCCTTATATTGCCCCTCTCCCCCCTTCCCACTTGTAACTACTAGTTTGTTCTCTATATCTGTGAGTCTCCTTCTCTTATGTTATATTCACTAGTTTGTTATATTTTTCAGACTCCACATATAAATGATATCATACAGTATTTATCTTTCTCTATATGATTTATTTCACTTAGCATAATGCCCTCCAAGTCCATCCGTGTTGTTACAAATGGCAAAATTTCATTCTTTTTTATGGCTGATCAGTATTCTAGTGTGTGTGTGTGTGTGTGTGTGTGTGTGCGCACGTATCACATCTTTATCCATTTATTTGTTGATGGACACTTGGCTTGCTTCCATATCTTGGCAATCGTAAATAATGCTGCTATGAGCATTGGGGTGCACTGTATCTTTTTGAATTAGTGTTTTTTTTTCAGATATATACTCAGGACTGGAATTGCTAGGTTATATGGTAGTTCTATATTTAGTTTTTTGAGAAACCTCCATACTACTTCCCACAGTGGCTGCACCAATTGCCATTCCCACCAACAGTGTAATAGGGTTCCCTTTTCTCCAAATCCTTGCCAACATTTGTTATTTGTGTTCTTTTTGATAATAGCCATTCTGACAGGTGTGAGGTGATATCTCATTGTGGTTTTGATTTGCATTTCCCTGATGATTAGCAATGTTGAGCATCTTTTCATATGCCTTTCCTCTTTGGAAAAATGTCTATTCTGTTCTTCTGCCCATTTTTTAATCAGAAATTCTTGTTTTTTTGACATTAAGTTGTGTGAACTGTTTATATATGTTGGATATTAATCCCTTATTGGTCATACAATTTGCAAATATTTTCTCCCATTCAGTAGGTTATCTTTCCATTTTGTTGATGGTTTCCTTTGCTGTGCAAAAGCTTTTAACTTTAATTAGGTTCCATTTGTTTGTTTTTACTTCTATTCCCTTTACTTTAGGGGAGGGATCCAAAAAAATGTTTCTTCAATTTATGTCAAAGATAGTTCTGCTTATCTCCTCTAGGAGTTTTATAGTATCTGGTCTTACATCTAGGTCTTTAATCCATTTTGAGTTTTATTTTGCATATGGTGTTAGGGAGTGTTCTAATTTCATTCTTTTACATGTAGCTGCCCAGTTTTCCCAGCACCACTTATTGAAGAGACTGTCTTTTCTACCTTATATATTCTTGCCTCCTTTGTCACAGATTAATAGGTTAATCTATTAATTGAGCATAAGTGCATGGGTTTATTTCTGGGCTTTCTTTCCTGTTCCATTGTTCTATGTGTCTCATACCGTTTTGATGACTGTAGCTTTGTACTATAGTCTAAAGTCAGGGAGCCTGATTCCTCCAGCTCTGTTCTTCTTTCTCAAGATTGTTTTGGCTATTTGAGGGTTTTTTTTGTGTGCATTTCCATACAAATTTTAAAATTATTTGTTCTAGTTCTCCGAAAACCATCATTGGTATTTTGATAGGGATTGCATTAAATCTCTAGATTGCCTTGGCTAGTATGGTCATTTTAACAATATTGATTCTTCCAGTCTAAGAATCTTTCCATTTGTTTGTGTCATCTTTAATTTCTTTCATCAGTGTCTTACAGTTTTCTGAGAACAGGTCTTTTGCCTTCTTAGATAGGTTTATTCATAAGTATTTTATTCTTTTTGATGTGATGGTAAATGGGATTATTTCCTTAATTTCTTTATCTGCTATTTCATTGTAAGTGTATAAAATGGAATAGATTTCTGTATATTAATTTTCTATCCAGCAACTTTTCCAAATTCATTGATGAGCTCTAACAGTTTTCTAGTGGTGTCTTTAGGATTTTCTATGTATAGTATCATGTCATCTGCCAACAGTAACAGTTTTACTTCTTCCTTTTCAATTTGGATTCCTTTTATTTGTTTTTCTTCTCTGATTGCTGTGGCTAGGACTTGCAAAACTATGTTGAATAAAATTGGTAACAGTGGGCATCCTTGTCTTTTTCCTAATCTTGGAATGCTTTCAGGTTTTTACCATTGAGTATGATGTTAGCTGTGGGTTTGTGATATATGGCCTTTATTATGTTGAGGTATGTTCCCTCTATACCCACTTTCTGGAGAGTTTTTATCATAAATCGGTGCTGAATTTTGTCAAAAGCTTTTTCTGAACCTACTGTGATGACCAAATGGTTTTTATTCTTCATTTTGTTAATGTGGTGTATCACATTGATTGATTAGCAGATATAGAAAAATCTCTGGGATACATCTCAGTTGATCTAGGTGTATGATCCTTTTAATGTACTGTTGGACTCAGTTTGCTAGTGTTTTGCTGAGAATTTTTGCATCTACGTTCATCAGTAAAATTGGCCTGTAATTTTCTTTTTTTGTGATATCTTTGTCAGGTTTTGATATCAGGGTGATGGTGGTCTCGTAGAATGAGTTTGGGAGTGTTCTTCCCTCTGCTATATTTTGGAAGAGTTTGAGAAGGATAGGTGTTACTCTGTCATCATTTTTTTAAAAAAACTTTTAGTCCCTGAAACAAAGCTAGACATATAAAGGGCATGTAGTAAGTGATTCTTGGATTACTAAATGAGTAACATATGACAATAGGTCTTTGATGAAAAAAGAAATATAAGGGAAATCTTCTAATGGTATTAACTTGTACTTTAAGAGGAATTTTTCTAAGTATCTTTCTCTGATTCAAATAACTTTTTAGAAATACTCCTTCCAATACAGAATGGAGTTCATGGTTTTTGAAATAATTATGGCAGTCTTCAGGTGCATATGACATATAAAGATTAGAAGGCAGCATATGTATAAAGCTATGAAGGAAAAATATGAACATTAAGATGTGCCATGTCTACCTAATTATAGAGATTAATTGTAACTGTAGAAATTATAATTTGGGTTCCAGGATTATCCCTTGAGTTTCATTACGATTAGCATGACTCACCCATAATTGCTTCTACCAACATGGTTTTGCCAAACTGCCAGACAGACAAGCCTATTGGTTTGGTTTAAATCCAGGTCTCTTACAGAAAAATGACCTAGAGAGCTATCGTTATTTCTACTCTAAAATTACCCTGGAGATAATTTTAGTCTTATTCAATTACTCCTTGACTCTCATGTTAAGGAAAGTAGTTTGGAAAAGGCATACTTAGAATATTCCTGTATCCTTAGCTTCTTGAAAGTTAGAGAATTTTTATTAAATAATTTTAAAATCCAAAGTGTTATAGCTGTGTGCTTTTTATAAAGATTCACTGAGCCATGCACTCTTGATTTATATATTTTTATATTTACATACTTTATATATGTAACTGTACTTTAACAAAATATTTATTTAAAAAACTAAAGTATGATTTATATGTAGATTCTTACTTAGAGAATCAAAACACTGAAAAAATACTACATCAGAATTTGAAACTAATAGAAATATGTATCTTTTCTAATTCCTTCTTCTTTAAAAATCTATTTATCGGTCTTGACTTCCTTGTTTTAAATTAGATCAATAACACGAATAAATTTTGAATATGCCCTAATTTTTTCAAAAGGGATTTAGTTCTCCTTTCTTTGAATGCTTTCTTGGCTTTCTACATTTCTTCTTAGCCTCTACTTCAGCCTAGTAGAAAGGTTTTGGTACAATTTATAGATCTCTTCATAAATATAGTCAGCTTTTCCTACTAAAATGAGGAAAAGAAATTAAACCAAAAGTTCAGTATTGGGACAAATCATATTTTATCCTCTATACAGACTACTTGCATTTAATTTCCATGTGAAAGCAGATATACTTAAATTTTATAAATCAATATTCTACATTATTTGAGGATACTATATAGATTTTTCTCAATACATTATAAAATCAATTTGTCAGCATGGGGGGAAAATGCCACATGACACTCAGATTGAAAAGACTACAATGACTCCACTGGGGGAATAATATTTAAATATTGTCTGCAGCTATATAAGTATCTCTAAGTGAGAGACTAAACAATTGGCCATGTAAAAGGGCTGACAAGAAAACCATTGCATTTAGAAGTTAGTTTTAACTGACTGGCAATGTTTTAAGTTGTAAAAAGATAAGAGTTTAAGGACTGAATTCAAAAAGGGCTGAATTCATCTGACTGCACTGTGGCAATGGCATAAACATGCAACCTCTTATTCAGGCCAATAGCTAAGTTCCCATTTCATGAGATAGACATTCAAGACAAAGCAGAAAGAGATGTGTTAAAGATTAGACTTTCAAATTTCAGATTACGTAGTGTCAGTCTAGTGATGTTAAAACATCCATTTAGAATAACTCACAGCGTAACTGTAGCATATTACAAAGTGGAATCATGAATATGCAATCAGCAAATGGTTCTGGAGCCTGATCACCATCACTGTCAATTACAGCAGTCACTTTCTGTGATGGTACCTTGGCACTTTGACAGTGATTATACCTTTACATGATGTATTGCAGATATTACGCTTCAGTTGTTTACAAATAGAACCATATCTTACTCTTTCACTATAAGAAGAGTATTTTAAGTAAGGAAAATATTCCTAATAATAAATCTTCCACTCAAGTCACTCATACATAATCATACTGGGAATATTGTAAAATGCCATTACCACATGGCAAAAGCAATCCCCTAAAATCTGTCTTTTTATTATTCCTAAAAGTGAAGTAATATGGAGATTTTTCAAGTTAAATGAAAAGAAACTGCATGAAGGATTAATTTACAACACAGTGCCCATCACTCTAAAGGTGCAAGCTAGTCAAAAGAGAAATCCATTTTACATATGAAGCAAAATTCTAAGACAGAGGTACAGGTGTCAATCAGGGCAAAATTATCTATATGAGGTATAGTTTGACCTGCTCAGCTATTCTACCAAAAATCACTTATTTGCTTATTTGTAGGTATCAACTTTGTCTCAAAATGCAACTTCAGTGGTTTGCTTAGATTATGATTTCCTCCAATGTCTGTTGTCTAAGTTTCAGGTCAAAGTATGAGAGACTAAATTATCAGCTAATTCCTCAATTTGCCACTTAATTTTATCTGCATATCCATATAAATAAAATGCCAATATTTAAGGCTGCTACAGGGTATGCAAACCTATTTAGATACCTCTAAATATCTACGATTTTGCTATCCAATTGATAATACATATGAATTTTAGAAGTAATTTTTGTAATTTTCTACCTATGTAAAGTTTTATAGGTTCAACACTTATGTTTAACCACTGATTCAGTAAGTTCAGGAATTCATACTTATGGGATAGTAAAACTAAAAAAACTGTGGAAATCATATTGTTTAAATCACTTTACAAGTACCACCTTCCTGTGTAAACATTTTTAAGAAAAGAATAAAATTTGCTATACGTCCCATGGTTTGAGTCAAAATCAGATGTCCAAATCAGAACTCTGGTTTCACAATCAAGTGTCATTTTCACCAAACCAGTCTACTTTATACGTTTAATGTAATAGCATAAAGAAATAATTACTAGAGAGGGAGGGAAATAAAAGGGGGGAAGTAAACTGTGGGACTGTGTCTTCTTGGTGAAACTAAAGCCTTAGATTTAAACACAGAACTGTGGAATGATCTAGATCTTGAAATGCCCCCCTCACAATAATGGGATATTTCTCCCAAACAAGATGAACTAATCCCTGGTACAGGACATTAAACAAAACCTTATAAAAAAGAACAGGGTACAGAATTTCTAAAAATAAGTACTACCATTTCGGCTCAACTTTTTCTGTAACATTTCTCCACAGTCCACCTCCATTAGGCTATAGAGGAGGTCATATCACACAAAATAACCACTCATAAAATAGTGTTCATTTTGGGGAAATGGTTTCATATCCAATAAGAAGGGAAGAGAAATAAAAATTACCAAGACTGCTTCAGAGAAAAGAGATAATGAAAGCTGCTGTGAAAACGTGAGTAATATAAAGACAGAATGGTGTAGAAATTCTGCTCCGTAGGTATGAAATAGGAAAAAAAAAAAAAAGAACATAGTATACACAGTATGCAAAAGGTGGATGAAGTGCCCAGCTCTGAAGAAAACATTATGAATTCAAAGTTACTTCTAATCACTTCAAAATCTAGAAAATTTAAGTTTGATTCAATAATATTAGATTTCAAACATGAGATTAAAAACTATATTTGAGATTGCAGATTTCCAAAAACACAGAAAGTCACCAAAGAACAATAATCCCAAACTGACAAATTTAGAAACAGCAATGAACAGCATAGTCACTATTGAAACTGAGCTCTTTTCATAGAGGAAAAGATTGAGGTAACTGCATCTGATGTAGGCAAAGATATTAAGTCACTCAGAGAGAATCTGTTTAAAAGGAATTTAGATAGCCTTAAGGAAAATAGGTGTGTCTGAAGTAGAAAACTCATCAAATGCAATGGGAGATACATTCAAATATTGACGAAAAGCTTACGTAAAATGAGAAAAAAACTATATCTGTAAATCAAAACAGTACAGTATTTAAGTTAAATGTAAAATAAAACACAGAATATCAAGATGTTTTACTTAAGCTACTGTTGAAAAGGAAATAACCAACAAAAAGAATAAGACAGACTAGCGTGAGAGTCACCTAGAATTCATCAATGCCATATGACAAAGCAATATTTGCCAATGATGCTCACAATAATGCACTTGAAGTCCTGGCTAGTACAATAAGAAAAAAGTAAATAAAAGTTATATCGATTGGGAAGTAAAAAATAAACCTCTTTCTCTGCAGATGACATAACTGTCTATGTAGAAAATAAACAAATGAAAAAACACCCAACTCCTAAACTAATAAGTGAGTATAACAAATCTGCACAACACAAGATTAATATTAAAAAGTTAAATGCTTTTCTACATACCAGCAATGAGGAATTGGAACATCAAAAAAAATCTAATGAAATATCATTTACAATAGCACAAAAATTAAATATTTAGGTATAAATTTCACAAAATATGTCCAGTATCTATATGTGAAAAACTATAAAACTGTGATGAAAGAAATCAAAGATCTAAACAAACGGAGAGAATATCCATGTTCATAGAATGAAAGATTTAATATTGTTAAAATATCAGTTATTCCCAACTTGATCTATAGATTCAGTGCAACCTCAATCAAAAAGTCAGTAAGTTATTTCATACATGTTGACAAACCAGCACTAAAGTTTATATGAAAAGGTACCGAAACTCAAGACTAACTCTTAGGCTACAGTAATCAAGACACTGTGGTACTGACAAAGAATAGACACTTAGGTCAGTGGAACAGAAAAGAAAGCCCAGAAATAGACTCATACAGATACATTCAACTGATCTCTGACAGAGGAGCAAAGGCAATTCAAGAGAGAAAAAAGTAGTTTTTTTAAGTGGTGCTAGAATAATTACATATTCTAGTGGGAAAAAATAACCTAAATACAGACCTCACAACATTTCACAAATTTACCTCAAAATGAATCATAAGTATAAATGTAAAATAGAAAACTGTAAAACGTGTAGAAGAATAAATATGAGGAAAGCTAGGTGACCTTTTATCTGGTGATGAGTTTTTAAATACAACACCAAAAATATAACATAATGAAAGAAAAACTGCTAAGTTGGACTCCATTAAAATTTAAAAAATTCTTCTGGCTTCAAGATGAAGGAAGAATAAGACATGGAGATCACCTTCCTCCCCACAAATACATCAGAAATACATCTACATGTGGAACAACTCCTACAGAACACCTATTGCACGCTGGCAGAAGACCTCAGACCTCCGAAAAGGCAAGAAACTCCCCACGTACCTGGGTAGGGCAAAAGAAAAAAGAAAAAACAGAGACAAAAGAATAGGGATGGGACCTGCACCAGTGGGAGGGAGCTGTGAAGGAGGAAAGGTTTCCACACACTAGGAAGCCCCTTTGCGGATGGTGACTGCGGGTGGCTTAGGGGGGGAAGCTTCGGAGCCACGGAGGAGAGCGCACCAACAGGGATGCGGAGGGCAAAGCGGAGACATTCCTGCACAGAACATCGGTGCCGACCAGTACTCACCAGCCCGAGAGGCTTGTCTGCTCACCCACCGGGGCGGGTGGGGGTGCTGGTAGCTGAGCCTCGGGCTTTGGAGTTCAGATCCCAAGGAGAGTACTGGGGTTGGATGCATGAACACAGCCTGAAGGGGGCTAGTGCGCCACGGCTAGCCGGGAGAGAGTCCGAGAAAAAGTCTGGAGCTGCAGAAGAGGCAAGAGACATTTTCTTCCCTCTTTGTTTCCTGGTGCGCAAGGAGAAAAGATTAAGAGCGTCGGTTAAATGAGCTCCAGGGATGGGCGCGAACCGCGGCTATCAGCGTGGACCCCAGAGATGGGCATGAGATGCTAAGGCTGCTGCTGCCGCCACCAAGAACCCTGTGTGCGAGCACAGGTCACTATCCACACCTCCCCTCCCGGGAGCCTGTGCAGCCTGCCACTGCCATGGTCCCGTGATCCAGGGACAACAACCCTGGGAGAACACACGGCGCGCCTCAGGCTGGTGTAATGTCACGCTGGCTTCTGCCGCCGCAGGCTCGACACGCATCCGTACCCCTCCCTGCCCCCAGCCTGAGTGAGCCAGAGCCCCTGAATCAGCTGCTGCTTTAACCCCATCCTGTCTGAGCAGGAACAGACACCCTCAGGCGACCTACACACAGAGGCGGGGCCAAATCCAAAGCTGAACCCCAGGAGCTCTGCAAACAAAGAAGAGAAAGAAATCTCTCCCAGCAGCCTCAGGAGCAGCGGATCAAATCTCCACAGTCCACTTGATGTACCCTGCATGTATGGAATACGTGAATAGACAATGAATCATCCCAAATTGAGGAGGTGGACTTTGGGAGCAATGATATATATATATTTTTCCCTTTTCTCTTTTTGTGAGTGTGTATGCATATGCTTCTGTGTGTGTTTTTGTCTGTACAGCTTTGCTTTTACCATTTATCCTAGGGTTCTGTCTGTCCGGTTTTTTTGTTTCTTTGTTCGTTTTCTAGTATAGTTTTTAGCTCTTGTTATCATTGGTGGATTTGTTTTTTGGTTTGGCTGTTCTTTCTTTCTTCTTAATTACTTTAAAAAATTTTTTTAATAATTATTTTTTGTTTTTTATTTTAATAACTATTTTATTTTTTCTTTCTTTCTCCCTTTTATTCTGAGCTGTGTGGATGACAGGCTCTTGGTGCTCCAGCCAGGCATCAGGGCTGTGCCTCTGAGGTGGGAGAGCCAGGTTCAGGACACTGGTCCACAAGAGACCTCCCAGATCCACGTAATATTAAACGGTGAAAATCTCCCAGAGATCTCCATCTCAACACCAAGACCCAGCTCCACTCAACGACCAGCAAGCTACAATGCTGGACACCCTATGCCAAACAACTAGCAAGACAGGAACAAAACCCCACCCATTAGCAGAGAGGCTGTCTAAAATCATAATAAGTTCACAGACAACCCAGAACACACCACAAGATGTGGACCTGCCCACCAGAAACACAAGATCCAGTCTCATCCACCAGAACACAGGCACTAGTCCCCTCTACCAGGAAGCCTATACAACCCACTGAACCAATTTTAGCCAGTACAGGCAGACACCAATAACAATGGGAACTAAGAACCTGCAGCCTGTGAAAAGGAGACCCCAAACACAGTAAGATAAGCAAAATGAGAAGACAAAGAAACACACAGCAGATGAAGGAGCAAGGTAAAAACCCACGAGACCTAACAAAATGAAGAGGAAATAGGCAGTCTACCTGAAAAAGAATTCAGAATAATGATAGTAAAGACGATCCAAAATCTTGGAAATAGAATGGAGAAAATACAAGAAACATTTAATAGGAACCTAGAAGAACTAAAGAGCAAACAAACAATCATGAACAACACAATAAATGAAATTAAAAACTCTCTAGAAGGAATCAGTAGCAGAATAACTGAGGAAGAAGAATGGATAACTGACCCCGAAAATAAAAGAGTGGAAATAACTACTGCAGAGCAGAATAAAGAAAAAAGAATGAAAAGAATTGAGGACAGTCTCGGAGATCTCTGGGACACTATTAAATGCACCAACATTCGAATTATAGGGGTCCCAGAAGAAGAAGAGGAAAAGAAAGGGACTGAGAAGATATTTGAAGTGATTATAGTTGAAAACTACCCTAATATGGGAAAGGAAATAGTTAATCAAGCCCAGGAAGCACAGAGAGTTCCATACAGGATAAATCCAAGGAGAAGTACGCCAAGACACATATTAATCAAACTGTCAAAAATTAAATACAAAGAAAAAATATTAAAAGCAGCAAGGGAAAAACAACAAATAACATACAAGGGGATCCCCCATAGGGTTAACAGCTGATCTTTCAGCAGAAACTCTGCAAGCCAGAAGGAAGTGGCAGGACATATTTAAAGTGATGAAAGGGAAAAAGCTACAACCAAGATTACTCTACCAGAAAGGATCTCATTCAGATCTGATGGAGAAATTAAAACCTTTACAGACAAGCAAAAGCTAAGAGAATTCAACACAACCAAACCAGCTTTACAACAAAGGCTAAAGGAACTTCTCTAGGCAGGAAACACAAGAGAAGGAAAAGACCGAAAGTAAAAAACCCAAAACAATTAAGAAAATGGTAATAGGAACATACATATTGATAATTACCTTAAATGTAAATGGATTAAATGCTCCAACCAAAAGACACAGGCTCACTGAATGGACACAAAAACAAGACCCATATATATGCTGTCTACAAAAGACCCACTTCAGACCTAGGGACACATACAGACTGAAAGTGAGGGTATAGAATAAGATATTCCATGCATATGGAAATCAAAAAAAAAGCTGGAGTAGCAATTATCATATCAGACAAAATAGATTTTAAAACAAAGACTAGTACAAAAGACCAAGAAAGACACTACATAATGATCAAGGGATCAATTCAAGAAGATGATATAACTATTGTAAATATTTATGCACCCAACATAGGAACACCTCAATACATAAGGCAAATACTAACAACCATAAAAGGGGAAATCGACAGTAACACAATCATAGTAGGGGACTGTAACACCCCACTTTCACCAATGGACAGATCATCCAAAATGAAAATAAACAAGGAAAAATAACCTTTAAATGACACATTAAACAAGATGGACTTAATTGATATTTATCGGACATTCCATCCAAAAACAACAGAATACACTTTCTTCTCAAGTGCTCATGGAACATTCTCCAGGATAGATCATATCTTGGGTCACAAGTCAAGCTTTGGTTAATTTAAGAAAATTGAAATTGTATCGAGTATCTTTTCTGACCACAACGCTATGAGACTAGATATCAATTACAGGAAAAAATCTGTAAAAAACACAAACACATGGAGCCTAAACAATACACTACTTAATAACCAAGAGATCACTGAAGAAATCAAAGAGGAAATCAAAAAATACCTAGAAACAAATGACAATGAAAACACGACGACCCAAAACCTATGGGATGCAGCAGAAGCAGTTTTAATAGGGAAGTTTATGGCAATACAATCCTACCTTAAGAAACAAGAAACATATCAAATAAACAACCTAAGCTTAGACCTAAAGCAATTGGAGAAAGAAGAACAAAACAACCAAAAAGTTAGCAGAAGGAAAGAAACCATAAAGATCAGATCAGAAATAAATGAAAAAGAAATGAAGGAAATGACAGCAAAGATCAATAAAACTAAAAGCTGGTTCTTTGAGAAGTAAACAATATTGATAAAGCATTAGCCAGACTCATCAAGAAAAAAAGGGAGAAGACTCAAATCAATAGAATTAGAAATGAAAAAGGGGAAGTAACAACTGACACTACAGAAATACAAAGGATCATGAGAGATTACTACAAGCAACCCTATGCCAATAAACTGGACAACCTGGAAAAAATGGACAAATTCTTAGAAATGTACAACCTTCCAAGACTGAACCAAGAAAAAATAGAAAATATGAACAGACCAATCAAAAGCACTGAAATTGAAACTGTAATTAAAAGTCTTCCAACAAACAAAAGCCCAGGACCAGATGGCTCCACAGGCGAATTCTATCAAGCTTTTAGAGAAGAGCTAACATCTATCCTTCTCAAATTCTTCCAAAATATAGCAGAGGGAGGAACACTCCCAAACTCATTCTACGAGGCCACCATCACCCTGATACCAAAACTAGACAAAGATCTCACAGAGAAAGAAAACTACAGGCCAATATCACTGATGAACATAGATGCAAAAATCCTCAACAAAATACTAGCAAACAGAATCCAACAGCACATTAAAAGGATCATACACCATGATCAAGTGGGGTTTATCCCAGGAATGCAAGGATTCTTCAATATATGCAAATCAATCAATGTGATACACCATATTAACAAATTGAAGGAGAAAAACCATATGATCATCTCAATAGATGCAGAGAAAGCTTTCGACAAAATTCAACACCAATTTATGATAAAAAACCCTCCAGGAAGTAGGCATAGAGGGAACTTACTTCAACATAACAAAGGCCATATATGACAAACCGACAGCCAACATCGTCCTCGATGGTGAAAAACTGAAAGCATTTCCACTAAGATCAGGAACAAGACAAGGTTGCCCACTCTCACCACTATTATTCAACATAGTTTTGGAAGTTTTAGCCCCAACAATCAGAGAAGAAAAAGAAATAAAAGGAATTCAAATCCGAAAAGCTGAAGTAAAGCTATCACCGTTTGCAGATGACATGATAGTATACATAGAGTATCCTAAAGATGCTACCAGATAACTACTAGAGCCAATCACTGAATCTGGTAAAGTAGAAGGATACAAAATTAATGCACAGAAATTTCTGGCATTGCTATACACTAATGATGAAAAATGCGAAAGTGAAATTAAGGAAACACTCCCATTTACCATTGCAACAAAAAGAATAAAATACCTAGGAATAAACCTACCTAAGGAGACAAAAGACCTGTATGCAGAAAATTATAAGACACTGAGGAAAGAAATTAAAGATGATACAAATAGATGGAGAGATATACCATGTTCTTGGATTGGAAGAATCAACATTGCAAAAATGACTATACTACCCAAAGCAATCTACAGATTCAGTGCAATCCCTATCAAACTACCACTGGCATTTTTCATAGAACTAGAACAAAAAATTTCACAATTGGTATGGAAACACAAAAGACCCCAAATAGCCAAAGCAATCTTGAGAAAGAAAAACATAGCTGGAAGAATCAGGCTCCCTAACTTCAGACTGTACTACAAAGCTACAGTAATCAAGACAGTATGATACTGGCACAAAAACAGAAATATAGATCAATGGAACAGGATAGACAGCCAAGAGATAAATCCACGCACATATGGTCACCTTATCTTTGAAAAAGGAGGCAAGAATACACAATGGAGAAAAGACAGCCTCTTCAATAAGTGGTGCTGGGAAAACTGGACAGCTACGTGTAAAAGAATGGAATTAGAGCACTCCCTAACACCATACACAAAGATAAACTCAAAATGGATTAAAGACCTAAATCTAAGGCCAGACACTATCAAACTCTTAGAGGAAAATATAGGCAGAACACTCTATGACATAAATCACAGCAAGATCCTTTTTGACCCACCTCCTAGAGAAATGGAAATAAAAACAAAAATAAACAAATGGGACCTAATGAAACTTCAAAGCTTTTGCACAGCAAAGGAAACTATAAACAAGATGAAAAGACAACCCTCAGAATGGGAGAAAATATTTGCAAATGAAACAACTGACAAAGGATTAATCTCCAATATTTACAAGCAGCTCATGCAGCTCAATATCAAAAAAACAAACAAGCCAATCCAAAAATGGACAGAAGACCTAAATAGACATTTCTCCAAAGAAGATATACAGATTGCCAACAAAACACATGAAAGAATGCTCAACATTATTAATCATTAGAGAAATGCAAATCAAAACTACAATGTGGTATCATCTCACACTGGTCAGAATGGCCATCATCAAAAAACCAACAAACAATAAATGCTGGAAAGGGTGTGGAGAGAAGCGAACCCTCATACACTGTTTGTGGGAATGTAAATTGATACAGCCACTATGGAGAACAGTATGGAGGTTCCTTAAATAACTAAAAATAGAACTACCATACGACCCAGCAATCCCACTACTGGGCGTATACCCTGAGAAAACCATAATTCAAAAAGAGTCATGTACCACAATATTCATTGCAGCTCTATTTACAATAGACAGGACATGGAAGCAACCTAAGTGTCCATTGACAGATGAATGGATAAAGAAGATGTCTCACATATATACAATGGAATATTACTCAGCCATAAAAAGAAACAAAATTGAGTTATTTGTAGTGAGGTGGATGGACCTAGAGTCTGTCGTACAGAGTGAAGTAAGTCAGAAAGAGAAAAACAAATACCGTATGCTAATGCACATATAAGGAATCTAAAAAAAAAAAATAGGTCAAGAAGAACCTAGGGGCAAGACAGGAATAAAGATGCAGACCTACTAGAGAATGGACTTGAGGACACAGGAAGAGGGAAGGGTAAGCTGGGACAAAATGAGAGAGTGGCATGGACACATATACACTACCAAATGTAAAGTTGATAGCTAGTGGGAATCAGTCGCATAGCACAGGGAGATCACCTTGGTGCTTTGTGACCAGCTAGAAGGGGGGGTAGGGAGGGTGGGAGGGAGGGAGACACAAGAGGTAAGGGATATGGGGATATATGTATATGTATAACTGATTCACTTTGTTATACAGCAGAAACTAACAGACCATTGTTAAGCAATTATACTCCAATAAAAACGTTAGAAAAAAAATTTTTCTGTGCAAAAGATACTGTTACGAGAATTAAAAGCCATAGACTGCAAGAAAATATTTGGGAAACACATATGTGATAAACGATTTTTACCCAGAATATACAAAGTAATAAAACACAACAGTAATAAAACAAACAACTCAGTTAAAAAATGGACAAAAGATCTAAACAGACACCTCACCAGAAAAGATATAAAGATGACAAGCATATGAAAAGATTTTCCTATTTCTCTAGGATATTGCAAATTAAAATAACAGTGAGATACCACTTACACACCTATATAAATGACTAAAATCCTAGGAGCTGACACTACCATTTTCTGGCAAGGATGCAGAAGTGTCAAGGACTCTTAATCATTACTGGTGGGAATTCCAAATAGTACAGCCACTTTGGAAGACAGTTTAGCAGTTTCTAACAAAGCTCAACATAGTCTTACTATATGATCCAGTGATCATGCTCCCAGGTACAACTGGTGTGAAAACTTATGTCTATACAAAAACCTAAATGTAAATGCTTATAGCAGCTTTATTCATAATCACAAAAAAAAACCCTGGAAGTAATAAAGATATCCTTTCAGAGGAAAATGGTAAAACACACTGTGCTATATGCATACAATGGAATATTATTCAGCAATTAAAAATGAGTTATCAAATAAAAAACGCATGAATGAATTTTAAATGGATTATGCAAAGTGAAAGAAGTCAATCTGAAAAAGCTGTACAATGTATGATTTAAATTATAACATTTGGGAAATGGCAGAACTATATAGAAGCTAAAAGAACAGTGAATATCAGTAGTTCAGAGGGGATAGGATGGATGGATAGGTGAATCACTGAGGATTTTAGGGTTGTGAAATAACGCTGTATGATACTATATATTTGTATAATATCGGCAATGACTGTAATTACTCTATACGTTTGTAAAAAGCATGTTACAGCACAAAGAGTGAAACTTACTACATGCAAATTAAAAAGAAATCATTTAAAAGATTAGGGTCTCCCAAAATGGAATGCAGAATATTACAAAACTACCTGTATTACAAATGTATAAAGCAAACTTACCTAATGGAGTGCAGGAATAAAACTTAAGTAACTCTGGTAATGAGTGAAATTTGTAAAAATAAAGACAAAAGAAACTGTACATAAGTCCTGTACTCCAGTTCATTAAGTTGTTTCCCAGAAGTTTAAGGTTAACGATTCCAACAGCTATATCTATATACTGAAATTGAACTAATAACTAAATGGATGGTGAATGGTGGATGCCAAGTTTCTCATTACCAGAGAGGAAGTTTTCAAATAAGGAAGGAGAGTAGGCTCAAATGATCCATATAGTAATGGATTAGAATTGAAGGTATCAGAATAAACTCATGTTTAGTTTAGTATAAAGATATTTATATACAGATACATTTATATATATACATGTATGTGTATATATATATATACATGAATTAGTATAAACACACATATTTGCTTGCTTTTTTTAGCTGAGAGGTCCCAGAAGTAATGATACCCCATAGCAACAAGTACAGCTAGCATTTAGATCTTGATTTCTAATACTATTCTCCAGGAAGGACGGGAGGGAGGAAAAGGAAATATTCTACTCTAAGGTTCTTAATTACATATGAGGAAGTAAAACATTATTTTAATATAGGCTGTGATAGATTAACAATGCATATTACAAACCTTAGAACAAACAATAAAAACATAAAAGAGATATATTTAAGAAACTAATAATGGAAATAAAATGGAATACAAGATTCTAAATCCAAAAGAAGGCAGGAAAAGGTGGAAAAAAGAACAGATGGGACCAATATGAAATAAATAGCAAGATGGTAGATTTGACCCACAACCATATCAATAATTAAATTATATGAAAAGAGTATGATAACTCTGATTTAAAGTCAGATGTTGTAAGAAAAATTAAAGAAGCAAAATCCAACTGCATATCCTTTAAAGACGCAAAAAACTAAAAAGTAAAACACTTGACAGAACCAAAATGGATACATCAACGAATAAAGAATTGCAATGATAAATACATTCATATATAAATGGATGTTATAAAGCGAGTAGAATAAATTATTAATAATTTTTAGGTGGTAGATATGGATATGTCAACTGTAGTAGAAGTACTGGCTCTTGTTTTATTACTTCGTTATAACTTTGAAAATTTAATGATAAAGTTAGAAAAAACAGTCAAACCTAAGTCTCTGATACAAATAAACATGTTACTCAAAATGCATATACAAAAATTCATGAAGATTTAAGTCAATGGTCTAAGCTTCTACTCAAGAGGTTAGAAACAGAACAACAACGAATTTAGAAGGAAGAAACAATAAAAATATGTGGAAGAAAACTAAAAATTAGAAGTACATATTTCTACATATAAAATAAAAATCTCATCAAAGCAAAATTTAGTTCTCTGAAAATATTAATAAAATTTATAACCCCCTGGCTACATGATCAAATAAAAACTAAAACTCAATATAAGAATAGGGACATCACTAATAGACTCTATAGATTTTAAAATTAAAAAAAGTTATACTAATAAACACAAAAAAAGAGATACAATGGAAAAATTCCTCAAAAATCATGATAAAAGAAAGCTGACACACAAAAAGACAGAACATTGGATGGTCCTATATCTGTCAAAACATTGAATCTACACTACATAGCTTCCTACCAAAATGTTTCAGGCCCAGATGACCTCCCTGGTGATTTCTCTAAATAATTAAGTAAGAAGTAATAACAACCTTACACAAACTCTTTCATAGAATAGGAAAAGAGGGAATACTTTGTAATTCATTTTTGGGCCAAAATGACATAGATATAAAATGTTGACAAGGAACTTACATGAAAGGAAAATTACAGGTGAATATCTCTCGTGAGAATAGACCCAAAAAAAAAAAAAAAATTCCTGCAACTATACCGTCTGTATAGGTAAAGGATAAAACATCATGAGAAAGTGATATTTATTCCAGGAGTGAAAGAGTTAACATTCAAATATTAATAAAATAAACGTAATTCACTACATTAAAAAATACGGGACACATAATTATCTCAATAAAATTTAATACCTTTTCATGATTAATACATTCTAGAATTTAAAATAAACTTCATTTAATTTAGAAAATGAAAAAAATCATTTATAAAAATTATCAGCTAACATTCCATGCAATCATGCAATACTGAATACTTTCCCACAGTATACAGAAATTAGACATGGATGTCCACTATCTATCCTTCTATCAACATTGCATCAACATTGCATCTGAGACTAACCAGTCTCAGAAAAAATAATATAAACTATCAGGTTTGGGGCTTCCCTGGTGGCACAGTGGTTGAGAATCTGCCTGCCAATGCAGGGCACACGGGTTCGAGCCCTGGTCTGGGAAGATCCCACATGCCGCGGAGCAACTGGGCCCGTGAGCCACAACTACTGAGCCTGCGCGTCTGGATCCTGTGCTCTGCAACAACAGAGGCCGTGATAGTGAGAGGCCCGCGCACCACAATGAAGAGTGGCCCCCGCTTGCCACAACTAGAGAAAGCCCACGCGCAGAAACGAAGACCCAACACAGCCATAAATAAATAAATAAATAAACTATCAGGTTTGGAATATGTGGTAGGTTACATTAATGGCCCAAATTCTTCACTATTCCTCATATCTGTGCCTTCTGCATGTAACTTTCAAGTTCTCAGCCACTCTGGGCAGGAGAGTACACCCAGCCTTAAACACTGCAATCAGCCATGCAATATGCAATATGCTTTGTCCAGTGGGTTATTAGCAAACAAGTCACAAGCAAGGGGTTTAGACATTGCTTACACAATTGAACTTGTTTTCCTTTGTACCTCTACTTTCACATGACAATTTGCCCAAGTTATTCTGTTGGTTGGATGTGAGAAACATAGGGAACTAAACAGTTGCACACCAGCTGATAGCTTACACACCTCCACAAATAGTCAGCCAACTCGTCATGTGAGCTAATTCAGTAAAGATGAGAGGAAAAAAAAAGCCTAAATCTCTGATTTTTAAACTCATAGTCTAAATAATTATTAGGCAAGAGAGTTTCAAGGCAGCTTTCTATACAGCATTATTGAGGTAATACATAACTAATACGGAGAAGGAAGGTAAGAGTATTTTTATTCCAAGATGATATTGCAGTATGCAGAAAACCTAAAGAATCTACAAACCATTATAATTCACAAATGGATTAAGGAAGTTGGCTGAATCTAAAGTTAATATTTTAAAAATTGATTGCATTTGTATACCAGCAACAAATATTTGTAAATGAAAATTTTAAAATATCATTTATAATACTACAAAAATACACATACTTAAAATGATTCTAATAAAAGATGTGAAAGACTCCTATACTGAAAATTATGAAACATTGTTTAGAGAAACTAAAGATTTCTTAAATTACTGGAGAGTTCAACGAAGGCTCAATATTGTTAAAATGTCAAGTAACCCAAAACTGATCTATAAATATAATGCCGTTCTGGTCAACATCTCAGCAAGTTTTTGGTGTTTTAGTTTGATGAGATCATTTATTGTTTCTTCCTTCTAAATTTTCACAATTTATGTGAAAATGCAAAAGTCCTAGAAAAACCAAGTCAATCTTTAAAAATGCAGATATAAGATGTCTTACACTCCTAATTTCAAGACATTGTAAGGTTACATTAACTAAGGAGTTAGTTGCACAATGTTAGACATATATATCAATTGAGAAAAGAACACCTAGAAATATATCCACACACACAGAATAACCTGATTTAGTCATCTGATTAGTAGGGGAGAGGATGGCCTTCTCTATAAGCTATGCTAGAATGACTGGTTAACCACATGGAAAAATTATGAACCTTGAGACTTATACCATACTCAAAAATTAATTTGAGTTTGATCTTAGACCTAAATATAAAACTAAAACAATCAAACTTCTGGAAGAAAACATGGAAAAATATCTACATAACCTGGGTGCAGGTAAAACTTTTTGTACAGGAAAGAACAACAGCAAATATAAAAATAATAAACTAAATTTCATTAAAATTAAGAACTTCTTTTCCTCAAAATCATGATTAAACAGTGAATAGGCAAGCCACAGACTGGGAGAGATATCAAAATACAAGTATCTGATAAAGGGTTCGTATGAGGAATATGGGACTTCCCTGGTGGTCCAGTGGTAAAGAATCCACCTTACAATGCACGGGAGGCGGGTTCGATCCCTGGTCAGGGAACTAAGATCCCACATGCAGCAGGGCAACAAGCCCCCGCGCCACAACTACTGAGCTCGCGCACCTCAACTAGAGCCCGTGTGCCGCAAACTACAGAGCCCACGCACTCTGGAGCCTGCAACGCCACAACTAAAGAAGAGAAAACCCTCACGCCGCAACTAGAGAGAAGCCCACATACCACAACAAAGAGCCCACACGCCACAACGAAAGATCCTGCATGCCACAACTAAGACACAACGCAGCCAAAAATTTTAAAAAAATAAATAATAAATCTTTAAGAAAGGGGTTTATATGAAGAATATATAATACAATCCTACACAGTAATAAGGAAAAGACAAAAAACCAAACTTTAAAATAATGATCAGGTACTTAATAATGTACACTTTTCAAATGCCCAAAAAGAATATGAAAAGGATATGATGTTAATAGTAACATCATTACTACTATTACTCATCGCAGAAATGCAAATTAAATATAAACTGAGATTATAATTACATTCTCACCAGAATGTTTAAATAAAAAGTGACAGTAGAGATGTGGAGAAAATTTAAGTCTCGTACATTGCTAGAGATGGGAAACATTTTTACAGCCATTTTTGAAAACACCTTGACATTATCTACTGAAATAAAATACCGCCTACTGTGTGATACAGGAATTCCTCTCTCCTTGATATGTATGTACTCAGATAAATCTGTGCATATGTCCACAAAAGGACATGTATAATAATGCTGAGAGGTTTATTCACAATAGCCAAAACCTAGAAACAATTCAAATGTCCAACAGGAGAATAAAGAAATTGTATTTTCATACAAAGTGATATTGCACAATAATAGTAAGAAGAAGAATCTACTGATAGAGGTTACAATATAAATGGATCTCTGAAACACTAGGTGTGCAAAAGCTAGACACAAAAGAATGAATATTTTGTTATTTTAAATTCTTATGAATTTGAAAGGCAGGGAAAATAACCAAGTTCTATTTTGTTATCCTGTCACCAGTTAGTAGCCCTCTAGCAGAACCTGGCTCTGGATTCTCAGCCTCTATTAGTGTCCAGATCAGCAACTGTCCCCTTGGAAAAGTGGCAAGAAATCTTCAGATACTTTGCCACTCCTTGGAGAACTTTCAGCTCTTCTCTCTTATTTCAATGGATCCTTCCCCTAAGTGGGTCTTTTGTTCCTAAATAAATCCTATGAGACTTTGAGGAATTCAATCATATGTACAGGCCCCTCTGTCTGGCCTACTCCAATTTTAAACCAACACTAAAGATTAGAATGACTTCAGAGAGATGGGAATCCTTAGTTCACACCATAAAATATCTTCCTTCTTCATAAATTTTACTTTTCTAGTCCTCATTGCTTCCACAGCTGACTGATGTTTTAAGATTTTCTTCAGGATCTTCTAGTTTTTATTGGGAACACATTTCCTCACCTTCACTCCTTCTGAGAATTCCCATACTTAACAATACAAAAAGTGTGAAAGCATTTGTTTTAATACCAAAAAACGAAACTATAACAGCCTCTATCCCTTCCTAAGGACACCTGAGCCTGCATAAAGAGATACCTTTCCAAGAGAGCTATGTAGGAGCTGGACCATAGAGAAACGGAAATTTTCCATAGCAGTCATTTATAACTAGGAATCGGAGAGAATACCTTGTTCCAAAAATAATTTGTTGCATCCAGTTTGGTGAGCTGTGCTTAGGGAATTGTTACAAACAGTTTTCTGTAGCTAAAGATAGATTATGATGAAGGGTACTAAGAAATCCAAGTGACAGCCTGCAGTTTCATTACAAATATCACCTGACTGAATTATTTTGAGAGGCCGTCTGTCTTCAGTACTCATGCATGCTATATCTTAAGACTGAAGTGGGAGAAAATTAGGGAACTTTCAAAATGAAAACTGATTTCATGAATTATAACCCAAAAAATAACAAAAAGAGCTGTCATGGCCTTTGGCAGCTTTTTCTTTAATTTCTGCAGAATCTTTTGTCTTCAACCTTTGAGCCTTGTTATTGTCTCTATTGTACTCAAACCACGGCTTTTTTCTTCAGTGCAAGTGCTGGAAAAGATACATGATGATTTTGCGCTGATTAGAGGGGAACTTTCATGTACAGATAACTCTTGCAAGACCATAAATTGTGCAGATTAGAATATATGAAACTAGGAAAACTAGGAATGACTATTAATGAAAATAAAGTTATATCATCATACTGTATAATAAGCATATGAAACACCTGATCCATTAACCTGCCATCAGAAGGCCAGTTATGGAAAACTATGCCCAAATGTCCAGTCTTTGGATGGGTAGAAATCATAGGGTCTCCAACTATGTATTTGAAAGAGTATCCCCAAAATATAAGAAAATGTTGTGATTAATAATTTCTTAAAGGCTCATGTGATAAGGTTTTTTATTCAAGGTATATAATTTGTTTTATTTTAAAACATGCCTTTTGTTCAAGCCTACAAAATAGACCAAAGTAAAAGGGAAATATGTATTGTTGAAAAGGTTGAGATATAATTTTATTCATTCATTCATTTATGCATTTATTCACTCAACAATCATCTATCACATACATCTACGTACCAGGCATGGTAAAGAATATAAGATGAAGAAAAAATACCATAAAAATAGAGAGAATTATGGTGACATGCTACACATACTGAAATGGGTTTGTTTAATTAGTGAAAAGTCTAGGATGCAAAAGTATACTGAAGCTGCTTACCATTAAATACAAAATATTTTTGTTTAAGAGAAAAAAGTCAAGGGACTTCCCTGGTGGCACAGTGGTTAAGAATCCACCTGGTGGCGCAGTGCTTAAGAATACACCTGCCAGATAGCTAGCGGGAAGCAGCCACATAGCATAGGGAGATCATCTCGGTGCTTTGTGACCACCTAGAGGGGTGGGATAGGGAGGGTGTGAGGGAGACGCAAAAGGGAGGAGATATGAGGATATATGTATACTTATAGCTGATTTACTTTGTTATAAAGCAGAAACTAACACACCATTGTAAAGCAATTATAGTCCAATAAAGATGTTAAAAAAAAAAAAAAAAGAATCCACCTGCCAATGCAGGGGGCACGGGTTTGAGCCCTGGTCCAGGAAGATCACACATGCCGTGGAGCAACTAAGCCCGTGCGCCACAACTACTGAGCCTGCACTCTAGGGCCCACGAGCCACAACTGCTGAGCCCGCGAGCCACAATTACTGAAGCCTATGCACCTAGAGCCCATGCTATGGGACAAGAGAAGCCCCCGCAATGAGAAGCCCGTGCGCAGCAACAAAGAGTAGCCCCCACTCGCCGCAACTAGAGAAAGCCCACGTACAGCAACAAAGTCCCAATGCAGCCAAAAATAAATAAATTTTAAAAAAAGAAAAAAGTCATTTGTTTTTATGAATGATTTATAAGAGTTGAGGTAGACTAACTGAGGTATTTTTAAATGAGACAGATAAGTTCAAGGAAGAAAGTAAATAAATACATTGCCCCACAATGTATACATACCCTGGAAACTGAAAAAAATTATTAATATGTGACCATTTTCCAGGACTGTATGTATGTATATACAGATATACAGTGGATGTATGTATATACACATAGAGAGGTGGAGATATAGATGACATCTTCACTGGCTGTAAAGAGTTGGGCTACACTTGTTTTTCTTTAAAAATATGTAGATGTTAACTCATTGTCTAAAATACTGCTGTAAAGAAGTAGAAAGTAAAAGACTAGACTTCTAACAACCCCCAACCCAAATCCCTTTTCTTCCTGTATACCTGGAGAATTAATTTAAAAAAATATTCCTTAACGTTTCAATAATGTAAAGAAGAAATGTTTTGGTTTGCAAAATTTAATGTCTAAGTTTCCTGGATCATGATGTTCTTTTTTGACCTGAAAGTCTATATTTAATCATTTCAGGGAATTATTTATTATTTTATTTAAGCTTTGAGCCTATTTTACGTTCCTTCCATTTGTTTAAAACTCTAATCCAGGGTAATAATCTATCCAATATTGGAATATATATTTTATTAGTCTTCCTCTAATTTCTTATGTTTTAAAATATGTATTCAGTGGGCTTATCTTAAAACTTCTTCCTACAATAATAATGCAACTTCTAGTTCCTTGATGTTTCTAATTTATTTTTAAGTCCTTTAATGATAAGGTTTTTCTCAAATGTGTTTCTTTAGGGAATCTATTCCTTGTAATTTAATTATATACATTACCTCAACTTATTTCCTTTTTTGAGAATAAGTTTTCTTAAATCATGCCTTTTCAAAGCACTCGAAGTGAGTTTTCCTTTTTCTGAAGTTGTATTTTCCTCTAGACCGAGCCTTTTTTCCTTATAATGGTATGTTCCTTTCTTCGTTCTTAAATTTAAATTTTTACTTCATTTTATCAGTATTACTATTATTATTTACAGAATATTTCTATATTGACAATGCCATTTCCCTTCATCTTTATCATGCTTGAGCAGCTATGTTTTCTCTGGTATAGTGTGAGTACATTCTCAACTAATTTTGTACTGCATTTGATGCTTATTTTGCATTTTTTTGAATTTCAGTTTGAAGACAAATATGGCTTCTTTCTATTCATTTTTCCTATCCAGAGGGTATATAGATATGCTTACCTGAGAGTTGCCTTTTGTGGTACACTGTGAGTTCTGAGGTATTATTAAATTCTGAGTATCATTGTTCACCCCCCCCTTGGTGAGGGAAAGGCCTCTTAACCCATTTGGATGATAGGACGGGGTGGATAACTATTGGTTGGGCTTTTCTCCTGGACAATAGGGGCACTGGATACTTTCTCTCACAATAGACTAACCAAGTTTTATATATTCCTCCCTAGCAACCATTTCCAACACTCCTCAGTGAAACAAGGGGAAAGAGAAAACTACAAAAAGAAGTTCTGTTTGTTTCTCTGCAGTTTTGGAATATTCCTGAGTAGATATAAGATTTTGTACTCATCATTTCAGCTACAAGGAAGCAAGAGAGCCCTGTAAGCCAAGCCACACTGTGTTCCTCAGTTCTGCCCCCAAACCTAGGTCTTATTCCTTGCCCAATTCTTTTTCTTTTCTTTTTTCTTTTTTTTTTTGCGGTACGCAGGCCTCTCACTGCTGTGGCCTCTCCCGTTGCGGAGCACAGGCTCCGGACGCGCAGGCTCAGCAGCCATGGTTCACGGGCCCAGCCGCTCCACGGCATGTCGGATCCTCCTGGACCGGGGCACAAACCCGCGTCCCCTGCATCGGCAGGCGGACTCTCAACCACTGCGCCACCAGGGAAGCCCTTCCTTGCCCAATTCTTAATTACTGCTGCTGGGGAATTTTATTCTTTTTTCCCCTTACTTTGGGGAATTTATTTTGTAGGTATTTTGGGAGGAGGATTCATCCTTGAAATCCTTTCAAGAATTCTTTTATTCAAGACATTACAAGCAAAATAAAGATTTTTTGAAAATGGTTTACAACATGTTATGAAAGTAAAATGATGTATCAATTACTAAGTATTTATATTAGGAATAATTAAACACAAAAATACTATACAATGGAGTTCTCATGTTAAGAAACTACAGAAAACTTTTAATTGAAAGAGTCAGAGAACATAGTCTACTACAGTATGATTTAGTCATCTTTCAATAATATCAAACTCCTTTCCTTTCGGAGAAATGAAAGGCTACAAATGACTATCTACAGAATAAACGGAAAAGAGTTATAATACAAAATCCCTGAACAAAGGCAGAACATGTTCATCTTTCTAAGGTATTACAGCACTCTGAGCATGTGGGGTACTGAACTAGCAAGACCTAATGGGGAAATAAAGAGAGGTAAGAAATACTATGTTTGTGAGTTAAATCTGTACAAGGGTTGTACAGAAAACCTTTAAGAAGAACAAAGAGCTACTATATAGATTAACGTATTTTTCATCTCTACTGCATTCTATGTTATCAAATGATGTTTGACAAGGAAGAAATCTTAAATTATAAAATCAAAGGATATTTTAAAATACTCAACTTAGTGTAAGACAAAAATGAATTTGAACCTTATCTGTGTGACCCTGGGTATTTTGTTTATGCTTTCTGAGCATGTGTTTTAGAGAGGGTGAAATGGAGATAACGATGCATATCCTACAGAAATGTGGTAAAAATGAAGTATGGTATAAATGTGAAGATCTTAGAGCAATGCTGGCATATATAATCAATAAAGCATATCATGTAATAGTAGTAAGAGTGGTAGTTGGATTACTGGTAACTATAATTACTTGTATTAATATTATTCTACCATCTGAATAAAGTCAATTTTCATTTTTTTTCCGATTCTGTTAGCAATGATTAGACCTTGACAACTGAACAGTGTGAATTGCAATGCTGCAGGTATGGGGTAGGGCTAGAGTTCAACTAATTAAAGCACTGTTTTGTAGACCATCTTTGTGTAGAATACAAATAATTTAACTACCAATAAATTTACTATTTAAAATAAGATTATCAGTCAAAAATTAGCTGGAGGAAGTAAAGAGATAAACTAAAATCTACTCCAAATCTAAGCAGACTTTGCCCTTAAAAAATCACATGTCATCCTGGATATTTCAGTCTTAATGAGGATGCTTCCTTGGAATATTAAAAAATCAGAAAGTAGAACTAAGTAGCACTCAGCTTTTGCATGTTTACAAAGATGTTATATCTATTTTCAAAATTATAAACTAGATGGATTCAAAACAGTATATATCACTGAATTAGCAACCATGCTTTTCATACCCATTATATAGTAATATGAATGGAAACCATTTGTTTTGAAACTCAGGACAGAAAGTCAGCCCTAGGCAAAACTGTGAAAGAAGTTTTTCTTGCTTTAACCTCTTCCCTTCTAGTTTTGGCCAATTCCACTATTTTCTATTCCTCTATAGTTCCTCAGTATTTAACAACCATTTATTCCAATGAGCTGCCCCCAGCCTGGCCTTCCTAACTCTCTCTAGTTAAGATTCTCATACTACCTGTTTTCTTTTCTCGCAATTTCAAAACTTGTTTGTTGAATAGATAATTCTCCCGGGGCCTTGCAGCTGATTTCAAGATAACAGCTAGTTAATTAAATAATTTGTTATCTGTTTTATTTCTTATTCATCTTCACCTCACCCCCTTGTAAGCTCTATGATGTTAGGAAACGTGTCTGATTTTTTAGGACATAAGTGACAGCACTTTGCTTGGTAATTTTACATTTATGATTTTTTTATCATGCGATAAATTGTTTTATTATTCCCAACTGTTATATACACGTGAAAACCAAGACTCAGAAATATACATATATAATCTCAAGATCACAGAGACACTAAATGATGTAACTATGAACTTAACAAAAGGCTGTTTGATTCAAAAGTTCATAGATCTTCTACTGAAATATGGTAGTAACTCTAATGTGTTCAAAGGATGATATAATACATGAATGACTTTGATCCACATGGCAGACAATTCAGTGTTATTTCGTGTTTTTTTTTCATCTTGCTGATGGCCAATCGTTTCTTTAACAATAGTCTAGCCAGTGTATATCCAGATATAAACATTAGATTTCTTATATACTGATCAGAAATTCCCAGTGCTCATTTTGTTTCATTTTGTTTGTTTTTCTGTTGTTAATACCATTTCTTTCCATTTTTCCAAATAATATGTATTTTCTACTAATATGTTCTTAGGAGGGAAAAAACACTTTATGTTCACTTATTAAAATATTATTATGCTAGAAATGCTGGCACTCCAAATCTTTTTAAACTAGAATAAATGAGTGTGATGTGGAATAACATTTAAAATTTCAAAATGTTTTGCATATTGATTAATATATGCCAGAAAAACAGAATTGTTTTGGCTGGAAAAGTAAAATCATAGATATTTTGGACATTCCCCAAAATAAATGCCTCACTGCCTTTATCATGGGCAGAATAAAATATGATCACATTTACTTTGGAAAGGAGAATCTTTCTTCTCACTTGAGAAATTATAATTTTTTAAACCATAGCTTTTTTTTCCCCCCTTCAGTTCTAAAATGTTAACCTTTCCATTTTTTACCAGCTGTTTCTGAAATGGGTACCCAAAGGATTCTATACATAGTAAATGGTTTTCATGTTTACAGTGGCACCAGTAGATTATGATGTTAATATTATTTTATTTCCTACTGTGACGTATTTGTTATCACTTTAATATTTTTTTGTCTTTGGCATTAATCTCACAAAATACCCAGGGAGGTTTTGGGGGTTTTGTTTGTTTGGTTTTCTTTGGTTTTTCTGTTTGCCAGCAAACCATTCACTCTCTTACACTTCTCTTAAAAATAAAAATCAACTCAAACAGTATATAATATGTATACACATTTCCCATATTAGCCTCTTTATTAAGGTAAAATTCATACACAGTAAAAGGTAGAAATTCTAAGTGTTCAATGAGTTTAAATGAATATTTACTCTTGTAACTAACTGTCAATCAAAATATAAGACCCATGAAATTTTCCTCATTCTGCCTTCCAGTTGATTCCCATACCACACAGGCAGCTACTATTCTGATTTCAATCAATGTAAATTAGTTTTACCTGTTTTTGAATTTCATATAAATGGAATAATGGAGAACTCAATATCCTGTCCAGCTTCCTTCAGTCAACATAGTATGTTTGCAACTCATCCATGTTGTTGTGTGTATCAGCAGTTCCTTCTTTATTTATTGCTGAGTAAGTATTCTCCTATTTATAAACATTTGATTGTTTCCAGTGTGAGCTTGTAGGAAATTAGAATATACCACCCCAAAATATACCACTTTGCCATAAGTATTATTTTGAGCTGGAGGCAAATGAGAATCAACAGATATAAAATGAAGCCTTCCCAGAGCTTCCCTTACTTCACTAAAAGCAGAAACTTCTGAGAAATTAGGACTGTCATAAATCTCCTCTCCTGAAGAAGTTTTATGCTTATGAAGAAGATGGAAAGTCAATGCCTGCTGAGATGAACGCGCACAAATAAACCTTACTTCAGTAGTCTACCTCATAGTTTGCCACCACTGGAAGTCCAAAATCCCTCTTCCTTTGTCTTGTCATTTCACTACAAATTTATTTATCTTTTCTCAGATGGTATATAAGCACCAAGTTCTAAACATACCTTTGAGTTACTCATCACTGAGATTGCTCCCACATATGTGTGCCACACTCGTTAATAAGTTTTGTTCTGTTTTGTCAATCTGTCTCTTATTAGTCTAATTTGCAGGGCACCAGGCAAAGAACCCAGAAGGGTAGAGGGGAGAAAGTTAAGTTTTTCCTCATATACAGGCTATTTTGTCTAAAGTTGTTATAAATATTTTTATATGAATCTTTTGGGGCATGTATGTATTCTTTTCTGGTAAATACCACATTGTGACTCAGAGTCTAGGTATATGTTTATCTTGAGAAACTTCCAATGAACTGTCTAAAGTGACTGGTCTATTTTATACTCCCATGGGCAATATATGTGTCCCAGTAGTTCATCATCAGCATTTATGTTTGTGAGTTTTTTGAATTTGAGCCATTATAATTGGTGTGAGAAAATGTCTCATCGTGGGGAGTAAATTACATTTCCTTGATGACTACTTATATTGAACACATTTTCATGAACTTACTGCAATTTGTACACTTTCTTTTACAAAGTTTCTTGTATATTTACTTGGGACTATTGGACTGATCATTTATCTAGAAATATCCTTTTTATATTGTGGTTACAAATGTATATATTTGGTTATTTATATATATGTAAATATATAAATATATATAAATAAATTTTATCCAAGTCTGTGTCTTCCCTTTTCATTGTTTTAACAAAGTTTTTGATTAGTACAATTTTAAAATTTTGAATGGAGTCCAGTTAACCAATTTTTTATGGTTAGTATTTTCTGTGTCCTCTAAAATATCTTTACATAATCCAAGTTCAGGAAGGTAGTCACCTATGTTTTCTTTTAGAAACTTTATAGTTTTAGCTTTTACATTTAGATACCCTGTTGTTCCAGCACTAATTATTGAAACTCTTCTTCTTTCCTTATTGAATTACCTTGGTTTCTTGCCTTTGTATAGAATCTTTGTTCTGTTCCATTGATCTTTTAGTCTACTCATAAATCTATATCGTACGGGCCTAATTACTGTTGCTTTATACTTAGATTTGAAATTTAGGCAGTTAACAACTTCCTACTTTATTCTTGTTTTTTTTTTTTTTCAAGTCTGTTTTGGCTACTCAAGATCCTTTGCATTTCTGTATAAATTTTAGAAACAACTTTCAAAACCATGTTAGAATTTTGATTCAAATTGCATTGAATCTACAAATCAATTTGGGGATAAACAAATCTTCACAAAATTGACTTTTCTCATTCATAATGTGATATATCTAAATTTCACTTCAGCATTCTTTTAGAGTTTTAATTGTATAGGTTTTGTAGATCTTGTATTAACTTTATCCCTAAGTACTTTATGTTTTTGATGGTACCTTTTTTTTTTTTTTTGCAGTACGTGGGCCTCTCAGTGTTGTGGCCTCTCCCGTTGCAGAGCACAGGCTCCGGACGCGCAGGCTCAGCGGCCATGGCTCACGGACCCAGCCGCTCTGCAGCATGTGGGATCCTCCCGGACCGGGACATGAACCTGTGTCCCCTGCATCGTCAGGAGGACTCTCAACCACTGCGCCACCAGGTAAGCCCTGATGGTACCTTTTTAAAATTTCATGTTCTAATTATTTGCTGCTAGCATATATAAATGCAAATGACTTTCATATCTTGATCTTGAGTCTTTTGACCTTTTTAAATTTAAGTATTAGTTTTAGCATTTTTTATATACTCAGGATCTTTCACATAAGAAATCATACTGTCTGTGAATAAAAACTATTTTACTTTTCCCTTTTCAATATGTATTTCTTTTATAATTTTGTTATTGCTTTCATTTGCTGGTTGTGACCTCTAGTACAATGATAAATATAAGTATTGAAAGAGGACACATCCAGTCTTGGGGAAAAGCATTCAATAATTTATTATTAAGTGTGATGATGTCAGCTGTGCAATTTTGTAGATGTTCTTTGATCAGGTTGAGAAAGTTGCCTTCTAATTCTAGCCTGATGAGAGTTTATAAAATGTAAAATTTTGTTAGATGTTTTTTATAAATTTTTTGGTATTATCATATGATTATTCTCTGGTAATAATAATAAATATTATTCTATTTACTGGTGGATAATATTGATCCATGTCAAATGTTTAACCAATCTTGCCTCTTCTGAGTAAATTCTACTTTGTGATAATGTATATTATTTTATTTTTTAAATAGTTTTTTGATGTGGACCATTTTCAAACTCTTTATTGAATTTGTTACAATATTGCTTCTGTTTTATGTTTTGGTTTTTTGGCTGCGAGGCATGTGGGATCTTAGCTCTCTGAGCAGGGATGGAACCCCGCACCCCCGTCATTAGAAGGCAAGGTCTTAACCACTGGACTGCCAGGGAAGTCCCTATGATAATGTATTAAAATTTTTCTTCTGTAAGATCTTTTGCCATGCGTCAAGTTTTCTTGGAATGTAAATTCCTGGTCTCAAACTTCTAACTTTAGTTAAGCAATATCAACTCTGTTTTCCAACTTGGCTCCAGAGAGCACATAACTTTGCTTAGTACATCAGAAAGAATGATGCTCACCACATCCCATCTGCTACCACCACAACTTTCCCCACCACTGAAATTAGGTAGGACTATATTACTAATTTTTGACCATTGGGCTGGGAAGGAGAAGTCACCTGTGTCATTTTCAAGCCAAAGCATGAAAGAGCTTATGCATGATCTTCTAGCTCACTTCTCCTCTGTTCTAGAGGGTGCAGTTACAAGATAGTGGTGTTATTCTTAGCCCACTTTCCAAAAACCTGTGCAGAGAAAAGCCCTCAAATGGCTTGCATTATATATGTACCATCAACAGGAAATAAACTTTATTCAGTGAAGTTACTGTAGCTTTAAAGTCGTTGATTACTACAGAATAGGGCAGCGTATTCTGAGTAATACACTATGGAACTTTGGTACATAACATTCCTATCACAAATGAAATTAAAACAATTGATCTTTGCATTGATAGGTGAAGGAGTTTTATAACACATAGGTCAGAGATGCACACTGAATAAAAATCAATAGCAGAAATGAGAACAAAGCATAATGACAGAAATAAAATAGTCATATTTAATTGCTAACAATTGTGGAAGTTTATAAATCTCACATTTGATGCAGTAGTAAAGGAAATTGTCAAAAAAAGCAATATAATTTTATTATTTTATTCAACATGTATTTATCATGGCCTGTTAGCCACACAGGCAGGCGAGCAAGTGAAGCTTCATCTGCCACTCCCCATCACTCACATTACCGCCTGAACCATTCCCGCCCTGCAAGTCCGTGGAAAAATCGTCTTCCACAAAACTGGTCCCTGGTGCCAAAAAAGTGGGGGACCACTGTTCTAGACTTTTCTATTAACAAATAGAAATAACAAAGTCTGTGTTCTCCCTTATGACATACTTTGTGATATAAATATTAATATGTCTGCATTTCAGTGGAGCTCAGTAATCATGTATAGGGACAATATAAATACAAAAAACTCCACTCATAATTGACTTCACTCTCCCCTCACCCCACCATATTTTTAAAACTTTCACCATTTTATTGCTTTACGCCTTTCTGTAAGCAAGAGTCCTAAGGCCCAAGTAACTGACCAAAGGATAAAGGGAAACAGCAGCTAGCAGTACTTCACTACGTAATCATTCTTTAAAAAGACAAAAATTATCGTAAATTATAAACCTGCATTAAAATGACCTGCTATTTAGAGGCAAACATCTCAGCCATTGGGGAAGAGTACAAAAATTAAGTATAAATTTTTCCTTCTTTAATGACCTTCACATGAATCAAACCACTTCACCAGACACTTGGGGAGAAGATAAATATCCCTGGTTAATAACCAACTTGGGTCAACGTCTGGTTTTAGTCTTAGCTCTAATCTATTAGTGGAAAAAGGAAGGCAATGACTCCAGGAAAGAAATGTCCAAAGGTAAGGATGACCCTTTCTTTGTTACTGTTCTTAATTCATTTTATCATTAATATAGTTTAAAGGTAAAGAAGGTCACCTGGACCTGCCACAATGCTAGATAAAGAAAACAGCTCAAAATATGGCAAATGTAAGATTGCCGAGGCTATCTAAACACTCTTGCTTCCAGTTTTTCAAATTATAGACACTGTTTCTGCATTTGATTTTGTTAGCTGCCTGGGTAAAGATACTCTGCATGTATACGAAATCTATATTGTGCCTGTCTATCTGTGAGCCATCAAATGATGTTGAACTTGCTAATTCATGGACTATTTATCTTGACGTTTACACTCCAACAAAATGGTGGCTGTTCAGTTATACTACAAATGAGTTTTGCCAGCCAATTGTATGGCAGATGTTATGTACTCCCAGAACAACTGTCAAAAGACCAAAGCAGCATATCTAACAAATCAAAATGTACTGTACTGAGTTATATTTCACAGGCAGCACCGTTTACCATCTATCCATGGGTTTTGTATTATGATGGGAGGAGTAGCATCACTGAGTATAATATCCAGTCAGAAATCTGCTGTCAGAGTAAGTGGATTAAAAGAGATGTAACTGAGTATACCCTACCTGGAGTGGAAATGGAACTGTCAGTAAACATTTATAAAATCCTTCTAGTTTGCTAAATGTTATGTATTAGAGCATTCACCAAGTAATTCCATGATGGCAGATGGGAAGAGGAAACACCCATCTTCTCTATTCATATGGTGACTGAACTATAGGTCAATGAAACATATTTTTCCCACCATGTTTATGATACTATAAAGGTGGAGAAAATGGCTTTAGCTGGATGATACCGTACCTTGAATCTAGGAAGCCTGCTATAATAAACTTGTTCTACGTATTGTTTAAACTTTTCTAAGCTTGTGGGAGCGTTTTATTATACCTAACACTTAATGCAAATAAAACTTGCCAGAGAGCTCTGCTGTGGCCCTCTTTTATGTAGTATGCTGGTATCATGCCAAGGTTTTTAATAAGCAGAGAAAATAAGAACTCTTAAAAGTTTAAAGCCCAATAATCTAGGAACTAAAATCTGATTAAGTACAAAATAACTTTCTACAATTAAATGATTCGGTGGTAGATAAAATGGAAGCAGAGCCCAAGAAGTAACTCTTACCAATTTAATTTTGCATACTCTGACAAATCTGGATGGTGTCTCTTTGCTTAGCACAGAAGTATTTAGGCAAATATGGGCCCTCATTTCTTTCAGCCAGAATTACATTCCCCTGAAAAAAGATCAACCGCTTGGCTTTCTTACTGGGGGCAATGTGAAAGGTGTTTCTACAGGACCCCTTCCATAGCTCATTTCTATATAACATACTTGTTTTATGAAGAGAGAAGTGATTTATAGGCTACTAATGTATTCCCATACATCCAATCTATTATATCCGTAGTTTCTGATCAGTTTTCCTAAATTTAGGATCAGACAAAATAAAAGCCTTGTTTAGCCAGGAGACATAGGCTATCTACGCTTTTGTCTCCTCTGGTATTTCCTGCAGTAGGAACCTC
Source organism: Grampus griseus (assembly GCF_964374135.1). Taxonomy (NCBI): domain Eukaryota; kingdom Metazoa; phylum Chordata; class Mammalia; order Artiodactyla; family Delphinidae; genus Grampus; species Grampus griseus. Next base: position 70,947,435 of record NC_139000.1, on the reverse strand, counting down.
ATGTCTGAAACACAAGTATCTACCGACTTAGAAAATCAGACTGGCAGTAAAATGGAGCAGCTAATAGTATAGATGAGGAAAGCTGTCAGATTTTCAAGCATTTATTTTTAAATTCCAGATCAAAATGATGAAAATGTTTTTCAGTCAAACTCTTACCTTGGCTTCCTTATTCCTCTTTTTTCTCACGCATGCTTCTCATATATTATTATTTTATGACAAGGACATAATTTGCTAGCTACTAATTTTTATAACCTGAAATTATTCTGGGATTATGTGAAAAAGAAGTTACTTTTCTAACTTCACCGAGGTACAAGGTACTACTTGAGTGAATATTAATAAAAACATTATTTTCCTGATAATACTGATGAATAAAACTGGCATTTATAAATCATGTTCTTGCCAAAAGAAATCATACCTTCACAAGCATCTTACATAGGTCACTGCATTTCTCTGAATTTACTAACCTATCTAAGTCTTTTCCTACCAGATAGTGTTTTTTTTGGTCAACTTTAGCTCATATAAACATGAAATTATTGATAGCTGTGATCTCCTTTTCGTTTTTGTTCTTCCCCCTTCACATAGTGTTGCATAAACAGTAATAAATATGTATATAATATGCTATGTATTATGACCATGGACTCTAGCATAAGGCAACTACCATAAGACAGCCACTTAAACTTGGAGATAAGTGATAAAATCTATACCCTTAGCCAATTAGTTTCAGGACACTCTACCATTCAGTCTTAATCTACCTTTGACTCACCTGATATTGGATATATAATAAGCTACAGGGCAGTACCATACGCTGGGGTTTACAGAAAGTAAGCACAATCTCTACCACTGAAGATTTCACACCTAAAATCTTTAAATGTTAAGATATAGTCTAAGCAGTGAATCAAACTGGGTGTATATTCATGAAGCACACAATTTTCTCAGATTTAGGAAATTATGGTGCAAATTTGAGAAATTAAATAATTTCACTACCGAATACTTTAAGACATTATTATTATATTAAAACCAGTGTGGTATATTTTAGCATAAGAAAAAGGATCTTAATGAAATACACTATCTAGAGGTGAGACAGAGACTTTATTTTTATAAAGCTCCACCTATTGTTTTGATGCACCATCTAGTGTAGAACATAAAATTCAAACGAACATTTATGATCAATTTATGTTTACAAAACTAAGAGATTAACCACTGATGGAGAGCTGAACATGATATTACACTGCCAGTAGAACTGTCCTGTTGGAAATGTCTAAGGAGACTTGACTATTGAACACATTTCCAAACACATCTACTAGCACCAATTTGATCCAGTTAAATAAACTCTTCAAGACAGAGTACTTAAGACAGTTGGTAAAGTTAGAAGAGTTCAGACTTTGGTGTGAGACAAACCTAGGTTTAAATTTTTTCTCTGATTTACTGGTTGAATAGTCTTAGTTAAATTATTAAGACCTTCTGAGCCTCAGTTTCCGTATCTTTAAAATAGGAATATACTGCCTACTTCGAAAAGTTGTAAATGATAATTGAATAAGATAATGTTAAGTGGTCTATAAGTTACTCTAAAATGGTTCAACATATAGAGTGTGATAAAATCTTATCTGTATGAGTTTTAACCTATATCTTAGGGGCTGTTAGTTACCCTAATCAGCAAAATACATTTCAGTGTATTTTGGCTAGCTAGCATTTGATCAAAGGTTTCTGGAAGATTTTCATTCAACAGAGTGACCTTGTGATAAGGTTTTCTTTCCTTAACTTTCCATCTTTTATGCCTGCCTACAAATGAACACTGGTCAAATGTGTTCAGCAACATAGTAGAGGTAACTTAGAAATAAAATTCCTGCTATTACCTTCAATGAGATTACAAATTTATTGAAAACCACAGAAGATCTAATTCCAAAATCAGCTAAATAGTAAATCATTAGACACTGGAATAATATGGTTGGGATGAAAATAGTACAAATAGGATATAAGGGTTCCTATTCAATTTCAAACATTTTTGCTTAATTGTGTATTCCAAACTTTGTTTGAAGGAAATCAATCATGCATTTTGGAAGTTTGACCATTTTGTTAATTGACATAAGACAACAGATATTTAAAAAGCTGTTTTTTACTCTTAAAGTGTGTGTGTGTGTCTATGTATATACAGCATATTCTTCTACATATTTGAGGTGTAATGGGCATGTATAATACAAATTTATCTAAGATCAAATAGTAAAACCATAACCAAATACTCCAAGTATCAGGTACTAAATGTTTGTTTCCATTATAATGGTAAATTTATAATAATCAAAGCTGTTTTAATGGGTCATCAAGAAAAAGAAGCAAAATATCTTCTCCCACATGCCTCAACAAAGATACCCCATTCCACAGCTAAGACTGATGCAGACATAAAAATAAAATAAATAAATAAAATATTTTTAAAAATAGAGATTTTTTTCAAAGGATATACAACCATGAGCTCCAAGCATAGATTAAATCACTTTTAAGTATTATTAATTATTTTTCTCAAAACTCTCACCCATTAGCAAGAGATGGGATCCATCAGGAAACACAGAAAGAAGTAAAACAAATACTAATATAGTCACCCCTCTTAAATTTTACCTTGTTTTACTTCCAAATGTCTCTTTGCTATCTACACTTGAAGTCCCCAGACAATCTCATACTTAGCAGGGCCAAAAAGAAATCCACTCTTTTATTCCTGCAACCCTGAACCTAGGATTCATCTTAGACTCCTTTTCAAAATCTCTAAATCTTGTTCCATTCCATGTGTCTAAGCAGTCTCCAGGCCCTGTTGATTGAGCCAATTTTACATCTCTGGAATTTTTTTTCTCTGCCTTATCCCACCTTGCCACTATTCTCTCAGACCCTGACACTATTCTCTCAGACTTTGATTGGATTACTATAATAGTTCTCTAACTTACCTCTCTGCCTCAGTCCCACCATCCATACTCCATTCCTAAACTATTGCAAGAGGCCTTAAATCCTTTCATGTCACCCTGAGTTTGACTTACTATTAACAAAGAGAAATGTATCTGGCAGTCACCAACTATACCAAATGATTAAAGGCGGCATCAACAATAGTGGGATATAACCTCATAACGCAACGCAATAAAAGGCATTTCACCTGGTAGTTTCCTTGCCAAAAACCTAATTAGGGGGAAATAATCTTTCAAGTTCAAAATGTGGGACCCCTATAAGAAAATTAGCTTTACTTCCTCTCCCCAAAAATCAATATCAGGAAAAAGTCTAATCACTATACTGCAATCTGGTTGTTTGTCAAGAAAAAGGGGCATACAATTTGTTTTCCTTTTTTTTTATTCCTTAGTCTCAAACTATTGAATGTGAATTTTATTTTGTGAAAGGTATTGGGTTAAAAATCTTCAGAGATATGCTGGGTGTCTGGCACGCAATACTTGTTTGGAAGAAATGCAACACTGGTAAGCTTCTCATGGGCAGAATGCACTGCAAGCATTACCCACAATGAATGTTCTGTCACGGGGGGACTGGGCAGGAGCATCTGTTAGAGTCTTTTATGACAGATCAGTATATAGGCAATGTTGCCAGCAAGGGTTTTTCTCCATTATAAAACAACAATCTTCAGTAGAATTAGAGTCACTAAAAGCAGGAAAACAGCTTGCTTTATGAAAGATGCTACCTTTTCTGCAGCCAAGAAATCACCAATCTGACATTAAGTTCCTACTATTAGTCCTTCTTCAGCTGTGCAGGTGGCAACCGTTCCATGTTCCAGTTCAGCTCCCCAAGGTTACAGCTGTGAACTTGGGTAATGGCTGTGTTTATTCTCTGCCAGCCTTAAAAGTCTTCCGGGTAACGCTTTTCTTTTTTGTTTTTCTTGCTGCTCATTGAAAAATGCCTTCTGGAGCAGATGTGCCTCCCCTCATCTTCTATAGTTTCTGTGTTTGGGGATAAGTTAAACATCTTTGTTTTGTTTGTGGCATTTTTTTTTTTTTTTTTTTTTTTTTGCGGTATGTGGGCCTCTCACTGCCATGGCCTCTCCCGTTGCGAAGCACAGGCTCCGGACGCGCAGCCTCAACGGCCATGGCTCACAGGCCCAGCCGCTCCGCGACACGCGGGATCCTTCCCGAACCGGGGAACGAACCCGTGTCCCCCGCACCGGCAGGCGGACTCTCAACCACTGCACCACCAGGGAAGCCCTGTGGCCTTATTTTTTTAACTGCTAATGACATAGCCAATTTTGAAGTTAGTTTCTGTATATCTGATGCCTCATCTCTTGTCTCTAATAAAAAACATTCATGGTAATCTTGATGTCAAATAGCTTATGCCCTGAGCATCATAAACCGTTGTTGTTGTTTACATTGTAGCCTATGTCTGCTACTGCCACACTAGCCTGGGTTATAAAATTTGGATTACAGAGACCATAATAACACTTATTTTTACTGCTTTGTATAATTTTCTGATATGTTTTTCAGATCCTCCAGCTCCTGCAAAGCAGCCTTCTCTAACCTAGTTATTTCTAGGAGGCTCTAAGCGGCATCTCATAGTTGCTCTTGAATAAATCCTATCATTATACAAGAGGAACCACTTCTTTTCTCTCTGGTTTTGGCCTCCTTCAGGTGCATTAAGTATCTTCATCTTTGGCACAACTCCCACCCCTCTGATGTGCTATAACCCCCACAGATCTCCAAGTGATTACAAATATATTCTCTGGAGTTCCAATGCACCAAAGTCAAGCTGTCTACATAAAGAATATCTCCTTCATTTACTCCTTTCTGCTTTCATTTCTACCTGCAATTACTAACCCTCACTACTGCTAGAAGGCTAGCACCGTGCTAAGACTGGAGATAGAATAATTAACAAGAATGACATGGTCAGGGTTTCGTGCATTTGATCTAAAACAAACTGTGTTATAATTGAAGGGTTATAACATGCATTTGACCTAAAACAAATTGTGTTGTAATTGAAGCGTTACAGGGTGTGATGAAAGCAAGTATATGGACCCAGAAAAGGCCTCCCTGAGGAAACTGAGAACCCAGAGAGGAATATAACGTAGCTAGGTGAAAAGGAAAGGTAAAGTATTCCAAATAGAAGAAAAAGTACAAAGCCAACCTGTCACTGCATCTGCATGAAGTCTGTAACCAGCTTTTTAACGCAATGAGGTGCATATGCCAATATTTCATAGATATTTTTTTAGTAGATGCATTATTAAATTTCTTTTTGCAATAAAGGAAAGAGTTATAAAATGAACACCCACAGTCCTATTACCCATTTGTCAGTCTGATCTATCAATTACTGAATATAAGTGTATTAAAATATCTGTTTATAATGATGGAAATGTCCTTTTATTTTATAGTAATTTCCCATATGTTTTAAAGCTATGTTAGAACATGAATTCAAGTTTGAAAATGTATGTAATTCTAGTGAAGCTAGTCCTGCTTATTCAGTAAAGAGTTTTAACTTAAATTCTCTTTGTCTAAAACAAATATAGCTTCATCAAATTTTATTTTAATTTTGAACTTTTTGAGTCTTCATGTTTCAGACGCACCTAATGTAAAGAGTATATTGGCAAATTTCCTTTCTTAATCTGGAAAATAATTCTTTTCCACTATAATGCTTAGTCCCATTATTATAACTATTGGTAGATTTATACAAATTTCTACTGTTCTGTTTTGGGGGGTTTTCTTATGCCATCTTTTCTATATGTGTTTTTTTTCCTTTGTTGCTTTCTTTTGAATTTTTTCACATTTTTTATTCTATTTTGTTTTCTATTGTCATTTTTGATGGTACCCTCTCTATTCATTTGGTGTTAACCTTTGATAATTTATTATATGTACTTAATTCAATAAAAAAATATATCTTATATCTCAATTTTCCATAAACTACACATGAAATTACAAGGATGTTAGAATTCTTTAAGCTGATCATCCCTCACCTCATTTAACGACATTGCTGTTAAGTATTTTAATTTTTTATTTATATATAATTAAATGACAATTATGAACACATTATTGTGATCTTATGTAGTCAAGGTTTGTTTTTTACCAACATATTTATTAATATTTTTGCTCACTATTTCTCTCTGCATCTTAGAATTTCAATCTGAGAACCATTTTCTTCTGCCTTAAACTTATTTTTCATAATTTTTGTTACTAAGAATCTATTAGAGGCCAGAAGTTTTTATATTCTAAAAAATGGCTTAATTATGCCCTCGTCTTTAAAAGATATTTTACAAGGTGTAAAATTCTAAAGTTGAAAATGAGCTTTCCTCAATACATTTAATGTATTTTATTAGGTTGAAAAGAAATAACTATCAATATAATTTGTCTATTATGTAGAATCTCTTTCTTTTCTCTTTGGTTGGTTTTATGACCTTTTTGTCTTTTTGATTTCTCACTGTGATTTGTCTAAATATGGATTTCTTTTTATTTACTATGATGCTAATATATTAGGCTTTCTGGACTGGAGGTTAGTGTCTTGCCACAATCCTGGAAAAAAATCACAGCCATTATTTCATTAAATCTTGTTTCCATTCTACTCTCTCTATCATCCTGGACTATGATTAGATAGGTGTTCACCTGGCTTACTCCACGGTATAGGTGTTTTGTTTCCTTCTGTGGTACAGTAAATGATGATTCTCGTCATTCATGGATCCTTAATTGTGAATTTGTCTACTCAATAAAACTTATTTGTAGCCCTAAATTCAATTCACATGGCACTTTCATGGTCATAGGTGGACATGCACAGAGTGGCAAAAATTTTGAGTCACCTGACAAACACATTCCCAGCTGAGGTCCAACAAGTTGATGCTCTGCCTTCTTATTTTGGCTTTCCTACCGAAAACAAGTGTCCAGTTTGTAGTCTGTTTAGTGCCAAGTTTTGCGCATTTTTGTGCTTGTGTGTGTGTATGTGATTTCACAGTTTAAGATGGTCCCCAAAAACAGTACTGAAGTGCTGTTTAGTATTCTTAAACACAAGAAGCCTTCGATGTGCCAATGAAGGGAATATGTGTGTTAGATTAGTTTCATTCAGCTGTAAGTGATAGTCCTGTTGGTCATGAATTTAATGTCAATGAATTAACAATATATATTAAATACAGTGTCTTTAAACAGAAACACACATGATAAAAAATGATGTATCGATTGGTTGATGAAACATTGTGACTAGAGGTTCACAGAAACCTAACCCATCCCATTATTTCCCCTAGAAGCAATAGGTCAGTATTTGCTAATTCAGTGTTCACGGGTAACATTATAGAACATAAATACCATGAACAATGAGAATCTATTTTATTTATTTATTATCTATTTATATTTTGCTGTGACTTCATATTCTTTGGACTTTATCTGTTGAATTATCCCATGGAAAAGTTATATTCCTCCAAAAATGGTTTTTATTTTCTTCTGCTAGTTGCCTGGTAGCAATACAATCCCAGTATGGCTTTAAATAAAGCTATTTGCTTGAGGTTTTATTACTAAACATTTTAAATGAATTCAGGCTACACAACTTTGTGAACAACTATTTATGTTTACAGATTCTCAATAGATATTTTTTTAACTTCTACTATGGCCTATGTTGGGGAATTCATCTTTCCTTTTGTTAACGTTTGCTCAGAAGGTGTAGCACTTTGGAGGTCCCAGATTTTTGTGGCAGCCTGCTGTTCACTTTCCTGGTTTAGTCAACAGATTTATTATCTTCCACAATCTGCATAACTGCATAACTATTGAAATTGAATCTCAGGTTATCAACTTTGGCAGAATCCCTCCAGAAACATTCTGACTTTGGTAGTTGTTTCTATCCCAGGATTCTCATTTTTGCTTCTTATTTTTCTTTACAGATGTGTTACTAAGTATAAGATCAGGGACTAATGTTAAAAAAAGATTAAAATAAAATTTTTCACTTTTTTATTTATTTTCCTCAGGAGATGCACTCAGTATGGTAGAAACACAATTCCTATTCTCTGGAAAGTTTATAATTACAAGCTAGGGCCGAAATTTTAGAGTAGAAAGAGTTGTCAGCATAGAGCGACATATCCCAGTAAATCCTTTTCCTGATGCTGTCTAGCTATGTGACTTAAGGCAATTTCTAAATTCTTTGATTTCCATTACCTATTTCTTCAAAGTGAGAGGGACTGGCGTACCATGTGAGTTGTTATGGGCCATCAAATGAGATAATTCAAGTGAAAACATATATCATCATGCTGCTATATGTTTGCATATTAATTGAAGGAGGAAGTGTGATCCAATAAATTCCAGAGATTTAGAACAAGAAATATTTGAATGTTTATCATTTGGGAAAACAACAAAGAATAAAGTGAGTGGTCATTTGCTTATTTCAAGGAAGTTAGATAAAAATCTCACTTCTTTCAAAGACTTACATACAATCATACACTTTATACCTGATTTGTTTTTAAAGTAAGGAGAATCAAATCATGAACATTCTTCTGCTCACCTTGTATGAACGCTGCTAATTCAATATTTAAATTTAAATACCTTTCTGTTGGCTGTGATGGGGACTCAAGCTTTTGTTAGGTTAACAGTAGCAATAGTTGTTATAGTTAAGTCTTGTGTTTACTGAAATAATGATAGTGAATGTCACTTCCAAGTTTGCATTCATTACTCAATTTTTTAAAGTTCAATACAAAAAGAATAAATTTACACTTTTGTAACTAGAGTAGACTAGGCTACAGTACATTTAGAACCAAGTGTGTAAGGTGAGACAAAACAGAGTTTATGTCATAAACTCATCCAGCCAACATGAGTTTCCCTAGCTAGAAGACTTTCCTCCATGTACTGATTCAGGGAACCAGACCCTACCTTGTGGTTTCAACATCTCTTAGAGATTTGTTGGTACTCAAGCCAGTAGGAGAGAAAAGACAGTAGTCAGTAGGCATACCTTCTTAAAGCCTCTGAACTTTTCTTACTCACAACACTTCTGACTAAATGTGTGGTATTTTTCCCACCTCCAGAAAATTCTCAAATTCTTCAAACACCATCTGAGTGTACTACAATTAAATTCAATTCTGACACTAACTATAGGGAGTTAGTGTGGATCCTACAGGTTAATGGTTCAGCCCCACAAGACTCTCCCAACTTTAGATGACAGTTGCAAGTCTGAGGTTGTCAACCACACTTCTGATCGACCAGGTGTAAATCAGTGGTTCCCATGATTCTCTCATCAGGTTTGATAATCTGCTAGAATGGCTCCCAGGTACACACTTTCCATTACTGGTTAATTTCAAAGGACACAACTCAGAAACAGCCAGATGAAGGAGAGCTTAAAGCAAGGTATAGGGAAGTGACACAGAGCTTCTATGCACTCTCTAGCACATTGATATGTTCACCAATCAGGAAGCTCACCATATCCCATCATTTATATGTTTTTATGGAGGTTTCATTAAGTAGGCATGCTTGATTAAATCACTGCTCATTGGTGATTCACCCAATCTCCAGCCCCTCTCAGGCTGTGGGGCTGAAAGTTCAGAGATCAGGGGTTGGAACTGAAAGATCAAGCCCAAGTACATCCCTTGGTCTTTCTGGCAACCAGCCTCATCCTCAAGCTAGGGGCGCACCAAGAGTTGACTCATTAGAACAAAAGGCACTCTTATCATCCTACCACTTAAGAAATTCCAAGTGATTTAGGAACTCTGTTAGGAACTGAGGACAAAAACCAAATACAAGTATCCTCCATTTATGCCACTTTGCTTTTACGAAATACCTGTTTTAGTATTATGTTTTCATTTACTGAAAGAAATATGAAGGGGATTTTTGCTTTCACATAAAAGGCAAAAAGTGAAAATAGTGTTCAGCATTTGTTTCACAGTGAGCCTTTATAGAGGCAGTTGCACCCTGAGCAGCAAGAGTGGTACTGGCAAGCTCCCTCCCCAGGAACTACACTCAGCATCTCATCAGCCATCAGAGCTTTGAACTGTGCCTGTAAGAATCTGGAGTTTATCTCCATTTGTTTTGTGCACCCCTTAGATATGTCCACAGGCAATGTCTTCTGTGCTTTACACCACTTTTAGCTTACAAATGGTTTCACAGGAATGCTCTACTTTTGGATAGTGGGGGATGCCTCTATATATTTCTTATTGTAACACAAAGCCCTTGGGCCAAAAATGGTGCACGTAATGTCTACTCATTTTTTGTTTGTTTGTTTAGAACCCAGTGATATGGCCAAACCAAACTGCAAAGGAATCTGGGAGTTTTACTCTGTGAGATCTGTGTAGCTCAGAAGAAAAGAAACTGTATATTTTGGAACAGCTGGTATTTTCTGCCAAACCAACAACAGGTAATAGCATCTAAAGTAAAGCAAAATTATCTTTTACTCCAATATCTGAAAGAGCACTAAACTACTTCTCTATATAATCCAAAATTTAAATTAATGTTCAATATACATTAATTATTAGGAAAATAGAGTAAGGTAAAAAGTAAGTGTTTTTCATTGTCCTTAAATTTCTGCTTAGGTAGCACATGAATAGTAAGTTTAGTTTATATAATCTATGTATTATAGCCATGGTTTTTGAATAATGTTCATCTGTTAGCTCAAAGTAAAGGTTCTAAATATATGCATTATCGAAATTACTTCTATACATGATTATAAGTTCTTAAAGAAAAACTGCTTCATTGATGGAATTCACTGATCCAGGCTGTATGTGAATAAAATACTTGAAATGGCTCTAATGCTTGGTGGCAGAAACCTAAATAAAGTCCATTTAAATCAAATGCCAAGCACCATCATTGGGCACAGATTCTTCCTGGGAGCAAAGAGATGCCATAAGATAGCTAAAGAAACATGTTTTAACAATGGCATGTCGCTTTGTCAGGGATGTCTTTGTAATGACTAAGAAGCAGGTTAATAGGATGATTAGATTGAAGGCTAAATGTGACAGAAGTACAAATCACTTTCCTCCTGTCATTCCTCAGAGATATGTGGGTGGAAAATACTATCTCTGTTTTGTAGATTGAAAAATGAAATAGTTTATGTACTCAGAGACATTTTACCAGCACTCTGAAACTCATTTTTGCTCCCTATGTAATTGGAGCCTAAAACTGGTAGCTGAAACATTTACCATCTGAATTGTCTAGCTAAATGCAAAAATATCCATAAATTTATCAATTTTTACTTATTGCAGTAAGATAGAAAATGGAAAACACATTATTTAAAGTCCCATGTTAGTACTGCACAATTCTGCATGCAATTAATGGAATTCAAAGGGATTTACCAAACTAAAACCACAGTGCTCAAAAGTCAAGAGTTATGTAAGTAACACATTCTAATAGCAATGATTTTCACTCTGCCAATTGATGGGCTGAGGTTTTGGGATCCTTCTAGTCTCATTTCTGATCACTTTAACCTTCTCTTGGACCCCTCCTAAGGTTGTTCTCTTCTACACTTTCTCACCTAACCAAATTTATCTTAATCTTAAAATTTATGACTATTAGTAGCAATCTTCTGAGTTGGAAAGAGAGCTAGAATACTTTTTCATAAGCACTATATGATACATATATTTGCTATTCTAAATGGGATTCTATTCTATACTCTGTATCTGAGATTTACTGAAGGTTTACCAAAATTCTGTGAAACCCGAATAAATTCATACAAGTAACCAAAATGCCACTTGCTTTTGTCAGTATCTCTAGGAAAATAGAAAGGAATTTCATCAAAAGTGATTAGTTTACTCTCACTTTCAGAGATCAACTATATGACTGCAAAAGTTTAACAAAAAAAAGAAGTGTGTTAATATCAACTTATATAAGGCAATTTTAAAACAAATTAAATTAATTAAAACCAAATTACATTATCTTTGTTAGCCTTCATATTCCTTCTGAAGCAATTAGTAATCATCCATCTTTATGTAAGAAATTATGCAATTTAGTTTTATGATAGTTTATGTTCAATGTGTTTTATGAATATGCAATTTATAAACCTGACATAATTTTAATAATAAATTATACATTGCTTTATATAGAATGGAAATTGTCAAAATGAAAACGTTTTCATATGTGTGATAAATATTTAGCCCTCAATATATCTGCTTAAAGCTAGTAATTATCAATTAATTATTTTCATAAGTAAATGAATCTTTAATACACATAGCTTTCTGGATTCCATAGCTACTTTTTTCCAAGCAATACTTATTTCCTTCTTTTGTCCATTGCAATTAACTCCAACGACTTAAAGTTTTACTTATTGCAAACTATGGGTGTTCTACTTAGATTCAATTAGCAATATTTATGTCTTAGATATTTATTTGTCCTAATTTTATAATTTTTTTTATATTGTAAGGCTAATTTTATAATTTGTGTTGAAATTCTCTATCAGTTAAGCATGAAGAACTAGTTATCGTTAACTGGTTAATGTCCATATGTCAAGTGATTCATATTGATTATAAATGGATTTATATGTACTGTTTACCTTTTGGTATTTTCCGTCATCATCGCAGGAGTTGACTGTCACACAATCCATGAAGAATTTAGAGTGAACTCCCCCTTAAAAAATACAAAAGAAATAAAATTTCATTTTGTGTTTCTATGTTTTATCTTCATTTCACTCCTTGATGAAATCTCTAAACTCATTACCATGATGCACTTATTTAGATTTGCCAACCATCTCCTTACCTTCTGTATCCAGAGTGAGCACAGTCACCCTTCCTTCTAACTACAGCCAGAGGTAGCACTAAACTTGATGAGATCATAGAATAGCTTGTCGGCAAACATCATGGCTCAGTCACAAAGGATGACAAACATTTAATAAATGGAGAGTAGGAAGATGAACATCATCTCAGCAAGAGATGGAGATACATGAAAGATAAAGTGTGTTAAAAGTAATGATGAGGGGCTTCCCTGGTGGCGCAGTGGTTGAGAGTCCGCCTGCCGATGCAGGGGACACGGGTTCGTGCCCTGGTCTGGGAAGATCCCACATGTGGCGGAGCGGCTGGGCCCGTGAGCCATGGCGGCTGAGCCTGCGCGCCCGGAGCCTGTGCTCCGCAACGGGAGAGGCCACAGCAGTGAGAGGCCCGCGTACCGCAAAAAAAAAAAAAAAAAAAAGTAATGATGAGAATTTAGGCCTAGGGTATATGAGGATAATAACAAGAGCTGAAGTAGTTTTACTTTCAAATATAAGGAATAATGGTGTATATCTAATATCCAACTATAGTATAGGAAGGAAGACGGGAAATAAGAAAGAAAGGGCAGAAGAAAGGAAAGAAGAAAGAAAAAATACAATTGTGGATGACTTGTTTGGATTCAATTATCAATATCTGTCCTAGACATTTATTTGTGTTAATTTCATGATCTGTGTTGAAAGCCTATAATTGGAAGGAAGGGAGGAAGGAAGGAAGAGAAAAAGGAAGAAAGGGTAAAATTCTGTATCCTGAAAAGAGTTCTTCCAAGTCAATAAAATCTTTGTTGCTAAGTCTTATGGTGGTTCAACTCCCATAATCAAGGATCATCAAAATTTAGACACATAATCTTAACCCATTTAATGAGACCAGTTTCACCCTGTTACCAAAGCCAGGCAAAAACACCACAAGAAAAGAAAAATACATACCAATATTCCTCATTAATACAGATTAAAAACTTTCAAAAGAGCACTAGACAACTGAATCTAAAACAAATGGACAAAAAAAAAAAAAACAGAATACAAACTAACAAACTAGGACCAAGTAGACCTCATTTCAGAAATGTAAGGTTAGGTTAACATTCAAAATTCAATTAACCTGATATATTATAATATATAAGACAAACCCAGACAATTCTCTCAATAGATGCAGAAAAAAACACTTGCCGAACTCCAAACCATTCATGATTTGTTTTTTAAATCTTTATTGGAGTATAATTACTTTATAATGGTGTGTTAGTTTCTGCTGCATAGCCAAGTGAATCAGCTATACATATACATATAACCCCATATCTCTTCCCTCTTGCATCTCTCTTGCACCCTCCCTATCCCACCCCTCGAGGTGGACACAAAGCACGGAGCTGATCTCCCTGTGCTATGCAGCTGCTTCCCACTAGCTAACTATTTTACATCTGGTAGTGTATATATGTCAAAGCCACTCTCTCACTTCATCCTAGCTTACGCTTCCCCCTCCCCGTGTCCTCAAGTCCATTCTCTACAACTGTGTCTTTATTCCTGTCCTTCCCCTAGGTTCATTAGAACCAATTTTTTTTTTAGATTCCATATATATATGTGTAAGCATACGGTATTTGTTTTTCTCCTTCTGACTTACTTCACTCTGTATGACAGTCTCTTGGTCCATCCACCTCACTACAAATAACTCAATTTCGTTTCTTTTTATGGCTGAGTAATATTCCATTGTATATATGTGCCACATCTTCTTTATCCATCCATCTGTCGATGGACATGTAGGTTGCTTCCATGTCCTGGCTATTGTAAATAGAGCTGCAATGAACACTGTGGTACATGACTTTTTTTTTAAAATATCTTTATTAGAGTACAATTGCTTTACAATGGTGTGTTAGCTCCTGCTTTATAACAAAGTGAATCAGTTATACATATACATATGTCCCCATATCTCTTCCCTCTTGCATCTCCCTCCCTCCCACACTTCCTATCCCACCCCTCTAGGTGGTCACAAAGAACGGAGCTGACCTCCCTGTGCTATGCGGCTGCTTCCCACTAGCTATTTTACATTTGGTAGTGTATATATGTCCATACCACTCTCTCACTTTGTCACAGCTTACCATTCCCCCTCCCTGTATCCTCAAGTCCATTCTCTAGTAGGTCTACATCTTTATTCCCGTCTTGCCCCTAGGCTCTTCTGACCATTTTTCTTTGCTTTTTTTAGATTCCATATATATGTGTTAGCATACAGTATTTGTTTTTCTTTCTGACTTACTTCACTCTGTATGACAGTCTCTAGGTCCATCTACCTCACTACAAATAACTCAGTTTCGTTCCTTTTTATGGCTAAGTAATATTCCATTGTATACATGTGCCACATCTTCTTTATCCATTCATCTGTCAATGGACACTTAGGTTGCTTCCATGTCCTGGCTATTGTATATAGAGCTGCAATGAACATTGTGGTACATGATTCTTTTAGAATTAAGGTTTTCTCAGGGTATATTCCCAATAGTGGGATTGCTGGGTCATATGGTAGTTCTATTTGTAGCTTTTTAAGGAACCTGCACACTGTTCTCCATAGTGGCTGTATTAATTTACATTCCCCTCAACAGTGCAAGAGGGTTCCCTTTTCTCCATACCCTCTCCAGCATTTATCGTTTGTTGGTTTTTTTGATGATGGCCATTCTGACTGGTATGAGGTGATATCTCACTGTAGTTTTGATTTGCATTTCTCTAATGATTAGTGATGTTGAGCATCCTTTCATGTGTCTGTTGGCAATCTGCATACCTTCTTTGGAGAAATGTCTCTTTAGGTCTTCTGCTCATTTTTGGTGGGTTTTTTTTTTTCATATTGAGCTGCATGAGCTGCTTGTATATTTTGGAGATTAATCCTTTGTCAGTTGCTTCATTTGCAAATATTTTCTCCAATTCTGAGGGTTGACCTTTCGTCTTGTTTATGGTTTCGTTTGCTGTGCAAAAGCTTTTAGGTTTCATTCGGTCCCATTTGTTTATTTCTGTTATTTCCCTTTCTCTAGGAGGTGGGTCAAAAAGGATCTTGCTGTGATTTATGTCATAGAGTGTTCTGCCTATGTTTTCCTCTAAGAGTTTGATACTTTCTGGCCTTACATTTAGGTCTTTAATCCATTTTGAGTTTATTTTTGTGTATGGTGTTAGGGAGTGTTCTAATTTCATTCTTTTATGTGTAGCTGTCCAGTTTTCCCAGCACCACTTATTGAAGAGGTTGTCTTTTCTCCATTGTATATTCTTGCCTCCTTTATCAAAGATAAGGTGACCATATGTTTGTGGGTTTATCTCTGGGCTTTCTATCCTGTTCCTTTGATCTATATTTTTGTTTTTGTGCCAGTACCATACTGTCTTGATTACAGATTTCTGTATTTTAACCTTGTGTCTTGCAACTGTACTGAATTCATTTATCAGTTCTAATAGTTTTGGGGTGGAGACTTTAAGGTTCTCTATATAATAAAGTATCATGTCATCTACAAATAGGAACAGTTTTACCTCTTCCCTTCCAATCTGGATACAGTTTTTTCTTTTTCTTTTCTGATTTCTGTGGCTAAGACTTTCAATATTAGTTTAAACAGAAGTGATGAGGGTAGACATCATTGTCTTGTTCCTGAATTTAGTGGGAAGGCTTTCAACTTTTCACCATTGAGTATGGTGTTGGCTGTGGGTTTGTCGTAAATGTCCTTTATTGTGCTGAGATATGTTCTCTCTATACCCACTTTGATAAGAGTTTTTATGGTGAACAGATGTTGAATTTTGTCAAATGCTTTTTCTGTGTCTATTGAGATGATCATGTGACTTTGATCCTTCCTTTTGTTATTGTGGTGTATCACATTGATTGATTTTTGAATGCTGAACCATCCTTTTGTCCCTGGAATAAATCCAACTTGGTCATGGTGTATGATCCATTTTATATATTGGATTTGGTTTGCTAATATACTGTTCAGAATTTCTGCATCTATAACCATCACCAATATTGGCCTGTGATTTTCAGTTTTATAGTGTCTTTGTCTGCTTTTAGTATCAGGGTAATGGTGGCCTCACAGAATGAATTTGAGAATGTTCCATTCTCTTCAATTTTTTGAAATAGCTTGAGAGGTATTAGCTCTTCTTAATATGTTTGGTAGAATTCCCTTGTGAAGCATCTGATGCTGGACTTTTTCTGCTGGAAGTATTTTTATTACAAATTCAGTTTCACTACTAATGATAAATCTTTTCGAATTGTTTGTTTCTTTTTGATTCAGTCCTGGAAGGTTGTATGTTTCTAGAAATTTGTCTGTTTCTTCTAAGTTGTCCAATTTGTTGGCATATAACTATTTGTAGTATTCTCTTATAATTTTTTGTAACTCTAGTATCGGTTATTTCTCCTCTTTCGTTTCTTATTTTGTTTATTTGGGTCCTCTCTCTTTTCTTCTTGGTGAGCTGGCTAAAGTTTTATCAATTTTATCTACATTTTGTAAAAATTGTCTTGGTTTCACTGAAATTCTCTATTTTTAAAATTTCTTTTTTATTTATTTCCTCTCTGATCTTTATTATTTCCTTCCTTCTGCTGACTTTGGTTTTTGTTTGCTCTTCTTTTTCTAATTTCTTTAGGTGGTAGGTTATGTTGTTTATTTGAGATTTTTCTTGTTTCTCAAGGAAGACCTGCACTGCTATAAACTTCCCTCTTAGAACTGCTTTTGCTGCATCCCACAGATTTTGGAGTGTTATTCCATTTTCATTTCTCTTGAGGTATTTTCTAACTTTTTTGATTTCTTCATTGACCCCTTCGTTTTTTAGTAGCTTGTTGTTTAGTCTCCAAGTGTTTGTTCTTTTTCTATTTTCTTTCTATAATTGATTTCTAATTTCACACCACTGTGGACAGATAAAGTGCTTGATATTTCCATCCTCTTATATACTAAGACTTGTTTTTCAGCCTAGTATGTGATCTATCCTAGAGAACGTTCCATGTACACTTGAAAAGAATGTGTACTCTGTTGTTTTTGGATTCAATGTCCTGTAGATATCTATTTAGTTCTATTGGTCTATTGTGTCATTTAAGAGCACTGCTGCCTTATTGCTTTTCTGTCTGGATGACCTGTCCATTGATGTCAGGGGGTGTAATTATTGCCCTATTATTACATTGTCAATTTCTCCTTTTATGTCAGCATTTGCTTTATGTTTTTAGGTGTTCCCGTATTGGGTGCATATACATTAACAAGTGTAATATCCTATTCCTGCATTGATCCCTTTTAATTATATAATGTCCTTGCTTGTCTTTTGTTTTAGCCTTTGCTTTAAAGTTTTTTTAGTCTGATATGAATATTGCTACCCCCACTTTCTTATCTTTTCCATCGGCATGAAGTGTATTTTTCCATCCCCGCACTTTCAGTCTGTGTGTAAGAAGCTCTAAAGTGAATCTCTTATAGGCAGCATATACATGGGTCTTGTCTTTTTATCCAATCAGCCACCCCATGTTTTTTTTTTTATTGGAGCATTTAGTCCATTGACATTTAAAGTTGTTATTGATTTGTATGTATTTATTGCCATTTTATTACTTGTTTTCCATTTCTTTTTGTAGTTCTTCTGTTCATTTCTTCTTTTTGTTTCTTCCCTGTGGTTTGATGATTTTCTTTAGTAGTATAATTTAGTTCCTTTCTAGGTTTTTGTGTATCCATTGTAGGTTTTTAATTTGTGGCTACCATGGGGTTCCTATATGTTGAACTATAACTATACCTTCTTGTTTTAAGCTGGTAGTCATTTAAGTTCACATTCTAAACAATCTACATTTTTTACTTCCCTCCCCCACATTTTCTGTTTTTGACATCATATTTTACATGTTCATCCCTTAACCCTTAACTTTTTACTGTAGTTATAATTGTTTTTGCAATTTGTTTTGTCTTTTAATCTCGATACTGGCTTATTTAAGTGTTTGATCCTTGGTTCTTACTATATATTTATCTTTCCTACTGGGACTTTCCCTTTCCTGTAGATTCTTACTTCTTTTCCACTTAGAGAAGACCCCTCAGAATTTCCTTTAGGGGAGCTTTAGTACTGATGAACACTTTTAATTTTTGCTTGTTTGAGAATTTCTTTATTCTCCTTCTATTCTAAATGATAGTCTTGCTGGTTAGAGTATCCTAGGTTGCAGGTTTTTCCCTTTCGGTACTTTGAATATATTCTTCTTCTTTTGATTTTTCAACCATTTAAATATATTTTAAAAATATTTTATATATATACAGATCTAACACAAACAGGTGGTGGGCCAGATTTGGTTCATTTACCTACCCTATCCTAAAACACAATCGTGATTCCATGATAATCCTTTTCTAAAAGCATAAGAACATACTGTTTTACAAAAGTGTTTACCTATACTTTTTGCTAATGTGTGCAAAATACAACAGGAAGTTATAGGATCTTGACACTTTTAAACAAGGAAAGTAAGTTTTTACTGCAGCCTATATCAGTGGTACAGAGTATGCAAGTTAACTCTATAATTCCACATACATCTTGGACTGGATTCACTTACTGTAATTTAGAGTTGGAAATCCCTGCAAAATAGATTTATATTCATTGATATGAAGAAACCAAGGGACTGGATGGTGCTTAGAGATGATTTTTCTGAAACACCTAGATAGTTCTTTTGCAGCTCTCCCAGTGTTCTTTAAATTTTCTAGCTTTATGACAACATCTATAATTTTGCAATGTTCTAATACCTGACTTAGTTAAATGTCTGGCTCACAATTTTTTTTTTTTTAGTTTTCAGTAAGTATCTATTCAGAAAGTCCTCCCCACTGTGATCTTACCCTCAAAAACGCCCATTTGATCTTGTAATGCCTAACATATTTGCTTCTAGCTTTTACATTATTTTCATTTTAAAAATTTTATTTGGTGAGAACATTTAAAATGAAATATACACTCTTAATATATTTTAAGTGCATAATACAGTATTGCTATCTATATACAAAGCATTTTACAGAGATCCTTAATAGTTATTCTCCTTACATAATTGAAATTTTAAATCCACTGATTAGCAACTTCCTGCTTTCCCTTTCCCTTAGCCCCTCACAACCATAATTATATTACCTACTTCCATGAGTTTCACTATTGTAGACACCTTATATAAGTTGAATCATGGAGTATTTGTCCTTCTGTGACTGGCTTATTTCACTTAGTTCAATGTCCTCCAGATTTTATCCTGAATGAAGACCATAGTCAGCATATAATACTGACAAAAGCCAAGAGATTTCTGGACTGAGGAACCAGAAGACAGAGTTAAGAGTATCTAGACACTTGGAAAATTGAGAGCCCCAGAAATAAAGAATGCTAGTGAATGTTGCAAATTACCTATACAACCTGTGCCCCAAATTCTAGCTGGCCCCTGAACTATGTAGGTATGGAGTAGATTCAAACAACTCAGTTAAGGATAGAAAAACTGAACTGTGATTTAAGTTACCACCCACTGTAGAAGAGGGGGAAAAAAATTAACACTCTTCTGAGGAATATAACATAATCCAGATTCTTCTTAACACAATATTCACAATGTCTAGAATATAATCCAAAATTAATGAAAACATAAAGAATCAGGAAAATGCAACCCATTCCCCAAAATAAAATAACCTTAACTGACACTGAGATAACTCAGTTGTTAGAATTATCAGGTAAATATTTTTAAGCAGGTAAATATTTTTCACCTTATACGCAGTGAAAATAAAGGAAAAATATATCCATGTTAATGAAAAGATAGAAAAATTAATCACAAAACAAAAATCATGAATAGAATCAAATAGAAGTTTTAAAATCAAAATATTAATTTAACTTAATTTAGAAGTTAAATTTAAAATTCAATTAATGGGCTCTATAGAATAATGAAAATTACAGAAGCAATACAGAACTTGAAGATAAATGTATAGAAAATAAAATCTGAAGAACAAATAGAAAATAGATTGGGAAAAAAGTGTCAGAACCTGAGGGTCATATGAAATAATAACAAAGCTACAATATGCATGTTGTTGTAGTTCCTAAAAAAGAAGAGAGTGAAATGGAAGAGAAAATATTTGAATAAATAATAATTGAAAATGTCAATAATTTGGTGAATGATCTACTTACAGTTCACAATGTTTACATTTTCCTTAGCACAGAATACTAACTACATTCTGAAATGTTGCTTTTTAGCATCTGTGAAAACAACAATTCCTTCTCCTTTCTTACCAAGATAAATGTCTTTGATGAATTAATTTGTCATGTAGAAATCATATAATTAAGCTTTAAATACTTTCTGAGGTATTTGTCAAAATTTTCTTTGACTAAATTGAAAGGAAGTCAACATATCTATGAATGCCTTAAAATGATATTTAGTAAGAATAAGGAAGGTTATGGTTATGACCAAATGTTTATAAATTGAAAATGCTTGTCTTCCAGAAAAGTAAAGTAAGACTTGACTGCTTTTCAAGTAGATACTGTAGATTATAGCACAGAAACACTGTAATGCAGAAATTGGTCAGTTATAAATATTTATTATGTAGGAGAAAGACAGCATAAACTAATATTTTTAAATATATAGTTTATTCTTGACCTTGTGTTGGGCTTTTTTCCCCTTTAATTCTCTGTATTTTAATCCATATTTTCCAGGAGATAAAAATGAGATTTAGTGAGCATAAAATAGCACAAGTAGTGACAGAGTTAGTTAATCTGATTTTAAAGTTTCTCATTTATCACACCTAATAATATAAAGAAGAAGAATGAACACACACCTATTTTATATAATGAAAACAACAAGAACAACAAAAAGCAATTTAGCAAATAACATCACAGATAATAGAAAATGGGATGCCTAGAGCACCATTTCAAAACCTGATTAAAGCAAGAAGCACCTATGGCCTCCTAACAAATCTGTATTTCTGCATATTTTCTTTTTTTAGTACTGCTGCCCAAGAGACACTACAGTGGTCTCTACAATATATAAAAATATATTAGGTGATGTGCTTGAAAGTTAATCCACTACTATAAAGCATAGTTATACGCTTTCAAGGATTTAAAATTACCTGATCAAAGCAGGAATAACTGTATTTAAGATAATTATCTCATATGAAACATTTTCTCAAGCACTTAAATCACAAAGTAATCAAGACAGTATGGTACTGACACAAAAACAGAAATATAGATCAATGGAACAGGACAGAAAGCCCAGAGATAAACCCATGCACCTATGGTCACCTAATCTATGCTAAAGGAGGCAAGAATATACAATAGAGAAAAGACAGTCTCTTCAATAAGTGGTGCTGGGAAAACTGGACAACTACATGTAAAAGAATGAAATTAGAACACTCCCTAACACCATACACAAAAATAAACTCAAAATGGATTAAAGACCTAAGTGTAAGATTGGACACTATAGAATTCTCAGAGGAAAAAAACCACATTTTGACATAAACCACAGCAACATCTTTTTTGACCCACCTCCTAGAGTAATGGAAATAAAAACAAAAATAAACAAATGGGAACTAATGAAACTTAAAAGCTTTTGCAAAGCAAAGGAGACCATAAAGAAGACAAAAAGACAACCCAAAGATAATGGGAGAAAATATTTGCAAATGAGGCAACTGACAAAGGATTAATCTCCAAAATAGACAAGCAGCTCATACAGCTCAATATCAAAAAAACAAACCCAATCCAAAAATGGGCAGAAGACCTAAATAGACATTTCTCCAAAGAAGACATACAGATAGCCAAAAAATACATGAAAAGATGCTCAGTATCACTAATAATTAGAGAAATGCAAATCAAAACTTCAATGAGGTGTCACAAATGGCCATCATCAAAAAATCTACAAACAATAAACGCTAGAGAGGGTGTGGAGAAAAGGGAACCCTCATACACTGCTGGAGGGAATGTAAATTGATATAGCCACTATGGAAAACAGTATGGAGGTTCCTTAAAAAACCAAAGATAGAACTACCATATGACCCAGCAATCCCACTACTTGGCATATACCCAGAGAAAACCATAATTCAAAAAAACACATGCTCTCCGATGTTCACAGCAGCACTATTTACAATAGCCAGTACATGAAAGCAACCTAAGTGTCCATTGACAGATGAATGGATAAAGAAGATGTGGTACATATATACAATGGAATATTACTCAGCCATAAAAAGGAATGAAATTAGGTCATTTGTAGAGACGTGGATGGACCTAGAGAGTGTCATAGAGAGTCAGAAAGAGAAAAGCAAATATCATATAATAAAGCATATATGTGGAATCTAGAAAAATGATATAGATTATATCTTAGTTGCAAAGCAGAAATAGAGACACAGATGTAGAGAACAAATGTATGGATACCAAGGGGGAAAATTTCGGGTGGGAGGAATTGGTCGACTGGGATTGACACATATATGTTATTGATACTGTGTATAAAACGGACAACTAATGGGAACATGCTGTATAGCACAGGGAACTAGCCTAGTGCACTACAGTAACCTAAATGGGAGGGAAGTCCAAAAGGGAGGGGATATCTGTATGTGTATGGCTGATTCATTCTGTTGTGAAGTGGAGGCTAACACAACATTGTAAAGCAACCATACTCCAATAAAAATTAATTAAAACAAAGCTATTCATTCCCTGGTATTAATAAAACTGTTTAAAGTTATTTCTTTTTCCTCTAAAATATTTCCTAGAAGTTTGGAAACTTACTCTTACAGAGACTCTGAAATATTTCACTGTTTAAGAGGGAGCATTTCCAGTGCCATTACCAGGAAAGCATGGTAATATTTGGGCAGAATGTGCTCCATGATAGTAAGTTTATACATGACTAGAACACAAAAACAATATTTAATTTTCATCTCTAAGTTTAGTGAAGTGGAAACCATGCAATTTTTTCTGTCAAATACTTACTAGCTTTCCTAAGTCTGGAGTAGCTCTTCCATAAAATGAGCTATATAACTATAAGGGGTGGTATAAGGAGGTAGGAGAAAAACTAGACAATTGAGCCATGAAATTCTCTTTCAGAAGCTGAACTTTTATAAAAGAGTTCTTTTGAATCCTAAAACATTTTGTGCAGATGAATATTAATGTGCATGAATATCTAGTAATTTTTAAAATATATCACTATTCAAAACTTTGTACAGGAAGCTACCTTTTAAAGCAAGAAATTTTATTCTCAAATTTTAAAAGCATCAGTGTATTAATCAGAATCAATACATTACTTTTAAAACCTTAGTCCCCAAAATATATTTAAGTTTTTCTCCTTCTTGAGGAAGCTACTTTGAATATATATATATTTTTAAAAGAATATATAACGTGTGACACCAAGATTGACTGATCATGGGATACAGAAATAAGTATTGCAAGTAAGGCTTCATGTTAATGATCATAAAGTGATGAAGGTATACCCACATTAATTATATGCCAACAACTTCCTATTTTTTATTTTATCAATATCAGTTAAGATTAATATTATGCAATATAAGGATACACATAACACTCAAGAATGAAATGGGATTCTAGGAAATTGATGGCAATCATGTCATAGTTCTTGAATATCCTTGAATCCAAAGATAAAAATAGACCAAATAACTCAATAGAAAACCAGAATCCCACGGACAGCCTTTATAATGAAATTAGGCAATGAGATATCACTATAAACCCCAAGATAATGTGAATAGGGGAAAAAAACCAACAATAGCCAGAAGTCCTACCTAGTATCAATGTCTCTGGGGGGAAGCAAAGAAAGCAATAGAGAATCTAATAGATCTGACAACAGTAGAAGCCCAAATAGCTTATTTACTAAAATTCATAACAGATCAATTCATATGCAGGAACTAAAATTAAGAAGAGGTTTACCTACTGCAAAAGTGAGTAAGTGGAGGGGTTTATGAGAAGTTGTGAAGGGTTTGGAGCAGCCTCACAAATTGAACAACCAGGGTTCACTGCACAATAGCAAAATACTTTAATAAAATGATATAAAACATGAAAGAACAGAAACCAGGATTATAAAAATTCTAAAACAAGATGACAGACCACAAGACATAATTAGAAATAAAAAATCATTTCAGATATGTAAACCAAATTAGACGGAATGCAAGAACAAATAAATACAACAGATTAGAGTTGTAAGATAAGTAAATAGTGAAAAAGATGAAATCTTAAAAATAAAAAAATTGAGAAAAAATTTTAAAAAAGGATTTGAGATACATGACAATTGCTAAAAATAGGAAAAAAAAGAAAAAAAAAAGAGAGAGAAAGATAGAAAAAGAGAGAGAGAGAAGTAAAGAAAAAAGAAGGTCCATAATGGGTAATAGAAGTCTCTGAGGACAAATACCAAAACAAGGGAACAGAATAAATACCAGCTCAACTAAAATTAAAGTAACTTTTCTGAGCAATTAGAAAAAAATTTAAGTGTCATCAGTGAAAATGACTGAGTAGAGAACTCCAAAATCCCATCGTTCCACAAAAGAAGTGAATAAGTTGGTGAGGATTGTCAGAAGTATCTTTACTGGAACTTAGAAATACCGTATGCTAACACATATATATGGAATTTAAGAAAAAAAATGTCATGAAGAACCTCAGGGTAAGACAGGAATAAAGACACAGACCTACTAGAGAATGGACTTGAGGATATGGGGAGGGGGAAGGGTAAGCTGTGACAAAGCGAGAGAGAGGCATGGACCTATATACACTACCAAACGTAAGGTAGATAGCTAGTGGGAAGCAGCCGCATAGCACAGGGAGATCACCTCGGTGCTTTGTGACCGCCTGGAGGGGTGGGATAAGGAGGGTGAGAGGGAAGGAGACGCAAGAGGGAAGAGATATGGGAACATATGTATATGTATAACTGATTCACTTTGTTATGAAGCAGAAACTAACACACCATTGTAAAGCAATTATACTCCAATAAAGATGTTAAAAAAAAGCTAAAAAAAAAAGAAACTAATCAAAGCAACTAAGCAAATGTTTAATGAAGAAAAGCAAGAAACAGCTGAATCTCAATAAAAAAGATTAGTAGAGTTTTAATTTGCACTGGCCCCATCATCCACTCTCCAGCTGTGCAGCAGCCTTGAAGACAATAGCCTCTATTCTCAGTGGAGATTATAGCTTCCTAGGGAAACAGGGAGGGAGCCAGATGAACCTTACTCTCAAAGAATTTTGGCTCTTCATTTTGAAATGTCTTGTGGTTACCTGAAGGGTCAGGTCAAAGAACTTGGCTTTACTTCACTTAACTCTGAACTTTCCTAAGACTGAGATGGCTACTTGGCAATGTGTTTGTGAAAAACATTTAAAGGCAAATGCATTAGCCATTGCCACTTGGGTTAACAGATACAGTTGGGGTAAACAATAGACAAATCTAAAAGTGTAGGAGGAAAGGCTATGGAATGAGATATTTCTCGGAATAAGGGCTATGAAAAGCTCCCACATACTACTGAGAATCTAGAAGACAACAGAATGCCCAGGGCTGGTGTATGAAAGGTGTGCACCAACAATCAGAGCATAGCTGCAAATATTTGGATTTTTTGTTTTTTCTTGTTTCCAGGTATTTAGGGAAATTGCTGTCAAATCACAAGTTGACTACTATGATGATGAAACAGGAACTTCAAGGACTATACACAACAAAAAATATAGACTTTACAAAATTTGTGTGGGAAATCCACTAAACAAACAAACAAATGAAAAACTACAAAAAAACAGAACAGCAACAACAAAAATCCCTGGGGAACAGGAGAATCCAATTTTCAATACAAAAATTATGAGGCATACTACAAAACAAGAACGTATGACCCATACACAGGGGAAAAAAAGAAATTAGCATAAATTATCCTTGAAGAAACCCAGACATTGAACTCACAAGATAAAGATTTTAAGTCAATTATTTTACACATATTCATATTGCTAAAGAAAAGCATGGGAGAAGAACTAAAGAAAATAATGAAAACAATGTCGCACCAAATAGAATACCAATGAAGAGAGAAATTATAAAAAGGAACCAAACTGCAATTCTGGAATTAAAAAGTATGATAACTAAAATGAAAAATTCACTAGAGCACTTCAGCAGCAGATTTGAGAAGACATAAGAAAATACCAGCTAACTTGAGGACAAGTAAAATGAGATTAGGAAATCAGAGGACCAGAAAGGAAACAGAATGAATTAAATGAACAGAGCCTAAGAGATCCATATGTCAACATAGTCACAGTGGGAGTTCCTGAAAGAAGGGAGAGAGAGAAAGGTACAGAAAGATTATTTGATAAAAGTAATGACTAAATTTCCCAAATTTGATAAAATACATGAATCTGCATATCCAATAAGCTCAATGTATTTAAAGTAAGATAAACTGAAAGAGATCAAAATTGAGATACATTATAATAAATTGTTAAAAGCAAACAGAAAGGAAGAATCCTGAAAATAGCAGGGATCCTCCATACGATTAAAGCTGATTTCTCATCAAAAACCAGAGGCTAGAAGCTGTGGGAAGGCATATTCAAAGTACTAAAAGAAAAAGAAAAAGAACCTGTCAAACAAAAATTATGTATCTGGCAAATCTATCTTTCAAAAATGAAGGAGAAAGACATTCCCACATAAACAGAAACTGAAAGTTTGTTGCTAAAAGACATGCCATAAAATAATGCTAAAAGGAGTCCTTCAGGACTTTTTTTTTTTTTTTTTAATGTTCATCAGTGATATTGGCCTGTAGTTTTCAGTTTGTGACATCTTTGTCTGGTTTTGGTATCAGGATGATGGTGGCCTCATAGAATGAGTTTGGGAGTGTTCCTCCCTCTGCTATATTTTGGAAGAGTTTGAGAAGGATAGGTGTTAGCTCTTCTCTAAAAGTTTGATAGAATTCACCTGTGGAGCCATCTGGTCCTGGGCTTTTGTTTGTTGGAAGATTTTTAATCACAGTTTCAATTTCAGTGCTTGTGACTGGTGTGTTCATATTTTCTATTTCTTTCTGGTTCAGTCTTGGAAGGTTGTACTTTTCGAAGAATTTGCCCATTTCTTCCAGGTTGTCCATTTTATTGGCATAGAGTTGCTTGTAGTAATCTCTCATGATCCTTTGTATTTCTGCAGTGTCAGTTGTTACTTCTCCTTCTTCATTTCTAATTCTGTTGATTTGAGTCTTCTCCCTTTTTTTCTTGATGAGTCTGGCTAATGATTTATCAATTTTGTTTATCTTCTCAAAGAACCAGCTTTTAGTTTTATTGATCTTTGCTGTTGTATCCTTTATTTCTTTTTCGTTTATTTCTGATCTGATCTGTATGATTTCTTTCCTTCTGCTAACTTTGGGCTTTTTGTTTTTGTTCTTATTTCTCTAATTGCTTTAGGTATAAGGTTAGGTTGTTCATTTGAGATTTTTCTTGTTTCTTGAGGTAGGACTGTATTGTTATAAACCTCCCTCTTAGAACTGCTTTTGCTGCATCCCATAGGTTTTGGGTCGTCATGTCTCCATTGTCATTTGTTTCTAGGTATTTTTTTATTTCCTCTTTGATTTCTTCAGTGATCTTTTGGTTATTTAGTAGCGTATTGTTTAGCGTCCATGTGTTTGTATTTTTTCCAGTTTTTTTCCTGTAATAACTATTTGTTGATGGCCACAAAATAAATAAAGATGTAATTTGTGACAATAACAACATAAAGGGAGGGAGCTGGATAGGAAAAAAGTTAATGTGGGCTATTGTAACGAAGATGGTATTAACTCAAACAGTATTCTTATAAATTAAGATGGTATTTGTAATCTCCACAGGAACCACTAACAGTATAACTAGAAATCATTTAGTACTATATGAGAAAAAATCAAAATGCCAACTAGAAAATAATTATCTAACATAAAAGAACGCAGTAAAAAGGCATAGTAAAAAAATATATATATAAGACATACAGAAAGCAAAATGGCAAAAGTAAGTTCTCCTTTGTCTGTAATTTTATTGAATATGAATGTATTAAACTCTACAATTAAAAGATTGAGATAGAAAGGATTTTTTTAAAATTTCAACTATATTCTGTCTATAATATACACTCACTTCAAATTCCATGACACAAATAGGTTGAACATCAAAGAATGAAAAAACATATTTCATGTAAACAATAACCAAAAGCAAGCTGGAGTAGCTATACTCAGTTCGAGTGGGTTGTTAATATCAGATAATCTAGATTTTAAGTAAAAAATTGTTATAGGATATTACATAATGATAAAGTATCACCCTATCATGAATATATAATGATTATAAATATGTATGCAATAACAACAGAGCTTCAAAATATATGAAGCAAAGATTGACACAACTGAAGGGAAAAATACAGTTCAATAATAATTCTTGTATAATAAAACAACTAGATAAAAGATTAAGAAATATAGGCTGTGACGACTAAGAAACAATCATACCTAACAGACGTCTGTAAAACATCTCACCCAACAACAGCATAATACACATTTTTCTTAAGTGCACATAGAACATTCTCCAACATAGACCATATTTTAGGCCACAAAAAAAAAGCCTCAGTGAATTTAACAAGATTGAAATCATACAAAGTATCTCTGTGATAACAATTAAATGAGTTTGGTAATCAATAATAGAAAGAAATTTGGGAAAGTCACAAATATGTGGAAAGTAAACAACACATTCTTAACCAATGGGTCAAAGAAGATATCAAAATAGAAATGAGAATATACTTTGAGATGAACTAAACTGAAAACTCAATATATCAAAACTTATGAGATAGAGTGAAAGCAGTGCTCAGAGGGAAATTTATAGCTGAAAACACTTTCATTAAAATCGAAGAAAGATCTGAAATCATTAACCTAAACTTCTACCTTAAGGAACTGAACAAAGAGCAAACTAAACCCAAATCAAGCAGAAAGAAGGAAATAAAAAGATTAGAGCAGAGGTAAATGAAACAGAGAAGAATGATAGAAAAACCAAACTAAAAGTTGATTCTTTGATCAGAATGAGTATAAGGATATTACTACTGACCTTATAGAAATAAAATAGATTATAAGAGAATACTATGAATGCTTGTATCCCAATAAATTAGATAACCTAGATGAAATAGACAAATTCCTAGAAACATACAAACTATCAAAAATGACTTAATGAGACACAGAAAATCTGAATAGACCTAATAAATAATAAAGCGATTGAATCGATAATCAAAAAACTTCAAATAAATAAAAGTCTAGGACAAGATGCTTTTAACGGTGAACTCTACTGAATGTGTAAAGAATAATTAACACCAATTTTTCTCAAATTTTTTCAATAAATAGGAGAGGAAAAAATTTCTATCTTATTCATAAGGTTAGTGTTACCCTGCTTACCCTGACCCCAAAGTCAGAAAAAGACATTAGAAAAGGAAACTACAGACCAATACAGCTTATGAATATAGATATAAAAATCCCTAATAAAATACTAGCAAGCTGAATTCAGCAGTATTTAAAAGAATTTTACATTATGATTCACTGTGATCCATTGGATCCATTATGTGATCCATTATGATCCAATCTTCCCAGGAATACAAGGGTGGTTCAGAATTCAAAAATCAATTAACATAATACACCACATTAACAGAATAAAATTTTTATAAAGCCCACACAGTTATCACAAATTGATGCAGAAAAAGCATTTGACAAAATCCTAAACCATTAATAACAAAAATATTAAGTTATAAACATATACAATATGATTAAAATTACAGTAAGTCCCCTACATACAAACCTCAAGTTGCAAACTTCCAAAGATGTGTATGTGTGTTCACATGTCCAAACACGTAAGTTGGTTCACACGTCTGGCTTACATTGTCATGTGCGTGCATCCTCTACAAGTGGTTGTGCTTTTGTGTACCCTACTATATAGTTCTGTATAGAGTACAGTAGTACATATCTTTTTTTCAAGCCTAGGATGTCTCGAAGCAAGCGTAAAAGCAGTGGTGACGTAGCGGTACTGCTAAAAAGTGCCAAGCAATAACGATGGAAACAAAAGTGAAAATAATTGAGAGAGTGGAGCATGGTGAAAAGATGGTAGGCGTCACTAGTTCTTATAACATGAATTGTTCAACCAACGATATGATTCTAAAGAACAAAGACAAGATCATGGAACATGTGCCGATGATGTCAACAATACTATCGAAGAAGTGTGGAAAAGTGATGGAGGAGATGGAGAAACTTCTCAGCATGTGGATGCAGGATCAGCATCAGCATCGAGTCCTGCTCAGCTTAATGCTGATTCAAGAGAAAGCTAAAAGCCTTTATGAAAACTTGAAGAATAAGCATGGGGAAGAATCAGAGGGCACATCTTTTAAGGCCAGCCACTGCTGGTTTCATCAGTTCAAGGCTAGAGCCAACCTTCACAATGTAAAAGTAAGTGGCAAGGCAGTGAGAGTGTAGGTACAGTAGCTGCCCGGGAATTTCCTGAAACTCTTCAAGAAATTATTGATGAAGGTGCGTATTTACCTGAGCAGGTTTTTAGTGTGGATGAGACAGGACTGTACTGGAAGAGGATGCCAGACCTAAGTTACATCAGTAAGGAGGAAAGGTTGAAGCCAGGCTATAAAGCAGCAAAGGATAGGCTACTCTTTTGTTTGGTGGCAATGCTTCTGGCGAGATAAAGCTAAAGCCTCTCTTAGTTTATCATTCAGAGAACCCAAGAACCCTTAAAAACATACCCAAGGGCTCTCTTCCTGTTATGTGGAAGAGTAACCACAAAGCCTGGGTTACACAGGCAATTTTCCAGGACGGGTTTTTCCACCACTGTATCCCAGAGATAGAGAAATATTGCTTGGAGAAGGATGTCCCATTCAACATTCTTTTGCTGCTCAACAATGCTCCAGGCCCCCCCCCCCCATTCATGGACAACTTTCATCCCAACGTCAAAGTAGTGCATCTGCCACCGTATACTACGTTGCTCATCCAACCTATGGACCAGGGAGTTATAGCAACTTTCAAGAATATTATTTATGTCACACTTTTCATCAGGCAGTAAAGGAGAGTGGTGAATCAGGAACAACCTTGCAACAATTTTGGAAGGACTATAACATCTACAAGGCCATAAAAAACACTGACTGCTTGGCATGAGGTTACAGCTGTCACCATGAATGGGGTTTGGAAGAACGTTTGCCTTCAGTTTGTTCACGATTTTCATGGATTTGAGAAGGTGGATCAGGAGTCCAAAGAGGTCTTCAGCAACTTAGTGACCCTCAGTGCAAAGCTGAAGCTACATCTGCAAGAGGACGACTTCATTGAACTCCTTGCTGTGCAACACAAGGAGCTTACTAATGAAGACCTGATGGAACTGGAAGCCCAGAAAAAGGGCAAAGAGAGACAAGAGGAAGAAGCAGTAACTGAAAAACTGATGAGATTCATGATGCAGGAAATGGTAAGGGGATTTTCTTACTGTACTGTAAGATTAAAAATGTTTTCTTTATTTTTTGTGTGTGTTTGTTTTTTCTATATTTGTGTGAAAAGTATTATAAACCTATTACAGTACAGCACTATATAGCCAATTTTGTTAGTTGGGTACTTAGGCTAACTTTGCTGGACTTACAAACAAATTGGACTTATGAACCTGCTCTCAGAATGGAACTCATTTGTATGCAGGGGACTTACTATAGTGTAATACAGTGGACACTGGAACAACACAGGTTTAAACTGAACAGGTCCACATAAAGTAAATTTCTTTGCAGTAAATACATACTACAGTACTACATGATCTGAGGTTAGCTGAATCCATAGATGCAGAATCTCAGATACAGAGGGCCAACTGTAAAATTATAGGCAGATTTTCCACTGTAAGGAAGGTCAACACCCCTAATCTCCATGTTTTCAAGGGTCAACAGTATTTAGGAATAAATTTAACCAAGAATTTGCAAGATTTATAGACTGAGAATTACAAAATATTGCTGAAATAAATTTTAAAATACCTAAATAAATGGAAAGACACCACACGTGTTGATGGATTTGGAACATTTAATATTGTTAAGATAGCTATTCTCCCCAAATTGATGCACCAATTCAATGCATTCCATATCAAAATCGCAATTGCCTATTTTATAGACATGGACAAGCTGATCCTAAAATTTATATAAAATTGCCAGGGACACAAATTAGCAAAACACTCTTGAAGAAGAAGAACAAACCTGGAGGATTCACACTTCCAGATTTCAAAACTTACTTTAAATCAACAGTAATCAAAACAGTGTGGTATTAGCATAAGAATAGATATATAGATCAATGGAATAGAATTTAAAATACAAAAAATTGGCATCTATGGTCAATTTCTTTTTGACAAAGGTGCCAAGACCATTCCGTTTGGAAAGAATAATATTTTCAACAAGTGGTGCTGGGAAACCTGGATATCCACATGCAAAAGAATAAATTTGGATACATACCTCACACCATATGGAAAAATTAACTCAGTGTAAGAGCTGAAATTATAAAACTCTTAGAAGAAAACATAGAGTAAATATTCATGACCTTTGATTTGACAATGGACTCTTAGATATGACACCAAGGACAAAACCAACAAAAGAAAAATCCAGAATATTTGGACTTCAACAGAATTAACTTTTGTGCATCAAATATCACTATCAAAAAGGTAAGAAGACAGCCTTCAGAATGAGAGACAATATTTGTAAAAATCCAGAATATATAAAGAACTCTTACAGTTCAACAAGAAAAAAAGAAAAATAACCAGATTTTAAAAGGGGCAAAGAACTTTAATAGACATTATTCCAAAGAAGGTATACAAATGGCCAATAAGAATATGAAAAAAAACTCAATATCATTAGCCATTTAGGGAAATGCAAATTAAAACCACAATAAGATATCACTTCATATCCATTAGAACATTATAATAATTTTAAAAATGGAAATAAGTGTTAGTGGGAATGTAGAAAAATTAGGAACCTCATACATTGCTAGTGGGGATGCCAAATACTGCAGCTGCTAAGGAAAACACTTAGGAAGTGCCTCAAAATTTAACATTAGAATTAACATGTGATCCACCATTCTATTCCTAGTTATATATCTAAGAGAACTGAAAACAGGTGTTAAAACAAAAACCTGTACTCAAATGTTGATAACACAATTATTTATAATAGCCAAAAAGGGGAAATGACCCAAACATTTATCAACCAATGAACAAATATAGAAAACATTTTACAGGTACATATGGTGGAATATCATTCAGTCATAAAAAAGAAGGAACTACTGATACATGCTCTAATACGTGTGAACCTTGAGACATTATGCTAAATAAAAGAAGTCAGACATAAAATTCCACGTATCGTATAATTCCATTTATAAGAAAGTGCAGATTAGTCAAAACCATAGGGACAGAGAGCAGATTAGTGGTTGCTAGGGGCTATGAGGAGAGTAAAATGAGGAGTGATTGCTTAATGACTATCAGTTTTATTTGGGGGGGTGATAAAATATTCTGTATTAGATAGTGGAGATGATTATAGATCTTCATGAATTTACTAAAAATCATTGAATTGTATGCTTTAAAATGGCTAAAATGATGAATTTTAAGTTAAGTGAATTTTATCTCAAAAAAAAATAGAAATTGCACATTAAAAAGTACACCATGGCATATCTGAAAATACTGAGGCACGACAATCAACATTGAGATATTGCCCAGTAAAATTAGTTGACTTGAAAAGAAAATTCTTTTGGACATACAAATATGAAGAACTTAATTAAGAAAAAGATAATATAGATTCTTATCAGGTTTTTTAATAGCAACATTTTATGTTAGAAGAAAACTGAGTGAGGTATTTAAGTTACTCAAGGAAAGAAAATGTGAGCCCCCAATTTTGTAACCAGCAATAGACTTTAAAGGACACAAACTGTTTTCAACACTCAAGAACTCAGGAAGTGTTCCTGTGAACCGTTCCTGGGTAATCTACTTTAGAATGAGCTTCAGACAACAGAAAAATATCAAAAGATATCAACATAAGGACCTGATGATGGGTATTACATATATATTTATTATAGGACTAAAATTAAATGAGGGTTAAAAGAATCTAATATATATAATCTATATGCTCTAACAATGCATATATAGCATAGTTATAAAAGTTGAGTCCATTCGGGGAGTTTACACTTTACCAGAAATTTGCCCATTTCACTTAAGTTTTCAAATTTATTGACATAATGTCAGTTGTACTAATCTCATGTATTTTAATGGTTGCTGAATACTTATTTTCATCTCCTTTTTAATTCTTAATATCATTCACTTGGGCTTGCATTCTCTATTCTTTTCTCTTTATCATTCTTGCCCAAAGTTTATCATTTTTATTAGTCTTAGCAAAAAACCAGCTTTTATCTTTGATGAAACCCTGTTGTATTGTCCCCACTAATTTCAACTCTTATCTTTATTGTTTCATTTCTTATACTTTCTTTGCTTTTGTTCCTAGTCATTTTAAAAAATTTCTTGAGTTCAATGACAGTCTTTAGCATTTTTCTTATTCCAATAAACACTGAAGGCTATAAATTTCCCTCAAAAATCACTTTATCTCCTTCTCAAAGTTTTGATAGGTATTATTTTAACTATCATTAATTTTCCATTATGAATTCTTATTGGGGCCTGCTTAGGCTCCAGACTTTTTTCCCCTGTGATGAGCATGTGGGCCATTAAAATCCTGCCTCTGGGTCTCCATGGATTATTGATATCTCCAGAGATAAAGCTGACTCCTGCATTCTCTTAGCCCTATGTATTATTTCTTGGCATTTGTGTCCTTTGAGGATTTCATTTGCATTATGCCACATATTTGAAATCATTATATTGCATTACACATTTTATAGGTATTTTTTCAGAAGTTTCTCTGTGCATATCATCCATACTATTACCAAAAATAGAAGCTCAGCAGTTACTTCTATAAATATCTGTGATACTCTGCATTTCTAAAGGGCAGAGATTGTCCCTAAATCATCCTTTTCCTCAGTTTGAAGGCCTAACACAGTGCAGTATATTTTGAATTGTGAATAAATGAATGAATGAGTGTCCATTTGGAAGAGCTTGGCAAGTAACTAAAATTAAACCAAGAAAATCTACATAATATTATCAACTATTTCACTTATTTTATAATATAAACATATGATTTAAATTCTCTAGCATCATTTTAAACAAAAATTCTAGGATCAGATTTTATTAGAAGTATTTTTACACAGTAAAAAAGCAAACCTGTCTAATTTCTTAAAATACTTGAAAAGGGCAATAGTCACTCTAGTTTTAGTATCTTTCCAAAGGGACTAGACCCAAATATCACAAAAAGAGTTTTTGAAGATTATTCTTTAGAAGTGCAATTTTAGTTGTGAATTTCTGCCTTTACCAATAACAAAACATCAAAAAGAGAAGAAAAATACCCTGACCAGTCAAGCAAATAAAGCGGGATCTTTTTCCATGGCTTCAACACAAAGTTTATTTAAAACACACACACACACACGCACACGCACACACACACACACATCACACAGGACATAGACATAATTTCTTTGTTGGAATCTGCCCAAGGTACAAATTTAACTCCTTTATGTTAACCTAAAACCATGGGACTTTTAATGATCATGATTCTTTATGAATAATCTAAGAGATGGGACCTCCAACCAGCACAGTTCACTAATATCCCACTGACGCTGCGAATCACCACTGACTCACATACATACCCCCTAGTGAATCCCTTACAGCACACTTCCCTTAGCTTTTAAAATCTGACAGATCAATTTGGTACAATTGCACAGGTGGAATATGTAGGTTTAAGTTCTTTTTTTCATGTTCTCCCAGTCATTCTCCCCTTCATCATCAGAGTCATTCTCCATGCTACTAAGAGTGTCTTTTAGAAAAAAAAAATCTTTTATTTCATTCCCTTCATTCTTATATCCCTTCTTCCTTTCTATCCTTTTCTTACTTCAAAATACTGTATCTCTTTTTCACTTTTTCCATTTCCCTCTCTGCTGTTCTTTACAGTGGTTTGGTGTTTGTACTGAACTTCTCGCCTCTTTCGCTTATCAAGGTTCAATTTAATCGACTTGGTGAGAGGTTATACAAGTAAGATGTCCTTCTAAATTTTGCTTCCTGTTGTCAGGCTGAAGGAGAAAAACAGGATAAATCTCAGCTTCAGTTGTTAAAAGGTGTAATTTCCTTAGGAGCTTGAATTTGATCCCTTCAAGTTTTGTCCTATAGCACATTCATTTCACTTCTAATTGATAAGTCTCCACCTTGGTCAGAGTTCAATTCTTCCGAGAACCCAGAATAACTTCTCTAGTTGATGCTGTCTTTGGTCACTATTTATGCTCTCTCTTGTCAAAGTCACAAGGCACTTGCTTCCATTTACCACATTTGGTCTTTCGTTTCCATGCTGAGTAACATTTTCTGGATATGACGAATCTATTTTTTCTTTTCCTACAAGAATAGACACTAGGGATCTAATTATGGTAGTCACAACTCTTCTAATAGATATGTTAGTTTTGAGCATGATGTATGATGTTTCTAGGAGTCTACAGAGAGAACTGAATTATCAGCTCTGTCTTGCTGCTGTTATTGTTTGGGTGCCACATCTCTGCAGCTGTTCTAAAGAGGGTTCATTCTAGCTATATGATGTGTTTTAAAAAATATTTTTTTATATATTGTCATTATCTAACGTTATTTGAACATCTACCATGTACCAGGTATTGTTCTAAATACCTTACAATGTTATACCATTTAATATCAGTGAAATTGGTAAAACTGTCCATCTGCAGAAGTGGAGGCACAGGGAGAAATCTGAGGTCACATGTTATATGAACCCTGGTTAGTCTAAACCCAAGTCCTCACTCTTTTTTTTTTTTTTTTTCAAGTCCTCACTCTTAATCATCATTCCACAGCTGCCTGCTTGGATAATCATGATAAGCTTGATTTCGGGAATTTTAAATAGCAAGTGCCAAGTGCTTTATTATTTGGTTAGTTGCCCTTTTTAACAGCCCTGAGGAATACAGAAAATATTGTCATTTAATTTTATGGCTGGTGAAAATTAAGCAGTTTGATTTAAGATTTCTTGATGTTCCTCAGTAATGACTCCCAGTCTGACTGCTCTACAGACAAGCAAACATTTTAATTCTCCAAATAGCAATGATGTATTTGGACTTTATTAATAGAAGAGTATTCATGGTATCATTATGAACACAGTATTTTAAAATTTTGAAGGAAAAAGCAAAAATTAGGGATGTCTAAGGAAAAGTATATGCAGTTATTCAGATAGTCTTATAAACTTACAAATACAACTGTAAATAAAAACAAAAGAGTGAAAATATTCTTTATGCAGAGAATTCTAACATATATTTAACTAGCACTTACAAAGCACCTACTGCTAAGCATTGTGCAAAGTACAATAAAGAGACTGGCATCCTTTCAGATAGAGGGCTTTACGAATGTCACTTGTGTATATACCTGGTTATGTTCAATTCCCTCTCAGGGGTGTGGTTGATGACGAAGAGAACTCAAAGAACCATCACAGAATGTCATTTAATAAGAGACTATAATGTCCTCTTGAATGTCAGTTCTTGTCTCAGTAGCCTCATAAATGGGAATGGAAGGAACACAAATATGGATAGAATAGAAAGGAAAGCAGTTAAATAAAAATGGAAGTTTCTATCATGGCCAAAGCAAATATAAAGAAGGTCAGATTCATTAAGCCCTCCATTAACCAGCTCTGCCAGAGTTGCTCCCACTTCCCCACTGTCAACTTCCTGTTCGACAATAAGAACAGACTTTTTGACAAGAGACCTCATCAGCATCCTCCAAATCCTTGAACTAATGTTTCTTTTAAGACTTAGAGTGTAAGAAAGAGAGAGATTTAAATCCCAGCATTATTTAGAATTATCAGTTGAGAAGAGGACTTTCAAATTTTCCTCTCAAGATCCCTTACTCCTATTTGCTGGCATCCTGGAAATCTTATAATGACTGATCAAGAAATGATTCACAAGGTCACTTATTCCCAGAGAATCAAAGGGCAGGGCAGGAAAAATGCTACTCTCCCCAATTAAGCCAACCACAAAGTTCCTGGAAAGCTTACTGACAGCTTAATCAAATGGTTCTGGTAGTTTTAACTGCTTGGACTGTTTCAGGCTTTTCCTTCAGTAAGGAAATGGAACTTGGACAAGCATGAATTTGCAGTATCGTCATTGGCAAAGGAAATGCCAGTGCATTTGTTAGCGCAGAAGAATTAAAAATTCCTGAATACAATTCATCATCTACATCTACCCAAAGAAAGGCAGATGGAAAACTCAGATTAGAAGTTGAGAGAAATGGACAATGTTTTGTTTTAAAGAAATAAAACAAAAATCTGAGTTTAAGCCTCAGTCAACCAGGAGTTTATTACTTTCTGTCACCTTCCTCATTTCTGGAAACAGAGAATTTAAGACACACACTGTCATCCAGTCCAATTATTGCCATAGGGCTGTCATTCCACAATAACCCTGGTAGACAGTTTATCTAGACTCTATATGAACATGTCCAGTGATAGCAAAGTCCATCATGGAAAAAGAAATATTCATTCCACTGCTTTATAAGTCTAACAGTTTAGAAAATAAATAAGGGCTTTCTTACTCTGAGAAACTTCTGTCTTAGTAGTGACCCTGGACATACTTCATATATGAGACTGATCTTCACATATTTTGAGATAGCTGTCAGTCAAACTCAGCTATTCCACTTCTCTGGGGTGAAAATCCTCAATTCTCAGTGTTAAATAACATATTTCTTTAAGATATTGCTCAAAAATCTTTCACTACTCTGGTCATCCCTTGAACATGATTTTAATGGTTAACGGCTCACAAAAATGTGGGGTTCTGCAAAGTAAGAAAGATAAAAGCAACCTCTCCCAGCCAAAGGCAGTCATGGTACTACCAGACAGGTCTTGGTGTTGCCAGAAGGTGGCCTAGAACTCACAGAAAGATTATGGCATTGTTCTCTTGAACTTAAGCAATTTCACAGAGCACTCACGTAAGACAAGGTCACTCTGACCATGATGCATTAAACCAAAAATAAGACCACTTTGTAGACTTTACACAAAACTGACCATACAACCTTTATCCTAATTAATATGAGTCCCTGCAGGTTTTCTTCTTCTTTACCAAGCTTTAGTCTCACTTCATTCCTCCTACCTTCTCAACAGAAATGACTAAGATACCCAGTCATAATGTTGACAATAGGACAAAGGCAAGGCAAAAAAAAAAATTTGACACTGGATCTGAGAAACGAAGATAAGGCAATACTATTAGGTTGGCCAAAAAGTTCGTTCGGGTTTTTCCGTAAGATGTTATGAAAAACTCGAATGAGCTTTTTGACCAACCCAATAGTACTGTACTACCATTACCTCTACTATTACTAATAATAACAAAATAATAAAATTAGAGTTAACATTCACTAAGTTCTTGGTCTGGATTACGGAAGGCCTTGTGCAAAACAATTTACCTACATTATCTCTTCAATGTGCATGATTTATTAAATACAGTTATACTCATTTTACAGAGTAGAAAAAAAAGTGATGCTTGTGAAAGTAATTAGCACAAGATCACTAAGTTAATAATTAAGCATTGGAACCAAGATCCAAAATCCACACGCCAAGATTTTATTCACTCAGTTGTAGGCAGTGCGTAGGGCTGACATTTTTGATGTGATTGTGTCTAACCAAAAGAAAGATGCCTTTTGAAATTTGTCTGACCAGAGGATGTACTTATTACAGATGCTCAAAAAGGTACATGTGTGCCAACTATGAATCCTCTTAATACAGGAAGAATCCATGCCAGTCTTGGCTCAAACATCCCTTCTTTGAAGAATTTCCTTGAAGTTTGGGTAATTTTTATTATTTCTATTAACTCTCAGTTCCAAATACATCTGTCAATTCTTATATGCCAAGCACCAACTAGGAGATTGTTCTGTATCAACCAAATTATCATTTTGTTCCATCTCTCACTAAGCTCCCACTGCCTCATCAAAAGTTGGAAATATCAGTACCCAAGTTCTACTGGATAATCAGGGTTATTATTTGTCCCCATGATCTTACTCTGACAAGGAAGATGATGATGTTTATAAAATCTTTTCCCACTCACTTTTGGAAATTCAAATAATCTGCTTGGTGATTTGTTACTGACTAAAAAACAAAGATTATAACCCAGTCATGCTTGTTAGCAAAAGCACTTACCAATTATACATTTTCCAACATAAAAATTCACAGAATCATAAATATTACAAAATTATAAAAATAATTAGCAACTCTTCAATGAACCAAAGACACGGGGTGAAACTCCAAAACGAATGTTAATAGAAAACTCCAGGTCCTTCCTAAAAATACAAAAAAGGCAATCTATGTAGTTCACCCTTTCCCAAAAACGTCAATAAACTCTGTTAGTAATTTCAGAAAACAGCTAATGCAAACAATGTCAATTTCTGAGGAAAAGAAAGAACTTAGTTGTTTAGTTACCAAGATACCAACAATTGCTTGGCTCCAGTTTTATTCCAAATGATACCAGGATGAAAGCTTTGGGAATTGAAATCATTTTCTCTGAATAGTCCTGGATCACATATAATAGAGGGCAGTTTCAGGGCAAAAGACTCCACCCAGAGACTGAAAACAGCAATACAAATTAGCATGGCCCACAGGCCAATAATCCATAAGAAATAAGAAATAACACTATAGGCAAGTGAGATGTGATTTTGTTAAATGGTGAAAAGAGTGCCATGCTAAATATCACAGAATGAAAGGTATGGAAAGAGTCTTACATATACTTATTTGGCTTTATAATTTTTTTTTTTACTGTATCTCTTATCCATTTACTGTAAGCTGGATGAAGATAGAGAGATCAGCCTTGACCACTTTTGTATTACAATTCTTTAAGAGAATAATTAAGAGAATGAAAGAATGAAAATCTACCAGGCCTTTTGCAATGTACATCTGTTACACTGTGTGCTCAGCATTCACTCCATATTTATCTCATAGCAGGACTTCTATTTTCCCAAGGAATGCAGAGACTTTCTACTCTTAGCCCACATGTTTCAGGTGAGACTAACAATACCGACCCTTCATGGTTAATTAAAGGCATGTTATGTGATTCAGTGCAAACTCATCAGCATACTCCATCTATCTATCTGTAAATTTATTCGGGAAAGGGCACATGACCCAAAAGAGATTAGTGAAACTAAATTCCAAAGATCTGGGGGTAACTTTAAGGCTAGGAATCTTGGTTGTAAGAAAACCTATATATTTTTAAGACTACCAAATGTAAGTTCCTCCCTGAGAATGAAGTTAACATAGACTAATAAACAGCTGCTAGAGATAGTGGTTATTTACACACACACAGACACACAGACACAGACACAGACACACACACACACACACACACACACAAAGATACAGGGAGAGTATTCTGTTAATATTTCTTTGTTTTGACTGTTCTTGAAGCTTGGCTTACTGAACAGGTAAATTACCTTTTTATGCTCAAATCATTTTGAATTGGGCTACTTTCATTTATAACTAAAAGAGTTAATAATATACTCTTCCTTGTACATATGGAAAAACTAGAGCTCAAAGAAGGGAAGTACCTTGTACTTCCTTAGGTTTAATACCTTGCAGTGAAAGAAATGTAACTAGAACCATGGCTCCTAACTTCCAGATCTTTCCACCATGCCAGGCTGCCTTTATTAAATAATTCACTATGCTTATTAAAGGCTTGGAAGATTAAGAAAAGGAATACTTATAATTTTATATTTCAATCAATAAAAAATTTTTCTTTGGAGAAAAACCAAAAAACGACTTCTATAAGATGCACCTGTTTTCCTCAATTATGGTCCTCCAAGTTGAAGACAGAATTTGAATCTCTGAGTTCATTTGGCCAGTTAGCTTTCTGCTGAGACTGCCCGA
Organism: Grampus griseus; assembly: GCF_964374135.1. NCBI lineage: Eukaryota > Metazoa > Chordata > Mammalia > Artiodactyla > Delphinidae > Grampus > Grampus griseus. Next base: position 70,904,996 of record NC_139000.1, on the reverse strand, counting down.
AGAGGAGCCAATGGTGCCCAAAGGGTAGTCTAAGAAGTAAAATTACTCATTGAAATTTGTATTACCAGAAACAGCACTTGTCCATCCGGCAGGTAATTTGTAGTAATGTTTAGTAATTGATAGCAATTTCTAGTAATTAATGCTGAGCCATTTCTTCACTCAATATTGGTTTCTCTTAGTGAACCCAGTACTAAGAAAAGGAATTAGTGGTTGATGACCATGTCTGGTATTTAAATGCTCTACTAAGCAGAGGACGTACAGAGTTAAGGAAGAAGTAGCTAATTTACAAGGTTAGATTGCCTAAGTGGTTTTGTACTGAAATAAATATCTCAGATTACATGATTAACAAATATAGGGGTTTGAAAGGAAAAAGAATACATACCTGGAATGCATTGCACCTTTAATGGGTATGAATTTCCATTTAATATATTGCCTTTTGGGTTAACTCCAAACACTCTATATTTTCTAGAGGGATAAAATAGCTTAAATCTATTGAAAAGTTCTGTGAAGGATATTTAAACCCATTATGCTAATTGTCATTGTGATAGTTAATGGATCAATAGATCAGAATAGGATTCCTCTTGCTAGAATGGAGTTTCCTTGGCAATGTACTTTCACTTTGGTAGATCAAAGAGTAAACTTGTAGCCAGGATTATATCTATGATATATTAAATATTATCCAATTGTTAAAGGGTTCTATAAAATCACTGAATTGACTTAATTGTAAGCTCCAATTGGCTTTAAATACCATTAATTTATTTCACATAAATGTATAAGACTTCAATAGTAAGTTTAAGTTGAGAGTTTGCACATACATATGTCAATATATAAATATTCAAAGTCAGGTATTTTATTTTCTTTTTGAAGTGCTGACCACTGGGCCTACCTTCATCTCTGTTTCTATCTTCTTGGTCCCTCCCTCATTTTCTGCCCCTTTTCAGTCTATCTGGCAACTGTAGCATCTCGTGGGGTATTGTTTATTGTTGTTTCATGACCTACTTCTCAGACTTTTTTCTCTTTTGCAAAAACCCTTTGAAACCCTACAGATCTAAACATTTAAGTGCTATAATGTTCAACAATCAATATCTAACCTTGAGAAGTCTGCAAGTTCCTAGAAGAACAATTTTCAGCATTCATCCTATCTAAGTAAATAACAAGGAATGTATATATCAGTAATTTAAAATCCCCAATATTTTAAAGCACATAGAGATGAAGCAATCACTATATAATAGCAAGTGCGAGAACTATTTTGATTTAGTAATTACTGATGAATGTAAAACCTTTTCTTCTCGATCCTTTTCATAATAGGAGTATTTGTGGTTTGGGTAAATCATTGAAATTGTCAATCTAATTTCACTCCGTCTCTAAATATCTGAAAGAAAACAATATTTTGGCACCATCAGTAAACTAGGATGACTTTGACAGACAACCAAGGATGGAGAGCTTCATTCCTAAGCCCTTGAAATCTTGAATCCTCCTGGGTTATTGATCTATTTAAATGCATAGTGGTTGAGCTATCATCAAAATGTAATGACCTCTTCTGTCACTGAAACCAGAAAACTATATTTGGGTCAGGAGAAATCTAGTTACATAACCGCCTTGAAAGGTAAAAAAAAAAACATATTATTTAAAGCATAGTTAGTTCTACTAAAATTGTGAAGCAAGGGACTCTAGTTTCTAGTCTCTGCCTACTTTATACTTCCTCTTTTACAACTCTCTTTCCTTTCCTCCAAGCAGAGTATCTACACTGTTTTAACCCAGCTAACTCCCTCCCACATTACTCTCTTCTTTTAGCAATACTATGTATTCTTAAACAATTACTCCTTTCTCTTCACAGCAAATAATTTGGAATAATGTTCCATAATTTGACAGCAATTCCTAGTAGTAATAGATAATTGTAGTGAACAAAAATGGGCTTTATGGACAGACATACTTATATTCAGATCCCTGGTCTCAAGTCTGCTAACTATATGTCCTGGGAAGACTGTTTTCATCTCTTTGAGACTCAGTTTCTTTCTTCCTTTCCTTCCCATCATCTTTCCTTCCTCCTTCACTTCCTCTCATCCTCCCTCCCTTCCTCTCTTCCTTCCTTTTTCTTTCTTACTGTAAAATGAAGATAAGATTCACCATTTTGATGTTGCCTTGAGGTAAAAATGAGATTAAATCTGCAAAAGTACTACGTTCAGCTAATGTTACCTAACTTTTCACATTTGTATTCTGCTAGGTATAAGTTAAGGAAAAACTGAACTAGTAATACTAGGTAACATTTATTGAGGGCTTATTACATTATCAGGGATCCTTCATGGCCTATTTTAAATGCTGCCCCCTTCTAAAATATTTAATAATATCCCCAGTTAGTATTATCTCTTTTTCCTTTGATAACTTTAATATCTTTTGTGTGTTGTGAATTTACTCACATTTGTATTTGTGTACCTTACTGTTCTTACGAGAATATAATTTCCTGAAAATAATACTCCATTTTGGACATCTTTTTATTTCCTGTCTAATCACACAATTTTAATGTAGACTGTATTAAGTCAAAATAAATCAAGTTAAATTTAAAGAGATTAGTAAACAATCTCATGCTGAAGTATAACTTCTTTCACTCACATACACTAACGCACATGTGAATACATCTTATGATGGTGAAATTTAAGAATCAAATATTAGTTGCTTAGCTGCTAAAGAAAATGTTTTGGATAAGTCTGATTGGTGGAGCAGTGTCCTAATTTACATTCCACAAATTACTTCTCCAACTATTACAAGTCATACTCTTCAATTCGCATTCTAAGATGTCAACCTTGGTCATTATGTTCTCTTTGTTTTTAAAGCACATGAATCTTCTTTCAATTAGCACAATAAATACACTTCAAAAATTCAGTGAAAGAATTATAGATAGAAAAGCTTTGCTATCATTATAAAACTGTTATTGAAGTTACAATCCAGAATATTGTCCAGAGCATTTTATAATGACTCTCATAATAATGTCTTAGTGTTCAGAGTCAGGAAAATGTTAGTTTCCCAGGAAAATGGATCATATTCCTATTTTTAGCTAATAAAAATCATGCAAGACTTTGTGTTTCTCTACTTTCTTTTGCTAAAAGTCAGAGCTATCGTTCATGCTCAAGAAATTTACTCCCCTGTCCTCACCCTATCAGGTAGCTCTTTTTCTTTTACGGGTGTTTTAATGTTTTGTAATCTCTTTGCCTTCTAGTAGAGTATATCAAACCTTTTTGTGGAGGTGAGCAGAATAAAGTTAATAAATAAATGAATGCAATACTTACTCTTCCATATGTCCACCTTCACTGTTAGACTGAGTGCTTTTAAACTAATGTGGTAGAGCCTATGTTGAAGGATTTGTTGCCCAGCTCATAGGAACACTTGGCAAACAGAACTTCTGCTGTCTGCTCCTTTCAGAATTGCCTTACTGGCAGACTGCCACATTATCCAAGGTCACCCTTCTTCCTAAAGCATCACACAAACAATGACTAATCATTGAAAGTCTAAAGTCCACGTGTTCTCAGTACAACTGGGACAAGTATGAAGGAACATTCTCAAGAGTGCCCAATGTGATTGGCCAATTTTGTCATTGGGATTGCATCACAGAGCAACTTCTCCTTCTGCTTAATTCTGCTTCTTTACCCTCTCTTCCACAAGTTTTGATCCCAAAGGCAATTCTTGGTAAAAATTTCTATACACCAAACTCCCTTTCTAAGAGTGCTTCTCAGGGATCTGAACCTGTAACAGTTGCTACAAGGAATAGACAAAGAAAGCAGGTTCTAGGATTGGGTTGTAGAGCTTGATCACTTGCCTTCTGGATGGCACCATCATCAGTGGTTCACGGTACATATAGACACTGGAACAAGGTGCCTATTTAATTGTTAAAACTTTCACTGGCATTAAATTGGAACAATGTGCTGCTGTAAGGGAATGTATTAGCTGGTTCGATGCATTAAGAGTTTGACAAATATTGGTGAAATAGTAATTACAAAACAATGGCTTTGGATAGCTATTATGTTCAGCTGATGTTCTGAACAAGATAACAAAAATCTAAGAACCATTAATTTAACAGAAAGCTACGTGTGAAAGCGAGAGAGAGCTTTCTTGATAGCATACGAAGAAGCTCTCATTTTCTACAGAGTGAAGGAAGATACAGTTGAGTACCACGCCAAAAACTCCCAATCAAAGAAGGCCTGCTTTCCCAAGGTCAGGGTCCTTGCTGGCAGAGTATGAGATACCACCAAATAAGCTGGAGACATTAGGGATGATGTCCATGAATATCTATAATCTTCAGATTCCCCCAAACCTTCTGAGTTTGTGGAAGCACCCTAAAAATCTCTATTTAAATCTAGTATTCCCCTCTTTCTTGAAGATGATTTAGACAACGTGTGTTCCCCACTCCTCCTTCTTGGCCAGCGGTCTATAACCAGAGTTAAGTTATAATGTAAGCCAGCTAGGGATGCGATGAGAGGTGCATTGCTAGTGACTCTGTCACTGGGCATTACAACCTGGAAGACCTTATGGCATTCAAGGTATCAGTGATGATAAAAGACGTCATGTAGAGATGATGGCAGGCACCAATGAGAGAATCACAACATAGATTGCTGGGGGTCTGGAGCAAGGTCACACCATCAGAATTATGTGCCCTTTTATAAAGAACTATTGGCATACCAATGAGCCTGGTATAGATGGCGTGGATGACAACGGGGCACCAAATGACAAACTGAGCCACAGCTGCTGATCATGAGCTGGGTACTGTCAAACCCACTAAGTTGTAAGGTCAGAAGATTCCTGCAACTATCATTGAGGATTGTAAGTGCTAAATCCAGTAACAAGCTCGAGCAGGATCAGAGAGTCCATGCAAACTATACAAGCATATTGCCAAGGCCCCTGTGTCATCCACCAGTGTTCTATGTTCCAGCATATAGATCTTTCCCAGCTCATATCTATAGCAATATAGGGGATTCTTATACCCAACATATGGAGGAAGACAAAGCACAAGGTTGGTTCATGAAAGTGTCAGCTCAGTATATGAGTACAATCTGAAAATGGACAGCAGCTGCATTACAGCTTCTTTTATTACACTGAAAAAGAGTGGTGAGGGAAAATCCTCCCAACGAACAGAGTCTCAGATGGGGCACCTCGTTATACATTTTGTGTAGAAATAAAAGGAACAAAGTTTAGAATGTATATGGATTCAAAGACAGTAGCAAATGTCTTGGACAGGTGATCAGGGGCCCAGAAGAAGAAATAGAAGAAAATACAACAAAAGGAGTTCTGGGGTAGAGGCACGTACAATGAAAACACAGAAGAGAGCATGAAGTATGGAGATTTTTGCATCACTTGATAATATTCACTAGAGAGCAGCCATCTGGCAGAAGCACTGAACAACTAAGAAGACATAACAATTTGGCCAGTGATGCCAAGATCTATCATTGGCTACCCCATTGTTGGCATTTTGGTCACATGGAATGGCCAAGGGTACAAGGATGGAGACTCCATATGGGTCCAACACCTTAGAATTCACTTAGCATACCAATGTTGATCTAGCGACTGTCAATACTGAATATCCAATTGTCATCAATAGAGTCCAGTGCTGAGTCTCCCAGTACAGCAGCATCCCTCAAGAAGACCAGTTGGACTCTTGGTGACAAATTTTTGGAAGAATAAGTAACTTATTTTGATATGAATAAATGTATCTTTTAGGTATGGATTTGCTTTTTCTGCCTGCAGGTCCTCAGCCAGCGCCACTATCTGAAGATTTAAGGAATGTCATGTACTGGATCCCACGAAACATAACGACTTTCCAGGGAAACCCATTTATAGCAAAGGAGGTACAAAGCCAAGCCCATGACCATGGGATGAACTAGTCATATAACATATAGCACCATTCAGAAACTGGTAGAACATGGTAACTGAAGTGCCAGCTTGGAAGATATAACACAATTCTCTAAGCTATGGTATATGCATGGAATCAATACCATTTTATATATAGCTGTGCCCCCAGCAAGAACACAATTCTCTAAGCTATGGTATATGCATGGAATCAATACCATTTTATATATAGCTGTGCCCCCAGCAGGAAGAGTACACTGGTCTAGGAACAAAGAGCTGGAAGCCCAAGTGGCATCATTTAAATCATTCCCAGTAACCACTTGGGGATTTGCATTTCCTATACCTTTAGTTCTGGGCTCTCTAAGTTTAGAGGTCTTGGTTCCCAAAGGGGAAACACTTCTGACAGGGGATACAGCAAAAATCCCATTGAATTATAAACTGCGTCTGCCATCTGGGCACTTTAGAATCAGAGGAAAAAAGAGCAATCACTGTCCTGGCAGGGGTAATAGACCGTGATGATCAGGAGCAGGGGTGTGATGCACAGTGAGGATGGAAAGAATATGTTTGACGCCCACGTTATTCAGCTGGGTACCTCTGGTGCTCATTCGCCTGTGACAGTTAATGGACAAATGCAACAATCCTAGCTTTTGAAGGGTATTGTGACCAGGGGCTCTAACCCTCAGACTCCAACAAATTCTCTTTAAAGTAAGTAAAGGCCTTATGTGTTTTTGATAAGCTTGAAATACACTCAGAATGAGCTTAATGTTAATTTAGATGGCTATTATTTTGAGGTTTTTTTTAAAGGCTTTTTACTGTACTTTCCCACCCCCAAAAGGGCAGGCCTTAAGAAGTTTTAATGTCTCTTGAAGATCAAACTCATTCCTGAAGTTTTGATTTTGCACCATTTGAACAAAATATTAAAAGATTATCCAATTTTATTGTAAAAAAGTAAATTTCCATTTACAAATTCCTAACACTTATCAAATATATTACTATTTGAGGTATAGCAGAAGCCAGTTAGTTAAAGATACAGATTCTGGACTCAGGCTCAGACTTTGAAAACCAATGCCGTAGGCCATTTCATTTCCAAAATCTTATCATTGGATAAATTCTGTTGTAATGAATGACTTTTCCATTTTACTTCTTTTTTACTTGTAGGTACATTTTAGTGAAGTAAAACATATAAAGAAAAGTACACTCATATAAAGTGTGTGTTTGATCAAATTTCACAAAGTAACACAATTTTAAAAACATGATCCACATAAGTAAATTGAACATAACCAGTATCCTTCTCATGTACTTTCCTGTGCACTACTAACCCTCTCCAAAGACAGTCTCTATCTTTATATCATCAAGTAGTTCTGCCTATGTGGAATGTCATATAAAAAGAATCTTGTAGTATGTGTTCTTTTTTATCTGGTTTCTTTTACTCAATATTATATTTCTGAAAGTCATCTATACTGTTGAATTTGTCAATACTTTTTTCATTTTCATTACTGTATAATATTTCTTTGTATATATATTCCACATATTTTTCTTATCGCATTTCCATTTTGATGTTTTTGGGGGGTTGTTTTCAGTTTTTAATTATTATTAAAGAAAGCTGTTACTAACATCCCTGTACATAAAATACACTCATTAGTCATATATATATATATATATATATATATATATATATATATATATATATATATATATATATACACCTAAGAGTGAACTCACTGAATTATAGGGCACAGAAAGTTTGAACTTTATTTATATACTGAGCATTTCTGTTGAATATTTTTTCCAACAAAATTGTTCAATTCTACACTCATACCAGAGTTCCAGCAGTTCCACCTTTTCACCAATAGTTGGCATTTTCAGTTCTTTTAATTTAGCTATCATTTCATTTAAATGATAGTCCCCACCACTAAACCCACAAAGTGTCTATTTTATGTACTGTGTCTACAATATTTATCCCTTACTGACTTTTTATTTAAGTATATGTCAGTTATTTGAAGGCGGAAACACATCACATAATAAAATGACTAACACAGATTAACTATTTATTATATGCATGTATTTCCTAAGTGATCTAAATGAGACATGTAATAATAGTAATAAAAACAATAAGGACAACATTTATTGAGCACTTATATGTGCCAGACATTTTTCTAAACATAATTTATGTTTTATCTCATTTAGTTTTTACAGTAACCTATTTTACAGATAACAAAACCAAGGCACAGAGAGGTTACATAACTCACCAAAGTTCACACAGCAAGTAAATAGCAGAGTAAGGACTTGAACCCAGAAGTCTAGATACAGAGACTGAACTCTTATTATCCTCATTGTACATCATATATTGTACATTGTACATTGTACCTTCTAATTTAAGGCTTAGAGAGAGTTAAGTAATTTTCCCATGCAGCCAGAAAATGGTAAAGCTAGGGCATGAATCAAAGCAGTCTAGCTACAACTTCTAGCTGCTCTACCATTCCCCCCTTGAGCCATGGTAATACCAACAGTATTTATCATACAACCCAATGCACATTAAGAGTAGTAAGTTTTATTGAATTATTGAGTAACTAAAAAATGTATATACATAACATGGTGGAAGACCCTATGGAAGGATAGTAAGAATGAAGGAAATAAGAAAGAGAAGGGAAAGGAAGAAAACACTTTTTTATATTGCACTCACTAAGATTTAGGACAGGGATGGCCAATAGGTTTCAAAGCTCCAGTCATTTGACAGTTACTGTCTGGAGCTCTAAGTTGAAGAGTCTGAAGTCTCACTAAAGTTTAGGAAGAAAAGAATTATTGCTATAATCTAGGGGAGCAGGGTCCAGGGAATCACAGCAGCACATATTCCATGTAGGTGCTATATTCTTGTTAAGAATGATATATTAGAAACTTTTACAAACATTTCTTTAAAAATTTTGCACAAGGATCCTGAGAGGTAGATTTGATTATTCCTATTTTTCAGATGAGGAAATTTAATGAAGTCAATGAAGCCTTGGTCTCTACTTACGACCTAATGATTGAATGAGGAAGTAGTGGCAAACCAATCAGAACACTTCTAATTACACTTTCAATGGGAACAGATGACTAGGTGACTGTCCTAGAGGTTCCAGCAGGTTACACTATCTAATGATTACCTTGCTATCATTGTCTGGTTTTGTGACTGTCCCTCTTCCCAACCCTAACTCATATTCTTGGTCCCAGGCAATTAAGTTCAAGTTCAGGCAGATCCCTTTCAGCTTCCAGGAAAGCATGGAGAGACTTAAAGTGAAAATATTTTCTGCTTCTTCTTCTCACAAAGCAAAGAAAGTTTTCCAGCAGGTGAATCTTGTCAATGGTTACAGCTTTTCTGACAAAGGGCCACTGGTGTGCAGTTTTAGGATAAAATAGTGCTTCCTAGGTCACATAGGCATCTAGATTCTGGTACTTTATAAATTTACAAACATTTTCTTATCTGTGCTCCATATGACTATCATCTAGCACCTACATAAATCACCTTTCATTTTTGTGCAATAGACAGTCAACTATTTCAGAGAAATTATCTGCTCCTTGACGATCGCACGAATTTTAAAGAGGTAACTTTTGCAAGAATGGAAAACCTTTGTTCCCAAGCCACTATCCCTTAGTATTCAGTAATCCTGGGCACCAGGAGTATAACAGAGCAATTAACTTCTAACAATGGTATAAATTTAGCCTTGTTAAAACAAGGATTATTAATATTCCCTTGGGTTATCACCCTGACCTAACTTACCCAAGCATAAAGTATAGTAAGACACAGACCTGTAAATTTGTGGCTCACATAAAATGCCCAAGGAAAGAGAGGAAAAAAGAGAAACACAAGAACATAGTATAAGAACCTAATAAATAATTATAATAAAAAAGTGAAACATATTAATCACATTTTAAAGAGATGAAACTTTGCATTTTATTTTAAAACCAACAACTGCAACAATCCTATAATGATTGTGATAACTTCTTAGAGTCCATGATGACATGGTGCTCATAATATATTGGTCAATAAAATACCAGAAGCCTCAGCTCTAGCTTATCTCTGACTTTTTTTAAATAACACTCTCTGGGCTTCTCTGATAGAAAAACACTTCCAAAAATATTTAATTGTGTCATTGCAATTTAGTACCCTTATCAGTCTTGGAGGTAGTGTTATAGATGAAGAACTATGACTCTCTTACCTTTTTTTAAGAAGATAATAAAAAAAAAAAAGCAGCAGCAGCAAGATAAATCTGACAAGTCAAGCAGAGAAATGGAGATATATTGGGAAGAATGCCGGCTTTTGAGACTCAAATTCAAAACTAAGCTTTGCCCCTGATGTGCTATGGGACTTTAGCAAGTCTCAACTTCTCTATACTTCTTTGTTTCCTCATCTGTAAAACAGAGAGGAGGAGGCCTACATCATAAGATATGTATCTTTACCCCAGAGCATGACATATATTAAGTAACTAACACATTTGATACAGTAATTACATTAGGTAACTGTATAAGATATATTAAGTATCCAGCACGTAGTAGGAACTGAATAAATGGTTGCTGCTATCTTTATTATGTATCAATTACTACAATTTACTGGTGTTGGATAGTCAGCAATGTTTTTGTAAGGCAATGAGTAAAGTTTTTCAAACAGTCAAATCATGCACACAAAGGAAAGAAATGAGAGGAAAGATCAGGTCAAAATCAATCACTTTATGTGTATATTGCTATAAGCTAATTGTTTAACTCATGGTTTTTACCCCCATTTAATATTTTTTCTGCTTTTCCCCACCACAGGATCAGACTGTTAATGCACTTAATGAGGCAAACAAGCATAGCAGTATATCTGAGCAATTAAAGCCCCTTCATTCAGACAGCAATAAAACCTACAATTGCCTCCTTTCTGCCTGGAAGAACAACTTTATAGTTTATTGAACAAGAGAGATTTTGATCGGGCTGTAACTCTTCTCCTCAAAAGTCTCTGCACTTTGCTGTGCTATCCTTGCCTAATTCTCTCAAAAGATTTTTTTTAATGGGAAGGATTACAAATCAATATTATCAGGACATATCCAGGTTCAGTACATTCTCCAAGCATAAGTGTTATTTGCAACAATCTCAATGAAACAGACTTCTCTCTGCGCTTCATCAAAATTTGCACTTTTTTTTCCTTTCTAAATATGAAACAAACAGGGTAGCATCCAGGGACAGCCATGTTTTTTTTACTCTATTCTAATGTTGCATTCTTTCCTAGCAGGCAAACTGTGCCCCCTTACCAAACTCTCAGACTAGCAAATCCTCACCTCCACTAAGCATAGTCTGCCTGGCATATGTGATAATAGAAGAATGGAGAATATAAATTGGCCTCCTTTTATTTTGAACTTTACCATTTATCATTTACTTGTACCAGGTATGTACCTTTTGGAATATATGTGCAGTCCTACATTCTCTGACTTAAAGGAGTTCTGGAAAACTACAAAAGAAGCTCAGAAGTGTGCCATAAATTGATTAAAAGTTTAGAGATTAAGTTAATGAAGCTGAAATTCTGCTTCCAGTTAAACAGGCTGAAAGGAGTGATTTTGCAGTCTTTGAGTAAAGAGTGTTTCAGAAAATGGTGACAAATTTCTTGGTTCTCTAAGTACATAATAAAGGAAACAGGTTTAAATGGCAGAATAAAGGACTTGGTAAAGGTTGTTAATAATGAAATTGATACAGCCACTACGGAGAACAGTATGGAGGTTCCTTTAAAAAGTTAAAAATAGAACTACAATATGACCCAGCAATCCCACTACTGGGTATATACCCTGAGAAAACCATAATTCAAAAAGAGTCATGTACCACAATGTTCATTGCAGCACTATTTACAATAGCCAGAACATGGAAGCAACCTAAGTGTCCATCGACAGATGAATGGATAAAGAAGATGTGACGCATATATACAATGGAATATTACTCAGCCATAAAAGAAACGAAATTGAGTTATTTGTAATGAGGTAGATGGACCTAGAGTATGTCATACAGAATGAAGTAAGTCAGAAAAAGAAAAACAAATACCATATGCTAATGCACATACATGGAATCTAAAAAAACGGTACTGATGAACCTAGTGGCAGGGCATGAATAAAGACGCAGACGTAGGGAATGGACTTGAGGACACAGGTGGGGAAGGGGAAGCTGGGATGAAGTGAGAGAGTAGCACTGACATATATACACTACCAAATGTAAAATGGAAGCTGCTGCATAGCACAGGGAGATCAGCTTGATGCTTTGTGAGGATCTAGAGGGGTGCGATAGGAAGGGTGGGAGGGAGGCTCAAGAGGGAGTGGATATGGGGATATATGTAAACATATAGCTGATTCACTTTGTTGTACAGCAGAAACGAACACAACATTGTAAAGCAATTATACTCCAATAAAGATATAAATAAATAAATAAATAAAATAATGAAATGGGTTCTGTAAGGATGGTATCTGAAGTTACTTGCAATTGAACTAGTTTCTATACTTGGGGATTTGAGTAGATGGGTGTACACTGTTACCTTCTCAGGTCACTCTTTAATCCTGTGGGTACAGTATCAATGCAGAGAAGAATAAGAACAAGAAGAATATGGGGAGGAGAAGAAGGAGAGGAATGAAGAGGAAGAGGAGAAAGAGGAGAAACCGAACCAAGATTCTTCTGCAATTAAAAAAAAAAGTCTGCTTCTTTCTGTGGCGTTTTAAAAAAGATAACAAACCACATTGAACTCTCTCTCTGATGCACTAGCTGAAGCCTTACTGTCTTCAGTAAGCAAGGCATCTTAGACATCCTATCTCAGTCCATTTATAGCCCATGCTCAGCTCTCCAAGAAGCAAGCAGCCTAACTCACTGTGATATGAAACACCACACACAAAGAAGAAAATGAAACTCATCATCACTCCTCAGGTTGAAAAGAGCTTGTGGCACAGAAAATTATATGAACATTAAAACACACGCACATACACACAAAGAGCATGTTTACACACAAAGAGCATGCTTACACACACATCAATTAATATCAAGTCTGGACAGGGGATACGCATCTAGAAAGCAGACATGCCTGAAATTACCAATCAAAAAGTAGCATCACTGAAACCTCTCTCCCCTTCTAAAGATAAACAAACAATTCAATACCAGCTTCGTAATGACCACATATTTTCAGCCACAGCAGGTTGCTGCCTAGTCCCCGCAGGAAAATGACAAATGAATGCTGTTTAATATTTTGCTTGAACAGTTTTTTCTTTCAGAAAACTATTTGCAATACGATAATGAGAAGAGCATAGCTGCAGAGAGTAGCATTTTGTAAGGATGACTACCTTTCTGGGGCATATCATCTGATACACACTTTGTTTATCCAGAGTGAATTCAGTGGTTAAAATGATTAATTGAACCCATTTTGTGTTACTCATACTAGATCTTGCAAAGGAGGTGATTGCTATTTTTTCTTAGTGACTCATACAAAGACCCCAGCAGTACACTGGCAATAACAAAATGACATTTCTAAATTTAGTAGTTCATAAATCTTCTAAGATGCCAACCACATCCAGTACCCCCTCCCCCATGCTCCTCTTCCAGTACTTGCTCGTATGTGCAGAAGACCTAAATGTGCATGGAGACAAGACAGAGACTTCCTCAGGGCACATCTCTGTGTTCCTTTCTTAATACCTACCAACACCTCTGTGCACTCTGGGAGGAGCAATATGTATATTTCCCAAATGACAGCTTTATTAAGATGCTAAATTTGTCTGGCAAAAACATATATAGAATATGTGCATGTTTCCAAAAAGTCCAATTCAATGAATTATTTTCAAGGGGCACTGTGGAAACGAGCGAATTTCCTCCTGTCCTCCTATGTTATCTATTCTGTGACATGAAATATGTAGTAACTTCACAGCCTCAAGAAATGAAAATTTTTTCCCTCTATCATTTTCTCTGGTTTACATAAGGCATTTACCAAGTGTATCATGCTCTCCTGATATCATTTTGCCTGTTGTCCTAAGATGTCAGGGCTACTAATGCCCTCCAGAAATTTTACCAACATATGACTCACACAGATAGTGTGCAAAAAGAGAATTATAGTTGGTGCACTCAACATTCATATGGCTAAAAGACAGATTCCTGAGCAAAGTGACATACAGGTATGGACCTAGAGACTGTCATACTGACTGCAATAAGTCAGACAGTGAAAGACAAATATTATATGATATCGCTTATATGTGGAATCTAAAAATAGGGTACAAATGAACTCAGCTACAAAACAGAAATAGAGTTACAGATGTAGAAAACAAACTCATGGTTACCAGAGGGTAAGGGGGGGAGGGATAAATTGGGAGATTGGGATTGACATATACACACTACTATATATAAAATAGATAACTAAGAAGGACCTACTGTATAGCACAGGGAACTCTACTCAATACTCTCTAATGGCCTATATGGGAAAACAATCTAAAAAAGAGTGGATATATGTATAACTGATTCACTTTGTGCAATGTTTTGCATAACACTGTAAATCAACTATACTCCAATAAAAATTTTAAAAAAATAGTTAGCTACTTTTAATCCCTCCTTCTCACAACCTCTTCACAACCCTGGAGTAATTCCCATCATTGAATGTAAGAGTCCATAGTGTGTCTTTCCATCTACGTGAAATGACTTTCTACAAATGGTAAATATATAATAAACTTTTTGCCTCTCCTCCATTTTTCTTCACATCTCATGTTAAAAATACCCCATTCTTGAGGTCAATGACAACAACAAAATTATCATTTAAGAGTAAACGCAATCAACAGATGCAAGATGAATATACCAAAAGGCTGAAATCAATAAGATAATTCTTCACAAAATACTAGCTTCTCAGTGACAAAGCTGAGGTATAGAAACATGAAAATTACAAGAAACCCAGAGCTTTATTCAAAGTAGGGAATGCACATTTTGTGACTGTATGGAAGGGCAGACATTTCCAAACAAACTTTCCCCACTCACATTTGCTTTCTCTCTCTTTATTTAGTATTATGCTTGTACCATTCTTCTTAGTCTACCAACTTCTGACTCCTCCTCCCCCAAACACTTCCTTCTAGAAGGAAGTCAGCTGCATTAATTTTCTTAGATAGTAACTGTATTCTCTAGTTAATTTATATAAGTTTTTCTGAACAAATAAATAATTCCCTCTAGAGTAGAGATAGCATTGTATTGAAAAATGTAAACATCTAAGAAATAAAATTTTTGTTGATGTAAGTGATCAGAGTAAACAAAACTTTCATCTCTCTTTGATATGCCGTATATCTCCACTGGTAGAATTTGTCCTTAAGACAAGGGATTCTGAGTTACTCTATTTGTGTTGCCTGATGTGCTTACCATTTATATTACAACAAATAGAATGTTCTATATTTTGGAGCAATTGAGCTGAACAAACAATTCTTGACTTCTTGTATCTGAGTTAATAAATTTCAAAGACCCAGGATGTGACATATTATGCCTGGTTACTGATTCAGCTAAGTATCTCTACAATGAAAATAAAGGCATCTGAGTCAAGTGTCCCCTCTCGCTTAAGAAAATAAAGTAATCAGCTTTCCAGTTGGGTTAAAGATAATGGTTACTCCTTGATTGGGAAGAAATGAGGTCAGATTCCACTTCTACAATCAGATGACTTCCAGTCTCCCTTCTGAAGATCCACTGGTGATAAACAGAACTTCCAATTATGTTTAAAGATAGGTTGTAGAGAAGGACAGGTCCAAAATCTACCTCTTTAAGATGATTGTTTACTGAAATTTGCTACTGAATTTACGTCAACAATTAAATTAAAATTAGCACCACTTCCCTCTACTCCCATTTTCTTGATCTTAAAACATGATAAAAAGCAATGTTACCCTGAATTTTTCTTGTTGTTCTTACATCTGAAGATGTACACATCTATCCTATTTTTTATGGCTTTTCGATATTGATGGATCATTTAGAATGTAGGAACCATGGATCAGATTCCTTTTCAACAACTGTTTAAACCACCCCAATCTCAAAGCAATTTACCAAATAATGGATTGGGTACTAGGAGGGGAGTGACTGTGTAATTTTTTTCTTCTTTTTTCTGTTTATAGTCTATGGTGGTTCTGGTTCCTGTTGTGAAGTAGTAATTTGGCTCTTCATTAACTAGTAACAAAAATCTTTCATACTTCCCCCTCCCTTTCATTCTCCCTGAGAGAGAAAAATTGCCGGTTGTATGCTGGAGATAGTATTATTAGCAAAATATCCATAGTATTATTAGCAAAACATCCATAGTATTATTAGCAAAACATCCATATAGTCTCTTTATCAAAACAGGACTTTGAAGGGAGGTAGATTTTTATTTAAGAGATTTCTGTGTAAAGATGGTAATCCGTCAGCTAGGTGTATATGCGGTAGGGAGAAGGAAGCACTGACTCAGGTCTTGGGTGCTGACGGAAAGCCAATGTCACAGGAAACAATGATATGACAAACAGGCCTATGCTGATTAAGTTGGGCTATTTTCACAGCTAACTTCAGTTAATGCAGGCAGCAGAAAAACTAAGCTGTCAGTCCAATTCTACCCCCTGTCCCCAGATATCACACTTGGCTCTAGAATTCTAGGAAAAGCAGATGCTCACTCTGCCCCTGATAAAAAGTCACTATTTACTGGCATCAGTACAATTTATTTAGGCTACTCCAATCCCTGTAGACTCAAAGCTTTCAGAATAACCAAGGAAATAGACATGGCTTGTCATGACCAAAATCCTCAATAAACAGGAAAGCAAAATGCCTTTCTACCTAAACAGATGTTGCAAAGCAAATGAGTGAAAGCAGTGTAATTTTGCTTTCCTATTTTTTTTTTACTACCCATGGTGGATTCTCCTGTGTCACAGAATTTCTACACCTGCACAGTGCAAAAAAATGGGGACTTTGATCTACTATAGTTATAATGCACATCACAGAATTTCCTTCCTCTTGAATAAGTTATAGCCATTTCATCTTAAAAAATGTGAAATCTGAGATAATTAAAAAGTAGCCAAAGGAGCTACTCAAACTAATCTCTTTCCTTTACAAGAAATGGGACCAACCAAATTCTCATTAAATTAACCATAAAGAAGCAAAAAAGATGAAAGCTCACAATACTAAAAAATAAGACTTTAGTCAACCTCATGCCAGTATCTGGGCAGCTGAAGTGAGAATTAAGTTCATAGCATATCCCTGCTTTGTGCTGTAAAACACAGACTACCTGGCATGGCTAGGGAGGAAGGGAAATTATAATACTTCCTATCAATAAAAAAAAAATAGACCTAGCAGAAACTTTAAAAATAATCTAGAGCAGCAACTCACCCTTGTGATAAGCAAAGTGGGGCAGAGGGAACTTAGTGATCTGCCTGTGGGCAAACATTTACTTATAAATAGAACTAAGATTGACAAGAAAGACTTGAAAGAGCAAAGGCTCTGGAGTCAAAACTCTCTTTGAATATGAACTATGCCTTAAGAAAAGTTACTTAAACGCTTGAGCATAAATCCTCTAACTGTAAAACAGAGTTATTTATTAACACCTATAGTATAAACTTGAATAGTTACAGGATAAAACAGGATAACGCACTGTCTACAGAAGTTATTCGTAACACAAAAAAACTTGCCTTCTTCAAATTTAAATAATGAGAAAAAAATGGATCAGAGCTGAGAAAAGTGAAGTCCTCATTCAGAAAAACCTGACCAGAGTTACCAATCACATCTAAAAGTGAGAGCAGTTTTTTGGTTCTGGATGGTCAGTCCAAAGGCACAGAAAAAGAAGAGACTTATGCAGTTGTTGGCAGTGACCATTCATGCAATGCCCAGGAAAAGAACACCTTGTCAGGCAGACCTGAAAAGTTGATCCCCTGGACAAATAAACACATGTTATAGGAAAGGATACAGTAGGGTCCTCAAAGCCTTATTTATTAAGCATTTAAACCTTACAACCAAATTCTCCTTTTCTGGTAGGTTCCAAACAAACATCTGCAGATATGTCTTCCCACTGTAGTTTGGTTACTGAGAAAAATATCCCAGTAAATTAATACATTTATACATTACCTTCATGAGAACTTTGTTAGCGTGAGTCTATATCCTTGAATCTGATCAAATTGGGAATTGTAATGAAAATTTATTTCAAGGGTGAAAGGCAAGTCCACCACTATGAAAACACAACATTTGAGGTCAAACTATATGTCTCCATAGCCTGCTGGCGTTTCCCCGATAACTCTGCTCTGAATTTTCATGTACCATACAGTTTTTTATTTGTAACTTCTCTAATAATTACTTTTAAAAGTTATGTTGGAATGATTAAGGATATAATATATTTAAGGCATCCAATGCAAAGCCTTGGCACATAATACATCTCAATAAATGTTCTCTTCCTTTACATTTTTAATCCAATGCACTTTCTTCTGTATCACTCTTATTCCAAGCTTGAGCTCTATATGTAAAATTAATACAAATTAATGTACATAATTAAATTTTGAAAGATCTAAAAATAATTCATTTTTCTAATAATAAATACATTCAATATGTCAGACAATGCTACCTGTTAAAGATTCAATAAAAAAATAGAATGTTCTAGATCCTGAAATCCTCAAGAAAATACTAGCAAACCAAATCCAACAATACAGTAAAAGGATCATACACCATGATCAGAAGGATTTATGCCAGGGATGCAAGGATTTTTCAATATCTATAAATTAATCAATGTGATACACTATATTAACAAATTGAATAATAAAAACCACATGACCAGCTCAATAGATGCAGAAAAAGCTTTTGATAAAATTCAATATCCACTTATGATAAAATATCTCCAGAAAACAGGCATACAGGGAACACACCTCAACACAATAAAGGCCATATATGACAAACCCACAGCTAACATCATACTCAATGGTGAAAAGCTGAAAGCATTTCCCCTAAGATCAGGAATAAGACAAGGATGACCACTCTCACCACTTTTATTCACCATAGCTCTGGAATTCCTAGCCACAGCAATCAGAAAAGCAAAACAAATAAAAGGAATCCAAACTGGAAAGGAAGAAATAAAACTGTCACTGTTGGCAGATGACATGATACTATACATAGAAAATCCTAAAGATGCCACCAGAAAACTAATAGAGTTCATCATTAATTTGGTAAATTTGCTGGATAGAAAATTAATATACAGAAATCTGTTGTATTTCTACACAATAACAACATGCGATCAGAAAGAGAAATTAAGGAAATAATGCCATTTACCATTGCATTAAAAATATTAAAATACCTAGGAATAAGCTTTCCTGAGGAGGCAAAACACCTCTACTCAGAAAACTATAAGACACTGATGAAAGAAACTGAAGACAACACAAACAGATGGAAAGATATACTGTGTTCTCAGATTGGAAGAATCAATATTGTTAAAATGGCCATACTACCTAAGGTAATCTACAGATTCAAAGCAAACCTTATCAAAATATCAATGGCATTTTTTACAGAACTAGAACAAATAATTTTAAAATTTGTATGGAAACACAAAAGAACTCAGACAGCCAAAAAAATCGTGAGAAAGGAGAACAGAGCTGGAGGAATCACACTCCCTGACATCAGACTATACTACAAAGCTACAGTAATCAAAACATTACGGTACTGGCACAAAAACAGACACATAGATCAATGGAACAGGATAGAGAGCCCAGAAATAAGTCCATGCACTTATGGTCAATGAGTCTACAACAAAGGAGGCAAGTATATGCAATGGAGAAAAGACAGTCTCTTCAATAATTGGTGCTGGGAAAACTGGACAGCTACATGTAAAAGAATGAAGTTAGAACATTCTCTAATACCATATACAAAATAAAAATCAAAATGGATTAAAGACCTAAATGTAAGACTGGCTACTATAAAACTCCTAAAAGAAAAGACAGGCAGAATACTCTTTGACATAAATCAAAGCAGTATGTTTTTGGGTCTCTCTCCTAAACTAAAGGATATAAAAGCAAAAATAAACAAATGGGACCTAATTAAACTTAAAAGCTTTTGCACAGCAAAGTAAGCCATTGACTAAACAAAGGCAACCTACTGAATGGGAGTAAATATTTGCAGATCATATGACCAATAATGGATTAATATTCAATATACATAAACAGCTCTTACAACTCAACATCAAAAAAACAAACAACCCAATTTTAAAATGGTCAGAAGAAGCGAATAGACATTTTTCCAAAAAGGACATGCAGATGGCCAATAGGCACATGAAAAGATGTTCAACATCACTAATCATCAGGTAATTGGAAATCAAAACCACAACGAGATATCACCTCACACCTGTCAGAATGGCTATCATCAAAAAGAACACAAATAACAAATGTTGTCCAGGATGTGGAGAAAAGGGAACCCTGGTACACTTTTGGTGGGAATGTGAATTGCTGCAGCCACTGTGGAAAACAGTACTGCAGTTTCTCAAAAAAGTAAAAGTAGAACTACCATATGACCCAGCAATTCCACTCCTGAGTATATATCCAAAATAAAAAATAAAAAAACCCAAAAAACACTAATTCGAAAAGATACATGCACCCCACTGTTCATAGCAGCATTATTTACAATTGCCAAGATATGGAAGCAACCTAAGTGTCCATCAACAGATGAATAGATAAAAAGGATGTGCCATACACACATACACACATACACACACACACACACACACACACACACACACACACACAAACACACAATGAAATTCTACTCAGCCATAAAAAAGAAGGAAATTTTGCTATTTGTAGCAGCATGGATGGACTTGGAGGGCATTATGCTAAGTGAAATAAGTCAGACAGAGAAAGGCAAATACTGTATGATATCACTTATATGTGGAATCTACAAATACAACAAACTAGTGAATGTAACAAAAAAGAAGCAGACTCACAGATGTACAGAACAAACTAGTGTTTATAAGTAGGGGAGACAATATTGGGGTGGGGGAGTGAGAGGTACAAACAAAATAAATTCTTAATATGTAATCATTAGGTAATAAAAAGGGCGGATATTTTTTTAAATAGGATACTTCTTTGATCTGAAACTTCTCACTCTCTACCTAGTCTCTGAGTGATAGTACCATGTGATTATTGCAATAATAAAAGCAGCAATGTTATAAGAAACTGGGCTCAGGAGTAGAGCCTAGCCTTGGAGAAGAATAAGAACTTCCTGTAGGAGGTGATAATTAAAATGTTTCTAACAAACAACATGAAGATATGGAGGAAAATATTTGGAGTAGGAGAAGGAAGAGAAAAAAAGGAGTAAAGAAAGGATAATATGAGCAAAGACCCAAGCGTGAGAAATAGTACAGGGAACTCAGGGAATTTAAAATTATTCAGGATGATTTGAGAGTTGGGGACTTATCCTGAGAGAATAAAGGATTTTGAAGCAACACAGTAACATGTGAGTTTCTTAAAAAAAAAAAAACAAAAAACCTCACTGGCTACAATACGATACTTGAATGGAGAGAAGTAATGCCTGAGACAAGGAGACTAGCTAGTAATTTGTTGTATAATCAAAATAGGAGATGATAAATTGAGGACATGCCATTGGGTGTAGAGGAATATGGCTGGATTTGATAAACATTTAGTTGGTAGAATCCCTAGCAGATGATAGATTTTGGTTATGAGACTAGAGACAGGATGACTTCCAGGACTTTTGTTTTGGCAAATGTTTAGATCATTTCCTTCATTAACACCAGGAGCAGAGTAGAAAGTGGAGAAGTAGAAGTAGGGGGAGAGTGTAGATTATGGGTCAGCTTGTGCTATCTGTGTTTGAGACCTGTAGAACAGATTAATGAGAATTGTCTGAGATAAAGACTTTTTAGTTGTCAGAATACACTAACACAAGTTTGGAGAAATTCATTCATGGAAAATATGTGTAGTAAGGAGAAAAAAACTAATTATAAAATCCTCAATATTTAATAACATGATAAGTAAGAAATATATTCAGTATCCGAGCCAATGAACCTATGTCAACCCCCATCTCTAAAATAATTTTCAAAAGGGTATAAAAATGTAAGCCTCTATTATTGAAGTGTCATTTGTAAAAGATATGACATCATTGGTGTAACAATTTAGTTCTAAAAATAAGGAAGTCTGTTTATATTTACTTAAGACAAGAAATAATTTAAGATTATAGTGGCATGTGTAGTAAGCAGAATAATATCTCTCCCCTCCCGGAACCTGTGAATATTTTACCTTACATGACAAAAAGGGACTGCAGAATTGATTAATGTTAGGGACCTTGAAATGAGAAGATTTTCCTAGATTACCCAGGTCAGCCTGGTTTAATCACATGACTCCTTAAAAGTAGACAATCTTTCTCGGCTGTGGTCAGCAAAAGCAATGTGATGATGACTAAAGCAGGTTCAAGGGGATGTGACTGTTTCTGGCTTTGAAGATGGAGGAAGGGGACTATGAGGAATGGGAGCTGGAAAAAGCAAGAAAATGGAATTTTTCCTAGAGCCTCCAGAAATGAACACAGCCTAAATAACAGGATGATGTTAGCCCACCAAGACCCATATCAGACTTCAAACATACAGTACTGTGAGATAATTTGAATCATTTAAGCCACTAAATGTGTGCTAATTTTTTATACCAGCAATAGAAAATTAATATAGCACAGTACAGTCGTGATGTTGTATATTAAAGAGTACATTACACTATAGGTTACAAAACCTAGTTTTGAACTTTCCCTCCCTTCATCTGTCTTACTGGCAAACTCATTTTCACCAATCAAAATGTGATTCAAGCACGAACCCAACCTATAAAGTATTTCATGACTCTTGCAGACAGTACAATTACCTCTTTCTCTATATTACTTTTGTGTTTTGAATATACATCACATTGTACATATTTGGGAATTTGTTTACCTCTACACTTGAGATAAATCCTATGAGTGTAGGTACATTTTAGAAATTGTTTTTAATATCCCAATGGGCCAGAACATTAATTATATAGTATGTGCTTAATAAGTGTTTTTGAATTGAACTACTTATGAATTGGGTTAACATGAACAAATCTCTCAATCTCTTCAAGCCTCCATTTTCTCGTCTATAAATAATAAAACTGACATTCGTGGCTGCTTGAGAGATCAAATCAAATAATATATATGAAAGGATTAATGAAAAGGGTAGCAGTATACAAAGTTCATTATTTTAAATATATATAACCCTTAGCGTCTAAAACTGGAATCAGATACTTATATCAATAAACTCAGGTGAATTATTACTACCTTGTTTAACAGTACAAAAGAAATAAAATTTTATCTAATAGTGGGACTTTTTTTTTTTTTTTTTTTTTTTTGCGGTACGCAGGCCTCTCACTGCTGCGGCCTCTCCCGTTGTGGAGCACAGGCTCCGGATGCGCAGGCTCAGCGGCCATGGCTCACGGGCCCAGCCGCTCAGCGGCATGCGGGACCTCCCCGGACCGGGGCACGAACCCGTGTCCCCTGCATCGGCAGGCAGACTCTCAACCACTGCGCCACCAGGGAAGCCCATAATAGTGGGACTTTTAAAAGCACAATATAAAGGACAATGTTGAGGACTAATAATGTTTTTCAGCGGTAGGTTTTTCATGCATAGATATCTGGACCAAATGAAAAAAATAATAATAGTGAAAGGCTTTGCTATACAAAGTTAATTTTCTGAAGACAACTTAAAGAGTAAAATATCCCTAATGGTATATAAAGAATCTGTAATAAGAGCAAATGATCTAGTGCAGATAATTGCAACAATCAACGTCAAACAGGGAATATTTTGCTAACTATTAATTTAGACAGCATTGTCAATGTTGATTCATATAACTTGTGTTCCATCTATTGTTCAAGAAAATAGCTGTTCTCTTTTTAAAGTTCTCTTTTCTCCCATTTCCTATCAATGGATGCCAGAATACAGAATTTTCAGGTGCATTGTTGAGAAAAACTTTGTACGGTTGTCCATTTTACATTTTTAGTGAGGACTCTATCAGATTATTCAAAAGTGCTATAGTCATCCAACTGCTTAGGGTAGATTCAATTTTGGTCTTACTTTCTATCACATATACAAAGCCACTTATCTCAAAACAACTAATCTTCCATTTTCCTCCACTCTACTTTCTTCATAAGGCATATTTTCATTGGTAGTAATGTTTTCATGTTATTGTTATCTCCTGACTATAAAAATGAAATTACATGCCAATGGAGCAAACTTTTCACTCTGCGTGTAAAAGTTAATGGCTTTTAGAACTCCATGCCTTTCAATCAGGTGGTTTTGTAGCTAACATTAAGTTGGCTTCTTGGATTGTTGACTTAGAATGCTGGCTACCCAATGCACTGATGCCAATTCAAGTAGAACACTGAAGTGATAATTACCATTCATCAATAACTACCTATGAAGAAACTATAATTACAAAAGAAGGTTTAATCTTTCTCCAGCTAAATGTACACTTAATAAGAAATATAACATGTTATTGTTTCACAGTGACTATTAGTTTTATGAGATATATTAATGTTTAGAAACACTGCATAGATGAATATTTTTAAAAATGAAAAAGAAACTACAATAGAGCATTTACTAATAATCTTTTAAGAATATAATTTTGGATTTATGGCTTCTGTCTATCCTAAAGTTTTTACTTTATATATCTCTTTCAAAGATCTTAATGACAATTTTCTCTGCTCTCATCAAAGAACTTCATGAAAATTGCATAGTCGATTCTACCATACCTCTCAAAAAAGTTTTAGAACTTGGCCATCAGATCTTGTTGACTCCTCAGAGAACTGAGGAACCGATTTCTTTGTAACCCAAATGGCAAAAAAAACAACAGATATTGCATAATTACTGACCTGTTATAGAAGACAGTAATTGACCAATAGATATTCAAAGTTAATGGAAATCTGACTAGATAAATACCATTTTAAAGAAACAGACTTAGGAAAAGTAGTGAGTCAGTTATTCAGACATTGGGTTTAGGTGATTGAAGGGTACCAAGAAGTTCTAGTAGGGACTAAAAGGAAAGGAAAGATGTGATAAAACCAATACATGTTTTGTGTTTGTTTAAACTCAGTCTCTCTAATGCACAATGTAAATACAAAAGATGACTACAATTTACATGGGAGTCCTGTTATTCTTGTTTTTGGACAGGATGTTGGTTATTAATATAAGAACAGTCTCAGAAAATTATTTAACTTCACATTTCATTTTTAGTATATTTTTACATGTCATTGAATAAAAATATGAAATTATTAAATTAGTTGACAATTATTTTTAAAAACTTGTTAAAATAAAGCAAACATACTACAAAAATGACACTAAAATTCTTTTTCCCTTATAATTACTTTTGTACTATCAATCAGTGCTCTATAAAACTACTATTTACCTGTATTTTTCATTTCCTTCACTTAAAAATAAAAATTTAATATGATTAATCATAAAAAGGGCTAGGTTTCGGTTGAAATTGGCGATTAGGATTAGATGAGGATAGGTCCTGGGGGAAATTACTAGCAATGAAGAAAAGGGAGGAAATGTAAGAGTTCCAGCAAAAAGGAATGAAAGAGCGAATAGGCCAAATAGAGGACTGTGTGAAAAGCAGAACCAGCGTTGGTCTCATGAAGCATCCTATAGTCAGCTGAATCAATGGTAAATGAAAGTCAGAATGGGATGTGCACTAAGGTTCAAAATCATCAGAGAGAGAGAAAGAAAGAGAGAGAGAGAGAGTGAGAGAGAAACTAGAAGAAACATAAAAAGTAAACCACTAGAAAATCTTATTAAACAATGATTATAAGGTTAGATATGGTAAAAAAAAAATGGCTTGAGGATTCAGGTGGTTCCCAAAAATTACTGTATGGAGCCAAATTCATAGTGTTGCATAAATTATCTAGCCTAATTCCCAGACAGGAATGGTCTTTGATGTATCCCTTTTTAGTAAAGGGCTCCATCTAAGCATCAGATATTCAACTGTATTTTTCACCTGGATTCTCCCATTCTAGGTTAACAATATCTGAAAGGGACCATTTCCTTCAGACTTTACAGTCAAAGGAAACTTTCATGAGAGTGGTTAAAACTATATTCTGGAAGGAATCATTAGCAGTTTGCCAGACAGTTAATACCCAGTGAGCTAGGGTTCATTAGAACAACAATTCATCACTAGCAATATAATAAACATCCTAGAGAAAAATCTGGCAGTTGTTTGACAGAGGAAGCTGCAGGTAGATTTTGGGCATATTAAGGGTAGGGGGAGTATAAACTGAAGGACAAATTTCAGTTGTGTAGCAAACTGTGTAGACTCATACACATAACCCATATATGTAGACATATATATAATCACAAACTGAAAATATGTATTAATTTTCATCTCTATCTAAGATAGGATAACAAAATTATCTCTATCATCATTCTGTTTAAATCACTTTTTCATTACCTTGGTTTTGCATTATTCATGAATCTGCTTCAATGATCCATATGGTTCCAGTTTGTATTCCAATCATCACTTCCTTATTATCTCAGCTTTTATAGATAATTTTTAGTGTCTCTACCATCATTTTGCTCATGTTCACATTTTCTCTTGATCAATTAAATATCTGTAACATTAGCTACTGTTATTCTTAGGTTTCTACTGCACAGATCTAGGCAACACTAGTGTTTTAAAAAATGTGTATTCTTCAAAAGTGTTCTCTGCAAATGCCAGCTACGTATTTCACAGAAATGGTTGTCCCCTTACCTTTGCAAATCACCCTGTGCTTTCTTTGAAATAATAGGGATGGATCTGTAGATTACACCATTGTTCAGCAAATAAAGAACAACTGAATACAATTCACAAAAATAAAAAATAAAAAACTTTTCTACTGTGCAGTCATCATTAATTTTCTGTTATTGGCTGTTTTACACTATAATGCCTTCCCACACCTGTACTAAGGAAGGCAGCTTTACCTAAGAGTTATGAATATGGACTACTGGAATCAACAAACGCTGATTGTGAATTATGGCTTTGCCACTTACTAGCTGTGTGACCCTAGGTAGATTATCAAATTATGAAGTCTCATTAAACTCATGCATAAAAGGAGATAATAATTCCCATTACCAAATAATCTGTGATGGAAATTTTATGAAAAACCATACGTAACGGTCTTAGCACTGGGGTTGGTATATACTAAGTCTTCAAGAAATGATGGCATTTGTTATGTTTTTGTGCTCAGTGTTAGATAATTTCCATCCATTATGTAAGGACTATATAAACAAGGAAAGTTACTAGCAATTTACAAAATTAGTGAAGTAGCACCATATAACCACTGCTCTATAACCAAATACAAACTTGAAGTAAAGTAAGATCCCTACTGACATACATTTACATAAAATCTGAATTGAACCCTAATGAAGCAGGTATAATAAAATAATAAACCATAGGTACCTAGAGGAATACTAATCACTAAGGATATGTTAAGTGTGCTAGAGAAAACTTTGGCCTTTATTTAGGATGACAGCAGGTGCGCTTTTAGCCATGACAAGGCAAGAATAACTTGAGTGCTGTAGCTTACAGAGGTGAGCCATATGATCTCCATGAACTGTGGGTTATTGGTTTTAGGCATTCTTTAGGAATTCATAGAAAGAAAGAAAACTTAGCAAGCTGCTACAGTCACTTTCCAGAAGAAAAGTAATAGGATCTACCACAAAATATGGGCTGGTATGCTTCTACAGGCAGAAGCCATCAAGTTGGCTTTTCCTGCCCAGTGCCCTACAGTTACACAGAATTAATGTTAGCATGGATATTCTTTATTATTAGAATAGTTCACTCATCCCATACAGGATAGCCTTTCACTCTGCAATAGACTCCTACATCTTGAGAGATCTCAAGATATGCAGACAGATAAATGTATTTTCATAAATGAAATTGTTCTTTTGCAATCACAGATATATCCATTTCTTTCGAGGTTTTCACTAAATTTCTAAATCAAAAATTAAGTCATTAAAAGAACTTTCTGAAAAACAGCTGTTAAAATTGATGGGATAAAAAATATAAAGCTTTAAAAGTGACAATTTATTATAATTTTGTTATAATATTAAGAAAGTAATTTAAAGAGATAGAAGACTTTGTCACATTCCATATGGTGATACGGGGAAATACATATTACACATACACACACACACACACACAATGTATACTATAGATACCTATACTATATCTATAGTATGCTATGGATATTCTATACCCATAGTGTATGCAGGTATATGTGTGTGGGAGATTATGTCTATGTGTATTTGAGGTATTAAAAATCTGAGAATTTTAATTGTGTCACTCAAAATATTTTAAGTTCCCTGAAGGTTAAAGTTTAGAAGGGGTGCATAAAGAAGTAAGATTATTACCTACTTTTTCTTTCACTGTGACCTCAATCCACTGTCTGAAATTAGGATAAACTTTCAGGTGCAATGATGTAAGTACACATCAAGTAAATACATTATGATTACACTTTATTTCCCACCATCCCTAGAGATGTTCCATAAAACTCTTAGGATAAGACAAATTGAACACTGTTGGTTATCAACTTAGGTTCCAGAAATACTGCATTGTTATTATCTAGTTTCATTAATTTGTTCATTTATTTTTAAAACTTTCAATGAATGATATTATGTTATAGAATTTATGCTAGGTCAAACCTAGAAGTAGATAAATAACACAAAAGACCTCCATCAAATACATTTTAGTCTTCTAAGAAAACAAAAGTAAATTGTGTCACCACAGGCTGTGACAAGTGACATAATAAAAGCATGCAGATACTGAGAGGAGTCAGAGAAATGGCTTCTTCCCCAGACTGGGCATCAGGAAAAGTTCACAATCTGAGTTGAAGAATGAGTAGAAATAAGTGTTGTGGAGAAATGGGGAAGGGCTCTCCAAGCAGAGGAAAAAGCAAGTGGGATGTTGGAGAAAGCACTAGGCATTTGAGAAACAGCAAATAGTTCAATATGGTAGAAAGAGTGCATGTGGGAACTCCGTGAGAAATAAGACTATGGAAATAGGAGGAATGTTCTTACATATTGAATGAGCTACTCATCCTAGGATGAGCAAGAGCAGAGTTCTCCACACATTAAGAAGCATTTTACATGAGGGAGCATAAATCAGTATTTATGAGTATAGACTCCAGAATCAGACTGCCTTGTTTGAAATCTTGGCTCTACCACTTACTAGTTGAGGGGCCTTGAGCAAAAATTTAACTCATCATGTCTCACAAAATCATCTATAAGATGAGGATAAAAACATTACCTACCTCATAGACAAAAACAGCACCTACCTCATGATTTAAGATACAAAAAGTTAGTAGTTGTGAAGCACTTAAAGGAGTTTCTGACATAATAAACTGCTTGCTATTTTTATAAAGAGAACAAGGTTCAGAGGAGACAGGCCTTTTTAATCCAACTTGTCATGACAACCAGTTTCACAGGGTCAGAATAGGAGGTGGAGCCTTCTTGACATATTGGTAAGAGAACTGAGGAGGACTCTGCTCAGAGGGAGGATAACACTGAAAGATCAGTTAGATGTTTACTCTTTAATGGAAATGAGTACATAATGTTTATACCTTTGAAAAGGAAATGATATGGAGAAAATGTAAAGAAAAATAAGAAATCTGAGTCACAAAATAGAAGAGGACACAGGAAAAAGAGAACAAAAATCATGACTGAGCCATTCTTGTCTTCCCCCAAGTCTATTCCTAGTCCTCTGCCTGTGAATGCAGTTTCACTCTGTCCTGTACCTGCATTAGGCATAGAGTAGTAGAACCTTTTAAAGGCTTCCCCAGGAGCTTCCCTGGTGGCGCTAGTGGTTGAGAGTCTGCCTGCTGATGCAGGGAACTCGGGTTTGTGCCCCAGTCCAGGAAGATCCCACATGCCGCGGAGCGGCTGGACCCGTGAGCCATGGCCGCTAAGCCTGCGCATCCGGAGCCTGTGCTCCCAATGGGAGAGGCCACAACAGTGAGAGGCCCGCCTACCGCAAAATAAATAAATAAATAAAAATAAAAGGCTTTCCCAAACCCCAGAAGGACTGTCTCCTGAGAGGGTTAATAATGCCAGCTCTGAATTTACTGTGAGCTGGGATTGGGCAATGCAATACAAGCACTTCATGGTAAAGGGTTAAATCTTTATTTCAAAAGTTAAGAATATAGAATATTTGTTGCCACCATTAATTAGAGATGCTAAGATAGAAATATTTACATATTTTCATACACACACACAGGCTGTAATACCACAATTCAATTCTGGCACTAACTATTCAAAATTAGAGTAGATTCCACAGGTTAAAAGTATAGTCCCCAACAAGACTGCTCTCATTTCAGATGCCTGTTGTGAATTCAGAAGTCCTCAGGCCTCTCTGATACTTATGACTAACTTGCCACATATTTAGGGGTTCCCACAATTTCTTCAGGTTTGATAATTCACTAGAATAACTCACAGAACTCAGTAAAGTGCTATACTTAGAATTAGACTTTTATTATAAAAGATACAAATCAGAACAAGTCAAAGAAGACAAATATATGGAGAGGTCTGAGAAAGTCCTGAGGGTCCTCTCATGTGGAATCAAGACATGTCACCCTCTTAACACATCGATACCACCTCTCAGCACCAACCAAGGAACTCACCTAAGCCTCAATGTCCAGAAATTTTATTAGTTTCATTATGCAGGCACCAGTGATTAAATAATTGGCCACATGACGGATCTCAACTTCAGCCCCTATCTTCTTCCCAGAGGTTGGGCTGATAGAGTGTGGTTCAAAGCCCCAGTCCTCTGGTCACATGGTTGGTCTTTCTGGCATGGCCTGCCCCCATCTGCATCAACTTGGAAACTTAGCAGCATAGGCTATCTAAGATTCCATTATGTAACATCCCATATGTATAAAATCAGTAGTCAGCTCAGGGGCCCATCATGAACAACAAATATACTCTTATCACTCAGGAAAGTCTAAGGGTTTAGAAGCTCTATCCCAGGAATCTGGTACAAAGACCAGACAAATTCTTTACTTCACAATACACACATACATATGTGGATATACAAATACTCATGTGCATATAGACATATTTATATAAATGGCAAGCAGCTAAGTACTTGATATGCTATATATACTGTTACAGATACTGAGAGAAAAAGAAACAGTCCCTGCACTTAAGGAACTTAGGGTTTGATTACTGAGCTGGGGTGAGGGTAGCATAGTGCCAGTATCTAGTAATGTTAGGTTATAGAAGGAAAAGGCAAGCATCAAAGGCTGTGTGCCACACAGCAGGTGCTCACTAATACAAACATTTGCCTGGAGGTCTTGTCATTCTCACTTTCTCTAGCATAACCACAGGCACAAAGGAGACTGAGGACAAAATTTTACTTTCCCAGTAGGCTTACTCTCTTTAACTTAGGTTCTCTTTATAAGACCAGGAAAATTATAACCCTTTGAAACATTAAAATTTTGATTCACTTGGAAGCTTTTATTAAGATATAATTAATAGTTAGGAGGAACTTTACTAGACATTTGGAATGAATTGAACCATTGCCTAATTATCATACTAAGAAAATCCTTTTTAAAAAAGGCTTGGGTGTCCAAATCACTTAGGAAACTTAAAAACACCATTTTAAGTGAATTGTTGTGGTGTTTGTATATTGAAGCTCTCCCAAAGATGTATAAACAGGAAACTACAAGACTAAAATGAATACTTTAAAACCATTAGCACACTGAGTTCCTTGTTAATTGTGCAATTTTATATATAGTAAAAATTTTTAAAAGCTGAAGTTTTTCATGAGATAAGTCCTTTTGAATTTGAAATTCTATTTTATTGCACTGTGCTTTTAATTTATTGGTACTATGTTAATATATCCATTTAAATTGCAACATTTTTTGCAAACACCTTGTATTTTTAACTCGCCAAGAATCTCTAAAACAAATGATAGTGCATAGGCAAGGCACTGCAGCTCCACTTGTCTAACCACAGATGAAAAAAGGCATTAAGAGGAGAAAATAATCATTAAAGGATCTTTTACAGTTGGCTGAGGTATTGTTATGATTGGGATAGGAGGGACATTAACTTGCACATTACTCAAAGCAAAGTATAATGATATATTTTACAAGTTAAAGAGGCTTTGCATTCTACCAAGATCATTTTCAACAATATAGAAGAAACAGCTGAGCGGTTTCATAGTCTCTTTTTGTCTAAGTGTATTGGATTTAAGCATAATTGATCCCTAATAGGTTTTAGGATTTGGGTACAAATGCCCACCATTAATGTAGAATCTATTCAAATATGCCAGGTCTTTAATTGCACACTTCTACTCCAAAGACCTGTTTGGTCCTTAGACCAGAAATTCTTTTCAAACAGAGATGCCTGCTTGATACTACGGCAAAAGTTCAGCACAGTTTCAGTCTTTGATAACAATCACAACATAACCTCATTGAGGTTAGAAGCCAGGAGGCTTATTGTTAAACTCCTCGTTGGATCTTTTGCTCCAGGTTCTCCGATGCCACACACAGAAAGGGAATATGATCACAATTAGTGGTCTTCGGCACATGATCCTTTCAAACATAATTGGAATAATTCAAACCTCACAAATCCTTATTTTCTGGTTCAAGAATATCTAGAGTTTCTCAAATGTGATTGTGCATGCCCTGTACAGTGCTTTTTTTCACTGATGTCATCCAAATATCGTGCTCCTTTATTTAGGAAATCAAAGTTCAAAGAGATAAAGAAACTTGTTCACCATCATTGTTCTAGTAATGAGTAAAGGTGGGAATTTAACTCACAGTTTCTGACACCAAAGCCATTGTTCTTTCTCCTACATGAAGTTTCCATCCTAACTAATGCACAAAATTATACTTTATCTAAGGTTAATCTACCTTA
Organism: Grampus griseus; assembly: GCF_964374135.1. NCBI lineage: Eukaryota > Metazoa > Chordata > Mammalia > Artiodactyla > Delphinidae > Grampus > Grampus griseus. The sequence goes on along the minus strand of NC_139000.1, from coordinate 70,872,301 downwards.
CAACCAGTAGACAAATGGGATCATCTTCCTCTATCTCTAAAGGTTGGTTCTATTCTGATTCTGTTGTGGTTGAAAGGTTTTATTACAGCTGTCCTAGGAGTTTGCCCTGGTCTGAAACAATTCAAGCAATCAGCCGCATGTTCAGTTAATGAGTAAAGTTTAAAGGGGTGCCTATTATATGCAAATCTTCGTTCCAGTCTCAGTGAGAGGAAGACATACGCATATATATACACATATACACACACACACATATATGTATAAACAGAATCATCAATCATACACTTATACACAGTTATATATACAAGGATTCAACCATGGCATTGTAGTAGCATAGAATTGGAAGCACTTCAATCATTTTCTATGCACTACCAGCCTTCCCCAATCCATCCTACAAGTTGTTGCAAGTTCAACTTCTGAAAGCCTAGCTCTAGTAACTTTTAAGCTCAAAAGCTGTCATCCTTTACTTTATTTCCTTTGCTTCTCCTCCCTAACTAAATAATTGTAAAATTCCTCATTTACCATCTAATGGGCAGTGTCTTGGGCCTTAGTTAGTTAGTTAGTTAATTAGTTAGTTCGTTTTAAGCCTGTAGAAAGGGTGATAGTATTCCAACAATGTTTTGGATGGCCCCTCTCCTATGACTCAGTTTTTTACCAAGTATCACTCTATTGTTCAGGCAATTTAGAACCTATCAGGAAAGGTTAAAATATAACTTATGTTATAATCAGGAGCTTTTTTTCTTATGCCTTCTCAGATTTCCTGCTCAAGGTGAATTAACAGATGAGAAAAATATTTCCAATTATGGTGATTTTTCATGGGAGTTGTGGAGTGGAGAAAAAACTGGAATAGGCACTTCCCTCCTTTAAACCTGGATTCTTAATGTCAATCATGCATCCTTACTCATAGCCTATCAGACATGTCTTCATTTGTCTGAATCACAGCTGTGAACAGGGTTAAGTTTCTATCCATAGTGATTCTGGGACTCATAAAAATCAGGGAATGTAGATAGATCTATATATCAGGATTAATATGCCTAGAGCAGAGGAAAATGGTTCCGTTTTCCCTACATAGGGAAATAAGCCTGACTTTAAACTGCCAAAGTAGCACCTTTCTGTACCAAAATAAACTCTTGGAAATAGGCAAGTCAAACATAGTAACTAGAGACTCAGAAGGAGTAGAGAAGAAAAGGGAAATGTGACCTAACTTCACATGCCTGCATAGGCTGCACAGCCAAACCAAAGGATAGCAACCTGCTACTATAACACTTAATATTAGCATCACCCCTTATATTTTACAGAGTATTTTATATACATTATCTCAATCTGAATTTCTACTGCATTTTGATAGCACTGTGATATCAGAGATGTTCATATCCTAGCTTCCAGAGCCTGTGAATATTTTTGGTTACATAGCAAAGGGCGATTTTGATTGCAGATGGAATTAAGAAAGATTTCTTTGGATTATCCAGCTACATCCAGTGTAATTCCAAGGGTCCTTAAAAGCAGAAGAAGAAAGTAATGTATAACTGATTCACTTTGCTGTACACCTGAAACTAACAGAACATTGTAAATCAACTATACTCCAATAAAAATTTTTTAAAAAGAAGAAGAAGAAAGTCAGAGGGAGATACAACTATAGAACATTGCATCTGTAGAGTTGCAGTTTTAATGGCTTTGAAGATGGAAAAGGGGGACCACAAGCAAAGGAATGCGGATAGCATCTAGAAGTTATATAAGAAAAGGAAACAGATTATCCTCTATAGCCTCCATAACAGAACAGAGCCCTGACAATGCCTTGATCTTAGCTTAGGAAGACCCATGCCAAACTTCTGAATTACAGACTGTAAAATAATAAATGCATGTTGTTTTGAGACAATACATATACGGCCATTTGTTCAATACCCTTGAAAAATCTTTTATATACATACCCCTATTTTAACATCTGTATTCATATCATCTCCCTTTTACTGCTTATGTATTCCTTGTGGGTAGAGTTGCCTTACTCATTTTGGCATATTTCAACCTAGAACACTTAACACGGTATTTAATAAAGAAGAGTATAACTTACATAACCTCTTGCTTTTAGTCTGTGGCTAATATTTTACTTTGTGAGTCAAACTTTCAGATTTTTGTTATCATACAGTGGTGTTTACATATCAGCTCCCACTTCTGTGAGTTTTGAGATGACCAAGCCCACATTTCATTCATCCGTGGCTGGCCATATAAAAGAAACTTAAAATATATTTGATAAGGAAGGAAGAAAGGAAGGGAAAAGGAAGAAGAAAGGAAGGGAGGAAGGAAGGGTGCAATCTATGAAATTAAGGCATGACCAGAGACATGCCAGTAAATATGTAAGAAAGTTTAAGTTTACAGCTTCACATATTACCAATGCCTACCTAGTCCAGAGTAGGTGTTATTTACATATTTGCTTAATGACTGTCTAAACTTGCTTAAAGTTTTGTTAAACGAATGTATATCAAATTCTCTTAAGTTTATTTGATTAGCACATTCAGGAATACTGCATATTCTATTATTGAACTTTTAACTTTTTACAAGTGGATAACAGATCGGCCAAATATTCCTAACAGGTATAATCAGGCAATAGAATGACAATATTATGAAAACTGGAAACACTTTACATCTTCTTATAAGGACAATTTGCACTTCACCCTTATTTAAAAATAGAGACTTACAATCTTCTATTGAAAAATCGGAAAAAATCACCTAGCAATTGTCCATTTTAGCATGAAAATTCCAATATAATGTGAATCATTTGATGCCCCAAGATTGCATGACAAATTATTTCCTTAAAACTTGAGAACTTTTAATATTATCAGCAATGACCACGTGAGACCACTTTTAGCCTTGATACCTGAACGAACTCCTGCCTCTTAACACTAACACAGATCCTGATAAAATATTTCATATTCAGATATCCTAATTTATAGGAGATTACTGCACCAAATTGTTCCATTGCTTTTATTTTCCTATTAGTTTCACTTCTCCTTGGGTGGTTTTGTTTTGTTTAGCGTGCAAACTGATTTGTTCCTTTGAGTTGCTGACGTTTTTTAACCAGATTTATAACCAAGTTTAAACTGATCAGAGATTTTTATAAAACAGAACTGTTTATCCACTAGCTGCAACTATATTTTCCTTTCTTCATGATTAAAACTTTGAGAGCCATATGCTCATTCCTGTCTAAGTCATATCCTCTTGGGTTTTGGCCTTAGTCTTTCCTGCTGTTGGCAAACCAAAGGGAATGCTTGCAATATGTAGGTCTGCCCTCTATTGAAACCTATAAACCAAAGGGGACACTCACTTTTAAAGGTGGATTTCGTTTTAAATTACCTTTCCAAAGTAGTTAATTCTCCAGGTTCGCTCTCAGATTGATCTGCCAATCCAGCCACTTTGTCAGAATTAACATGGCTTCTCGAAATTGAGAACCACAGATGGTGAAGGCATATAAACTTAGTGGTAGGAAAACAAGCTTCTATAAGGATTCCTAAACAGCATAAATTATGAATGTATTCCTCACTTATCTTTTACTTGCAGGCACAACATGCAACTTAAATGATTTACTGAAGGAAATCTACCCCTAGATATACTTGCCTTAGTCCATTTAAGAGGTTCTGAACACTAAGAGAGAGAACCTATTTCTGTCTAAGTAGGTCACAGATCTGAATACTATTAATGAGTTGAGCATAAAGTATTTTCTATTAATAATTTATTTTATCACTGTGGTTCCTTCAGTCTTTCTATACCTCTGTTCTAGTTTCCATTTTGCTACAGTATTTACAGTACTCACAAGCAAAGTTATGCCTTCCTCCTTTTGTTTTTTGACTCACAGTTTTCTAATTTTGCTGCCTCTTATTCAAGCAAAAATGAGCAATTGACCCTGAAAATGTTTAAATATTACCTTTCCACATGAAAATGGGAAAAACGAATGTTCTCTTCAATTAGGTTTGGCATGCTGATTTCTCTTCCTTGAATTTTAACTCTCATTTTATTAGCCAAACAAAATGTTTGCCCTCTCTTATCAGTTTTTTAAAAAGCATAGCACTGAGGTGTGGCCAAGGTGGTAGAATTGGAAGACTGAGCTCACCTCCTTCCACCAGCACACCAAAATTACAACTACTTACAGAGAAACTATCTTTGCGAATGACCTGAAGACTAGCAGAAAAGATTTTCCACACCTAAGATGTAAAGAAGGAACCACAACAAAACTGATAGGAGGGGTGGAGATGCAGTATAGTCAAAACCCACACTCCTGAGTAGGCGACCCACAAATAGGAGGAATACGCAATCATAGAGGTTCTCTCCAAGGAATGAGAGGTCTGAGCTCCACATCAAGCTCTCCAGCCCAGGGGTCCTGAACCAGGAAGACAAGCCCCCAAAACGTCTGGCTTTGAAAACTAGCAGGGCTTACATTTGGGAGAATCAGTGAGCTATGGGAATCAGACGCTTCATTCTTAAAGGGAAGGCACAAAATCTCACATACTCTGAGTCCCAGCACAGTGGATGTAGTTTTAAGGAAGCCTGGGTCAAACCCACTTGTTGATAATGCAGAGCTTTCTAGAGAGGCAGGAGGAAACTGGGACTCTCTCTGGGGACAAGGACACTAGCAACAGCCATTTTAGGGAGCTCACACTATCCGAAGGACACTAGTGCTGGCAAATGCAAAGTGCCATTTTAAAGTCCTCCCTTTAGTCTATTAGCACTAGGGGCTTACCCATCCACCAGGGGGCCCACAGCAGCCCCGCACTCCCCAGGCCACACAGCAAACTGCAAGGGAAGCCTATCTCACCCTCCAGTGGGCCCGCAGCCACCACAAGAGGCAGTTCCTCACAGCCAACCAGGCCAGGGCCAACTAGCCCTTCCCACCAGGGCACCCACACTGTTCAGCCCCACTGTAGCAGAAGGGCTCATGTAGCTCACACAGGGGTCACTCTATAGGCCTGGTAACCATAAGGGAGTATGCTGCTGGGTCCCATAGGACATTTCCTACTTAAGGCCACTTCTCCAAGATCGAGAGACAAAATCAACCGACCTAAGACATATAAATTAATACAGACAATTAGGCAAAATGAGGAGACAGAGGGATATGTTCCAAACAAAGGAACAAGACAAAACTTCACAAAAAGAACTAAATGAAGTAAATATAAGCAAGCTATTTGATACAGATTTCAAGATAATGATCATACAAATGCTCACCAAACTTGAGAGAAGAATGGATGAACATAGTCAGAATTTCAACAAAAGGTTATAAAACATAAAGAAGAACCAAACAGGGCTGAAGGATACAAAACTGGAATAAAAAATATACTAGAGGGAATCAACAGTAGATTAGATGATACAGAGAAACAGATCAGCAAACTGGAAGAAAAAGTAGTAGAAACTACCCAAAATGAACAGAAAAATGAAAATCAATTTTTAAAATGAGAAGAGTTAGAGACTTTTGGGACAACTTCAGGCATACCAACATTTGCCTTACAGGGATCCCAGAAGGAAAAGAGAGAGAGAAAGGGACAGAGAACTTATTTAAAGAAAATAATAACTGAAAACTTCCCTAATGGGAAAAGAAACTGACATCCAGGTCCAGGAATCCCAGAGAGTCCCAAGCAAGATGAACCCAAAGAGGTACACACCAAAACACATTATAATCAAAACAGCAAAAATTAAAGAGAAAATCTTTAAAGCAGCAAGAGAAAACACCTAGGTAGGCAGAAGGAAAATCCCATAAGAATGCTAGCTGATATTTCAGCAGAAACTCTGTAGGCCAGGAGGGAGTGGCATGATATACTCAAAGTGATGAAAGGAAAAAAGCCTACAACCAAGAATACTCAACCTGGCAAGGTAATCATTCAGATTTGAAGGAGAGATAAAGAGTTCTACAGACAAGAAAAACTAAGAGTTCTCCACCACCAGACCAACTTTACAAAAAATGTTAAAGGGACTTCCCTAAAAAGAAAAGGCACAAGTAGAAATATAAAAATTATGAAAGGAAAAAAATCTCATGGCAAAAGCAAACATATAATAAAGGTAGTGGATCAACCCCGTTATAAAGGAAGGTTAAAAGACAAAAGTAGTAAATCATGTATATTCACAAAAAGTAATTCAGGGATACACAAAATAAGATGTAAAATATGACATCAAAAACATTAAACGTGGGAGAAGAGAGTAAAAATGTGGGGTTGTAAGAAAGCATCTGAACTTAAGAGATCATCAACTTAAAATAATCATAAATATATGATATCATATAAACACACTTAAAATAATCATATATGTTTTAGTTGTCATAAACGAACCTCATGGTAACCACAAACCAAAAGCCTATGACAGATACACACAAAAAACTAGGAAGGAATACAAACATAACATTAAATATAGTCATCAAATCACAAGTGAAGAGAGCAAAAGAAGAAGACTGGAACAAAAAATAACTACAAAAACAACCAGAAAACAATTAACAAAATGGCAATAAATATATATCTATCAATAATTACTTCAAATGTAAATGGACTAAGTGTTCCAATCAAAAGACACAGAGTGGCTGAATAAGCAAAAAACAAGACCCATATATATGCTGCCTACAAGAAACTCACTTCAGCTCTAAAGACTCATAGACTGAAAGTGAAGGGGTAAAAAAAGTTATCCCATGCAAATTGAAACCAAAAAAAGCTGTAGTAGCAATACTTATACTAGACAAAATTGATTTTCAAACAAGACTGCAACAAGAAAAGAAGGACATTACATAATATAAAAGAATCAATCCATAGCTTCTCGGCCTTTTGGCTAAGATCAAGTGAAGAATCAATCCAACAAGAAGATATAATAATTGTAAATAAATATACACCAAACACAGGAGCACCTATTACATAAAGCAAATATTAACAAACATAAGGGGAAAAATTGACATTAACACAATAGCAGTAGGGACATTAGCACCCCACTTATATCAATGGGCATCATCTAGACAGAAAATCAGTAGGTAAACATTGGCCTTAAATGACACATTAGACCAGATGGAATTAACAGATATACATAAAACATTTCATCCCAAAACGGCAGAATACACATTCTTTTCAAGTGCACACGGAACGTTCTCCAGGATAGACCACATGCTGCTAGGCCACCAAACGAATCTCAGTAAATTTAAGATTGAAATCACATCAAGCATCTTTCAGGACCACAATGGTATGAGACTAGAAATCAACTTCAGAAAAAACTGCAAAAACCACAAACACATGGAGGCTAAACAATATGCTACTAAGCAACCAGTGGGTCACTGAAGAAATACAAGAGGAAATGAAAAATACCTGTAGACAAATGAAAATGGAAACGTAACAATCCAAAATCAATGGGACACAGCAAAAGCATCCTAAGAAGGAAGTTTAAAACTAGCAGTGCAATCCTGCCTCATAAAACAAGAAAAATCTCAAAGGAACAATCTAATATTATGTCTAAAGGAACAAGAAAAAGAACACAAAAAACCCAGAGTTCATAATGAAGATCAGAGCAGAAATAAATGACATAGAGAATTTAAAGAGCAATTAAAAAAAGATAAGTGAAACTATGAGCTGGTTCTTTAAAAAGGTGAAGTTGATAAACCTTTAGCCAGACTCATCTAGAAAAGGAGAGTGGGCCCAAATAAATAAAATCAGAAGTGAAAGACAAGTTACAACCAACACAGAAATACAGAAGATCATAAGAGATTATTACAAACAATTATACACCAATAAAATGGACAACGTAAAAGAAATGGACAATCTTTCCTAGAAAAGCATAATCTCCCAAGACTGAATCAGGAATAAATAGAAAATGTGAATATAACAATTACCAGTAATGAAACTGAATCAGCAATTAAAACAAACAAACAAGCTCCCAAGAAACAAAAGTCTAGGACCAGGTGGCTTCACAGGTGAATTCTGCCAAACATGTAGAGAAGAGTTAACACCTATCCTTCTCAAACTATTTCAAAAAATCACAGAGGAAGGAATGCTTCTGAACTCACTCTAAGAGGTCAGCATCACCCTAATATCAAAACCAAAGACATCACAAAATAGAAAATTACAGACCAGTATCACTGATGAATATAGATGTCTCCTGTGGTTTAGCTATATCAAGTTACTTAAACATTTACAAGACAGCCATGCTTTTTCGTATCTCTTCTTCCTTTACATGCCATCCCCTCTGGGAGGAATACTGACTGCATCAGTTATATCTATTTCTGTGTAACAAACTACCACAAACTCAGAGACTTAAAAAACAACATACATTTATTATCTCACAGTTTCTGTGGATTAGGAGTCCTGACATGACTTTATTGGGTCCTCTGTTTAGGGTCCTACAAGGTGCAAATAAGGTATCAGCTGTTGCATGGTCTCATTTGGAAGTCTGAGTAAGAATTTGCTTCCAAGTTCACCAACTGTTGGTTCAGGTCAGGCCACTGAACTGTTACCTGGACAATACTAGTACAGTTTAAATGTCTTATGTGTGTGAAGAGACAAGCCCCACTCAGCCATCTCTTCTCTATCCCCTCTCCCTCTAAACTCCAAGATTGTGTATAACAAACGAGACACATAACCTTCTCTCAATGCTGCTTCTTCCTAAGGTGTTAAAGATAAATCTCAGAGTTGCCTGGTAGAAGGTAAGCAAAGAGAAACTTTGGACTCCTAGACTCTCTGCTCAGGCACTGAGCCCCAACTCTCTCCAAATTTGCCTGAGCATACACAGAGGAGAGCCCAGCCTTAGGCTCACAAAATATACATTACCAGACAGAGTAGCTATAACATCAGGATAAAATGAACACTCAGGGAAGATAGTTAGGTACATAAGGATTGCAAGGACCATGAAAGAAAAACACAAACTGAATAAACCATATGAACATTGGAATGGATGGATCAATAATTTAAAATAAGTGTCATCCGTTAGGAGATGAGTGAAGATATTAACAATATAAGCAAGAACAAGAAATCTTATTTTAAAACTGATGGAAATCATGACTATAAAAGCAGGTAAAAGAGGATAATACAATTTAATAATAAATATGTGAATTGGGAGAAGATTATATTGAAAATACAAAAGAAAGGAAAATGAAGATAAAAATAAAAAGAGGGAAGCTATAAAATAAAAACTAAAATGTATGGAAAATAGAACTAAAAATGGCAAGGTTTTTGAAGTTTTTTTTTTTTTTGACATGGAAATGCCCATATTGAGAACACTCTTGCTAAAAAAGCCTCAGATAAAAGAATGATGTTGTGAAGTTTTTATTATCCCCAAAATAACAATAATCATAAAAGTAAAAATCAAAGAACAGTGGAACAGGTGGTCATCTCATGTGCCTTCCTAATACCTTATACAAACCTCTATCACAGGACTTTCCATTCTTTTTCAATATAATCTGTTCATGTACATGTCTCCTCTGGTAGTCGATAATATCTCTCAGAAGAACAAGTGTAGGTGTACTTTACCTTTGCCTTCCAAAGTTTACCCAAAGGTATTATAATCTATCACAAACCGCGGCATTTAATGGCCAATCTCTATATATTGGTTAAATGGAGCTGAACTGGTTTTTGTTTACCTCTCTCAATTCTACTCTTTTACTTTATCTCTGCGGCCTTCTGGTTTTCATACCTCAAAACCTAGTTGACTTCAACTAGTTATTTTGCTGTCTGTCTAGCTGTTTGCCCTGCAATTGGTCCTAAAGCTTCCCCGTTCTCTTACAATGCCTGATGATGACAAACAGATGCATGGCAGACACACAACCCAGACTTGTCACCCAGTTTTCATGTGCTCATGTGCTGGCACTGACATTTAGAAAAGTGTTAATTAGGAGACTGGATAGAGAGAAGAATGAAAGGAATAAGAAAATGAAAAACTCTATCAGACACACTATACAAAGTATTGGAGGAAAACATGCTGCCAGATAGCCTTAGGAATAAAGCAGCTTCTTCCTTATGTAGAACGATCCACAAAATAGAACATACAGGCACACCCTGGAGAAAGTCTGGGGGGGACAAATTGGCAGAAAGTCAACCTATCCTTTAAAATTTTCAATAATTTCTCTTGCTGTTGATTAGGAGATAGATGTAGAATTATCTCTGTAGTTAACTTTGTATTTAAAATTCTCACATTGCTACCATCTTTCTAGGCCAATTAAACATACCTTTATCGTGCCTCCTGGTGGGGTTACTCAGTATGTGCTAAATGGTTTAATTAAAATCTGTCCTATTTCCCTAATGCCCATTTGGAGGAGCACCTTTCTCAAAATAGCAATTAAATATATAACAATCTATTACTTGGGAAGAAAAAAGAATCACCATTGTCCCCTAAAGATAAACAAGCAGACTTTCAATGATCTCATTTTATATCCTACTTTACAAATATATAATGGCATGTTTCTTTACCTTTCTAACTATATTGGCCAAAGTAATCCCCCAAGTTGGGAATTTTGATGTCTTATAATAGAAAGTGTCCTGCTACTATCATTAGAGTGGATAGGGAAATATGCAATGGCAGGCATAGTGATGTTGTCAATGCGAAAGATGTATGGTATAGTAGAGACAGATTAGGTTTTATAGATGAGCCTTCACTAAATCTCACATTGGGTAAGCAGTCTGTCAACCTCTTTATAAATAGCATTGCAAATCCTTATAAAGTTTAGTATTATTATTCCCCTTTTATAAATGATAATAATGTGGCTTGGGGAGGTTTAGTGGTTTCCCCAAAATCCGTTAGCTATTAAGTGGAGGACAGAATTTGAATCCAAGTTTGCCTGACTTAGAATCCATGTGCTCCATAAACACTCCCTTCTTCCTTTCCAGAAGAAATCAATGGAAGCTTTAAGTGTAAGTCACATATTACAAACTTTGGCTGAACTTTACCTTACTTCTTTTTCCTAAGATCTGAATTTAAGTCTCTGCCCTTTCACAAACTAAGGATGTGGCCTTAGGCAAGCAACAGCACCACTCTGGACCTCAGGAAAGGTGGGACTTTCTTACTTTTACATTGTAAGATTCCTCCACAGGAAACAGCATAGCAGGGAGAATACGCTTATGGATGCTTACAGAAATCAGCAATATGTCACAGACTAGAGCCCATACAGAAGGGTATATAGAGTCATTAAGCTAGAAAATGGGCCTTAACCTAAAGGACAAAAGAGGTCAGATATTATGGTTGAAGCAACGTCCTAAGGTATTCAATCCTTATACCATAGTAAGGAGTTTTAGCCAAATTCTTAGCTTTCCTTCCCTAAACAAGGTCCTGAAACAAGATGGTTTGAAATGCTTTGCAAAGTTTAATATATACTCACTTCTTGTGGCACTACCAAATAATGTCTAATGTAGACTGGCAGAGCAGCACTAGTGAATCCTAAATAGCTAACCACGTGTGCTAGATCCATTATGTAGGGAACAGGAGACTTAATTTTCCAAGGCTGGACTCTCATGCATTTTCTGCCAAAAATAAATTCACTATAAATGAAAGAAAACATTAAATTTTAAACCTATGAATATCTTCAAATGGCTAAGATAAACCAAGAATTGAGTTGTATTTGTACTTACTAAGTCTGTTCAATGATTGAAAATCATTGGAAAATGGTATTCTAAATTCAATGATTAATTTACAATCATTCTGGGAATCTCTACTTTAGTTGTTTCTTCTGTGTCCAATAAAGCAATCCTTGAAGATAGGAACCTAGAATTCTCTCCACACAGGAAGCAAAAGCTCAGACTTTCTGGTATAGCTCATACTGGGCTCCTGGAAATGCATTTTTAACAGGCTTGGTGTACAAAGGGAATTGCTGTTAATCCTAAAGCACATTAGTTTTCCCCAAATAGCATTCTTTGAATCAATAATCAGGAACATAATGAAAAACAGAGAGAAGGGGTATAGAGGATGCTGCTTTGGGATCTGTCTTGAATAATATATATTTACTTATACAGGATGCAATTTATATGGATTTAGAATCTTTGAGTTAGAAATTGAATTTACAAAAGCTGAGGCACAAGGAAGGAAACATAACCAGGAATTTTCTTGAAAAGGTTACCTGAACAATTTCACTAGGGACTTCCCTGGTGGTCCAGTAGTTAAAAATCCACCTTCCAATGCAGGGGATGCAGGTTGATCCTTGGTCGGGGAACTAAGATTCCACATGCCACAGGGCAACTAAGCCGGCGCACCGTAACTACTGAGCACACGGGCCACAACTAGAGAGCCCGCATGCCGCACTACAGAACCCATGTGCTCTGGAGCCTGCAAGCTCTGGAGCCTGCATGCCACAACTAGAGAGAAGCCCACCCGGCCAGCGAGGAGCCCACACACCACAACAGAAGATCCCGCATGCCATGACTAAGACCTGACGCAGCCAAAAATAAGATTAATTAATTAAAAAATAAATGTAACAGCAAAATGGGAAAGAAGACAGTATTTGAAGTGGTGGGGAGGATTCAGCCAGGATCACATAGAATCCTCTCAGAAAACCAAATGAAAGGACCACTTCAAATAAAAACATCTCCCTAACCTGACTCTGCTTTCATGGACATATCAAGGCAATAGAATCTCTCAAACCAAAGTCCCACTTACTTTTATTTATTGACGTATAGTTGAGTTACAATATTATATTAGCTTCAGTTGTACAGCACACTGATTCAATATTTTTGCAGATTATACTCCATCATAGGTTATTACAAGATAATTGTTATAATTCCCTGGGCTATAGAATATATAATTGTTGCTTATCAATTTTATATATAGTTTGATCTGTTAATCCCATAACCCTAATTTGTCCCTCCCCCTTCTCTCTCCCCTTCGGTAACCACAAGTTTGTTTTCTATATTTGTGAGTCTGTTTCTGTTTTGCATATACATTCATTTGTATTATTTTTTAGATGCTATATATAAGTGACATCATACAGTGTTTATCTTTGTCTGACTTCTTTCACTAAGCATAATATTCTCTGGGTACTTCCACGTTGCTGCAAATGGCAGAATTTCATTCTTTTTTATGGCTAATATATTCCATGGTGTGTGTGTGTGTGTGTGTGTGTGTGTGTGTGTGTATCACATCTTCTTAATCCATTCATCTGTTTTATTTTTAATTGAAGCATAGTTGATTTAAAGTATCGTGTTAGTTTCAGGTGTATAGCAGTGATTCAGTTAGATATATATATATATATATATATATATATATACACACACATATATGAGAGTATCTTCCGATTCTCTTCCCTTACAGGTTATTGCAAAATATTGAGTATAGTTCCCTGTGCTATACAGTAGGTCCTTTTTGGTTATCTATTTTATATACAGTATTGTGTATATGTTAATCCCAACCTCCTAATTTATCCCTCCCCCCAATAATACATCATCTGTTGATGGATACTTGGGTTGCTTCCATATCTTGGCTACTGTAAATAGTGCTGCTGTGAACATTGGGGTGCATGTATCTTTTCAAAGTAGAATTTTCATTTTTTCTAGACATATACCCAGTAGTGGGATTGCTGGGTCATATGGTAGTTCTATTTTTAGTTTTTTGAGAAACCTCCATACTGTTTTCCATAGTGGCTGCACCAAGTTACATTCCCACCAACAGTGTACAAGTTACTTTTTTCTTTTTCTTTTTCCTTTATGCCATTTTCAGCAGTAGCTCATGGGCTTCAGCCCTGTACTGTGACCTGATTCAGGGTCAAACAACGGTGTTGGAGCATTAGAGGTGGTTAGAACTGGTCTCTCTTCTTTAAAGCACCAAGTAGTTCCCTCCAATGTTACTGAACAGCCTCTTCCTCACCCCCAAACACCAGCTTTTCTGCACAAATGTATTGTAGAGAGGAGGGTGCAATTAGAAATCAGATAATTATCCTAACCAAAAATTGCACTCATTACATATTTTAACACTACCCTTCATTCTAAATAGTTAATTATGGATATCAAGCATTAAAATAGAGAGCCTCGCAGCCTGTACAGAAACTCCTTTGAAGAGATTGTTTTCAGGAAAGTGCCAAAAGTGCCTCATCTTCTCCCATAAAAGCCAGAGATGATGATGACAGTCCAGCTGCTTGGCAAGGACTGCTCACCCTTTATGGGCTCCCAGAAGCTTCCATGCAACATAAAGAAATTCATATTTTTATTGCCTCATATTCTCTCAGCAGGAAGAAGAATTTACATTTCTTAATTAGATTTCTTTCTCTCGGCACAAGAAATTGCAACTATCTCACTAGACTCTACTGCGTAGCAGCCCCCAAGAAGCACTTGTATAATTTATTTATAAGGTAGGGTGCAGGGCAAAGTTTTTCAGTAAAGTCCAAGGACTACTTATATTAGGATTGCTAAAATGCATTGTAAAAATGCAGTCCTAAGTTGTTCTCCAGAGCTACAAAATCAGATTCTTCAAGAGTGGGATTCAGAAATCTGCACTTTAAAATTTCTGTATGCTTTTCACTTACACATAAATTTGAGAATTACTGATTTAACAGAAATGTCATAGAGTTAGGAACCCATCCAGGAAACACTTTAACTGTTTTTTCCTAGGTTGACCAGTATGAAATGGTAAATTCTACCCATGCTCTTTTTTTTTTATATGTACACATTTTATTTATTTTTGGTTGTGTTGGGTCTTCATTGCTGCGTGCGGGCTTTCTCTAGTTGCAGCAAGCGGGGGCTACTCTACGCTGCAATACTCAGGCTTCTCATTGTGGTGGCTTCTCTTGTTGCGGAGCATAGGTTCCAGGCACACAGGATCAGTAGTTGCAGTATGCAGGCTCAGTAGTTGTGGCTCGCGGGCTGTAGAGCACAGGCTTAGTAGTTGCGGCACACGGGCTTAGTGGCTCCACAGCACGTGGGATCTTCCCGGAACAGGGATCTAACCCGTGTCCCCTGCATTGGAAGGTGGATTCTCAACCACCGCACCACCAGGGAAGTCCTACCCATGTTCTTTTAAGTTCTAAGGGTAGGTTATTTGTAAGAGATGAACCTGGAATTCATACAGTTAGAAGAGCCCTGAACTTTTTAATTCAAGAAGGAAGCATAGTCAATAATATTGTAATAGCTTTGTATCGTGACAGATGGTAGACTTACCTTGGTGATCATTTTGTAATGTATTAAAATATCAAATCACTGTTTTGTACACCTGAAACTAATATAACACTGTAAGTCAATGTACTTAAATTAAATAAACATGTAAATAATTTTTTAAAAAATTAAAATTAAAAAAAAATGAGATCCTGCACCATTTCAAAGTTCAAGTGAAAACGGGCACTTTGAAATGGAGCATTTATCAAGTTTTCAGGATCTGTCATTTATCAAGTTTTGGAGTTTAGTGATGGGACCAAAGCTTGGCTACCTATTTGGAAGTTCAGGGTTGCATTTATATACATAAAAATCTCTTCTGTTGGTAGTTGCAAAGATGTAATGGGCCAATCTAATTATAATTTTTGCTCTATATGCTGCTTAGGTACTTGTAATTATAGGAAGCAATTATATAGTTCTTCAAAATATCAAGAACTAAGCTGGAAATTCCAAGCTTTTCCCTATTGATAACTGCCCCATATACTACAGAGAACTGAGCTGATTGAGTGTATACTATCTCCATTTTCCATATGAGGAAGCAGAGAGGCTTCAGAAACCAAATAATTTTTCCTGACCACATTTTTATCGGTGACCAAGATAAAATTTGAGCTCAGATCTGACCATTTTTAAAGCATGTTTTCTACAGACAGAAAGAATGAAGAAAACGGATTACCAGAAAGGAAGGAAAAGCAGCAGAGGAGTAGATATAAGAGAGAAAGACCCCAAAGAAGTTTCCAAACTTTTTCAGTAAAGTTTCAGCTTTACTGAAACTGAGACGTTTCTAGGAGAAATTGTTGTAGTGAGCCAAAATGCAGAGAATAGGGGCTACAGTATATTCCAGAGGCAAGGTAGTTTTCCTGTAAAATATGTTGTAATGGTGTCCATAAGTATCCCTTAAGAAAGAGTAGAGCTCTGGCATCCGTCCTGGCATGAACCCTATATGGCTACAGTAACTTACCAGAATGCCTTTACCCATTAGTGTAACAGAGAGAGAACAAAAATATCCGCTAGCAAGCCATTTTTGCAAACAGATCTCCAAGTGTCTTAAAACAAAGTTCTTTTCCTATGAATAAGGTCAAGTGGAGACATTTTGGCTCCTATCACAACATTGTCACTAAATGTTTTCAGTCAAACATTTTTTCTTTCTCTTGTCTAAAAACAGTTACAGGGCCTAAAAAAAGTAGAAATTCTTTTAAAATGTAAGTCTCCAAATAGCTGGAATCTTTATACATATAAATTTTCATTATGAAATGTCAAAGATTCTGAAGCTAGCAATCAGAGCCCATGACTTTTTCTGTATCTTTAAGAAAGGCTAGAAGTACATGTGAATGCTTCATATTTCAATAAGGCTATATAGCTTCTTCAAAGTTTTTTCTTTTAGGCTTTGGGGGTTGGGGTAGAATAATTGTAATTTAGAGGAAAAAGATGTATGAACTTGACTCAGTGTAGCTGAATAAGTCTTAGCCAGAAAATTACCCTCCCAAACTTTGCATTCAAATTTTATAGAATACCAGTAATATTTTTATAAAGAAAAGATCTTTCTTCCTAAGAACCTTCATGGTATTCATGAGCAAAGTTTCTATGTTGACAATTTTCAAAATATAATGAAATGGGAGTCACCAATAGTATCAAGCTTAGAATTGGGGACTCCAAAAAGAGTCTAATCTAATGAATTATGGTCAGGGCCAAGGAAAGGATGTCCACAGAGACACTTGTTTGGGGGCAAAGTGATTACATAACTGACCATTCAGGAGCTAATTCACAAGCAAATATGTCCTTCTACTGCAGTGGGCTCTTTCTCAGTTCTCAGCAATCCTAAAGTTCTTCTTGGTTGCATTATTGGCTACATGAAGAAGGCAGAAAGGGGAGATATAAGGAAGTCAGGGGAACAAGGATCTACCAGCTCATACTCCAAAAGCATGACCACTCATTTATATATGTTATATATGGGATTTCCATAAGATTTTTTTAAAGGGCTTCCATGGTGAGTGTGGGTATATCAGATCAATGTTAGAAATGTTTGCTCTATAGCACCTCTGGGTTAACACCTTCAGTATTCTAGCCACCTCACATCAAATTCTGTTGTTTCTGTCCAGTTAACTGAGACATTGTTAAGGAGCAAACTCTTTCTTAGTAATGTCTATTTGTCCTTCTTCCGCCTCCCCTTACTGAACACAACTCTGTTCAATATTTTACAATGAGAGAAAATGTTCATACAGATACATGCTAACATCAAGTAGAACGACTCCTTGTCCCTCCCCCAATGAGAATACTTTCCTATCATCAACAAAACCTCTTTCAAAGTACTTTTAAAAGAGAGCCTGGAGAGAAAAATTGGAAAAGGGGATAACAAAGTAATTCTCATAAGGAAACAAACAGGCAATATATTTGATTAAATATTTATATTTGAGAGTTACAAAAAAATCTAACTAGAAACCATAATGAGATAGCATTCTTCACCTATCAAATTGACAAACAGAAGCAAATAAAACTGAAAACATCAATTTTACTATGAAAAAAATTAATTTGGAGGACAAAGTTTAGTGTGAGAACCACTGGGTATAATCTAGGAATTAGGCAGAATTCCCCTTCCAGTTACATGTTATACTGGACCAGGACATCTATATCCACTTGTCAGGTAAAATCTTTCTTCCTCAGGCAGTTGTATCCCAAAACAAAAAGAATGGAACTAATCTGAACATGCCTAATTCATTCTCTCCAAATTCATCTAGCAGAGTAAGTCACTCCACTTCCCCAGGTGGGTAATTAATAAAAAAGCAGATAAAGGCAAAAAATATCAGGATTTGGGGTAAGAATCTCCCTCCAAAAATCCCTATACAGAAAAGTTTCACCCTTTGGTCTATGTCTACGATGGTTTCTGAAAATTCACTAATCCATTAGCAGAGATTCATTCCTTTGAATTAAGATGCCTTAAGCAGAGTTTCTTTTTGATTTAAATGACCCTCGGAGGCAAAATACCACTAACTCCTAAAATGTGTACTATATTGGCAGAGATTAGAATAGCTTTAAGGAAGAGAGGGATCACAGACAATGACTCATTTTTCCCTGGGTATCTCCCATGTATACATGAGGAATACATGTGAATAAACTTGTTCCTTTTTCTCTTGTTAAAAAAAAGGAAAGAAAGAAAGGGGTCAGAGTGGAGAATGGAAAAGGGGACAAGATAACTGGTAAAGTTGTAACAACCATATCAAAGGGCTGGGTCAGGAGCACTAATTCCAGTTTTGCTTGGTTTCTTAAATCAGAAACTCAGAGATCTCAGCTGTAAAAATTAGTGGATTGAACACATTGAGATCTAGGGTTCCATCCAACAGTATCAATTATGGTGTAACTGGAAGTAAATATAGAGATGGAACTGTAGTCTAAGTTGCTGAGGGTAACAGTAGAGGGAGAAACCTAAAAGGAATGCACACGATAAGACAAAACATAACCTATTTTCCATTTCCTAAGAGAGTCCCGGCTGCTTAAAGTTAAATACAGATTTGTTTCTATCTTGCTTCACCCATCAGTACAAAAATAAAGTATAAAAATACCATCTTGAATGATACAGACAACTTACTCTCTTATCACCAAATATAAAACCTAGGGAAAGGCAAGTAAAAATTTTTTAAATGTACACTCTAAATATTTTTATAGACATACATATTCTACTCTTAAGCCAGGGTCAAAGAAGAATTCTCTTCAGTCCCACTTCACTTACAGGAACAAAAAATAAAAGACCAAGAGAGCAGACGGTGATAGAAGATTCATTATACGCTGAAACCTGAATCACTATAATTACACACAGTTCATAAGCGCAAATGGTACCCATTTCTTGGCAGATGAAAAAGCCGAGTGATGAGAAACATTGCTGAGCTAAACATGGCTGTTTAATAAGCCACTCAAATCAACACTCCTGTTATCCCCTGACACACACACACACACAAACACAAATTATATCTGTAAGCCTAATAAAATCTCATTTGTTTTTCCTGAAGGTCCTATGAACCACCTGGTGCCTCTCTTTCTTATTCTCTATTAACTTATGCCTGAAATTAAGCTTTTTATATGATCATTATTTCCACTGGTTTTAAATTATTAGGTCAGTGCATGCATTTGGAGCCAGCAGTCCAATCTGAAACTACTAAGAAAAAAATATTGAAAATGGAATGATATTAGCAATTTTAGATTGTAAAATTTAGACTGTAATTAGGCCTCTGGGTGTCTGTAATGACAGCTTATTGGAAATACTGTACAATGCTAAGTTATATTCACAAAACACTTGTTCCCAGTTTCAGATTTTTATTAGAAAGTTCTTGTTCCTCTGGTTGCTAAATCTATAGCCTTTTCAGCATGTCAATATCACTACATGTCAATATAAAATCTATTCTTAGCTTTGATTTAAGTTTAATGATATAACTGATGAAAAAATTTGCATTGAATAGCACAATGAATATCTTCAAATTTAAAATACCGCTGCTCAGGAGTAAAATAAGTTTAGTGACAAGAAAACCTGAGAAATGTCTCGAGATAAATTTTGTGGCCTTTTATTATTAAGTGATTTTAGAAGAGAAAAATTAGTAGCTAACTATCTGCTGATAAAGCCTTTAAAGAATGGATTTTAGATAACTTGTTATGAAGCAAAGCTCTTCTTTTCCATAGCAAGGAAAAACCCACTAAGGAAAAGCTTTGTAAGTAAAGCAAAAAAGGGTTGCCTCTATCACAGGCTCAGTTATGGTGCCTCTATGGGAAATTGCTCAAGGGTAGCAGGATATGACAAAAGTAATTCCAGATTCTGTCGATGTATGAGCTGGAAAAGGGAAATGGTCTACTGTCAAGTACATTTGTCAAGTCACCAAAGTTTCGTTTCATAATCTCCATTCTGTTCTGCTTATTTTTTCACCGTGCAATGCCCTCTCATCTGGGAATCTGGATGTCCTATGGCCTCTTCTGCTCTAATCTTCCACCAATCCTTAACATTCAGGAGGAAACTGACGTAACTATATAACTACAGGCTCATCTTTGGCATCTTTTTTAGTCCCATCTTTTGCTGGATCATCTTTCTGTAACATCATTACCTTATTCCTTTCCAGAATATGAACTGATCCACAGAGAGCTCATTGCTTCCCAAGACTGCTCATTTCTGATTTAGATAATACTAATACATCTCTTTAAAAAAAATTATTTCTTGTTTAAACCAAAATCTTCATTCCTGTATTTTCCTCCCATAGGTTCTAGTTCTGCTATCTGTTTTTCACACAATAGCCCTTTAAAAATATTAAAGGTCAGATGTTCTATATCTGAGTTATTTTACTTTGCTCCACAACAAAAATCGATAGTTCTTTATTATACCATTTCTCATATAAGACACTGATTATTGTTACTGAGACCCACCATGGTTTCTACCTAAAGGAGAAGAAACTATGCAAATCTGAGGTAATAAAAAAAAAACTGGAATTGAGTGTGGGAGGTAAGGATGAATGGGTGAGAGGAATCCAGCTGAAATAATAATTCTGTAGAAACATTAATGTTAAGAATATGTGGTCAAAGAAGACATTCTTAGAGAGACCTCACTGGAATCAGTATAGAGTTCTTGCTTTTATGGAAAGTATTTAAAAGCAGAGACACTGTGGTTAGAACCCTCAGTTTCAACTGCAAGGTCCACAATAGCATAGATGTGTGATGTTGAGCCAATTTCACCACATCTTTAAGTATCATTATCTGAAGAAGTGTGAAAACGGTAGTGAATCTGAAGCTTAATGAGATAATACATGTAAATTTTTCAGTAGTAAGCTCATAGTAGCTCAATAAATATTAGTTTATGCTTTATATTTTCACTGGAACAAAATTAATAGTTTTCTAGTGCAAATTAGATTAAAAGGAATCTATGATTTTATCATTTTGACTGGGAAGAGAATGTACTATCTGGAATGTTAACAAATATGTTTCCAGAGTTCTGTAGTTAGAATGTTTGGCTAGCAAAGGGAGATACTTAGCATTTACTAATATCTTTTGGAAAGCCTGGGAAGGAAGCAATTTGAAAAATGAATTCAAATGACTTAGCTGGAGTTTTGATCCCTAATGATTATAAACATGATTTTGAGGTATTAACTGTTAAAGATAGGGTCACAAGTTAGTAGTAGTAAAATAAATGCTATTTTCCTGAAACAAAATTGTTAGAAGGCATTATCAGCAGTAGGTGCTGATGGCTGAAATGTGAAAATTTGTTTAATCACTAGAATGGCTAAGAGCATCCAAGTTTAAGATGATAGATAGATAGATTTATATTTAATGTAAATGTACATTTATATTAAATATGTATATAATTGTTAAAAGGTTAAAAATTAAAAGAATTTTAAAATAAAATAATTGGGTATTGGAACTTTTAATATTTACCTTACAGAAGAGCAAATTATAAACACCCTGTATTTTTCATTTCTCTGCTTCCATTAGATATTTGGAATATTGACAGGTCAGTGAAGAATTTAACTTCTAATAACCAAATATTTGCAGTGCATCTACCGTGTACCAGGTACCTTATAATGTGCCTTACATAAACCATTCATTTAAGTTTCCCCAAAATCATGGGATATAACTAGAGTTGCACCATTTGACAAATAAGGAACAATGACTCACTGAGATTGAGTAATTTGCGTGAAACTTGGAGCTAAGATGGTAAACTTGGAATCCAGGTCTGAGTCTCAAACTTATGCCCTTATCATAGGTTTGGTATAGTTATTCTAATCAGAAGCAGTAAGACTACAGATATTCACATGACCTGAAAAATTATTCTCAGGTATTCAAGTCCCACTTTTGCATAATGTAACAATTATGACTGATTTTGTTAGAAATATTTTGAAGCTCTTGTGATATTTCACAGTTTTATTACATAAAATACTGACATGAATGCATTTCACAGGTGTTTTCCAAAGAGTTGTAAGTACCTTGCTAGATTCATCTTAACTGTCTTTATATGCTTTTTATGAGGATTCTCAGGAAAAGGGCTCTTTCCCTATGATGCAGAATATGAAAGATCTCTAAAGTGACTTTACTAAGGAGAAAAAAGGACAATAGAATGCTTGAAACAGAGTCCTGGGTTCCCTGCTTCACTGCAAACTGCCCTTTATTTTTATAAGACTATGTTGTGTTTTTTGTTTCTTTTTGTTTCTTTTTGTTTCTTTACAGGAAAGGCCACTGAAAATTTCTGATACTGAACTCTACTCAGGACAATCAGTGTTAAGAGTCCCTGGGAGCTGTATAAATAACTCAAACTACAGAGAAGTTAATTTTGGGTGCCACGGGTGTAGAGGATCTTAGCTGCCTCTCTCATAAGTACAGTCTCTTGTCTCACTTTATGTTCTACTTCTGTTTGAAACTCTGATTAATGTAATATTAGCATTTTTAATTTTAAGAGCAGCATTTTCAGTTCTCTATTAAAAGCTCTATAATTACTAAAATTGGAATCATATGCACCATTCAACATATCAGTCTTGCAAGATTACCTCAGGTGGCTGGCTATTTGCAAGGTAAGTGGTTTAATTGACATGGCAGATTTCCAGGCTATGTAAATACTTTAATATGATAGGAAGACTAGATATATTTGAAGTGCAGACTTTCTGGTTACCAGATATCATAGAAACTATATAGATCTTTTTTATTTAACACATTGGCCTTAGAGAAGCCATTTCATTCACTCTAAAAAAAACCTTTCCTTCCACCTTAACTGAAGTTCACACATTAATAATTCCATGGGTAAAACCTACATGAACTAATAACCAAACATTTTCTGTGGATCTACCATGTGCCAAGTACCATGCAATGTGCCTCACATAAATCATCCCATTTAAGCCTCTCAACAACCATGGAATATAACTCAAATGAGGAAAAATAAGTAAGATTAAGTGTAATTTACTCTCAAAATTAGATTTGTAATTTGAAAATCTGTGATAAGTTCTTAATAATCTTGCATTTAAAATTAAAGACACATAATGAAGTAGGGTAGTTTATTTTGACAAAAAAAGAGGGAGAGAGAGAGAGATGGTTTCAGTAACATGTAATCTAGATTCCACAAATTTAATTAATTCATTCAACTGCTATTTTTTGAGCAAGCAGTTCAAGTCCTTCCTTGGAATACCAGTTTCCCTGGAACTAAGATTATAACTTATTTACACTTAATATTTTGGGGGTCTATCTTCCTTATGTCAGTTTCTTTATCTGATTTACAGCTCTTACTTTTGGAATTTTTGTTATCATTTGCCTCCTTCGAGTGTTTACTCTTGCTTTTGCATTTGACATTTACAGATTTCCTTGTAAATCCCCTCAGATGTGTCTGGTTTTCTGTCTGAGCCCAACAGGCAAGTAGTCAGCAAAAAAAAAAAAAAAAAAAAAAAAAAGTCCCTAATGTTAAAGGAAATGAGTAAAGACAAGCTATTTGTGATCTGACCCTTCCTGCTATGAATGAGAGACCTGAGTCATTCTCATTTGCTCTAGACTGCTGTGTGAAATTCAAACTTTCCCAAAGGAAACAGAAAACCTGCTGCCATGTTCCACCTCACCTCAACTGCTGATGAATGCAGTTATCCCTGTGAATTCCATGCACACTGATTATGTTTACTGCATAACGTGGGGTGGAAGATCTACCATATTAGAAGATGACCATGTGCTTTGGGACAGGTATGTAAATAAGTGTCTGATCACTGGTCCATAATATGAACATGGTGTTCCCTTTTCTCATCTTAAATTCCTTGAAATTATTCATTACACATCTGCCCACTGCTTCATCATAGTGTGAAATAACTTAACTGGAAAAGAGAATTTAATAATAATCAAGCACTTGGAGGTCTGCAGCTTAGCAGTAAAGATGATGTGAAATCTGTTGATAGTAAGTCTGGGTTCCTGAGCTGTGAGGTTAATTTTTTAATAACATTTCTAGTCAAATGGCAACAGAGTTTTCACTTTTTCAGGCTCTGTTTCTTCTGAAAACAACAGTGAAGCATTCCATTCAATCAAATAGAACTTAGAAAGGTATATACTGTGTATACTTCGGTAGTGGATACCCAAAATAATAGCTAATATTAATTCAGGACATTATCTTCCAGGCAACATATTAAGACCTTTTCATGCATCATCACAGCTAAGCAAGCTACTCTTTAGAACGATTAAGTAACTTGCCCAAGTAATATAGCTGAGAAGTGACAGAACCAGGATTTGAATGTAGAACAGTTCCTCTTAAGGATCTGGCTTCTGAACTGCTACTCTAATACTGTTTTCCTAAAAAAAAGCAACCGCTAAGGTTACATTTTCTGCCTACAAGCTCATTTTCAATGAAAGAGACGGATAAATACAGACATACAGAGGCAAGCAAAAACATTAATGAAGATAGCAAATTATAGATGCAAAAAAACTAAAACAAAAGAAGCAAAGCATAATACAAAAGAAATGAAGGAAGGATAACTCTTTATGGGAGAGTAATATTCATTCTGCCTTACATGAGGCCAGGAGAAGTTATTCCACATGCTCCTAGCTCCCTATCATGTTTTTAAGCTATTCATTTTCCTTCATCTTACATGAACCCCTCTTTGTGACAGAAGCTGCCAATTATCTCTCAGAATCTGTTTTTCCTTCTACAGAAATAGATATCTTGATGTTTTATTTTGGCACATGGCTACCTGGAATACCTAAATTTCAATGTGAATCAATCCTGGCTATGGAATGTAAATAGAAGTGTATGTAAAATTTACAGAAATTTTTCTTAATGGGAGGAGTATGCCCCTTCACTTTCCTCCTTTTTGGTAGCTAGGAAGTGGAGCTGAACCCATATCTTAGACCATGAAGTGAACTTGGGAGGAGAGGCTACATTTGGAGGAGCAATAAGATCTGTGAAGTCTGACATGATGGATTGCTCTATTTTCCCTAGAAAGTAGGGCAATCTATTATTACTACCTCTAAAATTTTACCTAAAAGTAAAATAAACTCAATCTTGTTTATTGTAATAACAATAATCAAAATCTTGTAATTTCAGCTTTCTGACTCTCATACTGAACCAAATTCTAACCAATCTACCCTCCTTCTTTGGGGTTCATGAAATCAGGGTTTATTCACTTATCACTCTTCAATGCTAATTAAGTTCTTAATTAGTTCCTTATATTTATTAAGGGCATGGCATCTGGCCCTCATACTTTCTCTCCACCCTAACTCTCACCATCACCATATATAATTTCAATGTTCCTAGACTTGATCTCCTTGGTACAACCCTATTACTTACACTATACTTAAACACTATCTACCTATCTATCTTCCCTAGAACCGTCCTATGAGAAGGACTGAGAATAGCAATAAGCACAAGCAATTAGCACAACCAGTTCTTAGATCTTGGTTTCCTAATACCATTTTCCACTAAAAGCCATGATTACCCTTGAATAAATGGCAAATTTCAAGGCTGTATTAGATAACATGCACCTGTAACATCTTGTGCCAGAAAGCAAGAAAGAGCTCAAAAAATGATGAGGCCATGTCAAAAGAACTTTGAAGCCAGCTTCAATGGGCTTCCCACTGTTAAATGTTCCTTTTTGGGTATCAAAATATAGTCAATCTTCACTATCCACAGATCTCATATCTGTAAATCTGCCTACTCACTAAAATTTATTTGTAACCCCAAAATCAATACTCATGACAGTTTCACAGTGATTCACAGAAATACGAAGAAACACAAAAAATTGTGAGTTGTCTGACATACACATTCCCAGCTGAGGTCAAACATGATGGCACACCGTCTTCTTGTTTCAGCTCTCACACTGTAAAAAAGTGTCCTTTTCACAGTCTATTCAGTGCCATGTTTTTCAGATTTTGTGCTTTTTGTTGTTTAATTTACTGTTTAAAAAGACCCCCAAGTACAGTGCTGGCATGCTGTATAGTACTCCTAGGTACAACAGGATGTGAAATCCCTTAAGAAGAAAATGTTGTGTTAGATAAGTTTTGATCAGGCATGAGTTACAGTAATGTTGGGTGTGAGTTCAATGTTAATGAATCTACAAAATATATTAAGTCCCTTTAAACAAAAACAAAAAAAAACAAGATTATTGATTCACCAGTTGATTAAAATGTTGTAATCAGAGACTCAAAGGGACATAACCTTGTATTTCCCCTAGGAGTAATGCTTAAATATTCACAATTCAGTGTTCATGGTGACATTATGGAACATAGAACTACCACAGATAATGAGAATTAATTATAAATAATAATAGCAATACATTGTAACCTGTTGAATAAAATAGAAAACCATAAATCCATATAAATATAATTAAATAAATTAATTGGAAGTTTGATGAAAAGGGGGATATTTTCATAGTCTCTACCAGAGATTGTTTTCTACCAGATATTTATTGATTGAAAGTAGGCACAACCTGGTAGGATGCATGAGAATGTGGCATCTCTTTTGTCATATTCCTATAAAAGTTGCATATTCTGTCTAATCATGAGGAAACAGCAGTCAAGCCCCAAAGTATCAAGGTTATAAAATCAAGGAAAGACTGAGGAACTCTTCCAGAATGAACACTAAGATGACATGACAATTTCATGCAGCACAAAATTCTGGACTCGGTCACTTTGCTATAAAAACACTATTGGGACAATCAGCAAAACTTGAATGGAGTCTGGGGATTAGATGGTAGTAATGTATCAGTTCTGATTACCTGATTTTTGTCTGCATGTGGTTGTATAGGAGGACTTCTTGTTTATACTAGTCAGGAGTGATTAGAGCATCCAGTTGGCAATTTACTCTCAGATGGTTCAGAAGAAAAAACTAATTTGTACTGTACTTCCAATTTATCTTTAAGTTTGTGATGTTTTCAAAATTAAAGTGTTTTCAAAAATAGACATTGGTTTAAGTTGTTAAAAAACTACATATGCTATGTCTTCTACCAAAAAAAAAAATACTACACCATTGTCCATTTTGTCTTTAGTAGGTCAAGGAGCTTTACAGTCTGATGAATACCACATGTTTTTTTCAGGCTAATGTGATCATGTAAATTAATTTATACTGAATAGCATGATAATGTGCCCAATGCCATATAGCAGTTGGTTGGTCTATGATCCCCCACTTCATAGGCCATTTCTGAGACCCTTTCCTTTCACCTTTTAGCCTCCTTTTTTATGTCTCGGTACTTTTATTTGAAGTGTATTCTTCATTCATCTGAGAGGGACGTTTCTATAGAAAATTCTGAAATATATTAGTGCCACATGGAATAAGAGAAATTCAGTGCTTCCCTGATACAAAGCTTTCAGTAGCAGCCCCAGCCTTTTTTTTCAATTTGTACCTATGAATCCCAAATTCGTAGGCTTAGTGATCAAATTTCTTAACTCTCTACTTTCTTCACTGGACAATTCAATATAAACACTCAGTAGTCAATCTACATGCTCACAGTAGTGTCTAACTTCTGTATCTTAGGCATATGGGCTTTGCTCCCAGGGGTCACTTGCAAACAGGATCCACATAAAGGTAAAAACATTCATGTCAACTAGGTTATTATTAGTGCTCCATTTTGAAATAAGAATCCTATGCTAATTTATTTGAAAATCATACCATCCCCAAAACATTTATTCAGACACATTCCCCAAAGAATTTTTTTTCATTAACCAGGAAATATAAATGGCATTTGTATCAAGTGTAATCATAGAATCTCTGTCAGTTGGGCATCAGAATTTAAATCTTAAAAAACGCAGGTGACTGATGTTAGGAGTGACACATTTCTCAGGTCTTTTGATTCTTTCACATTCTTGTCTAGTGGATTTATTTCTCTCTATTCATTTTTGCCATAGGAATGCAATTTTCAAGGTCCTGAATTTCTTTTTCATGCACAGCGATTGCTATTCTTAGTCCTAAAGGATTGTTCAGTGAAATACTATTTGATTTCGGTGCTCCTTTTGTCACTGAACCTAATATGTATGACTAATTTTACTGTTTACTTAAAAAAAATTATGCTACAAAAAAAATTAGAGTGGCATATATTGAACTCTAAATAAAAGAATTACCATCATGTATAGTATAGCCACAGCCTGCTATATTTTGAAGGCTTGTATTTAAGTTATAGGAATATAGCTTAATGTTTCTCAGTTTGGGCTGCAGTTGAAAATTCCTTTAGGGTGCCTGTCCAGCTCACAGTGACCCCTTTTTCTGATAGATGTGTCTTCATATGTGATTGTGCTTATCATTTATTGCCAGTGGAGCAAACTGGACCTAAATTTAGCTAAACCTATTCTTTCTCTTATAAATTTTGGAATTGCAACTGAGAAAAAAATGGCAGTCTTGGCTGGACTCATACCTGGGGGAGAAACTTGACAAATGCAGAGTGTCTGTATAAACAAAAAAAATCAGAGAAATCAAATTTATGGAGAATAAAGCTGATATTCAGTGAGATTCAGAGGCAGAGGATAGGAACAGAGCAGAGCCTCCCAGAATCCTGACAGATAGTTGTGCTTGGATTCTACAAGATTCCCAGGATCTTTTTCTCTTTTTTTGGCATAAGCCAGTTCAATTTTTTTCTCTACTATTTTTAAACATGGGGACTAGAAATCAAATTATTTATAGCCCTTGAACTTCAGATCAAATGGTGATATCAGAGAAGTAAAAACTCCGTGAAAAAAGATTCAGTTAAACCAAATCCCTGGCCACCCAAGCCTAGTCCATGAAGTCTGCTGTAATATTAAGAAGGGCATTAAGACTTCAGCATTAAAAGGCTGTGTGATGAAGGGAAGGAGTATAAGAAAAATGGTTCTTACTCAGTTGTTCACAATAGATATCACAACTCACAACATTTCACCATAAGAGAAAAAAAAGCCCACATTTCTAAGATGACTACACACACACACCAAACACACACCCACACACACGTATTAATCATAAGAATACACTGTATATTATGTACATATCTATATATATAGTCTGTATAGTATTTATGTACGTATATAGGTATATATAGAAAGTATATATATACATGTTGTCATCTTAGAATATGTAAGTCTATATACATACATATTCTTGGAATATATGTATTTATACACATTTTATAAGATATTTATAACTATATATTTATAATTATTGTGACCATAGGGCTTGGTTTGTCCAAAACCATATCAGTTTATGCCACTGTCTAGCATAATTTCAAATAGCATGCCATGAACCCATAAGAGTTTTGGATGATGAATGTTATAGTCATCCAAGTTCACATTCATTTTAAATTGCACAAACATAATATAGTTAGGAGTAAATTGTTATGTTGCACATTTAAAACAAAAATAAATCAATTAGTAGTTTAAATTTGTAATAATTCTGAGTAGCACAAATTTTATGATTCCCAAAGTTATAAGAACTGGAGTCTCTCATATCTTCCAAGTTCCTTCATAGTCTCTCCATGAGGTCCCATAAGGACTCTTAAAATACAAAGAGTTAATCTCCAAAGATATTCATCCGAAGGTATACACAAATTACAAGATGCCAGTTATAAGTCCTGTGGCATTAGACTAAGACTGGTTCAGTAAGAGATGATGCACCAACTAGCCATATTATGAGGAATATGGTTTCCTAGATGATTGGTTTCAAAGATTTCAAATTTCAGAAGAATTTTTGTGTGAAATTTCTAAGTAAAAGAAATTGTACATTTACACAGAGTTGCCAAGTTTTGATTTTGCCAAGAAAGGACTTCACAAAAATAAATACCACCTCCTTTACCTCTTGTTATAACAGGATAGGTATTTTCAACTCAAAACAAGAAAAATAAATCATTTATCTCAACAAAAGCACACTGACATACAAAGAATAATGATAGAAGTAAAAATCGTTTTTTTCAAATTTCAAATCTAAAATAAATTACAATATAATGATTTTATATGATATGATACATAACTTGTCTTGACGTAAAGTTGCCTGACTACATTTAGCAGCAGCATAAAGTGGTACTTAGACGACAAAGTTGCTCACAGTTTATTTATTACATCATCAAATTTTGAGTTTTAAAGTGGTACATGTATTGACAAAACATTAAGCACAAGTCACCTCTATTTATAACAATTTAGGAAAATCTGGTAAACTGTACTAGTTTATTCCATCAATTAAACGGTAAAACTAAAACACTGTCGTAATTAATGAAGCTTTAAATAAACTCTTGAAATCAGGTAGTGTAAGTGCTTCATATTTGTTCTTTTTCAAAATTATTTTGATCATTAAACTTCCTTTGCATCTCCATATACATTTTAGAATTTTTTTTAATTTCCACAAAAAAAATCTGCTGGGATTTTAATTAGTATTGCAATGAATGTATAGATCAATTTGGAAAGAACTGCCATAATAACAATACTGAATTTTCAGAATTATGAACATAATGTACTTTTCTATTTCTTAGGCTTTTTAAATTTCTCTCAGACCTACTTTATAGTTTATAGCAATCAGATTTGTATATATTTTGTCAAATTCACCTCTGAATGTTTCATATTCTTTGTGCTACTATAAATTGTATTATTAATTTAATTTTAATTTCTGTTTATAGCTATAGTTTTTATTTGTAGAACTTGTATTCTACAAATGTGCTGAACTCATTTATTGGTTTTAGTACCTTTTTTCTAGAACCCTCAGGATTTTCTAAATTGATAATCATGTCATTTTTAATAAAGAGAGTTTTACATCTTCATGCCCAAACTTTATGCCTCTTGTTACTTTTTCTTGCCTTATTATCCTAACAGAGATGTAGAAGTAAAAAGGAGCTCCAGATTGGGGCAGAGAAGAATTCTTGAGTTCTGATTAGATTAGAACTGAGCACTAATTAGATTGGGCTGAGCACTAATCTATGCTAAAGTATTAGGAAACTACATTGGACCAGGAAAAGAACAAACAAAGAGAAATAAGCAGAATAATCCTTTGGGCTCACACAGCTCTGTTTACATCAGCCAAAGTGGAAAGACTTCCTAATACAGGGGACACTGGGTAGAGTCCTCAAAATGTAATGGCATTAAATGTGAGCCGAAATTAACCTTAGAACAAAGCCTCCTATGGACTTGCCCCAACAGTCTTAAAACCAAGACTCAAAAGGATCAAAGTAATTCCATGTAATTAACTACAATCTAAAACAAATTCAACAGTATTTAAAGGAATATCTCAACATCCAATAATGTATAGTTCATATTATCTAGTATGTGATAAAAATCACTAGGCATGTAAAGGAGTGGGAAAATATGATTCAAAATCATAGGGAAAGTCAAACAATTTAAACAGTCCCAGGAATTTCACATAAGGTAAAATTAACAGAAACAGTTATTAAAACATCTATTAAAAATAAATTTAACATATTCAAGATGACAGATGAAAATATGAACATGATGAAAAGAAAAACTGAAGATTTAAGAGCCCCAAATAGACCTTTCAAAGATGAAAAATATAATGATGAAAAATATAATAACTAAAGAGAAAATACATGGGGCATGATTTACAAATCAGAGACTTGAAAGAAAGGATATCAGTGAATATGAAGGTATATTAAAAGAAATGATCCAAAATTTAAAACACAGAGGAAAAATTAAAATACTGGAAAAAATGAACAGAATATTAACAACATGTGGGTAAGTATCAAGTTGTATAACAGATGTATAATTGGAGGAACAAAAGGATAGTAAAGGGGAAGGACAGAAGAAAGCATTTGAAGAGATAATGTAAAAAATTTGCCAAATTGTAAGAAAATTAAAAAGATACCCAAGAAACTCAGGCAGAAGAAATATTTTTTAAAATCGTATTTTTCTCTTACATTCCCACTTTTGGTAATATTGTTGTTTATTTTTTCACATGCTATAAATTCCATAGTACTTTGTTTTTATTTCAGACAGAAAATTATCTTTTAAAAATTAAAAAAAACAATAAATATAATAAACATATTTACCTGCATAGTTACCATTTCTCACACTTTGCCTTCCTTTTTGAAGACATTGTCTAGTTTGACAAATTTACTTTTTATCTTGGCACTTTAAAGATGGCCTTCCCATTGTCTTGTACCTTGCATTGCTTTTATAATAAACCAATGTAATTACTTATCAGTGTTCTATTGATTGGTGTTTTTCTCTTGATCGTAGTTAATTACATGTCTTTTTTTTAAGATTTTCTTTTAATATCTTGTTTTCAACAATTTGACTACAAGGTGTCTAGGTGTGGGTACCTTTATGTTTATTCTGTTCAGTATTCCTTGAGCTTCTTAGCTTGAAGGGTTAATATTTATCATAAAATTTGAAATATTCCTCAGCCATTATTTCTTCAAAATTTTCCTTCCCCAATTTCTCCTCTATTTCTCGGATTTCAAATGCACACATGTTGGAAGA
This sequence comes from Grampus griseus, assembly GCF_964374135.1. NCBI lineage: Eukaryota > Metazoa > Chordata > Mammalia > Artiodactyla > Delphinidae > Grampus > Grampus griseus. The sequence goes on along the minus strand of NC_139000.1, from coordinate 70,839,890 downwards.
ATTGATTTTTCTTTTTTACAAATCACTGAGGCTTAGTTCATTTTTACAAGCTTTTTTTTCAGTTCTAGAATTTTAATTCTTTTTTACAGTTTTTATTGCTGTCTGCAATTACCCATCTGTTCATTTATTATGTCTATTTTCCCTTGTATCATTAAAATATTTTAAATAAGCACTTTAAAGTCCATTTCTGCTAACATTAACATTTCTGTTATCCTATTTTATTTATTTTTCTTGGCTTGGATCATATTTCTTGAGTAACATTTTACACAGGTATAACAATTTTTACTGCATTCCAGACACTGTGAATGATACATTGATGAGTGTGGAGTTTTGCTGTTTTCTTTTTTTAAGTTTTGAGTTTTGTTTTTGAGGGCAGTTAATTTACCATCAGATCAATTTGTTTTTAACTTTTTGAGGTTTTAGTGTGACGCACACTCTAGGGCTTGAGTAACTCTATTCATAATACATATCTTTTCAGAGGTCTGAACCAAATGCCAAGGTCTCTCCTTGCTGGCTGGTCAGACCTCCTACATTTTCCAGTACTGTGGTAGCACTGGAATTTCTGTTTATCTAATAATTCCACTAGTTCTTCTCCACCATGCTTTACAAAAATTTTGTTTGTATATGTGACCTTAGTGTTCATCCAAAGGATTAATGCTACTGCCATGACAATTTTTGGACCTCTTTCTCTGTGTACCTGACTTTTCTGGGACTCTACCCACACCAAAGTGAGCTCCTTCAGCACCTACAAATTCATATTTCTAACTTCTCTGTTCAGTGAGACCACCAAAATGTACTCCCCTACACTGTGGTCCAAAATGTACCTCCAGGGTGAATTCCCATGTGATCATGTCTATCACCCTTTTCTTAGGAATCATAGTCCTCCACTGCCTATTGTAAAATGCGTGAAACTCAAGCGTCTTATAGTTTTTCCAGTTTTATACAGATGTTTATGTCAGGAAGGCTAGACTAGTGTCCATTATTTCAGGATGGTCAGAGCAGAAGTCCACCTAAAGGCAATTTAAAATCGTGGGATAGATGGCTTGTTTTCTTCTCATTTCCAAATTGAATTCCAACTTAATCTCCACAATAAGACTGATTGTTACCTTTTTCAAGCAAAGAAGATTTAAAAGAAATTATTTCAAAGGGTATTTTATACAAGCCCTAATCTTACATGATACTTTATCTTCAATCTCCCTACAGCTGCTAGTGCTGATGTTAACTTCAGTTAGAGAATTTGGCTTTTCAACAACCTCTCAGTCAATGTGAATTTCAGAATGCAGACTGAAAAAACTGCTCTTAGAAATGCTACATTTTCTTTTCTTTTCTTATCACTTTCAGATAGAGCGTATTTCAAAGCAAGCTCATTTCATGTAATTGCAAAGGCCTAGAAGAAGGATGAGTTTAAATCACAGTTGTTCAGACTTCTGGCTGTGTGATCCTCTTGGTTCCATTCTTCTTCTATGTGTCAGCATCACTGCCTAGTTGACTTCCTTTACAGTGACAACAAGACTGCAGCATTTGTAAGTTTTACTTCTATATACCACACCATACTAGAAGGAGAAAAGTTATTTGTGTAACAGAATTTCCATAAAAATTATTGAAATGGAACCCAATGATTGGCTTAATCTAGATCATATGCTCCATCATTAACCGAAATAGATTCCCAAATGAGGCTGAGTGCTCTGGAAAACAGAACAGCAGCTGAATGCTTAGGAGGCAACTGTTTATTACAGTTGTAGTCTGATTTTGTTTAATGTTATATCATAAGCATTTTTCCAGTGTTCAAAATTTTTGGTTATCATATTGATACAATAAACTATCCTTCATAAATTCCTCTACTCTTGTGAAAACTAAATTATTTTCTTGAAGCTTCTTTTTTTTTTATCCTGACCATGTCACTATGAAAGAGGTTAAAGGAAGATATTATTAACTCCCCCTCCCAATTTACAGATAAAATAATTATGTCATAATATGTTTAAATGGTTAGGCCAAATTCATGGAGAGACCAAATTAGTAGAATGCCAGTTATCACACCAAAATTTCATGCATCAAACTATCTCCACTCTAACACAGCTATCTATTTTATGGAAAAGAGAGATAAATTCATAATTTTAGTCAGATTAGTTAAATTCCAAATAACGTAAAGAGTTTCAGATTTTTTCAAATGAATGAAGATATTATTAATCAGTCAAAGGGCACATAATAAAAATTCATTTGTAAAGATTAATTTATACTTTAAAATGTATTATACTACAAAGATATAAAATGATTTGTCCTATTGTTCCATTAATCATTACCTATATATTATTATATTCTATCAGATATGCATCACTCATTCCTCTGAAATTCTTTCTGTATCACTAATTTGATACTCAGTACTACTTCCCTCCCTGGCCTCTTCTTTACTCTCTCCTTCCCTTTTCTCTTTCCTCCTCTCATCCCCACCTAGTACCTCACTGCCTCAAAGACATAATAAAGACATAATAAACAGGTGAGAGAGAAAGAGTGGAGCACTAACAATTCATAAAATCCAATCACAACATCAAGTAAAAGTATTACTATAATTATATCCCAACCATAACCATATCTAATTTTTTGCCAGAACACGTCACCGCATACTACAATATTCTATCTCAGTTACATACATACGTCTTACATAAGTTTCATCACCTTATCCTCGAACTTATTCCTAAAAGTCAAGGAAACAATAAATCAGATAGTTTATACAAAGTACTTAGTACAATGCTTGGACAAAATAACTACCTTATGAATATTACCTATCTTCAATAAGTGTTATAAGAAAACTATATACTTCGTAACTAATTATACCTGAAACAATCAAAAAAAGGTGGAATAGAAATTTCAACCAGAAAAACCTCACCCAATGAAAAGCTATACTGCGTCCTATTCTTAAGTGCTACATGGTCATTTTGGCTTGTGGATGGCACTATTCCTCACAGAAATTTTGTTTTTCCCTTTGTACTACCCTTTTCAGGAATCAGGGCTATCCCCGTTTAGGCATTTCAGGGGAAAAAAAATCCAGTGAGTCCTATGATTGGAACTCTGTGAGATACAACTGAGGAATCTGAATTGTGTACAAGAAAGAGATTTGGTGATTAGAGGAGTTTGAGAAGTAATATTCCTAAACTATAATCAGCATTTTAAAAGAATGAGGTTCTACTGGTCTTTTTGAGCTGTTTGATTCATCCTATTACTTTATTCAAAGTTAAGAACTGCTGAAATTGCACACGATGAAATGTTTTGCATGAGGCCAAAGACTTGGTAACCTTAAGTAAGATTAAAGAGCTTTTCTCTGGAGGATCAAGTTAGACATACCCTGAAGTGTTTTCCTGGTCCTCTGACCTGAGACAGAGCACTCTAGCTCAGCCTCCCACTGGGCTGCTGGTTACCACCCCTCACTGTGGGGCAGAATTAATTAGTGTCTCAGAAGCTCTTCCAAACTACTGTCCAAAGGACATACATAACAGTGGCCCCTCAAGCATAATCATCCTGTCAACCTTTTACCACCCCACAGCCCGGTTACACAGCTGATGTTTTAACACTTATAGTCCTGCAGTAAATTTAGCACAGCAACATGCCAAGTGTCATTATTCTCCAGAGAGACCATATTTAATATTTTCCTTTGCAGATTAGCGGCACTAAATTTACTACTTCCTTCTTGCTATTCAGTATAGCCTTGTATTTGGCATGCGACCTTAATAGAAATGTTTTCCTAAGCATTCGAAACACAAACAGCATCGAAACAATTTCCAGGCAGGGCACCAAATGAGTGTCAGTCGGAACAGGGAATCACAGCTGCAAAGGGACTGAAGACTACTGCACGTACACCATCCATCATGTTTCTGTCTGAGGCACAGAAGTAAGGAGAGTTTGTCGCCTCTGCTGTTCCTGGGAGTGTAGAGCCTATCAATCTAGCCATTTCAGCCATGTCTGCTAAGCCTTTCACTCTCCACTCACGCTGAAGATCTGGAGCCTTTCTGCAGATGATCCCTGCCCTTCCATCTGCTTTGGCATCTGTGCTAGGAGCAGAAGCAAAGCTTCACAGCTGTGGTTTCCCTTGCCCAAACCTCCAGGACCAACTCTGCAGATGTTCTAAGCACAATATAATTGGGATATTCTTTCAACCGCTGCTCACATATTCCTTTGAGTAATGCAGAGAACAAAATAAAACCTATCAGAAGTAATCATGAAGAAAAAGGTTTCTCCTCTCTATCCAAAGAGCCACAACAAATTACCAAGGCAAACAATTTACCAAGATTTCTGCTAAGGATGATTCAAATCACTGATAGTCTCCTGTGGAATGAGTAGGAAGAAACACTCTACAGTACTGAAGATACGAAAATATCTAAATCAGAGCAACTCAATTTACAACTGTTTTATTCTATAATTTGTTGTGTGTGTGTGTGCATGTTTACAGAAATATACATGCTTATTTTAGAAACTTGGAAAAATATGGACAACTATTTAAAATAGGGATTGGAAAATTATAGCTTGTGGGACAAATTTAACCCACTGCCCACTTTGATAAGTTTTACTGGAGAACAGTCATGCCCATTTGTTTACCTATTGTCCATGTCTGTTTTCTTGCTACAATCAGAGGGTTACTTAGTTGTAATAGAGACAGGATGGCCATCAAAGGCTATAATATTTATTATCTGGCCCTTTAGAAGAAAAAATATTCTCTATAATCTGATAACTCAGATATAACCACAGTTACATTTTTACATAATGATTTGTCTTTTTAGGCCTTTAAGGAAGGGAAACACACCCTTCTCTGAATCCACATTTTAATTCCTCCTTAAGAAGAAGAAATAAAAGCAATTATACCCCAATAAAGATGTTTTAAAAAAATAAATAAATAATCAGATCCTAAAAACAGATCTATGTTTCCTAGTGAATAAAAAGCCAGCAAATTCAACCACTGCACCACCAGGGAAGCCCCAAATAAAGATGTTTAAAAAAAAAAAAAAAGCCAGCAAATAGCAGCAGAATCAATCTTCCTTCTTCACACGGGTACCATCTTCTCCGCTGTTTCCTGTCTTCCTTGGAGACTGTCCAACAGTAAAGTCTAGATTTGGACTGAGGCAGAGAGTGAAAGCCTCTTAGGCTTTCAGCCTAAGTAGTTTACTTTGGCCTAGGCTAATAAAGAACACTTTATCTTGGAGCTGTGGACCCAAACCTAACGTCACAGTTTAAATTCAAAGAATCAACTCAACCGTGCAGAAACTTTTTCTGGTTTTTTTCCTAATACATAGTATCAATTTTTTCAAAAATCCTCCACACCCTTATGATACATGCACCTTGAAGTTAGCAATTAGTAATATGTAAGTTCCAATAATTTTGATTTTTTTTTTTTGCAGTACATGGGCCTCTCACTGTTGCGGCCTCTTCCGTTGCAGAGCACAGGCTCCGGACGCGCAGACTCAGCGGCCATGGCTCACGGGCCTAGCCGCTCCGCGGCATGTGGGATCTTCCCAGACCGGGGCACGAACCCGTGTCCCCTGCATCGGCAGGCGGACTCTCAACCACTGTGCCACCAGGGAAGCCCTATAGAACTTTTTCATTAAAGCTTTTGAATTAAAATAAGGTAAATAAAAGAGATTAAAGAATATTTTTAAAACAGTGAAAATAATAACATTTAAAAATTAAAAGATGGACTTTATTATAAAAACATTTATCTTTAGAGGAAGAAATAAAATATTAGAGCTTTAAGCGTAGTAGAGGAAAGAGGAAGAGTGATCATTCCTTCCCACACCAACAACCCTCTAGCCTTCTCCCACTTCACTTGGAATAATTCTCCATGCATGCAAAGGACAAAATGGAACTGCCACAGTAATGGTCTGAGCACTATTAATGTGGTCTCCCTTCAAGCATGGCTCAGGTCTTACCCATGCCTAAGGTTTCCTTAGTCAGGAATCACCTGGTTGCATGGAAAAGAAACACAGCTATACCAGATAAGTAAAATGAGGGGAGGTAGGGTGTGGTTGGAATATTGCAGGAAAATCTCAATGAATCCCAGAAAGAGGGACAGAACTAAGAATTGGAAATTAGCTGGAACCGAAGTAGCAACTCTCTGGGTCTGTATGCCCTTTCTTTTTTCCTGCTTTTCTCTACATGTCTCTGCTTTATTCTCTTTTTCTCTGCAGACCGGCTTTTTCTGATCTACTTCCTTATAGCCACCAGACTGTGTCAGCCCTGGCTCATTTAAGTGCCCTAAAAAGAATGAGCAGAGTAACCGTGCCTCAGATCCAAATTCCTGGGAGGGAGAGTCTAATTGACTGCTTGCAAGCCAAAGGGTAATCTCCTGCTGGATTAGCTGTGGTCAGGGACTCTAAGTCACTTAGTACCAGTGTTGTCCCTCCGCAGGCTATCAGGACAATTTGAGCTGGGCTGAAAATTGACCTAGTTTTTACTACAGGCTGTAGGTAAAAGAGCACCATAGATTCCACCAGGTTAGCCAGGGCCTCCATAAACCCAGCTCCAAGAGGATCAGAACCTTACCCAACTCCATCTGTGTGCACAGATTAAAGTGTTAAATCTAGCCTTGTTCCCAGAATATTGACTGATTGAAGAACTATATACTGTGACCAAAAAACTGTTTTCTGAAGACTCTATCCAATAAATACTTAATTTTTGACATCTTATAGCATGGGGTTAGAGTGCTACTTATATCAGTAAACATCTGGATAGCAGGCCTTAATTTCTGTTGCCAGGCTTACTTTACCCATGATGCCAATTCCCTCAATTAACTCCATGAAAAACAACATAATTTTTTTTAAAAACCTCCAAATAATCAGAAATCAAGGATTATCACCATTGTCACATTATAATTCTGATACAAACTTTCTTAAGAATTTACTATATCTCTTCCTCTTCTTATTCCCTCTTCCCTTTCATTCTCTCGTCTCCCTTCCCTCCCCTTCATGAACAATTCAGTCCAAAAGCTATTTAGTGGAACCAAGCAAGGTAGGCATCCACATGCTGAAAGAGAAGTGTTAGCAGCCTGACATGGTATGCTGGAACAAAAGAGGGATGGCTATGTGCAAGAGAATGGCCCAGAACCAAGAAGAGAAAGGAGGGCATCCTAGGGTGAAGCTTAAGTAAGGTGAGGAGGGTATCCACTCAAAGGACAGTGGTGAAAATGGCCTGGTGTTCAGAGCCTTTTCAGGTGGAAGACAGTGTATGTTCAAGTGGAATGGTGCTGTAGGGATATTGTGCAGATCTCAAAGCCCAAGCAAGGTAAGGAGGGCATCTAGATGCAAGGTGAAGTAGACAAAGTATTAGCAATGGCAATTTGGATAAATCCTTGAATAAGTAACCAAAATGAGGAATGCATCAAGTAACTATATTGAGGATAATGGGAACCAATTTTCTCACTGTCAGAGAAGAAAGGAAAACTAGAATAAACATTGTGGTATCGGATTTAAATTGCAGATATGGGAGTTAACATGTGGTTTAAAATATAGAGATAGAGATATATAAAGATATATGTGGATAAATAATTTATAGTTAGATAAATAAATATCTGTAAGTATAAATGTAATAGTCTCTGTTCTATTGAAACGGACAAACAGCAGTACCCTCAAGAAGGAAGTATACCTAATTAACAGATTTGGATTTCTAAAATCTATTCTACACTATAAGAACCATGGATCCCTGGAAAAATAGCTGATTCCAGGATGGGAGCAAGCAAATATAAGATAACTCTGAACTATCATTCTTCTGTACCAGAAAGTAAGGAAGTGTTCAAATAATGATGAAGACAAGTCAAAGTATACAGAACCCAGATTGAAGAAGCTCCTATTTGAACAAATAGGAGCAATGTAAGCATCAATAAAAATCATCACAGATTATAAACCATTGGATGAAACAGTATCCCATAAAATCCATAGTAGTATAAAAGCATAAAAGAATATACTGAAATTTGGTGAGAACCAGAATTTTACATAGCCTCAAAGTACTTCTTCACAAACTATCTAGTAATGACAAACAGCAAAATGGTAAATTTACAGTGGAAATTCTTTCAGATCCCATCCTAATCTAGTAATCAAAATGAACATCACATGCGATGGGACAAATAGAAAATGAGTTCCACACGATGGGATGAAAAGAACATAGCATTACTTCAATGATATTCCTGCCAAAGACAGATACTCTAAATCTAATTCATGAGAACACATCATAAATCCAAATTGTGGCATATTCTACAAAACAAATGTCCTGTAATCTTCAAAATCAGGAAAATTAAGGAACGTATGAAAAAGAGTTCCAGATCTAAAGAGACTAAATAACAAGACAATTAAATACAAGTGTTTTATTGTTGTTACTATTATAAAGGATATTATTGGAGCAACAGGTAAAACTTGAATGGGAGATAGGATTTCAGTAATAAATAAATGCTAATTTTCTGATTTTGATCACTGTATTGTGGTTAGGTAGGAAAATATCTACTGGGAGATATGAATATCTTTAAGCTCCCAGCATTGCACAGATCTAAGAAGCAGGAAATTAGACACAACAGAAACAAAATACACATAAACAGTAATGAAGTCTGTATTCCAAGTATTAACTAAATACAGAATTAAAATTCTGTGCAATTAATAAAAGAAAGCATTTATTAGGCACTTTTAATACAAGGTACCATAGTATATTTATTATACATTCTCCCAATTTTTAAAAAAACAGCAAAGAAAGATTACAATTTTCTTCATTTTCCACATTAAAAAACTGGGTCATAGAATGGTTACTTGCCCAAGATTATATCACTTATAAATGTTAAAGCCAGTGATGGCTAGTAAATGTTTAACAACCGGTTCCCTAGAGGAAAAAAAATCACTCTGCTTTGTACCATTTGCCAATTTCTGTCTTGTAAATACTCCCCCCAACACTAATTTCAAGCTACCAACAAACATAATACCGCTGAGCAGAGTTAGGAAGAGATGCACACAGGCTCCTCTTGCAAGACAACGCAAGACAACGCAAGCCAAAGCAAGCCAGCTTTCAGGAAAGCTCTGGTAAAGGCTACAATCTGAAAATTGTCAGTTGAAGTTCAGAGACCACCATGGCATAATGCCTACATTTAAATCTTAAACTAAAGAAGAAGAATCATTTCAATATAAAGCAGGTATGTATTTTTAAAAGATAAATAAAAAGAAGACCTAAACTGACCAGAATACTTGGTTAGAGATTTTACCAATCATTAGTGAAAAGGAATGAAAAATTAATTAAAAACTCACTATACATGATTTCTCACACTCACAATTATATACATTAAATGTTATATGTTATATGAATATGTGATATTTGCTACTGTGTGTGTACATATAAACATTACTGTATATACATATATATGACATTGGTTATTTTATGAGATTTGTTGATGATAGATATATACAAATAAAGAGATTAGATGTAGATAGAGATAAAAATGAGATCAGTGCATTTTATGTTATACATTATAGATGATATTAAATTATATATTGTATGCATAATATATAATAGACATATGAGATTGTTTGGCATACCTCCCATCCAATCTGTGGTAGTTATTTTATCAATAGCTGGGACTTTTCTGGATGTTTCTGTGCAGGTGTTTTTTTTAATTTGGTTTTGTTTTTGTATCTTTATTGAAGTATAATTGCTTAACAATGTTGTGTTAATTTCTGTTGTACAACAAAGTGAATCAGCTATATGTATACATAGCTCCCCATATCCCCTCCCTCCGGAGCCTCCCTCCCATCCTCCCTATCCCACCCCTGTAGGTTGTCACAAAGCATCGAGTTGACCTCCCTGTGCTATGCAGCAGCATCCCACTAGCCATCCATTTTAGATTTGGTACTGTATATATGTCAATGCTACTCTCTCACTTCATCCCAGCTTCCCCTTCCTCTCTGTGTCCTCAAGTTCGTTATCTACATCTGTGTCTTTATTCCTGCCCTGCCACTAGGTTCATCAGTACCGATTTTTTAGATTCCACATATAGTGCGTTAGCATATGGTATTTGTTTTTCTCTTTCTGACTTACTTCACTCTGTATGACAGACTCTAGGTCCATCCACCTCACTACAAATAACTCAATTTCGTTTCTTTTTATGGCTGAGTAATATTCCATTGTATATATGTGCCACATCTTTTTTATCCATTCATCTTCTGATGGACACTTAGGATGCTTCCATGTCCTGGCAATTGTAAATAGTGCTCCAATGAACATTGTGGTACATGTCTCTTTTTGAATTATGGTTTTCTCAGGGTATATGACCAGTAGTGGGATTGCTGGGTCATATGGTAATTCTATTTAAGGAACCTCCATACTGTTCTCCACAGTGGCTGTATCAATTTACCTTCTCAGCAACAGTGCAAGAGGGTTCCCTTTTCTCCACACCCTTTCCAGCATTTACTGTTTGTAGATTTTTTGATGATGGCCATTCTGACAGGTGTCAGGTGATACCTCATTGTAGTTTTGATTTGCATTTCTCTAATGATTAGTGATGCTGAGCATCTTTCCATGTGTTTGTTGGCATTCAGTAAGTCTTCTTTGGAGAAATGTCTATTTAGGTTTTCGATCCATTTTTGGACTGGGTTGTTTGTTTTATTGATATTGAGCGCATGAGCTGCTTGTATATTTTGGAGATTAACCCTTTGTCAATTGCTTCATTTGCAAATATTTTCTCCCATTGTGAAAGTTGTCTTTTCATCTTCTTTACAGTTTCCATTGCTGTGAAAAAGCTTTTAAGTTTCATTAGGTCCCATTTGTTTGTTTTTATTTCCATTTCTCTAGGAGGTGGGTCAAAAAGGATATTGCTGTGATTTATGTCAAAGAGTGTTCTGCCTATGTTTTCCTCTAAGAGTTTTATAGTGTCTGGCCTTAAATTTAGGTCTTTAATCCATTTTGAGTTTATTTTTGTGTATGGTGTTAGCAAGTGTTCTACTTTCATTCTTTTACACGCAGCTGTACAGTTTTCTCAGCACCATTTATTGAAAAGGCTGTCTTTCCTCCATTGTATATTCTGGCTTCCTTTGTCAAAGATAAGGTGAACATATGTGCGTGGATTTATCTCTGGGCTTTCTATCCTGTTCCACTGATCTATATTTCTGATTTTGTGCCAGTACCATACTGTCTTGATTACTGTAGCTTTGTAGTATAGTCTAAAGTAAGGGAGTCTGATTCCTCCAGATCCATTTTTCTTTCTCAAGATTGTTTTGGCTATTCGGGGTCTTTTGTGTTTCAATACAAATTGTAAAATTTTTTGTTCTACTTCTGTGAAAAGTGCCTCTGGTAATTTGATAGGGATTGCCTTGAATGTGTAGATTGCTTTGGGTAGTATAGTCACTTTCACAATGTTGATTCTTCCAATCCAAGAACATGGTATATCTTTCCATCTGTTTGTATCATCTTTGATTTCTTTCATCAGTGTCTTATAGTTTTCTGCATACAGGTCTTTTGCCTCCTTAGGTAGGTTTATTCCTAGGTATTTTATTCTTTTTGTTGCAATGGTAAATGGGAGTCTTTCCTTGATTTCTCGTTCTGATTTTTCCTTGTTAGTGTGTAGGAATGCAAGAGATTTCTGTGCATTAATTTTGTATCCTGCTACTTTACCAAATTCATTGATTAGCTCTAGTAGTTTTCTGGTGGCATCTTTAGGATTTTCTATGTATAGTATCATATCATCTGCAAACATTGACAGTTTTAGTTCTTCTTTTCCCATTTGGATTCCTTTTATTTTTTTCTTCTCTGATTGCCGTTGCTAAAACCTCCAAAACTATGTTGAATAATAGTGGTGAGAGTGGGCACCCTTGTCTTGCTCCTTATCTTAGAGGAAATGCTTTCAGTTTTTCACCATTGAATATGATGTTGCCTGTGGGTTTGTCATATAGGGCTTTTATTATGTTGAGGTAGGTTCCCACTATGCCCACTTTCTGAAGAGTTTTTATTATACAAGGGTGTTGAATTTTGTCAAAAGCTTTTTCTGCATCTACTGAGATGATCATATGGTTTTTATTCTTTATTTTGTTAATATGCTGTATCACATTGATTGATTTGCGTATACTAAAGAATCCTTGCATTCCTGGAATAAACCCCACTTAATCATGTTGTATGATTCTTTTAATGTGCTGTTGGATTCTGTTTGCTAGTATTTTGAGATGTATCTATGTTCATCAGTGATACTGGCCTGTTAATTTTCTTCTTTTGTGACATCGTTTTTGTTTTTTTTTTTGCGGTACGCAGACCTCTCACTGTTGTGGCCTCTCCTGTTGTGGAGCACAGGCTCCAGATGCGCAGGCTCAGTGGCCATGGCTCACGGGCCCAGCCGCTCCACGGCATGTGGGATCTTCCCAGACCGGGGCACGAACCCGTGTCCCCTGCATTGGCAGGCGGACTCTCAACCACTGCCCACCAGGGACGCCCTTTTGTGACATCTTTGTTTGATTTTGGTATCAGGGTTATGGTGGCCTCATAGAAGGAGTTTGGGAGTGTTCCTCCATCTGCTATATTTTGGAAGAGTTTGAGAAGGATAGGTGTTAGCTCTTCTCTAAATGTTTGATAGAATTCACCTGTGAAGCCATCTGGCCCTGGGCTTTTGTTTGTTGGAAGATTTTTGATCACTGTTTCAATTTCAGTGCTTGTGATTGGTCTGTTCATGTTTTCTATTTCTTCCTGGTTCAGTCTTGGAGGGTTGTACTTTTCTAAGAATTTGTCCATTTCTTCCAGGTTGTCCATTTTATTGGCGTATAGTTGCTTGTAGTAATCTCTCATAATCCTTTGTATTTCTGCAGTGTCAGTTATTACTTCTCCTTTTTCATTTCTAATTGTGTTGATTTGAGTCTTCTCCATTTTCTTCCTGATGAGTCCGGCTAATGGTTTATCAATTTTGTTTATCTTCTCAAACCAGCTTTTAGTTTTATTGAGCTTTGCTTTGTTTACTTCATTTCTTTTTCATTTATTTCTGATCTGATCTTTATAATTTCTTTCCCTCTGCTAACTTTGGGGTTTTTTTCATTCTTCTTTCTCTAATTGCTTTAGTCGTAAGATTAGGTTGTTTATTTGAGATTTTTCTTGTACCTTGAGGTAGGATTCTATTGCTATAAACTTCCCTCTTAGAACTTCTTTTGCTGCATCCCATAGGTTTTGGGTCATTGGGTTTTCATTGTCATTTGTTTCTAGGTAGTTTTTGATTTCCTCTTTGATATTTTCAGTCATCTCTAGTTTTTTTTCTTTTTGTTTTAAGATGTTGGGGGTAGGAGTTTATTAATTTATTTATTTATGTTTGCTGTGTTGGGTCTTCATTTCTGTGCCAGGGCTTTGTTTAGTTGTGGCAAGCGGGGGCCGCTCTTCACCGTGGTGCATGGGCCTCTCACTATCGTGGCCTCTCTTGTTGCAGAGCACAGGCTCCAAATGCGCAGGCTCAGTAGTTATGGCTCACAGGCCTAGCTGCTCCGTGGCATGTGGGATGCTCCCAGACCAGGGCTCGAACCCGTGTCCCCTGCATTAGCAGGCAGATTCTCAACCACTGCGCCACATGGAAGCCCATCTCTAGGTTATTTAGCAGTATATTGTTTAGCATCCATGTGTTTGTAATTTTAGTTTTTTTCCTGTAATTGATATCTAGTCTTATAGCATTGTGGTCAGAAAAGATGCTTGATACAATTTCAATTTTCTTAAGTTTACCGAGGCTTGATTTGTGACCCAAGATGTGATGTACCCTGGAGAATGTTCCGTGTGCACTTGAGAAGAAAGTACTCTTTTGTTTTTAGATGGAATGTCCTATAAATATCAATTAAGTCCATCTTGTTTAACATGTCATTTAAAGCTTGTGTTTCCTTATTTATTTTGTTTGGATGATCTTTCCATTGGTGTTAAATGGAGTGTTAAAGTCACCTACTATTATTGTGTTACTGTTGATTTCCCCTTTAAGGCTGTTAGCATTTAGCTTATGTATTGAGGTGCTCCTATGTTGGGTGCATAGATATTTACAATTGTCATATCTTCTTGGATTGAACCCTTGATCATTATACAGTGTCCTTCCTTGTCTCTTGTAACAGTCTTTATTTTAAAGTCTATTTTGTCTGGTATGAGAATTGCTACTCCAGCTTTTTTTTTTTTTTTTGCGGTACGTGGGCCTCTAACTGCTGTGGCCTCTCTCACTGCGGAGCACAGGCTCCGGACGCACAGGCTCAGTGGCCATGGCTCATGGGCCCAGCCGCCCTGCGGCATGCATGATCCTCCCAGACCGGGGCACGAACCCGTGTCCCCTGCACCAGCAGGCAGACTCTCAACCACTGCGTCACCAGGGAAGCCCTCCAGCTTTCTTTTGATTTCCATTTGCATGGAATATCTTTTTCCATCCCCTCACTTTCAGTCTGTATGTGTCCCTAGGTCTGAAATGGGTCTCTTGTAGACAGCATACAGATGGGTCTTGTTCATGTATCCATTCAGCCAGCCTGTGTCTTTTGGTTGGGGCATTTAATCCACTTACATTTAAGGTAATTATTGATATGTATGTTCCTATTACCATTTTCTTAATTGTTTGGGGTTTGTTTTTGTAGGTGTTTTCCTTCTCTTGTGTTTCCTGCCTAGAGAAGTTCCTTTAGCATTTGCTGTAAAGCTGGTTTGGTGGTGTTGAATTCTCTTAACTTTTGCTTGTCTGTAAAGCTTCTGATTTCTCCATCAAATCTGAATGAGATCCTTGCTGGGTAGAGTAATCTTGGTGGCAGTTTTTTCCTTTCATCACTTTAAATATATCTTGCCACTCCCTTCTGGCCTATACAGTTTCTACTGAAAGATTAGCTGTTAACCTCATGGGAAATCCCTTGTATGTTATTTGTTGCTCTTCCCTTGCTGTTTTTAATATTTTTTCTTTGTGTTTAATTTTTGTTAGTTTGATTAATATGTGTCTCGGCGTGTTTCTCCTTGGGTTTATCCTGGGTGGTACTCTCTGTGCTTCCTGGACTTGATATGACAATTGTATTTCCTATCCCATGTTGGGGAAGTTTTCAACTATAATCTCTTCAAATATTTTCTCAGACCATTTCTTTTTTTCTTCTTCTTCTGGGACATCTATAATTCTAATGTTGGTGCACTTAATGTTGTCCCAGAGGTCTCTGAGGCTGTCTTCCATTCTTTTCATTCTTTTTTCTTTATTCTGCTCTGCATCAGTTATTTCTACCATTCTATCTTCCAGCTCACTTATTCGTTCTTCTGCCTCAGTTATTCTATTGATTCCTTCTAGAGTATTTTTAATTTCAGTTATTGTGTTGTTCATTACTGTTTGTTTGCTCTTTAGTTCTTCTAGGCCCTTGTTAAACATTTCTTGTATTTTCTCTATTCTATTTCCAAGATTTTGGATCACCTTTACCATCATTTCCCTGAATTCTTTTTCAGGTAGTTTGCCTATTTCTTCTTCATTTATTTGGTCTTGTGGGGTTTTATCTTGATCCTCTGCCTGTAAGATATTTCTCTGTCTTCTCATTTTGTCTAATTACAGGATTTGAGGTCTCCTTTCCCTAGGCTGCAGGGTCTTAGTTCCTCTTGCTTCTGTTCTCTGTCCCTGGTGGTGGCGTTGGTCCATTGTCTTGTGTAGGCTTCCTGACGGGAGGGACTGGTGCCTGCATTCTGGTGGATGGAGCTGAGTCTTTTCCCTCTGATGAGCAGGGCCATGTCAGGTGGTGTGTTTTGGTGTGTCTGTGAGCATAGTATGACTTTATGTAGTCTGTGTGCTGATGGGTGGTTTGTGTTCCTGTCTTGTTTGTTGTTTGGTGTGAGGTGTCCAGCGCTGGGAGCTGCTGGCAATTGGGTAGAGCTGGGTCTTGGATTCAGATACAGGCCTCCATGAGAGCTCTCTGTGATTAATCTTCCCTGAGGCTGGGAATTCTCTAGTGGTTCAGCATCCTGGACTTGGTGCTCCCACTCCAGAGCCTCAGGCCCAACTTCTGGTCAAGGGACCATGACCCTGCAAGTCACTCATCCCGGCAATAAAGGGGATTAAAAAAAAAAAACAACAACTAACGAAACCCCAGACAAATGGTGAAAAGTAAAATCAAACAAACAGAAACAAGGAAACACACACACACACACAAAAGAAACAAGAACAGAACCAAATAAATCAAGTAAGGAGAGAACAACCAGACAAACAGAAGAACCCAAGAATGAAATAAACAATTACGAAGAAAGCTGACAAAAACCCAAAACCAAAAAACAAAACCAAAACAGAGTGCTCAGAGTGCTAACTGAAGAATGAAGCAAAGAAACAAACCAAACCAACAAAAATGATATTAAAAGAGAAAGGGGAAAGAAGACAGAACAACAGAAAAACAATGTAGAAACAGAAATATATTTTTTAAAAAGTAGAAAATATATTAAAGAAAAAAAAAGACAAACAAAACCCCAGAGAAATGGTAAAAACAAAATGAAACAAAAACAGAAACAAGGAAAGACACACGCGTAAAAGAAACAAAAACAGAGCCAAATACAACAAAAAGCAAGAGAACATCCAGACAAATAGAAGAACTCAAAAATGAAATCAAACAGGATTAAAACTAACAAAAACACATAACCTAAAAACCAAACCAAAGCAGTGTGCCAACTGAAGAAAAAAGCAAGGAAACAGAACAAACCAATAAAAATCATTAAAAAATAATAATAATAAAATAAAATTAAGTAAAAAGGGAAAAAACACAGGACAACAGAAAAGTAAAGTAGAAATGGAAATATAAAATATATATATATTAAAGCCAAAGAGGGAAAAAAAAAGGGAAAAGAACACAGAACAACAGAAAACCAGAATCAAAATAGAAATGTATAAAAAAATTAAAAATAAAAATATGTTATAAAACACGGAGATCCCAAAAGACTGAAAAAAAAAAAAAACCCAAAACAACAACAAAGAAAAAGAAACCAACAACAACAAAAAAAGCTAGAACAAACAACAGAATGAATCAAAACACAGTAAAATCAATAGTAATAATTATGTTTCCCTGGGGTCTCCGCTGTAAGTGTCCTTTGTGTAAGTGTTTTTGGATGAGAATTACCTTTAAATAGGTGGACCCAAGTTGACAATCATTCACTTTGGAAGGCTATCTCTATTTAAGGTTTTACTTCACAGTCAAAGAATAACTATAACTCAACAACTTTTTGACCTCCCTAATTTTTACTTTGTTGGCTACCATTTAACTCTTATTGATATCTTTCATGCAGATGCATTACATGTTGTCATCAAATGATCTTCCAGCTCAGGAATATCAATTAATTTTTATTTTGTTTTGTTCCTTTTTTTCAGAATCACAGTACCTGGAAAGTTAGAGGAAATAGCACAAACAATTTATCAGACCCTGGCTTGAAAATCAGACTCATGTTTGTGGTCAAAAGTGCAGCCATGAATTGATCAAGTTACGTCTTCAGATAGTCCAAGCTGCTGTCAAAACCTTGGTCATCCGAATTTTTCTCAAGACTGTACCACATGATTACAACACTATAAAGTCAATTCTGGACCCCTGCCTTCAATTAATCTCAGCTGATTACATTTTTCTGCTGTTTCAGGTTAACAGCTCTGGTTCTCCTCTGCTTTTTACTCTCCCTACTATCCCCAAACGTGGTAATTATGGACTGCCTCTTAATTAGTGACATCTAGAGAAGATTATGATATAATTCAGTTGGTAAATGAGGATACTGAGACTCAGGAAGTATAAGACACCTACCCAATGATGGACAATGATAGAGCTGAGTTTATAATTCTCAGTTCTGAATTGAGTTGTGGGGTCTGGAGATTTTTACATCTGAATTTCTTCCTTTGGACAACATCAGTCTTTAGCAATCTTCAGTCAAGTTTTATATTAACATGGCAAAATACCTTAAAGTTACTAGTCATTTTTAGTAAATGTCTTTATGTTCTCAGTGTTATTAATAACAGGCTTGTGCTGTAATAAATAGAACTAATGAAGAAAATAGCCCTGATTCTATCATTGTGCATCTTACTTTATAGAATGTGTCACATAGTTATAGACACATGTAATGCAGGTTAAGTAAAGCCCTTTGGGATAAAGAAAATACTGTTCTACATCTGAATGAAATTGTCAAAGTGTAGCTGTGCCCTTACTTTCATTTCTTGTACATTCTTTATAACTTATGACCTAAGGAGAAAGGGTGCTGGGAACAGAAGGGAAAAAATAAAAATAATTTTTAAAAGTTGTATAAAATAAGGGAGACAAATAATAAAATGAAAACTCAAGGGAAAAAGAGATGGAGTCCCTCTCAAGTTCTTCTGTGGAATGGCAACTCCCACATACAACAGCAATGAAGAATTGGCAGGGCTGCTCTTAGTCTGTTCCTGTGGTACCTTCTTTACTGATTCAATTTCACAATATCAATATGGTAAATAATATAAAATACATTTCCATGCTTCAAGTTTTTAAGTGTAAATTCTCTTAATCACTACAATAACCGAGTGAGGTATTATTTTTCCTAACTTATAGAATACACAATGAAAATCAGAGAGGGTAAAGAACTTCTTTAAGGTTTTAAATGAGAAAGTGAAAGAGTAAGAACTTGTACATGGAATCTTATGAAGTCAAACCAATATCTGTACACCATGGATTTTTCTCTGCTCTGCAACCCTATAAACCAAATCAATAACAGGGGAGTTGGAGAGAGAAGTATTTATAGCCATATAAGAGTTTATACTAGGCTTCCCTGGTGGCGCAGTGGTTGAGAGTCCACCTGCTGATGCAGGGGACACTGGTTCGTGCCCTGATCCGGGAGGATCCCACATGCCACGGAGTGGCTGGGCCCATGAGCCACGGCCGCTGAGCCTGCACATCCAGAGCCTGTGCTCCGCAACGGGAGAGGCCACAACAGTGAGAGGCCCGCGTACCGCAAAAAAAAAAAAAAGAGTTTATACCAATCACAACAATCCAGCCTCAAGGCAATGTCTTAGTCAAAGGAAACCAGTTTGGAAATAAAAGAATTTCCAACAATTTAAAATCTTTACTTCCATTTTTCTAGTGTAATGAAGAGGACTTCAAAACCATAGTGATACTTCTTTCAAATTTCTTTTTTGTTTCTGATGAATTTTTTCATATTGCTGTTGCATCAGAACTCCCAAAGTCTCTGCAAAATTTACCCTCAACCTTAAACCCACACACACATTCTCCTCTTCCCTTTCTGTCTTTCCTTCTTATTCTGAATTTCCGAGCTCTGAAGAGTTTTGCATAAATTATCTTATTTAGTCCTAACTATATTATAGCAAGATACGTACTAGTCTCAGAGATGGTGACTTGCCCAAAGCCTTAGATGTAAAAAATGTAGCTGTATCTAATTTCAAAACCATAGTCTCTCTAGTATACCACACTTCCAGTTTTATATACCAAGAAATCCTAGAAACTACTAAAGAAAATCTGAATTTTTGATTTTCAGATGTTTTCCCTTCTCAATAATTGACTTCAATCTCATACATGTATGGGCTAATGTCCTTTAGCCCAAACTTAAGGAAAAAGAATTAGAATAACAGAAGTTGCTGGTTGACATCATGAACATCACCAGAGCTTACACTGATACTTTACATGAACTGAGCTTGACAGCATCCACAGAACAGACAGAAATCTCTACATTTTATATGTAAGAGTGACTGTGAGATTTCTGAGGTTTAATGTTAAGGTCACTAATTAAACAGGTCGCTGAAACTCCTTCAGAATCTTGCTTATGAAAAAAATGGCTTATGAACTAGCAGGAAAAAAAGAATTAGCATTTATTTTCCTACCATTTCTTAACCTTTCGAAACTCTGACTTATTTTCTAGAAGGTATTTTGCTAAAAAGGCAATTATTTCCCAATGTAAATATCTGTTGACTGAACCCCAGTTGTTCCTGTCATCACAGTTGTCTTGGTCTAAGTTAAACATAATGGTTTAGGGACTTAGATGATTCTTAGCACTCTAAAGATTGCACATAATGGAGCCCAAGTGATGCTGCATTATTGGCAATCATCCTGGAACTAATAACAGCAGTTATTGGGCCTATAATCTCCTAGGAATTAACAGACGAACTCTTTTGATCAATTTGCAGGACATCATCATTACCATTAAAAGGCAGTTAAGATGATAATGTGCCACTGTAACTCGTACAGTGGGCAGTAAATGGTTATAAGTGAAAGTGCTGAGACGGCAGTCCTGACTCAACTTGGCCTATAGAGTTAAATGTTCTCCCTTTTGGGCTGATGCTTGCAAAAAATTTAAAGTGACAGAAAACAGGCACTCAAGAGATATGGGTTTTGGGCTGGTTTGTTTGTTTCATAGGGATGACTCCCTTTCTAGTGCCCTTGCAGAAAGTCAGTCCTTTACCATTCAAATGACACGATTTCCTGTGGGCCTGCTTTTTCAATAATCTATAATAATAACCAAGGATTTCAGAACAAAGGAATGAGACGATAAACACAAAGAGAGTAGAAAAAGCAGGAGTCTTAAGGGAGGAAGAGCTATAAAAACTACCCACAATAAGGTGAAACAAGGGATGTGCAAGGTGCAAAGTAGAGAAAGTGACAGAGAAATGTAATTCAAATCAATAAACATTTGTTGAGTCCCTACTGTGTTGCAGGCATTATGCTATGCACTTGGCCTTTATGATCCCTTCCTACTTGGAGTTTACACTTATCTAAGAACATAAACACATGATAAATATTTTTTAAACTCAATAAAATGAAAAGGACAGGATGCCATGGGAACAAACAACAAGGAATTCTAACCAAATCAAAAAGAAGTCAGTACCGGGAATTCCCTGGTGGTCCAGTGGTTAGGACTCCATGCTCCACTGCAGGGGGCACAGCTTTATCCCTGGTGGGGGAACTAAGATCCCACAAGCTGTGTAACGTGGCCAGAAACAACAACAACAATAACAAAATCAGTACCAAGCAGCACAATAACAGGTGGAGAAATTAAATGAACCACTAAGAATTGAAGAAAAACCTATAAAGCCTTAGAAATTACCGAAATAACTGGAAATTGAACAACCTACAGTAGAAGTAAATAAAACTTTACCATTATAGTAATAATGATAGCTACCATTTACTTAGGTCCTACATTATGTCATGCTAAATGCTTTAGATGAAATATTTTATTTTAATCTATATGACAACTTGATTGGGTGGGTATTAATATTTCATATTTATAGATAGGTAAACTGAAATTTAGGTAACTCGCCCAAGGTGACATAACTAGCAAATATCAAAACCAGGAGTTGAATTTAAATCAGACTAACTACATAGTTCATTCTCTTAACCAATATGCTATATTTCAATGCCCAGAGTTAAATGGAGAATAACACCCAAGACTCAATAGCCAGTTTAATTAATAGAATCAAGAAAGATATAAGGGACTGGAGTGAAGACTAGAGAACAGAGGAAAAACAATATTTGGGCCTATATGATCTTTTTATTACCAATCTGCTACTGAGGTAGGATTGGTGTTCAACTTTAGCTGACTTTATATAGGTTACAAAGAGATCATGGTAAATAAATATAACTGATTAATTTAGCATATCTATAAAATGCCATATATTAATTCCTCAACATTTTCTTTTTTGATTTCTATTTGTTTCAATGATATCTGCTCCCAAACACATTTGAAATACTTTATTCAATGATGGTAATAATAGCAAAATTATATATCATCAGAAAAAAAAAACAAGAATCAGAAAACAGTAGTGGTAGGGAAACGTCAAAACTTCTGACTGAAGAGGGCTACAAAAAATGAGAGAATATGATTTCTTTCTGAACTTTGCAGAAATAAAGGCAAAGAAAAACACAAGATATGATACATAGTCTCACTGTCACAAAAACGATCCATTTGATGAAAAGAAATAAGGTTTTTCTGCAATCTACGCATTAACAGGAATTTGCCACTAGGATCTTCATACAAGACAAATTGAGCAACATAAAGAATCCATTAATAATTTCCTCCATAATTATCTTATCAGGTTATTTTCAAATAATTTGTTTCTTTTTAAAGACTATGGGAGGGGACTTCCCTGGTTGTCCAGTGGTTAAGACTCTGCACTCCCAATGCAGGGGGCCCATGTTCGATCCCTGGTCAGGGAACTAGATCCTGCATGCCACAACTAAAAGATCCTGCATGCAGCAACTGAAGATCCCACATGCCGCAACTAAAGATCCCACATGCTGCAATGAAGATCCCACGTGCCACAACTAAGACCTGGTGCAGCCAAATAAATAAATAAATATTTTTTTAAAAAAGACTTATGGGAAACAACTTTTGAGGTGTCTAACATATAAGCCACAGAGTCAAGCTGCTAGTGACTACATCTCTACTGACTTGTGCCAGATACATGATTCAAGACAATAAGACCCAAAAAAGAGAAACTGCACTGCTAAACTGACTGGGAGAGGACAGTGGATTACATGATGGCACAACTTAGAATCAAAGTTTACCTATACCTTATGCTGCTGTTCCCAGGGTCTGGTTCTCCATCTTTTTCTTGAGTTCCATGACATATTCCAGGGACCTTCTAAAATATTTCCACTTTTAAGTTAGCTTGAGTTGTTTCTTTAATTTGTAAACCAAGTACTTAATACAATTGCAGATTTAAGAATCACAGGTACTATTTATAAAATACCTGAATCTGTATTGTTAGGGAACCATTGACAGAAATTGCCCGCCTTGGCCAGGCATGATAACCACTTGCATGAGTTGTCTCACAAAAGGAGGTCACATAAGGAGCACAGTGCTGTCTGCTGCTGCCGATAACCAGAAGAATTTGGCAGGACCAAAAGCAGGGAGAAGATGCCAGTCTGTAATATGTCCTGCCAACCTCCCAGAAACCCTCGTGCTAGAACTAACCTTGTCTGAGAGATGCACACACCACCGGGAAGGACCCTGAGTCAGACCAAAAATGGGCACAAGCAAGATGATGGGCCAGAGACAACCTGGAAAATAACCCCATTACCATAAAACCTGAGACTGTGAGCCACATGGCAGAGCAGTTCTCCTGGGTTCCCTAACCCCTCAGCACTCCTT
Source organism: Grampus griseus (assembly GCF_964374135.1). Classification (NCBI taxonomy): domain Eukaryota; kingdom Metazoa; phylum Chordata; class Mammalia; order Artiodactyla; family Delphinidae; genus Grampus; species Grampus griseus. The sequence goes on along the minus strand of NC_139000.1, from coordinate 70,816,853 downwards.
CCCAGTAAAGTCTTTTGCTTTGTCAGTACCTCAGGCAATTCATTTCCAAGTGTTAGACAAGGCCCACTCTGGGGCCCTGGAAAGGGTCCCCCTTCCAGTAACAATATTGTTCCTGCTCACCAGCTAGTTTTAGTTTACCAGTTAGCTTACACTAATTCTAAGACAGTCATGACCAGCCCTACTTATATGGCAGAGGAAAAAGCAAATGTTTTACAGATACTGTCTAATCAGGAATTGGCATAAAAAGAGGTGTACTAATCAAGGTTTTAATGTACTCTTTCTGCCTTCTCCTTGTAATTTCTAACAAATATCACACAGCACTAATATTAATGTAGAAGTTATACACAAACAATGATGGGAAAGATATGAACATATATAATAATATAATTTATTGAACACCAACTGTGTACCAACTTCTTTGCTAGATACTTTTCATAAACTTTGTTTTTTCTTAAAAGCATACCCTTAAAGTTTGTTAGCGTTTGACAGCCCTTTGTCCTTTAAATTGTGTATCCTTTTAGATAAAGGAATCAAATAGACATTGAAATATCAGTTTTTGGTGGGGAGCATGGTGATCACATAGTACAGCTTGTACCCAGGAACAATATGGTCTTTCTACACCTTTTCTGCAGATCCATGTTACTCAACAGGTCACAGTAATTGATCAGCAGCAGTTTTGTCCCTGATAACCCCCACCCCCATCTCTCACTGCAGGAGTATAGACTGTGGGGTTCCTTTTAATCTGGTAAACAGATGAAAATCTGCATGAAAAGAGCATGTAAATCAAACCAAGAAAAAGTCAGAAGCAGCTGATTTTGCAGATTAAGTGTTCTTTTTCCAATCAAGTGAGAAAACTCATCTACTCCTGCTTCTCTGTGAATGGAGTAAGATGTGGGGAAAAACCAGAAGGGTTGCCCTGGTACCACTGCCTCCTAAACAATGGAGGCACTTCCTGTCTGTGGCACTCCTCAGTACCTAACGTATTATTATCTCTACTTGAGAAATATGCATCAGAAAATTTAAATACTTTGCCCAAATAGGTTGAATTCAAATATATATTTGAGTCCAAATCCCATAATGGAATTTTGGACATTCCACTCCAAGGACATTCCAGAGCAAAAAATAGGGTCCAAACACAGGAATGATGAGTTCAGACAGAAAAAAGACAAAACCAAAACAAGAACATATGCACATATAATTAAAATTGGGAGAGGAAGCACAATAGGTGAATGTTCTGTCTTGGCAAGCAAGAAGAATCAGGCTCTAGCCGTGCCTTAGCAACATCATCTGTGTGATGTGACCTGCCTAGAGCAAAACACTGAAACCCTTGGGAACTCAATTCCTTCATATTTAAAATATTTGAAAATGTCATGAAACAGTTAAAGAAATTAATAATTCCTAGTTTGCCTTTTCCTTTGCTTTGGTTGTCCCTCTCTTTTAAATATCTTTTCAAAAGTATGGTATAGTAGAATATAACTAAGATAAATTATAGTCAGACAATCAAGCGTTTTGCTCCTTTGATCCCATCAACTCTTCATGTAATCTGCAAAAAATCACTTTGTCAGTCACTGCCTTCCCAAACTTCAATTCCTTGTTTCAACTTGCAGACTTGGTCTAGGAGTCCTTTAAGCCAATCATGATTCAGGCAGCTATTACTTAAGTATCCTCAGAAATGGAGGCCTTTCCATCCTAAGCTTGGTTTCTACTATGACTGAGACTGCTAGGCTCAAAGGCTTTGCTAACAGTGAAATTCTACTGAACTTATTAGCTCCAAGTTCTAAATCCCTGCCTAGTTCCTAACCTGTCCTGCCCTTATCCCGCAAGACAGACTGAAGTACATGCCTATACTCCTAGGCATGATGCTCCTATGGACTGACCAACTATAACACAATAATAGCACCCACATGCCTGTAAAGATTAATGGATAACTGCATCTCCGGATGGCACATCCTTTCTCCAACATTGACTTCCTTGTATATTGTCTCTAGCCTGAAGCAATTCCTTCTTCACTGTTTTTCTGCTGGTATTTCCTATACCAAAGTTGTATCATTTCTTCTAATTCAAGTCACTCCTTGACCTTACTTTTTGCTCCTTCCCCACTGGCCTACAAACATCATCCCAGCACACCCCACAGTAGAACACATCTACTTCATGGTAACTTTATGTTTTGAGCCTTGAGTTCTTCACCTATTTAATAAGAAAAGTGGGCAAAATAATGAGAAATATCTCTTTAACTCTGAAATTTACAACTTTGCATTATATACCTAATAAATGTCTCCAAACGTTCCTCTCAAGTTTATGTTTCTTCTTGAAGTCATATACTTTCTACTTATTATTACAAACTGTTAGTGGTTAGGGACTTTTTTCTTCATCTTTGTACCTGGTGTTCTGCTCCCCTTTCTCTAACATCAATCTTTCTCCCAGTGGCTAGAGTAATGCCTTGCACCTAAGAAACACTCAAGTTTATCCAAGGATTTTCCTTAGCCAGGGAAATTATATAACGATGCTTCAAAGAGAAGGTAAGGAGGCTACTGAAACAATACAGGGCCAGGCTAGTAGTGATAAAGGTGATGAAAAATAGTCAGATTCTAGATATTTTTAAAAGCAAAGTCCAACAGTATTTGTGAAGAGATTGAATACAAGATATGAGAGAAGAGAGTGTGAATGTCATTAGAATGTTCAACAAATATTTCTTTTCTCCATTATTTAGAGCACATTTTCTCTGTGATCAGGTGTTTTTTTAATTCTGACCAATGAATGGAAGTCCCTTCTGGGCTGAGCATTTAACTGTTTGTGGCCCTCAGAGCAGCTTATTTTCTCTGTCAGCACAAAGATCGACAGTGTCTGAGATGGTGACCCCTTCACTAAATGAGAAAAGTCTCCCAGCTGACTCATGATGAACATGTAGCATGAGATAGAGAGAGAGAAAAAAAAGATAGGGGGAGTGAGAGAAAGGAGACAGAGGAGAGAGAGAGAACTCTTTGTTGTTTAAAAGCCCCGAAATTTGGAGTGTGATTCTTACATCAAAATAGCTTAGTTATCCTTATTGATAAACAATTTCCCTAGAAGTACAGTACCGCTCTAATAAAACCTAAAATGCATGGCACTGGTTTTGACTAGGTGGTAAAGAGGAAAGAGTGATATTATATGGAAGAGTAGAAAGATGGTACTTTATGTTATACAAAAGTATGGCATTTGGTTAAAATGTTAACTGTAGTAACTTGAAATGCAGATAATGTACCCAATGAACTTGTTACTTTACACGAAAAACAGATTATCAGTAGTATGTGGTGGCTGCTATTGGTGGCATTTGACAGGGTATTATAAGAATAATTAGGAAAAAATGACCAGTTTGCAAGCAGGAATGAAAAAGATTAAGACAGGTCAAAAACTGGGGGATTTGTAGCACTGGAAAAAAGCAACTGTAAAAGAAAATAATAATTTAAAAATTTATAAAGTATGTGGGATGACAAAGGCCAATCAAATCTCAGCCTGTGGTAAGGATGAGATATTTTTTATACCTCTCAATGAATTGACAGGTTGAATGAATTAATGTAGTATTGAAGAAATCCTAGCAGTTCTACAAATTGCCCCCTGGAAAAGATGTTAACAAATGACATTCTCCCACCAAAAGTCTCTTAGGCTCAAGATAACTACAATTAAGTTGAAAAAGAAAAGTAAACAGATATGACAAAGAGAACCATAAGTTTGGCTACTGGTGCATGTTTCTTACTGGAATCAAGGAGATAAAAAACCAAATATATTTCTGCATCTGGTATTCTGAGAAAAAAACAAAATCAGAAAAAAATCCCCCATCAGTTTGGACTAAAAGAGACTACAATTGCTTAAAAGCTAAAATGACCCATTGAGCCTTAAACTTCTACAGGCAGGAAGCAGGCAAAGAGACCTGCTCAGCCACCAACTACAGCATATTCTCCATAGCTCTTTCAAAGGTAGCCAAGGAGGATAACAGAGAAATAGGAAACCCCAAGAGCCTGGAGCCAAGAGTCATAAAGAATATGAAATTTGAGAGCTCCAGGAAGTAGATTAAGCACTTAATTAAGCAACATTCTTCATTCCTAGGACATTAGGTCTTAAAATTTTTGATCAGTGGGATTTTATACATTCAGCAGAGAAGTGAAATCGCTGTGCACCTCCCAATCTTTCTCTTTATGAATGGAAATATTTATTGTGATTCCTCAATTGTATATTAGTTTTTGATGGTATAAAACTTTTCTTTCTAGTTCATAGGACCTAAAATCTAGAGAAGCCACATTCAAACCTCCTTTAGAGATAAGCATGTATCAACTAATGATCTCAACTTTGAGCTTGAAGGAGCGAGTGGTGCTTTTTTCTTATCTTTCTTGGAGAGGAAGTAATTTATTTCATGTGCAAGGAGGAAGATGAATCAAATAGTTGGTAGCAAGTAGAGTGTATTAGTCATCAGTTACAATTTTCTACATCCACTAATTTCTTACCACTTCCAGACTGCTAGTATAATTCCCCTCCTAGTTATTTTAGCAGTATGTAAGGAGAGGGAGAGAAGAATGGTGAGTTTTCACTAATGAATTGTGAGTAGAAGTAACGCATGCCACTATTCTAGTGGCAATAATTCAAGCTTATTGGCAAGAATTTAATAAGCAGTGTAAGACCTTCTAGAGCTCTCCTTTTTTCTCTGGCATGGAGATCAACAATTTTCAAAAAAGTGGCTACTCCGTCAGTCTGGGTCCCTGAATGATTACAACACAGAGTTCCCACTTACCCACAGTGGAAAGGTGGTGTGAGCGAAAGATTAACCTTTGTTATTTGAGCCACTAAGATTGAGCATTGTTTATTACCACAACATTGACATACCTATTCTAACTGATACAGGAAGCAACATTTCCATATTATTTGTTGCAGTAAACTATTTGTTTTAAGTATGTCAAATTATATTATTTCTGTTACTGCTGGTAGATAGTTCAATTGGTTAAATCAGTGTAAATGAAAATTTTTAATTTCTTAAGAGACTCCACTTTTTAAAATTTTTACTAAAATCTGTATTTCCTAAACTTCTTCTTGAGCATTTCTTTCTTAAAAAAACAAAATGGGGCTTCCCTGGTGGCGCAGTGGTTGAGTGTCCGCCTGCAGATGTAGGGGACACGGGTTCGTGCCCCAGTCCGGGAAGATCCCACATGCTGCAGAGCGGCTGGGCCCGTGAGCCATGGCCGCTGAGCCTGCGCATCCGCCGACTGTGCTCCGCAACGGGAAAGGCCACAACAGTGAGAGGCCAGCGTACCGCAAAAAAAAAACAAAAAAACAAACAAACAAAATGAAATGATTACATGACAAAATAACTCAGCACCACTAATCCATGTTAACCAGACAGGTATCTGCTTGCTCTATTATAAAAGAAAATTTCTTTTGAGTAACTCAACAATGTTAGAGTAATTCCCTTTGGAATAGTCATAAGCTTAGACTGACATGCAGTATTTTTTACTTCCAAAACACTATACATATTATAAATATGTTTTACAATGTTATTCATACTATACATATGCTTTAAGATTTAAAACATAATGGGAAACTCTAGTGAAATCAAAGATACATCAACATAACCGCAGACTCCAGGTATTCCCTGGACTTAGGATCATGCATTTATTTCAATAAATACCATTACTAAGAAGGATACAGATGAAACTACAAAGACTAAAACCCTTTGGGGCAGCCAAAATTATTTGACTCTCTTAAGAACAATGTCGCCTAACACTTTTTACTCTAATCCTATTGAAAAGTGACAGCTTCTTCTCATTCCCTAGGGCCTATTTCAAATTCTCTGTTTGGAGATCTAACTGCTAAAGCCTAAATCATCCTTGATCCAGAATCAATCAGCTTTTCGGCTTAATCCAGTTTCAGGCAAAAAGGTAGATAATGAATTTAATGGGATTGATTTTTTTCCTGTCAGATCATAATGTCCACTCTTCAGTGAGCCAATTAGGTGGTTTATATGAAGGTTTAGGTAAAAGCAAAGTTATTTTAATTATTTAGATTTCTTAACTGGCCATTATTAACTGGTCAGAATTAAAAAGATTTAGTTTAGTCAGCTAAAATCTCCTTTGACGTGGTCAGAAATCATCCAGTGCCATCACATTGTTCATTAAGATATTCCAAACAAAGCAGTTAAACATTATTCTCCTTCTAAATATTTGGTTTCATGGACCTACTGCCTCTGCTTTATAAGTAAGGAATCTTTTTTGTATGTTTCACTGATGCTGTTCTATCATTTTTTTCTTACAAAAGACCACTATTTCCTAGACAAGATATGAAAAATTATCCTCTACAATCCTCTATCACCTAGCCCTCACTCCTAAGGATACGTTAATTCATCCAACTACTTGAAAAAGGACAATGATAATGAATTAAGCCTTCTAGTCAGACAGGCCTTGAAAAGTTCATCAATTTCTCAGTCTCTTTCTTCTATCTATTAAATGGGTATAAAAGCATGTACCACAAATGTGGCCATATGACTTTTAATGAGGCGATGCATATAACATACTAGGCAAATAGCATAGCATAGGGGTCAGCAAATGACAAATTCTATTAGCTCATGATAGGATAAAACATAATACAGGAAGGTTTAGGGGTGATGAATTTGTATCATCATAATAAGTAACTCTTTGAAGTTTGGGTTGATAATAAGTTTTTTGAGAACAAGGACCATCGTTCATAACAAATTTGGGGTGCTTTAATACCATGTCTTGCACAAAGTAGGTATTTAATAAATGTTTGACAAGTGACTGAATGTTCACAAATATGGAAATGAAATTTATGTCCATCTTGCATTTTTCTTACCAATTTTTGTGTGGGTGTGGCATTTTTACCTTGAATCTATGGATTTCATAAAGGTTTCGTGTGGGTACAGATAGGAAGGTGCACATGTGAGAGAAGGGATTGATTGCTTACTTTGGAGCTCTGTTTTTATTTGTTGGTATGTAGTGGTGGACAGCACAAAATACTTTTCTCATATTTAGAAGTTAGTCATACCACAACCCAAACTTTGGGGTTTCTAAATTTATTTTCAATTGGCAAAAAGAATATTTTCATTTTTCAAAAGAACTTAAAATGCTCAACAGTTGCAAAACAACTCTTGGAACATTTTAATGAGTCAAACGTAAACATATGTAAATAAATTAAACCCACACAAATTAACTTTCCATACAAGTGCTTATAACTAAGAGAAAAGAGAAATTTTGGTTTTGCTTAGCTTTAGTTAGCCAAGAGAACAAATTATGTCCAAGATTATCCTGAATCTATTATGTGGAAATGTAGAAATATCACTCATTTCCCTGGGCTTCCACTGGGAGTGAAGCTCCCAAGTTAAGGACAAATCCAACATGCAGAAGTTCCAATCCATGTTTTAGGTCTTCTTCCCCCAATTCAGTGCAGCAGCTAATGAGAGAATAGCCTAATCAAGAAGGCTAACCATAAGAGGTAAAATCAGAAAGCTTATGTATAATCCCAACGCTCTCTCCTCCTAGTTGCTACTGTATATTCCTAACATTTGTAGGTATCCTAGCTCTAGGCAAATCCATCCTCAAGGCAGCCAACATCTGTCTGTTCTTTATTTCTATCTTAATACACACATCAATTTTTTAAAAATCTGAATCTCTAATACTATCATCCTACCTTCAGATTTCTTCTCAACATTCACTTTGCTTTGTCCATCCTCACTTTGTCACTTCCTAAGAAACTCCTTCCTAAACTAAATCTAAACTCAGATTACATAAAAAAAAAAATTCCCCATAAATGGCAGCTCTTCACAGTAGTTAATGTTTTTCACACAATCGTTAACAAAATGACTAGGGAGAAACAAATCTAAGGTTCCTTCTTAATACAGAGTTCTGGGTCATTGCAACAGTTTCAAAGCACAAATGATGGCATCAACACCAAGAAGAGACAATCCTTCTATTTGCTAGACAATCCCTGTGGCTTCCTCTCTCTCTTAGGTAGCCTAGGGGCACTCTTGCTCTGCAGGGTTCTCATAATACTGGTGTTAGTAGGCAAACTAACCTAGACAATTGTGTGAGTTGCCAAAGTTCAAAGCTCAACTTTCATTGACCAAAAAGTTCTTTTTATTACAGTGTGGCTCAGATGCTCTCTGCTCCCTCTCCCAGCTTCTCTAAAGAAGTGGAAATCAGGGTAGGTATAGGGTCCCTCTCCTGCAGCACCTTCCACTGGGTATCTAGCTACACTCCAGCCAAGCATACCTCTTTATGGGATGAGAGCTTAGGAGTCCTGATGACTCTTTGCTTATGGCTTCCTCAATAAACCATACTTAACACTTTTGTGGTGTCTGTCCCTATCTTCTGGTTTTACAAATACTTTTCCCATAAAGATCACCGAGAGTAACATCCCATCCAATGCAAAAGGTGTCTACAGCATCTTCAACAGATTTCTCATATCTTCAATGACTTTCTACTGTCTATTCATTCATTGTCATTCATTACAAATTATTAAGTACCCACAAGTGCTTAGTAAGGCCCTGGACTAGTATACATCAATTAATAATATAAACACAGTCCCATAGCATTCAAATCCTCTGTGGTCTGAGAACAATCTACGCTTTTCAGTTTCATCTCTCACTAGTGAAAACAGACTAACATATACAGCATCTATTATAATCCAGGTACCATATATTAAAATTTCATAGTACTTAAAATCATCCCAATAATGTTACCGTTCTTGTGGGCTGATTCTCAGTATCTGCTTTGTTTTTTCCAACCCCAATTGCCAAAAAACAAAACAAAACAGAACCCTAAGGTTTTAAAGGTCATTTTCCTTATGTGTTATCACTTACCTAATAAGTGGCAAAACAGAATTCAGACACAGGTTGGCCTTCTTCCAGTGCCAGGAGCTTCCTACTATACCATGTAGTGATGTAGTGCCTATGCCTGACACAGTAGGTATTTGATAAATATTTTTGAATAAGTGGATGAATAAATAAATAAAATAAAAAGACAACATCATTTTTCCCATTTTAAAACTGCTTTTGCTCTGAGACTTCTGGAAAATTCTACATTACTCTCTGTACAAAAGAAATTATAGTAAACATATGTTCTCCAACTATTTCTGAGACATACATTTAAAGATCATTTTTCTCTAGTTTTTCAGTGATCTCAGAAATTGTTCTCAAATCCTGAGAACAGAATTTCCCTGCATTCCCATCTTCTACCTTTAATAAATGGATTGCCAACTACCACAAAACATTAGCTTTAAAGCAAATAAAAATGCTACTTGACTCATAGGTTGGCTGATCTGCAGAAGTGTGAAGGCAATGTGAGGCCACTGATGAATTTTATTTACTGACTTAAGGAAAAAAAAATCATCACTTAATTTATAAGGCCTGACCTAGATGAAACGCCCAAGAGCCAGGCTCTTACTTGAAAATGCACATCAGTGTCTTCAGATTCAATTAGGGTGATTTTCCAAGACATAACCACTGCTCCCAGCAAAGTGTCCAGCCACTGGAAACACAATCAATCATGCCAGACATCATAAGCTTAATGCAAGCCCCCTGAGTGCATCATAGAGAGACAAGGGGAAAACAATGAGGAAAAAAGAAAAAAAGGTAAAGCTTTGCTAAGTAAACACAATTCACACACAGAATTTCAAATTGCTCTTCTCCCACTCAGTGGAAGAAGATGTCTCACTGATGGTAAACAGTGGAGACCGATACCTGAGCAAATCTCCTCGAGAGATATCCTTTGACAAGGTAAGAGGCTAAACAAAGAAAAAAAATCCAAGACATACCTTCTCATATTGGCATATAAATAATATAGTCAATACCTTAACCTTTTCCCCTCACAGCTGTAAAGCTCCTTGAAGGGCATTATGTTACAAGTAAACAAATTAAGTGAATAATGTGTAGTTACAGGACTCTACGGGAACAGGGCTGGAACTCAACTGAAGTCTCTAGCTAAACGTTCAGAACTTTGATCTCTCTATCATGCAAGGTCCTAAGGTATACAAAATACTGTAATAGCTTGGAATGAGTACAATGAGAGAAGTGTAAATTTCCTGCTGTCAATGAGCCTATACCTAAAATGATGACCCTGAGATATGGAAGGCACTGACAGATAATATACCCCAGACCTTTGATATCTTGTTGATGAAGAAACTAAGGTCACATAAATTACAAGATTTATTTAAAGTTACACAGTTAGTCTCTGTCTAAAAGTCTGGTCTAAAATTCAGTTGTTCTAACCCTTCACTCATTTTTTTCCCCATTTGACAATGATAAGTCATATGCCTGGGCTAGAGTAGAGTGATCCTCGCTCAAGGCAGATCTGAGGTGTGGATCTATCTGCTGAATGTTGTTAAGGGGTACTGCTCAACCCATATACACTTTGATTTACAGGAAGGCTGAAGAGCCTCCTGGATAGAATCATGCAGTCATATCCTCATCTGGACTTTGATATCACAGTGATGTCTAACAGAAAGGATGTGCATCCAAAGAAGCTAAATTGCCAGAGGAGACTGAAGAATGCCTCCTCCTTCCAATCACAAATCAATATCCTATGTGAAGAAGGTATCAGGCACAATGAGCCAAGGCGAGTAAAAGGCTTAAAGATAGAGAATGAAGGAAAAAAAAAAGAGAGTGAAGCACTTCAGGAGTGAGCAGTGGCTCAGATTCACTTTGCAGAATGTGTTTCATGCCCTAGGGATCCCCCAAATTACTTGAGAGAACATGGAACTCTGAAACGGGGACTAGATTCCTATTATCACACGAACAGTAGCCAATAAGATTCAAATAATATTGCTAACGTGACCTTGTTACAATCCCCAAACTAGTAATCCTTGGGTAGCTTCAGTTTACTTTTCAAAAAATCTAAAATAAGACCAGGATATACTTAAAAAAAGAGTAAGCAATGGCCCAAGAGACTTGGCGTCATGGAATTACAGAGTGGTTTCATTGTGAGCTGAGCTGATCAGGGCTACAAATATCAGAAAGACCAGAAAGACCAGTTCATAGACTAAATGGTAAAATTAAAGAGCAAGGCCTAATAATGGAACTCCATAAGCTTCAGTATCTTTTTTGGATTCTTGGTCATATCAGTGAATTCTGACTTTTAACTCAGACTAGAAAAACATCCTAAATCTTCTAAGATTTCATATATAGGCCTTTTTCTTAAAGCATTATATCACATAATTTTTAAAGAAAATTTAAATATCAAGACATCTTCTGAGATGATTAGAGAATTCCTGGGGAATAAAAACTAGGTCTGGCAATTGCATGAGATATATGTATTAAATACTATTCGGTGAGTTATTTATTTCTAGTCTACCTTTACAACAAGATTTATAAGTTTAGAGATAACTCTAAACTTTTATAGCTGGTAGGAAATAATTTTATAGCTGAAGAAAATATTGGAGATAATCTAACTCATTTGTTTTCAATCTGGAGTGGGTACCAAAATCATACACAAAACTCTAGAAGTATCTATATGCCACCAAGTCCATGGTACTTGATTTATAAAAGCCCCAATGATGATTTTGACATGCTTCTCTGGTTGAGTAGCCTTTATTGAATCCGTCCTCCTCCCAACATACTACCCAGAGCAAATGAATAACCAGACATATAGCTTGAAATATCTTAAATGTATGCCAATTTTATTTTTGTACAGCTCTAATTATTTGAGGATTCTTATATATGCTAATTAATGTTCTATTTTCATGTATTTTCTAGCTATTTATCTTGGATTAAGAGCAATACAGAAAAGTCGATTCCCTCCACTTCAAGTCATTCCAACTTTTAAAATTTACACATGAGCAAACTATAATTTGCAAAAGTAATCAGACTAAAGTCAGAACTGTAATTAAGACTCAGGTCTTCAAACCTTAATCCACTGCTTCATCCACTATGTAGGCTGAATTCTAAATTTTCTCTCACCACTAAAATGCTATTCCTTAATGCTGTAGTTCTCAACCCTGTCAGACTCAATGCCCCTTTATATAAGAAATTTTTACTCTCCTAAAATGAAATTCATGGATAATACAGTCTATCTACACACATAACTTTTAAAAAAGCAATGTAATTATGATATAAATTAATATATTTTAAAATATTATGTATTTCAATATAAATGTTTGGGCATAACTATACTATATTAGTAGAATCACTGGGAAGCTACAGATGCACAGTGACTCAGGTATATTGTAATATCATGAGCAGTACTGCGAAGAATGACATACTTTTTTAAAATGATTACTAACTCCAGGCAAAGAACAAAATAAAATACAACTTTCCCAAATTTTCACAATAGTAGAATTCCTGAAAATCACTTATCTTTAAACTATGCAAAATTATTTTGCATTTATATATAAAATGAGTTTGTTTCTCAGATCAAAAATTATAAACAGGTGTTCCGTGTACATTACTATCATGTGGAACATTCTGAAGTTGTGAGGGAAGAAATACAATTTATCATCTAGGTTTCTTGAGCACTAAAGGTATCTGGCATCCCAAGAGCCACCCACTAAATGCCAGCAATGCCACCTCTAATAATTAGAACAATGAATGTTGTCCCAACAAATTTTCAAGGGAAAGGAACTACCCTCATAGAAAACCACAGTATAAGTGATTATTATAAGAAGTACAAAAGATCTCCCAATACTGATTCTACATAAACTTATATCAATACTCAGAGAATTTAAATATCAGCAAATATCTATTTTTTCATGTAAAGGAAAATTTAATGGACATTTGCAGGCAAAAGACACAAAGCAGGTTGGTGAAACTCAAGCCTCCTGACTTAAGCCTCAATCCTCATCCTCAATAGTAATTTGTTGAAATAAGATTGGTGGTATGTGCCAAGTATTTGGGGGTTTTTGTTAAAGAAGATTTAGACTATTGAAGTTTGACATATTTCCCATTTTTATTAGTGAATTATTGTTTTATATAAAACTTGCTAATAAAGTTGGAATTTCACATTACTAATATCACTGTATATCCTGATTTGCCTTCCACACTAGCAAAAAGATTATTAGTAATGCCAACTTTACCCCTCCAAATGTCCCCATTTTCATAATAAATTAGTTTGATTACCTCACTCCCAAATATTATGTTTGCTCTAAAACTTGTTGAATAGCTTTACTAACCAACTAAAACTTCTGATAACAAATCATTTTGATGAGTGTGAACTGTCTCCCATTCAATTTGCTTTGTAACATCAATATCCTTCCTTAAAATCTAGTCATGTTCTGCAAACTATGAGTTACAAAAAACAAAGTGATTGATGACCCTGATGTTAGAGAATGCCTTCATTTGAGCTAACTGATCTGCAGAATTTACATTAGAAAACATTAGGACAACTGGCCAGGATTACTCATTCTGCCTCTGGTCCAGAGGTTCAATATTTCTTCAGGACTACTGAAAAGAAGGGTCTATTGGCCATATTCTAACTGCAAAAATGTATTTATGATTAGATGCAGAGGGTTCTGGTAAAGGAACTCTGTGCATGAAATGTAAGCAGATGAACACCTATGAAAAGTAGGAAAGGAGAACTGGGAGGATCATCCTTCATGGTGCATTATGTGTGATCATTTTATCGTGGAGGTCAGGAGAAATTGTCCTCTGTGAAATTAAATTATGATTTGTTGTATTACTGTTTCCGAGTTCAGCTTTCAAAATGCATCAGTTTTCTGGGTCCCATGTTTACTAAATTTGAGGAGGCAAAAACTGTTCCCAATCCACCATACCTCCTTCTCTTTATTTGATACAAATAACTTTAGCAGCCTATATACACATGGTGTGTGTATTAGTATTCACTTGCTGTTACATCAAATCACCACATATTTATCAGTTTAAGCAATATAAATATGTTATCTTACAGTTCTATAGGTCAGAAGACCTATACAGATTTCACTGGACTAAAATCAGTGTCAGTAGGGCTATATTTATTTCTGGAGCCTCTCGCAGATAATCCATTTTCCTGCTTTTTCCAAATTCGATGTGAAACACATTCCTTGGTTCATGGCCCTCCTCCTCTCTTCAAAGCAAGCCTGCAGTGGATTAAATCCTTTCCATATTGTATTGATATCTCTCAGACCATTCTTCTGTAGTCACATCTCCCTCTGACCAGTTAGGAATTCTCTGCTTTCAAGGTTTCATGTGATCAGATTGGGCCCACCCAGATAATGCAAGATAATTTTCCCATCTCAAGGTCCGAAACCTTAGTTACAGCTGCACAATGGCTTTTGAAACAGAGGTTAACATACTCACAGGTTCTGGGGATTAGAATGTGGACATCTTTATGGGGCCATTGTTCTGGCTATCACAGAATTAAACCAAGTCAAATAGTCTAGATAGAAGTCCTGCCTTCAATGGTATGGGAAAAATTGCATCTCCTGTTCATTTTATAAAATAATATTAAATGTTGCCATAACTTCATTGGGCTAATCCCCAGAATTGCTGCACCCGAGCTATCGGCTAGTAGGTATATTTTCCTGGGTGCAGAATTACTTAATCAATAAGAATATTAAACTGGGATATGAAATGAAAACTGAAATATATGCCCTTCTCAAAAAAAATGTTTTAAAAAAATTCCCTCAAACATTTGATAACATGTTTTACAGAATTATAGAATATTAGAGATGGGTATTTAACCACAGAAATTATATAACACAAACTCATTTTAAACATGTAAAAAGAAAAACCAAGGGAGATGATATAACTTACTCGACAAAAGTTACAAAATGGAGTAATTCATAACAGAGTAGGAATTAGAACCAAGGTAACCTAAGTCTTAGAAAGGGTTCCTAAATTCCTACATACTTTTTTTCGGTTGGGCAAATCAATTTATCAGTACTAAACTAATTATATAAGGTAATGTTTCAAATCTGAATATTTCCTTTAGATCCCTAAATTAAGTCATTAACCTGGGACAGAGAAGTGCTGTGTGTGTGTGTGTGTGTGTGTGTGTGTGTGTGTGTCTGTATGTATGTATGTGTGTGTCTTCAGTATTATTTTTGCATTAAATAAAATCCAAGTCAGAGCCACAATGAAATACACCCATCTGTCTCCTATTGATTTGTGACTCATCCTAGATCATATTAGGATTTTATTGCTCAATAAACAACACTAAAATTGAAGTTTATTGGAACTGTGATGGTTGGACATTTCCAATCTGTGTGTGGAAGACCCAAGCCAATACCAAACTAATATGTTAGATGAAACAATTAAAAAGAAATTAATTCTGGTAAATGATCATTGATTCTGATGGGAGCCAAGAGTTTAGACATACAGATAAATTTATCTCCTTTCTGTCTTATTAGTAATCCATTCTAACTTTCTATCTCATGGTAATTCAAGTTTATATCTTACTTTTCACTAATATATGACTAAAATGCATATATTTAAGTCAAACATGATCAGATTCCATAAATCACTGAAACAAACACATAGAGAACTCTCTAAAGATTAATTCCATCCCAACTGCTAGATGATTTTACATTGAAATCTTAAAGTGTCATTATGTCATTCGTCCAAAAGTCAATATGTGGTAGTTAATATGACCCTACAAGCTATTTTATTTCTAAAAACAAGAGATAGTTTGCCAGGAACAAAAAAATGGGGTGGGGGTGGGAAGCATAAGATAAAATACATTAAGAGTGGTTCCAATAAGAAGATTGAAAAAGCAAGAAACAGGTCTGAGAAAAAAAAAACCATCTGGAAAAAGAAAGAAGACTATTTAAATCTGTGTGGATTTAGTTAAATCAGTACAGTAGAGATGAATAAAAATTAAACAAGATGCACAGAAAAAGAAAATCCAGATTTAAAAGTCTAAAAGAAAAAATAGGAATAAGATCCTAAAAACAACTATAAAGTACCAAGAACAGAAACACCATGATTACTCAAAACAGAATTCATTTTGTTTGCAATTAACAATTGTTAGATTGCATTCTAATTCTGGTAATATTGTAAAGAAAAAAAACCCTTTATTGTACTTAGTCTCAGCCCTCCAGCATGATTATAAATACTCTCTTGTGCCCAAGAATAAGAAATAATGGCCAAGACTAATGAAGCTATAGATTTCTTTTTGCACATTATTCCTTTTTAAAAATATGTATCAACTCTATTGGGACTCTTTTTTTAAATTTAATTTTATTTATTTACTTTTATACAGAAGGTTCTTATTAGTTACCTATTTTATACATATTGGTGTATATGTGTCAATCCCAATCTCCCAATTCATCCCACCACCACCACCACCCAACCCCGCTTTCCCCCCTTTGGTGTCCATACGTTTGTTCTCTACATCTGTGTCTCTATTTCTTCCTTGCAGACTGGTTCATCTGTACCATTTTTCTAGATTCCACATATATGCATTAATATATGGTATTTTTCTCTTCCTGACTTACTTCACTCTGTATGACAGCCTCTAGGTCCATCCAGGTCTCTACAAATGACCCCATTTCATTGCTTTTTAATGGCTAAGTAATATTGCCTTGTATATATGTACCACATCTTCTTTATCCATTTGTCTGTCCATGGGCATTTAGGTTGCTTCCATGATCTGGCTATTGTAAATAGTGCTGCAATGAACACTGGGGTGCATGTGTCCTTTTGAATTATAGTTTTCTCAGGGTATATGCTCAGTAGTGGGATTTCTGGGTCGTATGGTAGTTCTATTTTTAGTTTTTTAAGGAACCTCCATGCTGTTTTCCACAGTGGCTGTATCAATTTACATTCCCACCAACAGCGCAAGAGGGTTCCCTTTTCTCCACAACATTTCCAGCACTTGTTGTTTGTAGCTTTTCTGATAATGCCCATTCTAACTCGTGTGAGGTGATACCTCATTGTAGTTTTGATTTGCATTTCTCTAAAAATTAGTGATGTTGAGCAGCTTTTCATGTGCCTCTTGGCCATCTGTATGTCTTCTTTGGAGAAATGTCTATTTAGGTCTTCTGTCCATTTTTTGATGGGGTTCTTTGCTTTTTTAATATTGAGCGGCATGAGTTATTTATATATTTTGCAGATTAATCCTTTCTCCATTGATTCGTTTGCAAATCTTTTCTCCCATTCTGAGGGTTGTCTTTTCATCTTGTTTATAGTTTGCTGTGCAAAAGCTTTTAAGTTTCATTAGGTTCCACTTGTTTATTTTTTTGTTTTTATTTCCATTTCTCTAGGAGGTGGGTCAAAAAAGATCTTGCTGTGATTTATGTCAAAGAGTGTTCTTCTTATGTTTTCCTCTAAGAGTTTTATAGTGTCCATTTTTATATTTAGGTCTTTAATCCATTTTGAGTTTATTTTTGTGTATGGTGTTAGGGAGTGTTCTAATTTCATTCTTTTACATGTAGCTGTCCAGTTTTCCCAGCACCACTTATTGAAGAGGCTGTCTTTTCTCCATTGTATATCCTTGCCTCCTTTGTCATAGATTAGTTGACCATAGTGCATGGGTTTATCTCTGGGCTTTCTATCTTGTTCCACTGATCTATATTTCTGTTTTTGTGCCAATACCATATTGTCTTGATTACTGTAGCTTTGTAGTATAGTCTGAAGTCAGGGAGTCTGATTCCTCCAGCTCTGTTTTTTTCCCCTCAAGATTGCTTTGGCTACTCAGGGTCTTCTGTGTCTCCATACATATTTTAAGATTTTTTGTTCTAGTTCTGTAAAAAATGCCATTAGTAATTTGATAGGGATTGCACTGAATCTGTAGATTGCTTTGGGCACTACAGTCATTTTCACAATACTGATTCTTCCAATCCAGGAGCATGGTATATCTCTCCATCTCTGTGTCATCTTTGATTTCTTTCATCAATGTCTTATAGTTTTCTGAGTATAGGTTTTTACCTCCTTAGGTAGGTTTATTCCTAGGTATTTTATTCTTTTTGTTGGAATGGTGAATGAGATTGTTTCCTTAATTTCTCTTTCTGATCTTTTGTTGTTAGTGTATCAGTATGCAAGAGATTTCTGTACATTAATTTTTTATCCTGCTCCTTTACCATATTCATTGATTAGCTCTAGTAGTTTTCTGGTGGTATCTTTAGGGTTATCTATGCCTAGTATCATATCATCTGCAAACAGTGACAGTTCTACTTCTTCTTTTCCAATTTGAATTCCTTTTATTTCTTTTTCTTCTCTGATTGCCAAGGCTAGGACTTCCAAAACCATGTTGAATAATAGTGGCAAAGTGGACATCCTTGTCTTGTTCCTGTCTTAGAGAAAATGCTTTCAGTTTCTCACCTTTGAGAATGATGTTTGCTGTGGGTCTGTCATATACAGCCTTTATTATGTTGAAGTTGTTTCCCTCTATGCCCACTTTCTGGAGAGTTTTTATCATAAATGGGTGTTGAATTTTGTCAAAAGCTTTTTCTGTATCTATTGAGATGATCATATGGTTTTTATTCTTTGTTAATATGGTGTATCACATTGATTGATTTGCATATATTGAAGAAGCCTTGCATTACTGGGATAAACTCCACTTGATCATGGTGTATGATCCTTTTAATGTGTTGTTGAATTCTGTTTGCTAATATTTTGTTTAGGATTTTTGCATCTATATTCATCAGTGATATTGGTCTGTAATTTTTTTTCTAGTATCTTTGTCTGGTTTTCATATCAGGGTGATGGTGGCCTCATAGAATGAGTTTGGGAGTGTTCCTTCCTCTGCAAGTTTTTGGAAGAGTTTGAGAAGGATGGGTGTTAGGTCTTCTCTAAATGTTTGATAGAATTCACCTGTGAAGCCATCTGGTCCTGGACTTTTGTTTGTTGAAAGATTTTTAATCACAGTTTCAATTTCATTACTTGTGATTGGTCTGTTCATATTTTCTATTTCTTCCTGATTCAGTCTTGGAAGGTTATACCTGTCTAAAAATGTGTCCATTTCTTCCAGGTTGTCCATTTTATTGACAAAGAGTTGCTTTTAGTAGTCTCCTATGATGTTTTGTATTTCTGCGGTGTCCACTGTAACTTCTCCTTCTTCATTTCTAATTTCACTGATTTGAGTTCTCTCCCTCTTTTTCTTGATGAGTCTGGAATCAATTTTACCTTCTCAAAGAATCAGCCTTTAGTTTTATTGATCTTTGCTACTATTTTCTTTGTTTCTATTTCACTTATTTATGCTCTGATCTTTATGACTTCTTTCCTTTTACTAACATTGGGTTTTGTTTGTTCTTCTTTCTCTAGTTCCTTTAGGTGTAAGGTTAGATTGTTTATTTGAGATTTTTCTTGTTTCTTGAGGTTTCTTGTTTCTTGCTATAAACTTCCCTCTTAGAACTGCTTTTGCTGCATCCCATAGGTTTTGGATCGTCGTGTTTTCATTGTCATTTGTCTCTAGGTATTTTCTGATTTCCTCTTTGATTTCCTCAGTGATCTCTTGTTTATTTAGTAACGTATCATTTAGCAGCGATATGTTTGTGATTTTTACATTTTTTTCCCTATAGTTTATTTCTAATCTCATAGTGTTGTGGTCAGAAAAAGATGCTGGATATGATTTCAATTTTCTTAAATTTACCAAGGCTTGATTTGTGACCCAAGATGTGTGCCCTTAACAAGAAAATGTAATCTGATCTTTTTGGGTGGCATGTCCTATAAATATGAATTGAATCTATCTGTTCTACTGTGTCATTTAAAGCTTGTGTTTCCTTATTACTTTTCTGTCTGGATGATCTGTCACTTGGTGTAAGTGAGGTGTTAAATTCCCCAACTATTATTATGTTACTGTTGATTTCCTCTTTTATAGCTGTTAGCATTTACCTTATGTATTGAGGTGCTCCTATGTTGGGTGCATCGATATTTACAATTGTTATATCTTCTTCTTGGTTTGATCCCTTGATCATTATGTAGTGTCCTTCCTTGTCTCTTGTAACATTGTTTAGTTTAAAGTCTATTTTATCTGATATGAGTATTGCTACTCCAGCTTTCTTTTGATTTTCATTTGCATGAAATATCTTTTTCCATCCTCTCACTTTCAGTCTGTATGTGTCCCTAGGTCTGAAGTCAGTTTATAGACAGCATATACATGGCTGTTTTTTTGTATCCATTCAGTGACCCTGTTATCTTTTGGTTGGAGCATTTAATCCATTCACATTTAAGGTAATTATTGATATGTATGTTCCTATTACCATTTTGCTAATTGTTTTTGGTTTGTTTTTGTAGGTCCTTTCCTTGTCTTGTGTTTCCCACTCAGAGAAGTTCCTTTAGCATTTGTTGTAGAGCTGGTTTGGTGGTGCTGAATTCTCTTAGCTTTTGCTTGTCTGTAAAGCTTTTGATTTCTCTGTCAAATCTGAATGAGATCCTTGCTGGGTAGAGTAACCTTGGTTGTAGGTTCTTCCCTTTCATCACTTTAAATATATCATGCCACTCCCTTCTGGCTTGTAGAGTTTCTGCTGAGAAATCCACTGTTAACCTTATGGGAGTTCCCTTGTATGTTATCTGTTGTTTTTCCCTTGTCACTTTTAATAATTTTTCTTTGTCTTTAATTTTTGTCAATTTGATTACTATGTGTTTCAGCATGTTTCTCCTTGGGTTTATACTGCCTGGAACTCTCTACGCTTCCTGGACTTGGGTGGCTACTTCCTTTCCCATGTTAGGGAAGTTTTTGACCATAATCTCTTCAAATATTTTCTTGGTCCTTTCTCTCTTCTCCTTCTGGGACCCCTATAATGTTAATGTTGGTATGTCTAATGTTGTCCCTGAGGTCTCTTAGGCTGTCTTCATTTCTTTTCATTCTTTTTTTTTTTCAATCCACAAGCATTTATTTACAATTCTGAAAACTTCCACATAATTAAAAATGGGACAGGGCTTCCCTGGTGGTGCAGTGGTTGAGAGTCCGCCTGCCGATGCAGGGGACACGGTTCGTGCCCCGGTCCGGGAAGATCCCACATGCCACGGAGCGGCTAGGCCCGTGAGCCATGGCCACTTTGCCTGCGCATCTGGAGCCTGTGCTCCACAATGGGAGAGGCCACAACAGTGAGAGGCCCGCATATCGCAAAAAAAAAAAAAAAAGTGACAATAGTAGTAAATTACTATTTGGATAAAGAAAAGATACAAGTTAGCACAACATAGTTTACAAACTTACAATTAGGCACATTCAATTTGGTGCTAAATCATAAAATATTCTTTTGCAATTATGAAAAATATCCAATAGGCAGATAATGGCCAAAAAGTACAAATGATACAAATATCTATAGACATGACAATGTACAAATTGTGACATAAATCTATCAGAAACTAGAAAATCTATGTTGGTCTTATAATTCCAGCTTGCTAAAAGATACAGGCTTTGGGTGGAAACAGAAAAAATGCCAGACCTGGCCATAACAGGGTTTCCAGAAAGTATGGGCACTAGCAAAGAGTAGGCCTCTGGATGGGAGTGGGTCCAACATGAGATAAAACAATGCCTTAATGGGTATGTAGTATGCTGGGATGGAAAATATAGGAACAAGGGATATTTGGAGAATCATACAGCTAAGTATTTGACACTAACAAAATCTACCAGTATCTGATAGGGCCTCAGGTACCATGCAAGGGTTTGAGGGATTCCAGTATTTAATTAAATCAAAATGTGACAATGGGAAGAATTAAGGACAGCCTCAGGGGTAGATGAACTGGGTATGTTACACCAAGACATGTCTCAGTTGACCTGTTGGGTTCAAAATGCAGGAAGTGGATATATGGGACAAGACAATACCCTAACAATAAGAATAAAGGTTTAGGGGCTTCCCTGGTGGTGCAGTGGTTGAGAGTCCTCCTGCCGATGCAGGGGACACGGGTTCATGCCCCGGTCCGGGAAGATCCCACATGCCATGGAGCGGCTCGGCCCGTGAGCCATGGCCGCTGAGCCTGCGCATCCAGAGCCTGTGCTCCGCTACGGGAGAGGCCACAACAGTGAGAGGCCCACGTACCACAAAAAAAAAGAATAAAGGTTTAGGTCAGGATAGGGCTTGATGTTCCTAAGTGTTGAAATAGAGCTCTTTAGTTTCTTCCTCCTACATGTAAGATTCTTTCATAGGTTAAGATGATGCTGAGCCTGCAACCTAAAGTTAAATGGCTGGAACTAGGGAGAGAAAATAAGTTGCATAGGCTCGGAAGCAGGAAAACCCTAACTAAGGGTTTGCCTAAATAGAATTGAATGTTGGAACTGAATATTTTAATATATAAACATTTTACTGATACCAAAATTTGTCTTACCACACTTCCCCCAATCTCACACCACCCACCCTAACCTGCAGCAGCTATGGGTCCCTTGATTTCCATGGAAATATAGAGAAAAGAGACACTGATCTGGCTTGCAGGTATTTGGTAAGTTGTTAGCCTCACATCACATACTAGTATCATGTAAGTAGGCCATCTGAAATATGAAGCTTAGGGGAAAAACCTTGAAGAAAACTTAAAAGCTTAAGCCACATCTCTATACTACAACACCTTTCACAATCTCTTCTCAGATAAGCATCATCCCCATCAGTGAAAAAACTCGTATCTCATAATAGGAAAAACAGGCCTAAAAATTAAATGTGTGTCTTTGGAGGTCCCATCTATGGAATATCTTCCTGGTACTAGAAAAGTCCTCAGAAAGATCAATCTTTGCACCCCCGAAAGCTTACCACCAAGGAAAATGACTAGATCCATAGATTTCCTCCCTCAAACCAGCTTACCTCACATATAAATCATTAGCAACTCAGCCCTTACTCACATTATCACAGTCACAAGAGTGGTTAGGGAGCAAAGCACTAACCAGGGGAACTAAAACAGAGGCAATCCAGGCCAAGTTGGGCTGATGGCAGATATCTGCTCCTTACTCTTGGGTGCATAATGCTACTCACCACAATGCCTTTTTCACAGACCCTTTTTAAAGTTTCTCCACAAAATCCAACAGGTCAAGTTAGTTCATGATGCTTCAAGATAAACAATCATCAACAGAAAAACATGCAATATGTCTTACAATGTTGGAGTCCTTAAAAATATGACAAGGAAATAACCATGTAGATAAAACCAGAGCAAAAATCTGTATTCTACAAACATACCAGTGAATGCTATTAATAAGGTAATATGACATAAAACAAAATGAAAAATATATGTAAGACTGTTCTCTTTAGTGTACAGAATTCATGGCAGTTGCTGCACTATCTAGCTACTTAAATATATCTATAACTATCTGTTCTGGTAATACAAAATGAGGCCAAAGTGTGTCAACTTGTTTCCCACAGTAACCAAAAAATCTACATGAATCTCTTTTCTCCTGTGCCCTTTCACCTTATCTGCTCCCAATTCTCCATGAATGTCCTCTTCTTTCTCTAATTATTCTCTTCTTCATTTTGCTTGGTCTTGCACACAAGCATGCAAGACAGAGAATCCTAGAGGTCCAAGATTCTAGAGTGGCTGCTTGCAAGGGCGAGGAGATTACAGTAACTGCCACACTGTATATACTTCTGTGCAAAGAAAAAGGGACAGTATTCAGAATGTCTCTCACATATAAAAGAGCTGGATGGCAGGATACCTGTGTGGCCCAAGGAACTAGAGGTAACAAAGTATGGGCAAAAGAATTGCAACCAAAGGCTGGAAGAGGAAAGGTTTGCAACCAACTCTGTCTCCTAGCTGTCTGGTATTTGCTTCCAATGGGCAGAGTCTATTTTGTGAAGCATCAAGCACTGAAAAGAAGACTCCTGCTGCTGGAAGTTGACAGAAAGTAACATCCATGAGGGTAAGAATGCAAGATCAAGGCTTGTCCTGCAGATGAGGTAGCCAGTCCTGTTTAAACCGTGGGTACAGTGGACACCAATAAGTCTGTCATTATGTTTATTTTCTTTCAAAAACCCATTAACAGCACATTGGAATTTAAAAATAGTGTCATCACCTGGCATCTGATGCCCAATTGTACAAATTCTTAAATAAGGAATAGTTTCTGGTAAGTCCTCTGGCTTATAATTGGGGCAAGTATATGTTAAGTCAATAATCAGCCCAAGTTCTTCATTCTGTTCTTGGATTTTGTTTAAAAAGATACAAGGGGGAAAACATTCTTCTGGAGCAAGATTCTTTTCAAAACTCTTTTTTAAAGGAACTTTGAAAGCAATGAAACGAGTCCCAGGCATCCGCTGTCCAACTGGGAGATAGTCTTTCCACCTTTCCAGGATGTGCTTTCCACCCTTCCTCTTAGCCGACGAACATCCAGAAAATCCGTGACCCTGACCACAGCGCTCGCGGGCATGATGCCACTGGCTCATGTGACCCCCAAGATGCCGCCCACCCAATGCCAAGAGTGCCAAAGTCACCAACCCAGCGCCCCTGGTGCCAGAACAAGGCCCCGAACCACAGGCGCCTAGGCACAAGCCCACGCAGCTCGCGGACCTCCTTCTACTGCCTCTTTTCATTCTTTATTCTGTTCCACAGCCGTGAATTCCACCATTCTGTCTTCCAGGTCACTTATCCATTCTTCTGACTCAGTTATTCTGCTATTGGTTCCTTCTAGTGTAGTTTTCATTTCAGTTATTGTATTGTTCATCTCTGTTTGCTTGTTCTTTAATTCTTCTAAGTGTTTGTTCTTTAATTCTTCTAGGTCTTTGTTAAACATTTCTTTCATCTTCTCAATCTTTGCCTCCATTCTTTTTCCAAGGTCCTGGATCATCTTCACTATCATTATTCTGAATTCTTTTTCTCGAAGGTTGCCTATCTCCACTTTATTTAGTTGTTTTTCTGGAGTTTTATCTTGTTCCTTCATCTGGTACATAGTCCTCTGCCTTTTCATTTTGTTATCTTTCTGTGAATGTGGTTTTCGTTCCACAGGCTGCAGGACTGTAGTTCTTCTTGCTTCTGCTGTTTGTCCTCTGGTGGATGAGGCTATCTAAGAGGCTTGTGCCAGCTTCCTGATGGAAGGGACT
The DNA here is from genome assembly GCF_964374135.1 of Grampus griseus. Lineage (NCBI taxonomy): Eukaryota > Metazoa > Chordata > Mammalia > Artiodactyla > Delphinidae > Grampus > Grampus griseus. Next base: position 70,791,998 of record NC_139000.1, on the reverse strand, counting down.
GGTGGTGGGTAGAGCTGGGTGTTGCTTTTGTGGGCAGAGCTCAGTAAAACTTTAATCCACTTGTCAACTGATGGATGGACCTGAGTTCCCTCCCTATTGGTTGTCTGGCCTGAGGCAACCCAGCATTGGAGACTATGGGCTCTTTGGTGTGGCTAATGGCAGACTCCAAGAGGGCTCACGCCAAGGAGTACTTCCCAGAACTTCTGCTCAGTGTCCTTGTCCCCATGGTGAGCAACAGCCACCCCCCACCTCTGCAGGAGACCCTCCAACACTAACAGGTAGGTCTGGTTCAGTCTCCTATGGGGTCACTGCTCCTTCCCCCTTGGTCCTGATGTGCACATTACTTTGTGTGTGCCCTCTCAAGAGTGCAGTCTCTGTTTCCTCCAGTCCTGTTGAAGTCCTGCAATCAAATCCTGCTAGCCTTCAAAGTCTGATTCTCTAGGAATTCCTCCTCCCGTTGCCGGACCCCCAGGTTGGGAAGCCTGACATGGGTCTCAGAACCTTCACTCCAGAGGGTGGACTTCCGTGGTATAACTGTTCTCCAGTTTGTGAGTCACCCACCCAGCGGTTACAGGATTTGATTTTATTGTGATTGCACCCCTCCTACCATCTCATTGCGGCTTCTCCTTTGTCTTTGGATGTGCAGTATCTTTTCTGGTGAGTTCCAGCGTCTTCCTGTTGGTGACAGTTCAGCAGTTAGTTGTGATTCTCGTGCTCTTACAAGAGGATGTGAGTGCATGTCCTTCTACTCCACCATCTTGAAATAATCCCAACTCTGCTGGTACTTAATGAACCAAATATCTTTAAGACTTTTGCTAATTTGAATTAAAGTAATGTACTATGCCTTACTGTACCTTCTGCTACAACTAATAAATAAACATCCATTGGTATTGTAAATCATTTAGTCAGCAGCCTAATTTCTGCATTCATTTCTAATTTTAAATCTACTTTTACTATTTCTCAACACATTATTAATAGAATAAGTCTGTCTTCAAAATTCCATTTGATATGTCCTTTCTATAATCAACCTTTTCATAGACCTCACTGGACAGTAAAGACAGAATCACTTTAATAAAAACATATTCTGATTTCACAAGTTCTCGCCTCTACTTGCCCACACAAAACCTCCATTTTTCCTTATAGTACTCCCTCTTACTACTGATAATGTAAATTCAAACTAGTGTACAAGCTATAGCTACCACATAGTGTCCTTCAAGTTCTTCAATGTTCTTTTACCCCTTTATCAGTCCTTTCAACCTTAGTTCCTTGAAGATGCTAAATTTAACCTATTTATAGAAAAGGTAATATCTTCTGATAATGGTTTTTATTTCTGTAATTGCTTACTTCTTTCTTCTTTATTTTCTTAGCATTTCCAGCTTCCTTTTCATCTTTTTTCTATGAGTTTACTGCCTCTCCTCTTTATCACTGCCTCTCTTCACTAAGTCTTTTTAAATGACTTCAGGTTCCAGTTCTGGTCATAATAAAGTACTTTCTACCCTTACAATGCCCTTGAATACAACTAAAACTCAGGAGACAGTTCATGGAATATCTATGTTAAGATTCTGAAAGGTAAATTGTAGCAAGTGGACTAGTAAAGGAAACCAGAACTCAAAGTGTCACTGAACCAGAAGTTAGTTTTTTCTTTCTCAAATATCTCCCAGCCTGAACTCAAAGGCAACACAAAAGCTGGAAATGCATACCAGGTAAAGACAGAAAGAATCTCAAGTGAAGCCCTATATTTCTTGTCAAAAGACAGAAAGGAAAAAAAAAAAGGATACTAAGAGTGGAAAAAGGAGAGGGGGAAAAAACCCTGGATTTTTTGTTTCTTCCTTTCTCTCATAGCCCAACAACCAGGAAATCTCATGGCAATGCTAACAGTAATGGCAGCGGTTTCTGGACAAGCACAAACCACCACAAAGAGTAGAAATCCTTCTCTTAGACCAGTAGAATTGTGATCTCAAGAGCATCTGAAAAATCCCATTGCTTATTCCCATTTACATCTCCTCATGGCCTCAGATGCAGATACAGCTTCAAGAAGTGTATGACAAAGTAGGTAAACTAAAGTCCTGACTTTCTAGCCAGAAGACCAAGAAAAGGAGTACCTAGTGGCCAAAAGATGTAGGGGATATTAGGTGGAGAAAAACCTCAAGAAAGTGACTCTGTAAAATTATAGATGAATTCTTGGGCTCAGCCTTGAGTTATACCTGGGTGGAACTGACCCTAATGAGCACAACAAAGTTTTAAGAACATAACTATGGGATAAAATACTTCCCAGATCCAAGACTAGCCACAAGATAGCGAACAGATAGATGCAATTACCATTGAAAGATTTTGAAAAATAAACTGACATTGAACTAACAGTTTACAGAAGGTAGGTAAGGACTTGCAACCTGAACTTAGCTGGGTCAAATGCATGTTAAAATAAGAAGAAAAGCAAAGTCTATATTCTCCAGAGGATTTAAACAAGATCCAGATTCACATAACAAAATTCAAAGTGTATAGAATACAATCCAAAATTATTCAATATATATACAAAGAATCAGGAAATTTCAATGTATGTCAAAGAAAAAGACAATCAGCACATACCAACCCCGAGACAACAAAGATATTGGAATTTTCAAAGACTTTAAACTTTAAAACAGCTATTATATCCATGCTCCAATAAATAAGAATGATCAGTCTTGAAATGAATGGGAAAACAATGTCTCATCATAGAAATAATAAGTATAAAAAAGAACCAAATGGAAATTTTGGAACTGAAACATAAAATAACCAAAATTTTTAAAAAATCGAATGGTTGGCAGACTGGAGATAACAGGGGAAAGAGTCAGGGGTAAAAAACAAGATATGGCTGGACACTAGAGTATTAAACTGATACCAAAATTGCAGTCAACGTATATTCTCATCTTGGTAACTGAGTCTTGGATGAAAGTAAAAAGGCAGTAACTAGCAGAGAACCAAAGCCAAAATTCATCTTGAATTCTCAAATTGCAAAGCTGTATCAACAGAAAAAAGGGTAGGAGTGGAGAGAGATATTGAGTACAAAGGGTAAGCACATGGGAATTTGGGGAGGGTGATGAAATTGTTCTGTAGCTTGATGGTGATATTTACATGGCTCCAAGCATTTGGCAAAACTCATAGAACCGTACACCAAAACAAGTTTTACTGTATGTATATTCTAAAATAAGTATTGAGGAAAAACGATACTTGGACAATTCCCAGTTTTGGTAAATTAAACAATACCTTGATAACAAATCATGGTTAACAAATAAATAATAAGGGAAATTATAAAATATTATCAACTGAATAGTAATAAAAATACAAGATATCAAAATCTGTGAGATACAGCTAAAGCAGTATTTAGAGGAGTATATATAACTTTAAATATTTGTTTTAGAAAGGAAGATCTAAAATAAATTATCTAAGAAGCTAGAAGATGAAGAGCAAAATTGAAACTTAATAAGTAAAAGAAAGGAAATAATAAAGGTCAGAGCTGAAATCAATGTAATAGAATATGGACAAACAATAGAGAAAAATCAATGACACCTAAAGCTGGTTCTTTGAAAAGATTTATAAAATTGATAACCCTCTAGTTAGATTGATCAAAATTTGCACTTAAAATGGATACATTTTACTTGTGGTAAAATATAACTCAATACTGTTTTAAAAGAAAAAAACTTTACAAGAATTAAGCAATATATTGTTTGTAAATTGCACAGAGGTTCACCCCAGAATTGCTATACTAGGAGAAATAACCTTTTTTTTTTTTTTTACATCTTTATTGGAGTATAATTGCTTTACAATGTTTTGTTAGTTCCTGCTGTACAACAAAGTGAATCAGCTATATGTATACATACATGCCCATATCCTGTCCTCTTGAGCCTCCCTCCCACTCTCCCTATGCTACCCCTCTAGGTTGTCACAAAGCACCAAGCTGATCTCCCTATGCTATGCAGCTGCTTCCCACTAGCTATCTATTTTACATTTGGTAGTGTATATATGTCCATGCCACTCTCTTTGTCCCAGCTTACCCTTCCCCCTCCCCGTGTCCTCAAGTCTGTTCTCTGTATCTTTATTCCTGCCCTGCCACTAGGTTCATCAGTACCATTTTTTTAGATTCTATGTATATGCATTAGCATACGGTATTTGTTTTTCTCTTTCTGACTTACTTCACTCTGTATGACAGACTCTAGGTCCATCCACCTCACTATAAATAACCATTTTGTTCCTTTTTATGGTTGAGTAATACTCCATTGCACATATGTGCCACATCTTCTTTATCCATTCATCTTTTTTTTTTTTTTTTTGTGGTGCGCGGGCCCTCTCACTGCTGTGGCCTCTCCCGTTGCGGAGCACAGGCTCCGGACACGCAGGCTCAGCGGCCATGGCTCACGGGCCCAGCCACTCTGCGGCATGTGGGATATTCCCGGACCGGGGCACGAACCCGTGTCCCCTGCATTGGCAGGCGGACTCTCAACCACTGTGCCACCTGGGAAGCCCTATCCATTCATCTCTTGATGTACATTTAGGTTGATTCCAAGTCCTGGCTTTTGTAAATAGTGTTGCAATGAATATTGTGGTACATGTCTTTTTGTGAATTATGGTTTTCTCAGGGTATATGCCCAGTAGTGGGATTGCTGGGTCATACAGTAGTTCTATTTTTAGTTTTTTAAGGAACCTCCATACTGTTCTCCACAGTGGCTGTATCAATTTACATTGCCACCAACAGTGCAGGAGTGTTCCCTTTTCTCTAGAAGGAGAAATAATCTTTAATTATTTCAACAGATACCAAAATTTTCTGGATAAAATTTAAAACTATTCCTGATTTTTAAAAATACCTTAAGAAATTAAAGAATATTTTCTTAACATTATTAAAAAATATACTGCAAACGAAAATTCAGCCTTAAGATGGAGTGATGATATTCCAGATATATTAACATTCATTTTGCAAAATTTTATTCATCTTTCAAGATCCATCTCAGATATAACCTCCCAAATGATTTTTTTGGTACGTCTCTTGGCATTCCCCCAAGGATTTGCTATTATTTCTAAGATAATAATATCATCTTCTATTTTGATTTGTTCATTCTATTGTCTGTCTTCTAGATTAGAATATAAATCCCTTAAAACCTGAGGCTTTCTTTTTTCTTAATAATTTTGATTTCCAGAGTCTATAAAATAGTATCTAGCCTACATTAAGTGTTTAACACTTATCTCAGATTTTAAGACAAAAAGCATATATTATTTTACTTACTTTTATATCCTGAAAGGTAATAGCTACCCTTCCCATTTTAGAAGTGAGGATATATATCATTACAGAATTTTAATAAATTGCTCAAAGTTACTCAACAAAAAGGAAGAACTGCAACTCAGTTTTAGATACCTACACAAGTCAAATACTCTTACTTGAATAACACACTATTAGGTTCTACTGTTGCTGTAGCAAATTTCAAAAACTCAATGGCTTAAAATCACACAAATTTATCATTTTACAGTTGTGGAGGTCAGGGATTCAAAATGGACCCTGCTGTGGTAAAAATCAAGGTTTGGGCAGGGCTGCATTCCTTTCTGGAGACTGTAGCCTCCATTTTCTTGCCTTTTTCAGCTTCTAGAGGCTGCTCACATTCCTTGTCTTGTTTTCTTCTTCAGTTTCAAAGCCAGCAATTGCCTGTCAAGTCTTTCGCACAAAGCACCACTCTCTTGCCCCTCTACACATTTAAGGACTTCTGTGATTACATTGGGACAACCCACAGAATCCAGAATAATCTCCCCACCTCAAAGTCAGATGAATAGTAGCTTTAATTCCCCTATTCTATGTAACTTAATATGTACACAGGTGTAGGGTATTAGAACATGGACTTCTTTAGGAAGACATTATTCTGCCTATCACATATACCTTCTTAACATGATCCAGTTAAACTTTATGAGTTAATGAGGAAAAATCTGAAATGTGGTAATAGTCCTGAAAATACATAATACTTTTAATATGTAATACCTCAGATTATAAACAGGTAAATAAAAAACATACCTATGGAAAATTCTTGAAAAAAATTGTATTTCCTAAACCACAATTTACATCTAAATTGATGGCTAAAAATAAACATTATTTTTTACAGGGTTATTACCAAATTAAGTGCAAAAAAGAAAACAAAGCAACAATGTTCTTTAATTTAAAATAAGCAATTGCTGAGGACAGACTACAATCTTAGCGGCTGTCAATCTATTCTCTGGAAACCCTAATAATTCACAAACTCTAGAGAGGTTAAAACTGAATGAGGATCACCTTTTCCCAATTTGCAGAGGGGAAAGTAAGTTATTTGGAGAACTAAATATTTTTTCCAATTTTAACTTTTCTCTCTTAAAAAATCTTATAAACCTTTGGGCACCACACTTCCTCTAGTAAGCACTAGCATACAACAAAACCACCGAATAATTAGAAAAGAATGTTTTTTAATAACAATAGTAAAATAATTACTACAAAGAGCAGAAGGTCTTCCTTAGTTTTATATCTTGTCTTTCTTATTTTGACATGTTTGTAAAGATTTTCTATGACATTTTGGGGAGAGAATTAAAAAGGCACTTATAATGGTTAGTTTTGTGCCTTTATACCCCTTTATATAAATAGTTACTATTCAGGCAGTTTAAAATTATATTATGTTATCAGAAATGCAAATATACATATGCAGTGGTAATTGTGCCATCTCTCTCCTTTTACATTCACACCATACCTATGTATCAGATTCCATACCATACTTATGTCAGATTTAATTTTCCCATATTCTATAACTCCCACAGATAACACTTGATCTACTCAATGATACATAATTATATACATACATGGCTGTTACACGTTGCTAATAACATAAAAATAAATCTGTATGCTTTTCTCTATACACAAGTTTCCATATATACATCTGCATATATATGCATTTCCCTAATACAAGTTTCTCCTCTAAAAGTCAAATGTAGCCATTTGTCCAGGGATGAGCTTACTAATACCAGTAAGAGGAAAAGAAATAGAAAAAATAGTTAATATTCATCTGCTTTTGCTCAAAATAAAATATTACAGCAAAAAATATGTTTCAAATCCTGGTATTGTTGAAACAGATGCTTGGCACACTTCACAATTTATATAAGGATGGTCTAGAAAGGAAGAGGAAGGAGGAAATTTCCCACCCCTTGCAGTTCCAAGGAATTTGGGGTAAGATGTAGGAGGAGGGTAACACTTAGAAACTCCAGGGAAAGTACAGAGGTGGCCAAGAATACACAGGTACTAGCAAGGTGAGAGAGTAAACCTCTACAAGTTTGCACACTGACATTTCCAACCCAGCACCCGGGCATCAGAACTAAGGCAGTATTGCAAGGTAGGTAGACAGGTAAAACTGAAACAGTCCTTCTGTCTTTCCATGGCCTATGTGTAGAGACCAAGTCTTTGCATATGTGGAAAAAAGAACGGTAAAAAAATACTCCCTAGACCCAGAGAAAAGAGGCTATCTCTTGTGGGGACTTCAAGCTCAAAGACCAATGGTGCCAGAGCCCTGAGCTTCACCTGGAGGATTACATGTTTATCCAAATAGCTAAAAACAGTCAGTTGCAATGTAGCAGGAATCAGTCTGAGGAGCAGACCTACAAAGACTATCTAAAGAGCAACAGGATGCTCAGAGGGCTTCATCTTCTCTGCTGTCAAGTTGATGTCATCAGCCTTCCTTTCCATATATATACAAGCACTTCCTGGCAATGGAGCAAATCTAAAAAGACTGAGTGTTTTTCCTGAAGCATCTAAGAAAAGTTTGGGTTATACAGAAAGTCACTGACATTGTTGATTACAGTGATATCATAAAATGAAATTGAATTTCTTTCTGTTATCCAGTGGATTACAGCTCTCATGGAAAACCAGAGCAACTGCAGATGATTTTAAAACCTATATATTTATTTCATGTGAGAATTATTACAGTGTGAATAAACTGGGAGCCCCAGTTTGTTCACTGATTGTCTTGCTTGCAAGTCTAGACTTTTATATGCTTCCACATCTGTCACAATACTACCCACAGAGTAGACATTAATGCTTGAATAGAAGAAATACATATATCCTACCAGTATCCTTGTGGAGCTTTAGTCTAACAATGGTCCTCAACAAAGGCTGGTAACTTAGCTTCCTAGAAGGTACTGGAAATGTGAGGAAATGTTTTTGCTTTTCACAATGGCTAGGAAGTTCTACAACATTTAGTGAGTGGGAGCCAGGGTTGCTAAATGTCAAAAATTGAGAAGCAACATTCTGCACTTAAATAGAGCGCTGTCTCACCCAAATTGCCAGTAGAACTCCCACTGAGAAAAACTGAGAAATGGAGGCACTATAGTAAGAGATGTATGACAGACAAATTACAGAAAATACAGAGAACAAGAGAGAGACAAATAAATTACAGAAAACTCCTTTACTCACTAATGTACACTATTGCTAACTTTTGATCTATAAGCAAATGGCTCTCTTAAACTCACTTAAAAGCTCTAAGGAATGCTGCGGGGCATGGTGGGCAGTGGTGGCAGTGGTCACAGGGGAGAGAGGCAGAGATGAGCAGATGGTGGAGATGGTGAATGTGGCAGGTTAACTTCTTACCCTGTAAAAAAAAAAAACCTCTGGATAAAGATGGTAGCCTTCTGACTTTAGTGGAAACCAGGCGGAAGCTTTATAATAGGTTCATGTTCTACATGGCAAAAGAAGGGTAAAAGTCATTAAGAGTATTTAAACTCACCCAGAAATTTCCATACTTTGAGCCAAAATGTACGTAGAAAGACTGTTGAGATCTTTTTATATTTCCTTTTTTTAAAACCATGTTTAAAACACATGAAGTAACTCTTCAAAATTTGAGACTGACATTTGCTTCAGAAGCTTCAATGTGACTGACTTCCCTCCCTCAGCTTTATATGCTCAACTACCAGCAGTATCAGGGGGTGTGAAAAATGACTCAGTTCTAAATAACATATTCTGGAGCTATGAACATTCTCTATTATGCTCATGAAGTATACACATTTTACTCTCTAATAAATATGAACCCACAGGAAAATAAAAAAGGAGTTTAATCTTACTTTCTCAACCAGCCTTGCCAATCAATTTTAGTAAATTATAAACAGAACAAACACTAAAAGAGAAACTAAAAGAGATTTTCATCCTCTGAACTAGGATAAAACAGCCATGTGCCTTTAGGTTCTTGTTTTCCTTATGGTTTCTTTAATTAGTCTTTATAATCCTGCACTGACCTTGAACTAGTTTTTTTCCTTTCTGAAAGGTGTTTGGTTGTATATGAAAAACAATTGCATCCACTACAAAAATAAATACTAACTCATGTAATGAAAACTTTAAAGAAACAGAGATGAAAGGAAATAAAAAGGTACATAAAAAGATATTGAACATATTTTGATCCCTGTTTTACATTTCCTCCTTGTTTTCTGTGGAGTTCATGCAGAATCTCAGAGAACATTAAGAAAAAGTGTTTGCATTCTCTCTGCATAGAAAAGTGGGAAATAGGAGAAGGCAAGACCAACTGGCTTGGAAGTCAGCTTAGTAACAAATGTGATTCTAACCAATTCAAATTCTGTCACTCAATTTGCTGTTTTAAAACTCATCTGAACTGAAAACTAATCTCCAGAACTGTATTAATAAAACTGACTAAAAGAAGAAGAAACAAATTATCAGTTTGGAGGTATTTGTCTTGTTTTGGTCACTTAATATTAAAATATATACAAAAAAATCACACACACACACACACAAACACAACCCACAAAGCCAATCTGTCCTCTTCACTTAGATAATATAAGAACCTTTGATTGTTCTATGTACAAAGATTAAAAAAAAAAAATCAGTGCCCAGTCTTTATATAGTGTCTACATTATATCCACCCTAAAAGCATTAAAGGCAGACTTCTTTCCAGAAAATCACAATCAATCAAATTTATTAACTTTTGCTTCTTCACATTTTATCTTTGAGAAAAGAACATGTTAAAATAAACCTTATCACTTAATAAAGAGTGTTGACATATGAGAAATCTGATCAACAGTGTTTCCTGCTGGAAATTTAAGGCTTAGAAAATTCCAAGATATTTATGAAGCCAAAACATTTATTTATATATTATCATTAGTCTTTCTCAAATGAACTAAGAAGTAAGTTTAGGAATTAGTGACAAAAGAAATGTTATTTTTATTTTGGTGAACCTTTGTTCCAGAAAATTAGTCTGTGCATTAACTCAAAGAGGGGAAAAATTTATTCTCTCCTGAATAACAGTCCAGAGCTGAGCTAAAGATAGGAGATGGGTGAATTCTCGTTAATCCAGGAACAATTCCATTTGCCACTGTCTGCATAATTTAGGTGGACACTGCCACTTCAGTCACTTTATAGCCCATGAAAGGAGAAAAAACAGACTGTAAATCATGTTCCCTTTTAAAAGACATTATTTGGAATTTACACACATCACACCACTAATATCCCATTGGGTGGGGTTTAGTCATATGCCCACACCTAGCTATAAGGAAGGCTAGAAAGAATAGTGTTGAGCCAAGCACCCATGTGGCCAGGTAAAGTTAGACGGTCAGTTATTTAAAGGAAGAAAGCAAGTTTGGATACAGGGGAATAATAACTGCCTCTACAGAACAGTGATTGCCTCCAGAAACTTGGAGTCTAGGGTAAGAGAAAGATTTTCTTTTTATTGCATCCATTTTGTATTTTCATACTGCATCTATGAATATTACTATATTTTCAATTTGATTCCATGTGCCCTTCATTTCATTATTTGTTAAAAATTTGTTCTTTAAAATAATTTAAGAGAGACTTTTAAAGAGTTAAAAAAGTAAATAAAAACATGTAATGGCTTTTCCCAAAGAGCTTTACATTCTTGACACCAGCTAAAGTGTGATCTTTAGCCCTAAAATATACAAATGTGCGTGCATGTGCTTCAAGACTATTCATGCACTTTTGAACTTTTTTAGTAAAATAGTTTAGAGCACAGTCTGGAGGCAGGCTGCCAGGTTCAAAAACTGGTGTGGCTATAGCATCCATTAGCTCTGTGACCTAAGACAAGTCACTTAACCATTCAATCAGTCTGGCTTCCTCACCTATAAAAAGGTTTAATAATATTTGCTATTATTATTTTGATAATTATCATTTATTGAGATATTGCAGCAAACATAGATAAGTGTTTGCCCAATAACTACTTAGCCCTTCCTTCCTTACTCACAACCTCAATTTTATTTTATATGGCAAAGATTGCAGTTGAAAGTATTAACCTCTTTGCTATTCTTGGATTTGAACTTAAAATATCTGACACTGTTCAGGCCAGTGACATAAAGGTAGAAATCACTAGATCAGCATGCCAATTGTTAAGTTATTGTCATCTGTCTTGAAGCTAAAATATATTTTTTAAACCCTGTAAGCATTGGAAACCACCTACCAAATATAACAGAAATGTATAGAGCTAGGATAAGTTATCTGGCTACTCTACTTTTGTTGTACTGATACTTTAAAATTCAGATTGTGGCTTGTAAAAATGAGACACTTCTCATAAGATCTGCAATTATGTCTATATAACTTGTAAAATAATCAAGGGTTCTTTCATTTAATATGTAAATACTACATATGTGACTCAGGTTTTCATTTACCCTAAAAGTTTATTGGTTACTCTTTGAAAGCAAATCATCCTTGGTTTCCAAAAGCAACAATATAACATTTTAAGTATCTACCAATAAAACTGATATTATAGGACTAGCATCATGTTTATTTTCACATTTCTTCAGGTAAATATAAAACTTGTTTTTCATATCCTCTTTCCCTAGTATATCATTATTTTTCCCAGACTGAATAAGTTCAGCTTTTCCTAAAAGGTAATTTTAGTCCAAATATAAAGGATATTATAATTTAGAAATTCAAAAGAAAGAAAAAAAAGAGACAAAGTCTTTCTAAAAAGGAGAAATGCTTAGTAAACTTAGATTTGATGAAAGATGTTTTGTTTTAAACTCTCATGTTTATTCTCTGTTCTAGAAATTAGGGATAAAGAAGAAAGAAAAATATACACAGGTTTTCCCCACTACCTGAAAGTAAAGTATTCCTATGAAATCTTTTGTAAACTGAAATGGCATAAATTGAACAAGCAATTACTATAGGGCATATCTTGCTAATAAATGAACAAAACAAATGAAGCTAAAACACAGACACAGTTCTAAGCTTCTGTGGCTTGATACTGAGATGCTGAGTGTAGTTCCCGGGGAAGGAGCTTGGCAGTGCCACTCTCACTGCTCAGCATGAGCACTGCCTCTATAACAGATAGGCTCGCTGCTAAACAAACACTAAACACTATATTCAATTTTCCCCTTTTTTCCTAAAAGTGAAAATCCTCTTCGTATTTCTTTCTGTTATCAAAAACAGGTACTAACGTAGGTCTTTCGTAAATGCGAAGTAGTGTAAAGTGATCTTCTGAAAAGCAGAGCTACCTGTAGTTCCTACCCTCATAAAGTTTATATTTTAGTGTAAGATATAGAGTTAAATACTTAATTACATGATAACTTAATTACCATTGTAGTAACTAAGTAGAGAAAGTATGTGGTATCAAGGGAGACTATTAAAAGCAGCCAGAACCTAGGAGCCAGAGAAAGGTTTGATAAGTAAATTATATTTATTTTTATTTTTTTTAACATTTTTATTGGAGTATAATTGCTTTACAATGGTGTGTTAGTTTCTGCTTTATAACTAAGTGAATCAGCTATACATAGACATATATCCTCCCTCTTGCATCTCCCTCCCACCCCTCTAGGTGGTCACAAAGTACTGAGCTGATCTCCCTGTGCTTTGCGGCTGCTTCCCACTAGCCATCTATTTTACATTTGGTAGTATGTATAAGTCCATGTCACTCTCTCACTTCATCCCAGCTTACCCTTCCCCTCCCCGTGTCGTGGACTTGAGTAAATAATATTTAAATTGAGACCTCAAGGATCAGCTGAAGAACAGGGTAGGGAGGACTGGGACAAATGTTCCAAAACAAGTCAGTAGTATGCTTGAGAGCAATGATACAGAGTAGAGCACAGTGTGACTGAGCAACCAAAGAGCTAGATTCCAGCAGCAAAGAGGCAAGTTGTGTGGAATAATTCTTATTTGGATTTTGTTTTAGAATTTATACTAATTAGCACTTCACCTATTGTAATAGTAAACTTTATGTGTCAAATTGACTGGGCTAAAAGATGTCCAGATAGCTGGTAAAACACTATTTCTGGGTATGTCTGCGAGAATGTCTCTGAAAGAGATAGCACTTGAATCAGCAGACTGAGTCAATAACTTTACGAATGCAGGTGCTCATTATCCAATTAGATGAGGGCTTAAATAGAACAAAAGGCAGAGGAAAGGGGTACTCTCTTTGATTGAGCTGAGACATCCATCTTCTACTGCCCTTGGATATTGGTGTTCATGGATCTAGGGCCTCAGACTCCGACTGGTTATTATGCCTTAAGGACTCCTGTCCCTCCATATTCTCAGCCCTTTGGACTCAGACTGAATTGTACCACAGGCTTTTCTGGTTTTCCAGTTTGCAGAAGGCAGATCCTGGGACTTATTGGCCTCCATAATCACATGAGAGCCAATTCCTATAACAAATCTTCACTTATCTATATCTATGTTCATCTTATTGGTTCTGTTTTCTGGAGAACTCTGATTAATACACCTATATTATAGATTATCATTTATCATGATTGTCATATCAGTCAGGATAAGCTAGTTTATGCTGAGTAACAAACACCCAAATCTCAGAGGCTGAAAGCTATAGATATTTACTTCTTATCCTCACTAAAGATCACCACAGTTAAACTGGAGACCTTGCCCACTTTGTGATCTAGCCTGACAAAGCTGTAACTATCTGGGACATTGTAGGTTTCTGTGGCAGAGAGCAAAGAAAGCTCTGAAAGGACTCAAATTGACAATAAAATGCTTGACCGCAAAACAGCACAGGTCACTTCTGCTTACAATTAATTGGCCAGAACTGGACATGTAGTCCCACCCAATAGTAGGGTGCAAAGTTCAATCCTGCCATGAAGGCAAAAAAAAAATAGAAATACCTGGTAATACCTGGTAATGATGACCACACCACTGTTTTGTTTTGTTTTTTAATGGCTGTATCAATGATTTTAAGTAGAGGGTTAAAACATATATATTTACAAAAGTTTAGGGGAAAAAAGGACTGAGACTAAGTTAAAAAAAAACCAGAAATATTAACAACAGATAATTTATGGTAAAATTATACATAGTTTACATGTTATTTCATATACTTCTCTGTATCTTCTAAATTTTCTCCAATACATATTTTATTAGCTAGGATTCTTTATAAGGAATAGAAAAAAAACCCTCAAATTAAGAATGACTGAAACAATAAGGAAGTTGTTCAAAAACTGGAGGCAGTCATCAAGGGATGTTAGAACATTCCAAAATGTAAGGCATCTAGAGTTTATCCTAATTTGTTGTTCAGATGTACATGGCTTCCTTCCCCTAAGGTCATTTCACAGTCCAAGATGTTTGCCAGAGCTTCAGTCATTATCTATTTTGAAGGAAGCAGCAAAGAGGAAGGGGAGCAGATCCTCCCTTTAAGGATGCTCCCCATTGATTAAGCATACTACTTCTACTAAAATCACCCTTAGCTACCTTAACTGGAAGAGAGGCTCAAAAATGATATTTAGGGCTTCCTTGGTGGTGCAGTGGTTGAGCGTCCGCCTGCCGATGCAGGGGACACGGGTTCGTTCCCGGTCTGGGAAGATCCCACATGCCGCAGAGCGGCTAGGCCCGTGAGCCATGGCTGCTGAGCCTGAGCGTCCGGAGCCCGTGTTCTGCAACGGGAGAGGCCACAACAGTGAGAGTCCCGCGTACCAAAAAGAAAAAAAAAAAAAAAAAATGATGTTTACTCTAGATAAACATATACCACCCAATATCAGATCTCTTATCTCTATCATCAATTTCTTTTTCCAGTCCTTCTCCCACACTTCAATCTGAGATATCTTTCTCAAATGGTTATTTTTAGTGGTTCAGAAAATAGCCCAAAATCATTATCTTTGTATACATTCCTCTTATCCTCCTTGTCTTGTCTAATGATGTAACTATGTATACACTACAACTGTGATACACCAAAATCATAATCTCCTTTATTTTCAATAAAAGCGTTATCCTGCTTTGGCACCTCCCTTCCACTGATACTAAAAAAATATTTTAAGACTTAATAAATTAGTGTAATCCAGTTTAAATCAGTCTCTTTCAGGGAAATATTAGGATAATTTACAATCCATAGTCCAAAATGGACTTGGATGAAGAGAGAAGATATACCATCATGGAGGGGCATAGGAGTGTTTGATCCTGAAACTGTCTTCTTTTGCGGCTCCATTTCATTTAGTATTTGGGCATTGATTTCTGTCCCTCTAATATCCACTGGAGTGTCTACAGCTGGTATAAATAATCAGCCTTGATCTTGTCATGGGCAATGCCAGATTAATTGCTCCCAAGGCACTCAGCCACCTTCCTTGTTGCCTAGGTCTTCACCTTACATCTAGCTGGCACTGTAGATCCCCTGAAGCCAGGCAGTTATTCCAACTTAAGACATTTAATCCTATATCCTCTCTGAAAATGGCTTATAGTGTAACTCTACTTTCATACCTTCTAGAATTTTATTTTTAATTTATAAAGAGAAGCTTTGGAATGTACAAACCCCTTTCTCTTCCACCAAATCTTAGTTTACAAGGCCATGGTGTCACCAGAAACTCAAAAAAAACTGGCTTTATATCTCAGAGCTAAACAATGATTTATTTATTTTGGGCATCATGTTCTTAATACATTGCATGGAGAAAGTACAAGGTGCAATTATTTAAGGGGAATTAAAGAGAAATCATTTTAATAATTTAAAAATATTGTCCCACTATATTCATCTCATGCCATAACTCCTACATATAATAAATGCATCTTATATTTTTGAGCAATTATTCTGTGCCAGACACTGCTTTTCAAGTGCTTCATAAGTAACAATCTAATTAAACTTCCGAACAGCCTTACGATTATTATCTTCCTATTTTGTAAAAGAAGAAACTGAAGCACAGGTAAGTTAGCTGCCCAAGGTTGCACAGATAATGTTCAGGGCCAATCTGGCTCCAGAGCATGTAATACCACAATGCTTTTCACTAAAATATGTTCCATAAACATAAATACCATCTAAAGGCTGATGTGTTCTAAATTTAAATATCTAGCCTTAAAATTTTCCCTAAACTTCAGACTCAAATATTAAGTAGTTCCTTCATTTTCACTTGGATCTCTAATAGTCATCTCAAAAGTAGCATATCCCAAACAAAATACAGTTTTCCCTTGGTATCTGCCTGTGGTTCCAGGACCCCCAAGATCCACATATGCTCAAGTCTTTTATATAAAATGGTGTAGTATTTGCATATAACCTACACATATCTTCCCAAAACTTTAGATCACCTCTCGATTACTCATAATACCTAATACAATGTAAATGCTGTATAAGTAGTTGCCAGCACATGGCAAAATCAAGTTTTGCTTTTTGGAAGTTTCTGGAATATTTTTTTCCAAATATTCTTTGATCTGAGGTTGGTTGAATCCACAGGTGTGGAACCTGCATATATATGAGGGCTGACTGAACCTGGTTTCTATGCACCACCCCCTCCTGCTCGCACCTGTTCCTCCCATCATTCTCATTCCAGTAAACAGCTTCATCATTTTTCCAACTGCTCACACCAAAACAACAGGATCACTCCTGACTTTTGTTTTTTTTCTCACACTCCATGTCCAATCTACCAGGAAATCCTGTTGCCTTTATCTTCGAAATATTTATTAATACCTCCACTGCTACCACCTGAGTAACACACCATCATCACTTTCCTGGGTTGTTGAAAAACCTTGTACCTGGACTCTCTGTTTCCACTCTGCACCTATAGTCTATTCTCAACATAGCAGCCAGCACAATCATTTAAAACACATAATTCAGATCATTGATTCTCCTTCACTTAAAACCTTCTCATAGACTTCCATATCTCTGAGAATAAAAGCAAAAATCCTTAAAATTGATTGTGGCCAGGCCCCACTGCTCTCCATCTCACTTCATTTTCTGCCATTCTCCTCCTCATTCACTCAGCATCTCATTCATCACCTCTTTCCTCATTCAGCTCTAGACCCCTGGGCTTCCTTGCTCAAATGCACTAAGCATCATTCTGTTTCTGAGTCATTGTACTTGTTCTTCCCTGGCCCTGAGAAGCTCTTTCCAGATATCTGCTATCTTCCTTATTTCTTTTGGGTATCTATCTTGGATAATGTCACTTTATCCAAGAGGCCTTCCTGACCACTCTATACGACATAGCAATTCACCCCACCCCTTCCATGCCTTGGTGGTTTCTATCGCCCTTTCTCTGCTTTGTTTTCTGTCAACCTACTCATTACCATCTATATAATATCTGTTCATTGTGGGCCTCTTTACTCTAGAATGTAAGCAGGAAATGTAACTGTCTTGAACACAGCCATAGCTAAGAGCCTAAAATTTACCTTACACATGACAGGTATTCAAAAAAAAGTTTGGTAAATAATGATGCACACAGTCATAGAGACTACTTAGAATTTCACAAATGTGTTTTATATTCCTTTGTCTTTATGTGCTCTATTCTCTATGCCAATAATACCCTTTTGCACTTCTTTCACTTAGTAAACTCCTGCTTATACTACAAAACTCACTTTCAGAATTGCTTTCTCCCAGAAATTTTGTCCATACTTAGAGAATACTCTTCCATGATACTAATCGTCTGCCACTGTCTTTGTTGATTCACTTGAGTGAGGGTCTTTTAGTAGACTACAACTTCCTTAAAGGCAGGGATCCTCTTTTATATAGTTTTTTTGTTTTTTGGGGTTTTTTTGCGGTACCACGGGCCTCTCACTGTTGTGGCCTCTCCTGCCGCGGAGGAAGCACAGGCTCAGCAGCCATGGCTCACAGGCCCAGCCGCTCCGCAGCATGTGGGATCCTCCCGGACCAGGGCATGAACCCATGTTCCCTGCATCGGCAGGCGGACTGTCAACCACTGCGCCACCAGGGAAGCCCTTTTATATAGTTTTTTAACCCTTGTGATTAACATAGTTCAAGAGACTTAGTAGGTGCTCAATCCATATTTCTTGAATGAATGTATATGATCCCAAGAGTTAGGGCCAGAATGTAAACCTCTCAGTACCTTTTGCTCTAAGTACAACTAAAGCATTCTGAGAATGAAAGTATCATTTATGGAAATCCACAGCCAAAGAACTCAGCTAGAGAAGCAACCGAACCACAGAACAACTTACTTTATGACTTTGAAAGTTCCCTGACCCACCCAAATTCTGGATTCATTCTATACCTTTAACAGTCTGCTCCAGGTTTAATCCTCTTTTTGTCTGCTGGTTTGGTTTGGTTGGTTTGGTTGGTTTGATTTTTCCAAACAACAATGCGTTTGTATTCCCATGAGAGTTATTTTTCAGGGATAATTGATTTGAATTCTTCCCTTTTGGCTTATGCAAAAAACTGCAGAAATCTCCAAGTTTCTAGTTTTCCTGACTGTATACCAACCTTAGTGTGTGAGGGATAACATTAGATATAACAATATCCGCAGATTTAAAATACTACGGGTTTCCCACAGTCACCCATATTACCTGCGTAGGAAGTCTTTTCAAAGACCTAGTTGTTTTCTTACTGGATAGTCAAGAACAATTCAAACCCACTGAAAACCTATGGCTGTTTGATTATATAGCATTGTTTATGGTGACATTATGGGACATAGCACAAGTGCAGCACAAACTAGGCACTCAATAAACAACTCTTTACAGCCACATTATTTTGGTAACTCTATCTATACTTAGAGTTTCCTAGTTGGCCAGAAGAAGATGATACCTCAAGAGAGCTCTCTTACCATAGGAGAATTTCATAGAGAAATTCAGTCATGCCACTATTTTCTTAACCAAATTACTAATAATGTAACACGTGTGTAATATGTAAGAATTTAATATTCCAAGGAATATCAGCCATCCAAAGACCCAGATTCAAATCCTGTTCTACCAATTATTATCTATGTGATTGTTAGCATTTGCCTTTTATAATTTCTTCATCTATAAAATTTTAAAGTTGAAATAAATGACCTCTAAGACTTCCCACTATCAAAGGATCTGCAATGCAATGACAAGTAATAGCCATAACCAATTACCATGGATTATAAATTGAGAATATATTGTGCTATACTTTTTCAGATAAAGTTAATTTGGCATCTTTGTGGCTCCAATTTTTACCTCTCTTTTTTGTTAACTGGAAAAAATGACCATCTAGTAATTATTTTTCATCAAATTCTTTTGATTATGGATTTATTTGCATCAATTAATTGGAAGAATCAAGTGTTCAATGAAATATTTTATGTCTAGCAACATAATGACAAACTGTCAATTAAAGATAGATGTTAAGATCATATACACATATCAAACACATATTTTTAAGAATTCAAGCAATATCAAGTGATACCCAGAAACCTCAAACAAACAAACAAAAGAGCAGAAAATCACCTTTATAAAGCTAGATCCTTTTGGAGAATAACAGTCTAAAAAAGATTAGGCCAGAATAATAAATCAAGTGCTTCTTTGGAAGAACTAGCATATTTATTTAGACAAAAAACAAATTGTAATAAACCCTCAAGCTGCCTTAGGTCACAGCATGTGGCTTATAACCTAATCTAAGAAAAGAATTTGACAGATTCTATATGTTAGTCATGATAGAAATAATTTTCATGATTTAGGTGACAAGTCCTTTAATATTTTCACTGTAGATGAAGTAGAATGGAGAGATATATTACACTGCCTATCATGCTCTCAGTCTGATTTTATTCTATAGCTTCAGTTTCTTCTCTAGTTTTCTCCCTCGTTTGATTTTGTTCCCATTGGAACTGAACAGTAAATCACCTGGTTTGCTTCCTAAAAGGCCTGGATAGGATTGAAATAAGATTCATATCAATTTCCCTGGATCTGTGACTGAGAAGGCATTGAAGTTAGGGAGCACTCTGCCTTTATGCATGATTCAACTAGATTCTATGATTTTTGTGGTGAGAGTCATACCAGATATTTCATGGAGTCATCTCTGTCACCAGCTATGTGACCTTAGGCAATATACTTAACCTCACTGAGCTTTATTTTCCTAAAGTGAGAAATGAGGATAAAAACTGTACTTTATTTTTCATAAATTTATTGAAACTTAAATGAGAACATGTCTACAAAGCACTTAATAAGCTACCTTGTATATATTCTTTCAACAAATATTTACTGAGTTCCTACTATGATCCAGGATCTAAACTACAGAAAGCTCTCAATCAATACAAACCACTGTTATGTTTATTATCAGCAACAACATTAGCCCATCAATGCCAGTAGAGAAACATTACAAATAATTATTCATATTGTGACTTCAGGAGTCCCTTTGTTGGTGAGAAAGGTGTGGTAAGTAAAAAGTTACTTTTAACCCACTTAAAAAGGCATGCCTAGAGGAACAAGCTATGATGGTGCTTTTTCTAGATCTCTTTATTAAAATTACCTGGATTAGTTCTGATTTTGAAAGTAAAAACAGAGATTTGGTGCTCCATAATTAAAATTTATTCATTTGATAGATTTTTAAAAGGTATATCAGGCTATTAGAGAAACAAACAGAAGTTGTCTTAAAAGAAGATATTTTAAATCTAGTAAGGGAAACAAAACATGTGTGTAAGAATCAAAGTGTATGATAAATGACACACTGATGACACAAGGTGCTAAAGAAGAAAGCTACATAAGTGTATACTAAAAGTAAGCCTTATAATAGCTTTAGTCTCTATGAATTCAATCTAAACTTGAAGCCTAGTACTGAACCGCCTTCCCTCTCACACAATGTGACATCATAAATCAAATCAGTTCTTCCAAATGGAATTCCCAAAGAGCAAATAGAGGGCCTCAGAACTGCCATTCTTGGAAGCTGCTGGTATTCAGACATTTTATGACTTTCCTTTTTAAACTGATTGTGAAGCCTCCATTTTAGTGAATTTCTTTGGTTCTGCTCCTCTTTCTTTGTAACAAAAGGGTAGTTATTTTGAGTCAATCCCTTGACACCAAGTGAAAAGAGAACAATCTTGTAGAGGAGAATTAGACACATTTAGAAGCTAAATATGGCACTCCTGTTAAGCAGTCTTGGAAAATTTCAAGGCAAAGGGATTCATAAGGAAATTGCAGTTGGGAAGAGAATAACAAGCATCTGAAAGTCAAAGAATAGGATGAGAGGAATAGTTACAAGTGCAAGTACAGAATCAGATAATTGAGGCAAAGTGTGTGCAGTGCCTTGAGCTCTTTAGAAGAAAGTACCACAACATAGAGAAATATTATTAGCTAATGCTGAACTTTCCCAATATAATCAGCAGCTGAGGGAAAGCACAAGAAAAGATCACAATGTAGCAAAAATTCATTTAAACTTCAGGGCATACAATTGTTTAGAAAAAGCATTCAAAATACCCTAGGTAGGTGAGAAATGGGTAGTTACACAAGTCATTTGCCCCACTTGCAGGTAAACTGTGACCACAGATGAGAACACCTTAAAGCAGTTTATTTTGCCTACACCCAAAGACATGATCTCCACTAGATGTATAGGCACCACATTTGTGGAAAGGTAACTGTACGTCTCAAATCATAGGTAGCTAGGAAATATAAATTAAATCATATACAAATAGATTTTAAGACATTTCCTCCAAAAAGTATTTCTAAATAATAACATTAGAATTTAAAGCTCTATGAAGTACTTCCATAAATAAATCCATGCTAGCTGTGCCAGAGTCTATGTTATTGCTAAAGATATAATGCCATGTCTTGTTCAAACTCTTGATGCTAAATCCCAGGTCACTTAATTTCCTCCCTCTAAGGTCATTCTCAATATCTTTCTCTTTCTCTGGAAGATCTCTTATATCGCATGATTTAAATTACAATATATTTTCTGACAGTACATCTCTAGTCGAGACTCTACTTCTAAACAAAACATAACCATATATTTTCCACTGCCTATTCCACTTATGCTCCCTCATGGCTTACAGGTACCTTATGCCCAATATAACCCAAACTGAGTTCATGAGCTTGACTCCCAAGCTTGTTTGTCCTCCAGTCTTCATCATTTTATGAATAGGTACCATTATGCACTTATCTTCTCAGCACAGTCCTCGCAGTCATCTTTGACCTCCTCTCTACAAAACCATCCTATCCCCCTGCCCTATCTAATTAATCACCAAATCCATATATTCTACTCTCTAAATGTTTTTAATGTGTCTATGACTGTAATGATAATAAGAGTAAATACTTACACAGCATTAACTGTGACAAGCCCTGTCCTAAGTACTTTACGTATATTAACTCATTTAATCCTATCAGTAACCCAATGAGTAAGTACTATTGTTACTATTTCTGTTTTACTAAAGAGGACATTAAGGCAGAAAGAAAGAAGTTAAATAATTTGCCCAAGGTAGCCTAACTGGTCTGGTGGAAACCAGGATTTGAAACCAAATAATCTGGTTTCAGGTTCCAAGTGGAATATATATACTACATATGTTGACTCTCAGAAATATAATTGAAGACTCTTCCACAACAAGTATATACTTTCAATCTATCTATATTTATCAGTTCAGTAATACAACTGTATCTTTAAAAAAAAATAACCTTAGTAATTCATGTTAAATACTCCGTCTTTTTGTTTCCAACCTCATTGACCTCAATCATGTTTCATTTTTAGCCACTCCAAAATTTCATTATAATCTTTCTTGATTCAAGCCGTCCCCTCCAGATTAGTTTTCGTCCTTTAAAATTTTTTATGTCTTATTATTCCACAGCACATGCCATCTGAATTTTACCTTCTTCATGTGTCTTTTCCAACATACCTAATTAGAAGAATTTACCTTTTTTGTCAGTGCTACAGAATATTCTCACAAAACAAAAGGAAAGAAAAACTGGAGTGCAAAACAATTGTCTTCCTTCTCTGTTAACTTGGTGTTATAAACTAAGTAGTTTCAGGTTTCACATATTAGGTTAACACAGGGACACAGAATGAAGAGGAAAAATAAGAGACCACAAATGAGAAGGAAGAGAAAATTCCTATTTAGAATGAAATTAATATGATCTTTAAAAGGGAAAATGACAATAGAAGAAAAAAAACAGACAAATGTATAAACAACTCTAAATACTGGCTCCATTTTCTGTTTCATGAATTCTACCTCACTGTTCAAAGGCCAACTCAAATAAAACTTCTCTGAACTTACCACCATGATAGCAACCTCAAGAATTCTCTCTCCCTCATCTACCTCCTAAAACATTTTATGCACTTTGGACTTACTTTTTCATTAGAGTATGTTTCAGGTTACATTATATATGGTGAGATGCCCACTTGCCTGATCCCACTAGACTTGTCAGCTTCTTCTGCCCTCGTGCCCAGGGCAGTGTTGCAGAGTGCAAAGCATGTGGGCTCTGGAAAAGAACTAAGGTTGAATTATAGTTCTGTCACTTACTAGATGCAATATCTTCTCTCAATAACCTAAACTGTACAGTGGAGGTTACAATAACTCTCAGGGTTTTGGGGGAAATTTAATGAGATAGGTTGTATAAAGTTCCTGATATACTGTAGACATTCTGTAAAGGGAAGCTATTAGCTTTTTCATTGCAGATATACAAACGGTTCTATCAAGAACAGGAGGAGGAAGGAAGGAAGGAAGGAAGGAAGGAAGGAAGGAAGGAAGGAAGGAAGGAAGGAAGGAAGGAAGGAAGGAAGGAAGAGAGGGAGGGAGGGAGGGAGGGAGGGAAGGAGAGAGGGGCAGAGAGGGGGAGAGAGGGGGAGAGAGGGGAAGGGAGGGAAGAAAGAAGGTAGGTCTCAACTCCAGTCACTCAATGTTTAGCGCAGGGCTCCATTCTTTGATGAGGTTGAGCTAGGAGAAGAGATGGGTACTAGATAGGAAGAGGGACCTAGATATAAACCTTATTCTGCATCATATAAACCTCGTTCTGCATCATAAGTCCAAGACTTTATTGGGATAAGTGGGAAAAAGGGAGTACTGAAAATGAGGAGTCAATATCCAATGTTTGTTGGTGGTGAAAGAAATTGAGAAGAGTAACACAGGAGCCTGGCTGTGCAGATTGCCTTCCAGATTCTGAGTATATGAATTAATTCCATGGTGGTGGTGGGTGTAGTAAAGCTACAAATATGTATAGAAAAGAATTCCATTTTTATCCATGATGGAAAATGAACCCCTTTAAATGCTTTCGGTCATTTCTGAATACTCGGGGAGTGCCAGAGATCTGACTTCCCAGCCTACAGACTGGGAGTCCATTTAAGCATCAAAGAGGTTTCTATGTTCATCATGGTATCAAACTAGAATTCAACAGCGTTGCCACAAGTGCCCCAAACTTTCCCAAATCAGTCTAGGATTTTACCAATAGACACTCCCATATAGTAGTACCAGATAACAAGGAGCACTAAACCTCTCTGTGTCCCTAACAATTGCTGAGGGATCTGGCACAGCCTCAGGGCAAGTTCTTGTTACTTCTCCCACGAGGAGTTGAATAATTATGTTGAACATCACAAGTGGGTGTGAAGAAGTGTTTGGAAGGGAAATGACACCAAACAGCTGAAGGAAAAGTACTGATGAAACAGTTGAAAAGAGAAGAGATGTAGAAAAGCAGTGAAGCAAGATGAAACTGCAATTCTCATAAATTTTCAATAGCAATTGGCATAAAATTTTTTAATATCTTTGAAGTAGAATACTTAATTTGAGGTCATGAAATGAAATTAACCAGCTCCCCAAACTGAAACTGAATATGTGATCAACTACTCATTTGCCCTGTGGCTGGAGGAAGGCAAATGAAAATGCCAAGATATGATTAACCCAAACTGAACTGGGTAGGAAGAAGACACTTGCCCATTTTAATTTGACTTATGGCTTAGCCACTGCATGGGGACCTTTGCACTGTTGTTCTATTTTACAGGAACTTCTAGAGAACAACCCTCGCAGCTGTGTTGATGCTTTTTTTCCTAAAGGAAAATATCAGAAGACTGGCTCTTTAGCACTATTTTAATTATGCTCTGCTTGAAAGTATTGTACATGTGTGAATCTTGTGATCACGACCTTAATTAGGATCATATTTAGATTCAGACTCAAACTGGACTGGATAATCATTTCCATTACCTTGTATTATATATGAGGAATCAAGTTCATGCCCGTTGTACTGGAAGTACTATATAAATACAGGATCTTATTAGTCTCTTGTTCTCTCCACCTCTGCCTGTTTCTTTCCCCTTTCTGAAACCTGATATTATGTGTGTTTAGGAAGCAGCAAGAAAATATGCACCAGTAGTTTTTTTGTTTTGTAGTGGGGGCGGTGGACAGGGGGAATAGAGACCACAATTTCAAAACACAGCTCTAGTCTGACTGTTCTCTAATGAAAGTTGCATCCTCTTTCAGGTGAAGGTGCTGCCACTGAGATGCATTGTTTTCATAAGTCCTATTCGGCCCAGCATTCTATTGAAATAAGGGTCATAGCTTTCCTTGAAATATTGAAGTATTTTACATAAGGAAATTTGATATGGTTAGAAAAGAAATAATTGCTTCTGTCTTGAGAAGATGTAAAGAATTATGCTGCCTGTGATAACCTACTCAGGAAAATATTTCTCTAGCTTAAAAATCACATATAACTTGTAAGTGGTCGCTAGCTCTGAGGGGTTTTTTGGTGCATTAATATATTATTTTCCTTTTAAAGGTAATGAAAAATGAGTTCTAGGGGATTATTTTCTTGCCATAGGGAAGACTGATACAAAAGAGAAGTCCAGTAATGCCCCTCTGTGGCAAAAGCATGGCATAGCTACCTTCCTTTCACAGCGTGAGGAAGCAAAGCCATTTCAAGCTCACCTGGTCTCTCCATTTACGAATTAAGTGTTTTGAAACTGAACAGCTAAAATAGAAGCAATCTGCATTAAGCCCAGGGGTGTAAATGATTAATAAGAATATATTATGTTTAAATAAATCTAACTCCTGCAAAAAGCTTAGCTTATATATATTCAGAAAATACTAATGGTGGCAGAATTTTAAAAGCATTTCCTTTTAATATAAGAACAGCTAACTCATTACTTAGAGAAACCAAGTTCTTGACCATGGAAAAAATCTTTAAAGGGTTACTGATGATATATACAGTGAGAAACAGTAAATATATTCCTTCTTTGTTCATTCCTTAGAACCTTAAATACTAAATATGTAACAAAAAGAAACAGTAGAGCAGGATGATAATTCCCTTGGAAACATCATGGTGTAGTCTCATAAAGTCAGCTTTATTAGTGAATATACAGAGGCAACTCCAGATATCCCATTATTTAGGATGAAGAATATTAGTGGCTTAATCATTCTGGCTTCTCATTTTGTCCTTTTAAATGGTCTCCCTTGAAGAAAGAATGAAAGATGAAAAAAGGAAGGAAGGAAGGAAGGAAAGAAGGGAAGGAGGGAGGGACGGAGGGAGGGAAGGAAGAAAAATAAAGAAAGTGAGGAAAAGAGGGTGGAAGAAAGAAATATAGGCTGGTGGTATGAAGATCCCAATCTCTTTGGCTTTCTGTATTTCAAAATATAAAATACATGCCTATATAAAGTGGGCAGTTGACAGAGTTCTCTGTATTATTCAATCCATTCCTAGTTTCAAAGAAAACCAAAAACATGTAGCCCCTCAATCGGCAGCAACACGTGCAGCTAAAGCTCTGGGGATTTGATTACTGAAAGGAATAAGGGACAACAGATGTTGGAAGACAACTAGCCATCATCACAGGGAGGACACACACTGATCCACCTGTGGTATATGAGACTGTCTGTGGTCTGTCTCTGCTCAACTATGCAGTTTCCCTATCAGAAAGGGAGTGGGGTTTTGGAGGATACAAGCTTCACACGTAAAGTGCACAATGTCACTCTACAATGGCAAGAGAGGCCCTCCGTGATCTAGCCTCTGCTCACTTCCACAGTCTAGCCTATCACTTCACCTACCCCCTCTCCCAACCCTCATAACACAAGTTTCTTATGTGCCTAAATTTCTCCAAATGTAAAACATTCCACACCTCTAGTCCTCTGCTCATAAATTTCTTGTCCCCTAATTTCTCTTGATTAATTGATAATCTTCACTGACAACTCTGCTGAGGTATACTATCCTCCAACAAAGTACCTCTACTCTGCAGACTAAACTATAAGACTCTTCTGTCTGTTCCCTTAGTATCAGTCAAATCATTGTCATTAATGCTGAACATTATAAAGATGCTCCTCTACTTGACAAATGTTCAGGTTACAAGGACTCAATAATGTGAGAAAAGGGATACAACAAAAGAAAATAATGCTAACTTGATTCATTATCCCCATGTTATAAATGACAGTACTCTCAATGTGGCCTTTGGATAGTGTTCTGATCTGTGGCCTGTGCACTGCATTTGAAGCATTATTCTGTTATGTATTTATTTATAGTGAAAAGTGAAATACAAACATCTATATTTACAGTTTTATAGGATAAAAAAGAAACAAAAAGAGTTGAGGTCAATCCAATCAACATTTACATACAGGAACAGATGAGTCTCCTAAGAAGAGAGTAGAGTAGGGGATAGGAACCCAGGCCTGAGGCACACCATGGATGGAGGTTAGGTAGAAAAGAAAGAGCCAGGAATGGAAGGAGTGTGAAGAGGTAAGGACATTGCAGGAAAATGACTACAATGTTCCCATTATTCTGTTATCCTAAATTTTCCCATGGTTTTGCCTCCAGTCCTTAAGTTTGTAAGATTTTATTTCCTCATTTTTCTCCAGTGCCATTGTAAAAGAAGAAGTTTTCTTCTTGTTTTATGGGGAAGAAAATCTTTGGTTTATCTCACTTTTATATTTCTGTTTACTTTTCTGTTAAAATAAAATGAAATTCTGATAAAAAATATTTACAGTTCTCATGTAACTGTAGATATATATATAAGTCATTTTGAACAAATGAACTTATGAGTGTGTGTGCAGCACTCTGGCATATGGCCCACCAAGCTGAAGTGTCAGGTATAGCCACTTTGCACTGGGAACTCTGGGCCAGATGCAAGGCCTCTGCACTAGAGCAAGTGAAACTAGGTGAAGCACAAAGGAAAAGGAAAAAAAGGAACTATCCATGGCTGTACCTCTTTTGGAATCAATCAAATAAAGAATGTCCATCCAGAGAGACAAAGACTAGATGGCGGAGAAGGGCATGAGCTCACCTCTTCTCATAAAAACACCAAAATAACAACTAACTACTGAACAACCATTGACAGAAAAAAAAAAAAATGCTGGAACCTGCCAAAAAAAAAGAATATCTTACATCCAAAGACAAAGAAGAAGCCACAACAAGACAGTAAGAGGGGTGCAATTGCAATAAAATCAAATCCCATACCCCCTGGGTAGGCGACCCACAAACTGGAAAATAATTATACCACAGAAATTCTCCTACATGAGTGAAAGTTCTGAGCTCCACATCAGGCTCCCCAGCCTGGGGGTTTGGCAATGGGAGGAGGAGCCCCCAGAGAATCTGGCTTTGAAGGCCAGCAGGGTTTGATCATAGGAATTCCACAGGACTGGGGGAAACAGAAACTCAATTCTTGGAGGGTGCATACAAGATCTTGTGAACAGCAGGACCCAGGGAAAAAAGCAGTGACCTCATCAGAGCCTCAGCTAGACCCACTTGATAGTATTGGAGGGTCTCCTGCAGAGGTAGGGGATAGCTGTGGCTCACTGCAGGGACACTGGTGGCAGTAGTTCTGGAGAGTACTCATTGGCAGGAGCCCTTCTGGAGGTTACCATTTTCTCACCAAAACTTCACCAAACCCAACAGCCTGTAGGCTCCAGTGCTGGGATGCCTCAGGCCAAACAACCAACAGGGCAGGAACACAGCCCCACCCATGAGCAGAGAGACTGCTTAAAGTCTTCCTGAGCACACAGCTTCCCACTAAACACACCCCCTGACACGGCCCTGCCCACGAGAGGGACAAGATTCAGCTCCACCCACCACTGGGCAGGAACCAGTTCCTCCCACCAAGAAGCCTGCACAAGCCTATCAGATAGCCTCGCCCACTACAGTGCAGACAGCAGAAGCAAGAAGAACTACAATCTTGCAGCCTGTGGAACAGAAATCGCAATCACAGAAAGTTAGACAAAATGAGACAGCAGGGGAATATGTCCCAGATGAAGGAACAAGATAAAACCCCAGAAGAACAACTAAGTGAAGTGGAGATAGGCAATCTACATGAAAAAGAATTCAGAGTAATGACAGTAAAGACGATCCAAGATCTTGGAAAAAGAATGAAGGTACAGATCGAGAAGATACAAGAAATGTTTAACAAAGACCTAGAAGAGCTAAAGAACAAACAAACAGAGATGAACAACATAATAACTGAAATGGAATCAATAGCAGAATAAATGAGGCAGAAGAATGGAAAAGTGAGTTGGAAGACAGAATGGTGGAAATCACTACAGCAGAACAGAATAAAGAAAAAAGAATGAAAAGAAATGAGTACACCCTAAGAGACCTCTGGGATATTAAATGTATCAACATTCACATCATACGGGTCCCAGAAGGAGAAGAGAGAAAGAAAGGACCTGAGAAAATATTTGAGGAGATAATAGCTGAAAACTTCCCTAACATGAGGAAAGGAAATGGTCACCCGAGTCCAGAAAGCATAGAGAGTCCCAGGCAGGATAAACCCAAGGAGGAACACGCCAAGACACATAGTAACCAAACTGACTAAAATTAAAGACAAAGAAAAAATATGAAAAGCCAACAAGGGAAAAGCAACAAATAACATACAAGGGAATTTCCATAAGGTTATCAGCTGATTTCTCAGCAGAAACTCTACAGGCCAGAAGAGAGTGGCACAATATATTTAAAGTGATGAAAGGGAAGAATCTTCAACCAAGAATACTGTATCCAGCAAGGCTCTCATTCAGATTCAACAGAGAAGTCAAAAGTTTTACAGACAAGAAAAAACTAAGAGAATTCAGCACCACCAGACTAGCTTTGCAACAAATGCTAGAGGAACTTATCTAGGCAGAAAAGAAAAGGCCACAACTAGAAACAAGAAAACTATGAATGGAAAAGCTCACCGGTAAAGGCAAACATACAGTAAAGGTAGGAAATCATCCACACACAAATATGGTATCAAAATCAGCAATTGTAAGAAGAGGAGAATACAAATGCAGGATATGGGAAATGCATTTGAAATGAAAAGACCAGCAATTTAAAACAATCTTGTTTATATATAGACTGCTATATCAAAACCTCATGGTAACCACAAACCTAAAATCTACAATAGATACACAAAAAAGAAAAAGGACTCCAAACACAACACTAAAGTTAGTCAGCAAATCACAAGAGAAGAGAACAAAAGAGGAAGGGATGAACAAATGAACTTATGTAAACCATATTTTCTCTGGAATCTAATCTTGTGTAACTAAGACTAACTGTCTAAATTGAAATATTCTATTTAATGACTATTTCTCTTACTAAACTGCAAACTCTTCAACTCTCAATTCAGGTCTCATTCTTTCTTTCTCAGCACCTAGCACAGTCCCTAGTAAGCAGAAGCATTTCTAACTATAAACGCTTTCGTGGAATTTCAAAGGGGTCACATCAGAAGAACTTATCAATATATAGCTTCACTGTCTTTCTTCTCACAGTATCACGCATGGCAGTTTCCAGAAGAGATTTGTTCTCCCTGAGTTCAGATGTCTCATAAAAGTAGAAAGCTGAAAGTCAATAAATTAAACTAAGCTTTAAAATGCACTAGTGGGGTTAATTTAGTAGAATTTTCTAATATTAATACATTTGTTTCTACAAATGTGACTCTTGCTTCCCTAAGGTAGGAGAAAGTACTAAAATCCCCAGACTCCCTCATAGCCACATAAACACATGTGATCTAGGCACCAACCATAAGGTCATCCATGGATGACTTTTCATTAATACATGAGCATGGTGTGGGTAGCATCAGAGGCATCTGGATTTTGGAGGATCACGAGATGCAAGTTGAATTCCTGATGCAAAACTGGAATCATCACTGGTATCACCAGTAGTTGCAGAAAGATCTAATTCCTAGAATACACTGCTTCACAGTGCCCACAGTATAGTCAAAGGTTTCCTCACCAAGCCCAGTTGAGTATAGAACATTGTTCGTAAAAGTTTAGCCTCAAGTCTGTTCCTCCAGAACTCCCAGCAATTCTGAAAATATTTGATATCTTTTAATGTGTGGTCCACAACCACAGCATCAGCATCCCCTGGGAACTTAGGAATTTAAACTATTGGGTCCCACTCTAGACCTACTGAATCAACAAAGGTGTTTAAATGAATCTATTTTCTATTATTTGCAATCAAGAGCCCTGACTGGCATATCTAGCAATCATTACTTGCCTTTGTCAGGAGACTGCATTTTGCTAGGCTACCTAATTAAAGGCCTAAACTACAGCTAAAGGGTTCACATGGCTTGGCAGATTGAAAGCAAAACTAGAAAGAGATCAGGATCTCTCTTACCTAGAAACAAATGAAGAAACCTTTCTTTTCAATACCTTTTATTCAAAATTGAGTCTGTAAAATGAAACGTTTATAAAAGGCAACACTATGTTTTTTTGTTTCTTTATTTGATTTAATGACTCAGACTTCTTAATGAAGGGATGCTTTCAAATTTTATGACTACTTGCCTTCTAAAGCACTTGGCTTTGTCTAGAGTCTGGAAAGAATTATTTCAATCATGTTTTCCTATTGTGGAATCTTAAAATTTTGAGTAAAAAGGTAAGGTAATTTTTTATAATATCCTAAATTTTAAAATCTAAGTATGTTTTTGGTTAATACAGGAAAAAGACAGCTATGAAGTTGCATCCAAGGTGAAAGGTGAAAGAAAAGCCATTCTGCCTAAAAACATCATCCCACAGGCTTGTTACTGTGTCTTAAATTCTTATAAAATATCAGGTTGGAAGAGATTTTACAAGTTAACTCATTAAGCCATCTTTACAAACGTATTCACTCTACATCTTTGTCAGTGTTCGTCCAGTCTAATCTAGCACTTTGATTGAGAGGAACAAATTATCTTGTGGAGGCTGCATCCTATTTGGACAGTTTTTATTGTGAAAAAGTTCTTCCTTATTTTGAAATGCTGTCTTTCTGAGACTTCTCATCCATCTGACTTCTCCCCCTCTGTTTACACCAAAAATTTCTAAATGATGATTTAAATATTTTTAGATGATGCCTTTGGTACATCCTATTCTTCTCCCTAGGCCATATGGAATCTATTCCTGAAGTTCAGGGTCTGAACTTTCTTCATGCAAGAGTTTAAAGTCTCTTTATATTCAGTCTCTTTTGAATGTGTTTCAGTCTGTCTAAATACCTCTCAATACATTATCACTGCAAAAATCTAAACATTCTTAAAAGTTTGTCCTACATTCTATTTATTCAATTGATGCATCCCCTAAGCCTACATTAGCTTTGAGGACATCCTCATCACTTGTTGATTTCTAGAAATATGACTGTCATCTAATACCTCTAAGCATTTTCACACATTCTACTCAGAAGCCTGCAACTTCTCCATCCTCTGCAAGTGCAACTGTATTTCTGGTTTCTGACCCAAGAACAGGACCTCACATTTACCCCTGTTAAATTTCATTATTTTTTTCAGCTCAAATTGTTTCAGCCTGTCAAGATCTTTTGTGATCCTAATTCTGCCATCCAACACATTCTTTATCCCTCCCAGCTCTGTCATCTGCAAATTTGATGAGACTTCCCTCTATAGTTTCATCTGAGTCACTAACTCTGAAATGAGTGAATACGACAAGACTATACCACACAGCCTGGAGGTTATCAACAGAAATTTCTCTCCAGATGGATGTTTATCTATAAATCAGGTCATTTGGTTAATATTCTGTCAATTATTAGTTCACTTAATTGTAAGGACATTCTATTCATACTTCTATTCCACAAGAATACATGATATGGTTTGCTAAATGAATTACTGAAGTACAAATATTCCACATCAAATACTTTATCACCAATTTAGTAACTCTGTTACAGAGAGAGATGAAGTAAATCTGCTTCATTTGTTTGGTGACTGCATGGTGATCTGTAGTGACTGTCATTTCCTATCACTAAGATTAAGGAATTCTTCCAGTTAAATTATTGAGTCTCATGACAAAAGTCTATGAGCTGAAAGGAGATAGCCCAGTCAGTAATCTTAAATCTTTTTTAAAGATAAATCTTAACCTATTTTAAAACAGTAAAACCTATTCTTTAAGTAAATATATATACATATATATATATATATATATATAAATAAAACTTATTTTATAAAAGGTAGAACTTTTCTGAATAAGGCTGGTGTTGGGGATGAAGTACCCTGAGCCTCAGGCTTCCCTGAAAAATCCCTAGGAAGTCACAGAACACAGTTTTAAAAGCACTGCTTTAAGTCATTTTTAGCCATTTAACCAATATGAATTAGTTTTTAAGTCAGCTTTCAAAAAAACAGGTAGTTGTAAGAAGTGTCTTAAAACAAAATTACATTTTGACAGAACAGAGGAAAGGGAATATGGGCTAGGATCTAAAAACAGGGATCATGTCTAAACTCTCCAGTTCTTTAAAGGATTGTTAAGGTAAGATTCCTCTGAATTCTCTGACTGACCACATAAAGCCAGCAGTCCAGCATACCCCTTCATATTTTAGCCACAGACTTGCTTCACAGATGAAGGAAGAGTGTTCATAAAACTACAACGCAAACATGTAATGCAAATCTTTGCATTCACACTAAAAGAAGAGCTTCAATTAAGACTATAAATGAATTGGAATTGTTTGCCTGTAACTGCAGAATATTTAAAAATAATTATATACTTTTTAGAATTCAAAGACCATCTTTTGCAACAGTGACATAACTCTTTTATTCAATAGACATTTATTGAGCATCTAGTATGTTTCAGGCATCTAATTAGGTACTTTTGAAAATGGTAGCATCATTCAGCATCACAGAACCAGTGAGACACACATGAGGATACTGAGGCTCCAAGCAGTTAAGTCTCTTGTCCAAATTCACAAACTAGTAAGAAATGCTAGGACTTAAACCCAAAAAAGATCTGGTCCCAGCTCTTAACAAGTTCCCTGTATAATCAAAGAGATGGTTATGTAAATAAATAATTACATAGATTATTGCACTTATAGAGTCATACTGACAGCTCTCCTATTTTAACCAGGGCTTTCTTCGCCATGCTTGAGAGAAGCATGGAAAATGGAAGAGAGAGCAGGAAATCTGTTCCCACACTTAACAGAGACAGATATCAGTTGCCATCCTATAAACAAAACAGAAGGTACGTTTCCTTCATGTTCTATGTGTTTGAAGTACTGTCACCTAATAGGCAGCTGTACTGAAGTATGCTCACAACATATGCTTTTAAAATGGTTTGCCAGAGAACTACTTTCGATATTCCACTCTTACACATCTCCAAGGCTTCTGCTAATGTTGTGGTTCTGAAAATGCTAAAGAGACATTAAATCATGTTTATGTCGATGGCAGCTCTTAAGGCCTTGGTTAATTTTTTTCATGGCAGCAAAGGGAAAGAAACAGGACCTGCACTTGGCATCAATACATCCCTGGCTTCCTTACTGTGCCAACAAGCCTGACTTGCAGAATTTGTAGTGGTTTTCAGCTGCTGCAGACCACCTCTCTGCAGCTCAGCAGATGGTTAGAGCAGTAGCTAAAGCAACAGAGGCCATTTTAAGTTCCAAGAAATGTAGCAGGTGCTGCAGGTTTCAAAAGAAAATTATTCCCAACTTTGCATTTCATCATTTTCTTCTCTCTTCATGTGTGAGAGATTTTCTCCCTCTCTCTTACTCTGTCTACACCCAACACAGTAGTAGAGTATGAACTTAAGAAAAGGTTATAAACGTGCAAGAATAATTGCATATCAATGAAGGAAAATACTTCTGGGTATCTTAAGCAGAATGCTGTGTGTTAAGGTGTTTTCTACCTGGGGCTTATGGTATTTCCTCCTATGAATGCATAATTTCACCTTCCCATGAATCCAGAGTTTGATGTGGGAGGAATCTCACAGGATTTGAGATCAGAAGTATTTTAATAAGTACAGGAAAGTTTAGGAAAGTAATTTTAAAGAAATTAGATATAGAATTAAGTTCATGTAAGTAGTATTAGGACTCCTCAATTGCCCCCTCTTTTGTACATGCTATTTTCAACCAAGAGAATTGTCTTGGTACTACTCTCTCCTGGTTTTCCTCCTTCCTTTCAGGCCACTCTTCCCCAGGGTCCTCATTTTCCTGCCCCTCATTAGTTTTAATATTATATAGGGTTCCACCCTTGGGTCTCAATGCTTGATGTTCTATGAGTTCTCCATGGATGACTTTATCTAAATTCCTGGCTTCAACTATT
Source organism: Grampus griseus (assembly GCF_964374135.1). Taxonomy (NCBI): domain Eukaryota; kingdom Metazoa; phylum Chordata; class Mammalia; order Artiodactyla; family Delphinidae; genus Grampus; species Grampus griseus. The sequence goes on along the minus strand of NC_139000.1, from coordinate 70,756,509 downwards.
ATCCATATGCTGATGACAGCTAGCGGTCTTTGTTCCAGTTCTACCTAATCAGCCAACTCAAATCAGTGAATCCCAAGTTTAACCAACACCTTCTCCTTCTCTCCCCACGCCAAATCTGTTTCCAGATCACTGTATAAGTGATGTGCATCAGCCTCCACCTGGTCCTCCAAGCCAGAAACCTGGAAGTTAGACTATATTTCTCCCTCCCTTCATCCCAAACCAAATACATCACCAAGGTTTGTCACTTCTACCACTGAACTATCCCTGGAAATTTTTTTTGTAGTTTTCATTTCTACTGCCTTTCCTCAGGCCCTCATCACTTCTTGATTGGATTATGTTACTAGCCTCCGAACTTGACTCCCCTGTTAGCAATTTATTCACTTTCTATTGTATCTAAAATCCTACCCAAACATGTTATTCTCCTACCTTCTTTCCCAGTTTCCCTTATGCCTCATAATCCAGTCACAGTCAACCTCCCTTCATTCCTTTCCCGACATTCATGATGTATATACTTAAGCTATGCTGAACTACTTATAGTTCCCTTAAAGTCTATTTTAATATATATTCCTACACTATTTCTTCTGTCTAGAATTAGGCGTCTCTCTTCTAGATAGCCTCACCACTCAGGAGTTCTTCCATCACAGTGCTTAACTCTACATACTGGAAAAAGACTGAATCACAAACTGGTAAACCACATGGGTTCTGGGGATGGACAGATCCTAATTTAATCTTAACTGTGCCTCATACTAGTTGTGTGATATTGGGCAAGTGTCCTCACCTTCTCCATGCCTCTGTGTTTCTCATCCACAAAGTGGAATTAATAATAGTTCCTATAGTTTGGGGTTACTGTATAGCTGAAATGATATAACAAATGTGAAATATGTGGAACAAAGCCTGGCATATTCAAAGTGCACAGTAAGCTCTTGTTATTATTGTAGTGATTGGTTTACTTTTTGTGAGTTCCTTGAAGGCCAGGTGCATGACCAACACCTCCATACCACAGTGCCAGGTGACTACTCAAAAGATGTTTCCATGAATAGGTTAAAATGGTCCTTTAAAAAGTGTCTGTGAAACTCATCAAGGATATTCAAGCTTCTTTTTACAAGAAATACTGTTAGCTTCTTTCGTTTACCACTATTTTCATAGTAGATCCTAAAAAGTCTAAGATGTTTTCATAATTTTTCAAAATAGATGTTGTCTCAGGAAAATTGGACTGAAAAAAATGTCTGGATATTTCTTGAGGCCTCATTAATTATTTTTACTCTCTTATTGCCTAGCAACTTAACCCAAATTCCTACAGTTAATATATTATGCGCCTTGTTTCATCATTTAGCTCATAATTTATTTTTTAAACATGTATCATATGCTCTGGTCACTAAATACCCCATTATGGAAAATATTCTTCCCTTCTAACCATAGTCTTTATGATATTATATAACTTAGATATTGAATAAGAAGATGTGGTGAAGAGTGGTATTTGAGGGGATAAACTCACTCTGTAAAGGAAGATGACCACACTCAGATCCTAAAAACATAATGTGAGACTGCATAATATAAAAACATCAGTTCCCTACTAATAACATACAGTAAAATTTTAAAAAGAATAAAAAAAATAATAAGTGCCTCCCACACACAGCCAAGCATATAGCAGTACACATTAACTGAACTCAAATCTAGAGCCCTTGCCACCCTGAGTGATTCTGTGAAAAGTCTATTTCCAAATCTATAGCAATAATAGTGTTCATGCATTGCATGTACACCATTTATTTGTCTTTAAAGAGCTTATTTCAATTGCTGAAGTCCACTCCACCGAAGGTAGTCAACAGAACACAATTTGTCTAGTATTAGCCTTCATTGTATGTAATTAAAGTGTTGATGCTGAACTGTTGGTGTTTATCACATTAGCTGGAAAGGAAACAGACCTTTCCATTAGGATGTTAGATTGGACTAATCACTGATATAAGGAGCATCATAAACTAACACCCTGTTCAAAAACAATCTATTGACTAAAACATTCATTTATTGAGCAAATGCAGAGGTTCTATTGTGCTCCATGATAGTCTAATTAAATCTAAACTAGGTAAGCTAATTAAGATAGCTAGAAAAATACATATTTCAGATTTATTAAAAGAAAATTTTGACAGTATTTTAATAGGCATCTTAATACGAATTTCTCCTCTAAACCTAACCTAGATAATACTATTTTTCATAATCATCAGTATCCTCATTTACCCACTACATATGTAGAGCTTCGCCATCAAGAAAATAACCTTATAGCACCGTAATTAGAATGATGATGGTGGTCCAGTGGATGACATTCAGGAGAGTTGATCAATCATATTTCATAGTTGCCACAGTTCTTCATATTTTAATGCCTCTATTGCCTTTGCCTGAAAGGCCAACTGGAAAACTCATACTTCAATACTCAGTTCAACTCTTATCTCCTGTGAAACTTCTACACCTGACTAAAGCTGAGTTATTACCTTTCCTTTTTTTTTCAGTCTTTCTTCTTATCTGAGTTAGTGACTGCTCAGATAAGAAGAGTCACTAACTCAGGCATTTTGCTTCTATTTCAATTGTAGTACTTATACATTTTACTATTTATTTGTCTCCCAATTAAATTGTTTACTTATCTTTGTTTGCCTCATACACAACAAAATGCCAAACACACAAAGGGCATGAAATTAATAGTTTTGAACAAATAATCAATCAATGATTACACTTTTTGGTTAATAACAGACTTTATGTTTCAGTGTAGTCTTAGGTTCACAGCAAAATTAAGTGGAAAGAACAGAGAGTTCCCATATACTCCATATCCCATCACATGCACAACCTCCCCCCCGTTATCAACATCCTATACCACAATGGTATCTGTTACAATCAATGAACCTACATTAACACATCATTATCACCCAGAGTTCATAATTTACATCAGGGTTCATTCTTGGTGTTGTATATTTCATGGGTTTGGACAAATGTATAATGACATGTATCCACCACCACAGTACCATACAGAAGAGTTTCACTGCCTTAAAAATCTTCTGTGCTCCATCTATTCATTCCTCCCTCCCTCTTCCCAGCCCCATAAACCACAGATCGTTTTACTGTCTGCATAGTTTTGCCTTTGTCATAGAATAACACATAGTTGGAATCATACAGTATGCAACCTTGTTCCATCAGCTTCTTCCACTTACTAATATATATTTAAATTTTCTCCATGTCTTTTCATGGCTTGATAGCTCATTTCCTCTTAGCACTGAATAATAATCCATTCTCTGGAAGTATCACAGATTATTTATCCATTCATCTATTGAAGAATATCTTGGTCACTTTCAAGTTTTGGCAATTAAAAATAAAGCTTCTATAAACCTCCTGTGCTGTTTTTGTGTGGACTTAAGTTTTCAATTCATTTGGGTAAATACCAAGGAGTGTAATTTCTTGATCATATAGTATGAGTATGTTTAGTTTTATAAGAAACAAACTGTTTTCCAAAATAACTGTACAATTTTCCATTCCCACCAGCAATAAATGAGAGTTCTTCTTGCTCCACATACTTGCTGGCATTCAGTGTTGTCAGTGTTTTGGATTTTGGCCATTCTAATAGCTGTGTAGTGGTATTACCTCGTTGTTTTAATTTGCAAGTACCTAATGACATATAAACGTGAAGCCATTTTTTACATACTTTTTGCCTTCTATATATCTTCTTTGGTGAGGTCTCTGTTTAGGTTTTTTGCCCATTTTTAATTGGGTTGTTCATTTTGTTATTGTTTAATTTCATGAGTTCTTTTTATATTTTGGATAACAGTTCTTTGTCAGATGTGTCTTTCACAAATTTTTCTCGCAGTCTATGGTTTATCTTCTCATTCTCTTAAGTCACTATGTTTTTATTTAATATTGTAAGACTTCTGTTGCATACTTCCAGAAATGTAGCCTCATAATTGAGGACTTTGAGGCTGTGCCATTCTAACGTATCATGGATCTACCATCAAATCACTATTCCATAACCAAACAGTTCTCAATAATTATAATTTGCATCTTTATCAACTTCATAATTTGGAGAGTCATTCATAAATATATAATCTCACTCCCATCTAAAGTATTGATCAAAAGAAGTGGAGGACTTAAAAAAACAGCCACAACCTTTACTGGATGCAGGCAGCTTAGCATCAGCAAGCCTACTAGGTTCCCTTCCCTTCAGAAGTGGCTACTTTTAGCTTGTTAGTTATATATTTGGAGATGCTATTCCTCCCTCTGATTAATTTCCACACGAATTAATCAAGCATAACATAACTTTACCTTTTACTCCTACTGCCCCTTTAAAATTTATTCAGTAATGGAAGTTTTTTTCCCTGACCCTAAATTAAAAATCTCTAGGCCCCACAACTTCCTACAGTTATACAACCACTTTAAGTCCAAAGCACAGTCTAGATTCAAAAATCAGAACATACTGTCCCATATAATAATCAATACACTGAACTTAACTTAGAATAGAATTGTCTCCCCTCCTGCAGGCAGAGCTGACAAGCCTTGGAGAGGGGGAGTAGTAGATTTCTTCTCACTTTCTCTAATTCTTTTCCCACAGTATGTTAATCTTGACTTCCCTCTATATTCTTCTGGCATAGAGAAAAAGAAGGGAGAACAGGTTAGGAATAGACTTACTAGAACTGGCACACTCACATCTGAGCTTTGTGGCATCTGGATCTGTGGGCTGATTAAAGGAGACTGCATCATGGGACACTTTTGTTTACTGAGAAATCCTACTTTATCTTCACAAGGAGATATGACAAAATCATTCATCATGAGGAATAGTTACAGCAGCATCTAAGCAAAGCAAAGGCGGATGAAATAATGCTGTAAAAGTTCTGTATGTGTCTAGCGCCTCCTTTTACTAAGACTTTCTTTGGCACATCTTTAATTCTATACATTTATCTGAAGTATATTCTGCTTAGAAGCAAATGATCTTGGATATGTGCAATTTAAGAAATTATCACAGAATAAGAGTCTCCGACAGAGTCATTTTCAATGACTATATATCTGAGTTGTATATGCAAAGATTTATGTACTTTTTTACACTAAATTATACTTCTATAGGAAAAAGTTTATTTCAGAAGTCTCACAGTTTCAATTAAATTTCATTACAGGTTATCTGCTTACCATTAAAGCAGAAAAAATTCTCCCAATCCAAGTCAACAAATATAGACCTTGATTACTGGTCAAAAAGGAGACAAATGATCCCTTCCCCCAAGGCTACTTTGGACAAAGATTCCTCCAAAAGACCTGGTTTAGTGTTTCAATATAAGAAATTCAGTGGCAAATGTCTGAAGGCATTAATTCCCATAATGCTTCACTAGATAAGAAAAAAGCTCCAATATCCTTAACCAAATAGTCACCGTGTAACACACACCAGATACTAAATTCAATTTTCTGCTTGGGTAAAATGGAATAATAGTTGGCCTCCTGTTCCTATGTATGGCTAAGACTACTGATGACACTCAAAAAAGAAATGTTATAACTTCAAAATAGAGATATTATTGATAATTTAAGAGATCTATAAATTTTAGATATCTTCAAGTAACTAGTCCGTGATCAAAAAAACAATCATAGCTGATACTAACTTTTAAATTCCAGGCATTCAAAAGCATTCTATAGCAGGCCAATTCAACAATCTCCAAATCCTATGTTAGCTTTCATAATGTTTAGGACATTGCCAGTGAACTATAAAAAAAGCAAAACATAATTTTAAAAAACCAAAACCTATTATCCTGATCATAAGAAATGTATCAGAATAAAATTAGTCACATAAATAAAATTCAGAAATTTGCATATGCCAGCTATAAAGTCTCAAAGACATTGTGTTAATATTGCTCATCTAGGTACATGTTGATTATATTCAGCTTTAATTTGGAGTTCAGGAAGTGATAGAGACTGCTTCTTATAAACTCAGATACTTTTTATTTTATTAATACAGCACTTTTAGCATTGGAGGATAAAAAGGAGTACAGGAGTCATAGCTATCTTTGCCTTCATACACTCGAATCTTGTTACAGGGTTTGCCTATAGCCAAAATGCAGCTGTACAGCTAATTTCAGGCCTACCAGCCTTGACAACATTCTCTTTCATAAGCATCTGGTGATTAACCATATGAAAAAGTGTTACTGAATTCCAGATGGAGCTGACTTCTTCATATGGCTCCAGACTAGTCAATTTAGGAGCAGATATCTATAGTGAGTGCTACCGACTACTGAATCACCTGTTTCTTTAAAATTAGATGATGCTAGAGTTTTTTAATGCATTAAAGAGAAAAGTGAATTAAATCGAAGCCTCTTATTCTTTTCTAACTGTTAGAAGTAACTACAACAAACACAATATAGAGTTGGGTGGCACTCTCCAGCACTGACCTTAGATAGTCGTACATTTACACACATGTCCACAGATAGAATTCCTAATGAAACAATAAATGCTCTACTACTTTCTTACTATATTAAGAAGATGAGTATATGACCAGAGACATTTCAAAAGATATCAGTGATAAGATAAAAAGTAAGTGTTAATCTGATCAAAATAATTAAACATTTTTCCCTCTGGGGAACTCAGCACACATTACTCAAAATGAATGCTTTCCTAAATAATTAGTCTGTTTCTTCCAAACATTATCAAGAGTGGTATAGCTGATTCACTTTGCTATACAGCAGAAACTAACAAAACATTGTAAAGCAATTATACTCCAAGAAAGATGTTAAAAAAAAAAGACTGGTAAAGGCAATGAGACAGCAAAAGAAAAGCAAGGCATTAAAATATTTTTTTCCTCCTAGAATAAAATAATCAATTTACACACTTATAACTGCTAGATTTATAACCCTACAATTTGAGAGATCTCATTTTTAATTAGAATTTATGCAATACTTTCTGAATAAAACTTTACATTCGAAGTAAATTTCAAAAATGCCCACAAACTCACAGAATTTTGAAGTTATAAAATTTTTACATTCATCTGTGTTCATCTCTTATCTACATTACCATTCAAATTTTAGAGTAAACATAACACTTTGACTTCAGGCCAGATCTTCATACTATAACACCCAAAACACCTATAAGAGAATACTTTTTCACTATAACTTTTTTTTTTTAACGTCTTTATGGGAGTATAATTGCTTTACAATGGTGTGTTAGTTTCTGCTTTATAACAAAGTGAATCAGTTATACATATACATATGTCCTCATATCTCTTCCCTCTTGCATCTCCCTCCTTCCCACCCTCCCTATCCCACCCCTCTAGGCGGTCACAAAGCACCGAGCTGATCTCCCTGTGCTATGCGGCTGCTTCCCACTAGCTATCTACTTTATGTTTGGTAGTGTATATATATATGTCCATGCCACTCTCTCACTTAGTCCCAGCTTACCCTTCCCACTCCCCGTATCCTCAAGTCCATTCTCTAGTAGGTCTGCATCTTTATTCCAGTCTTGCCCCTAGGTTCTTCTGACCACTTTTTTTTTCTTTTGTTTTTTTTTAGATTCCATATATATATGTTAGCATACAGTATGTGTTTCTCTCTTTCTGACTTACTTCACTCTGTATGACAGTCTCTAGTTCCATCCACCTCACTACAAATAATTCAGTTTCGCTCCTTTTGATGGCTGAGTAATATTCCATTGTATATACGTGTCACATCTTCTTTATCCATTCATCTGTTGATGGACACTTAGGTTGCTTCCATCTCCTTCCAATTGTAAAAAGAGCTGCAATGAACATTTTGGTACATGACTCTTTTTGAATTATGGTTTTCTCAGGGTATATGACCAGTAGTGGGATTGCTGGGTTGTATGGTAGTTCTATTTTTAGTTTTTTAAGGAACCTCCATACTGTTCTCCACAGTGGCTGGATCAATGTACATTCCCACCAACAGTGCAAGAGGGTTCCCTTTTCTCCACACCCTCTCCAGCATTTATTGTTTCTAGATTTTTTGATGATGGCCATTCTGACCAGTGTGAGATGATATCTCATTGTAGTTTAGATTTGCATTTCTCTAATGATTAGTGATGTTGAGCATCCTTTCATGTGTTTGTTGGCAATCTGTATATCTTCTTTGGAGAAATGTCTATTTAGGTCTTCTGCCCATTTTTGGATTAGGTTGTTTGTTTTTTTGATATTGAACTGCATGAGTTGCTTGTATGGTTTAGAGATTAATCCTTTGTCAGTTGCTTCATTTGCAAATATTTTCTCCCATTCTGAGGGTTGTCTTTTCGTCTTGTTTATGGTTTCCTTTGCTGTGCAAAAGCTTTTACGTTTCATTAGGTCCCATTTGTTTTTTTGTTTTTATTTCCATTTCTCTAGGAGGTGGGTCAAAAAGGATCTTGCTGTGATTTATGTCACAGAGTGTTCTGCCTATGTTTTTCTCTAAGAGTTTGATGGTGTCTGGCCTTACATTTAGGTCTTTAATCTATTTTGAGTTTATTTTTGTGTATGGTGTTAGGGAGTGTTCTAATTTCATTCTTTTACATGTAGCTGTCCAGTTTTCCCAGCACCGCTTATTGAGGAGGCTGTCTTTTCTCCATTGTATAGTCTTGCCTCCTTTATCAAAGATAAGGTGACCATATGTGCATGGGTTTATCTCTGGGCTTTCTATCCTGTTCCATTGATCTATATTTCTGTTTTTGTGCCAGTATCATACTGTCTTGATTACAGTAGCTTTGTAGTACAGTCTGAAGTCAGGGAGCCTGACTCCTCCAGCTCCATTTTTCTTTCTCAAGATTGCTTTGGCTATTCGGGGTCTTTTGTGTTTCCATACAAATTGTGAAATTTTTTGCTCTAGTTCTGTGAAAAATGCCAGTGGTAGTTTGATAGGGATTGCATTGAATCTGTAAGATTGTTTTGGGTCGTAGAGTTATTTTCACAATGTCGAGTCTTCCAATCCGAGAACATGGTATATCTCTCCATCTATTTGTATCATCCTTAATTTCCTTTGGCAGTGTCTTATAATTTTCTGCATACAGGTCTTTTGTCTTCTTAGGTAGGTTTATTCCTAGATCACTATAACTTTTAATTTGAAATTAATCTTAAAATTGAAGTGAATTTTCTTTAACTCTCATCTTTTATTTTAAAAACCATTACTAAAAACGTGTATTAAAATAAATCTACCGTAAGTCAAAGCTTAAAAACTAAAGCTAAGTGCACTTTAAAAGATCTGTGCAACATGTACAGATAAACAGAAATAAGTCATTTCTTTATTAAATCTATAGCAAACAATAACTTTCTTTAACTTTCTTATAGATTCTAAGTCTATATACTTACTAAATAGATAATATTCACTTGCTGCTCCACCATTTTATTTAAGAATGTGGTTAATGGATTTATCATGCACAATGTAGTAAACACACTTGGTACAACTGACCTCCTGTCATTGAATATGCAACCATAAAGTACACACAGATAAGAAAAAAAAAACAGGCAACTCACATCAGCAATGGTTTCAATGATTAGTCAACTGAACTCCCTCTCAGATGGGAAGAAAATCAATCATATTTTTCATACAACCAATTCACCACATGTTGAAATACTTAATGAAATCCATTTGTTATATATGACTAATTATGCAATCCCATCTTAGAAAGGCATATATAAATTGAACATTTCTAAAGAACTGTGCAAATATGCTGAAATAAATATTAACAACATACAATAAAACAATACCTCATTAAATCCTGACCCACAATAATCTGAGAAAATAAATAGCACAATTAAGTCTCTCCAGTCATTAAATTAATTTATCCCCATATAAATAAAAATACACACAAAAACACTGTTGACAGTCTAGGCTCCCTCACAAAGACAAAAATGTCCTGAAGGAACCATTTATAATAGCACTTTTGGGAATCCAAATCTATCATTCCATATGATTTTAACTCCTACCTCTGTATTTTTCACCCCTTGATTCTCTCACCCTAAAGTATCTCCTTCCAATGCCAACTATCCAGGTCTTTCAAGGACCACCTCTTCTATGAAACTTTCTATCACATTCAACTCCCAGAAAACATACACTGAAGAATTTGAATGTTAAAACAATAATAATGTTTAAAATTTCTTGCACACTTTGTTTACCAGACCCCAACTTAAAAGCTTTATGTGCATAATTTTATTTTATTCTTACATCAGCCATACAAGTTAGATGCTGTTAATATTCCCATCTTACACTTTAGGAAACTGAATCTTAGAGAAATTAAGAAACATGCAGTGTCACATAACTAGTGATTGGCAAAGTCAGAATACTAATGACCCAGATGAATCATTTGATTTACACTATCTTAAATTGCAAACTAACAGATTTTTGTCTAAACATCATATCTTCTCAGAGTATTAACTTTGGATCTTTACATCCCTCACAGCATCCAGGACGTTGATTATTGACATGCAGTATACAGTTAAGAAATACTTCTTGCCTCATATTGAATTTAGGTAAGCAAAGGTGAGAAAAATGGTCTTACTTCTATAAGCCCTAATACACCCTTCTCTCTGGTCATTCCAGCTGCAAACTTCTTAGTATTTCAAATTACCTTGTTTGTTCCATACCTTTTTATCTGATTTTGAACTAAAGTGAGTTAAAATTCACTGTCAACTGAAACCATTTCATGTCCAAGAGAGAAACAGAAATTATGTACATGTTTTTACAAGATATAAAATTGTAATAAGTATAGTCTAATTTGCACTTGGTGTTGGTTCAAGACTTTGGTACATACAAACAGGAAACAAGTTAGCATTGTAGTTAAGAGAACATTCTCTGGTATCAAACTGTCTGCTTTCAAATCCCAACTCTACCCTAAGTAGTTAAGTGACCATGGAAAAATTATTTACCTCTCTAACCTGCAAAAATGAATACAAAAATATCTCGTCTTACATCTTAAGATTCAATGATTCCACATATAAGTGATATCATACAGTATTTGTCTTTCTTTGTCTGACTTATTTCACTAAGCATAATATTCTCTTGGTCTATCCACATTGCTGCAAATGGGATAAGGTTGAGATATAAACTACTATGAATAAAATATATAAGCAACAAGGATATATTGTATAGCACAGGGAATTACAGCCATTATGTTATAATAACTTTTAATGGAGTATAATCTGTAAAAATATTGAATCACTAGGCTGTACACCTGAAATTAATATAACATTGTAAATTGTCTATACTTCAATGAAAAATAAGGTTAACTGAAGCCAAAAAAAAAGATTCAATATAGCATCTATCACAAAGTAAGCTCTCAACCACTATTATTATCATCAGTATTATAGCACATGTATATAAAAATGTAATGGAATATAGTGATGTTATTTGTTGAATTAAGCACCAACTTGCCTGCCTTATGCATGAGCCACCCTGAAATCTCCAGCCCCCAGATGAGCTGTCCCAACTGATGCTAAATAGAACAAAACACTGTTCTATTTGTATTTGTTTTATTTGTATTTGTATTTCAATTTGTATGAATATACCACAGTTTATTTATATATTCGGTTTCTGATGGACATTTCAGTAGTTTACAGTTGTGGAGTATTACAAATATTACTGTGGTGAACACTCATATACATGTTCTTTGGTTAACGTGGGCATGCATTTAGGGCTGTACCTGCTGGATCATTTTTATTTTTTTTTTCTTCCACTGTTGCATTGTGACAATGGATATCCTAGGGTTTTTTTATTTTACTTTTTCCAGCTTTATTGAATTATAATTCATGTTACACATCTATTTCTCATTTTTTTCCAAAAATTCCTTATTAAATTTCTAATTTCAAATGACAAAACTAAAATAGGATTACTTGTTACGTGACTCCCCCAAATCCTATTTTGGAAAGTAATCTCTGTAGTTTACAAGTAGACACATATAAAAGACTCTTTTAAAGTAATATTTTACTAACAATTTCAAAATTAATACGCTCACTTTACTCACCCAGGGCAAAACTAGTGGTTTAGAAGATACAGATAGAAATTTGCTTATCTATTATTTATTTGGGTTTCCTTGTTTTATTTTGTCTTATTTTTTTGTTTTGCAAAATAGCATTTAACTTCAATTTCTTTGACCATTTAATCACATGTATCCTAATAAGAAAATATTCATACAAACTACTAATTAAATTTCATTTATAAGCTTTTGTACTTTGAATTCTCAGTAGGGAAAAAGTAGCATGCTTTCAATGCTATAGAATTTGGCATCTTTTTTTTCCAATGAACATATTAATGTTGCCTAATTTAGACTATATATTGAATTGACCTATCCTAACTTAATAACTGAATTACTTCTTGAGAGAGCTTATCTCCAAATATGGTCACACTCTGAGGTACTGGTGGTTATTGCTTCAACATATGAATTTTGTAGGGGAAACAGTTCAGCCCATAATATACTATATAGACATCTCTCCAAAAATATACAAATTGCCAATAGACACATGAAATAATGCTCAGCATCACTAATCATTAAGGAAATGCAAATCAAAACCACAGTGAGATGGCACTTCACACCCATTAGGATGGTTATTAGAGAAAACAAAAACAAAAATGAAAATCACAAGTGTTTATGAGAATGTGGAGAATTGCAACCCTCATGCACTCCTGGTGGGAATGTAAAATTGTACAACCACTGTGGAAAACAGTATAACATTTCCTCAAAAAATTAAAAATAGATTTACCATATGATCCAGCAATTTCACTTCTGAGAATATACCTAAAAGAACTGAAATCAGGGACTTGAAGAGATATGTACACCCATACTCATAGCAGCATTAGTCACAAAAGCCAAAAGGTGAAAGCAACCCAAGTGCCCACTGATAGATGAATGAATAAACAAGATGTGTATATACAGATATATATTTACATATTATACAATGGAATAGTATTCAGCTTTTAAAAGTAAGGAAAATCTGGCACATGCTACAACATGGATGAATCTTGAGGACATTATGCTAAATGAAATAAGCCAGTCACAAAAGGACAAATACTATGATTCCACTTATATGAGGTACTTAAAATAGTTAAATTCATAGGGACATAAATAAAATGGAAGTTGCCAGGTGCTAGGGGCAAAGGAAATGAGCAGTTGTTTGATGAGTCAGAGTTTCAGTTTTGCGTGAAAAGAATTCTGAAGATAGATGGTGATGATGGTTGCACAACAATGTGAATGTATTTAATGCCATTGAACTGCATGTTTAAAATGGTAAATTTTATGTTATGTATATTTTACCATGGTTGAAAATATTTAATCTAAACAGCAAATATAAGAATCACCCGGCAAATGTATAGTCCTATTTGGATTTTTCAGACAAGGTACAGGGCTCAAAAAAGGTAAAGCTGATATACGTAGCAAGTAAAAGAACCGGATTTCAAACACAAGTCTGTCTCCACTAGAGACGTGCATGCTCAAATAGACTACACTGACCACACTTTCTCAACATGGTTTAAGTATCTGTTGGAGAAAGCACTGAAAATTATAGAACACTTTGCAACATAAAGGAGTCTATTAAGAAAGTTCAATGTATTAATGCTGTATTGATCAAAAGTGTTACTTGATCTCTTTCTGTAATGACTTTTCTTCTGGAAAGCAATGATACACCTCACCTGTACTAGATAGTTTACCATTTCATAGAACTAGTATAAAGTTTTATATGTCAATATTAAGTAGAAAAATACACCCCACTGTTGCTAATTTTCCTTTGGAAATTAGCTTTCTACCTCCAAAATCCTTTGGAATTTGGCTTTCTACCTTCCAAGAGAGAGGAGTCACTGAACTGCTTAGGAACCTGAACTGCAAAAGATCCCATGCTTTGCCCCAGTTTGTAGAAAAAATTAGTGTTAATGCTTATGTAAGATATCTGGAATGCCAAGCTTTGTGCTTCATTTTCACACTAATAATCCAGCCTTTTCTAAGGCTCCAAGGTTAGACTCCCAAGGGAAATTGTTTCTTTAGCCAATTTCTGCTTGACTTCATAGTTTATAAAACACCATCTGAGATACAAGGAAAATAAAATTAATAAAACACAGAACTAGAGCCTCATATCAACGTGTTGAGGATTTATGCACATAAACTGCCAAGCACAGGTTTTGAAACAGACCCTATAGACTTCCAGTTGCCATAGTAACTGCACATTTTTATTGAATGTAAAAGTGTAAACAGATGAGCACAGCTCAGGTAAATCATCAGTGATGCCATTGTTGGCCTCTGAATGGCAGAAATAAGTAGTACATGCTGTCACTTTCTAAAATAAAATAATCATAATCATAATTTATAACCCTGACTTCTTGATCTGTGAACATCATCCCCTTAGAAACTTCTTTCAGTGCTGCTTGACTAATTACTTGTAAAAAGAAAGTTCTAATAAATTATTAATAATTTTGTTATTGAAACAGGTTGGAGAATTACACAGCAAACAGCAAATAGTGTAAATATGGCAGTTCTACCAAATGTTTGCACTTTGCTATGTCATTTTCTTGATCCTAATCTGTTCTTTCATTTACCCATGAAAGAAGAAGGGTATGGTGGCAACTAAAACAATTTTTATAAGTGCAAGCCCCCCTCTGAGTTGGTTACAGGTTCTTTTCAGAAAAAAATAAAAGGAAAAGTATTTCAATTGGAATAATTAAAGGAAGGAAATGTTGGTGGAGACAGATACGAAAGAGCTGTAATTATTAAAATACTTCAACACAAAACTAATGTCCCTACAGTGGTTCTTTCTTTTTTCTCAATTATGTTTTTACCAAGAGCTCTAATTCCATATTTAGAATTATTCTAAAATCTTTTGGAGAGACAGTATAAAATAAATAACCCAAGCCCTTTTTTTGGAATGGGAAGAACAAAATCTGGGGGGTGGGGAAAAAACATGCTCACATGCTTGCTGTCACAACATTAGTTAATTTCAAAGGTAAGATTTAGATACCACAATCTAAGTATTTCTTCTTTCAGAAACCAAATGAGAATATGGAATACTTATTCTTTTTTTTTTGGCTGTGCAGCGCCGGCATGCAGGACCTTAGTTCCCCAACCAGGGATCGAATCCGCGTCCCATGCAGTGGAAGCGCAGAGTCCCAACCACTGGACCACGAGGGAAGTCCCCTGGAATATTTATTCTTAATGGTATGAAGTTGTTAGAGACGGTTATGTTTGATCATACAGCTGAGAATGAGAAATTTCCTGTTTTGTTTCCTACAAGTAGGAAAATACGCTAAAATAGTAGTACAGTTTATGAATGCACGTGATAACAATAAAAAGAGCCACTAGAATGCACTCACTCATTTATTAGCAGGCCTTCAAATCTCATGCAACGACATTCGTACTAATAAAACCTCTGTCACTTATTGAATACTTAGTATGAGCTGGGCATTTTGTTAAATGCTTTAAAGTTCACTGATTAAGAGCATAAATTCTGAAGTTGATGTTGAGTCCAAATTCTTATCCCACTGCTTGTGAGTTATATAATCTCTAAATCTTAGTTTCTTGTGAGTTATATAATCTCTAAATCTTAGTTTCTCTGTTTACAGAATGAAGATAATAATAGCACTTACTTCAGTGTTCTTCAGAGTGTTTTTATAAGGCACTAAATGAAATACCCATGTAAAATATTTAGTTACAGTATTAGCAGTGTACAAATGTTAGTAATTTTATATTATGATCTCATTAAATATTTATGACAACAGCAAAAGCTAGATATTATTATCCCGATTTCACAAATAAGAAAACTGAGACTTAAAGGATTTAAGTAACTTGGTCAAGTACTAGAGCCAAGATATAGATATTGATATCTACCTTGTTCTAAAATCTATGTCTTTAACTGCCATGCATACTGAATCAATGTGGGAACTAATGTTTTGAGATCTGGTTACACTTCTTATCCTTTCTCTATAGTCTTGAGGAACTCCTTTAGTCAATCCATAAGTGTTTATTAAGCTTCCACAATGTTCTAATGCTTTTCTACATATCAAAGTGATACAAAAGAAAAACAGTTCATGACATCATGGAGGTTACAATTTATCTGAGAAAACAATGTGAAAAAAATTCAATAAAGAATTTAACTGCATGATCTCACATCTAAGATTCAGGATTCCATTATGGAAAGCAGAGGTTTAGGTGTATTGGCATCATCAGAGAAGAATTCATAGAATTAAGCTGAGTTTTAGAAGACGAATATAGATAGATAGATAGATAGGTAGATAGATAGACAGACAGATATTCTTAGAGAAAAAGGAGGACATTTTGAATGTAAGAAACAGAATGAAGAAAGACATCAGAGTACTTACTGAAAAATAATTTGGAAATGGATTTGGAAGCCCTAAATTATGGAGCTGGAAGTGAAACAAAATGAGTAAATCAAAGATGTAATTGGGACTTCCCTGGCGGTCCAGTGGTTAAGACTTCACGCTTTCACTGCAGGGGGCATGGGTTCGATCCCTGGTCTGGGAACTAAGATCCTGCATGCCACACGACGCGGCCAAAAAAAAAAACAAAGATGTAATTAATAGGAAAAAATACAATAGAACTTAGGAAAAGATTTGATAAATAAGGTGAAGACAAGATACAAAAACGGCTTGGAATATTCTCACTTGGAACATGAGAAGAAATTTCATGTACCAGAGACAAAAGTAGAGAAACTGAAAAACACTTCTGCTGTGGATGATATTTTCAGTTTGAAGCTTATTGTATTTGAGAAGCTGCTGGAATAATTTCTCGCTCATTCTGAAGATGGTTGTAAAACAAAGAACAACAGCATAAGTGATAGCCAAGACCTAGAAAAAATTTAATAATATGCATGTAATGATAATTAAAGAGATAATATAGTTTTCGTCACTTTGCAAGAAGATTGAATAATCTTGGGCGAATATAGTTGGTTGGTAGAGATATTAAAATAAGAGCAGTCAAAATCCAAGGTAAGCAAATTGCAGGCAGAAAGGAGGAAGATGACAAGAAAAGTATAGTTTTACACAAGCCAAAGAAATGCTACTAGGGTATCAAGGATGATTTAAATAGAGCTTTATCAAGACATTTCTCTTGTAATATCTGTACTCCCCATTTATTAATCTGAAAACAGATACTTAGAATAACTTCATACAGTTTGAATACAAGGGTTTAGGTTTCATAATTTATTGATAGTGTTTCTGTACTGTCTTCTGCAACCTTGATTAAACCTAGGTCTCTGCTATATGAACAAATTTTATTCCTTCATTTGGAGATCAAGGAAAATCATACAGTCCTCAAAAAAGTCGCAGCAAGCTACCCAGAAGATAGTAGGTGTTCAACAAGTTGTAGTAATATTCATCTCTTCTTTTATTTAAACAAATATAAGAGCTGATTGGGATAGTTATTCTGGAAACAGGTACAAATGAGATATACATATCTGTTTCAGCCTAAAAGATTTTCAATTTTCTATGTCTAAATTTGGGCTGGTGAAGTCTCAGCAGATATTTTATATACCAAAAACAATCCCCATTGCAACGTTAAGGACATTTATATGTCACTGAATACATGAAGTGCTACAACATTATCTCATATTTATCCTTTATCGTCCATATGCAGAATTAGTTGTAATGCCCTTTCAATGTTTATGCCCTCAAATGTCCTCCTCATTCTTTAAGATTAATCTTTAACATTCCTGAGAAGACACTGTAGCCAAGGTGGAGGTTCAATTATTTTGTCCGTGAGAGCTTCTCACCCAAGCTAAGCAGTCTCTTGCCCTCTGCTTTGGTATTGCTTAGTATAGACAGCAATTTTAGCCCTGACCTTATGTTTAACATACAGTTAATTCACAATGTACATAACAACAACATATATATGTTTGTGTGCATGTGTGTGTAACAAGTTTCATAGAACAATACATTCCCATAAACTTTATTTTCCGTAAAAATGCTGAATTTACAAGAAGATATTGTGAGGATAAAGAGAATGTCCCTGTGAGGTACAAATTTCCCCCAAACTCTTCTCTATCACATATCTGCTTCAACTAGGCAAATAATAATTTTCTGTATCACAAAAGGGTTTTGAGAAGTATACTTATCCAAGTCCTCTAAAGATCAGAGTGCATCAGAACTATTTTCATCTGAGTATCTTTATTGGTCATGCAATGTACTTGGGTTTCTGGTCAAACAGAATACTTGAGCTTTTCTCCTTAGAATATGTACTGAATTCTAAAACTGTGCTCCTCTTTACACCAATGATGATCTGACTACTTTTAATTATGAAAAAAAGGATGCTTTTGTGTGTGACCATAATTTACTTAACTTAGCTAGCAGCCTTATAATGACCAATTATAGAATCATCAACTTTCACAAGACCATTTAGCAACAAAATCAATACCCTCTATATAAATGATTTTTTTCATTTCTTCTGTTTTTTTTAAATTCCCAAAGAATAAAGTTCAAAAATTTGTGTTTATTCCCTTTGACACTTACATTCAAGTTAACAGATATGGCCTGAGGCCAATTAAGGCCAACTAGAAGCATTAACATTTGGACATGTATGGTACAACTTAGCATAAACCCCTACATGCACTACGTGCTCAGAAAATCTTTGAGAGAAGTAAAAGAAAGGGGTTTGTTTTTTATATATATAAAGTAATGTACAATAATGATTCTAGAAATGAATCCTTTTAGAAGATTGGTTTAAGTTTTGGTTTTTTGTTATGTTTTCTTCATACAATGTGCTAGTACCAGGATGTTAAATAGAACAGGTTTTACAGAAAAATTCACTTGATTTATCTATACATGTTCCCTCTCCCAAACAGAAGAGATAGAATATATGTATTTTGATTTCTGGGACTATTTTATTTTAAGACCAGCTAAAAGAGAAATCACATAAAATTCTAATTATTACTAAGGTTGAATCTAATTATTACTAAGGTTTGTAGATGCAGATTTTCTCAGCGTTGAAGAATTGAGTTCAGGTGCGTATCTGCACTTTCAAAGCCCCAGAGAGAATCAGTTTACAAAAAAAACCCTCAAGATAACATTCTCTCCTAGTTCTTAGGGCTAGAAATTATAAGTATGTATATATTTGATTTTATCAAAATTTCTTAAAATTTAGAAGAGCTCTGATTCTTGTTCTATTTCAAATGTCTCTTTAACCCCTTCCTCTCCCATCCACATGCTAAGAAATGATAAAATTCTAGATTTTCTCTAGAAAGGGAAGTATTTTGTCACCAAAAAAAAAAAAAAAGGTAATCAAATCTTGGAAAAGTAATAAATTCTTGGATACAAAAATGTTTAAAATTAAGAAGTAATGCAAAAAATTTAGCATAATGCGTGATATGTAGTTGACTCAATATTTTCCTTCTCTTCTCATGAGTCTTTTAAAGATATTCTACAGTAATAAATGGAGCTAGAATTTTGTATCTGTGTGTTAACAGATAATTTTTTAAGAAATCAACAAATGTTAAAATCTCCCAAGGATGCCTTAGAAAATGTAAATCATATTTTTTGCACAACTCAAAAAAAGCATTTGGTAGAATCACTCTTTAACCTCTTAATGCCAAAAGAGCATCATCATAGAATCATTGTACTGGGAATAAAGAGGATGCATGAATGGGAAAAGATATCACTAATGGCACAACTGAGTACAAATGTATAAACAGTGATTGCCATAATGAACATTTGCCTAAGACAATCAGATAAACACCCACAACCTACAAAATGTGCTCTTCTATCTCCAAACTGTTGGATGCAGGCTTTCAAATTTCCTATTATCTTTAAAATCAGATATATACTATGCAATCTTCTCTGCATAGCATTTGACAGGTATCCACCTAACTCCCTCAAGCCAGAGAACATTGCCTGACAACACAGAATTCTGAAACACTAGTGTGTATTTAGAAAATAAATGCTTAACCCACCAGTATGGAAACCAAAACTATGGAAACAACTTACTCTATTGTACATTCCCACAAGTTTGTAGATTTGACTTTATATCACATGGCAACAAAATTCACTCTGTTCTTCCCAAAATAAATACAGTTAGAATTCTTAATCAGCATTTTTGAAAGCCTAAAACTAGCTTACATATTTAAAGATGCAGACATCCTAAAGTTACCATAAGCTAAACTGGGTAAGTCTTGTCCAGGGACTCTAGCTTTTGCTACATGCAGAACCAATAAGGATCTTCTAATGCTGTTATCAAATGCAGTCCTATCAGCACTAAACACTTGGCTTGGCATTTTGATAGTAACGTCTTAAAGGAAGTAGACAAGATGGGATTTTCCTTTATATAGTAATGAATAATAAAGAAGAAGCTTCCCTTATTGGGTTAGCAACTAAGAAAACTACATGAAGTTTGTGACCTAAGAAACATAAGAGATGGCATCCATGATAAATTCTCACACTGGGAAATAAACACACTAAATAGCTGTTTCTGAATTTGTGCTGTAATTCCAGCTGAAGGGCTGTTCATTCCTGTGACTATTTCACAAGTGATATTTACAGACCCTGCAATGCTAATACAGAAAGACTCACCAGCAGTGTATTCTACTTAAACTCTAGGTTATTCCAAAAAGGAAATTGTAAGCAAAGCCTAATTCACAACTCACAGAATAAAATAGTAAAACTTCCCTCCCTCCCTCAGACAAGGAGCACTATGCAGATATGGTGGTAGAAATGGGACTAAAGGAAGAAGAAAACTGTGGCTATCTCTTGGCCACAGCAAACCTGTCTTCTTTCACCAGCCTGCTTTTCTGCATTTTGCTTAGCCTTTTACTGTGCCTTTCTAACGTATGGCTTTTCTTGCTTCTTGCTAAAATTTAAAAAGGAGGAAAAAGTGTTGTCTGCTGATTTTTAAATCTTTCTCTCACTGATATGTTTAAAAAAAGAAAAAAAGCTGATCACTCATCAAGAGTTGGCAGAAATTTTTCTGCTTTTACAACTACTGTATCTTCCAGCAGTTTAGTGAGTAGGTGTCCCTATAAGCATCATAACAGATAAGAAAACAAGTCCAGAGAGGCTAAAAGATTTGTCCAAGACACATGACGAGTGTGTGCAAAGGCATGTTTCCATTCATATTTTCTGAAATCATACCTCATATTCCTTCCACACCACTACCCTCTCCTCTCAAAAGAATGGTATTACACAAACAAGAGCAGTCAGTGTGGTTTTTCTAGTGACCAAAACTCCTAAAGAAACCAAACTTTGCAAAGCTACCCCTGCTTACTTTATCTAAAGTACCTCCCTCCCATCCCCACTGTTCTCAGTCTCAAAGCTTTACTTCCTTCTTGCCACTTACCACAATGTATAATCCTTTTTCTGGTCATTTGCTTGTCTATCTTATACATTAGATCATAATCTCTCTGAGGGTGGGACAAGGTCTTGTTCATTGCACTCATTGTGTTTAGTTTCTAGCGCAATGCCCAGTGGAGTTGTAATGTAGTGGAGTTGTAATAAATGTTTGTTAAATGTGTGATTAGTTAAAATTTCTTCCTAATTTACACAGAAAAATCAAGCAGGGTTCTTTATGATATTATTTAGAATCAAATCCTCCAAGTGCAAGAATTATTCAGTATGAATAAAAATCATGGATTTTAGAACCATAAAGAGCTTGAGAAGACCCTTAATTTAACCTCTTTGTGTAAGTGATGAAGCACTAAATCCCAAAGAGGTTACTCAGCTTACCCAGTCACACCCTTAGCCACAGATCTGGGACTAGAACTGAGTGAGAGTTTATCACCTTTATTCATTTACATGTACCTTGCATTACTGAAGAAAGGGTCTAGGGAAATTGACTAATAATGTCCAAAAAAGGCAGAAATTAGTACTGAAACAAAGTTCAATAGCAATTTTTCTTGTCGCTGGAAACATTTGATTCAGCTTCCAAATAATAGTAATTTACATAAGAAAATACGGTACATTGCTGATGAAAACATGCATTTTGCCTCATAACTTACTATACTGTGTTTCAGGATAAAAGACATATTTTAACATGATTTAGTCCCTTCCTCACACACACACAAAAAAATCCAGCATTTCTGAAATAAAATCATTTGGAAAAGTAGAAGAGTATATCAAATAAAGCCACAGATAGGGTCTTTATACAACTTTCCAATTGCTGCATCAACTCAGAGAAAATACCCTCTAAAATAAATGAAAATAAATAAATAAATACATAAATTTTTAAAAGTGTCTTCTGACTAACCTATTAAATACCATCTTGGGTACTTACAAATAACATTTTCATCTTGCGATGCAAGCTGCTTATAAATATATACCAAGGATTATTAATATTATTTTAATTTTATATTACTGTGTAACAAAAGGAAAGAAAAAATGTCCGTACTGAAATCATCTGTAATTCACATGACAGCAAGTAGTTATTACAGCCCATATGGAGTGAAGATCACCCACTGCTGAAAGTTCCATGAGAATGTGACAAGGTGACATACTGGAGTTAAGTGTTGTATGCTGGGTGGCAGCTGATTTCATAGAGGCGCAGAACTCACTATATGAAAAGGATGTACAGAAGCCACCATGCCGACAGGGGTGAAAACTGAGGAATCAAACAAATGTTTCTGATTCAAAGTTGTTCTCCTACAATAACAACCAGCACCAAATGAGTTGCCATGGTGGAGAGCAAGCTGTGCTCTGAGACTAATTGCTGCACTTGTTAGAGTGTGCAAGAAGGTGTTTATTTGTTTTAAATGTGTTTGGTGCCAAGACATCCCCGGGATCTGGAGCTGAAGTGGAAACAGAATGACAGTGTTTAGAAAACTAAACACAAAAACAAAAGAGAAAGAGAATTTTTTTTCTGAAAGTGACTTGAGCGTTGTATCCTGTGTGATTAATTCTTAAGTCTCCTTCACATCAACCCATGGGAGCCCACGCTGGAATGGAGTGTATTAAGTCTGGGATGCTTTGAGGTTGTTATTTTATTTAGATGGTGAATTATTCAAAGAAGGGAAGATCAGTCTAAGAGCTACCAAATAAAAGGGAATGAACTCAGGAAAAGGAAGGAAGTGAAGTACAAAATGTGGGTGTTCAAACAGTTCCACCTGAACGACAAAGTTTAGAATATGTAATATGGGGAATTTGCCACACTGTATCTTTCCAGCTTCAGAAATAATAACTAGATTTTGACTGACATTTTTAAAGGTTTAATGATGGAAATACTTCTACTGAACAACCTTGTTTTTCTTCTCTCATACTTCATAGGCCTCCAGAGTCCTCCTTTGGACAGAAATTTGCTACTCCAAATCTAAGCCCAAAATATTTATGGAATATGATTTAAAAGTATGTTAATGCCTCCAACCAGTGAACATGGTAAATATTAAAACCAGTTATTGTTACTCATTAGTTTTCTTTTGATATAAAGATATTTGAGCACTAATAAACTCATCAAGGACAAATTTAATACGCTTATATTTTTCATGTTATGTGGACTGTCATTTAAAATTGAGGAATATGAATATTCATTGTGCATCATACATAATTTTTGAAATACCTGTTTTACATAAACTGTATTACCAAATATATATATATATATATCAAGCTAATTCAATTTTTTTAAGTTCTCTTTATATAACCTCAAAAATGTATACAAAAAAATTTTTGCTTGGTTCAATTCTATTTCTCTGTGTATCTCTCTTTCTTCCTCTTTCCTTCTCAGGTATTTGAAAATTTCTCAAAAAGGAGGAAGTGGTAACTTTCATTTCCCACCACAAGTACAATAATGCAAATCTATACCCACCATAGATAAAAAAATTCATTTTACTGTCATTTACTTTCTATATTTTACTGCTTCCTGCCACATATAACGTGACTGGTTCATTAATGTGTAGTGGACAACGTATGTCAAATTGAGAGTCATGCAAATCATCAATCCTACACAAAAAGCAAATTTCATATCCATGAAAATCTTACAACTTCTCCAAGATTAAATTTATATTTAACTTTGAAACTATATTCATTTGATCTTTGAAAAATATAGTCTTTATTCTCTCTAAAAGCATTAATTTCATGTTTTTATCTGGTCTTCTGTACAAATAAGAGAATACGTTTACAAAAACAGCCTCATGGCAAAGAAACGCCAGTTTACTTAACTGAGGCAATGAGTATTCGTCTCCGGTTTAATGCAAAATACACTAAGTAAGTCAGTCACATATTATTAGCCCAACTATTACGATTACATGGGAGATATTCTGCCTTACCAAAGTTCCTGAAACAAAGGAAAACTAGAAAAACCAACAAATGAACCAGTCTGTGTAGAGATCTGTGTGTATGCGTATACTTACAATGTTTACCCTGATATTTATAATTCTAATCCAATAACACAGGGTTCACCCCTTGCTTTCTATATTCTCTGTTTTTATCTCTATGCTGTCTTCACCCCCTCCACCAAGCACTCAACTGCAAGAGCAGTGGTGTCACTCAGAGGAATGCTGGTCACTGTCCCCACTGACAGCTCCAGAGTTCTGACTCAGAGATTTTGCCTGTGGGAAGAACAGACTGTAAAACAGATGGCTCCTAATGTCTCCTAAAGGAACTGGCTACATTTGCAACTGAACGTGAAGTTTTAACCTGAGGGTGCTCTCAAGAATAGCGGAGATTGGAATGGGAGAATATATTCGCAAATCATATATCCAATAAAAGGTTAATATCCAAAATATATAATATATATATAAAAATATCCAAAATATATAATATCCAAAATATATAAAGAACTCATACAATTCAACAAAAAAGCAAACAACCTGATTAAAAAATGAGCAGAGGATCTGAATAGACGTTTTTCCAAAGAAGACAAAGAGCTGGCAATCAGGCACATGAAAAGATGCTCGACATAGCAAATTATTAGGGAAATGCAAATGAAAACCACAATGAAGTATCACCCCACATATTTTAGAATGGCTATTATCAGAAAGGCAAGAAATAACGAATGTTGGAGAGGATGTGGGAAAAAGGGAAACTTCATATACTGTTGGTGGTAGTGTAAAATGAAACAGCCACTATGGAAAACAGTATAAAGACCCCTCGAAAAGTAAAAAATAGAATTACCATATGATCCAGCTATACCACTCCTGGGAATTTATCCAAAGATTATAAAAATATTAATTTGAAAAGATATATGCACCCTTATGTTCGTTGTAGCATTATTTATAATGGCCAAGATATGGAAAAAACCCATGTATCGACAACAGATGAATAGATAAAGATGTGATGTATAGATATATATAATGGAATACTACTCAGCTGTAAAAATAGATGAAGTCTTGCCACTTGCAACAACACTGATGAACTCTGAGTGTATCTAAGTGAAGTAAGTCAGATAGCGAAAGACAAATACTGTATGATATGACTCATATGTGGAATATAAATAAATAACTTAAACAAGACAAAACAAACAAAAACAAACACATAGATACAGAGATCAAAACCGTGGTTACCAGATGGAAAGAAGGGTAGGAGGAGGGCAAAATGGGTAAAGGGGATCAACTGTATACTGATGGATGGAAACTAAACTTTTGGTGATGAGCACAGTGTAGTATTTACAGAAGTCAACATATAATATTGTATATATGAAATTTACATAGTGCTATAATCCAATGTTACTCCAATAAATTTAACTGAAAAAAGAATGGTGGAGGTTGTGGTGAAAGGAGATTCAAGGGTGAGGAGATTCATGGATCTAATGAAGATACAGCCTAGACTATAGACTGGCTTGATCACAGGAGATAACTGAGTAATAAGACAGTTAGGAAGAATCCTCCTGGGGTCAGAACAAATATCAAACACTGACTTCAGAAACTATTCCATCCACTGAAGGAGACATAATTGGATTTGATTAGTCTATAGAAGAATATATGCCTAGGTTATTGTTGAAAATGAAGCAATCAACTGGAAATCAGTCAGGTTTAATAGCTAGGTGTGGTTAGGAAAAGAATGAAAAGAGTTCTACCCATATCATCGTTATCCCAGGGTGACTGTGGTCATATCCAAACCTGCACCTCCCTGAATAGCAACCCTGGAGAGTTAAAACTGGGAGGCTGGGGGGAAAAGATATCACTAAAATAATCCCACCAATTACTAAACAAACAAATGAACAATAACAAGCCAGCCTACAAAGTGGGGAGGAGAAAACCCATACTTGCTACAATGTATTATAAAATATATTACTATTATATATTTATATAATATAAATTATATACATACTTATATATATATAATACAGTAATATATAAAATATATTACTACTTGTTATTCAGTACAATATATTATAAAATATCAAGTTTCCTAAAACAAATTAGGAGGCATGCAAAGAAACAAGAAAATATGACCCGTACACTGTGGGTGGTGGGGGGGAGTCAGGCAACAGAAGCTACCTGTGAGAGTAACCAGATGTTAGATTTAAAAGAAAAAGATTCCAAAATAGCCATTATAAATATGCTCACAGAATTACACTCAGAATCAAAAGAAAACATGATTAAAGAAATAGAAGAAGGTAAGATGACAATGTTGCATCAAATAAAGAATATCAATACAGATACTGAAATTATAAAAAATGAAAGAACCCAATGGAAATGACAGAGTTATAAAGTACAATACTAAAATTGTAAACATTCACTAGAGGGGCTCTATAATACATTTGCAATGGTAAAAGAAAGAATTAAAAACTTTAAAATATATTGATAGACATTACGCAAGGCTAAATAGAGAGAAAAAGAATAAACATAAATGGAGACTCAGAGAAATGTGAGACAACATTGAGCGTCAAGGTACATATAATGAGAATACCAACAGAGAAGAAAAAGACATGAGAAGAAAAAATATTCAAGAAGGTGTGGCCAAGATGGCAGAGTAGGAAGACCCCAGGCTCACCTCATTCGAAAGGCGTATCAAAATTACAACTACTCACAGAGCAACTATCTATGAGAGTGACCTGAAGACTAGCAAAAATGATTTACCACAACTAAAGATACACAGAACAAAGTATAATGAGATGGGTGGGAGGAGAAAGATGTGATACAATCAAGACCCACACCCTGAGAAGGTGACCCACACATAGGAGGATAATCACAATTGCAGAGGATCCTCCCAAGGAGCAAGGGGTCCAAGCCCCACCTTAGGCTCCCTAGAAGAGGGGTCCTGCACTAAGAAGACAAGGCCACAGAATGTCTGGCTTTGAAGGCCAGCAGGGCTTCATACAGGAAAGCCAGAGGGCTGTTAAAGGGGTGAACAAAATCTCACATGCTCCAAATCCAGCACAGAGGCACTAATTTGAAAGGATCCTGGGTCAGCCCATTTGCTTAACTTGAAAAGCCTCCCAGAGAGGAAGGAGGCAACTAGGAAACCCCCTGGGGACACAGATGCTGGTGGCAGCCATTTATGGGAGATCATTCATCCAAAAGGACACTGGTGCTGGCAAATATTATTTTGGAGTCATCTCTCTAGCCTATTAGCGACAGGGGTTTACCACCCACCAGCAGGCCGGCACCAGTCCTGGGAACCCCCAGGCCGAGTAGCCAACTGCAGGGGAAACCAGCCCTGCCCACCATCAAGCCAGAACCAGCCCAGGTCCTCCTGGGCCCTGCAGCAAGCCACACCAGCCAGGCCCTGCCCACCAGCAGACGGACACCATCCCCAGGAACCCCAGGCATGCAGGACCCCCCAGCTAGCCACCCTGGGACCAAACCCTACCAACCAGTGGGCCAGTAGCCACAGCCAGAGGCAGGGTCTGACAGCTAATTGGTCCAGGGCCAGCCCCACCTACTAATGTGCCCACAGTTGACAGCCCCACCAAAACAGAAGGGTCCTTACAGCCCATATGGGGGCACCTCTAGAGCATATAGCTCTGGTGACCAGAGGGGAGTGTGCTGCTGGGCCCCATAGGATGTCTCCCACATAATGTCACTTCTCCAGATCGGGACATGTAACCAACCTAATACATAGAAATAAACACAGAGAATTCAGCAAAATGAGGAAACTGAGAAATATGTTCCAAAGGAAGAAACAAAACAAAACCCAGAAGAACTAAGCCAAGTGGAGATAAGCAATCTACCTAATAGAAACATCAAGATAAATTATAAAAATGCTCAATGAAGTTGGGAGAAAAATAAATGAACACAATGAGAAGTTTAACGAAGAGTTAGAATATATAAAGAAGAATCAAAGGGAGCTGAAGAATAAAATAACTGAAATTTTTTAAATGCACTAGAAGGACTGTAGTTTAGATGACTCAGAGGAAAGCATCAGCGACTAGGAAGAAAAATAACTGAAAATCACCCAAACTGAGCAGAAAAAAGGTAAAAAGAATTTTTTTTAATGAGAATATAGTTTAAGAAACCTCTGAGACAACATCAAGTATACTAACATTCACACTACAGGAGTCTAAGACGGAGAAGAGAGAGAGAAAGGAGAAAGAACTTATTTGAATAAATAATAGCTGAAAACTTCCGAACCTGAGAAAGGAAATAGACATTCAGGTCCAGGAAGCACAGAGTTCCAAACAAGATGAACCTAAAGATGTCCACACCAAGATACATTATAATTAAAATGGCAAAATTATTTAAAGATAAAGAGAGAATCTTAAGAGCAACAAGAGGAAAGCAACTGGTTATGTACAAGAAAACTCCCATAAGAAAATAAGCTATATTTTCAGCAGAATTTTGCAGGCCAGATGGAGTGGCACAATATATTTAAAATGATAAAAGGAAAAAACTTAAAACCAAGAACACAATACCCAGCAAGCTATCATTCAGATTTGAAGAGAGATAAAGAGTTCTACAGACAAGCAAAAGCTAAAAATGTTCAGCACCAGTAAACCAGCTTTACAAGAAATATTAACAGGGCTTGTTTAATTGGAAAAGAAAAACTGCAACTATTTATAAATCTAGTAGGAAGGCTAAATAACAAAAGTAGTAAAATCATCTATATCCACAATAAGTAGTTAAGGAATACATAAAACAAAAAGATGTAAAATAAGATGTTAAAAACATTAAAAGTGGGTGTTGGTTAACAAGGTAGGGTTTTTAGAATGCATTAGAAGGAAAGAGATCATCAACTTAAATAATCATGTATATACATAAGTTATTATAAATGAACCTCATGGTAACCACAAACCAAAAACCCATAATAGATATCCCCTCCCAAAAAAAGAAAAAGGAATCCAAATAGAACACAAAAGATACTCATCAAATCACAAGGGAAAAGAGCAAAATAAAGGCAACAAAAAAGAACTACAGAAACAACCTTAAAACAATTAACAAAATGGAAAAAAAGTGCATAATTATCAGTAATTACCTTAAATGTAAAAGAAATAAATGCTTTAATCAAAAGACCTAGAGTGGCTGAATGGATTAAAAAAAAGGACCCACATATCAATATATGCTGCCTACAAGAGACTCACTTCAGAGCTAAAGACATAAACAGACTGAAAGTGAAGAGATGAAATGATATTCCATGCAAATGGAAACAAAAAGAAAGCTGGCATAGCAATATTCATATTAGACAAAATAGACTTCAAAATAAAGACTGTAATAAGAAACAAAGAATGACATTAAATAATGATAAATGGATCAATGCAACAAGAAGATATAAAAATTATAACTATATAAACACTCAATAAAGAAGTACCTAAATATAAAAAGCAAATATTAACAAATAAAAAGGGAGAAACTGACAGTAACACAATAATAAAGTTAGGGACTTTAACACCCCTAACATCAATGGACAGAGCATCCAGACAGAAAATCAATAAGGAAACACTTGCCTTAAACTACATATAAGATCAGATGAACTTAATGGATACCTTATAAGGAACACTTCATCCAAAAGCTGCAGAATACACATTCTTTTCAAGTGCACATGGAACATTCTCCATAGTAGATCACATACTAGGTCACAAAACCAGTCGCAATAAATTTAAGCTTGAAATCTTATCAAGCTTCTTCTCTGACCACAATAGCATGAGGCAAGAAATCAGCTACAGAAAAAAAATCTTCAAAAAACACAAACATCCAGAGGCTAAACATCATGCTACCAAACAACCAATTGGTCACTGAAGAAATCCAAGAGGAAATCAAAAAATAGCTAAAGACAAATGAAAATGGAAACACAATGATCCAAAATCTATGGGGCACAGAAAAAAGCAGTTCTAAGAGGGAAGTTTACAAAGATGCAAGACTACCCAGGAAACACGAAAAATCTCAAACAATCTAACCCTACATCAAAGGAACTAGAAAAAGATGACCAAAGTCCAAGTTAATAAAAGGAAGAAAAAAATAAAGATCAGAGGAGAAACAAGTGAAATAAAGACTAAAAAAACAATAGAAATGATCAATGAAACTAAGAGCTAGATCTTTGAAAAGATAAGCAAAATTGATAAACCTTGGGCTTCCCTGGTGGTGCAGTGGTTGAGAGTCCACCTGCCAATGCAGGGGACATGGGTTCATGCGCTGCTCCGGGAAGATCCCACATGCCGCGGAGCGGCTAGGCCCGTGAGCCGTGGCCACTGAGCCTGCGCGTCCGGAGCCTCTGCTCCGCAATGGGAGAGGCCACAACAGTGAGAGGCCCGCGTACCGCAAAAAAAAAACAAAAAAAAAAAACTGATAAACCTTTAGATAGACTCACCAAGAAAAAGAGAGGGTGCAAATAAATAAAATTTAAAAATGAAAGAGAAGTTACAGCCAACAAAACAGAAATGCAAGGGATCATAGGAGATTACTATGAACAATTATACACCAATAAAGCGGACAACATAGAATAAATAGATAAATTCTGAGAAACATAAAATCACCCAAGACTGAATCAAGAAGAAGTAGAAAATACGAGCAGACCAATTACCAGTAATGAAACTGAATTAGTATTTTAAAAACTCCCAACAAACAAATGTCCAGGACCAAGTGGCATCACAGATAAATCCTACCAAACATTTAAAAAACACTTAACACCTATCTTTCTCAAACTATTTCAAAAATTGAAGAGAAAGGAACACATTCAAACTCATTCTACGAGACCAGCATCACCCTGATACCAAAACCAAAGACACCACAAAAAAAAAAAAGAAAGAAAATTACAGGCCAATATCACTGATGAACATAGATGGGAAAATCTTCAACAAAATATTAGCAAAACAAATTCAACAGTACATTAAAAGGATCATACACCATGATCAAAAGAGATTTATCCCAGGCATGCAAGAATGGTTCAATATCCACAAATCAATCAACATAATACACCATATTAACAAATTAAAGAAAAAAAGTCATACTATCATCTCCCCAGATACAGAAAAAGCTTTTGACAAAATTTAACATCCATTTATGATAAAAACTCAACAAAGTGGATATAGAGGGACTATACCACAATGCAATAAAGACCATATATGACAAACCCACAGGGAATATCATACTCAATGGTGGAAAGATAAAAGCTCTTCCTCTAAGATCAGGAACAAGACATGGATACCCACTGTCACCACGTTTATTCAGCATAGTTTTGGAAGCCTTAGCCAAAGCAATCAGACAAGAAAAATAAATAAAAGGCATCCAGGTTGGAAGAAAATAACTAAAATTGTCACTGTTGACAGATGACAAAATACTATAGATGGAAAATCCTAAAGACACCACCAGAAAACTACTAGAACTCATCAATGAATTTGGTTAAGTTGAAGGATACAAAAATAATATACAGAAATTTGTTGCATTTCTATACACTAACAATGAACTAGCAGAAAGAGGTATTAAGAAAATAATCCCATTTACCATTGCAACAAAAAGATAAAATACCTAAGAATAAATCTAATCAAGGAGGTAAGAGGCTTGTACTTGAAAAATATAAGACATTGATGAAAGAAACTGAAGAATACACAAACAAATGAAAAGATATACTGTGCACATCAATTGGAAGAATTTGTATTGTTAAAATTACCATATTTCCCAAGTAACTGACAGATAGAAAGCAATCCCTATCAAAGTCATTTTTCACAGAACTAGAAAAAATAATCCTAAAATTTGTATGAAAACACAAAAGAAACTGAAGAGCCAAAACAAACTTCAGAAAGAACAAGAATGCTGGAGATATCATGAGCCCTGATTTCAAACTATACTACAAAGCTACAGTTATCAAGCAGAATAAAGAGCCAAGAAATTCACGGTTATATGCCCAATTAATCTACAACAAAGGAGGCAAAAACATACAATAGGGAAAAGACAGCCTCTTCAATAAATAGTGTTGGGAACACTAGACAGCTACAGGTAAAGGACTCAAGCTGAAGTACTTTGTCACACCATATACAAAAATAAACTCAAAATGGATTACAGAACTAAATGTAAAACCTAAAATCCTAAAATGTTAGAAGAAAACATAAGCAGTACACTATCTCACATTAATCTTAGCAATATTTTTCTTTTGGATATGTCTCCTCAGGCAAGGGAAAAGAAGCAAAAATAAACAGGACTATATCAAACTAAAAAGCTTTTTTACAGTGAAGAAAACTATCAACAAAGCTAAAAGGCAACCTACTGAATGAGAGAAGATATTTGCAAATGATATGTCAGATAAGGGGTTAATATCTAAAATATACAAAGAACTCATACAACTCAAAATCAAAAAAAATACAAACAACCCAAATAAAGAATGGGCAGAGGGCCTGAATAGACATTTTTCAAAGAATACATACAGATGGCCAACAGACACATGAAAAGATGCTCAACATCACTAATCATCAGTGAAATGCAAAACAAAACCACAATGAGATATCACCTCAAAACTGTCAGAATGGTTTTTATCAAAAAGACAAATGACAAGTCTCGGCAAGGATATGGAGAAAAGGGGACCCAAGTACACTCTTGGTGGGATATAAATTGGCAGAGCCACTATGGAAAACAGTATGGAGGTTCCTCAAAAAAATAAAAGTAGGGCTTCCCTGGTGGCACAGTGGTTGAGAGTCTGCCTGCCAATGCAGGGGACGCGGGTTCGTGCCCCAGTTCGGGAGGATCCCACATGCCGTGGAGTGGCTGGGCCCGTGAGCCATGGCCGCTGAGCCTGCGTGTCCAGAGCCTGTGCTCCGCAACGGGAGAGGTCACAGCAGTGAGAGGCCCGTGTACCGCAAAAAAAATAATAATAAAATAAAATAAAATAAAAATAAAACTACCAAGTGATCCAGCAATTCCACTTCTGGGTATTTTCCTGAAGAAAACATAAACACAAATTTGAAGAGGTATATACACCCCATGTTCACCGCAGTATTATTTACAATAGCCAAGATATTGAAGCAACCTAAGCATCCATCAACAGATGAATAGATAAAGATATTGTGTATGCATATGTGTGTGTGTGTGTGTGTAATGTAATATTACTCATCGATTAAAAAAAAAAATCTTGTCATTTGTGACAACATGGTTGGACCTAGAGGGTATTGTGCTAAGTGAAATAAGTCAGACAAAGAAAGACAAATACTGTATGATTTGACTTACATGTGGAATCTAAAAACCAAAACAAACAAACATAACAAAACAAAAACAGACTCATGGATACAGAGAACAAACTGGTTGTTGCCAGAGGCAAGGAAGATGGGGAGCTGAGTGAAATAAGTGAGGGAAATTAAGAGGTACAAACTTCTAGTTCTGAACAGAAATCTAATGTACAGCGTAGGGAATACAGTCAATAATATTGTAATAACTTTGTATGGTGATAGATGGTAACTAGTCTTATGGTGATCATTTTGAAATGTATAAAAATAATAAATCACTACGTTGTACACCTGAAACTAATGGAATACTGTAAGTCCATTATACTTCAATAGAAAAAAAGAACCTAATCAGAAAGATAAGATCAAGGTATCTCCTGCTGTCATAGAACAGGAATTGTAAACATTTACTAAAAAGGGTCATATAGTAAATATTTTCAGCTTGTAGGCCATACTGCCTTTGTCACAACCACTGAACACTGCCATGTATTGCAAAAACAGTTACAGAAAATACTAAAAGAAAAGATATAGGTAGCTGTGTTCTGATAAAATTTTACTTACCAAAAATAGGTGGGTTGGATTTGGTCCAAGGCCATATGGACTGCATAGTCCCCTGTATAGACTATGCAAATGTTATAATCTTGAAATTGTATTAAACATATTTAAATTGTTTTTAATTTTTAAAAAAGTATAGCAGATAAAATTAATTAAGCTAAAAAATAAATGTAAAACATAAAATAAAATGCAGAACACATGGTAAGTTATCTCTAATCTTTCTGACAGGCTTTAAAAAAATGTTACTAGAGATAAAGAGAGATATTTTATAATGATAAAAGGGTCAATCCATCAGGAATATATAAAAAATTATCAATGTATATGCACCTATTAACAGAGCACCAAAATATAAAAGGCAAAAACTGACAGAACGGAGAAACAGATGATTCAACAATAATAGTTGAAGATTCCAATATCCCACTTTCAATAATAGATAAAAACAATTAGAGAGGAAACAGAAGCTATGAACAACACTATAAGCCAACTAGGTCTAACAAACGTCTATAGAATACTCTACCCAACAACAGAATATATATTTTTCTCAAGTGCAAATGAGACATTATGCAGAATAAACCATATGCTATGCCACGAAACAATAAATTTAAAATGACTAAGTATGTTCTCTGAACATAATGAAATAAAATTAGAAATCAATGACAAGGGAAATTTAAGAAAATTCATAAATATGTGGAAATCAAACTACACATTCTTAAAGAACCAATGGGTCAAAGAAGAAGAAATTAAAAAGTAAATCAGAAAATAGATGACTGAAAATAAAGTCACAACATATGAAAACATATTGGATTCAGTTAAAACAATATTTAGAGGAAAATTTATAATTTCAAATGTCAATATTTTAAAAAATAAATATCAAATATCTCAAATCAATAATCTTAACTTCTACCTTAAAATTTTGGAAAAGAAGAGCAAAGCAAGCAAAAATAAACTTAAATACTGGAGCAAAAATTAGTGAAATAGAGAACAGAAAATTAGGTTCTTCAAAAAAATCAACAAAATTACCTAATCTTTACCTGGTTTTACCAAGAGAAAAAGAGAAAAGAATCAAATTACAAGAATCAGAAATGAAAGAGTAAACATTACTACCAAACTTACATAAATAAAAAGATTATGAAGAAATATTGTAAACAGTTTCACATCAACAAATTACGTGACAGAAGAAATAGAAAAATTCTTAGAAAGTCACAAACTACTAAAATTGACTCAAGAAGAAATAGACAGTCTGAATAAACGTTTAAAAAGTGAAGAGATTCAATCTATAATTTTAAACGCTAGTCACAAAGAAGCCCAGGCCAATATGGCTTCACTGCTGACCTCTACCAAATATTCAAAGAGGAATTAATACCAATTCTTCAAACTCTTTCAAAAAAATAGGAGAGCACACTTCCCAACTCATTTTATGAGGTCAGTATTACCCAGATTCTAAATCCAGCAATGAAAACTGGAAAAAAAAAAAAAAAAAACCTACACAAGAAAATAAAACTACAGTCCAATATTTCTTATGAATACTGATGCAAAAATCCTCAACAAAATACTAGCAAACCGAATCCAATGACATATGAAAAGAATGACACAGTATAGTCAAATGCGATTTACCCCATCATACTAAATTGGTGTCAACATCTGAAAATCAATTAATGTAATGCATAATATTAATAAAATTGTAAAAATCACAAAATCATCTCAATAAACACAGATAAAGCATCTGACAAAATCCAACACCCTACAATGATAAAAAACATTTCACAAACTAGGAATAGAAGGGAACTTCCTCAACCTGATAAAACACATCTAGAAAAAACTCCATAGTTAACATCATACTTAATGGTGAAAGACTGAAGCTTACCCCCAATATCAGGCACAAGACAAGGTAGCCACTCTCATCACTTATATTTAACCTCATACTGGAAGTCCTCACCAGATCAATTTGGCAAGAAAAAGAAATAAAAGGCAAAGGAAGAAGTAAAGGCAGGAAGCAAAGGAAGAAGTAAAACAATATCTATTCAAAGATGTCATGATCTTACACAGAGAAAATCCTTAAAAATCCACTAAAAAATTATCAGAATAAATGAGTTCAGCAAGTTTGCAGGATACAACATCAATATGCAAAAATCAATTATATTTCTATGTTTGCAATAAACAATCTGAAAATAAAAATAATAAAATTCCATCTGTAATAAGATCAAAAGGAATAAAACAGTAATAAAATTAACAAAAGAAGTGCAAAACTTATTCTCTGAAAAGTAAAAAACATTGTTGAAAGAAATGAATGAAGATCTAAATAAATGCAAAAGCATTCCACGATCATGGATCAGAAGACTTAACATTGTTCAGAAGGCAATATATCCCAAACTGATCTACAGAGTCAGTGCAATCCCTATGAAAATCCCAGCTGTTATTTTTTTTTTTAGAAATTAACAAGCTGATTCTAAAGTTCATATGGAATTCCAAGGAGTCCAGAGTAACCAAAACAATCCTACTAAAAAAAAAAAAAAGCATAAAGGAGGATTCATACTTCCCAGATAGTGTGGTACTGGCATAAGGATAGATATATAGATCAATCCAATAGAATTAAAAGTTATGATGGGGCTTCCCTGGTGGCGCAGTGGTTGAGAGTCCGCCTGCCGATGCAGGGGACACGGGTTCGTGCCCCGGTCCGGGAAGACCCCACATGCCGCGGAACGGCTGGGCCCGTGAGCCATGGCCGCTGAGCCTGCGCGTCCGGAGCCTGTGCTCCGCAACGGGAGAGGCCACAACAGTGAGAGGCCCGCGTACCACAAAAAAAAAAAAAAAAAAGTTATGAGGAGAAAACAGCTATTTCAAGTTGCTGCCTAGGCATTTTACAGTCTGGACATTTAGATAAGGACCCAAGCTTGGGATTCGCACCACAAGTTCCCACTTTGCTTTTCCTGTCACCTTTTAAAATAAACACTTAAGAGTTGAGTCTGCAAAAAATTAGTGACCTCCACCCTAACTACCTTATAAGTAACAGGTGCTTGCTACCTGGGACAGAGAACTATATTTCCCCCAGCTTACTGTGTGCCCCTCTCCCACTTTCTGCGATCTGTAAGTAATACATTTTGTGACTTTACTTCTTTTGTGTGAGTGTACTGAAACTGTGCCTTCAATCAAAATGGCCCTGGGGTTTTTACTTCCCCAAAGTGGGAGCTCAGGTGCTGAGAGCTACCTGCCAACCCCATGTGGGTGGCTTGTGGCTCCTCATTCAGCAGGAAATAATCCGCACATTCTTTTTTTTTTCCACAGGGCCCAAATGAGTTAATGACCTTGACTCA
Organism: Grampus griseus; assembly: GCF_964374135.1. Lineage (NCBI taxonomy): Eukaryota > Metazoa > Chordata > Mammalia > Artiodactyla > Delphinidae > Grampus > Grampus griseus. The sequence continues at coordinate 70,719,238 of NC_139000.1, read as the reverse complement.
AGATCCTCTTTGGAAAACAGACATACTCTACATGGTTTAAAAACCAAGATCCCTATGCCATTGTGCATGAACAGATGAAAACTAGTTGGAAAGTAGTTTTAGAAGTTCTTGGAAGGCAAATTATATGATGAGTTGGATTTCTATCTCATACAATGTACAAAAATTAACTCTTGTCTGTCATGAAAAGGATATTAAGGTTAAGTTGACTCATGATTGACAACAGTGTATTATAGTTGAGAACATTTCCTAAGTGTCTGTATCTGCAATAAAATGGGTATGATCTTTTCAAATGTAATAGTTTATAAACCATAAAAGAGATTATTGATTTACTAGACTAGATTTCAGTGGGTGGAAAAGTATGATATTCTCTTAAACTAATCAGATTCTTAGCTATCAGGAACTTAGCATCTGGTACATAATTAAAATAGCATTGAGATAGTATTGCATGTTAAATAAATAGGAAAAAAACAGAGAACTAGCTTTATAAATTCAAACCTACAAAGTTAACAGTAAGGTCCTTATTCCCCATAGAATTTCTTCTTTATTTCTTTGTGATTTTTATCTTAGAATAAAATGCACTTTGAATGCAATGATGGAAATTTTTTCAACCATGGTGGCAAAGTCATCTCTAGCATAACGGGTCTGGAGTTATACTTCCTGGGTGCAAATCATACTTCCATTATTCTGCGAGCTAAACAGTCAGGAAAGTTGGCTCATCATAAAATATGACTATAATAATAATTTCTACTTCATTAAGTTATTGATACGATAAGATTACTGTCACATATTAAATGCTCAATAAATATTAGCAATTGATATTTTCTCTAAGTTCCTTTAAAGTTCACCAGAGAAAAATATTTCTCTGTATCCTTATATATATGTAAGTCTGGCCTAAACCAGAGTATTGTTCTGACTAACTTCATTTAATGAACACAAGGAACAAACATCTGTTTTCTCTGAAATTTCAGTTCTTTCTTGCTTATTTGTTATGTCGAAGGTGATAGGAAGGCATAGAGTATGACTTCTCTTCAGTTACTAAAATCCTTTTTACACTGACTCATTCAACAAATATAATTTGAACACTTACTATGGTTAAGGTACCATGCAAAGTGTTACTATAGGTTGCTACAATTTCAAGGCTGTACATGTACAGTTTTAATGGCTCTTGTATTTAAAATAATATCAACAAATAAACTCCAAAAAAGTACTTAAAATAATTTTTTTAATGTGAATTTAAAAAGATAAATTATATATTGTAAGAAAGTGAGCCCATAGAAACAGATTTTTCCATAAACCAGAAGTGAAAATCTGGTCAGTGATGCCCCAAGCTGCTATTCCAAGAAGATACCTGCCACAAAATACATGTCACTGGCCATTTGTCATACTTTAATTATACTTCTCAGGCAATATTTTTCCTATCATTATTTTCCCCATTGTTATTATCATAATCATTGTTATAATTATCATTATCCCCATTAGCCAACTATTTTAGATATTCAAAATTTCTTCATATCCAAAACATATTTTGTTCAGAGATGCAAAAATATAATCCAAGTAAAAATGGCAGAAAGTATTTGGACCATATTTCTCTAGCATAATTTAGTCCTCAAATCAAGACCTCCTAAATAACCTATGTAGGGAGCTTGAAAATCACAAATCAAAATGTCAAACAGCTTCATGTAGTAATCAAACTATGCACAAATATGCCTGGTCTCATGTTTCCAGGTCAAAAATAGGACTGTATTCCCCATCCCCTGCTTTTAAGTTAAACATAGTAATAATTTGTTTATTCCAATGAAATGTGAGTCAAAATGATGCCTACTACATCCAAGCAGAAGGGTTTACAAGCCAGCACATGATTCACCATAAGTCAGACTACAGCTAATTCATGTAAATAGCCATTGCTAAATCAAAAGAGATCCGATTAACATTAGCTACAATGAAACAAAATATCTCTCATTTTAACAAACATAAAAGACTACAAGTCACTGAAAAACAGAAAACAATTTTCAAATGGAACTACACATACAAACCTAATTCTGTATTGTATGCACAGATACTGCTAAAACAAAGTGATTCAGAAAGTTTGAAAATAACAATAGCGAAAGGCATACACAGATATAATACAAAAAAAAAAGACAGGTTTGTGATATTACTATGAGATGAATCAAATTAGGTAGAATTCAAGCCAATGTATTAGAAAATTCAAAACAAAAAAGCCAAAAAGGGTACTTTATCAGTCTAGAGGATACAAATCACAATGAATCGTTAATATCTACACATCTCACATGACAACTTTTTAAAGGATAATACAGGAAATATACGCAAAAATTGAAATATATTAGTAGTAGGACATTATTAGGCTGCACACAAAAAAACACAATAAATATTAAAAAGTAGAAGAATACAGACAATATTCTCTGATCAAAAAATAGAAAATAACTTTAAAACCAGAAACAAAAAGACCTGTTCACTTGGAAATTTAAAAAATAAAACTTGTGGGCTTCCCTGGTGGTGCAGTGGTTGAGAGTCCGCCTGCCGGTGCAGGGGACACGGGTTCATGCCCTGGTCCGGGAGGATCCCACATGCCGCGGAGCAGCTGAGCCCGTGAGCCATGGCCACCGAGCCTGCGTGTCCGGAGCCTGTGCTCCGCAACAGGAGAGGCCACAACAGTGAGAGGCCCGTGTACCACAAAAAGAATAAATAAATAAATAAATAAATAAATAAAATAAAATTTGCAAATCTTGTGTCAAAGGTGTAAATATATATATTTGATGTTTATTAATAGTTGCATATTAATGATTACATATTTTTAATTCATTTGTATTATTAATACTTTATCATTTCATTTTACTTTGTTTATATCTTTATTTTAATACCATTAATAATTTTACTTATTAATTATAATTAAAATATATAACCACTAAAATAAAACTTGGAACAATTACTTTATTGTTTAAAAAGCAGTCATTGTAGGCAAGGCCCCTCTAACTTGTACTCAAAGTTCAGAAGCCATAGAAGAAAAGATTAATGTATTTTACTATGTAAAGATTATAATGAAAAAAAAACACTCTGCAGTACAAAAAAAAATCACCCTAAGTCAAAAGTAAGAAGAAAAACATAAATCCCCAAAATAATATTCTAATCTCCCTAAAATAGAAAGAGTTCCTAAGAAAGTCTGTAAGAAAAAGAATAGCAATCCAATAGAAAAATGAATACACCAAAAGTAGACAGTTCATAGTTCACAGAAAAATAAATGAGAAAATATGAATGTCCCCTAAGCATCTGAAGAGATGTTTATCATTAAAAAAGTTCAGATTAAAACTATATCGATATTTTATCCAAAAAACCCAAACGTTTTTAATCTGTTAAAGTCCAAAATACTTTTGACACATTCTATTAATGATATTCATAAATTGCTGCTAAGACCACAAAATAGCTTAACCTATTGAGAGCAATTTGGCAAAACCTTTCAAATTATAAATTAACCTAGTTTCAATTTTATGTAATTTATCCTACAGATACCATTGTACACAAGCAAACAACAAATAGTCATCCAATGCAACACTGTTTGCAAACACATAAAATTATCAATCACACAGATGGCCTTCAATAGGAGTCCACTTAACTTGTTACCCATCCATAGACTGGAATACTATGCAGTTATTTTTTAAAGTTGCTGGGGAAAAAAGCAATCTCTTTGAGTTTGATATGAAAATATCTCCAGTATACATTTTTTTCTTAACATCTTTATTGGAGTATAATTGTTTTACAATGGTATCTTAGTTTCTGCTCTATAACAATATGAATCAGCTATACATATACATATATCCCTATATCTCTTCCCTCTTGCATCTCCCTCCCTCCCACTCTCCCTATCCCACCCCTCTAGGTGATCTCAAAGCACCGAGCTTATCTCCTTGTGCTACGTGGCTGCTTCCCACTAGCTACCTATTTTACATTTCATAGGGTATATATGACCATGCCACTCTCTCACTTTGTCCTAGCTTACCCTTCCCGCCCCCGCCATGTCCTCAAGTCCATTCTCTAGTAGGTCTGCGTCTTTATTCCCATCTTGCCTCTAGGTTCTTCATGACTTTTTTTTTTTTTTTTAAGATTCCATATATATGTGTTAGCATACAGTATTTGTTTTTCTCTTTCCGAGTTACTTCACTCTGTATGACAGACTCTAGGTCCATCCACCTCACAACAAATAACCCAATTTTGTTTCTTTTTATGGCTGAGTAATATTCCAGTGTATATATGAGCCACATCTTCTTTATCCATTCATCTGTCGATGGACACTTAGGTTGCTTCCATGTACTGGCTATTGTAAATACAGCTGCAATGAACATTGTGGTACATGACTCTTTTTGAATTACGGTTTTCTCAGGGTATATGCCCAGTAGTGGGATTGCTGGGTCATATGGTAGTTCTATTTTTAGTTTTTTAAGGAACCTCCATACAGTTCTCCACAGTGGCTGGATCAATGTACATTCCCACCAACAGTGCAAGAGGGTTCCCTTTTCTCCACACCCTCTCCAGCATTTATTGTTTGTAGATTTTGTGATGATAGTCATTCTGACTGGTGTGAGATGATATCTCATTGTAGTTTTGATTTGCATTTCTCCAATGATTAATGATGTTGAGCATTCTTTCATGTGTTTGTTGGCAATCTGTATATCTTCTTTGGAGAAATGTCTGTTTAGGTCTTCTACCCATTTTTGGACTAGGTTGTTTGTGTTTTTGATATTGAGCTGCATTAGCTGCTTGTAAATTTTGGAGATTAATCCTTTGTCAGTTGCTTCATTTGCAACTTTTTCTCCCATTCTGAGGGTTGTCTTTTCGTCTTGTTTATAGTTTCCTTTGCTGTGATTAAAAATCTTCCAACAAACAAAAGCCCAGGACCCGATGGCTTCACAGGTGAATTCTACCAAACATTTAGAGAAGAGCTAACACCTATCCTTCTCAAACTCTTCCAAAATATAGCAGAGGGAGGAACACTCCCAAACTCATTCTACAAGGCCACCATCACCCTGATACCAAAACCAGACAAATATGTCACAAAGAAAGAAAACTACAGGCCAACATCACTGATGAACATAGATGCAAAAATCCTCAACAAAATACTAGCAAACAGAATCCAACAGCACATTAAAAGGATCATACACCATGATCAAGTGGGGTTTATCCCAGGAATGCAAGGATTCTTCAATATATGTCAATCAATCAATGTGATATACTATATTAACAAATTGAAGAATAAAAACCATATGATCATCTCAACAGATGCAGAAGAAGCTTCTGACAACATTCAACACCCATTTATGATAAAAACCCTCCAGAAAGTAGGCACAGAGGGAACTTACCTCAACATAATAAAGGCCATATATGACAAACCCATAGCCAACATCGTTCTCAATGGTGAAAAACTGAAACCATTTCCACTAAGATCAGGAATAAGACAAGGCTTCCCACTCTCACCACTATTACTCAACACAGTTTTGGAAGTTTTAGCCACAGCAATCAGAGAAGGAAAAAAAATAAAAGGAATCCAAATTGGAAAAAAAGAAGTAAAGCTGTCACTGTTTACAGATGACATGATACTATACATAGAGAATCCGAAAGATGCTACCAGAAAACTACTAGAGCTAATCAATGAATTTGGTAAAGTAGCAGGGTACAAAATTAATGCTCCGAAATCTCTTGCATTTCTATACACTAATGACGAAAAATCTGAAAGTGAGATTAAGAAAACACTCCCATTTACCACACCAACAAAAAGAAAAAAATACCTAGGAATAAAGCTACTTAAGGAGACAAAAGACCTGTATGCAGAAAACTAGAAGACACTGATGAAAGAAATTAAAGATGATACAAATAGATGGAGAGATATACCATGTTCTTGGATTGGAAGAACTGACATTGTGAAAATGACTATACTACCCAAAGCAATCTACAGATTCAATGCAATCGTTATCAAACTACCACTGGCATTTTTCACAGAACTAGAACAAAAAATTTCACAATTTTTATGGAAACACAAAAGTCCCCGAATAGCCAAAGCAATCTTGAGAAAGAAAAATGGAGCTGGAGGAATCATGCTCCCTGACTTCAGACTATACTACAAAGCTACAGTAATCAAGACAGTGTGGTACTGGCACAAAAACAGAAATATAGATCAATGGAACAGGATAGAAAGCCCAGAGATAAACCCACGCACATATGGTCACCTTATCTTTGATAAAGGAGGCAAGAATATAAAATGGAGAAAAGACAGCCTCCTCAATAAGTGGTGCTGGGAAAACTGGACAGCTACATGTAAAAGAATGAAATTAGAACACTCCCTAACACCAGACACACACAAAAAAACTCCAGTATACATTGTTATATGAAAGAAGCGAGGAGCTATCTTTTGAATCATATAAAAGAAGTGTGGGGATAAGAATAAAATCATGCCTATTTCCTTATATTTGCATATAGAAACTGTGTAAGTATACCAAAGAAACTAATAAAGGGGACTAAGGAAGCAGTTCTGTTTTATTGTATGTCTTTTTATATTGTTTGACTTTTTAAAACAAGTACATTTTAATATGGGAAAAGCACTCAACTGGCTAGTTATATACTTCACTGAGCTAAAATGGCTGTCATTGCCAAAGAGCCTTTACACTCCAAGCAATTTTTTTTTACATGTATATCTTTTCTTTTACCCTCTGCTTGCAATTTTCATAGAACTATACAACTCTGTGGGAAGTAAACATCATAATTTTTCCTTTTGGTCTCCAGATTTTGAAAAGCAACATTTCTATCTCAGAGCCCCAGAAGTGATCAATGCTATCAACCCTACATGTCCTTTGACGTACATCCAGGTCTCAGCCAGGAACGTAATCTTAAATGGCTCTATATTTGTAGAAGGGACAGGCAAAGCATTTCAAAAAATTCCAGGATGTGGTTTCATGTTTTTGACATCAGCCCACCAGGTTTTCCTGTCAGGCGTAATGTGTGTGAAAATGTTTTATCCATATCTGACATTTCTCAAAGTGACTTCATCAGTAGTGCGCCTGGAGAGCCAAATGAAAGCTTGTTCAGCTAGAACTTGAGGCAAAGACAGTAGCAAGCCTCAGGCAATTCCTGCTCTTGGAACATTAAAGGTCAGTGTTAAAATTTATAACATATTGTTATCCAACATTAACACTTCTGCTGATGTATTCTCAAAAAACTTCCACTTTGATGTGTCTGAATCAAAGTTTATTTCATGATCTGGGTTCTTAAATGTGTCCCTTCATAGCAAGCAAGACATCCACAGGTTGTGAATTAGTTGGTCCTTTGGTTCTGAGCATAGGTGACATGCCAGACTTTGAAGAAAAGATTATTTTTGCTACGACTCTAATTGTCACTAATTTGGTGCTCTTTGCCCTACTTGATCACACATGGCATTTTACAAAGAAATGTGTCATGTGAAGGGAGCACAATCTCACATAGCATTAGCACGGTTCAGTAAGATGTTTTTTATTTTTTTTTTAACTTAAACCAAAGGAGTAGCAGAGCACACACAAACTCTCAAACTCTTGCTTGTATCACAGAGGTAGCTGTGCTTAGGCCAGGCACAGCTATATTGTACACAACATGGAAAAGCTCCAGAGAAGGAATCTGACTCCACAACCCTCTATATAGAGAAAAAGGAAATAAAACAGTACTACAAGGAATGCACAGGCTCCCAAAAAAACACCATGGCTTCCTGGTGAGGGGCGTGGCCCTATTAGAAATGATTGGAATGGGGAAGGGGTTCAGCCTCTAGTATCATCCTGTTGTTCTCTAGAACAACTCAGACCTGCTGAACCAGCTTCTTGATGAACTACCAAAAGATGGGAAGAAATGTGTTTCCATGGCTATCCAGGACCATTTTCTCTCCTTGAAATGCCTGGAGCATGTTAGCTATATTTTATGTAACAAAGCACTGTGCAGGCAAAGTTTTGAGAAATATGGACATCTAGATCAGGGCCTAGTCTTTCTGTGCTGTCCACCTCCGTCATTCCCACATCCCTCCCTCTCAGACTAGGAAGACCTTCTGTCCTTCCCCCATGAAGCTCTACTTTCAAAAAGGGTGGGAAACATGCTTTACTCCTGCTCAGCACAATACCCCAGACACAAGAGGCATGCAATAAATGCTTCTTATTGATTATGAAGGTAGTGCTCACTTGTACAAAGCTTCAGTGATAATTATTTCAATGCTTTTTTTTTCAGTCACCATTCTGTTAATGAGATTGCTCAAGTTTGAAAATTTTGAAGAAAGAGCATTCAATCTGGATAGCATTAAAGAAAAGGAGACATGGCAAACATCAACTGGGTTACCTGGAGGAATTTTTATATATTTGCATAGAAATGAAATAATAATGCATACTATCCCTTTTGCTTTTACTTATATTTTGAAAGAGTAACTTTATGTAAATTAGTAGCTTAGTCTGCTCAGGGGATTGATTTCTTATAAATACAAATAATAATATAGTCTTTACCTAATTCAATCTTGTAAGAAATGGGGAAAAAACCTCACATATTAAATGGGCCAGGGTGCTTTCCACTTAGTTAAAACAGCTCTAGGTAAAAATATGTTTTGTTTCTAGACAGTAATTTGGTGTTTTATTCTGGCTTGCCAACCTAATAAAACAGTTGGGCATGCTGGCTCTGCTTTAGCACATTTATTGCATTATTCAGCAAGAAAACAGAACTTCCTCTGCAGGCAAACAGTTGTATCTGTGTATTTTCTTCATCAACATATTTAATTTGGATCTGTTTTAAAATATACTATAGGGCTTCCCTGGTGGCACAGTGGTTGAGAGTCTGCCTGCCGATGCAGGGGACACGGGTTTATGCCCCAGTCCGGGAAGATCCCACATGCCGCGGAGCGGCTGGGCCCATGAGCCATGGCCACTGAGCCTGCACGTCCGGAGCCTGTGCTCCGCAACGGGAGAGGCCACAACAGTGACAGGCCCGCGTACCGCAAAAAAAAATAAATAAATAATAATAATAATAATAAAATATAATATAAATGTAATTTTTAAAATATAGTCCAAATATAACATATATATATTTGCCCATTAATTGTAAAATTACATTTATATTCTGTACATATACACATATACTTATTGATACATACACACATATATACACTCACATATATATATATAAAATGTAACATATATATACTTTAGAAAGACAAACAACATGGAAGAATGTAAACTACTTTTGTAGTTACACTAATCTAGGCTGAAGTTTGAGTTTTATACCACACACCAGTTAAGACAACTTGGGAGTATTACTTAAGCTTTTTCAGGTTGTTTGCTCATGTATAAAATTGGTGTTAAGTATTCTTCTCAAGATATTTGAGAAGATTAATGCAACGTAATGAAATGTCTAATATAAAGTGCTCAGCATAGATCAAGATGGCATCTGCCTGGGGTACCAATCAATAAGGAGAGCTGCCACGTCACTGGAATACATTGGAAACATGGTACAATTTAAATCAAGTTCTGGAAAAAGGTTCCTTGTGTAACTGGACATTTGTGGTATTTCAATTCCCACAGAAGTAGGCATCGCCCTCAAATGGAAGCTTTAAAAATCACTCCTTACAGAGCTGACCCATTCTGAGGAATGTGTAAATGGCACAGTGCAAGTATTGATATGAGAACACCACAGGCTGGAGAGTAAATAGCTGACCTCACCTAAGGACATCATATCTGCAAGTCTGAAGCACAGGGTTGTATGGTATAGTGCTATTTTCCAAGAACAAATGAGTTGTTTTATCATCTAAATTGTAAATCTTTAAAAACTTCATAGGTTTCATTTGTAGAAGCTTAATGCTACTCATTGTTGAAGCGATGTAGTTGTGTTCTCTCCTATTTTTTAATCTACCTCCCTCCTCACCCAACAATCCTCTGAGCTAGGTATCATTATTATCGTCCCAATTGCCAGATGAGGAGATTGGGACATTTTACAGTCAGCTATGTTGCCCAAGATAGGTCAAACAGGAAGGAGTAAAATCGAGAGTTAACATCAGGACCTTGCTCTTAGCTTTGATGTCACCCAATAAATTCTGCGGTTCAGAAAATCAGAAAAGGAAACTAAAGAAAGAACAAAAGTCCCCAAAGAATAGGAAACATTTTGCTAACAGGACAGTAAAAAGAAAGTCCAAATATAATCTAAACAAAATTTGAAGCTCCCATGCCTTTGTCCACGTGAGGTGCCTCTTTCCTTAGAGCACACAAGAGCTGTTTAGTAAATATTAATTTCCTGCCACCTAATTTTTTTTCCTTTAAGGTTATTTCTGTATTTATCCATATAGCCCAGAATATTGTTTTGCGCATGTTGCTTACTGAATTAAAAATTCAATTAACACCTTTGCATAAATTAAGAACCCCTTTCTGGCTGCTCAGTTCCAAAACTCCTGGGAATAGTTTTAATACTGAAGGCTTTTGCTTGCTATGGGAGAGAAAAACTGGAGAGAAACATTTCTTGCTTGTTCAGATCCATTACCAGAGAAAGAGTGGAACTGGAATAAACACCAGAGTAATTCCTTAACTTCAGCCATTAACTTGGTCTACAGAAATTAAATTAGCATAATCTAATGATGATCTTAATCACTCTCATATATCTGCAAGAATATTTTTGTATTAGATGATGTGTTTTCTTCTTTGTTATTTTAAAAATGTTTTAAAGCCCAGAAAATAAAATAGGATAATGAAATGTATTTACACTCCTTGAATTGGATTAAAGATGTTTTTAAGACACAAAACATTAGAGATTATTTTCAAGCACCGATGTTACACTCCCCACTCCCATTTCCCTCCATTCCTACTTAGAAGGAATGGAGGAACATGATTTCTTTATAGCCAATCCATATGCTTGTACTTTTATTACATATCTACCCATAAGCAATTTGTAGCATGTTCTGTATTTTTAATTTTCATAAATAGAATTAATTTTTCATAAATGCTATTATCATAAATGGTATACATAATTATTTCATGAGTTCTTTAACTCAGTACTTTGTCCTGAGTACTGGACAAAGTTGGTAAGTACTGGAAGTAAAGTAAAGAAATATTTCCATACCCCTTAGATATAAAGATAATTTCATATTATCCTCTAATAATTCCAAAGTTTTGTTCTTCACATATGGGCCTTTATTCTACCTGGAATTTATTTTTGCAGTGAGGCTGTACTAGATATGTCCCTTTATACTTCCAGATCAGATATGTTTCTCCATTCTATTCTGTGACCCAAGCTGTTGATGTGTGTGAGGGTGACGTGTATGAACACAACAACTAGCCTCCTTTGCCTCTGGCTTCCAACTGGGTTTACTCGGTGAGGAGTCCCAGAAGGAGATCAGAGGGAAGGAGGAGAGTAAGGTCATGACTCTATGCAATGAGTGGAACATCTGAAGAAAAATGACTCAAAGTGTGTATCTCACCTCATGGTTTGGAAGTTAACAATTTTATTATTATTCTTTGGTAATAATTTTTAGGTTTTTCAGTATGCATGCATAAGAAAACATTTTTTTCTAATAAGCCCTAAAATCATTCAACATCTGTTTTTCTCTCAAAAAGACAAGAATCTTAACAGCAGGTTTTAACTACCTACAAATACCTATTCCTCCACTAATAATTTCCAGTTTGTTGTTGCCTAGACCTATACTCCCACAATGTTTTTTAATTTTTAAAAAAGTAGACATACAGTAACCAATAATATTTACTGACATATTTTAACTTTTTAAATTATTTTCTTTCTTCTGACTACTGCACAGCTGAAAATATTTTAGCTATTATTGCTTCTATACAATTTCCTTAAATCTCTACTCCTAGAACTCCCATAGGACATATGTTGGAGCCTCTCAATCTACTTCCCATCAGCATCTTAAATACCCATTTATCTTTTTCGTCTCTTTATCTCTTGGTGCTAGATTCCAGATGAATTTTTAGTATAATTTTCCAACTAACTCTCTTCTCTGTACTTTTTATTCCCAAGATTTTTAATTGGTTTTTGCCACATCTGTTTTGTAGAAATACATATCAGTCTGAATTTGCTTCATAAATTAATTTCCTTTTAACTAATTTTCCTACTTTTATATCTTTGAGGCTCTTAAATATATCTATTTTAAAGTCATCTACAAATCATTCTATTATTTGAATTTCATAGACATATACTTGTATCTCAATTGTTCCTTGAAATGGCTGTCTTGGAAGTAGATTTCCTCATGTGCATTAGAATTTTAATTTGCATGCCTATCTTTAGGGGTAGTTCATTTTTCTTCCTTTCTTATTCTCAGTGTTAATTCTGCCCTGTCTAGCAGTCTTGTACTTGCCTACATTGCACCATCGAGGTCTCCAGACCAGAACCATGCATTATCCTGGCACCTCAAGGATCCTGTTTCACATTCATATTGGAGTGATATCAAAGGCCATAACAGAGCATGATCCAGATCTTTGTTACATGACTGTTTTCACTTTTCTATCATCCCAACCAAGGTACAACTCTAGGCAATCGTGGCAGCCTTTTTCAACCTGCTTTCCTTGGCAAGGACTATGTCACATTTCCCAAGTTTCATTCATCAATTTTTTTCTCCCACTACCCATGAACAGAAGGCAATGCTGGTTGATATTAGTCCAAAGCATTCGAATTCCCATTGCCTTTGACAATTTGGGTTCCTAAAGACCAAGATACATGTACCTTTAGCCCTCTGTTTACTATTGTCAGATCCTATTCTATTTCTTATCTATGGAGATATTTATCTTGTTTTGGGGCAAGGCTATGCCTTTTTAATTTTTAAATAAATGTATTTTAAATCTATCATTGTTATGTGTATTCAACAAGGGTAAAACGGTTTAAGCTGTGAATTCATAGCTGCTTTTTGATAAGATCTTAAGACACACCATTTTTAAATCAAAGTAATCTTAATGCAATAAGACACCCCCCCCACCCCGTGTGTTCCACCCATGGAAATAATCATTGCTTTCCACATTTGTCTATAAAGACTAAAAGGACTAAAAATTATAAGACTTAATTTATCTTTATATTTTTAGAAAGTATTAAGAGTATGTTAGAAAATGAAAATTTTCAAATCAAAGAATCAATAATTTATAAATTTTGGAATATGAAATATGAACCGAAGTATCTGCTTTAGTTTTGAAAACCTGAAAGTAAATGACAAAAACTCAGAATTTCATCAGTCACCAAATTATACTATTCCTGATTATTTAATGTACTAATAGTAATATTTTCTACATGGAGGTCAAGTTATATGCATGGTGTGAGTGTGCATGTTTTGCTAAAACAGTGGGGAAAAAAACACAATTGGCAATTTTAATACCCCACTCTCAGTAATTCATATAACTACTAGACAAAAAATTAGGAAGGGATAAAGAACTAGACAACACAACCAACCAACAATATCTAAATGACATATATAGAACACTCCACTAAACAAAAAGAATACACATTTTTTCAGGCATCCATGGATTGGCATGAATATTATTTTAAAAACAAAAACACTGAGCTGAAGTAATAGCTAGAATTACTTGACCTGCAGAGATCTTGGCATTGACTACTCAATCATTGTATTTCTAGGACTGAAATAGGTGGGAACTCTGATAAAGTCACACTTTATTTGTAAGTGGGAAAGTCCTAAGTCTGATGAAACTAAGTCTTTTCTTGAATCAATAATAGAGAGTCATGGCTCCTCAACGAATTTCTAGTCTTGAACCTGTTATAGAAACTGAGGATGGGACCCCTTGAGTAGTGACCCTGCTGTACTTCTAATAACTTAACTGTAAATCTTTCTCCTAACTTTCTCCAAAAGGACCTGAGCCAATTTACCAGCTAACGGTACATTGGGAAAAGAGAAATAATATTTTTCAGTGTTTATTGGATAATGGCTATTCCCTTGGAATCCAAACTGCCACTATGATCCACCAGGCTGGATAAGGTTTAAAAAGAGGAATGAGGTCTAATCACTAATGACATTTTGGCTCAAGTCAGTTTCATAGTGAGTCCAATATGTACCCCAAATTACCCAATGTTTATTTCCTCAACTCTGGAAAGCACAGTTGGTCAAGACATACTCAGCAACTGGGAGAATCCCCAAATTGGATCCCTGACCTGTGACAATTAGGTTTCCTATGTATTGAGAATGATTAAATAGAAAATGTCAAATGGAGATCTTTAGAACTTACACTCCCTACTGAGGAGTGAAACAAATGTAATAGCACATCATGGAGAGACTGCCAAGGTTTCTGTCCCCATTAGAAGCCTAAAGATTCCTACCACATCCCCATTCAATTCACCTATTTGGCCTGTGGACAAGGCATATAGATCTTCAGGACTGACAGTCTACTATTATAAAATTAGGTAGTAACTACAACTGCAGCTGTATTTCCAGATGTGTTTGCTTTGTTGGAGAAAATAGACACTGCCCCTTTTCTCCAGTTCGAGCTATTGATCTCAAACATACTTTTACTCTGTACTTGTTAGTAAAGCCATCAGAAACAGTAATGAACTTTAGTGTCCCTCCTTAGGGCTCTACCAACTCTCTTCTGTAGTTTAGCCCACTGGGAACTTGTTTGTTTCTCTACTCTACAGGACATCAAGCGAGCCCACAACATAAATGATATCATGCTGATTGGACCTGGTGAGCAAAGAGTAGTATATACACTAAATATCTTGTTAAGATATATGCATGCCGTGGACATATATACACTAACAAATGTAAGGTAGATAGCTAGTGGGAAGCAGCCACATGGCACAGGGATATCGGCTCGGTGCTTTGCGGCCGCCTGGAGGTGTGGGATAGGGAGGGTGGGACGGAGGGAGACGCAAGAGGGAAGAGATATGGGAACATACGTATATGTATAATTGATTCACTTTGTTATAAAGCAGAAACTAACACACCATTGTAAAGCAATTATACCCCAATAAAGATGTTAAAAAAAAAAAGAAAAAAAAGAAAAAAAAAGATATATGCATGCCAGAGAATGGGAGAATAAACACCATAGAAAATCAGAGATACGTCATATATGTGAAATTTCTAGGCACCAATGGTCTAAGATTCTGCCTAAGGTTCTCACCATCAGTGGTGCATGTCAAAATTTCTCTTATCAAATGGTGAATGTGTTTCTGCATCTGATACCTGCTACCTCTTAGAGGTGGACCTCTAAATTTTGGTTGCAGAAGATAAATGATTTGGGCATTTGACTTCAACCTATTTACCAAATTACCCAGTAAGCTGTCAGTTTGGAGTCCAGATCAAAAGAAGGTTCTGCAACAGAACCAGGCTTCCATTCAACCAGTCTTGCCACTTGGTTCACAGGACTCAGCATATCCAATAGTGCTTGAAGTGTCTATAGCAGTTGGGGATCGTAAAGGAAACTTAGGCAGATCCTTACAGATAAATCACAGTATACCTCTTTCGGATTTTGGAGAAAAGTTATACTTTCTCTGCAAATAATTATTCTCAACTGAGAAACAGCTTCTGCCTCCTTACTGGGTCCTACCTGAGTGCTAACACTTACTACTGGTCATTAAATAATGACGTTTCCTGAAATACGCCTATGAACAGGGTGTCGTCTGCCCCAAAATCCCTCAGTGTTCAGTCAAGTGGAAGTAATAGATAGGTTTTTCTCCACAGGTTCTGAAGTCACAAATAAGTTGCACGAAAAGTGGCTCAAACTTCCATGGCCTGAATACTCCTGTCGCACTGCCACCTCTTTTTTCCTCTAATGTGAAGTTGTCTATGACAGCAGAATGAGAAAGAACAATTTGGTCTTTGTTCACAGACAATTCCCCACACTATTCTGGCACTAGCTGAAGTGGACAGCTGCAGCACTACAGGTATGGCCCTGAAAGATCGTGGTGAAAAAAATCTTTTCAATGGGAAAAACTTCAAGCTTTCATTTTGCCTGGAAGTAGAGATGGATACAAGTAC
Organism: Grampus griseus; assembly: GCF_964374135.1. Taxonomy (NCBI): domain Eukaryota; kingdom Metazoa; phylum Chordata; class Mammalia; order Artiodactyla; family Delphinidae; genus Grampus; species Grampus griseus. Next base: position 70,703,268 of record NC_139000.1, on the reverse strand, counting down.
ATATCTAGAATGAGTCATGAGCAGTGGCTAACAGTTTGGCTGCATGGCCAGCAACTTGGAAGAAACAGGATTGGAAGAAACATGAAGAAGTATGATCTAGAGAAGATGTATGTGGAAAGGCTTCTCCAAATGGGTACAAATATGAGAATACTTTTGTCCCACACAAATGTTCACCAAACAGCAACCTTAGAGGAGGAGATCTTAATAAATATATGCATAAGGTAACCCATTCTTTTCCCATTATTTTATTCCCAATTGGCTCATGAAGACAATGACCATGTAAGGAGATATGGATCTTATGTATGGGCTTAGCAATATGGATTTCCACTCATCAAGGCCAATTTGGCTAGAGCCATTGCTGAGTTCCCAACCTGCCAAGAGCAAATATCAACACCGAGCCCCTAAAGAGGCACCATTCCCTGAGGGAACTAGCCAGCCACCTGGTATCAGTTCATTATACTGAATCACTTCCATCATTGAAGGAGCAGCTTTTTGTTCTCACTGGAAAAGACATATATATGCTGGATATGGTTTTGCCTTTCCTACTCTCAATGTTTCTGCTAAAACCACCATCTGTGGGCTTACAGAATGCCATATTCACCCTCACAGTATTCCATACGACATTGCTTCTGACAAAAAAAAAAACCATTTTATAGCAAATTAAGTGCAACATTGGTCTCATGCTCATGGACTTCTCTGGTATCATTATGTTCCCCTCATCCTGAAACAGCTGGCCTAATAAAATTATGGAATGGCCTTTGAAAGACTGTTACGGCACCAGCTGGTGACAGCACTTTATGGGGCTGAAATAATGTCATCCTGGATGTAAGATATGCTTTGATTAAGCTATAAATATGTAGTGATGTTTTTCCTATACCCAGAATTCAGTTTAGGAATCACAGGACAGATATGGAAACAGCTCCTCTCATATTAACGATAATGATGCAATAGCAACAGTTTTGTTTCCTTTCCCTACAGCTTTTTTGGGTTTAGAAGTCTTACTTCGCAAAGGAGAAATGATTCCACCAAAGAATACAACATTGTATTGGAACCTGAGACTACCATTGGCTACTGTGAGCAGCTCATACCTCTGAAACAAGAAGAAAGGGTGAGAAAAATATTTCCAGCATGCACGAGATCCTCCAGAGTGTCACTTAGTCTTCCCATACTTTGTGGTAAAAGTTAATGGAAAGCTAGAACAACCCAATAAAGGCAAGACTGTAATAACACAGACTCTTCAAGAAAGAAGATTTGGGTCATCCACCAAGTAAGGAACCACAATTGACTTAATAGACTTGCAAAGAGCACAGGGAATATGAAATGGAGAGTGGGAAAAGTTATAAATACCATCTTAGATTCCATTACCAGTTGCAAACATGAGGGCACTGATAGGAGCATTTATTTCTTCCTTGCTTCTAGGGTGGGTGGGTGGGTGGGTGGGGGTGTGTGTGTGTGTGTGTACCAATTTTCCTTCTCTCCCATTTCCTTATTCTAATGTAAGAGTTACTAATAGTGGTTATAATAGTACCTTGGGATTAAAATTATAGGATATTCAATGGGGGATCTGACTCAGCCAGAAGAGGAATGAGCATCCCTCAAACATGGGTAAGTCACTTTGTATCTTCTTTTAGGGAGAGAACTAGCATGTTATTGTACAAAGAATCAATTTTAGGTGAAATAATGAATTTGCTTTTGCCTTTATTTGGAAGTAAATATGGCTGCTATGAGTGAGTATGAATGCCATGTTGGCAAGGGGTGCACTGGACTGCTGACCTTGCTGATCAACAGTGGCAGCAGGCCCACCACCTGGTACCTGCTTGCAGACCCACAGCGTTAGAAACTATGCAGAGGCACTAACTTCCTTTATACCCCTTCACAGCACCTTCCCTTGGGACCATTTGAGTGACTTGACATGCTGGACCTCACAGATTTCCTGCAAGTTTCTACTTTTCCCCACTTGTCTACACATACCAGTGCTTTAGGCAGATTCGTTAGTGACTCTTTGATCTGCCTGTTTCCCTCTTCCAAACTTTGTCTTCCCAGCTCCTTCTGTTTGTGTTCAGTCTAATTCCTAAAATAAGTCCCTCATTTCCATATATACTTAAAGGGACTCTGTTTTCCTGGCTGAATCTTGACTGATAAATGTAGCATGAACACAAAGCTGCTCATTTACTCCACATACCCCTCAAAAGAATCCAAAAAAACTGCAATAAATTATGAAAGAATGGCTCACCTATGAAATGAAAAACCAAACAGCAACAAACAAACTGGATCTAAGACTGTACGTTTCTCTGGTGATGTCTGCCTTTGGGGTTCCAAGTCCGTGTATTAAATGCAATTACAGTACCCTTCTTTATGTTCCTCTAAATTATCTATGTAACTTTTGCCTCCTATGCCCCTTACAGTCATTTCTGTCATATGCTAGCTCTTTAAACGTTTTCATTTCTCCTTTTAAAAATCTTTCTCCTAGAACCCTACCACCACCACCACCACAATCATTTAGCATCTGATGCCTCTTTGCTTATATCCCAAGTTTTAGAATCACTCCTAGTATCTGGCACTCAGAACTGATCACACTACTTTAGCTAATATCTGATGAACTGATATTTCAGAGTACATGGTACTATCACCTCTCTCCTTTTACATATGTTTTCCTATTAATGTAACCTAAATTTCAATTGACTTTTAGAACAGCCATGTTACATGGTAATCTCATAGTGGATTTACCAATAAATACTACTACTTTTTTCTCAAAAAGTTGTTATAAATCCAGGTCTCTCTTCCTTCTTATTTATGTGTGCAGTTGATTTTTTTTAATCCTAAGATCTTGAATGTTATATCAGCTCACTGGAATGGAAGTTAGAGTGTAAGAATCAATCATTTAAAATTTGATTCTGTCAATCAAAAGATTAGCTGCCATTCACAGATGTGTGCTGTCCATGAATAAGATAATAATGAATTGTATATCTTTATTCCTTCATCTAATTGATGGACAGAAGTTTTATAAAAGGTCAAGGACAGGAATCTAAAACACCTGCTGCTTGACTTGGATTTTTCTAGTCAACATTCTTTGGCACACTTGCTCAACTTTCTATATATTTCCTCCTAACTGTATCAACATCCAGTCCACTTTTTTAATTGAACTTGTCTCTAGGATGGATTTTAATAAACATTTGATATTTTAAAGAACCTTTTTGACATAGATGTTTTGATAAGGCCACATTTGTGTACCTATTTTAAAATTATGTACATCCTCATAGGACTACATAATGTGGTCATTTTGACTTGAGGATACTGTGACACAGTCTTAAAAACATTAAAATGTCATTTTTTAAAATTACCAGTTAGACAAAACTGAGAAACAGACATCTTCATAGTTGTCACATTTGTCATCTTGTTTTTCCCTAAACCCCCATCATTAGCATGGAGTTCAGAAAGGGGAAATGCCAATGAATTTCTCTCATTTGAAAATGAGAGAAGCAAAAACAAAAAACAAAAAACCAAAGCAAAAACCAAAAAAAAGGTATTTTAATGTTTGGCACAGCTGCTCTGAAGTGCTACATCAAAATAACTTCAATTTTAGAGGAGATGGTGCCAAATAATTAAGGGTCTAGCTTTGCAACGCAGGCATTAATAACGAGATTATGTGGAGATACACGGGGGTGGGAGGAATGGATCTGAGCAAGAACTTTTCCCACTAGCCTTGACCTAAAGGATGAGCATCTATGCTTAAGAATCAGGCTGCCCTGAGGAAAGCTTTGCCTTTATGAAGTTGATGATGCACTTCATCTCATCTTGTGCTTGGGAGAATGATTCTCTTTACAGTGGTATAAAACAAGGTGCTTTATTCCAAGCTTCTCTTGTATTCTGCAGGCTTTTCACTTTCAAAGACAAACAAATGTCTAAGGAAAATGCATTTTTAAAAAGAGTTGAATGCATAGGCCACTTCATTAGTAGTTTTCTTAGTTCCACGTTCACAGCTAGGAATGTCTAGAGGGGAAGGTCTTAAAATCCCCAGAATCTTTTTGTTTCAGCCGAAGTTGAAGAGAAAAATAGTATATTTGACTCACATGTTCCTCAATTGTCCCCCCAGCCCTAACCCATTTTCACAGAATAGCTAGGTGAGAGCTTACACCATGAGATCTATGCACTGAATCAGAGGAATTCCAAAAGACCAACCCCAGGAAGACTGGACAATAACTCTGATCTAGAGGCCATGAAGAAACTAGAGTGATTTCCACACAAGACTCCATTCAAGCAAACAAAACTTCCTCTTTGCCCGCTTCTTTCACCATAGACCTGGAAGTTGCTTACCTCTTGGACAAACAGAATGGACTTGCCTAAACATACAACATGGAAACAGATATTCTCCTTCTTCCTTCCCACCCCTAATTGGTGGCTTAGGAGTTCAGACCTCAAGCAGCATGGATGAGCAAAAACTGCAAGATTACAGAGAACTCACTGAAGTACCAACATCGTCAAATAGTACTATCACTGGCTGGTTGGTTATTTTTGTACACATGGGCAACAGACTGTGAGCAGCTTGAGGGCAGGTCTTATATCTTATTCACCTCTTTATCCCCTGGTCTAGCACAATGCCTGGCACAAAGTAGCTGCTTAATAAATAGCTGAATAAATGAATTTCTAAGCTAATATTTTTTTTTATCTTTCATTAATTGAGTCAGTGGAAAACTATTACTTGAGCACCTATTTATGTACCAGATACTAGACAAAGCTGTGAGTGGACAAACAGGCATGAATCCTTCCTCAGGCCTTATAGTCTAATTGAAAATGGTGAAGTAACTTCCACTCCTGACGATTGACACCATTATTTTAACCTTAGGGATGTCGGACAACACTACTACCAAACCTCAATTTCCTCACATTCAATTTGGTGGTTGGACAACATAATCTGCAAGACTATTTAAGTTCTAAACTTATTGTAAAGGGTATGAAATGTATAAAGCATTATGTAAATTAAGTTTTAAAATTATAAAACATTTTTAAAAATTTGAATACTGCCCCAAATGGATGTTCTCCCCAATTCAAAAAGCAAATGGATACATGCACACCATTATATAAACCACATAAAGAATCCAGCAACTCTAGCACTGTTGTATTGTTATATCAGATCTCTACTGTATAATGTAACTTCTTTGAGGGCACATTTTACATTCAGTATCCTCTAATAGCATCTAGCACTTTTTAAAAAATAGGATTCGATAAACGAATTAATGCAATGGAAACACCTTACGAATCACCAAGGATTCAACCTGATTCGCCAATGGCATTTAGGAGATTCAAGAACCCCAAGAAATTGTATTCAAAACTGTGTCTATAGGCCATTTTGCAGAGTTCTTCAGTTTTATCAGTCTCAAAGAGATCTACCATCCAAAATGATTCCTTCACTCAGTATATATTAATTGAATATCAACTACTTGACAAGCATTGTACCATGGTTTAGGCTTAGAATCTAAAACTTTTTTTTTTATAAATAATGAATATTGATTGTATCAAATCTTTACAAGATCTGCTTTCTCACATTCACACCATTAAAAATAATGCATATTCTGGGCTTCCCTGGCGGCACAGTGGTTGAGAATCTGCCTGCTAATGCACGGGACACGGGTTCGAGCCCTGGTCTCGGAGGATCCCACAAGCCGCGGAGCAACTAGGCCCGTGAGCCACAACTACTGAGCCTGCGCGTCTGGAGCCTGTGCTCCACAACAAGAGAGGCCGCGATAGTGAGAGGCCCGCGCACCGCGATGAAGAGTGGCCCCCACTTGCCACAACTAGAGAAAGCCCTCGCACAGAAACAAAGACACAACACAGCAAAAATAAATTAATTAATTAATAAACTCCTACCCCCAACATCTTCTAAACAAAATAATAATAATAATGCATATTCTTTAAACATATTTACATCTTAAATCAGCATCAGATACTATGCAGTTATTTAATATGATATTTGCTGGTAAAATGTACTTTAGAAATATTGATGTATTTTTATCTGGCTCCATGGAAAAGCTTTCATGATGACAGAACCAATAGGGCTTATGTGTATAACAGATAGATAGAGAGGTATATAAACACACACACACATACACATAATTTAAGAAATCCATAGTAAATCATGCTGTTCAAATTGTTTAAACCATCTCTATTTCATCAATTATTTTATACCACAGCTGGGTTTCCATTTATTCCTGACAATAGAATAGAGCTACTGTCCTTTAAAAAATAAATGATGACATATAAAGAAAACTTCATAAAACTGTTTTGTTCTCAGGGACTTTACACTGACTGAAATAAATAGCTTTCAAATTCTCTAGATGGAGAACAAAAGTAATTTGAAAACCTCTAAAATTTAATGACAATTTTCCCCCTTTGGAAATATTTTATCTCTCCTCAATGCAGCAAGCATTATCTATCTAGAGTCAATCAATATTTATATGAGCAGCTATTTAAGTTTTCAGAATAAAATTATTTTTACCTTTGAGAATGGTTGCCATATTCCTGCCACAAACATTTGGAAAGGGATATTTCCCCAGATACAAGCATAACCATACTTAAAGATATAAATCCTCATCCACAGTAGATGTTCTCTCCGTAATATGAAAATTCAATATAGCGTGATCCAAGATGACCATTTCAAAAAATGGTTACCTTATACTATTAGGAAACCATTTGTTTCTAATTCCTATACTCTACCAGAACTTGGTTGCAATTAGTGATAGTGGCCAGGAGATGGAGCATTCTCATTTCCTAAGATTTACTTCATAGGCCTTTGTGTATCTCACAATGTTTACTTTAAAGAGAAATGTTTTATTAACGGCACTTATCACAAATGGCAGATATGAATGAAAAATAAGGCATTCAGAAAAAAATAAGGTATTAAATTTCTCAAAAATTTAACTTACAGCTAATTACTTATATGTGAATAAAATACTTTGAATAAGCTTTTTCTCTCCTGTGTACAAGAAACAGAAGGAGAAAAAAAGTTTAAAATAATAATTATTTAGAATTACCTCAGTTTTTCAATTATTCCTTCTGCTTCATTTTATATAACACTGGACTGCTTTATAATGTTTTAATTATAAACTCCATTTTTTCAATGAAATAAAAACAAGTATAGTTTTAAAATAAGAATTTTATAACTGATATCTTAGGGAAAAAATTCATTACAGTAAACATATTCCCTGAAATGGCTTTATTCAAGGCACAAAGAATGTTTAAATGTTTCTTTCACTTAATAAATGCTAAAGAAGAGTCTTTAGATCTCAAATCTATTATACTGCTCATAAAAAAAAAAAATAGCGTTTTTAAAGCCCAGTAATCCACTCCCATACATAGTGAACACATTAACAGATGTGGGTATGTGTGGGTGTGAGGGTTATATTGCATGCTTCTAGAAATATTCCAAAACGGGAGGTAGGCAGATGCATTACATGTTGTTCTGATTTGGCCTTGAATACAGTCTGCCACCAGTTGCTGAATCTTTGATGGGAAGGTAAGAAGAATCCCTAATCATCCCTGAAAAGGCATAATCCAAAGCTGGCCGAAAAGGCAATGCTGGTGCCAACCCAGGAGTTAGGTAGGGAGACATGAAACCAGACAGCCCTCTTCCTGGAGAGGAATATGCCAGCCGTAATGGACTGATACCTAGTCTAGGATTTAAGCTGTAGATACTGGAATCACCTCCATAAGAAGCAGAAGTACTGTGAAGGGGAGAGAAAGCTGATTTATTTCCTAGAGTTCCAAAACCAATTCCAGCTAAACTTAAATTCGAAGCTCTCTGAAAAGCTGTATTTTCCAAGGCTCCTGAGCTTGCTAGGTCCCTGGTGTCTGGTTTGTGTTCTTTCCCATTTAGGACCTGTTCAATGGCTTGGACCACATCCCCTTTGCAGAACTGTAGAATGCCTTCTAGACGGCTGCGTCTGTAACTCGGGAAAATCTTGGTAAGGATATCAAGAGGGTCTCTTGGTCTAGAGGACACAGTGGGAAGGCTGACTGTAGTATCAGTGAAGTCTTTGGCCCACTCACTTTCATTTCCTGATTCCAAATCAGACGATGACAGGGACCTGGGACTCTCTTCACCTCCTGACTGCTCCCCAGGATGAGGAGACTGAATGCTATCATCCTTGTTTGGGTTTTCTGAAATAGATGACCTGACGTTTTGTTTTCCAGTGACATCATTAGACTTAGGAGATGATCTCAGGGTAAATTGATGGGATTTAGACACCAGTTCTTCTTGTCCACTCTGGCATGAGTCACATTTACTCTCTTTTCGTCCTGGGGAAGAGGAAAAAAAGGAATGAAATAAAGGGAAAACTTCCAAGAACACAGTACTGCCCACTCAAAATTAATGCTGGATAAAATAACTTGTTTACTCATAGTATATCAATAATACTTATTAATCAATGTTAAGAGATTTTAATGAACAAGAATTATAAAAGATCATTTGGAAATGCAGGTGTTGGAACAGTGGGAAAACGCTATTTATTATGTCATTTCAGGATTACAAAATTATATAATATACAAATGCTGTAGTTATTTGGGAATCAGAAGATGAGAGTCTATTGTTACCCCCAAACTGTTAACACCAATATTTCACACTATTTGCCCATTTGGTGATTCAAGATTTTCCTAAATGTTACCCAAGTTTTGTTGTTATCCATGGGAGGGTTTTTTTTCCACAATGACACTATGCAAAAAGAACTAAATAGAACAATTGTTTAGATAAGAAATCAGAAGAAGGAACAATCTTAGTACGAAAATGAATATTCTATTTAGTCACTAATGCTAAATTTCAACAACTATTTTTTTAATGCTCACATTTCAGGTTCCAATTAAGTTACCTGAATAATGTGAGAAAATAACAAAATTGTTGATTTCATTTCAAATCTAAACCAATATTGCCAACTGCTGTACCAATCTCAAATCATACCAGAGCTTGCATGTTTCATTTTATGTGAGAGACAATACAAAGTTGGTGTTTTTTCATAATCCTCTGTGAAATATGGACTTTCTTTTTAAATCTCTAGGAAATATCAATAAAAGAGTTTACAATCAAATTGTTTCTAAAATAAAATTACTAACTGCACTATTTTCACTATTGCAATCTGTGTATATTTTCAAAGTGTCTTGTAAAAAACCATTTTGGGGGCTTCCCTGGTGGCGCAGTGGTTGAGAGTCCGCCTGCCGATGCAGGGGACACGGGTTCGTGCCCCGGTCCGGGAAGATCCCACATGCCGCGGAGCGGCTGGGCCCGTGAGCCATGGCCGCTGAGCCTGCGCGTCTGGAGCCTGTGCTCCGCAATGGGAGAGGCCACAGCAGTGAGAGGCCCGCGTACCTCAAAAACAAAAACAAAAACAAAAACAAAACAAAAAAAAAAAACATTTTGGTCGTATGCTTTAAATCGCAACTCCCTTCCAATATTAAGGGCAATTTTCCAAAAATGTTTTTACACAAAAACGGGATTTTCTACCTCAACATGTTGAGTGTATGAATATTAATGAAACAATACTATCTTTAAAAACCTTTTGCAAGGCTAATGCCAGGAAAATAATAACAAGTAACTTTTATTTTGGTTTACATTTCCTATAGATATATTTTATCTCTATTTCCGTTACAAAGAGTAAAATGTCAATGGGGTACTCAGAGTTTTACTGTCAAACTTTCTTTTTGTACAATGTTTATGAATGTAACAAAACATACATTGCCTGAAGCAGTGATTTGCAAACATGATTTGCAATACTATGTTTTCTCAAGGAGTGGTCCTACATTCTAAACAAATATCTACAGTTTATTTTAAAATTAAAGTGTGTACAATTTAACACTTTGAGGGTTAAAATGCTGTCATTACATCAAACATATGACAAAAGGTGCTGCTCCTGCAAAATCACAAAGACTAGTATTTTCACCTTAAATAAAACAAGAAAACCTATCTAATGAAGTAAAGATAGATTAGCCTTGGTCTGCCATTCCATTTTATTTATATATGATTCACCACATATGACCCCCTGAACATGTAAGGTATCAAAATTTCACCTCTACAGTAATTTATGCATAAAATAATTTTTGTTATTACATTGTATTTATGGAATACAATATAATGTAATGAAATACTGATTGCATAAGACTATCTAGAAAATAAGCTGTCTTTGAAATACTGTGATATCATTTACATCACCTGTGTTCCCTCAACTCCTATAGCTGGTTTTACTTTACTTTTATCATTGTATGCTATGTCTTGTAAGGTAATTTTGGGACACACATAGTTTTTCTTCTTTCAAATATAATATTCTTTTGTGTAGGAAAATCTTATTCGCCTCTGCATCACTGTAAGTCTTGGTCTAGTGAATAAATAGACTACTACAGTTCATGGACATTGTATAAGAGGAGACAGTTGAGAAACAGCTTTTCAAAGAAGGTCAACTGAGGCAAACAAAATAAAATAATTGACCCCATAAAACAGCACCCACCCCCAAAAAATCACATAAATAAATCAATGCCTAGCAGAGAGCTGTCAGTCAAATCTCACTGTCAATTTAGTTTGCAGAATTTTAATTTTTACTTCTTTTTATAGCAGTTTTGCTTAACAGCTTCGTTCTCCAGCCTTCTTTCATTTTTCATGAGAAATGTTTAAAGTCCATTTTGTCCACTGACATAAACTAGAACATGGACAAAAAGGTGACACAGGTGAAAACAAAATCATATATGCCTTATTTAAGTAGAGAGAGACTCTTTTCAAAAGCACAAAAGTACATGCTGTGATCTGTTAAGAGCTGCAATTTTCACAATTCAAGGAATGTTCTAATTAATAACTTACTATATCATTACCTTATAATTTCATATGACACAACCAGTCTCAGATTTATACAAAAATACCAAAATGACATTTTCAGTGACCTACTTGTAGGGCTATGAAATTCACTAAAATACAGTGAGATTTATATTAGCATGAAAAGTTAAGTTGGGATAACCCTAGTCAAAAAGAAAATCTTTTCTACCTAACACAGGGGGTGAAGACAATTTGCAGTCAATAAATAAGAGAAAAAAAGAACTTCTTGGATAAGAAATCGCTAAGGATAAGATCCTCAAGAATAAGAAATTCTTGGACTTTGAAATTCATACCAACGTTTTTACAAACCTGATTTTAGAAAATCTAAATTTCTTTCCTATGAGAAAACGTGAAACTGCAAATGTTAAGAGTTTTCTACACTTTTGGAGGCTGAAAAGCAGTTGAAGAAAAGGGACAGAATGCTTAAAAAATTTAAGGGAAGGGAGTAAAAATGCTTTGGTAGATTTCAGTCTCTTCCCCACTTCTAGTTGGTTAGTCCCAAAGGTAAAGAACTGTACTCCCAACCATAAGTGAGTTTTCCATGTAAGATCAGATGACCTCTGGTTTTACAACTGAAAATAGTACAGAGCAAGTTCAAAATGTAGCTCCTCTCATTAAGCTTTTCACTCAATGCCCGCTCTCTGCTCTCAAAGAGAAAGTCATAGCAACTTGGGCACAAACTCCATTCCTAGAATGAGTTCCTCAACTGATCACTTGCACTTCACTTTTTCATTTCTTTATCCTATCACCTAAGCTTTAGGTCCTAAGGGAACAGAAAGCCCTTCTGAAGTAAATGTGTCAGGTCCCTAACACCCTTACTAACATTCATATTGCAGAGCAGTTTCCCAGAACTTAAATGCTTCTTTTAAACAACTTTTCTTGCCCTCCTCCATGCCACGGCTGCTTATTTCAAAGATTTTTTTCTTCAAAACGACCATTTTTCTTTTGCAAAGAACAAACGTAAGATCTACTCACCTTGTTTTTCCTCTGTATAATCTGACTGGAAAATCTCGAAAGCAGGAGTCGCCAGACCACTAGCCTGTCTCGAGGCACTCAGTCCCAGTGCACTCACCATCGCAGGGCCACTTGCTGTGGTCTGGGGATTCTCCGTTCTGCTGCTGCCTCCAGATGATCGACCCCCGGGCCCTGAGGGTCCAGGGTATAGAAGCCTCTGCAGCGCCCGGGCTTCGCTCTCCTCCTGGGCCTGCTGCCTGCGCAGCGCCACCTGTGCGGCCATGACGCGCTGGCGCTCGGCGATCAGGGTGCACTTGGCACACGCGCAGTCCCGCCAGCGGCAGAAGCGCTTGTGGCCCTTGAGGGCTGACACGACTCCGTGGTTGCGACAACGGGCGCACTTGGGTGTCCGTGGGTAGCCGCAGGCCACGGCGCCCACCCCCCTTTCCACTCCGGCAGGCGGCGGGCAGCCTCCGCTTCCCGCGGTGGCGGCTGCGGCTGCCCGTAGAAAGAGGCTGGACGGGCGCAGGAAAGTTGGAGGAACAGGTATCCCCGGGGGTACCGGTAACGCTGGAGACTGGGGCGGAGGGGCCGCTGCCACCAGCCCCGGGGCCAGGTGGGGTGGGCCGCTGCCGCTTTGGTCTCTACTGCCACACTGTGACTGCTCCATTTCCGAGAAGCGTCTGGTGAGGGCTCACCACGGGAGAGTGCGCTGTTCTCAGCTAACCCTGCTGGGATGCGAGGGCCGAGAGGACCAGCCTTGGTCCCGCTGCTTCCCACCCACACACCGACAGAGTCTGGCACAATTCCCGTGAAGAACTGGGGACAACCGATCCCCACAGCTGGAAGCTCTAAGAGGCGCAGATGCCACTGAGCCTCCTAGAGTCCTGGGGCGCTAAATTAATGCCCGGTGCTCCGCGCGCCTTCGCCTTCGGAGCAGGAGAAAGCAAGACTGCAGAGGCTACCCCGCCCACCGGGTCTACTGGCCAAGGGCTGAAAACCTGGGGAAGGAGGGCCAGGGGCGGAGAGTGGGGACCTGACCGTCTGGGAGGAGGGGCAGTGGGAGACAAAAGAAACTGTCCCTTCACACACAGACACACACAGACACAGACACACACAGACACACACACACACACACACGCCTCTTTCTCCCATCTGCTTCCCCATGAATTCCTCAATGTATATTTTTTGTAAGATAACCTTCACTCCCTGCCCCCATGCCTCTTACTACCCTTCTTAAATTAAGCAAGATTTGAAGTTCTTTCCCCAGTTCCTCGCTCCTCTTACTAAAGTTTGAAGATTTGGACATGAAGTTCTCCTTTTCTTTCCTTTTCCCAGATGAAGTCTTTAGGATGGTAGCATGGCCAATATTAATGAGAAAGCACAGCTTAACAAGCTGCAAATATTACCCACACCTGAAAGGTGCCTTACTTTAAACGGGTCTTAGAGCTGCGTCTGAACAGTGGATAAGTATTTAAGGGGCCTGATTCACATTCAGAATCTTCTCATGCATTTTGTTTATTTAGAGGTGCAAATTTGGATTCTATATATCGTTATATTTTGAAATGTTATTGCCCAAAGAAGTCTTTATGAATTTCTTATCTAGAACTATTTATACATAGCAACTGTGTTAAAACTATTTCAAAAATACTTCACGTTTCTATTGTACAGTATTGGGGAAGGTCATGTAGACCATTCTTTAAACATGCTATCATTAAATGCAGTCTTGAAATATGCATTTAATGCCTTTAATTGTAAGAAAAGATCATATTGCTTTTAAACCAAAAGACCATTTGAGGCAAAAAATTCATGAGTGTCTGTTCCTTAATGGATAGAAGAGTCAGGGCTCTATCAGTTTTTCAAGATAATATTCAACTTCCTTGACAGGCAATTGATATTCTAGCACTAAGATAGCAAGTAATAATGACATTTTTACCATTCCACCTATTTGACGTCCAGGGCAGACACTGCTAATCAATCTGGGCTTTCTCCTACCTGCCCACTTCACACCAACACCACCATCACCATCCTCCCATATGGGCATCCTGACATTCAATCACAGAAGTTTCCCACCCTTCCTAAGCATTGCAACTACCTAGGGAACTTTTAAAAGATATAAATTCTTCAAACAAAGTAAACTGATTCTTTTGGCTGTGAGTCTTTTAAACTCTCAAACTGAAGATTATATACAACCAAGGTTTAGAACTGCCACTCTAGGAATTCCTAACCTCTGCAGATTCTGTAATACCCAAAGTTTCTCACACCTCTATATCTTTGCTCAAGCCACACTTACCTAAAATCCAGTTATTCCCTTACTGTGGAACTCACATCCAATGTATGAGTAATGAGTTTTCAGTGCTATATGGATCATTAAAGTACAGTGAATTACCTAGTGAGAAAAGAATTCCTTTTTTCTATTATTTTTAAAGACGTGGTTACATAAAGGAAAATGCTCAGCTTGGTGTAAATATGACATAATTTGTTAAGCCTTATCAATTATGCTTTTTAACAAAAAAAATTAAAAGAACCTCAGCAAGTAACATTGTTTACCTGGAATTTAACACTATTTTTCTATTTTTATTTGATTTTCAAAGTTATCTTCCAATTATGGCAAGTGATATTGGTTTTTATTCAAAAAAGTGAAAATAATTCTTAAATGTATTTAAATAAAACGGGTGTCTACTGACAGGGAAAATGACAAAATGTGTGAAAGACTGAAAACAAACTTTTCTGATAAAGATAAAGGAAATCAAAATAAATTGAGAGATAGACCATTTCCATGGGTCAGAAGACTCAACATTCTTAATAAGACAGTCCTACCTAAATTGATCTATCGATCAATTCAACCTCAATCAAAATTCCAGTAGACTTTAGTAGAAATTGTCAAACCCTCTCTAAAACTCATTTGGAAATGCAAAGGAAAGACGTGGCATAGCCAAAACATCTTCGAAAAAAAAGGATAAATAAAGTTGCAAGGCTAACATCTTATTTCAAGAATTATTATGGGGCTTCCCTTGGTGGCACAGTGGTTGAGAGTCCACCTGCCGATGCAGGGGACACGGGTTTTTGCCTCAGTCCGGGAAGATCCCACATGCCGCGGAGCACCTAGGCCCGTGAGCCATGGCCACTGAGCCTGTGCGTCCAGAGCCTGTGCTCCGCAACGGGAGAGGTCACAGCAGTGAGAGGCCCACGTGCCGCAAAAAAACAAACAAACACACAAAAGAGACTAGTCTGATAAATGCGAAACGTAGAGCATATCAGAAGGAAGGGAAGCTAACAGAATTTCTCCCAAGCTCAAAAACATGTATGCATCTCCTTTTTTAATTATTATTCATTTTTATTCCAATTCCTTGTTCATTTTAAACTCTTATAGTCAACTGCCATTTCTCGTTGGTTCACCACACCAACCACTCAGCACAGAGATGTGGAAGTGTGAATCAGCAACTGAAAAATAGGCCTGGCTCTTAGCTTTATACTAAGCTATAAAGATCTTAGGCAAGACACTTATTCTCTCAGCTTCACTTTTCCCACTGGCAACTGAAAACATTAAGTCATATACAAGGATATTTCCAAGTCTGTGAGTCATTTCATTTGCCAAGTCTAGTCTGAAGTTATTTTTTATTAATGTTCTTGATCTCTAAAGAACATCATTACTACCCCCACTAAGGCCTCAGTCAAAGCATCTCTCCTCCTCGTAGAATATCTTGTGCTAACGTGTGGTAAAGGAAAGTTAAGGAGGACATGCTTATTAGCTTGTCCTGGCAAGAAGACTGGGGATTTGGAAGGAAAGGCTCTAAATTGCTTATTCTTTTGTACATAAACATACGCAGTTCACTTCACGGCTTCAGAATATATGAGCACACCTTATATAGCCCATCTGCTCCAAGGCTTCCCAGAACCATGCTGGTATGCTAATATTTTTTGTCAGTTTTGAGGGGAAGTTTGAACTGAACTTCTCTTTCTCCAGGGCTCTTCAAAAGGCAATTGAGTGTTATCATGATTGAGAGGCCACAGCCTGCAGAGTGACAAATTTCAGCCCTTGGACTATGGCCCATCAAATGGGTAGGCATCCCAGATCTGGGAAAAAATAGGCCTCCTCTGGGACACAGTCTTTCCTGGAGTATTGGAGGAACGATGAACGTATTTGGTGATATAAGTAATTGGCCAAGAAATGTCACTCCCCCCAAAACCAATATCTACCAGTAAATGCTCCCTTCTGAGAATACCCTACAGCTGGGGAGAGATATAATTCATTGCCCCAGAGCTGTAACTCCCCACAGCACTGTACATCTTAGGAAACAGGACTTCCTTGGAGGACATCATCTCTAATCCCTTGGTCTAAGATAGCAAAAAGCCAGCTGGAGATCATACACATTGTTCCCCCACTATCAAGGGGACAAGGACTATAAAAGTGAGTAGAATTGTTTTCTTTTATTGCTTTATGACCCTTTTCATACCAGTTGAGGATGCTTACCCGTAATGAAGAACTCAAGAAACTAACAAAGACAGGAAACAGAGAAGTACCTTTTTTTTCTATATCCATTTCTATATGCCCAGCATAGTAAACACTCAATATATCTTTGAAAATAAATAAATGGATGCCACAAGACTTACTTGTCGGTTGGCTGAAAAGGCACTAATATCACATTATTTTTCCTTTGTATTCTGAAATTTTTGAAAACTATTTCCAGTGCACTAAAAAGTAATCTTTTCCAGTTTTAGCTCCATGGTGTTTATATAAGCTGGAGTGTAATTTCTTTTGAAGTATGGTTTATTGTTTCCTTTGTTTTCTGTACTTTTGCTTAATATTAAATAAGGTATTTTGACTTTTTTTCTTAAAGAAAAAGTCTAATGAAACTCTACAGTTATACTTTCATGCCACTGTAAATGTATTCCAATGTTTTTCAAAATGTTTAGATCTAAGAACACATAATTGCTTATGAATGTGATGAATTAACGTGTCAGTGCATTTGCTTGTAATCTTTTTTCTTCATACAAAAAGGTTATAATATTGTATACATAACTTTTAATTTAATATTGTGATACAAACATTTTCCATCTTAAATAGCTTTTGCAAACATCATCTCTAATAGCCACATAATTTTCCATTATTTAGTCATACAATAATTACTTAATTCTTCTAATAAAGGATATTTATAATGTGTCATTTCTTCCCTGTTTTAAGTAAGAAAGGGATGAATATGTGAGCTTGAAAATGTTTTCTAAATTACTGATTATCTCTTTAGAATAAACTTCTATAAATAAAAGTACATAATTAAAGGTTATGGATATTTTTTAAACTTTTTACTTACGCTACTAACTTTTTTCCTGAAGAGTTCATATGAATTTGAATTCTAATATGCAGTTCATTTCATTATACCATGTATTTTTTTCTTTTAATGGTAGTGGTTTTTTTAACTAGGAAATTGATGCCACTTTCTCCTGAAATAACAGTGATAACCCAGAGTTCCATTAGGAAAATAATTCTACAAGGTTTCAGTTCATAGAAAGATAATTACCATTTTGCAAATCTCTGGTTGAGTATGATTGGGGGGAACTGAAGCAAAACATGGCAAAAGTTCCAATCATTGTAACATACCCTGATGGTTCTTTGAGTAAATTACATGGCCTTTTGTGAACTTGCTGATTTAAACAATTCTTTATAAAGGAGTGCTACTGACTTAAAAAGACTGTAACAAGAAACGCTGGTGCCATTGTGGTTAATTGAATAAGCACATGTTCAAAAGCTATGCTCTTTATTTAGTTTACTCTAATAGATCTAAGTGTACTGTGTAAATAGGGCTCAAAACTTATGAAACTCTTGTTTTTTAACTCACAGGATATTTAAAGGAAATTCATGCTCAGGCACTGAGATAAGCTTTGTGACTTGTCTTACACTGAATAAAAGCCACCTTCATAAATTAATGTATCTGGAAACATTTCCTCAGAATTCAGTCTTTAAATAGACAGCAATACAGTTTCACTCTGAAAGTATGTGAGAGCCCTTTACGTGGCTGTTAAAGATCATAAAAGAATGAATAGCACATATTAAATGGTAAAGCATTTTAGTAAGAAGTTGAATTAAAAATTGCATCCTTGTTAATAAGTTAATTAAAACAAGTCATTAATCAATAAGTCTTCATAAAATTCTACCACCTTAAAGGATCTTGTTATATGAAGAACATCTCTCTTTCTCATTATTACAGCTACCCTTTAAGAGCTGGTTATTGTGTGTTATGCACTATGCTCAGGCCCTATATATATTATGTCATTTAATTCTCATAATCAGCTTATTGAGGCCAATTATATTATCCTGGTTTTACAAATGAGAAAATTATAGTTTTAAAAAGAATAAGTCCTCAAAATACTCTAATAGTCAGACTCCTTTACACTCATGCTTCTCCCCAGAAGTTAGGCTAGCTTCCACTGTAATAGAGACTCACAAAACAACCTGTTAGGTAGAGTTGTTCGTAATACAGTTACTCAGAAGAGGCGCTTACTGGCTAAGTCATAAGCAATCTTGAAAATGTAACTATTCTTTCAGTTAACAACAGTTCCATTTAAAAAAACAAAAGATATGACATTAAAAAGAGAAATTCAAAATTCCATAGTTTTCATATCTTCTTTTAGTAAAGTTTAATGATGGAATTTTTATTGTTTTCCCCTTTCTTTCTCACATCCTACCATGTAAATAATAAGACAGACATCAAGGCAAAAATTTTTGCTATTATTTATTTATACCATTAGAAATTTGAAACATGTTTTCCTTTTATTTTCAAGCACCACTAAAGTCAGATTAGATACTAACTTCTACTCCTGTCAAAACCTAACATTCTATTCAAAGGTGATCTTTTCCTCTCAAGGTAACTATTGTGAGACCTTGCCATTCAGCATTAGAAAAAAAATAGTTAAAAGTTTCATAAAATAAAAATTGACAAAAGAGAAGTTCATAGGTACCCTTTTTGGAAAGCAAAATAGTTAACAAAAAAAGATACATTTTAATGAGTTAGTTCCTACTGTATTCCAATGACTGAACACAAACAAGATACGTAAGTCAATTCCTCAAATAACCTCAAATCCCTATTTATTCATAAGGAATTGCCACAGGATCTAGAAAATAGTTTTTTGTTCATTATTGTTATAAAATATGATGAAATTAACTTTGAAAGATGTTATACATGTCTGCTTTTTTCTCTTCTATCTTTTCCTGTGCCACAGTCTGTCTTCTGGAGCTTTCATTAGAAGTGTTCCAATTAAAAAGCAGTGTGAGTTAAGAAAATGGCTTCCATTCACAACAAGGATTCTAAATAAGAGGTAAATTCGGTAAATCAGTTCCTCCCTGGCTCCTAGCCATTCACATCTTTTGGTTTTGAAATTCATGTCTTTGTGAGCATAAGGTGGTTGTTATGAGGTGTTGTCAGGCCTCTGACAGAGTTATTGTGCATGGTAGGAGGTGGCAGTTTTTGATCAATGTCTTCAAAGTCAAAGCTTGGAAAATAATAGCTGCACATCAAAACCCAGTGCCATATGCAGTTAACATTGGGCTCTTTCAGGTGGCCCCAGGGAATGACTTAATTCTCATGTGGAGCTTTACTTTAATTAGTCATCTATAATGGTGTATTAAGATTTACATGAAGACTTGTAACTTGAGATTCATTGTCAAATGAGGTTCAGGAAAATCATTATCAGAATAAAAATAAAGAAACCTATCTATTTATTCACGTTCTCCTCCCATTTTTCCTGAATCCCTGACTGATTGCATTTCTGTTCTTATGACATCTTTTATTGACCCAATACCTTTGTAAGAATGCCCATGTTTAATTTTTTAGGCCATTTATGCAACTATTTCATGATATCCTGCCTAGTTGATCAAGTTACTGATTTTAAACCTTTCTGTTGTACCTTTTTCTATATTTTTATTACTTTAAAAAAACGTCTGACAGGAATAAAGACGCAGACGTAGAGAATGGACTTGAGGACACAGGCAGGGGGAAGAGTAAGCTGGGACGAAGTGAGAGTGTGGCATGGACTTCTATATACTACCAAAAGTAAAATAGATAGCTAGTAGGAAGCAGCCACATAGCACAGGGAGATCAGCTTGGTGCTTTGTGACCACCTAGAGGGGTGGGATAGGGAGGATGGGAGGGAGATGCAAGAGGGAGGAGATATGGGGATATATGTATATGTATAGCTGATTCACTTTGTTATAAAGCAGAAACTAACACACCATTGTAAAGCAATTACACTCCAATAAAGATGTAAAAAAAAAAAGTCTTAAAACATTCACAATTGCTTTAAAATGAGGGGTTTTATGTTGTTTTTAGTTTTCTTCTAGAACATACAGTTATTGGCAACATTTAAGAAGAAAAAGCTATTTCGTTCATATATCCATTTGAATAGCACAACTGGCATGTATTATAGAATCATATTATCATATATATATATATATACACATACATATATATGTGATTTCTTAAAGAACCTATAGTGTCAGAGGTGGAAAATACACAATAAAAAGTCAGATAAATCCATAGTTAAGAGTTAAATGTGCCATATGTTTCTCTAATACTGAGGCACAATGGGGTGCACTAAGAAACTCATTAAGTCAATGGAAATAGCAGCTGGGCTCTATCGAGATGTCTATTCACTTCTGAAACAGAAAAACACAAAAAGAGTGGACACATTCCACTTCTCAGGTTTGAACTGATCATGTTAGCTTGGGGTTAGTGCAATGCAAAATGCTAACGTACCTTTCCTCTCAGCACCTAATTTGATAAACTTCATTTTAATAGCTGTTTCTTTATTTTTCCCAGTAAGGCAAAGATATCTATCTCCCCTTACTTTCTGAACTTTTCTCATTAAAAAAATTTAAAGCTCTGCCAAAGCATCCAAATAGTACAGTAAAGCGATGCAGCAGACACAATGAGCCTGATAAATGACTTTAACAGTAAAAAAAAAAAAAAGTCTTAATATCTCTAGTTTGATTTTATGGACTTCAGAATGAAATGAACGCCATAATAATACAAACTGATCCCACTAAAATTTTGTGTGATTTGGGAAAAGGCCTTGGTTCCCAAGGCACTGGTTTCCTCCTCTATAAAATGTAGTTTTAGATGCTTTTTTTTTCATGTCAGTTACTTTAAGAATTGGATAAAGTCTATGAGATCGGAAATATATGCACATGTGAACAACACAATTTTACATAGCATTTCAACCCCCCAGTTAGACTGAGCACCATAAAGGATTACTAGCCTCTTACTAGCTTAAAATTCTATGGTTCTATGCTAATATCAATATAAAACCTCCTGATTCATAAAACAAATCTGCAAAACTGAGACCAAGCCTCTGAAGTGTCTGAAGTCTACTACGGTAGGAAATGAACGCAGAACTACAGAATCTTTAGAGTTTGTGACCTTGGTGTTGATTAGTTTTCTCTACTGATAGATTACAATTCAT
The DNA here is from genome assembly GCF_964374135.1 of Grampus griseus. Classification (NCBI taxonomy): domain Eukaryota; kingdom Metazoa; phylum Chordata; class Mammalia; order Artiodactyla; family Delphinidae; genus Grampus; species Grampus griseus. The sequence goes on along the minus strand of NC_139000.1, from coordinate 70,682,015 downwards.
AATGTCTATATTCACTTTTTAACAAAAACAATGTTCTGAAACAGGATGAGAAAATAAGGCCAAAAAAAGTAACACCTCCAGCCATTTTGGTTCAATAATAATAATTCATATTCTTCAATTCATTTTCTTCTCATAGCATCTTCAGAATTCTCACTGAATTGAGAAATGTCTACTAACTAAGGGGACAAAACAAATATGTTTTCCCTAACTGGTAGTCACCACACTGCAAGTGTTAAACACCTCAGAGACCATTCAAGTCTTCATGAATCAATAATGAATTCAGAAGCATAAGGCTTATCAAGTCTAAAGGCAAAATCCATATTATTATCAGTAAGGGCTTCTATCATTTGAAATCCTAAAACAGGTGAAGTAAGGTTCTATAGTCTTCAAAATTCCAAGCTTCTCAGGGGTTCTCTCAATATTTCCTGTATCTGTAAAAATTTTTTAAAACTCAATTGAGTGGAATGAGTTTTAGATACTACCTACCCCAAAATTATTTAAGCTTGTGTATTTTAAAATATATGTCCAACTTTATTTTAGCTGAGGGAAGTTTCTGCCCTATTCAAGTATCTGCTCTCCTTGTCAGTGAAATGAAGTTTATCAAGCTTCACACACTATTCAGATGAAGAGACATGTCTCTGTGTCAGTAGTTTGAGACTGTCAGATTCTCAACTGAGATACGGATATTAGAAGTTTGATTTGGGATGGAAAGCAAGAGGAGAGATTCTGATTGGGGAAAAGCAGGTATCCCCTCTCTTCACACTATCTCTTTAGTCTCTTACTCCTGACTGATCTCATGCCATAAGCCACCAAAATACGTATCTGCTATCTTGCAAAGTCCCTTCTCAACCCTCTTAATACACCATTCCTTCTTACTCTCTCTTTCACAGCCAAATCTCAGAAACAGTCTGACATTTGTCTTCACTTCCTCATCTAGTATTAAGTCCCTAGTCACATCAAACAGGTCTTTATTCCCTCTGTCCACCAACAACATTTAGTAAGGTCACTAATGACTCCTATGCTGCCAGGTCAAGGACTCTTTCCATTATTCACCTGCTTGACCTCTCAGCAATATTCAACACAGTTACATGTACTAAAAATTCTCTTCTCTTGACTTCCATAACACCATAACTTCCTATTTTTTCTTCTACTTCTCTCAATCTTATTTGCTCATTCCTCTGCTCTTCCTTTTTCATATACAAGCCTGTTATAGTTCATCTGTGTGATTATAATTATTTAATGCCTATCTCCTCCCATAAGGATGGGAAATAGGGCAATTTTGTTTCCCACTGTTGTTCTCAGTGTCTTGATCACTGAATAGATAATCAATAAACATGTATTAAAGAAATGCAAAAGGCCTAGAAGGGATCATGGTATGACAGGTCTCCCGGGCATATGGGGTCATTTTAGGGGACTATGAAAAACAGTTCATTTCACTACAGAGACCACGATGCAGGTATTTTTTACATTGCTCTTTAACTCTTCACCCTGCTTAAGATGGCTGCCTTAATTTTTATATAAATTTTCATTAATTTATTTAATGAACAAACATTCATCAAATATCTATTTTATGCCAATAACCATGCTAGGTAGTTTACTTATAGCATCTTATTTAATCCCCATAACATTCCTGTGAGATAGTTACCATGCCTGCTATTTTGAAATAACAGATGTACAAAGTTGATATATAAATCCAGATTTGCCTTAAACGAAAGTTCATGCTCTTTCTACTATACCGCCTTACTTATTTAAGGTTATTGGCAAGGAAGGAAGGCAACTTAAGGGTTAAGGGTGAGTTCTTTCACAACTCGCGTCAGCTCACCTAACAGACGTCACTCGTCCTTATAACATGAGTCATTCAACCATCAGCAAGATTCTAAAGAACAAGGACAAGATCATAGAACATGTGAAGTCTGCTGTGCCAATGATGTAGACAATAATATCGAAGAAGCGTGGAAAAGTGATGGAGGTGATGGAGAAACTTCTCACTGTGCGGATGCAGGATCAGCATCAGCGTCAAGCTCCACTCAGCTTAATGTTGATTCAAGAGAAATCTAAAAGCCTTTAAGAAGACTTGAAGAAGAAACACAGGGAAGAATCAGTGGGCACATCTTTCAATGCCAGCCATGGCTGGTTTCATCAGTTCAAGGCTAGAGCCAACTTTCACAACATAAAAGTAAGTGGCGAGGCAGCAAGTGCAGGTACGGTAGCTACCCAGGAATTTCCTGAAATGCTTTGAGAAATTATTGATGAAGGTGCATATTTACCCAAGCAGGTTTTTAATGTGGATGAGACAGGACTGTACTGAAAGGGGGTGCCAGACTGAAGTTACATCAGTAAGGAGGAAAAGTTGATGCCAGGCTATAAAGCAACAAAGGATAGGTTAACTCTGTTGCTCGGTGGCAATGCTTATAGCAATACGAAGCTGAAGCTCTCTTAGTTTATCATTCATGGAACCCAAGAGCCCTTAAAAACATAGCCGAGGGCTCTCTTCCTGCTGTGTAGAAGAGTAACCCCAAAGCCTGGGCTACACAGTCCATTTTCCAGGACTCTTTTTGCCACCACTTTATCCCAGAGGTAGAGAAATATTGCTTGGAGAAGGACGTCCCATTTAACTTTTTTTTGCTGCGAGACAATGCTTCGGGCCACCCCCCATTCATGGATGACTTTCAACAACAGCAAAGTAGTACATCTGCCACCAAATAACTACATTGTTCATCCAACCTATGGATGGGATGTAACCAGGGAGTTACAGCAACTTTCAATAAATATTATCTACGTCACACTTTTCATCAGGCAGTAAAGGCAAGTGACGACTCAGGAACAACCTTGCGACAATTTTGGAAGGACTATAACAACTACAAGGCTATAAAAATACATTGACTGAAGATTACATTCTCTTTCCCACTTTTCATCTGAGCTCTTGTAACCTCCCCATACTAAAACTATCGTTAACTTATAATTTCTGAGCATCCACACGAGATATACAGAAGGGATATCAATCAACAATAAAAATATGGTAATTTATCCTTCAGTAATTAAAGAAAATAAATAGGGGCAGGGGAGGTAGATTAATTAGGGATCAGTGAGTGTAGAATAATATTGATAGTTGTGTCTCAAGGTGCATGGGCCATTAATATAATTTTAGAGAAATAATATTTACTACTTATTTTTAGTAGCCTTATAATTCCTCATTCTAATAATCATGACAAAATGTCAGAATTTTGTGACAATCTTCTTTTTCTTCTCATTATACTTAAGATTGTCAGGATAATCCTTTCACCTCTGGAAAGCCAAAGACAACTGTGACTATTTTAGCAAATGAAAAAGAAAGAGAGAGATTGGTTCAAGGTGGCTGAGTAGAAGGACATGCTCTCACTCCCTCTTTCGAGAACACAAGATCACAACTAACTGCTGAGCAATCATCATCAGGAAGACACTGGAACTCACCAAAAAGATACCCCGCATGCAAAGACAAAGAAGAAGCCACAATGAGATGGCAAAAGGGGGGCAATCACAATAAAATCAAATCCCATAACTGTTGGGTGGGTGACTCACAAACTGGAGAACACTTATACCACAGAAGTCCACCCACTGGAGTGAAGGTTCTGAGCCCCATGTCAGGCTTCTGAACCTGGGGGTCCGGCAATGGGAGGAGCAATTCCTAGAGAATCAGACTTGGAAGGCTAGCGGGATTTGATTGCAGGACTTCGAAAGGACTGGGGGAAACAGAGACTCCACTCTTGGAGGGCACACACCAAGTACTGTGCGCACTGGGACCCAAGGGAAGGGGCAGTGACCCCATAGGAGGCTGAACCAGACCTACCTGCCAGTGTTGGAGGGTCTCCTGCAGAGGCGGGAGGTGGCTGTGCCTCACCGTGAGGACAAGGACACTGGCAGCAGAAGTTCTGGGAAGTACTCCTTGGCGTGAGCCCTTCCAGAGTCTGTCATCAGACCCACCAAAGAGCCCAGGTAGGCTCCAGTATTGGGTTGCCTCAGGCCAAACAACCAACAGGGAGGGAACTCAGCCACACCCAAAGCAGAGAAGTGGATTAAAGTTTTACTGAGCTCTGCCCACCAGAGCAACAGTCAGCTCTACCCACCACCAGTCCCTCCCATCAGGAAACTGACACAAGCCTCTTAGATAGCCTCATCCACCGGAGGGCAGACAGCAGAAGCAAGAAGAACTACAATCCTGCAGCCTGTGGAACAAAAACCACATTTGCAGAAAGACACACAAGATGAAAAGGCAGAAGGCTATGTACCAGATGAAGGAACAAGATAAAACCCTAGAAAAATAACTAAATGAAATGGAGATAGGCAATCTTCCAGAAAAAGAAATCAGAATAATGATAGTGAAGATGATCCAGAACCTCAGAAAAAAAATGGAGGCAAAGATAGAGAAGATGCAAGAAATGTTTAACAAAGATCTAGAAAAATTAAAAAACAAACAGAGATGAACCATACAGTAACTGAAATGAAAAATACACTACAAGGAATCAATAGCAGAATAATTGAGGCAGAAGAACGGATAAGTGACCTGGAAAACAGAATGGTGGAATTCACTGCTGCGGAACAGAATAAAGAAAAAAGAATGAAAAGAAATGAAGATGAAGACAACATAAGAGACCTCTGGGACAACATTAAACACAACAACATTCGCATTATAGGGGTCCTAGAAGGAGAAGAGAGAGAGAAAGGACCTGAGAAAATATTTGAAGAGATTATAGTCATAAACTTCCCTAACATGGGAAAGGAAATCGCCACCCAAGGCCAGGAAGCACAGCGAGTCCCATACAGGATAAACCAAAGGAGAAACATGCCGAGAAACACAGTAATCAAATTGGCAAAAATTAAAGACAAAGAAAAATTATTGAAAGCAGCAAGGGAAAAACGACAAATAACATACAAAGGAACTCTCATAAGGTTGACAACTGATTTCTCAGCACAAACTCTACAAGCCAGAAGGGAGTGGCATGATATACTTAAAGTGCTGAAAGGGAAGAACCTACAACCAAGATTACTCTACCCAGCAAGAATCTCCTTTGGATTCCATGGAGAAATTAAAAGCTTTACAGACAAGCAAAAGCTAAGAGAGTTCAGCACCATCAAACCAGCTCTAAAAAAAATGCTAAAGGAACTTCTCTAAGTGGGAAACACAAGAGAAGAAAAGGACCTAAAAAAACAAACCCAAAACAATTAAGAAAATGGTCATACGAACATACATATCAATAATTACCTTAAATGTGAATGGATTAAATGCTCCGACCAAAAGACACAGGCTTGCTAAATGGATACAAAACAAGACCCACATATATGCTGTCTATAAGAGACCCACTTCAGACCTAGGGACACATACAGACTGAAAGTGAGGGGATGGAAAAATATATTCCATGCAAATGGAAATCAAAAGAAAGCTGGAGTAGCAATACTCATATCAGATAAAATAGACTTTAAAATAAAGAATGTTACAAGAGACAAGGAAGGACACTACATAATGATCAAGGGATCAATCCAAGAAGAAGATATAACAATTATAAATATATATGCACCCAACATAGGACCACCTCAATACATAAGGCAACTGCTAACAGCTCTAAAAGAGGAAATCGACAGTAACACAATAATACCGGGAGACTTTAACACCTCACTTACACCAATGGACAGATCATCCAAACAGATAATTAATAAGGAAACACAAGCTTTAAATGGCACAACAGACCAGATAGATTTAATTGATATTTATAGGACATTCCATCCAAAAACAGCAGATTGCACTTTCTTCTCAAGTGCACACAGAACATTCTCCAGGACAGATCACATCTTGTGTTACAAATCAAGCCTCAGGAAAGTTAAGAAAATTGAAATCATATCAAGCATCTTTTCTGACCACAACGCTATGAGATTAGAAGTTGATTACAGGGAAAAAAACGTAAAAAACACAAACACATGGAGGCTAAACAATATGGTACTAAATAACCAAGAGATCACTGAAGAAATCAAAGAGGAAATCAAAAAATACCTAGAGACAAAGGACAATGAAAACATGATGATCTAAAACTTATGGGATGCACCAAAAGCAGTTCTAAGAGGGAAGATTATAGCTGCACAAGCCTACCTAAAGAAACAAGAAAAATCTCAAATAAACAATCTAACATTACACCTAAAGGAACTAGAGAAAGAAGAACAAACAAAACCCAAAGTTAGCAGAAGAAAAGAAACCATAAAGATCAGAGCAGAAATAAATGAAACAGAAACAAAACAATAACAAAGATCAATAAAACTAAAGGCTGGTTCTTTGAGAAGATAAACAGAATTGATAAACCATTAGCCAGACACATCAAGACAAAGAGGGACAGGACTCAAATCAATAAAATTAGAACTGAAAAAGGAGAAGTTACAACAGACACCACAGAAATACAAAGCATCCTAACAGACTACTACAAGCAACTCTATGGCAATAAAATGGACAACCTGGAAGAAATGGACAAACTCTTAGAAAGTTATAACCTTCCAAGACTGAACCAGGAAAAAATGGAAAGTATAAACAGACCAATCACAAGTAATGAAATTGAACCTGTGATTAACAATCTTCCAACAAACAAAAGTCCAGGACCAGATGGCTTCACAGGTGAATTCTATCAAACATTTAGAGAAGAGCTAACACCCATCCTTCTCAAACTCTTCCAAAAAATTACAGAGGAAGGAACACTCCAAAATTCATTCTATGAGGCCACCATCACCCTGATACCAAAAGCAGACAAAGATACTACAAAAAAAGAAAATTACAGACCAATATAACTGATGAACATAGATGCAAAAATCCTCAACAAAATACTAGCCAACAGAATCCAACAACACATTAAAAGGATCATACACCATGATCAAGTGGGATTTATCCCAGGGATGCAACGATTCTTCAGTATATGCAAATCAATCAATGTGATACACCATATTAACAAACTGAAGAATAAAAACCATATGATCATGTCAATAGACGCAGAAAAAGCTTTTGACAAAATTCAACACTGATTTATGATAAAAACTCCCCAGAAAGCGGGCATAGAGGGAACCTACTTCAACATAATAAAGGCCATATACAACAAACCCACAGCAAACATCGTTCTCAATGGTGAAAATCTCAAAGCACTTCCTCTAAGATCAGGAACAAGACAAGGATGTCCACTCTCACCACTATTATTCAACATAGTTTTGGAAGTCCAAGCCACGGCAATCAGAGAAGAAAAAGTAATAAAAGGAATCCAAGTTGGAAAAGAAGAAATAAAACTGTCACTGTTTACGGATGACATGATACTATATAGAGAGAATCCTAAAGATTCCACCAGAAAACTACTAGACCTAATCAATGAATCTGTTAAAGTTGCAGGCTACAAAATTAATGCACACAAATCTATTGCATTCCTATACACTAATGATGAAAAATCTGAAAGAGAAATTAAAGAAACACTCCCATTTACCTCTGCAACAAAAATAATAAAATACCTAGGAATAAACCTACGTAGGGAGACAAAAGACCTGTAGGCCGAAAAGTATAAGACACTGATGAAACAAATTAAAGATGATACCAATGGATGGAGAGATATCCATGTTCTTGGACTGGAAGAATCAATATTGTGAAAATGACTATACTACCCAAAGCAATCTACAGATTCAATGCAATCCCTATCAAATTACCAATGGCATTTTTTACAGAACTAGACAAAAAAATCTTAAAATTTGTATGGAGACACAGAAGACCCCCGAATAGCCAAAGCAGTCTTGAGGGAAAAAAACGGAGCTGGAGGAATCAGACTTGCTGACTTCAGACTATACTACAAAGCTACAGTAATCAAGACAATATGGTACTGACACAAAAACAGAAACATAGATCAATGGAACAAGATAGAAAGCCCCAAGATAAACCCACGCACCTATGGTCAACTAGTCTATGACAAATGAGGCAAAGATATACAATGGAGAAAAGACAGTCTCTTCAATGAGTGGTGCTGGGAAAACTGGACAGCTACATGTAAAAGAATGAAATTAGAACACTCCCTAACACCATACACAAAAATAAACTCAAAATGGATTCGAGACGAAAATCTAAGACCAGGCACTATAAAACTCTTAGAAGAAAACATAGGAAGAACACTCTTTGACATAAATCACAGCAAGATCTTTTTTGATCCAACTCCTACAGTAATGGAAATAAAAACAAAAATAAACAAATGGGACCTAATGAAACTTAAAAGCTTTTGCACAGCAAAGGAAACCATAAACAAGAAGAAAAGACAACCCTCAGAATGGCAGAAAATATTTGCAAACGAATCATCAGACAAAGGATTAATCTCCAAAATATATAAACAGCTCATGCAGTTCAATATTAAAAAAACAAAAAACCCAATCCAAAAATGGGCAGAAGACCTAAATAGACATTTCTCCAAAGAAAACATACAGATGGCCAAGAAGCACATGAAAAGCTGCTCAACATCACTAATTTTTAGAGAAATGCAAATCAAAACTACAATGAGGTATCACCTCACACCAGTGAGAATGGGCATCATCAGAAAATCTACAAACAACAAATGCTGGAGAGGGTGTGGAGAAAAGGAAACCCTCTTGCACTGTTGGTGGGAATGTAAATTGATACAGCCACTATGGAGAACAGTATGGAGGTTCCTTAAAAAACTAAGAACAGAATTAGCATATGACCCAGCAATCCCACTACTGGGCATATACCCAGAGAAAACCATAATTCAAAAAGACACATGCACCCCAATGTTCATTGCAGCACCATTTACAATATCCAGGTCATGGAAGCAACCTAAATGCCCATCGACAGATGAATGGATAAAGAAGTTGTGGTACATATATACAATGGAATATTACTCAGCCATAAAAAGGAAAGAAACTGGGTCATTTGTAGAGTCGTGGATGCATCTAGAGACTGTCATACAGAGTAAGTCAGAAAGAGAAAAACAAATATTGTATATTAACGTATTTATGTGGAACCTAGAAAATGGTACAGATGAACCAGTTTGCAGAGCAGAAATTGAGACACAGAAGTAGAGAAAAAACGTATGGACACCAAGAGGGGAAACGGCAGTGGGTCGGGGTGGGGGTGTGATGAATTGGGCGATTGGGATTGACATGTATACACTGATGTGTATATAATGGATAACTAATAAGAAACTTCTGTATAAAACAATAAATAAAATTAAATTTAAAAAATCAGAAAAAAAGAAATACTCAGATGAGAAGAATGATTATCAATTGGGAATAACATAAGTCAGAAAGACCAAGTTCATACCTGACTCTGTCATCCACCAACAGCATAAGTTAACAGAAAACATTAGCATAACTTCCCTCAACCGATGTCCTTCTCATGTAAAAATGGAGAGTTACACAGAAATTAAATGAGATAATATATGTCAAAATACCTAGAGTCATGCCTGATACATATAGGCATTCAGAAAATATGAGTTGGCTTAATTATGCAGACAGTGCTAGTCATGCTATTCCCTCTGCATGGAACACAGGGAATTCTTTGCCATATTCTCTAAAATGCTAAAGTCTGGTAAAACTAGAAATATCAGCATCACAAAAGAGCATTAGATGTGAATAATCTATGTATAATTATATAAACTTTTGGAGACTTCTAGTTTTCATTCTGTCAGGTAAAGAGGTTGGAAGTCATTATTCCACCCTAACAAATAAAAATCTGAACAAACTGAAAAATCAGCAACTCTTCTTAGATCCATTAGAGAAGTGAGACCATAGGGCAAACTGCTTCCCCCAAAATTGGAGAGACAGACAGGCAGAAACAGAAAATCACAACTTACTAGAGCAGAAACCTATGAATAGAAACTTCCCTGGGAAGCAGTACAGAGTAGAAAAACCTGAACTGTAACTGACAAACTGCCAGTTGTTGTCTCAACATGGACAAGTCTGAGAGTTAAAAACTCCAGAAGGGCCTAACACTTTTGTGAGTTCTACCGCCAGGAGCTCTACCAAGTTCTCAGTGAATGTCAGAGAAAAATACCCTTCTGCTTCCAGCAGGGGGAGGGGGAAAGTAACCATTTTGAAATACATCAGAGCATTCTATTCTTAACAAGGCCTGACCTCAAGAGAAACTATTTTAGCAGAACCTAAACTACTGGTGTAATATCAGGGCATAACCAACCTAGGAGAAGGGAAATATGCAACTCCAGACTCCTTTAGCCATCCTGTCCCACCTAAGGGGCGGCAGGCACGAAAAGCACTTGTGAAGATCACAACACAGAGGTACCGCTTACTAAAAGACTGAGACCTAATTATAGGACTATAAAACTTTCCCCCTCTTCCCACACCTTACCACCACATTACCAAAGGCCTATTTACCACAGTTCCTTTCATCTAATGCATTATGTCCGGCTTTCAACAACAAAAAAAATTGCCAAGATACTAAAAGGCAAAAAACACAGTTTGAAGAAACAGAGTAAGCATCAGAACTAGATGCACGTAATGGCAGGGATGTTGGGATTATCACACCAGGAATTTAAGACAACTATAATTAATATGCTAAGGACTCTGAAAAAAGTAGACAACATGCAAGAACAGATAGGAAACGTAAGCAGAGAGATGGAAATTCTGAGAAAGAATAAAAAAGAAATGCTAGAGGTCAAAACCACTGTAACACAAATGAAGAATGCCTTTGATAAGCTCATTAGTAGACTAGACATGACTGAGGAAAGAATCTCTGAGCTTGAAGACATGTCAATAGAAACTGAAAAGCAAAGAGGAAAAAAAGGAACAGAATATCCAAAACTGTGGAATAACAACAAAAGACGTAACATGTGTAATGGGAATATCAGAAAGAGAAGAGAGAAAGAAGAAATATTTAAAACAATAATGACTGAGAATTTCCCTAAATTAACGTCAGAGACTAAACCACAGATCCCAGAGGCTTAGAAAACACCAAACAGGATTAACGCAAAAAAAGCAAAAGCAAAAACAAAAACAACCATACACTTACATATCATATTCAAACTGCAGAAAGTCAAAGATAAAAACATCTTGAAAGAAGCCAGAGGAAAAAGATACCTTACATATATAGAAGAGCAAAGATAAGTAAGGATTATATACAAATTCTCAGAAAGCATGCATGCAAGCAAAAAGAAAGTGGAGTGAAATATTTGTGTTGAAATTAAAATTAAAAACCTAGAATTCTGTATCCTGCAAAATTGTCCCTCAAAAGAGAAAGAGAACTAAAGACTTCCTCAAACAAATACTGAGGGAATTAGTTTCCAGTAGACCAGCCTTCACAGGAATGTGAAAAGAAGTTTTTCAAAGAAAAGAAAAATGATATAGATCAGAAAATCAAATCTACATAAAGAAAGGAAGAGCATTAGAGAAGGAATAAGTTAAATATTTTTTTAACTTTTATTTTTTCATACTTAGTTGATCTAACAGGTAATAATTTGTTCAATAGCAGCAATGTATCTATTATAGCTTATGTATAAGTGAAATGAATGACAGCCAATGATTCAAGGGATGAGAAGGAGGAATTAGGAATACTGTATTATTAGAAGGTACCCGAAATACCCTGAAGTGGTATACTGTTACTTGGAAGTGACCTGGATTAATTATAAATGTATATTGCAAACTCTATGGCAACCATCTTTAAAAGTTTTTTAAAAAGTTAAATGAATATGCTCAGAATGGAGAGAAAATGGAATCATAAAATGTTTTATTAAAACCAAAAAGGCAGAAACTAGTTTAAGACAAAACAGGAACCAAGAACAAGGGTAATACATAGAAAACAGTAACAAATATGGCAGATATTAATCCAACTATGTCAATAAATAACTTTAAATGTCAATGATCTAAATACTCCAAAAAAAAAAAGACACATTATCATACTGGATCAAAAAATAAGAGCCAATTATATGTTCTCTACAAGAAATCCACTTTAAATATAAAGACATATACATAAAAAGTGAAAGGATGGAGAAAGATACACAATGCTAACACCAATAAAAGAAAGCTGGAGTAGCTATAAAGTATAGTCACCCCTTGGTATCTGCAAGGGATTACTTCAGGATCCCTTGCAGATATCAAAATCCACAGATGCTCAAGTCCTTTATATGAAAGGGTGTAGTATTGATATAATGAATACAGTTGGCCCTCCATATCTACCTGTCTTCCATCTGGGGAATCAACCAATTCCAGACCCATCTCTGGTTGGCTGAATCCCTGGATGTCAAACCCACAGATGTGAAACCCATGAATACAGAGGGCCAACCGTACATTCATGCTGAACGTTTCTTCAACGACAATATAATTGTTTTTAGTACTTTAAAAGACTACTCAAACTTCTGCTTCCCTCCTTGCTGGAAAAACAAGGACCAGATTTACCCTACCTCTTGACATAAAGCAAAGATAAAGGAAACATTAGTTTTCAGACAATGGACAATAGGAAGAGGATCCAGAAGGTAATAAAATTAGGAGAATGAATGTTTATTAGAGTCTAGGAAAAACTATTTGAAAAAGGAGGGCATAGTCAAAAGTCTCAAAATTCAAAGAAGTTAAGTGAATTGACTAAGATGTCTTCACTGATTTTAGCAAAAAAAAAAAAAAAAAAAAAGGAGGGGAGGCATTCTTGAAAAATCAGGGATGAATTAAGCAAAATACTATATCTACTTTTCACTCCTAGTTTTACCCTGACCATAAATGCTACTATCATTAGGTCGAAGAAAAGGAAGAGAGAAATAATGATTTGTTGGAAGGTTGTGGAAGCATCATACTAAGATATCGATAGATTAGGATCTCAGCATTGTGGTGACATCACATCTTCTTGAATGCACCCAGTTTCTATCAGAAACCCAGAAGCAGCTAAACAACTCTGATTCTGCAGTCACATAATTCCACAATGTTACACAGAAAAATATGTTCCCATTTACAGCCTATTTTCCTGTGATTGGGAGAAACTTTAAGCTCTTTCAAAGTTCTTCTCTATTTCATTTTTTTCTAACATCTTTATTGGAGTATAATTGCCTTACAATGGTCTGTTAGTTTCTGCTGGATAACAAAGTGAATCAGCTCTACATATACATACATCCCCATATGTCCTCCCTCTTGTGTCTCCCTCCCACCCTCCCTATCCCACCCCTCTAGGTGGACACAAAGCACCGAGCTGATCTCCCTGTGCTATGTGGCTGCTTCCCACTAGCTATCTATTTTACATTTGGTAGTGTTCTATTTCATTTTTAAATTATTTGTGGTGTCACACACAGGTCCTAATACATAGTATGTGGTCACTGAATGTCTGTTGAGTAAATATGTGAGTAAAAGAATAAATTAAGTAGACGTCAGTAATATTAAAAATATTCACTAGTGTTCAACAATGTTTTATTGCTTGGAGTTTTGCAGACGTATTATTTTCCTCATATTTAACTATACCTCAAAACATTCTTCTGAATCAGCAGTTAGGTTTCATTAAAAAATACAACAGAAAAACGCCCATTTCCCTTGTAATATACCAATCATGAAAGGTAATAGTTTCTCCTTTTTTCTCTAATGGAGCAATATGACACTTCATTACCTTTTTATTTCATTATGTATATGACTCTGCCATTGTGATGCCAGTCTCTCCCTCAGACTTCAGAGTACATATCTCCCAGACCAAAATGAAAGGTTACAATGACCTCCCAAATTTATTGAAGCTTACCAGTACAAGTCTTCAAATGCATCTTACAAAAACAATGTTAGAACTGCTTAGAATTAAACAATACTATGTTGAAACACATGAAGGGAATTTAAAATAATATAGCATCCACTGTGGGAGGTGAGAATGATTTGTAAACACAGGCAGAAAGGCAAAGAATCATGAATGATTCTTGTTTTGGACATCTTAGTGCTAGTCAGTATTATTATTGCAGCAATAATACTTTATTCATTAGCAAGTATAATATTTAGTAATGGCATTATCATTATTAATCATCAACAGAGCTATACTATATCCCCTAGCTACTTATGTAGTTTGAGATTTTACAGTCCCTTCTTTGTCAATAGCATAATGAATCAGTTGAGTTTGATTCCTGGCTTTATGATTTATGGTCATACTTCTGTCAAGTAGCCTAATCTACCTAATTATCAATTTCCTCATCATTAAAGTTGAGATGAAAGCGTATTTTTATCATTGGGTGCTTGTGAAGATTAAATAATATATGTAAAACAGGTTTAAATGTAATATATGTTCTCTAATTCTATCTCAATGCAAATTTCTTTTTTTAATTTTCAAGTTTCTACACTCAGTGCTGAATTCTTAAAGAGATATTTCCCCCAAAATCATAATGTAGGAATTACTGCTTTTGATTCTTCAAAGTAAAGAACTGGCACACAGTTTGTCTTGCAGGAACTTCTGTGAGTCAGCCTTTATTCCATCAGTCCTCAAACGATTTTATGCCTAATGTTACAGATTTCTTTGTCAACTCCCACAAAACTCTCTATAGTCCTTTTCAGCCAGCTAGCTATCTTTTTATTCTATTTTCTCTGATATAACTCATCTTTATCAGTTTCTCTCAGTACCTGAAAACTGATTATAATTCAATTTAGAAAATTTAGAAACCAAAGAGGAACCAAACAGGAAGAGAGCTTGAAAAAACAAAAGCTACATGGGAACAGTAGGGAATATTTCAAGTTGATATTTTACAACCTGTTTTACTGCTATTCACTTGCTGGTGATGGTAACTCAAAGGATAAATAGATCCAGTTGAAACAGACCACCTGTCCACTAAATATCAGATATCCAAAATCTTTTAAGATCAGTCAGTTTTCTTTATCTTATCTTATTTGATACCACAGTACAGAAATTCTTAACTTTCTTATGACCAGGAAACTTTCTGAAAATAGAAACTATGAAAATTCAGCCCAGGAAAATGCACACAAACAATTTCAGTGTTCATGGGTTCCAAGGACCCTCTCAAGCCCATCTATGGATTCTCTAGGGCTGTACTGTAAGATTTTGAAGCCTTGATTTTGAATATAGCAATATACCTGAAAATTGTCCTATTATTCTAAGATTTATATTTTCCCATAAGCAGGTAAGTAGTTTGCATGGAACAGATGCCTGCACAAAGCCAGATGTAGCCCCCTCCCCATGGACATCCATCAACTTACAAAACATTTATGTGTGCACCCACGTGAGTCAGTATGTTAACTCCTCCCAGAGCATCCCTCTGGTAAAATGGACTGTGAGGCAGTCTAGCACATTGCTTAGATATCCCTAAATGCAAATATCCCTTAGCAGACACTCCAGTTGTTCCGTAGTTACAGTCTTTTCTTCCAAACACATTGGGTTGAGTCCATTTTCAGGTTTTTAGGTATTCCTATTAAATTGTCATGAAGAGTTCTCTCTTTGGAGTCCCACACTAACCACAAAGTAGGTCATCCCAACAACAATCTCAACAACTACCAAGAGAAAACACCATCAAAACTAATGATGGCTCTATCTGTCATGCATTTTACACACATAATTTCTAGTTCTTCAAAGTATTACCGTCATCATTTTACAGCTGAGGAAATCAGACCTCAGAGAGACCGAATGATATGTCCAGTACCAAACATAAAACACATACTTTCCATTACATCACAGCCAAACAAATAAACAAAAATAGCTCCTTAGGAAAAGTATTGTCTCAATATGCACCACAAAAACATATATCCTGGCCAAATGCTCCTAGTGCTCACAAAAATAAGGTATGTGAAAGACAGGGAGTGTAAAATATGTTGTCTCTCTCAGTCATGGTTCACTAGCACTGACCCAGTCTTTCTCTCTGGATATCTTTCAAAATCAGCAAACGGCAGCTACTGTTTCAGACTTGCAACAGTGTCTTGGGCTGCCACCTTATTTTAAGCTATTGCCTCTACTGCTCACACACTCAAGTCCAGCAGGATTCTTTGCTTCCTCTCCCTCATCTGTCCCTCCTACCCCCTCCTCCGGTGCACCTCCACCTCTTCACTACATGACAGACTGACAGACATAGCTATGTGTACCTTGTTTAAACATCTGCTTTATTACAATTGAGTGACTGCCCTAATGGGTAGGCAGGGTTTTTTCTTATCTTTCACTAAGGAATTCAGATGGTCCGATTAGATAGCTGAACTGCTTGGAGGATCCTGTCAGATGCCTCTTACTTTCTTTTAAGACCACCATGAGTGCTTAGGCATTCCACTCAGACAATTTTCAGTAGTGGAACAACTGTCTATTCAGGTACCTGGCTATGTCAAACATGCATTTAGCTGAGGAATCCCACTTCCACACCCAAGGATTAGTTTTTTCTGAGAAATCATTGGATAAAGAACCATTTATTCTGTAAATGTTATGAGTATGTTAAGGGTCACTTACTATAATTGTATAATAGAATGCTGAGAAGAATAACTATTGGTAGAACGCAAATAAAATCCAGAAAAACCTACAGACACAAAAAAGAAAAAAAGCCAAAAACACTAAGTATATGAAACAGAAAATACAAAGAGCAAAAGTTTCATAAAATAGCCTATACATTTTTTTAATGTGTAACTATTTTAAAGGTTCCTTGTGAAAAACAATTTAAAACAGAGAATATTTTGTATTCAAATATCAGAGATAATTTTGGATTCAGTGATACAGATGACTATAAGTAAAGGCTTCCAAAAAAAGACTTCAAAAAATACACACTTTTGTACTCCAGTTAGAATCTTTCAGAAAAGAAAAATATTACTCACTGCGAATTCACGTGAAGTTGTTATATTCTGAAAAAAAAAGAAAAAGTTGTATCAGAGCATTCTAGAATATTACGTGAAGAAACTAAGGCTCAGAAGAAAGAGTAGCTGGAAGTATTGACAGGAAATGAGTAAGGATGAAGTAAAGAAGGGGACAAAAAAGAGAGTCAGTGGTGATACTACCAATTATTTTATGGGGTGTCATTTATCTTTTTCCCTCAGCTAAATGCTCTCTAGTCATCCTTGGTTTTTTCTATCCTTCTATTGTATTAAAGCTCATGAGTTTTGATAGAGTCTGTTTTCTCCACCAGTGACACTCTTCCTCTAGATCTTCCCACATGTGTTTCCCCCATATGTAGTTGTTTCCTCACACTAAGATGCATCTTAAGCAGCTAATGTCATTTTTCAAAGAGAACTTTTCTATCTATGCAATTTAAAGAGCTCCCCGGCCACTCTCTATCACATAGCTCCCTTTTATTTTCAATATTTTACATTTTCTTCACTTTTTCCTTTTTTAAGCCATTTTAGAAAACCTGTCTCATTCACCACTGTATTTTCACCACTTAGCACATAGCAGATGCTCAATAGAAGTTTACTAAATAAATCAAATAAAGATAAAAGTAACAAAAAATCAAATAAAGATTAACATACTTATTTTATTAATGGTGGGGCAATTACTCCCAAAACACAAAGCCCCCTCCTAGAGCTAAATCGGTGAATGTACCTCCTTTGATGAATGCACTCTCATGTCTTAAATTGAAGATAACAGGCTACCAAACAAGTATGATCTGACATACTTTTTCAGTTTCTAGAAGAGATTCTGGAGTATGGTTCACTTCCAATATAGAGGACCCAGATCTAGAAGACTTACAACATAGTTTATTGAAGCACAAGTTCTTGCTTCACCTGAGTGCAACTAGATCTTATAAAGCCACAGATAAGGGATGAACTTGCCCCCACCCTATACTGCCTTTCAATGGACTAATTCTACCCATTATGATACATCACCCAAAAGATACCAAGGTCTTGCCAATTTAACCTGAGCAGTTACTCATATTTCTAAGGGGGAAAAAGATTAAATGAGTGGATAGATCATTTGAAAGTATTCGTTCCAGTTCTTCCACCTGTGGGGACTGGATCAGAAATTACTTTCCCTCAATGGAAATGTGAGGACATAGAATAAGGCTCTCCTTTAATGAACACTGGCCATTCCAGAAATAGTTAATGGATATTTTATTGAAAAATGTAAACAAAATTTGGAAAAGTTAAGGAAAGGAATCAATGATGGAATGTAAGAAACTCTATTCCCTTATCTGTAAAAACAAGAGAAGGCAAAGGGATAGAGGCAAAACAAGAAACTCTCACATGTATAATCATATCCATACAAAGTACATGAAAGTGTCTCACAATTTCCTTTCATGCATATTAATAACTCTGAGCTTCTTGAGGATAGGGGCCAAGTCTTTCAACTTCTGAACTCCTGTTCTTTCATTCCTACTGTATGGAACATCATAAAGGCTCAATAAATAATCGTTGAATTGAGCTAATTATATTTGAGAGTAAGATTATAAAGGCTTGCTTGGGACCTACTGAGTTTCTTCAGAGAGCTAAAAAAAATAGATCATATATTCTGTACCACTTTGGGGGACATTTGCAAAGTGGGAAATTCAACAAAGTATATGGAAACATTTCTTAACAATTCAGGCTAATCACAAACACAACTGCTTGCTTATTTATTGCATTCTACAGGGATATGAACTTATAAGTATGACTGGAAGTGCATATGTAAGGCAGAGCTACTCTCCTAACTCAAGATGACTTGTGGAAAGAGTGTAATATATCCCTTCTGGAAACCAACAAGGAAAAACCCTGAGACACGGAGCCTTTCTTGCTCCAGGAAATGAGGTTTGTCAGAGAAAGAGCCAAGACACTGCTAGACGTCCAGCCTTTCTTCCAGTTAGAATGAGGACTGTGTCCTGCACTTGTCTTTGTGGCACTACCCCCTCAGTGGGGCTTTCGGATATGAGATATTCAAGGTGTGGCATTTTTGGTGTTTTCTGCACTTTGGAAGTTCATCTTGACCTTGGTCTCACATGCTCAAACTTTCTCCCAAAGCTGCATCTCTACATGAGAGTACACGACTGTATATGTCACGCAGTCCACTGACTGTTCGTCAGGAAATTACTTAGGAAACTGAAGTGAATATTTGTGTTTATACTGGAACAAATGAGAAGAAAAAGTGATTGTATCTTCTTGATATTTATTTTGTCAAGCTTACTGAAGTATAAAAAGTACACCAAAGTGTCTGAACTCTTTCTTTGAAACATTAATAAGCTGTGAGCTTCTCAAGGATAAAGATGAGGAAAAATGTATTACTTGTTAGTGTACAAGTCAATAAGTTTTGATAAATGTATACAGTGTAGTGTAACTGTCACCACCAGAATCCAAATATAGAGCATTCTGATTGCCTCAAAAATTTCCCTCATGGTTCTTTGCAGTCAATGCCCTAACC
The DNA here is from genome assembly GCF_964374135.1 of Grampus griseus. Lineage (NCBI taxonomy): Eukaryota > Metazoa > Chordata > Mammalia > Artiodactyla > Delphinidae > Grampus > Grampus griseus. Next base: position 70,662,760 of record NC_139000.1, on the reverse strand, counting down.
TCATCCTTAACATCTGGCAACCAATTATCTGGTTAAAATCCCTATAATTTTACCATTTTCAGAATGTGACGTAAATCAGTACACAGAGTATGTAGCCTTTTATGTCTGGTTTCTTTTACGTATCACTGCTGTTAAGATTCACCCACATTGCTGCAGAGAATATCATTATATAACTAAACATCATTTCATAATGATAAAAGGGTCAACTAATCAAGACATAATACTAAATATTTATATACCTGATACCTAAATATATAGGTATATGAACCAAATCTAATAGAAGAGCAAGGAGAAACAAACAAGTCTACAAATAGAATTAGAGATGTCTATGCCCCTTCCTTCAAAATCATTAGAAGCAGACAGAAAATCAGTGATAATATAGTGGACTTAAATGATGCTATCAACCAACATGAACACTCTGCCTAACAATAGCAGAATTCACATTATTTGCAAGTGCACATGGGGATTTATCAATTAGACAATATTCTGCGCCATAAAATAAGTCTTAAAATTTAAAAGTATTCATGTCATACAACATATGATCTCTGCCTGCAATGGAATTTAATTAGAAATCAATAATAGAAAGATACCTGGAAGATCTCCAAATATTTTGCAAAAAATTAATACACTTCTAAATAACTCATTGGTCAAAGAACACTTAAACAGAGAAATTTTTTAATATTTTAACCCAAATGAAAATGAAAACATATCATAATTTGTAGGATGTCATCAACACAGTACTTAGGAGGAAAATTTATAGCACTAAATGCCAATATTAGAAAACAAGAAATAAATGACTTCAGATACTACCTTAAGAATCTACAAAAGGAAGACAAGATTAAACTCAATAAGCAGGAGAAAAGAAATAATAAAGATCAAAAAGGGAATCAATTAAATAGAAAAGTAAAAACAACACAGAAAATTACTGAAATTAAATGCTGATTCTTTGAGAAGATCAATATCACTCTAGATTCTACAGATATTAAAAGGATAATAAGAGAACACCTGAGCAGGAACAGATGGCATAACTGGTTAATTCTACCAAATATTTAAGACAAAGATAATCCTATACAAACACTTCCAGAAAACTAAAGAATAATTTTTTTTGTACTCATCCCTTGAAATCAGCACTGTCCTAATATCCAAACCAGACAAAAACATCACAATAAAAAAAGAAACTATAGACTAATAGCCCTCACGAATATACATGCAAAAATTTTAAGTAAAAGTTTGGCAAATCAAAACCAAACATATATATAAAGGATAATATATTAAGTGAGATTTATCCTAGAAATGCAGTAGTGGTTTAACATTCCAAAATCAACCAAAATCATATATTAACAAACTAAAAAAGAAAAAAACATGATTATCTCAACGGAAGCAGAAAAAAATATTTGGCAAATGTCAACATCCATTTCTAATAAAAACTATTCAAGAAATTAGGATTAGAAGAAACCTCCTCAAAGTGATAAAGGACATCTACAGGTAACAACATAATGGTGAAACACTGAATATTTTCTTCCTAAGATTGGGAACAAGACACTACCATTCAGCAATGTACTGGGAATTTTAGCCAGTGTAATCAAGCAAAAAAAGAGTAGGGGGGAAGAAAGAAAGGGCCTCCAGATCTGAAAGGAAGAAGCAAAACTGTCTATTCACAGAGAACAAGATCATCTGTGGAGAAAACCCAACGGAATCTACAAAAAGGCTACTAGAATTAACAAGGAAGTGTAACAAGGTAATAGGATACAGAATCAATACACAAAATCAATTGTATCTCTACAAACTTGCAATAAATAATCAGAAATTGAAATTTAATAAAATAATTTTAAAAGGATCAAAAATATTAACTACTTGGGGGAAATCTGACAAAAATATGAAAGATGTGTACACTTGAAAACTATGAAACATTTGCTGTGAGAAATTAAAGAGTGTCTGAAAAATAAAGGTTCATAAGCCAGGTTTGTCACTCAAAACACTCAATGTTATTAAAATGTCAATTCTCCCCAAGGTGATCTATATATTCAACACAATCCCAGTATGCCTTCTTGTAGAAATCACCAAATTGACTCAAAAGTTCATATGAAAATGCAAAAGAACTAGAGGAGCCAAGATAGCTTTGAGTAAAAAGAAAAAAATTGTGGTAATATCTACTTGATTTCAAGATAAATTATTCTTCATCAAAATTAAAAAGGCCCACACTTCAAAAGACTTCCACTGGCTTGGAGAAAATATGCAAAGCATCCATTTGATAAAGGACTTGTATCCAGAATAAATAAAGAATAACAAAAATCAGTAAGAAGTCAAATAACCCAATAAAAAATGGGCAAATGATTTGAACAGATGGTTCATTAAGTAAGATGTGTAGATGGTAATAAACACATGAAAAGATGCTCAACATGCCATGAGGGGAATCCCAACTAAAACCACAATTAGATATCACTACATGCCTAATAGAATGGGTAAAATGAAAAAGACACAACATACCAAGTTTAGCAATGATGTTGAAAAACTAGAATTTTCATACACTTCTGGTAAGAAAGTAAAATGGCACAACTACTTTGGAAACCACTTTGATAGTTTCTTAAAAAGTTCAAGATACACATACCATATGATCCAGCCATTCCACTCCTAGGTACTTGATCAAGAGAAAACATATGTCCATACAAAACCTTGTACATGAACAGCTATAGGAATTCCATTAGTAACAGCCCAAAACTGGAAACAAACCAAATGTCAGTTAACAACAGATAAGTAGATAAACTGTAGTATATTTATATAATGGAATATTACTCAGCAGTAAAAAGGAATACACTATTGATACATACTACAGCATGAATTAATCTCAAAATAATTATGTTTTATGAAAGAATCTAGAAGCTATCCCTCCAACCCCAAAATAAGTACATGCTGTATAATCCATTCACATAAACTCTAGAAAATGGAAACTAATCTGTGATGACAGAAAGCAGGTCAGTTTTTTCCTGGAGAGGAAAGAAGAGAGGGGATTGAAGGAAGATATTACAGAGATATAGGAGAAAACTGGGGTCGGGGGTATGTATATGTTCTATGTTCTCTATCTTGATTGTGACTATGGTCTCACAGATATGTTTATATGCCAGAACTTATCAAACTGTACAGTTTAAATTCTTGCAGTCATAAATAAATTTATTTTTTTAAAAAATTCTTGCAGTCTTTTGTATGACAACTTTGCCCAAATTTTATACATACACACACACACCAACAAATGGAGTCTACATTTATGGAGTTTACATTTATGTTCTCTAAAACAATACATAGTTGTAACTATTTAAAATACTATTTTAGGGACTTCCCTGGTGGTACAGTAGTTAAGAATCCGCCTGCCAATGCAGGCGACCCGGGTTCGAGCCCTGGTCCGGGAAGATCCCACATGCCACAGAGCAACTAAGCCCATGTGCCACAACTACTGAGCCTGCACTCTAGAGCCCATGCTCCGAAATGAGAAGCCACCGCAATGAGAAGCACGCACACTGCAAGAAGAGTAGCCCCTGCTCACCGCAAGAAAGCACACGCACAACAACGAAGACCCAACTCAACCAAAAAATAAAATAAATTTATAAAAAAGTAAATAAATAAATACAATTTTAAGGTCTTACAAGAAGTCATTACAGGGCAAACTATCTCAAAATAGAAAATGTCATGTACAAAACTAAATGTTTATAGAAAGTAGAACAGGATATAGAAATATGAAAATATTCTAAACTACCGATGCCTTATAAAAATAAACTCTTTGCCTTTAAAGTCAAGCACCCGTAAGGCACTTATGGCAAGAAAAGAAAAAACAATTTTATCCAGAATATTCCACAAATGAAATCAATGTCATACCTTTTAGACTAGGATGTGGAAGACAAAAACATTGTGACTTCAGCAAATACTTGTTTTCCTCCTCTAGACTATGGGGAAAATTAAAACTAACTCATGGAATTGAAACTGTTACATTAAAGTGTTTATGTAATATGCCTGTTATAGTCTGGTAAAATAACCAATGTTCAGTAAACATTAGTTCCTTCCTCCATCTCATTAAGAAAATATAAAGTCACACTTGCATAACCACAAAGAAAATGTTTGTGGTAGCAAGAGAAAATTGTGTAATATACATTTTGTTGATCGAACTGCAACCTCTGAATTAAAGGAGCAAATTTTGCACAATGTTCTAAATAAGACTGTGTTTCTCAAAGTTAAAATAAACTTCAAGCAAAATCCCTTTTGAAGTCCGTATAATCTCAGGTCACAGTAAGAGAGAATATTTGTAGTGGAAAGCTGAAAAGGACTATGGGTAAAGCCCTAGTTCTCCAGGGCTTTTTAGGATCTACATCTAAGGATATCACATCAGATACCAGAGAGAGAAAAGAAAATTTTTCAAGTGAAAAAGAAGAAAGTTACATTTGCATAATATTTTAAACAATCTAGCATGATCTGACCTTGGTGTAAGGTTGTATTATTTGAAGAAAAAGAAAAGTAAGCTCACGACAAATTTTGTTAATAACAGAACATAGCTCAGACCTAGATACTCAATGAGGGAAAATTTATTTAGTAGGAAAATGAGCCCAAACTGCTTGGAATTTCCTAAGTAATAAATACCTGAGATATTACTGAACCTGTAAAATTCTAAATTCAAGTTTTAAATTCAAGTATCTTAGAAAAGAAAAATAAATGTGTATGATGGGAACAGTACATGTTAAGTTCATTCTACTGAATATTCTTAAAGGCTTTTATTCAAGATAGTTCAGTGTGTGTGTGTGTGTGTGTGTGTGCGCGCGCGCACACGCACACACGCGCGCACACACACACACACACACAGGCCTTAATTCAGCCTCATAATATAACAGGCACTACTTACTTCATCTGTGCCTCCAAATCTTTACTGCAAATATAGGTTGTAACTATCTACTTCCAATATCTCTTCCTTAACATATAAAGAAATCAATTACTTGTGGCCTTATTGTTTAAAAAGATACAAATTTTGGTTTACAAAACCAAACTCACTAACATAGTTTAAAAAGAGTAATTATCAATTCATTTTCACTGGTCTTTGTAAAAGATGAAACCCCTAGCCTGGAGTGACTAGGATGGTGTTCCTCAAATTGAGTAATATAAACTCATTCTACAAACATGAGTTTGCCTAAGCATAAGTAGAGCTCTTGTCCAGTCTATGCCCTGAGATTTCAGAAAGGACGCCTATGTGAAAATGTCTTGTAATGAGAGAATTTAATCTATTTATTTTTTATTGTAATTACTATTATTTTGCATTTGTTTGTACTATCATTTTTTGTTTTTAATTTACCAAACTTTTTCTTTGCTTGATTTTTGTCTCCTTTCCACCTTCAATTGCTGTGATTACATTTTCTGTAGTCATTTTACTCTTGACTTATTTAAAAATGGTTTTAGTCCTTTCCTCACAATATTTAGGTTTAAATTTTAATCTGCACATTTCCTTTAACAATATCTAACTGTAATCATTATTTTCTGCCTTTCTCCTGAATAAGAAACTTAAAACTTTACCACTAGACACGTTATTACATTTTTTTTCTAGTATATATACTTGGTTTCAATGTCTTTTTAAGCTTCACAAAATTACCCATCACTATTGTTATTTTTATCAATGTATCTTTCTATCGACTCACATGCTTCTTGTATCTTGTTGCTTTTTCTCTATTTTTCCTGAATCAGATGTTTTATCAGTTATTTCAGTGACAGCCTGTTAGTGGTCAAATCTCTTAGACTTTATCTGAAAATGTCTCTATTGCTGCACTATTCCTATATAAGTTCAGCTGTGCACAGAATTTTAAACATTTGGAGATATTACTCCATTTTCTTTCGGCTTCTTTTGCTGCTTATGAGTGTTCCAAACTGAGTATAATTGTTCTTTTGTAGGTAACCTGTCTCTGCTCAGTTTAAGATGCTTACTGTTCTTGGTGATGGATGTTATATATACATATAATTTATACATATTATATATCTAATATACATATTAAAAATCCTGCTTGAGACTCAGTGTACTTCCTCAATCTGATGACTTTCTTTAACAGTGGAAAATTCTCAGCCAGTTTTTCAAATATTTCCTTCCTGCCATTAATTCTTCTCAATCTTTTCTTGTATCCTTTGTATCTCAATCTATCCTTTTTCTCTCTTTCTGTGCATTCTGGTAAGCTCCTCAAACTTATTTTCAGTTCTCTTAATTCTTGTCCTAGTTTTGTCTGATCTGCTATATAATTATTTTTGAGGGTGTATTTTAACTTAAATTTCAAAAACTATTTCTAGAAGTTCTATGTGGTTCTTTATCAAATCTGCCAGTTCTTTATATAGATATAAATATACAGATATAGATATATAGATCCTATTACCTCACTGTAGTTTCCATCCTGTCTTTCTCTCTTGGATTTTATTTCCAAATCTCTTCGAATTCTTACATTTCCGTAAGTTCTTTGAGGTGGTAATCTTCCTATTTGTGTTTCTACTGAATCTACTTTACAGTAAATTGTTTCCTTGTGTGGCTTGTATTTTGTTGTTGTTATGAACTCATCTTAATCCATATTACCTTTTCTACGAGTCTTGCGACTCTGAGTTGTAGAAACGTTTCCATTTTGTATTTAATTCAGCTATTAATCTCGGGAGTTTCACTGGTCAAGGAAAGAATGCTAATTTCTCAGCTTGAAACTGCCATACAACGTAAGTAGTGTGAATGTGGGCTTTATTTGTGGATAATGCTTGGGGTTTCGATTATTTACAGAAGAATTATTTTCTCCTCATCCTCAACTCCAAACCCTTATTTCTCTGTTCCACTGAGGAGTTTTTCTAGGGGCCTTTTAAAAGCGCAAAGCCCTTTATGGTTCCGGCTTTACACTAGGGTTTCAGTTGCAACTCCCCAACTCTTGTTAGCCAGGACCACATTCTTTAGTGTTAAATCCCTAGTCCTTGGACTTTACCCTTTAGGTAGACCACAGGGGCCATCTTGGTCTGTCACAGTACCAAGTAACACACTGGGCTTTCTGGCTCTGAGTTTGTTTTTTATTTCTAGCTCCCGTGAATTGCCCATTATTTCTTTTAAGCTTGACTAGAGTAATGTAATGTAGAGGCAGAGCTAAGATGTATTAGCTTAGTTTGTCATGAGACTGAGAAGTGTTCTGAAACATCTTTTATAATCTTACTTCTTAATATCTTCTGTTTTCTTGTTTCCATCCTACAACTCTTGATCTTATCTAACTTTATAAGGTCATCCTTATTTCTCCCACAAATTTTATTACTAATAACTAAGTACCTGATAAAGATACTACAGCCAAGCCACAGAGCACACTCTGCAGGCTCCACGTGCGTCCTATTTGCCTTCCTGGGAGACTCAACACTCCATCCACCCGGCCCAGGCCCCGGCCCCAGCAGCAGTCCTGGCCACAGCCCTCGGGCGTCCCCCAGGGTATTCAAAAGAAAACATTTCCTGACAAGGGCTTAGGTGAGGGGGCCAGCTCTCCCATCACAGGCTGCCGGCCTTGGGCTGAGTCAGAAAGAGAGCAATGTCCTGAGGCTGCTCCTCAGGGGCCGACAGCCACAGTCTCCTGGAAAGAATTCTAGACCCCTCACAGCCACCGGGAAAAACAGCTGGCCCCAAGGATAATAGTTTGGGTTGCTGTTGCCTTGGACCTGGCAGACATCGGCTTGGGCCCCAGGGGTTCCTCACCATAAGTCCGCGGCGCTGCCCCTTCGGCCTCCGTGAAGGCTATGGATTTCCGGCCGCAAACGCGCAGTTCACTCGCCGACTCCGGTTTGAGGAGTCACTCAAAGCCTTTGGGGCAGAGCCCGTTCCCACACTTGGTAGGGCTCCTGAGGCGAGGCGGCTGGTGCGAGGCGTTGCGGGTTGCTAGACAGGTGGCAAAAGCCAAACTCCTTACGGACAAGCCTGGAAAACGGGGCCGCTGCCACGCGCTGCACGCAGCTGTTTCTCATCCCCGTACTCCGCAGCCGCCCTGTGGAACGCCCGAGATCCCGCGAGATCGGGCTTCCAATGGGAGACGTGGTCACTTCCGCTTTTCTGAGAGACGCTCTATGAATATGTATAAAGCACATATATTATTTTTGAATGAATACGTGTATTCAGAAATAATTAATATACTTTCCAGACACTATTCGTCTTGTAAAAATATTTACAAACGCTTTATGGATGAAGAAAACCGCACAGAGGAATGAAACGCCTGAACAAAGACTACCTTGAACTCTTTGGAAGAAGAGACCTTTTCAATACATATTGAAGTATTTCCAACTGGCCTTAAAACTACTCTCGCAAGAGACATCTATAGGTTCTTTCTCAGTAATGTCCCAAATACAGTGACAAAATTAGAATATTCTAGCTTTGAGTTCAAATCCAAGTCCCAAAGGGTTCACTAAAACCTGTCCCCAAAATGACCCAGGGAAGGCTTCATCAGGATTATATTCAGGAAAACTTTCTTGCCACGCAAAAAAAGGATATAACAAGTTGTAAAAATCTGGCCTTTGCTGTTTACTACCCCCCAACCAGGTCTGAATTCTGTGCTTTCATATATAAGGGGGAAAAAAATCTTCAAAAGGGACTTTCTAGAAGTGTAACTGTACCCTTTTTTCTAGTGTTTTTCTAGTGTTTTATTTTTGTTTATATTTATAGCAAAACATATCTCCAAGCTTGGGTCTTTCCGGAAATCTTAATGCTATTAGCCCTTTTTGGTTTATGAGAAAAATAAACACAACTCTCATATTTGCAGGGCAAAGCCATGGTAGCTAGCCTGAGATTTGGTGGATACTTACACTGTACCTCTTTGTTTCCATAGAACTGAGAGATCTGAAAAAGCTGTTCTTAACAGCTGGGAGGGATTGGAAATGGGACAAGTCTATCTAATCACAATTTTGGAGCTCACTTCACAACAAGGAAGGTCGCATATCTATGTCCCTAGCAGCTACTAATGTAGGTCTGTTGAGATTTTTTGCAGATAACAACAGGTAAGAACCCAGATAAGGCTTCAGGTGCAGTGGTAACAGAGCTGCCCTTCTGGGCATAATGGGCTGCCTGGGACTTTTTCCCACTGGTAACAGCAGTATCTGAATCACATTTTGTCTTTTCAAATAAATATAGATTTCATTATGTAATCTGCCCTTTTTCTTAATTTCTTTTTTTTTCTTTTGTTACACAGTAGTGACAGTTTGAGGTTAAAAACCAATACAGCACTTATCATTACATCTTAATTTCAGTAAAAAGAAATGAGAAGGAGGTCTTTATGTAAAATACACCTATTTATTTATCTTTCAATGCCACTAGCATGTTTCTTAAAAAGATCTGATTGAAAAAATTAGTTGTTTCTCAATCTGCCTTTGTTCTAATGCTAGTAAATCCCAACTATACAACATAATAGTGTGTGCATGTAATAAATAACCAAAGCAAAGAAATATAAATTCAGCCTATTGCTTGGATCATGTGTACTCAGTACATTTGATGTCTGCATTCATTATTTTATTAATCCAGTCATGTACGCTTTCAGTAAATATATACTAAATGTGGAACATGCACCTGAACTTACTGGGTGTTAGATAAAAACATTTCTAACATCAAGGACCTTATAATTTCAGGAGAGACATAGATAAGTATACTAACAATTACCAAAAATAAAAACTAAAAATATGATTTCTAAGATAGAAACATGCTTAGGATTCTCTTGAGGACAAATAAAAACATCCTTCGGATTCATCTTGGGGACAGAAGGGCATGTTGATAAGCTTGGCAGAAGAGGTAGCAATTGAGAAAGATCTCAAAATTTGCAGTCTTGTGTGGAGCATAGCTTTCAACTCAGCCAGTGTCACTCCTCTTGAAGAGATTTAGATTTGTGTGGGGTTTCCAGTTGTCACAACGTTTGGGCCCAGTCCTACATATGTTTTGTGGAAAAGGGCCAGGTATGTAAAATGTCAATTTTAATATTTTTTAATATTTGGACAGTCTTATAGATAAAAACCCAACTATTAATCATCTGAACTTTAAACTCAACTCTGTTTTATATATAAAAACAAAAATAATTTTTGCATAATTTATTCACTGAATTTTCCAGAATTAACATGACTGTGTAAATAGAGGAAAGATTGGAAAATGTATTTTGGAAATTCTTCCAAGGATAGTCCATCATTCCATCAAAAACAGCACTACTTGTGACATTGGTGAACCCAATATGACACTCTTATCTGTCTGCATTAGCAACTGTTTCACTATAATTGAATCTCTGTGTATATATGTATGTATGTATAGTATCTTCGAAATGTGATGTTAAAAAAACACTAGACAAAATTCAATTCAAAATTGAAAATCCAAATTTATTTACTAATATTTGATGCATGCATCTATGTCATTATATCTTCAAATAGATCATCCCTAGCATATATATATTGAAATATATGTTATTTAAAACTCCTTTTATTTGTCCTATATATTACTGTTAGAATTTTATATTGACTTTAACTTATGTTGAGTTATAACTACAAAAAGTAAAATGCACAGATCTTGAATGTATATTTCGATGAGTTTAACAACTATAAAATCCATACATTTAATACTCCATCAAATAATAGAACATTTCCATCACTCTACTCACCTCATGTCTCTTTATTCTCAATCCCCGCCCTTTTCCACTCCCAAAAGCAACCAGTGTTCTGACATCTAATCCCATTGATTAGTTTTGCCTGCTCTTGAATATCATACAAATGGAATCACAAATAATGTACTCTTTTGTTCCCAAATTTACTCAACATGGTGTTTTTGAGATTCAGTCACGTTGTTCCGTGTATCCATAGTTTGCTCCTTTTTACTGCTGAGCAGTATTCCATTTTATAAATTTTCAAGTTTTGTATGTAGGCAGGTTATATTATCTATACACTTTATGTCATGATAGTAAAGGGGACCTTTCAAATATTTGTTATAAAGGAGGTTGGGGGTGGCGATTGGGTGTGAGAGACTGAGAACTAATGGTATAGTGGTTAACAGCACAGAATTTATAAAAGAATCATCTAAGGTTGGAATGCATTTCCTGATTCACTTGCCCTTTGACAGCAATTCATCTAAACTATGTAAGCCTTGGTTAATTCATCATGCAAGCTAGGGATCCTCATAATCCCTACCTCACTAGGCTGATGCAAGGATTAAATAAAATACCTTAAGTAATGTATGTATGCCTGACACACATTTAGCACTCAATTCTTTGAGCATATGTTATGGTAGAAAGTGGTCCATTAAGTATTTGGATGACTTTTAAGACTTACCCCTTTCTGAGTATATCCATCTGCAATCAAATATGCCCACTGACTAGATTTCCAAACTGGCCACTAGTAGGATTTGGTTACTTTCTTAGAAGGAAGTTTACAAAAACTTCTACCTACCTCATACCAGCATCACTGGGTGCCTGCAGCTCAGATTACATTTTTGAAAGGAGATGCCTCTCCTATTATGAGTCAAACTGGAAGGCAAGGTGGAACTTGGAAAACAGGAGATAAGCTTAGGCTAGAAGTGACAAAGGAATCCCTGAGGTCACAGGTGGCGTAGCCCCAACTCCTATAGGGATTTGAAAATGAGATCAAACTAGCCATAAATAATTCCTTTGCCTTGAGGAACCTCTGAAAAATATATATCAGTCAGGGGTCAAAGTCAGGACCGACTTTCTGGTGGCAGCGTAGGAGCAAGAATAGTTTTGTGTCTCTTTAGATGAGTGGCTTTTGCATAAATATAAGACTCGCAGAACATGTACAAAAACAATGTTGAGAGCTACTTGCCACTACCTCAGAACAAAGGGGAATGATGGGGAATACCCTTCACTGAAAGGGAAATTAAAGGTGCTAGTTTTTTATTCACTTCAAGCAGTATATTATACAATCTGGTACTGGGGAAGGGGTTGAGCTTTATTCCAAGAATTTTGAGCTTTCAGAAATCTGGGTCCTTTCTCATCTGGCCCAAGGACAATCAGAAATTCCATCAGGGGTCCAAGAAGGTACAGCAGGAGAAGTAGCACAAGTGTATGACTTGTTGCTTCAGAATATCCTAGAAAGAGACTGACAGGCACTTTTTCCATACTGAGCCACCTGAATCTAGCCTAATTCTTTTGGGGTGTGGTAAGATATGCAGGGTTCGAGCAGCCTAATTACACATAAATGGTAACCATTATTTAGAGGTTGAGCTGACTGTGCTGACCAGGTCAGAGTTGAGGCCACCAGGGAAAAATAATCCATACACTCGTTTAAAACATGTGGCTAATAGCTAATTGTTCACATAGAACTGACACTTAAATTCATAGAATTGTGATAAGTTCAAATTGTGATAAAACCAAATTGTAATATGGTTATATTGCAGAGTTTTACACAAAAGCCTAAAGGTATTCTCTACTTTAGAGCAGGGTTTGTCAAAATTTAGCAAGCACTGGAATCACCCAGATGGCTTGTTAAAACATGGATTGTTGGGCTTCCCTGGTGGCGCAGTGGTTGGGAGTCCACCTGCCGATGCAGGGGACACGGGTTCGTGCCCCGGTCCGGAAGGGTCCCACATGCCGCGGAGCGGCTGGGCCCGTGAGCCGTGGCCGCTGGGCCTGTGTGTCCGGAGCCTGTGCTCCACAATGGGAGAGGCCACAACAGTGAGAGGCCTGCATACCGCAAAAAAAAAAAAAAAAAAAAAAAAAACACATGGATTGTTGAGCCCCAATCTCAGAGGTTATGATGAGTAATACTTGGGCAAGGCCTGAGAATTTGCATTTCTAACAACAAGCATAACAAGGTCATGCTGATGCTCCTGGTCTAGGGAACCACACTTTCAGAATCACTGCTTAGAGGAATGCCTGTGGCCAAAGAAAGTCTTGTTAAAATGTAACTTTTGCTTGGAGGAAGGAACAATCCTGGGGACTCCTTACCAAATCAGGACCTCATGGGGAAAGTGGACTTTCAGATCCTGGATAAGCTCTAAGCAGAAATAAAATTTATTCTGTGCTCGAGTTCTTGTGATACTAAGCACCTTGCCTCCTGACTTCATCCAGTCCAAGCCTCCTGCTTCAACTAAGTACTACAAGTCACCTCCTGAGAGTTACCAAATTCTGTGCCTGTCTCTCTGGGCTAGGTTATAAATCTGGCCCTGGGGCTGTAGAACTTGGTTTCCAATGCTCTCCACCACCCCTGGGAACCATTATTTAAGCCAAGGACAGTCACTCTAAAGAGAGCACTTCTCCATGAGTAAATCTTAGGCTGAGTTAGCTAAACACAGAAAATCAGAACAATTCACAGTGTCTAATCTTTACAGTGGGTGAGAAAAAGTAGTGAATATGTTCTGTGAAACAATTTTTTTCTTGAATTAATTAATTTAGAAAATAATATAAGGTAATAAAGACAGACTTTTTTCCAGGATGATGGGAAAATATCTCCTATGCTGAAAAATGTCTCTATTTTATATAAAAGTATAGATCAAAATAGTAAGTCTCCATGCATTCATAATTTCTTTTTGAAGGGCACAAATGATCAAAGTCAAAGATGTTATTACAGTAATTTTTTCTTTTTATGCTAAGCCTTCAGCATCTACAACTGGAATTGCTTGAATAAATGGACCCATCACCTATGCATGTGAGAATCTGCATTCAAGAACAAATTATATTGGCTTTGGGACAAAATTAAACAATCAGTAATTCTTCAAACTTGCCTCAGTTTCCTCTGCCCCTATCTTGGAAGGCAGTTAAAGATAATGTTTATCTTTCTTTTCTTATTACCTGGAACCTATGCTCCACCTTTCAGGATAGAAGCTACATTTGCCAAGATCAAGATTCACTTGAACTTTAGGCCTTTTGTAATGTTGGCAAAAAAGTAACTTCCTATTTCCTATCAATAAAAGCCAACAAGGCTACTGAGACAGATACATATGGGTTGAATTTCCTTTCAAAAATAAATATTGGTTTAAATCTTAGATGAGAAAAGGTTGGGCTAATGCATCCAATTAGATTTCTGTGACATATGATGAAGCCACCACCATTTCCCTGTTCCCCTTTTACTTCCCCTACTAACAGTCACCTCCTGAACAAAGAGAGATATGCTTGATTCTTTCACAAAGAATCTGGAATATATCACTGGCTTTTTAATGGAGAATGAACTCTTTTATGGCCAAAAGAGGCCACTGAGTATACAATAGACAGATTTAAATTTGATCCTTCTTACCAAGTCAGGACAGGGTCAACCAGAGAAGGAGTTGTTGATCTTGACGTTAAAAAAAAAGTTATAAATCCCTAGCTTGTAACTCAAGGGACTGTATAAGCTCATCTTTGAGCTAATGATAGAAGGAATTTAAAAAAAAAAAAACAAAAAAACTATTTTCCATTTTGGGGAAAATATCCAGAAAAAAAGAAAGATCCCCTAAGTCACTAGAGTAACTTGTTCTTCATTCTTTAGTGTTGGGTTTAGGATTTTTAAATTGAAGTTATATTTTCTGTTATACTCCCTTTTCTCAAATGTTGTCCTACAGATGTTTAGAAAAAGCTACAAAGCCTGAAACAATAATCTGGAAGATTTTTCTTTTTGAAAAATTCATACCACCATTTCTACCCTTTAACTTTCTACTATCCATTCACTACCCCAGCACATTTTACGTAAAGACAACATACAAAAAACCTTTTGATCTTTCTTTCCTCATGCCCCAGCCAGTTTACCTTACCCTGCTGAGGTGCAGAGTAACGAACGCAAGATTCAGAATTCAGAGGACCATATTCAGGTCCTGGCTCTGCCACTGACTACCTAGGTGACCTGGCCCAAGTTGCTCTGTTGAAAGGAACAAGTAAAATGTTGTCTGCATACTGTTCTCATGAATACAAAGTGCTATATATACATATTATTACTGCTACCGAATTGAATAAGAGACTGTACCTCTGATGGAAGCCATGGCATACAAATTGCATCTGCAGCCTTTGGAGCCATGGTCAAGAAACAATCACAGAAAGTTACAAGTGGAACATTTATTTTTACTGGTGAGGAAACTGAGACCTGGAGATGTTAAATCACTTACCAAGGTCATCAGGCTAGAATTAAAACCTTTATGTCTCCCCCCTACACCACTTTACTGGACACTCGCCTGGCTAACTGGTTTCGTGGAAGAAGGATAAAAAGGAGAGGAGGAAGAAATGACTTTGCAGGATAAGAAAGAAGATATGTGTGGAAGGAGTAATAGAACATAACCAACAACCCAGGGTTGTCAGTGCTATAAAGGCTGAAGAACACCTAGGTACCCATGTCCTAATGAAGAGAAAGGAGATATGGTGGGAGCTAAGAAAGATGATTACCTCTGGAATGTCAAGGTAGGATAAAGAAGAGGAGATGGAAAATCTGTAATCTATGAGATGTGTGTCTGAAAGAAATCACCTTGGTAAAGAGGCAGAAATAATAACTGAGTCTGTCGAATAATATCAAGAGCAAATTTGATATTTTGAATACACATATCACATATTTACCTTAAGAATCAAGCAGTCATAAAGCAATTATACTCCAATAAAGGTGTTAAAAAAGTAATAAAAATTTTAAAATTAGAAAAAAAGAATCAAGCAGTCAAAGTTGCTAATATTCTCTCTTCTGTACAGACTAAAAGAGTCCACTAATCTTCCGAATCAAAAAAAAGTAAAATTGTTACCTTATATTTGAGGAAATAACTTTCTTAAAGCAAACTTAGGTGAATGAAATAGCACTAATTCTCAGTTGTATTTAGACCCTTTGGGACTTGACAAACCCTTGTTTGCATACTTGCTCCAACCCTTACTTTAGAACCTTAGACAAGGTACTTAATCTTTCTGAGCCTCCATTTTCACATCTACAATATGGGAATGATAATAAGCCTTTGCAGAGTTTGTACAAGTGTTTTGATAAGATTACACTGCCAAGCAAAGTGTCTGGTATATAATGAGAATGCTGGGTGTGCTTCAGAAATTCTAGGTCCCTTTTTAAGTTCAAGAAAGAAATGATCCTAGAGAGAGAAAACGAATCCAAGCTCAGATTCTTAGGCTATTAAGCAAAAACTATTCCAAGCTGTGTTTCAGTTTATTATAAGGGAATCAAGAAGGATACCAAATTTTTAATATAATGTGTTGTTTACAATATAACAGTCATTGTATTAAGCACTTTGAATATCATCTCCTTTAATCTTCACCACAAATTTGTGAAGTTGACATTATTATCCCTATTTTAGATGAGGAAACAGACTCAGTCTAAGTAATAGTACGTTATCAGGAGTAAAGTAGGGATTCCAGCCCAGGTCTGAAGAGAGAAAAACCACATCAGTATTTTCTTGTCTTTACCTCATGCTATATGTCCAACTGTATATAGCATCACACGAGTGGTATAAAAAATGTTTTCTTTTGAAGAAAAGTCTTAATTATATACTTTTACACAAACAGTCTTCCTTCAAAAACCAGTTTCAACTTTTTTCTGAATTTAAGCTGCCTGCGTCTGCCTGTGGCAAAGGGAACCCTACAACTGAATCTCAGCTTCTTCCACTTTCAGCTAGATTTTCCTCCCTGGATTGATGTGAGATCATTATAAGGCAATCGGTGCCAAAGACTTTTGTCAGTGTTCCACTGCCTTGGCTTAAATAAACACTTCATGTAAACGAGGGGCACCGGGGAGGAAGGGGCACTCACTCACTCACACAGATGCACTGTTGCACAGACACACAACCTCACAAAGACACACTTTGTCATGGTTCGCTTGGAAAAATCCAAATGAAAAAGGAGGAGGTGGATGAATAATAAAGCAAAGGAGAAAAGGGAACTAATTTAGGGATAATGAGTGCAAGACTGCCTCAATAAAGAAGAACAACCCTGTGTCATTAGGTGGCAAGCTTAGCCTTCGGGCAAGATTACACTTCGAAGCCCTGCTCCAATTACCTGTTTTTAAGCATAAGTGACGGGGAAATATAAAGGAGGGGGGAAAATACTTTTTTTTCCTAAACTGTAGTAACATTCAGAGAGAATTAACTGTTGCTTTCACAAAGAGACTCTTCTCACGATTACAACTATGAAAGGTGAGAATCCACCATCCCCATGTGAAACACACATTTGGTCAGCAGATAGAACCCCGTTTCTTCCAATAGTCCAAAAACAAACTGAGGAGCAATGAAAGAGTGTCCCCACATTTGCATCTTGCCCCAACATCTGGGAATTTCAGAAGCCTTTGAATAAAGCAGCAAGCCTCCATCTGAGGTGACCTGCTCGCAGCATGGGTCAGTTCATGAGAATGAGGCTCTTTTGCCACTAGGACTAATGACAGGGCTGGAAAGCCTGCTGATGAGAAAGCCCTGAGCCTGGGACAATGCATACAAAAGCCTGGTTAAGGAGCGCTTCCAAAGTCATTCCTTCCTCACCCCACCAGCAACCACTATGTATAAAGTTAGGGGTGGGGTAGAAGGATAAAGATGATCAAGGAAAGGGAACCATAATAAGAGGTTTATCTCTGAATGACTCAAATTTTTCCCCTTCCCAGATATCAACTCTATTACAACTGATTGCCCTATCTAATCCCAACCTAATTTGGGGGGTAATTGTTGGCTTTTACAAAGGTAAGCAGGAGATATTCTTTTCACAGTTGCCTGCTTTTCTCAAGTGTCCTGCTTCCTAAAATCCCCTTTAATAAGGATTACTTGCATGTAAGTCAGCTTCCTATTTTGATGCCGTAACAACAGCGTTCCTTGTAATCTGGCTAAGTACAGGCTATTTTTAAAACCATGTAGCTAACAGGTGTGTACTTCCTGCCTACAGGTGAAGTTGGCAGCTGACCCCCAGATTCCAAAATATGTGTAAGTATTACCTCCAGGGAGGGTTAGGACTCATTTCCTTTCCTCACACTG
Organism: Grampus griseus; assembly: GCF_964374135.1. Taxonomy (NCBI): domain Eukaryota; kingdom Metazoa; phylum Chordata; class Mammalia; order Artiodactyla; family Delphinidae; genus Grampus; species Grampus griseus. The sequence continues at coordinate 70,644,876 of NC_139000.1, read as the reverse complement.
TTTCCCACAGGGAAAGCAAAATTTGAGAAGGAAAATCTTTCAGATGACCTAGATATGCTCATCCTTGCCTTGTGTAGAAGAGGCAAAATGGAATCACCTTAGAAAGAAAGATTTCTCCATGTGAATGTGTTTGTCAGCCTCAGATAATCGCATAAAATATAAACCAATATTTTTTTCAAGGTTAAACAGTAAGGTTTATTTCTTACATAAGGACACTCCTTCAAGATTGAGAGAGGTAGCTACCTTGCCTAATACATAAAAACAAGCTAAAAGAGTCAAACAAAATGAGAAAACACAGAAATATGTTCCAGAAGAAAGAGTAAGATAAAACACCAGTGGGGAAAAGAAAAAACCAAATGAAACAGAGATATGTAATCTCTTAAACAAATATTTTTAAATTCAAATTTCAAATCATCAGCAGATCCTTCTAAATTATAAAAAACAAAGGTCTTATAATTGCTTTTTTATAGTTATTACTTGGTGAAGAGATATTAATTCCAAAATATGATTTAGGTTGGTGCTTCTCAAACTTTGGAGCCTATCAGAATCTTCTTGAGAACTTGATAAAAACAGAGTGTCCAGGCCTACTATACTGGGTCTCTGATGCTTTATTAGTTCTCCAGGTGACTCTAATATACACCAGCTTGAGAAACTCTGGCTTAGACAAATGTTAAGTACGTACTTAGGCTGACTCTACCCACATCTCCTAATGGTGTAGCCTCTTAGACTCCTGGCTCCATCTGTCTTATTTAGAACAGAACCTCCCATATGTTAAATCAGTCTACCCTTAATTTCACAGCCTCACAAACCATTCTAGGAATGGGGAAAATGGACCAAAAATGAGTCAAGATGGCAAGTGCCTTTTATCTACTGTGTACCTGTCACTGATGCTCCCAAGCCTCTATCTCCAGTCCTGGTCTCTTTCTCTGAAGATTAGGTGCTATATATCTACTCAACCTGGATATATGGTAGGCTCCTGAAAGAGCATGTGGAAAGCCAAGCTCTTCATCCCTCCCCTCAAAAGCCTGCTCTTCTACCTGTATTCCCTATTCTGAGATATAAAGAGGATATAATCATTATCCTTACATAATTTTTTAATCATAAAAAGGCCATTTAAGAACACTTATAAATCAGTATAAAATTCCAGTAGAGTACTAATTTGTAAAGAACTTACATTTACAGCTATTAAGAACAAGTTTATAATTTTAACTCACAAGATAAGAACATGGGAGAATTTCTAAAAACTCTCTGGGCCCCATTTTCCTCAGCTCTGAAATGGGACAATCAATACTATATAACCAAACCTTAAAGTAAGTAATAAAATGAGATAATTTTTATAAAGTGCATAAGTGGGCATAGTAGATTCTAGTCAAATGTTAAGATAGATGGACTAATTAGTAAATTATTGATTCTAGCACAATAGGTATGACTCAGGACATTCAAGTAAAGGAAACAGCAAATCCACATCTCCATAGCCTAGGAATGAAAGGGAAAATGGTGTGTGCCATGTTTTTTCATTGAAGAAAAAGGGTGTTTCCTCTTGTCATTCAAGGTCATATCTAAAGAGAATATAAGAGAGGTTGGAATCATATACCTTAACTAATAATTTTAAAGGCAAAGTAGCAACATAAGTACTTTGCTATATTCTATTACATGAAATAAACTAATGCAAATATAGTAGGCCATGCTTCCTTCATTCTAAAATATAAGCATTCTTTTATTAAAAGACAAAAAGAACTAGAAAAAAAATCACTGGATTACAATGACTAACAATTTTCACTCTAGGTATATTATTCTATGATACTATATTTAATCACTAATAACATCCCTACATAATTGCTATAAATGTACTGCTTATTTTTAAATTTTCAAATGCTTTGTTTTATTACCAGTATCTTCTCTCCCAGACTATTAAAAAAACATTAAACTTAAATACTCTCAGTGGGGAAAAAACTTCCCAGGAATATATAGTACTACATTTTACAGCTCACAAAATTTTAAAAGCAGGCAGTGATAACAACTAAATAGGCCCCTAAAAGAAGAATTGGTACACAGTGTTCTGTCTTCCCAAGAGCAAGATGATGGCTGTGGCCCTGCAAGACAAACTGAGGTGATTAACTGAAAACAAGGGAGATTTAGACTCTGTGTCATGAGACATATATGGACCCAGAAATCCTTTTGTAAACACAGGGAGTAAGTCTGAATACATTTTAAAAAGTAGGATCTGTTCTCCATGAGGACTAAGTCACTCACTGGTAGTTTGTTGGGTACTTAATAAATCATATTTAGGTCTTTTAAACATATAGATGCCCAGACACATTATAATGAATCAAAAGAAACAAAAAAGAAGCACTTGTCAAATGTCATCTATGTGCCACATGCTTTGTTTACTAATATCATAGGACTTCATAACATCCCTGCCGGGGAATGTTATTAATCCCAGCTTGATAGGTAGAGAAGCTGAGCCTCAGTGAAGGCAATTAACCTGCGCAAGGTTGCACAGAGAGTTTGTGGCAAAGCTGAGACTCAAACTCATGTTTGCTTGACCCCCAAATCTGTTCTATTTCTACAATATGATTCCAACTTAACAGAATTTTTTCTAATTACCTGTTTTTCACATTTAACTTTGTTTTCTTACCTCTATGTATCTATTCTGAACCTTCTCACCCAAACACCACTTCCATTCATCTTATCATGAACAAAAGCATAACAAGCAATTTACACTTAGAGAGAAAAAAACTTAATGCTACTTTATGCTATTCAAAAAACGAATGTTACAAGAGGTTTTCACACAAACTATCATGCTTTTACTTCACTACAGGAAAGGAGGCTAAGGGATGACAGGTGTCCCTCCCAGAGAAGCAGAATAAGTAGTAAGAAGGGAATGAAATCAGTATGCCTATCACTTTACAAACATGGGTTTTTATCTTCCCAACAACCTTGCAAGTAGTAACCGGTATATCTATATTAAAGAGATAAGGAATTGAGGCTCAGAGTGACAAAAGTGATTAGTAATGTCAGTATTTTTTTTAACATCTTTATTGGAGTATAATTGCTTTACAATGGTGTGTTAGTTTCTGCTTTATAACAAAGTGAATCAGCTATACGCATACATTTATCCCCATATCTCCTCCCTCTTGCTTCTCTCTCCCATCCTCCCTATCCCACTCCTCTAGGTGGTCACAAAGCACAGAGCTGATCTCCCTGTGCTATGCAGCTGCTTCCCACTAGCTATTTTACATTTGGTAGTGTATATATGTCAATGCTACTCTCTCACTTCATCCCAGCTTACCATTCCCCTTCCCTGTGTGCTCAAATCCATTCTCTATGTCTGTGTCTTTATTCCTGTCCTGCTCCTAGGTTCATCAAAACCATTTTTTTTTTTTAGATTTCATATATATGTGTTAGCATATGGTATTTGTTTCTCTCTTTCTGACTTACTTCACTCTGTGTGGTAATGTCAGTATTTGAAGCCTCATTTGTCATTTTTCAGTACCCTTTTCTCTTGTCATGTTACCTTGCCTTTAAGCCATGTTTAACCCAAAAGAGACACACAAAAGGAAAAAAAAAAAGCACAGTGCCGTGAAAATGTTTAGATAGACCAATCTCAAAAGATGCCTCCTCTTTCAAAACATTTCTGATCCTCCCTCTTCGTCCCTCCTGTGTTAACTCGTGTGTTATGCACTTGATACATGCTACAGGATCCACAAAAATAAATAGCACATTTTTCCTGCCCTCAAGGAGCTTACAACCTAGGAAGGTGGGAAAAGATTACAACTAAATTGACTCTAATGTCTCAGAGCATACATCCAAATAAATTGAATGAATTAAAATATTAAATGTAAACTGAAAATATAAACTGGAAAAAATATGACTGAGCAATCATAAAATGAGGAAAGATTTGAGCTTAAAACACATGTAAGAACACACAGAGGAAAAAAGCTCTAATGTCTTTCTTTTCATGATATGTAATTTATATTCTTTTGTGAAATTCCTCTCCATAATTTTTGCAAATTTTTTCTTTTGGAGTATTCTTTTCCCTGTTGATTTGTAAGAATTCTTGATATTTTATAAATACACTCACATTTTGTATGCCTTGTATCTTAGATATATTTTTTTCCCAAATGACCGTTTGCTTTGGACTTTTGATGGTTTTTGTTTGTTTGTTTGTTTTTGCGGTACGCAGGCCTCTCACTGTTGTGGCCTCTCCCGTTGCGGAGCACAGGCTCCAGACGCGCAGGCTCACGGGCCCAGCCGCTCCGCGGCATGTGGGATCTTCCCGGATCGGGGCACGAACCCGTGTCCCCTGCATTGGCAGGCAGACTCTCAACCACTGCGCCACCAGGGAAGACCGATGATGAGTTTTTTATTGGATTTTTAATATTTGTGTTATGTTTAATCTTTTATATTATTCTTTCTTCCTTGGCTTTTATTTTATTTAGAAAGGTCTTTCTAATCCTGACACGAAATAATAGGTTCTCATATTTTTCAAGTTTTTGTAGAATATTTTTCTACATTTAACATTCTAATTAATCTGATAGTTATTTTGGTGTATGTTGGAAGGTAAGAATCCAATTTAAATATTTTAAAACAATTATTCACAATTATTGCATGAAATATAGTTTCCCATTGATTTGACTTGCCATCAGTACTATATATTCAATTCTTATATATAGTAAAATCTCTTAGGTTTCTATTTTGTTCCATTGGCAACTTCTTCCTCCTTTCTCCTTTTCCTCTTTCTCCTCCACCTCCTCCTTTCATTCTCCTCCTTTTTCTTCCTTTTAAGTACCTCACACCATAGAAAGTTTTTGAGCGATAAAGTAATACAACTAGTCCCGATGTTTAGAATGATTCATTTAGGGACACTGTGTAGCTTGTACTGTTGACAGAAAAGACAGAAAACTACACCACTCTGGCTTAGGGTAGGGCCAGTGAAATGGAAAGGAGGGCAACAAATGTGAGACACCCTGGAAAGGAAAGCTGCTTGACGGAGCAATCATTTAGAGGTGGGGCATAAGAGAAAAGAGACAGTCGAAACGCCCCACAGACTTCTAATGCAATTGGCCAGAATGGTAGTAGTATTAATAAGAAATTGGGAACCCAGAAAAAGAAAACAGGTGGCTGGAGGAGAGAGAGAAGAAGATTTGGAAGGGACTGATGATTGATTCCACCTTACAATCCTGAATGAATAAACCCTAACCTAAGCTTGTGACTTTGAGATTAGTGTCACATCAACAGGTAAAGTAGCATTCAAGATGCAGAAGAAAAGCTTGCTATGCCTATGACCTAACTGAACAACCATTAAATTAGTAAGAAAAATATTCCACACACTCTGAGAAAACTTCAGTGTCATTTTACTTCCCTGCAGGAATGGGAAAAGATACAAAGAAACAAAATGCATGTTACAAATCATGATATTACAGAGTTTAGCTTTAGTTTTTCCTTCCCTCTTTGTTATACAAAATACTCTGAGACAAACCCATAAAACTGTAACATCCTGTTTTGAACATCACTGAGTTTTGGGGAACTAGTTGCTTCTCTTATTTAATGATAAGCAACAGTCTCTACGCAAAGTATTTCTCTTGAAAGGTTGTTGAAGCTACTGAGATTATCAGAAGGGGCATTTGGAGAAGGGGCATCTGAAGCACACTGTCAGCTTCAAAACCATTCACTTCCACCAGGGTTCTCTACTTCCTGGGTAATTTACATGCCACTGAATCCAATGCTCCTCAGTGAGATCTCTCCTTCATTGAGCAGCTGCAAAGCAAGGAGAAAGGATAAAGTGGGATCAGCGGACAGCGGGGAGAGATAAAAGCTTGACTAACTAAGGCTTCGGATGAAACTGTTATCTCCATTCGGTGAACCAGATGTTAACATTCCATCTCATTCATAGAGAGTTCTTTGATTGATTTGACAAAGGTTTGGAAGAATGTAATTCATTAGTATGAGGGCTTTGTCATGGTTCAGTAACCACTAAGCTCTCTTCATTTTGTAATCCTGGGCACACCTATGTAATGGTCCCTGATTTATTATAGTTACATTGTTTTGTCTTTAAAAGAGAATTCTTTATTTTCACTGGCCCGTAGATGAAAGTATGAGCTTTTTACTTTTTTCTTTTATTCATCTCAATTCTCTGATATTGACATATTTCTCCACTTTTGAATGACATCCTTTCTTCTCTTCTTCCTTATCTATAATCCTTGTTCATTCTCATCATATTTTTAAAAATTTCTATTGGCTTTCCCTTCCACTTACTACCTGATTCCCCCTTCCACTTTCACCAAGACATTATGACAAAGAAGGAAACAATAATAAATAAAAACCATAGCCAGGAGGCCTAGGCCCTTGTGCCAGCTCTGTTCCTAATTAACCATGTGACCTTGAACTAATGCTTTCACTTTTCTGGGAATATTAATTGAGGTGGTAAGACTTGGCCCATTTCATCTCTAAACCTCTGTTATTCTGATTCAAACAATATTAACAGACATTATCAAGTCAATATATACCCTAAGTTTTCTTTACTTGCTGCTGTGAATCAGCAAATGAATAACAACTGCAATGTTTGATATGGTAATCACTTACAACATGTAGCAATATGAATTTAAATTTAAGGTACTTAAAAATAAAATAATTTAAAAATTTAATACCTCAGGCCTACTAACCACATTTCAAGTGCTTAAAAGCTACATGTGGCTAGTGATTACCATACTGGACAGGGCAGTTAATACAGAACATTTACACCATCTTAGAAAGATTACTGGACAGCATTGAGTTAGAGCAACCTAAGTATGTATGAAACACCATGTAAAATCAGACATAGAAATTATAATCACTGCCTGCGAAAAGATTGCAATTAGGAGAAAAAATACAAACATACTCACAGTGTTTTAAAAATATATATATTGTTTATGGCTGCATTAGAGACGATGTCAAAATAGAGGATATGACCTGGTTTCTTATCAGAGCTCCCTTGGCTTCAGTTCCCACATCTGTAAAATGAGGAGACAATACTGGAACACTTGTACATCCTCTTCTGGATTTAACTAAGATTCTATGATGCTTCTGGATTTATAAGTTTATATGATCATATTTAGTCTAAGAAATCATCAAAGAAATGGTAGGACTTAAGCTGGGCCTTGAAAGATATATGAGGTTGGGAAAGGCAGTGACATGAGGAGAGGTGTATGTAGAGGATGTGAATTAAAGACAAGCTGTACCAAAATAGCTTTAAGTCAACGGAGAAGTTCTGACAGTTTTGAGGAAGACTTAGGGACCATCAGTTAGGAATGGGACTTCCCACTTAGGCTGGGAAGTTTAACTCTAAACTAAAATCCTGTTCAACTCTAAGTGTCTTAAATTATGAGAGTATAAATTGAAGTATATGGGTAGAGTAAGAGTTGAGGGCACATGAAAAGAAGAAGGGGCAGAAATTATTTCTCAGGTTATGATATCCAAATCAATAAAAAGTTAGCTTGGATTCTCCTTCCCCAACCAACAGGGTGGTGCATGGGGGGACAATGAAGAAATGCAATTGGGGCAATCTTTTTTTTTTTTTTTTTTTTGGAGCAATCTTAAGGACAAGGAATGTAAGAGGACCGTTAAGGTCTCTCCACCCTATTGAGGAATATTATATAAACATAAAAACACAACGCTTTGGCTATTTGAAAATCTTGCAACTTCCTCAAATGAATCTGAGCTTCAACTTAGACTAGATTGGCTCAGAACCTCTTGAAGCAAAGCTGTGGTCTCAGGGCTGAAAAACATGATTAAGTCATTCCAGAGAGCAAAACAGTATACTTTCCCAAGAGCAAGGAATGTGTTCCCTGCCTACTTAGAAGGATGTTCTTTCAACATGTCTACCTTCCTTGTGGGAACAAGTTTCAGAAGTCTGTAATCTCATCAAAGGGAGCCAAGTGGCAGAGACTCTCTCCACAGGGGGAGCTAATCATCAAGGCTTCCTTTCTTTTCTTCCAGGCTTTATTCATTGTTTTCCTGGGGACTAGTTTCCAAGCTATTGAAATTTCCCTTGATCCCTCTCAACCTTCAATCAGATTTGAGGAAGTGAAGATTTCCCCTGGATTCTTTCTTTTCAGCTCACCCTTTTGAATTAAAGGGTTCAGTCAGGTCTTATCACAATACATGGTCAGCCTAGCATTTGACATTTTGCAGTCTTAGACAAAAGTCTGAAATGAGTCTGGATGCAGAGGCCCCAAAATGGTTACCTTCATTAAGCAAATTTTCCTTCACATCTTGGCAAATAGTTCTGGATGTAAGGTAATCTGATGCCTTCAGGATGTATCAGGAATCTCCAAGACTGAACCACGTAGAGTAGGTTACACCCCAGCTAAATGATTCAAAGTCAAAACCCTCGGTTTAAAAGAAAGGGAGCCCTGTGGCAACCTCAGGAGTTTAAGCAAGTTTATTAGAGAGGTCACCGAGTCTGTACACTTTTATTCCACAAATCCACAGGAATGCCCTAACAGTCATTTTTGTCCTTATACAACAATGTGGCAATCCTGACTTCTTTTGTTGTCTTTCTTTTGCCAAGTAACCAGAGGGATATAGAGATGCTCTTTTTCAGACTATGGGAGGGCTTCCCTGGTGGTGCAGTGGTTGAGAGTCCGCCTGCCGATGCAGGGGACACGGGTTTGTGCCCCGGTCCAGGAAGATCCCACATGCCGCGGAGCGGCTGGACCCGTGAGCCATGGCCGCTGAGCCTGTGTGTCCAGAGCCTGTGCTCCGCAACGGGAGAGGCCACAACAGTGAGAGGCCCGCGTACCGCAAAAAAAAAAAAAAGACTATGGGAGAGCAATGGCTTCTCAACTCAACACAGATGAGTACTTAATACGTAAGTCATAGTCCTGCTTAGCCAGTACAATGATTACTAGGCTTTGGCTTTCCAGTCACACACATGTTGGAGAACCAGACTGAATGTCCTCAGGATCCATGAGCTAGGCTTCTGGGAGCATGGGTGAAGGAAAAGAGGAACATCAGAGTATACCCTTTTGAATTAAAAGGATCAGCTTTTTAATGTTGTTTTGATAAACTGTTACTGTGATATAGCCATTTTGGTAGCACTTTCAGGTCAACGGTTGACTCAGCCATCATCTTCTCTAGTCAGGGAGCAAGTGGTTGCCCAGAAGTGTGGCAGTGCACATTCTGTTCCCTGTTATAAAGGAAATGAGGGCTTGTCTTGTTCTGACATGAATTATCCTGCACTCTGCTATAATGTCAGTTATATTACGACACAGCCAAAACAGACCAGACATTGTGTTTTCAAAGGTCTTCTTATTTGGCTTTTCCAGCTCCCACTTAGGGGAGGTAGTAGCTGAAACCTGAGAAAGAGAAATGCTTCTAAGTTGGTCGGAACCCTGCAGGAACCACCCAATTAAATACCATCTTTATAACCAGCCCTAAGAGACAGTAACACTATCCCAGTCACACAATAAATGTTAGCAGTAGTCAAATGATAACATTTCCTTTCCTCCTTATAGGTTCCCTAATACTAGAAAGGCATCCTGTTTGGGGTACACTTTCTAAACAATGTGTTTAAGACATATTTAAATACTTTTATTTACAAGCACCAGAAAACAGCTGTTCAGCTCCAAATCGTAGATCATGGAGAGTGCCAGGAAAATAAACACAGAACCACGTAATGATTCTCATAAATAGTTGAATTTATCTCTTGGCAACTTTTCACAACCCCTTTAGCAAACAGGGCACCCATGCATGAAAGAGAAAAAATTAAGGCATGTGCCCTTAAGTGACAGGTTTTAGCATAAGAAAGGCAGCCTTTTCATTCTCCCCACTCCTTGCTACCCATCAACCCCCCACTCCCAGTGCCATTTGAGAAATCAATCAGTATACAGATTTAAATAAATCTTACTCCCTCTAGAAATTCTTTTTCGAACCTCAGGATGACGTTTTCCTCCCAGAGAATCCTTTGAAGATTCACTCCAAGGGCACTAGGGGCTTGTGGTGCAATAACACCACGTCATTCTCTTGCTTTTCAAACAAAAGATGGGGACTTCTAAGGGTCCTTTGTAGCACTATATGTGAGAGGCCAATACCGCCTCCTGGATTTACAAAAGTCAGCAGGCATTGTGTCTGGTGTGTGTGGTAGAGATTCTGTAGTTAGGTTATTAGGGCTCCTGAGCTGCAGATATTAGCCTCGCTTCCTGGAGAACACATAGTTTCAGAGAGGACAAGTAGCTCACCAATCATCCTAGTTTCTGAATTTAACATGGGAAAACTGTGAAGGATGGCAGAATATGCCTCCCCAAAATATAACTGTAGGAGTTCAGGACATGCCACCCCAAAATATTCTGCTTTGACATATTGATCATTTTGAGCTGTAAGCACTTGAAAAACAGCAAATGCAGGGAGAGGCTTTCTCTGAACTCACTTTATCTGCCTAAAGACAGATCCTCCAAAAGGAACCCAGTTATCATAAATCCCCTCCCAGGGAGTTTCATCAACCAGGGAAGATTGACTCTTGTCACCAGTGAGGAGACTAGAAGTCGACATCACACCCAGACAAACTTTGTCACAAACCATCATACCTCCTACCTAGTCTTCTAAGGGCCCATTCAACTTTCCTACAAATCATTCACTCTCCCCTAAGAGGCCTGCATCCCCCTCTCCCTTTTATCTATTAAGATAACATTTAAGCCTGAATTCTAAGCCACCTCAGGGATTTACTCATTTTTCCCTGTATAGTTCCCATATATAGATGAGGTATACATATTAATAAACTTCTATTTTTTCTCCTGTTAATATGTCTTTTATTACAGGGGTCTCAGCTAAGAACTCAGAAAGGTAGAGGGAACATTCTTTTTCCTTCCTTACAGTTGACACACAATTCACAGGAGAAGAGTTTTCCCACCTACACGGAACTTATCATACTACATACTAGAAGTATCTAATGGCACCAAAATTCTAGACAAGTGCAATGGCAAGAAATATCAGGTGTTCCATCACCCAAATTAGTACTAATGCCAGTGAAGGACAAGGAATAACAAAGGTATAGAATGTGTGAAGTTGGGCTTCAGCTGACCTATGCTCACTTTATTAGGAAGAAGAGTCAGCTTTTACAGTACTTAGAATTTTCCCAGAAAATCTATGGATTATCTTGAGTGCACATTTGCCTCCAACAACACCCTAGAACTAATATTAACCACTCTGAAAAAAGCATCTTTTTGCATTCCATTGATATTTTAAGATTCTCTAGTCTAAGCTAACATGATATAGTGACCACCTTACTGATGAATTAGGCATTATCAAGTGTTTGAGGCCTCTGTCACAAATGCTTTGGGGAAATCTCTGAATCACAGCCAGGATACCATTTAACTAAAAGAGAATTGTCACTGATTCCATGCAAAACACTTTGTCCTTCCAGTGTTTTCATCACAACCACAACCCAATGAGGTAGGGATATTATCCAATTTTTGTGGATAATGAGCTAAGACATATAAAGAAATAATGAGCCTAAGGTTGCATAACGACTAAGTATGCGAGCTAGGGATGCTCCTCAATTCAGTACTATTTCTACTTCCTCAGAAAGGCCTCAATATACTATACTTGAAATTTCAGATTGTTCCTGACATATGATAAATACATGATAAATAACCAGAACATGTTATTATGCATATATTTAATGTTAATGTTTCTCATTCTTTCTCTAGGATCCCATTTCATTTATGTACCTACTTTGATGTTTTTTTAATGTAACTTACTCATTACATAAGCTTTTAGATGGTAAGCAGGAAATTATTCTGTATAAAATTGTTTACCTCATTATTCCTAATAAAACAATGTTATCTGACATTTATTAAGACCCTAATAATTATGTCATTTTCATACCATTTCTATGCCTCAAAACTACACTTATATATGTGTGAATGGGTTCAGAGTTTATATGACTTGCCCATAATAAGTGGCAGAATATGAACTTAGGTCCACCAGAGGCAACAGTGCTTAAGAGGCTGCATGCACTTACACCTCACAAGTTTATGTGGCTAGGAAAAGTGAGTCTATTATTTAAAATAGTGAAATGAGGAAAGGAAGTGTTTTGAGTGGGTAAAATTGCGAGTTTCATTTAGGTATGCTTATTGTATGGTGATGGTTAGACAATCTAAAAGAAATGTCTAGTAGGGCATTCAGAAGACCTGGAGAGATTAACAGGACATCTTTGGGACACATCCTGGATGAAGCTGAAACTTTAAGATGTTATTCGTTTTTAATGGCCAACATTTATTGAAAAGAAAGAAGGCTGAAACAGACTTAGAGAATATCCAAAGTTATGGAAATGTTAGGAAACGAAAATATCATTTCTTGAGTGCCTACCATCTGCCATACTTTGCCTTATATGCCTACTCTAGCTCAATGGTTCTCTCTCCTTTCAAGGGACATTTGTCAACGTCTGGATACACTTTTATCATAACTAGGCTAGTGAAACTGGAATCTGAGCAGAGGCCAGGGATGCTGCTAAACATCCTAAAACACACAGCACAGCCTTTGACAACAAAGAATTATCTGGCCCAAAATTTCAATAGTGCTAAGGTTGAGAAATTTTGCCTTTAGCTGTAAAAAACAAAACAAAACTATGAAAAGAAAGGGAAACATTTATCTGGCATTTTGGGGGCAAGTTGTCACAATAAGAAAGAACCTTTCGGGGAGAATGACTTCAGGGTAAGCAAACAACATTTTCTACTACAGAATTATATTTTCTGTTAAGAGCATATCCAGGGCTTTCCCTAAAAAGATATAAAGGAAAATGAAAAGTGTCAAATAAAAAGAATTTGCATAGAAAGGACTAAAGTTTGGTGTGTTTGGTGGGATGGTAGGTAACAGAGGAAGAGAGTGAAAACAATTTAAAAAAAAGGCCCTGAGATTATAAATTGAGGCTGATGGTGTGCATTCTAATTCAACACATACTTATTAAACTCTGCAGCAGACAAGGCATACTCTCACTAATGAGCCTGTTATGGGTTGAACTGTGCCACCCCTACCCCTAAATTCAGATGTAGAAATCCTAACCTTACCCCAGTAGCTCAGAATTTGACCTTATTTGGAGGATAGAGTCTTTACAGAGGTAATCAAGTTAAATAAAGTGAGGTGATTAGGATGGGCTCTAATACCATAAGATGGGTGTTTTTAGAAAAAGAGGAAACATGAACACAGACATACACATAAAGGGGAGAGACACAGGGATGTAGAGACATAGGGAGAAGACAGCCTAAGAGAATGACTTGCAACAGTTGTTTCCCTCACTGCCCTCAGAAGAAACCAATCCTGCCAACATCTCTATTTCAGATGTCTAGTCTCCAGAACTGAAAGACAATAAATTTCTGCTGTTTAAGCCATCAGTTTGTGGTACTTTATTATAGCAGCCCTAGCAAACTAATACAGAGTTGGAGAACACAGTAGCTTTTCACTTTGATGGTAAATCTTCTTGACAGGATATCTAAAGGAACTGGTTTCTTTTGCACTAGACTTGGATAAAGCCATTAAGCATACATGTTAAATGGAGTTAGGCGAAGGCACTTCCCACTTGTGGCCACTGTTCTATGAAGATTGTGAGAAATAGTATAAAATTAGTAAGTTACTGCTTAAACACTAAGGCAATTGAATGAAGTTTTACATTTTCCCCCTATAATCAGGGTTTTAGCAATTTGGTACACACAAAAAGTCTGAGCATCCTAATTTAAAACCTGACTCCACAAAAGAACTTGGAATTACTAGATAACTCCTCTGAGTTTCAACAATTCCTATACCATAGAAATGGTAGCTGTCCTTGTCCTAGTTCTTGGCACAGAACGCAACTATAAAAAGTAAGTATAATTATTATATTCAAAACCTAACACAGTGTATGGAAGTATGTGGTATGAGCCTAACAAGTGTACATTTGTCCTAATTAATTTTATTTTTTAAATGTGTTGAGTACTTTTGACAGACCTATGTTAGCACCTTTACTTGTCTACATTATCTCATGGAATCACCATAAGCCCATGAATCACCATAAGTCTATGACTATTATGTTATCCCCATTATATGTGAGGAAAAACTGAGGCTTAGGAGGTTAAGTAATTCAGCAAAGGTTACTTAGCTAATAAGTCACAGAATCAGCCAGGAAAACAAATCTATCTGAATGCTTAGCCCATAGTTTAACCACAACTTTGGTGTCCCTCTAATTGTTTTCTTATGGAGGAAACGAAAGGGGAGAGTGGTTATGTAACTGTACCTGGAACTGTAACAAGTGCAAGCTATCAGGAACTGTGGTGTTTTTCTGAGTGAACACAATTTTTTGACATTGGCTTGCCAAGCCCTACTTCTTACATGCTGAGGTCTAATAAAGGTGACCTGGTATTTAAGCTTTGGGAGAAAAAATACAATTAGTTTTGGTGAAACATGGGGATCTTCTCCTATGACATTTCCCAAAGAACCAGGCTAGTACCTTGGTGGGTTGGGGTGTGTGGGGTTAGCATTTGAGCTGAGAGAGAAAGGTCTCCTCCTGCCACCGCCTCACCTTCTGGTGCAAGGGCACAGCTGGTGCGCTGGCCTGTGTTCCAGACAATATGCTTTCCTGACCTTAGGCTTTGGTCCACATGGCACTGCCTCCCCATGTTAAAAAGGAAAAGCTGTTTTGTTTTGTTTTTTTAAATTAGGTTCATATATACATAGTGTTGACAAAGGCATTATGGGAGTATTTGCTACTCCTATAATGTATAAAAGGACTGTTTGTTAAATTGTAACTTAGCAAGATGCCCCTTTGGAGAAGGGAGAGGGCTTCAAGGAGCCAGGAAATCGTCTGCTTGCTATTTGCTCAATACTAATCCCCCAAAATCCACTGCCTGAAACCAGACAAAAGACAAATTACATGGCTGTTGAGGAGTTTATTTTTCCAGATGGCCAACCTGAAGCAATAGTTCACTGGCAAATTAAGTCTCCTAATACAGAGAAATCCAGACCAATCATGCGTTTAATAAAAAGCACAAAGTGTGCTTCTCAAACAAATTATTTGGAAACATGGAAGGTGCTAGAGAAAGTGTATAAAGGGGAGCCCTTGCCACATATTGAGTTTCATCTTTCATGTTTGGTCAGTTGTTAAGAAAACAAAGCTGTGAAATCTACTTTCCATTTGTCCCAGTGACTCCTGTTTATATTGGTCTAATTCTTCACAGACAACTACTTGCCTCACTACCCCAGAAAGGTCAAGCTATTTCTGTTTCTGGGCTCCCAATGATCTGATCTTCCTTCTTTAATACTTCTCTATGGCATGGAAATATCTATAGCTATAGAGTTATATGATACATAGGACATATAGGTTATATAATGTATATATACACATATATATCTCCTCAATGTGTATATATACATATATATCTTTTATATGATATATGGGACAATAGGTTAGGTAGGAGATGTGTGTGTATGTATATTATATATATATCTCATATGTGGGTCTATAGAGATATAGACATAGATATAGACATAGATATAGATATATGCTAGGGCTTTGATTGCATGGGGAAGAAAGTGAGGGAGTAAGCTGGAATAATGACAGAAAAGAATAATCAACCTATCCTACTGTTTAGCATGTTTAGTTAATAGAATCATCTGGTTCAATCAATTTAATTTTTAAAATCAGGGTTATATTGAGCAGCAGAAAGTACAGGGATGGAGGAAAATTGTTAGGAATTAAGATTCTAGTTGTCTTCAAGATAGTAATATTGATAGTAATAGTGACAGCTCTCGTTTAATTAAATAAATGTGTGTCAGGGAGTAGGTTAAGCACTTTGCATATATTTGTGCCATTTAACTTCACTGCAACACTATGATATTGGAATTTCCATTTAATCAATGAGTAAACAGGCTTAGAAGGTTGTTATCCTGCTAGTAATTGGTGGTGAAATCAGGATTCAAAAGTTATCAGGCCTACTTCAGGGATCTTATGCTAAACTACTATGCTCTTACTTGTTTACTCATTCATTTATTCAACGAACATTTACTGAATAGCTGCTCTGTGCCAGACATTATCTAAGTATTGGGCATTCAGAAAAATACACTCTTCATTCTTTGAGCTCTTCATCTATTCGGGGAGACCATCTAAAGTGCAGTGTGGTGATATATGTGCTAGAAAGGAGTTGAGGAAGGGTGCCAATGCGCAAAGGCAAGTGATCCCTACTGACCCTTGGGAAGGGAAGATGGAGAGAACTTAAAGGAAGAAAATTAAATCCAGAAAACCTATCTTTCTTCTGCCTCAAAACCAAGAGATGTTTTAAACAGGATTTGTCTGCAAAAAATACTTGTCTTAATGCTTTATTTTCCCTAAGATTCCATTTTAAAATCCCATTAAATAACGCTATTTAAGATATAGAGAAATCTGTTCTATCTTCTCTCTGTTCCAAGTTCACAGTCTCTCTTTACCTTGTAAGCCCTCATCCTCTATTTCAATACTTTCCTCATGAATTTCCTATGCTTCAGGTTAGTCCCTGTGCTGCTCAACCTCCTTCCTGCTACCAAGGTGAAACCTTTCAATATGAAAACCTGATCATGCCATGTCCCTGCTAAATATCCTTCAGTGATTCCCTGTGACCCTTACTAGGGTGTGCAATTTGGTTCTATAAATCTATATGGAGTTAATGTTTTAGAGTGTTTTGAAGGATGGGTCTGAATTCTCTGAGTGAAGAAAAGAAAAGTCAATCCAGGAAAAATAAAAGGCAAATACAAAGCCTAAAGAGAAGAAATTAAAAATTAAATTAAATTAAAAATTATGTTCAGAGAAATAAAACTGAATTGTAATGTCCATGGAAGGGCCTGGTAGTTGATGACCATGGGAAGGAAGCCTTGGTATTCAAGCCTTCAGGATTCAGGAGCTTGGTATTCAGTCAGGTTTCAACCTGATTCTGTGCACAATGGGAAGTCATCAAAGTTGATAATCAAAAAAATTAATTCTGTATTTTAGAATGGCTATTCTAGGAGCAGTGTTGACTGTAAGATGGAGTTTAATAGAGTAGAGATAAGGAGACTGGTTAAAAGGCCAATGCATTGAGATAACACACTGAACTAAGACAGTGAGAGTGAGGAACAGAAAAGGCCAGGAACTGATGTGAAAATTTTTTTGAGTTAAAATTAGTTTTTTTGTGGAGTCTTTAGGGATGGCAAACTTGAAGTGGAGACTTAGACATAAGCAGTAATCAGTTGAATATAATTCTTAGATTTCTAGTGTTTATGACCAGTTAATAACATACACTGACACGTGAAACACAGTTCAAGCAAGCTTGGAGGAGGAACATGAGTCATAATTACACAAAATTGTTATGATAGCTTTTTATGTTACCCTAGATGCAGATTCAAACTGCTATCTCCATTTTTTTAAGAAAAAAAACACCATTTATTTAATTTAATATGTCTGGAAATTTCAAGATAATGTATTTTCCATTTTTAAACATGATTTATTTTATGCTTAATGTTGCATTTTTATTTAACAATTATTTATTATTTATATCCAGCTCTATTGAAGTATACTTGACAACAATTCTATATATTTAAGGTATACAATGTGGTTTTGCTATATGTATACACTATGAAATGATTATAACAATCAAGCTAATTAACATATCCATCACTTCACTTCATTATAAATGTCCTTTGTATGTGGTGAGAATGCTTAAGATCAACTCTCTTAGGGAACACTCCCAAACTCATTTTACAAGGCCAGCATTACCCTGATATGAAAGCCATATAAGGACACTAAAAGAAAAGAAAACTACAGGCCAATATTCCTGCTGAATATAGATGCAAAAGTTCTCAAGAAAATACTAGCAAATTGAATTCAATAGCACATTAAAAGGATCATACACCTTGATCAAATGGGATTTATTCCTAGGATGCAAGGATGGTTCAACACACGCTAATCAATAAATGTGTTATACTACATTAACAAAATGAAGGATAAAAATCATATGATTATTTCAATAGATGCAGAAAGAGCATTTGACAAAATACAGCATTCTTTCATGATAAAAAATCAACAAATTGGGTATGGAGAGAACGTACCTCAACACAGTAAAGTCCATATATGATAAACCCATAGCTGACATCATATTCAATGGTAAGTTGAAAGCTTTTCCTCTAAGAACATGATCAAGACAAGGGTGCCCACTTTCACCCCTTACCTTCAACATAATACTGGAAGTCCTAGCCAGAGCAATTAGGCAAGGAAAAGAAATAAATGGTCTCTGAACCGAAAATGAAGAAGTAAAATTTTCTCTGTTTGCAGATGACATAATCTTACATACAGAAAACCCTAAAGACTCCACAAAAAACGTAAAACTAACAAATGAATTCAGTAAAGGATACAAAATCAGCATACAAAAATCAGTTGTGTTTCTATACACTAATGAGTTATCAAAAAAAAAGAAATAAGGAAAACAATACCATTCACAACAGCATCAAATACAATAAAATACTTAGGTATAAGTTTATCCAAGGAAATGAAAGATCTGTACAAAGAAAACTATAAGACACTAAAGAAAGAAACTGAGAAAAGACACAAATAAATGGAATAATATCCCATGTTCATGAATCACAAGAAATAATATCGTTAAAATGTCCACACTACCCAAAGGTATCTAGAGATTCAAAGCAATCTTTATCAAAATTCCAATGGCATTTTTCACAGAAATAGAAAAAGCAACCTTAAAATTTGTATGGAACTACCAAAGACTCCAAATACCCAAAGCAATCTTAAGAAAGAAGAACAAAGCTAGAGGCATCACACGTCCTGATTTCAAACTATACTACAAAGCTATCATAACCAAAGCAGTATGGTACTGGCATAAAAATAGACATGTAGACCATTGGAACAGAATCAAGAGCCAGAAATAAACTCATGCATATATGGTTAAATAATATTTGACAAAGGAGCCAAGAAAAGAGAGTCCTTTCAATAAATCATGCTGGGATAACTGGATATCCACATGCAAAAGAATAAAACTAGACCCCTATCTTATACCACTCACAAAAGTTAACTAAAAATGGATTAAAGACGTAAATGTAAGATCTGAAACTGAAACTGTAAAACTCCTAGGAGAAACTTAAGGGGAAATGATCCTTTACATTGGTCTTGGACACCAAAAGCACAAAAGGCAAAAATAAAAAACTGGGACTACACAAAACTAAAATGCTTCTGCACAGCAAAATAAACAATCAACAGAGGGCAAAAGCAACCTATGGCAATCCTAAAGAATGGGAGAAAATATTTACAAATTATATATCTGATAAGAGGTTAATATCCAAAATGTATACAACACAATAGCAAACAACAATTATCTTAGTGAATATCTAATTGCTTCTTATATTTACAACTTGGAGTATTGACCATAAGCAGTGTGATGAATTATTTAATAATAAAGGCACGTGTGATTACAGCTACTCCTTACATAGTCTTTTAGAAACACCAAGTTGTTCAGAGTAGGATCCAGTTATAACATGAATGAACCACATCTAAGAGATTGGGCCAATTCTATCTTCCCAAGTACTTTTATGAATACTTATTCCCTAAACAGGACAACTATTGAAGTCTTCAAGCAAACCTGCTATACAACCATTCAGCTCTCAACATACAAAACTTATTTGACAACTTTGTTAACATAGAGATATATATTTTTATATGTATGTAAATTTACATATATACGTTAATATACATTGTGTTTATATTTATATATGTATATGCGTGTGTGTATACATGTTTAAAACAACACTCTGTGGGGAAAGATTTCTTTTTTTTGGATCATTTATTTTAGTGGTTATATGAATACTCTATTCTATCCCCATTATTCCTGGTATTTGCTTAATGTTAAGATGCCAAATCATTATCATCGGTGGTAGATACAAACAATATTATAATCTTGTCAATAGATAAAGCTGTAATAGGGAAGAACAAATCAGACTCCATATTGGATCTGTTTCTTTTACTTTAAACTTTATATTCTATTGCTTTTGCTACAAGTTAATCTCTAAATGGATTGTTGCCTATACCTTAAAGTATACATAGTGGCCCATCTCCAGGAACTCTGCCTCCCATGCGATGAATGTTAAACTAAAATACCTTTGTTTAAGCTCACAGGAAACATCTGACCAGGCCCACCTGTGAATGGCTGCAGGAAAGAAGAAATTAACACACACCCCTCTGAAGTATGGCCAGAAACAGGAAATATTTGCAACAATTTATCACCTTTTTTACTTTACCTCCTCACCTCCCCCTGTTTGTTCTATAAAAGAAGCTAAAATCCAAACCCAGGCAAAATTGTTCTTTGGGACACTAGTCCACCATCTTAGCAGTCTGCTGGCCTTCCAAATAAAGTCACTATTCCTTGCCCCAACAACTGGTCTCTTGATTTATTGGCATGTAATGTGGCGAGCGGTATAAGCTTGGATGTGGTAACAAAGCTGCCTCTTTTTTGAGAATATTTCTACACTTCCCTTCCAATCCAAGAGCTATAAAATTTGTGGGAACATTATTCCCATACACAATTATATGCACAACAGAGTTGGCCCCATGAATCAATGAAATTACCTACTTTCATACTATTCTCTACACAACTTTAAAATACGTTGTCTAAAAAATAAAATTTATGAACTTTATTTCCAAAAGTTCAGAAATTTGCCTTTTCCTATCAGACAACTATGATGAAATAAGTAAGCAATTGAAGAAAAAAGAAGGAACAAAAGAATCATCTTCATTGTGAACAACAAAATAATCCTAAAAGGCAAGTGTAAGCAAATGCTCATGGTTCTTTTGTCTTGTTTCTAAAGATGTAACACTCTTGGAATCTTCTTGGGATTTTCAATCTTCTTTTCTCTCACCAAACAAAAACAAAGACAAACAAGGCACCTATAATCTATGCTTTAATTTTGAGGGAAATTGAGAGAGTAGGATGAAAATTCTTTTACACAGATATTTCACTGTGAAAGACATTTTGATGCATTTATTCAAATTGAATGTGTTTTCTGTAAACAGCATTATTATCTCCTGGTGTTAATACCTTACAATGATTTTAATTCTGTGTAATTCAGTAACATTCGCAATCATTTGCCAGCCAGCCAACACAGGCACTTCGTTTTTCAAAGAACAAAATGTGCTCTGATAATCTTTATACTGAATTGTTCACCTGATAGAAAATGAAAATATATACCTGTATCTTTTTGTGAGTTTCCTGTGGCTATTTCTGTTCTGGAGAAACTGTCCTGAGTTAACCAATAAATTGGCAACCCCACTAGCACAGAAATACTCCCCTGGGGTGATTTGAGTTAAATTAGCATTGCTAGTAAATGCTTTCAAGACTTTACAATTATGGCCAGATGAACACATTCCTCATACAATTTCAGGATTAATATTAGTCTCCTAACAACCTAGAAACCAAGATCATAATTACCGACTGCCATTTCCCCCCATTGTCCAGGTAACTGGCCCTCAATATATGACCAATTTGAAACCTGGGAATCTTGGGAGAAAGCATCAGGTCTGCTGTTGGGAAATTGAATTCAAGTGCAGCCCTGCTCCCTGAACACTCATATTCTTCTTTTCTCTTTGTGCTATTTGTTCGTCTCTATTGTGCAGAGCTATCATTTGTGCACACATTCTGTGTTAGATTTTCTACCCGATTGAGCTTGAAAAACCAAAGCTTAAGTACTAAATGTTTCCCTAAGGCCTGAATGGACTTAAAAGGACATAGGTGCAAAAAAGAAAAGAAAGGAAAATAGGGGGAGAAAACACGGCTTGTTAAGTTGTTGCAATAATCTCGTGCTGAGAATAAAGACCTTCAGAGTTAAGAGAATGAAAAACACTCTTCTAAATAGATTGCTTGCTTTTGTTGCACAGGTGGCAAGGCCTGGAAATATAAGATACGGGGAACAGCAGGGCAGCCTGCTAGCATTTCATTAAGCTTAGAGAATAGCAGGATTGTGGAGTGGTTTCTTCCCACTTTACAAGAGACATAGGCTTCTTGACAACTTGGACTTCAGAGTGCTGGTTTGCCGGTATGAAAATACTCTGAGGAAAGAGTACATCTCCCTACACTTTGTAGAGATTTAACCCCTTTCCCCTTTTTTAAAACAAAGCCTTTTCACATGGGGCATGGATATGTGATCATCACTGCTTTGGACTTTCCATCATTTAGTTACTGCCATGCCTTCAATATAAAGTCAGTATCATAGATAACACAACTTAAGAGAAAATGCTATCTCTGAACACTGCCACTTAAAATTATGCAAGGGTAATGTGCCATGGCATTGGGCAATCCCTTGGTTCAGGAACTAAATCACTCCTCACAATAAATGAACAATAACTAAAAAGCTTCTTCACAGCAAAGAAAACAATCAACAGAATGAAAATGCAGCCTTTGAAATGGGAGAAACCATTTGTGAAAAATACACCTGATAAGGGGTTAATTTCCAAAACATATCAGGAACTCACACAACTCAATAGCAAAAAAACCCAAAAAACAAAAAGCCCCACAAATAACCCAATTTAAAAATGGGCAGTGCTTTCCTGGTGGTGCAGTGGTTAAGAATCTGCCTGCCAATGCAGGGGACACAGGTTCGAGCCCTGGTCCGGGAAGATCCCACATACCGCAGAGCAACTAAGCCCGTGCAAGACAACTACTGAGCCTGTGCTCTAGAGCCTGCAAGCCATAACTACTGAGCCTGTGTGCCACAACTACTGAAGCCCGTGTACCAAAAATACTGAGCCTGTGCACCTAGAGCCCATGCTTCGCAACAAGAGAAGCCACTGCCATGAGAGGCCTGTGCACCGCAAGGAAGAGTAGTCCCCGCTCGCCACCAACTAGAGAAAGCCCGCATGCAGCAATGAAGACCCAATGCAGCCAAAAATACATAAATAAATAAATAAATAAATAATTTTTAAAAATGGGCAGAGGACTTGAACAGACATTTCTCCAAAGAAGACATACAAATATCTAACAGGTATAAGAAAAGTTTTGACATATATACACTAATATGTATAAAATAGACAACTAATAAAAACCTGCTATATTAAAAAAAAAAAGTTGCTCAACATTATTAATTACCAGGGAAATGCAAGCCAAAACTACAGTGAGATATAACCTGACACCTGGTATGAACCCTTGTACACAGATGGTGGGAAATTAAAATGGTGCAGCCACTATGGAAAACAGTATGGAGATTCCTCAAAAAACTAAAAATAGAACTGCCATATGACCCAGTCATCCCATTTCTGGGTATATATCCAAATGAATTGAAATCTGGATCTCAAAGAGATATCTGCACTCCCATGTTTATTACAGCATTATTTACAACAGCCCAGATATGGAAACAACCCAAGTGTCTGGGTGAATAGGTAAAGAAAATATAGTATACACACACAGTGGAATATTATTCTGCCTTAAAAAAGAAGAAAATCCTGCCATTTGCAACAACATGGATGAACCTGGAGGACATTACGGTAAGTGAAATAAGTCAGTCACAGAAGGACAAATACAGCATGATTCCACTTATATGAAGTATCTGAAATACTCAAACTCATAGAAGCAGAGAATACAATAGTGATTGCCAGGGGCTGGAAGGTGGGAAAAATGGGGAGTTCTTGTTTAATGGTATAAAGTTTCAGTTATGCAAGATGAATAAGTTCTAAAGATCTGCTGTACAACATGGTGCCAATTGTTAACAATACAGTATTGTGCCCTTCAAAATTTGTCAAGCGGGTAGATCTGGTTAAATGTTCTTAACACAAAAACAAGAACAAAGGGACACAAGGAAACTTTAAGAGGTGTTGGATATGTCTATTACCTTGATTATGGTGATAGTATCACATATGTCCAAACTCATTAAATTGACATGTTAAATATGTGCAGTTATATATTAACTATATCACAATAAAGCTGTTAAAATATAAATGAACAATAAAAGAAAAAGAAAGAATAATTAATTTTGTTGAATATGAAGAATGGAGAGAAATTTAAATAAATACATAAATGTTGGCTGCTTTCATTGTTGAAGAAAGTCATCAAGAGGATGTGACTGCTGTTTAATCCCCAGGCTGGACACGAACAATCAGAGGCTCCTCACCCCCTCCCCTGTCCTTGAAACTTACGTTCTGCCCACAGTTCCCACAGTAGGAATTATTTTTGAGGACACAGCCTTAAGAGAGTAATGTGTTGTTGAGACCTTCAGGATGGTATAAGTGACTTAACTCAGTTAAGGTCTCTATAATAAACTTTTAAGATTCTGGCAGGCAGATGCAAAGATCTACTCATCTTGTGGCCCGAGAAAATCCTCATGTGTAAATTCCCTTGCTTATTAAAACTGCCACCTACCAATCTGGAGTGGTTTTCCTCTTTCTTTGTCTCTCCTTACCCTCTATGTACCAGGGACCAGGGTGTGAACCAACATTCATCTGTCTTGAACACAATGTCAAAACTAACCCGAGTTAACTACAACTCATAAGTTAGATTTCCCAGCCTTAACTAAAAGACTTCTAGTAAGATCCTTAATATCATGCACCACTGATTTATAATTCGGTGGTTATTTCCAGTCTGGTTAAATGTTTGTGTCCCATGTCACTTTATTCTTGATACAGCCATTTCCAGCTCTGAGAGTTCAGTCCAAAAATGGGAATCCAACTTGGGGAACTGAAGTAACAGCTAATAGTTAATATTTATTGAAGGCCTAACTAAGTTCCAAGAAGTTTGTAAAATTATTTTCAATGCAGCATTTTATTTAATCCTCACAACAACTTTATCAACTGGATACTCTTAACTTCCCTATTTTAGGAGAAAACTAATGCTCTGAGAGGGTAACTTACCCGAAGTCACAAGTGTTTGCAAATTCAACACCCAGCCGCACCCCTGTCCCCATGTTTACCCACAATGTAACAAACCCTTCAAACTCCAAATGCTTTCCTGCATATCACAAAGTCATACATACCTCTCTCCTAATTTTAAAGTAACAAAGCGTCTACAAATCATGTGTGTTAGTACATGAAAAAAGGAGAGGGCAGAGAGAAAAGAAACTCACACTTACTGAATATGACAATTAGCTAAACTTTGTGGTAGATGTTTTCTATTTATTACCTTATTTAATATTCTCCCTGGTGCTTTCCTGGTGGTGTAGTGGTTGAGAATCCACCTGCCAATGCAGGGGACACGGGTTCGATCCCTGGTCCAGGAAGATCCCACATGCCGTGGAGCAACTAGGCCAGTGCGCCACAACTGCTGAGCCTGTGCTCTAGAGCCCACGTGCTGCAACTACTTAAGCCCACGTGCCTAGAGCCCTTGCTCCGCAACAGGAGAAGCCACCACCATGAGAGGCCTGCACACCGCAACAGAGAGTGGCCCCAGCTCGCCACAACTGGAGAAAGCTCGCACGCAGCAAAGAAGACCCAACACAGCCAAAAATAAATAAATAAATTCATAAAAGAAAAAAACTTTTCTCCCCAACCCAACCATATAGGGAGTATCATCTCTACTTTGAAAAGAAATACTAAGGCCTAAATATTGTAAGGTTAAGTAAAGTGCATGAATCCTCACATTTCACAGAGAATCAGAATGTGGAACCAGGTCTCTCCAGCTCTGTCTTTTCCACTTACTGACCTCCCTCTCTAACCAATCCAATTCTACTAAGCCATTTTGCTTCCTCCCCTCGGCTATCAGTCCTCTCTCAGTAGCACAATCACTTGTTGTCATGTGCAGGAAGATAATTACGAGAACTCATTGAGTCAGAGAAATTCCTCACTCAGTTATCCATTCATCCAATCATTCATTCAGGAATATTTATTGAGGACTTACTATCTGCCAAGTACCAAAGCAGGTGGGTCACCTACATTAACTCCTTAAGCCTCAGAATGACATTCATTTTATTTATGCAAAACAGAAGCTTAGAAAGTTGATTATCTATCCCAAAGTCACACAACTAGTACCATGTTCCATCTACCATGTTGCACTGTCTCCTTTGGAAAAATAGACCACATCTAAAGGAAAATCCCTGTATGAACACAATGTCTCCATGTGGTAAACTGTTACAACAGCACTTTATGGATGAGAAAAAAAAGTGGCTCAGAGAAAATAAATCGGTTTCTTTAAACAGGCATTTAAAGATTTGGTGGAATGGGGGCATTATTGCTCTGAAGTTTCTAGTTAGTTGTTAAATCCATGTTCTTCAATGTTTACTGTCTTATATATAGCTCTTCAGGCTGTCAGAAAAATAATAATTTGAAGAAATGCAGAAGCAAAATATGAGATATTTTCAACCTTATTCATCTCCAAAGAGTGATTAAATACATGATTCAAGGGGCAATGAAAGTTTAGGTCAAATAAAGCAGAAGACTGTGACTTTACATATATATGCTAGTGTAACCTTATCCCAGATGACTCCCTCTCAAGAAAATATGAGGTCCTGATTCAAAACATCTGAAGCTGGTCCCATTCGAAGTCTGCCTCCCTACCCTATCTTTCATTTACTTACTCAAAATTAGCCATTAAGTATTTACCATATGCAAAGCACAAAGAATTCTAAATATTTTCTTGCACTAAATGCCCCAAATAGACTATGATGATGGTTACACAACTCTGTAAATACAATTTTAACAAATCATTGAATTGCACACCCAAAATGGGTGACTTCTATGGTATGTAAATTATATCTCAAAAAATGTTATCCCTTTCTGTTAGGAGTATAGGATAAAAGATTTTAGAGAGACATCGTTGTATAGTGGAAGAACATAGACCCTGGAGTGAAAGAGATTTGGCTTAAACTTTGTCCCAATTTGGTAGTCTTGGGCAAATTAATTAACTTCAAAGAGTCTTAGATTCCTCATTGATAAAATGAGAAAGACAATGAATATCATCACAGAAAAACTGTAAAACTGATAGGAAGTAATATATTGATGAGTGCCTACTAGAACTAAGGTATAACTTTTAATAAGTATTCATTTTAAGAGTTGATAATGTACTTCCTTGGAATGGAACTATAAATGGATAGAAACCTTGAAGTCTGGCATTCTCTTCACTGCTGCTAACGCTTGCCCAAGCCAACATCAGTTCTTAGACTTCAAAGGTGCAGTATTCCTTACTTCCTTTAACTATTCATGTCACTCAAGCCATCAGTTCCATATATCTCCTTTTCTCACTTTTAAAGAGTTCCTTGCAGCAATGCCCCCTGCTGATTCTTCTAGTTGTTGCTACATAGCTTCCTAATGTTGGGTCAGGGAAATGTGTCAATGTAACACCATCTTTTGAGAATTACACTGATGCCCAGCCACTTCCAGCCATTGCCCATAGCAGGGCATAGACCCACTGACACTGATTCAGATGAGTTCTATGCATAGTAAAGGAAGCTTCCAGTGGTTGTAGTATAGGACCAAGAGGTTCTGACAAAAGTCATTCACATTTTTCTTGGGAGTTTACCAGCCGACTTTTCTTTCTATGGCTCACAGGGGACAAAGTGTAAATTGTGTTTTCCAAATTTCGCCACAAGAGATATGCAAAGAAAAACTAAAGGAGATCTTGAGATGCCTTCATTATTAATATTCAAAGCAAATACTATTCAAATGTAAGTTTATAATCCAAGAATTATGGTACAGTTTAGAGAAAGCCCCTAACCAACTTAAGTAATATTCTTTCCTGAATTTTTGGCTGGGCACATTGTACTTACCCTGCTGTGCTAGGATCCTAGGTATTGGATGAGTCAGTGACTTCATTGCCAAATAAGTGATCCTGATAGCTAAAGATGAAAGGACAGTTTTAAGGAAAAGGGCTATTCTACACATATACTATACAAAGAAACTTTAGACTCTATTTTCCAATCTTTTTGAAAGCTATTATAACTTTAGAATTTTTTTAAAGTTCCTGCATTTGCAACCATTGAGCACCACCTTCTTTAAAATTGCTGCAAATGTTGGGAAACATTATATTCAAATTATATTCCTACCTTCTCATTTGTGTAACCCTGAATAAATATGTGGATCATAAAAATTAGTTTGAGTAAAACTATATTGTTAACCCAACAGCTTTGTGACCCAGATATGATTACGTTTGGTCTTTCTGATTCATGGGATCAATAAGGAAGGCATTTACCCTACCTCTACTGCCTTTACCCTATCTCTATTTCTTTCAGTCTTATTATGCTTAAGTCTTTCTGTTGCCCAGATTCTGCTTTCAAATTTCTTTTTTGGGGGGACTTCCTTGGTGGTGCAGTGGTTAAGAATCTGCCTGCCAATGCAGTGGACACGGGTTTGAGCCCTGGTCCAGGAAGATCCCACATGGGGCAGAGCAACTAAGCCCGTGTGCCACAACTACTGAGCCTGCACTCTAGAGCCCGTGAGCCACAACTACTGAGCCCACACGCTACAACTACTGAAGCCCACTCACCTAGAGCTCGTGCTCCGCAACAAGAGAAGTCCACACACCGCAATGAAGAGTGGCCCCGGCTCTCCGCAACTAGAGAAAGCCCACGCACAGCAATGAAGACCCAACGACCCAACACAGCCAAAAATAAATAAATATATTTATTTTTTTTTAGTTTCTTTTTTCTCAAAAAATATTTTCTTTCTTGTTGATCTCATGTATTCTTCTAGTTTCAACTAGCACTCAAAGCTTGATAACTACAAATTTAGATGTTTCACACCTAATTATTCTTTTGATCCCTTTACTCATACAACCACTTGCTTATTAAACTTTTTAGCCTAATAATGCTAGGTGTATCTTAAGTCAAGCATGTCTTAAATTAAACTGATTCTCTTGTCTCTCTTTTCCCAAACGTGATACTCTTTTGGTGTTCTGAATTCTTATAGAGCATTTATTGATCATTAAAATATTTTACCTTCTCTCCTATATATTTTGTTCAATTTTTTCTTTTCTGAGTTATAATTAACATAGAATATTACATTAGTTTCAGATGTACAATAGAGTGATTTGATATTTTTATACATTATCACCCCAATAAGACCAGTTACCATCCATCACTATACAAAGGTGATACAATATTATTGACTATATTCCCTATGTGTATATTACATCCCCACGGTTTATTTATCTTATAACTGGAAGTTTATACCTCTTTATCCCTTTCTGTATTTT
This sequence comes from Grampus griseus, assembly GCF_964374135.1. Lineage (NCBI taxonomy): Eukaryota > Metazoa > Chordata > Mammalia > Artiodactyla > Delphinidae > Grampus > Grampus griseus. The sequence continues at coordinate 70,615,756 of NC_139000.1, read as the reverse complement.
CTCCCACTTTTCAAGCTGGAAACTTTAGTGCCACCCAGATTCTCTTTTGTCTCTTAATTAAACATCCATTTAGAAACCAGTTTCTTTTATATCTATATCTGAAATTTCACTGGACTCCATCTTTTTTCCTAGTCCCCTATTCTCATTTATGCTCAAGTTCATCACTTTTCTCCTAAACTATTTAAGAGCTTCTGCCAATTTATGCTGTTTGCAATTCCACTTTCCTCTAATCAGTCCTGCACACAGCTACCCAACTGACCTTTCAAAACACAGAAATGATCAGGACAATTCCGGGCATAAAAGGTTGTAAAACTCAGAATACAGCATGAAAGGCTCTTCACAATCTGCTTAAATGTGTCCCCCCCCAATCATCTTCCCGTTATCACCTTCTTACTCTTCCACTTGTCACAACTGCTTTCACTACATTCTCTAACCAAATTGTGCATTTGGTAGGATATTGATGATAGCATTTTATCTGCAGATGTGGTGGATTAAGGATGACTACAAAACTTCTGGGAGTCTATTTCCCGCTCCTTGATTTTTGGCAGGCAGTAAAAGGAAGCTGTACCAGTTTGTGGGCCCAGGACTTAAGGGATTTCCACTTCCTATCTCTTAGAATGTTTGCTCTTGAATCCCAGCTGCCATGCTGTGAGAAAGCCCAAGCAGTTTTGTAGAGAAGACTCCAGCTGGTGGCTCTTGTTGATCTGCCAATCAACAACCAGTCACCAAATTGACAAGCCACCCAGTTGAAGCCACATTGAATAGAAATAAGCTGTCCCTCTCAAGCCCTGCTCATATTGCAGATTCATGAGCAAAATAAATGATTATCATTGTTTTAAGCTAACTTTTGGTGTGTTTTGTTATACAGCAATAGTATACCTGAAACAGCACTAAATACGTTTCCATTTTCCTCTGCCTGATTAACGTCTTCTCATTCTTAAAGATACAAACCAAATGCTACCTCGTTTAAGAGTATAAAGCCTTCCCCAACCTACTAAAGCAAAATCAATTATAATTATAATTTCTTCTGTGCTTCTCTGGTCCTCAGTACATACCCAACTGTAGTGACTAATGTCCACCTCCCAAAAAGTATTGCAAATTTCTTGTGAGTAGGATTTCTGAATATTAATCTTTGTATCCTAGTACTAAAACAATTGAGTTATTTGAACTTTCAATGTGGAATTCCTATACTGTGCTAACTTCTACTTCTGATTTTATTTTAGTTCAACAAACATTTGTTAAACACTGTGTACCAGGCAGTGTATTTTTATTTTTTGTTCTCCAATATTTTTAATAAGTTTGAGATAATCTCACAGTACATGATTAGTTAATAATTTATCTTCAGTCATTTAATGATCATCTAGAATGTGCTAAGGACCACATGGAATTAAGAATTATGTGTATATATCTATATATCTATATCTATATGAAGATGAGGTTAACTTCTAGTTTTTTAGCCAAGAAACGAATCTTTATGCCCTTGAAAAGACAGGTACAAAATTGTTTTTAACAGCTGTATTCCTAACAGCTAAAACCTGGAAATGGCCCAAATGTCTATAAATAGTACAATAAAAAATATATACTCATACAATGGAACACTACCCAGCAATGAAAAAGAATGAATGGTTGCTAACTTAAAAAATGATTTGATTCCATTTATTGGATTGGCCAAAAAGTTAGGCAGTGTATTATGTGATAGGAATATATTGTGCATAAGCTGTGGCTTCTTGACATCAATAAACAGATATGTCACTGAGTTATCCCAAATCACCTTCTCTGTGCTCTATGGCCAACCAAGTGCATGCCAAAGAGTTCAAACAGATTCAGAGATCTTACTGGAGGAAAATATCAGCTCTTTCTGCTAGCCCCCTGGATTTCCAGGAAGAGCAGATGGTGAGTGGCCACATGTCTTGGGGGGAAAAAAAAAAAAAACCAAACTCCAATTACACTCTTAAAAGTTTCACAAGAAAATTTAAATTGGCCAAAGTCTCATTTCATATATCTGATATTTGAGAAAGACAATGCAGTAGACATGTTAAGCTTTTGTTGCTCTCAATTCTCTATGCTCTGGATTAAATGTGTGGTCCTGAAAGTACTGTCTCAAATATCCAAGGAATAACATTCATCAATTAAGATTTAATATTATGTCCCCATATTTATAAGGAAAATACAACCACTTGAATAAAGTTGCACTTTTATAAAATCTTTATGCACCATCTTCTATGTGTAGACTGTTAGCTCCTGGAGTACACGGACATTGTCTTATTTGTCTATAAACCTCAATACCTAGCACAGTGCCTGACCATGTAGTAGGTGCTCAATAAAAGAAGATAATTAATTAATTAACTAATTTGGTCTAGTAAATATATAAAGAGCAATAACTTGACCTTCAGTTCAATGTCAGTAAAAATGCTGTCCCTGTTCAGAAAATTGTGTATTTCTCTCATCTGACAAATAGCACTACATATTCCAACGGTTTTCATTTTTTGTTTTAGCTGTCAGAAAATTTTGTGCTCTACCATAACTTTTGCAGGAATGTCAAAAGCACAGAATTATGAGGAAATTACAGTGCATTCTTATTCATTCATAAAGCGTGCATAGGTAAACATTGTTAGCCAACTTCTCCTTGCCAGATGTACCTGAATGTATTAAAATTGCATTTCACTTAAAATAATCCATACTTCTCAGTGTGTTCTTCCTCCCTTTTCCATAAATTCAGGTTAATGAGATTTTTTTCATATGTATAGTCTAATTTAACCTGGCCTTGGGAATAGAGTCCAGAACAGAACTAAAAACTCTAAAAACCAATGTGTTAAATACTTTGGGGAAGAAAGTGTTAATTCAAAATGTCTCTTTTTAGGACCAGATGAACCTATATGACCAAAGCTGTATATCTGCATAGCTTGCCGGTGCTCCACATTATAGGGACATGGAATGGTTGTACGGAGTGGGCTCCTTAACAAAATTTAAAGACTTGACATCAGTAGTTTCTTGTATAGTACTAGCAAGCTCTTTTTTCAAGGCAAAAGAACTCTTCCAACAGAAGCAAGTAAGATTTTGGTCTCTAAGAGGCAGACAGATGGTAGTGCTGGTCCTCTACAACATTAGTCTCACAAAGCATAAGGCTAAAAATAATTCTGATGTTAGCAGCTGTATATAATTCAGTACTTGTGGTAGCCTACTGATAAGGAATGATAATCTCTTCTCCCTTATAAAAGGGATAAATCTAAGTTTGTTTGCACAGACTAAGGTTACAGAGAAGGCCTGAAGTACAGAGGGCTCAGAAGCCTATTTAGTTACAGATATGATCTTTAACTTTCCCCAGCCTGAGAAGCCAAAAATAAACATTTCATAACTTTTAATGTGTAGTTAGCAAATATAGCTGGCCATGGTCACGTCCCCACAGCCTGGAGTCCTAGACAGAGTCAACTTAGCTGGACGCCTGTGGCCACCTGTGTAGAGCCTTCCCCTGTAGTCACAAAAGAACAGGGTCTTTTTTATCCGCTTAGCTCAGTTGCTATAAACACTTGCTGTATGTTGAATGACTTCTCAGAGCCATCCAATCCGATTTGCACATCATTAGTCTGTGCAGGGTGAAATGGATGTCTTTGGATATTTAATTTTGTTAAATACTGAGACCTTTGTAAGTGAAAAACCCTTCATATAAAATATTACATCAGAGTTGGCTAACATTTCTGTTTCATGAATCACTGGTACCTCCAAGTTGCCCTTGAAATTTCAAATTCACTGTAGACATTTCCAGATACATACAGTACTTCTCTTTTTGTTTTATTTATTTATGTTTTGATTTGGATGCCAACTACGTTATGAAAGAATGTACAAAATTTAGCATCAGAGCAAATGCTCTTCATGTACATCAAAAAAGGAAAAGAGGAAAATGCTAGTCTAAACACCAGAAAAATTCATCTGAGATCTGTGCTTTACCCTGACTTGCCACACTATTCAGGGGCCATCACTCACCTTTTCTATTTCTCATTGGCAATGGCCATATTATTACCTGATATAAACCTCTACTTTTTACATGCATTCAGATTTGAATTAAAAACTGATAAATAAGCAAAAAGCTACCTGTACTTGTAAACTTTTCATTTTGACTTTTGACAGAGCTCATGCAATAACTGCTTATGATTACAAATAGGACAGATGATTACTTTTTCAAACTAGATGTTAATTAGAACAACCAACCATCAGTGCTTTAAAAGGTGCCACTGTGATATTATCATATTGAGGTGACTTTGATGTTTCATGGCTTTTTCTATGATGATGCTTTCACTGCTGCTGTTTTGGAACCTACCTTCACTGAGATGTCATTAAGGTAATGAATTGCTACTATAGTAGTTACACAACAGAAAAGAAGCTTGAGAGTACAGTGTCACTATCATTTCTTGGGAATATCCCAATATCATTTTTCTCATGAAATTTTCTTGCTGCTAATAGATTATAGCCATGGAGCCAAACACATTTGGAAAACTTAGCAAATTTCAGTTTCCCATTATTCTGCCTGTGGTGTTTCTATTAGCAGATTTTACCAAGAAGTTTCAGTTGCTGCAGATGCTTTCAAAAGATGACCTATTTTGCACCTTTCACAACCCTTCAGTCAGAATTTTTTTCATGAGGTTGAGTTTTTGTTAAGATTAAAGAAAAGTGAGATTCTTTGATATATATTGAATGTATTTTATGGTAAGAGTTTAAGATACATGTGTGTCTCACTTAATCCCCAAAATAGCCCCATAAAAGAGGTTATCATCATTCTTGCTTTACAAATACAGAAACTGAATCTCATGAGGGGCCTGTTAATTGCTTTCTTCCAGAAAATATTTTAAATAACTTACTGAGAATGTGCAAGAAAGGTAACCACCATTCCACTGAAAATTACCAAAACTGTGGAAGAATATTTTTTAATTCAAAACATTGTTGAGAAACAAGAAATGGAAGGAATTCCTGAATGATAAAAAGTCAATGGGATTATATCAGAAAATCAAAACCAGAGGAAAGCACAATTTTAAACACAGAGGTGAAAACTGCTGCGGAGCTAGGAGTGGTTGAAAGATCTTCAGAGCCAGAATCAATAGGTGCAGAATGTCACATTTGGCCCTGGAGAAAGCAGCAGGTGAGTGTTGGGAGAACTAAAGAGGACAGTGGCATTTGCATGCAAGTTAAATCCAGGATTATGAGCACTGAGATGAAAGAGGCAGGGCATTACTCCAGGTAGCTTCATGCCCGGAAGAAAGCTAGTGGCCAACCCAGCAGCATGTTGCACACTTTTCCCATGGTCTGTAAGCAACCTAAATAGAAATATTGTCCATAGACAGGTGAAGGGGGAATTTTAAACATAAGGATGATTGTATAACTAGGAGCCACTAAGCTCAACATTGTAGAGACAATAATTTTCCATAAAATAATTATAAATTCAATATGATCCCAACAAATTTCATAATAGGATTTTCATGGAACTAGACGAGTCTATTTGGGACAATTGAGATGACCTGCCATAACAGATATCACAACATACTTTAAAACTCTGAAAATGCAAGCAGTATATTAGCACAGGAATAGACAGGTAGATCAACAGAACAAAATGGAGAGTCCAGAAGCGTGGGTGAGTGAACATGTGTGTATGTGTACTAATGTATGAGAGAAAATGGAAATGTAAATTAGCAGAGAAAGGTTGTATTATTTAAATTTAAATTTTAGATTTTAGAAAGTGCCTGAGGCTCCCAAGGGGAAAGACCGGGAGAGGAGGCCAGAGCTACAGCCGGAAACTGCGCTGGACTCAGAGGTCGCGATTGTTTATTGATTATTTTCACCAACATTACTTGGCATAGTTGGCAGGATTTCAGAAAAACCCGCCTGAGGTCACCTGGAATCTACCTTGGACTTGCGTTCGGGACCAAGCATAGGCCCTTTGAGCCCCCTAGCCTCAATCTGACATGTACTTTTTAATAAAACGAAGCTAGAAGAAAGTGGGAAACTGCGCTTCTAAAGCCTACCAGCTCCCAGAGAGGCAGCCACCCACAGGAACTCTAGCTGGCTTCTACAATTGGTATGGAGCTAATACTTGCAAGTACTTGTCTAACCCCAAAATGGCCAGGATGGAACTTTTTGACGTTCCAAAACTGATTTTTGCATGCACAATTAAAGAAAGCTGACTTGATAAAACGTCTTTTAAAAAGTGCAATTAGCCCTTTAAATTTAGATTAAATTGGAACACTATACACAAAACAAATTATAGAATAATTAAAGTGGTAATGTAAATAAAACTATTAAAATTTTAAAATAGAATAATGACTTTTAATCTTAAGGAATGAGAAGGCCTCACACTTATGAAAATGATTAACGGATCAACTGTATAAAAATCTTAAAACTTCTTTCTGGCAAAGATCATTATGATCAAAAACAACAACAACACAATAATAAAAATAAAAGACAATACTGAGAGAAAATATTGGCAAAACGTTTAAGAAACAAGTAGTAATTATCATTGTATATAAAGAGTTCCCATGTTATTAAGAAGAGGCAATCCTCTTATAAGATGTTGGATAAAAGATACAAGGAAAGAATTCATAGAAAAAAACACTGTATACTACATATATATATAATTATGCTAAACCTTCATAGCTATCAGAAAAATTGAAACTAAAACAATATCACTATGTAATTTTTACTCAGGTTATAAACACTTTTAAAATTTGATAGTGCCGGGCTTCCCTGGTGGCGCAGTGGTTGAGAGTCCGCCTGCCGATGTGGGGGACACGGGTTCGTGCCCCGGTCCGGGAGGATCCCACATGCCGCGGAGCGACTGGGCCCGTGAGCCATGGACGCTGAGCCTGCGCGTGCGGAGCCTGTGCTCTGCAACGGGAGAGGCCACAACGGTGAGAGGCCCGCGTACCGCAAAAAAAAAAAAAAAAAAAAAAAATTTGATAATGCCCATTTGGGGGAGGGTATGAAGAAACAGTTACTTTCATAAGCCATTGGTGGAAGTTTGAAGTCATAAACCATTTTTAGAGGGTACTTTTGTCACTATCAAAATTTAAAATTTCTGTAAACCATACGCATGAATTTTACTTCTATATATTTAGCCTATGGAAATTCGTATTTGCCCAAAGATACATGTATAAATTCATTGCTGTATTTTTTTTTTTTTTTTTTTTTTTTTTTTTTGGTACACGGGCCTCTCACTGCTGCAGCCTCTCCCGTTGCGGAGCACAGGCTCTGGACGCACAGGCTCAGCAGCCATGGCTCACGGGCCCAGCCGCTCCGCGGCACGCGGGAGCCTCCCAGACCGGGGCACGAACCCGCGTCCCCTGCTTCGGCAGGCGGACTCTCAACCACTGCACCACCAGGGAAGGGGAAGCCCCTCATTGCTGTATTTTTTAAAGCAAATAAATCAAATCTATCTAATTTCTGTCAGAGAGTAACTAAATAAATCATGCCTTGTCAGTCCTATGGAATACGTTGTACTTAGTAAATAATGATGTCTATCTATATAGACTGACATTAGAGTCACCAAGATAAACTCTTAAAACAGTAATCATATCTCAAAATGTGTGTGATAAGATCTCATTTATATTTTTCCAATGTATGTATGTGAGTCTGTGTGTGTAAATGCAAGAAATAGTGGATTATTTTGAACTAACGTTTTGGTGGAAGAGAAGTGGCTGAATTTGAGAAGGGAAATATCTTTTATAAGCTATACAGCAAATTTTTAAATATCATCTCTCTGTGGGCAATTACAAGCTAAGGTACATAAACTTTATCCTACAGACCCAAAGTAAGCCTTTGAATATCAGCTAAAAAAAATTCTCTAATTTTATAGGCTTCACCTAGCAAAAGAATTTTTTCCTCCCTATACCTTATGGAAATTTCATTAAAAGAAATTACAATCTTTTTACAACACCTAGATGAAATCTAGGTGATGAACAATTTTGTTTAACACATATCATTTGCAGTTCAACTAGTAATTCAATTACATGAAATCACTTTTTTTTTACTTTCAAAACCAAGAGAGTAAAAATATATATTAAAAAAAAAGAAAACATTGGTCTGGAGGTTTAAAAAAAAAAGACTGTAAAAATGTAGCCATGAAAATGCCTCTTTTACTAGACCTTAAATCGTTTTAGCATTCACTCCATGGATAAAAATTCTAGTTTTGCTTCAGTTATTTGGATATTTGAGACCAAATGAATTTAAAGTATGAATAACAAAAATAATTACTGTAAACTTTCTATTTTGGCTGGGAATAACATCATGTTCATACTTGGCAAGATTTCCCAACATAGTCTAATATATAGCTAGCTGATGCCTTAGGCATTTTTCTGTAGACAATTTATTCACCAGCATTATAAAATAATGTTTAAAATGGTGTAGTCTCACAGTTTCCTTTTAAAAAATTAAAGATGGAGTCGTCTCTTTATTTGTTGTAAGTCTTCAGAACTAAAAATTGTTGAAAATAAATTCTTATATCACTTCAGCATCAGTACTCAATGTTAAATAATAACTGGGAACAAAACAGAACAGCATTCTCTTCCATTATAAAATCTTTTCAAGAAAGATTTTCCTTTAATTCTAATCAGAAGCCATAAAATCCTCCTTTTGTTTGTGTGTATTAGCTTTAAGGATCTCCACAATGCTCATATAATGTCTGGAATTAGGAGATGTGTGGGAGCTTAAATAGAATTTGTCAAATTATTTCTCTTTTTGCGTTTAGATTTTTGAGCTCCTTGTAAAGGATAAAACTCATTTCAGTACTATTTACTGGATGTTGGTCTTTGGAAGCTTCAATGAATGGGCCAGAGGCAAGAACAGGTTTGCTTATAGAAGGCAGAAGTGGGAGCATTTTGCATTTATATTACGGCTATAGGGGAGGAGCTTCAAGATGGTGGAAGAGTAAGACGTGGAGATCACCTTCCTCCCCACAAATACATCAGAAATACATCTACATGTGGAACAACCCCTACAGAACACCTACTGAATGCTGGCAGAAGACCTCAGACCTCCCAAAAGGCAGGAAACTCCCCACGTACGTGGGTAGGGAAAAAGAAAAAAGAAAAAACAGAGACAAAAGAATAGGGACGGGACCTGCACCGGTGGGAGGGAGCTGTGAAGGAGGAAAAGTTTCCACACACTAGAAGACCCTTCGTGAGCGGAGACTGCGGGTGGCGGAGGGGGAAGCTTCGGAGCCACGGAGGAGAGCACAGCAACAGGGGTGCGGAAGGCAAAGCGGAGAGATTCCCGCACAGAGGATCGGTGCCGACTGGCACTCACCAGCCCGAGAGCCTTGTCTGCTCACCCGCCGGGGTGGGCGGGGCTGGGAGCTGAGGCTCAGGCTTGGAGAGCAGGGAGAGGACTGGGCTTGGCTGCGTGACCACAGCCTGAAAGGGGCTAGTGCGCTAGCCGGGAGGGAGTCTGGGAAAAGGTCTGGAGCTGCCGAAGAGACAAGAGACTTTTTCTTGCCTTTTTGTTTCGCCATGCACGAGGAAAGGGGATCAAGACTGCCCCCTAATTAAGCTTCAGAGACGGGCGCCAGCCACGGCTATCAGCACGGACCCCAGAGATGGTTATGAGACGCTAAGGCTGCTGCTGCTGCCACCAAGAAGCCTGTGTGCAAGCACAGGTCACTATCCACACCTCCCCTCCTGAGAGCCTGTGTAGCCTGCCACTGCCAGGGTCCCGTGATCCAGGGACAACTTCCTCCGGAGAACACATGGTGCGCCTCAGACTGGTGCAACGTCATGCTGGCCTCTGCCGCCGCAGGCTCTCCCGGCACTCCGTACCCCTCCCTCCCCACGGCCAGAGTGAGCCAGAGCCCCCGAATCAGCTGCTCCTTTAACCCCATCCTGTCTGAGCGGGAACAGATGCCCTCAGGCGACCTACATGCAGAGGCGGGACCAAATCCAAAGCTGAAACCCGGGAGCCATGTGAACAAAGAAGAGAAAGGGAAATCTCTCCCAGCAGCCTCAGGAGCAGTGGATTAAAGCTCCACAATCAACTTGCTGTACCCTGAATCTGTGGAATACTGAATAGACAACATATCGCCCCAAATTGAAGTGGTGGACTTTGGGAGCAACAACATATATATATATTTTTCCTTTTTCTCTTTTTGTGAGTGTGTATGTATATGCTTCTGTGTGTGATTTTGTCTGTATAGCATTGTTTTTACAATTTGTCTGAGGATTCTGTCTGTTTTGGGTTTTGTTTTGTTTTTTTTTTCAGTATAGTTTTTAGCACTTGTTATCACTAGTGAATTGTTTTTTGGTTTGGTTGCACTCTTCTCTCTTCTTTGTTTTTTATTACTTAAAATTTTTTTTTATTTTTAATTTTAATAACTTTATTTTCTTTTCTCCTTTCTTTCTTTCTTTCTTTCTTCCTTTCTTTCTTTCTTCCTTTCTTTCTTTCTCCCTTTCTTTCTCCCTTTCTTTCTTCCTTTCTTTCTCCCTTTTATTCTGAGCTGTGTGGATGACAGGGTCTTGGTGCTCTGGCTGGGCACCAGGCCTGTGGCTCTGAGATGAGAGAGCCAAGTTCAGGACATTCGTCCACCACAGACCTCCCAGCTCCACGTAATATCAAACGGCAAAAGTCTCCAAGAGATCGTCATCTCAAAGGCAAAACCCAGCTCCACTCAAAGACCAGCAAGCTACAGAGTTGGACACCCTATGCCAAACAACTAGCAAGACAGGAACACAACCCCATCCATTAGCAGAGAGGCTGCCTAAAATCATAATAAGGTCACAGACACCCCAAAACACACCACCAGACGTGGACGTGCCCAACAGAAAGACAAGATCCAGCCTCATTCACCAGAACACAGGCACTAGTCCCCTCCACTAGGAAGCCTACACAACCCACTGAACCAACCTTACCCACTGGGGGCAGACAACAAAAACAATGGGAACTACGAACCTGCAGCCTGCAAAAAGGAGACCCCAAACACAGTAAGATAAGCAAAATGAGAAGACAGAAAAACACACAGCAGATGAAGGAGCAAGATAAAAACGCACCAGAGCTAAAAAATGAAGAGGAAATGGGCAGTCTACCTGAAAAAGAATTCAGAATAATGATAGTAAAGATGATCCAAAATCTTGGAAACAGAATAGACAAAATGCAAGATACATTTAACAAGGACCTAGAAGGACTAAAGAGCAAACACACAATGAAGAACAACACAATAAATGAAGTTAAAAATTCTCTAGAAGGAATCAATAGCAGAATAACTGAGGCAGAAGACGGATAACTAACCTGGAAGATAAAATAGTGGAAATAACTACTGCAGAGCAGAATAAAGAAAAAAGAATGAAAAGAATTCAGGACACCCTCAGAGACCTCTGGGACAATATTACATGCACCAACATTCAAATTATAGGGGTCCCAGAAGAAGAAGAGAAAAAGAAAGAGATTGAGAAAATATTTGAAGAGATTATAGTTGAAAACTTCCCTAATATGGGAAAGGAAATAGTTAATCAAGTCCAGGAAGCATAGAGAGTCCCATAATGATAAATGCAAGGAGAAACATGCCAAGACACATAGTAATCAAACTATCAAAAATTAAAAACAAAATATTAAAAGCAGAAAGGGGAAAACAACAAATAACACACAAGGGAATCCCCATAAGGTTAACAGCTGATCTTTCAGCAGAAACTCTGCAAGCCAGAAGGAAGTGGCAGGACATATTTAAAGTGATGAAAGGGAAAAGCCTACAACCAAGATTACTCTCCCCTGCAAGGATCTCATTCAGACTTGATGGAGAAATTAAAACCTTTACAGACAAGCAAAAGCTAAGTGAATTCAGCACCACCAAACCAGCTTTACAACAAATGCTAAAGGAACTTCTCTAGGCAGGAAACACAAGAGAAGGAAAAGACCTACAAAAAAAACCCAAAACAATTAAGAAAATGGTAATAGGAACATATATATTGATAATTACCTTAAATGTAAATGGATTAAATGCACCAACCGAAAGACATAGACTGGCTGAATGGGTACAAAAACAATACCCATGTATATGCTGTCTACAAGAGACCCACTTCAGACCTAGGGACACATACAGACTGAAAGTGAGGGGATGGAAAATGATATTCCATGGAAATGGAAATCAAAAGAAAGCTGGAGTAGCAATTCTCATACCAGACAAACTAGACTAAAATAAAGACTATTATAAGAGACAAAGAAGGACACTACATAATGATCAAGGGGTCAATCCAAGAAGAAGATACAACAATTGTAAATATTTATGTACCCAACATAGGAGCACCTCAATACATAAGGCCAATGCTAAAAGCCATAAAAAGGGAAATGAACAGTAACACAATCATATTAGGGGAATTTAATACCCCACTTTTACCAATGGACAGATCATGCAAAATGAAATAAATAAGGAAACAAAAGGTTTAAATGATACATTAAACCAGATGGACTTAATTGGTATTTATAGGACATTCCATCCAAAAACAACAGAATACACTTTCTTCTCAAGTGGTCATGGAACATTCTACAGGATAGAACATATCTAGGTCACAAATCAATACTTGGTAAACTTAAGAAAATAAAAATCAATTTTCAAGTATCTTTTCCAACCACAATGCTCTAAGACTAGATATCAATTACTGGAAAAATTCTGTAAAAAATACAAACACATGGAGTCTAAACAATACACTACCGAATAACCAAAAGATCAGTGAAGAAACCAAAGAGCAAATTAAAAAATACCTAGAAATTAATGACAATGAAAACATGACAACCCAAAACTTATGGGATGCAGCAAAAGCAGTTCTAAGAGGGAAGTTTATAGCAATACAATCCTACCTCAAGAAACAAGAAATATCTCAAATAAAAAACCTAAACTTACACCTAAAGCAATTGGAGAAAGAAGAACAAAAATACCCCAAAGTTAGCAGAAGGAAAGAAATCATAAAGATCAGATAAGAAATAAATGAAAAAGAAATGAAGGAAATGATAGCAAAGATCAATAAAACTAAAAGCTGGTTCTTGAGAAGATAAAATTGATAAACCATTAGCCAGACTCATCAAGAAAAAAAGGGAGAAGACACAAATCAATAGAACTAGAAATAAAAAAGGAGAAGTAACAACTGACACTGCAGAAATACAAAGGGTCATGAGAGATTACTACAAGCAACTATATGCCAATAAAATGGACAACCTGGAAGAAATGGACAAATTTTTAGAAAAGTACAACCTCCCAATACTGAACCAGGAAGAAATAGAAAATGTAAACAGATCAAGCACAAGTACTGATATTGAAACTGTGATTAATAAGCTTCCAACAAACAAGCCCAGGACCAGACGGCTTCATAGATGAATTCTATCAAACATTTACAGAAGGGCTAACACCTACCTTCCAAAACTCTTCCGGAATATAACAGAGGGAGGAATACTCCCAAACTCATTCTACAAGGCCACCATCACCCTGATACCAAAACCAGACAAAGATGTCACAAAAAAGATAACTACTGGCCAATATAACTGATGAACATAGATGCAAACATCCTCAACAAAATACTAGCAAACAGAATCCAACAGCACATTAAAAGGACCATACACCATGATTAAGTGGGGTTTATCCAAGGAATGCAAGTATTCTTCAATATACGCAAATCAATCAATATGGTACACCATATTAACAAACTGAAGGAGAAAAACCATATGATCATCTCAATAGATGCAGAGAAAGTTTTTGACAAAATTCAACACCCATTTATGATAAAAACCCTCAGAAAGTAGGCATAGAGGTAATTTACCTCAACATAATAAAGGCCATATATGACAAACCCACAGCCAACATCGTCCTCAATGGTGAAAAACTGAAACCATTTCCACTAAGATCAGGAAGAAGACAAAGTTGCCCACTCCCACCACTATTATTCAACATAGTTTTGGAAGTTTTAGCCACAGCAATCGGAGAAAAAAAGGAAATAAAAGGAATCCAAATCGGAAGAGAAGAAGTAAAGCTGTCACTGTTTGCAGATGACATGATACTATACATAGAGAATCCTAAAGATGCTACCAGAAAACTACTAGAGCTAATCAATGAATTTGGTAAAGTAGCAGGATACAAGATTAATACCCAGAAATCTCATGCATTCCTATACACTAATGATGAAAAACCTGAAACAGAAATTAAGAAGACACTCCCATTAACCATTGCAACAAAAAGAATAAAATACCTAGGAATAAACCTACCTAAGGAGACAAAAGACCTGTATGCAGAAAACTATAAGACATGGAAGAAAGACATTAAAGATGACACAAAAAGATGGAGAGATATACCATGTTCTTGGATTGGAAGAATCAACATTGTGAAAATGACTTTATTACACAAAGCAATCTGCAGATTCAATGCAATCCATATCAAACTACCACTTGCATTTTTCACAGAACTAAAAGAAAAAATTTCACAATTTTTATGGAAACACAAAAGGCCCTGAAGAGCCAAAGCAATCTTGAAAAAGAAAAGCAGAGCTGGAGGAATCAGGCTCCCAGACTTCAGACTATACTACAAAGCTACAGTAATCAAGAAAGTTTGGTACTGGCACAAAAACAGAAATATAGATCAGGGCTTCCCTGGTGGCGCAGCGGTTGAGAGTCCGCCTGCCGATGCGGGGGACACGGGTTCATGCCCCGGTCCGGGAAGATCCCACATGCCGCGGAGCGGCTGGGCTCGTGAGCCGTGGCCGCTGGGCCTGCGCGTCCGGAGCCTGTGCTCCGCGGCGGGAGAGGCTGCGGCAGTGAGAGGCCCACATACCGCAAAAAAAAAAAAAAAAAAGAAATATAGATCAATGGAAAAGGATAGAAAGCCCAGAGATACACCCACACACATATGGTCACCTTATCTTTGATAAAGGAGGCAAGAATATACAATGGAGAAAAGACAGCCTTTTCAGTAAGTGGTGCTGGGAAAACCAGACAGCTACATGTAAAAGAATGAAGTTAGAACACTCCCTAACACCATACACAGAAATAAACTCAAAGTGGATTAAAGACCTAAATGTAAGGCCAGACACTATAAAACTCTTAGAGGAAAACATAGGCAGAACACTCTATGACATAAATCACAGCAAGATCCTTTTTGACCAACCTCCTAGAGTAATGGAAATAAAAAAAAAAAAATAAGCAAATGGGACCTAATGAAACTTAAAAGCTTTTGCACAGCAAATGAAACTATAAACAAGACGAAAAGACAACCCTCAGAATGGGAGAAAATATTTGCAAATGAAGCGACTGACAAAGGATTAATCTCCAAAATTTACAAGCAGCTCATGCAGCTCAATATCTAAAAACCAAACAACCCAATCCAAAAATGGGCAGAGACATAAATAGACATTTCTCCAAAGAAGACATACAGATTGCCAACAAACACATGAAAGGATGCTCAACATCACTAATCATTAGAGAAATGCAAATCAAAACTACAATGAGGTATCACTTCACACCAATCAGAGTGGCCATCATCAAAAAATCTGCAAACAGTAAATGCTGGTAAGGGTGTGGAGAAAAGGGAACCCTCTTGCACTGTTGGTGAGAAGGTAAATTGATACAGCCACTATGGACAACAGTATGGAGGTTCCTTAAAAAACTAAAAATAGAACTACCATACGACCCAGCAATCTCTCTATTGGGCATATACCTTGAGAAAACCATAATTCAAAAAGAGTCATGTACCACAATGTTCATTGCAGCTCTATTTACAATAGCCAAGACATGGAAGCAACCTAAGTATCCATCGACAGATGAATGGATAAAGAAGATGTGACACATATACAATGGAATATTACTCAGCCATAAAAAGAAACAAAATTGAGTTATTTGTAATGAGGTGGATGGACTTAGAGACTGTCATACAGAGTGAAGTAAGTCAGAAAAACAAATACTGTTTGCTAACACATATATATATAGAATCAAAAAAAAAAAAAAAAAAACGGTCCTGAGGAACCTCAGGGCAGGAGAGGAATACAGATGCAGACGTAGAGAATGGACTTCAGGACACGGGGAGGGGGAAGTTTACGCTGGGACGAAGTGAGAGAGTGGCACGGACATATATACACTACCAAATATAAAATAGATAGCTAGTGGGAAGCAGCTGCATAGCACAGGGAGATCAGCTTGGTGCTTTGTGACCACGTAGAGGGGTGGGATAGGGAGGGTGTGAGGGAGACGCAAGAGGGAGGGAATATGGGGATATATGTATACATATAGGTGATTTACTTTGTTATACAGCAGACACTAACACAACATTGTAAACAATTATACTCCAATAAAGATATTAAAAACAAAACAAGAACAACAAAAATCAATATGGTGTTGGCCAACTACACTATATCTATGTAACTTGGCTGTGTAAAAAGAGTCTTTCTTAACTGTTTTCAGTTTCAATAACCACTTTTTGGAATTTATTTATTATGTTTCCAGCAAAAATTACTATATGCTCAGTAGAAAACAAAGAAATCTCAGAAACCTGCATTAAATCACCTGCAGTAGGAAACAACCAAGATTGAGCCACAAAAATTTATCAGGTGGTCAATACTCAGTATAGTTTAAAGACAAATGAATAGAGGAGAGGCTGAGGAAGCAAGTGTATAGAATATTTAAGGATTTTAACCTGTGGGAATGTCAATTAAAGTTCAGAGGAAAGTAAATATTATAATTAATACCTGTTAAATGCTTTTGGCCTTCAGGCTCACCCTGCCAGATGATGCATAATAATTAGAAAACATTTCATTACCAGCTGGCATCAAAGGATGAAATGTGTAAGAAAGAGCTTTGAAAACTATAAAGTTATGAAACAGGGTAGCTGCTGTTTCCATTATTAGTATCAAATGATACACGAAGTGGGCAGGCCTTTGAAACCTCACCGATAAATATTTAGTGATTTGTAAACTTTAAATACTGGGTACAAACCATAACCATAAGGGGATAACCATAAGGGGTTATATAGATGATTCTTCCCACTAGTCATAAATGCATAAGTCAAATTTTAAGATTTTACTGAGAATTATCTTTCTAACTTAGAAAGATATTAATATTAACTCTGATATTAATGCCACCAATTTATTTTCAAACATAAATTCCTCACATAATTAACATGAAGAAAGTCTATACTTTCCTACATTCTTAATATAAGTTTAAGGGGAAGGAAGACTTCAAATCGGTACCATATATCTATCATGTTTATTTGCATTTACATATTTAAAAACAAAATGAAAATTAATGATCAAAGAGCTTCAAATATTGCCATGCAACCAGTAAATGCTGGATGTGGGATTTGAATGAAAGGTCTATTAGAGTCCTTAGTCCAACATGCCTCTCCAACATAAATTTTTTTTTCAAAATTACTACTCACTGAAATTAAAACTCCACACAGATGTGTTCTATGAGAGCTCTGAGGCCAATGAAAGATGTAGGAGAAAGGGGAGGCTGTAAGCTGCCTGCTAAGTCTTTACATCTCCAGCATTAGTCTGTTAAAGAGTAGGTCAGTAACTGGTTGCAATTGTTGGATTTGTTTACTGAGATGTTTTCCTGTGTAACCTGTTGACCAAAGTATATCATTCCATACTCAGCAGTTACACAAGTTCTATTGACTTGCTTATCCGAAGTGCTTGTAATGGGTTTGCTCCACTCAATCATCCACCCATCCAATCATTCAAGTACCTTCTATGTATCAGGCACTTTGCTAGGAGTTAGAGATACAAGACTGAATAAATCATATTACCTGCCTTCATAAAATTTATATCCTAGTGGGAAGACATGTCTGTATACAAATAACAACTAAACAATAGAATAAGTTTTATAATGGAGAATAGATCTGGCTAGAAGAAGGCAGAAAGTCTTTGATCTGAAAATTGATGGATGCATTTTCAGGAGTGTGCCAGGCATTTAAGGCAGAGATATGATAGTGTAGTTGTTTGAGGGGAAACAGAAGGTAGTTCTACATGGCTGGAAAGTAAAGTACATGGATTACAGTATATGGAAAGCTGACAGGTCATAGAGTCAGAAGCCAGATGACTGTTTAATTTACTCACATGCAAAAAGCAAAAACTAATTGGTCTATAGAAAATCCTGGGTACTTCTGGGTAATATTTTGAAATAACAAAGGCATTTTGCTAGACCTCCATAGATAATATGAGAGCCACAGAATATGAAAAATAAGCAATAACTTTTATCAGCCGTGAAAACTAGAATTTTACCCTACTGTCAGAAGTATAAGGAATTTCTACTAGGTACAGTGTGGAACAAATGAGAGAGAATACAATGGTGAGGAAATAGAGGAAACTGTAACTGAATCCCACTCTATACCCCTGGACTATGAGGAGTTAGAATACATCAGGCCAAGGCCGGTAGGATGGAGTTTCCTTCGGAGTCAATGGCCAGGAGGCAAGAGGGTTAGAATGGCAGATCAAAGTCATTCTATCAAGATGAAAAAAACAAGAGTAGGGAAAAGTCATAAAATGTATGAAGAACTGTATTCTAAAGGAGGAGAATGACTTTGAGAATCAAAGTCAGTGAGTATCAAGAAACAAGAGAAAAATGCAAGGAAACTTTGGATTAACGTTCTCAATAATATTAAATAAAGTAAGGCAGTCACAAAAACAGGTTGCTTTCTGAGATCAGAGAAAATAGCATGGAAACTAGAAACTCAGTTGTAAATTTACCAAATACAATGACGATAATAAGCAGCATATACAAAAATGCAGGCAAGGGCTTCCCTGGTGGCTCAGTGGTTGAGAGTCCGCCTGCCGATGCAGGGGACACGGGTTCGTGCCCCGGTCCGGGAGGATCCCACATGCCGTGGAGCGGCTGGGCCCGTGAGCCATGGCCGCTGAGCCTGCACGTCCGGAGCCTGTGCTCCGCAACGGGAGAGGCCACAACAGTGAAAGGCCCGCATACCACAAAAAAAAAAAAAAAATGCAGGCAATGCAATTAAAAACTATAAGACAAACTCTGGAAATTTTTCCAGAACTCAAAAATAATTAATAGGTAAATAAAATAAAAAGTAAAGAGATTTGAAGATATCTGTGTGTACTGGAAACAGCAGAGCACATAGATACTGAGCAATAGTTAAAGAATAATGGAAAAATTCTGGAATGAAGCAAGACATGACTCTAGATAAAAAGGTTTTTACCAAGTAAGAGTACTTCTTACCTAGCAAAATGTCAAACTCTAGACGCACACAGAATGGGAACAAGTTTTTTCATCTTGTATTTTTTAAAGTCTTGTATTTTAAGAGATCTATTCCACAATCACCACAGCAGAGAAAAGAAAGTATTACCTAAATAGGGGCAAAAAAGGAATCTGTTTGGAATCGGAATTCTCTTCTACAGCACAAAATATACCAGGTATCAATGGCTTGAGGAGGAAATGATTCTAAAATAAGAATTCCATGTCCAGTCAATTGGTCTTGCAGGTTCAAGAGTAACTAAAAGTTATTTTAGACAAATAAGGAAGAGAGTGTGACAGCTATATTCTCTTCCTGAGAAATTGCTCAAAAACATACTCTAACTAAGGGATGAATTCACATAAAGAAACCAACTATGGAAATTTCATAATAAAAGAATTGATAGTGATAAAATAACCCAATCAAATACTCTCTGTATTTATAAATATGGTTAATCTTATAATTAGAATATAATTATTAATAAGTCCTTAAACTTCAAAGTAAATAGCAAAATGATATCTAAAAGTTTCATCTTGAAAGAAATAATACTAAGTTGGACCTAAATCCCAGCCAACATAAAAAAACTGAGGGTAAAGAAGGAAGGAATGAAATCATTACATGTCAAAGTTTTCATCATATTCAAGACATATTATTACATAATATTTTATTCTTTATATTTATAATGGAAGAAATACATTCAATTATATGTACTCTCAAAACTTTCTTACAAAGAAAAGATGTTGTCTACAACATTAGGAAAATAAAAAATAACTGCATATTTAAAGGAGTTAAAAGAAAAACAGAAAAGCAAATAAATACTATTACACTTTTTTAACATTATCTTAGTGAAAACAATCTCCTAGAACTGTCATATATGCTGATTTTCCTCTTTGTTTCCATATTTTCAAACACTATGTGAATCAGCCTTAAAGAATTCAGAACATCATGTGGCATTTATGTTTTTCTTTCTCCCATAACCTATGTCATAAACTATCCATAAGAGTAATTTTTGTACAATAAATAAATAAAACAACATTCTGATCAAGTTAAACATCACTGGAATTTAAAGGACTACTTTGAAATTCTATTATGTGTTCTTAAGGAAACAATGCTGTATCAAAAAAAAAGATGCTAAAAAGCAAAAGCTACAAAACATTAAGAGAATAGGTTATATTGTTTTAAACGGGTAAGGTAGTGAAACAGATGAGAAAGCATGGTGGTGTTTATCCATGGTGGTATATACAACTGTACAGAACATATACCTTGAAATCCTAGGTCTCGGTTTGAAAACCAATTATAGTTACTTAAAAAATGATAACTTCTTACTCTGGGAATTGAGAATCACTACCTACAGCGATGTCATTGCATGACGTGTGACATCAGGCCTTAACGCATTCTGTACCATAACTCTTCCCACAGGTTCTACTTTCGTTTGTTTAGAATGTTAAATACAATGTCATAAGTGAATCGGTTGTCTGCATCTATTCATCATAGACTCATTCGTCTGTTTAAAGTTCTTTTAATTTGTAAAGGAAGAAATTGCTGTTTAAAAAATATAAGCCGCAGCTCTGAGGCTTAGTTTTCACCTCTGTAAAGTTAAGATGTTGGATTAAATGACCCCTGAGTCCCTCTGAGCTCCAAATCCTATAATTCTACCATCTGGTCACCTCAGGCTTATAGTGTTCAATGAAGTACTTACCATGTAGACTAACTGTAAAGTATTTATGAATAGCTAAAGTAAAGGCACTTAAACTTTAGATTTTTAAATAGCATAAGCCTAATTTTTAGAACTAGCTATACCAGGATTTCCCACTCTTCTTCTCTTCTACAAAATAAGGCATATCTCATATTAAATAAACATACAGTCTGTTCAGTAAACTTGTTTAAACTGTAGGTGGCAATTTGTCAAAATACCCAAATCTAAGGCATGAAGAAAGAACTTGAGTTTTTTACAGAAACTATAGGAAAACAGAATTATAACTATAAACACTATATCTTCAGGTAATTAACTTGATTAGATCACAGTTACCTTTGTAATAAGTATGCCAAAACATGGCAACTCTCCGTCAAATTATATTGTGCTCTATTATATTGGTGTCAGGCATGTTTTAACTTAAATATCAGAAGCATACACATAGTAACTCATTTAAATTGCTGGACCTAAAGATTCTATTACATTCATGATCATCTACTGTGCTCAGAAAATGTAACTAATATTTTCCTTAAAATAACATGTCAAATGCCAGGAAAATTTGACTCTACCCCACCTCCACCACCTCCCTGACACCCACATTAACTCAAATCACCTAAGCACCATATGCTGTAATGCAAGTGTTAATGAGATGTCAAGTTGTGCAGTTGACACCAATCCCATGTTAGACTCTTAAAAGTGAAACTAATTAGAGCATACCCTGAGTGTGAATTTCACGAGGTACAGAGGGGGAAAAGAAAATTTTACATATTGAGACCGAGTTAGACTTTATGTCCAGAGCTTTTGGAGCCCTTAGCCTCTGTGTAAAAATTTAGAATGCTTCACCAAAAGTGAGATTAAGAGCAAGAACAAGATCAGAAACCTTACAGCTCGGGCTTCTTTGTGTTCCAAGGACACAGAATTAGTAGGTACAAGGAAAGTAAGATTGTGGTTATGGTTTCACAGGTGTATGCATATCTTCAAACCCATCAAATTGTATGCATAAAATATGTCCAGTTTTTTGTATATCAAGTATTTCTCAATAAAGCTGTTAGGAAAAAGAAACTTTAGAAGACAGGTTTATTTTATGGTACTAATTTTGGAAAATCTGGAAATAATAGAAATAGACAAGAAATTTTTCTTTCTTCCTGTTTGTCTAGGATTCATCCACATGACTTTCTCCCTTGCTTTTGCAGGAAGAACAAAGCATTTCAAGGAGCAAGAGAAAAAAAGAATGTGTCTTTCAAGGTTCAATACAAATAATAATATTATATATTGATATTTGTATAGCACTTTACATCTTAAAAACTACTTTTGGAGGATAGCCAACATCAGGAGTGAAATGGTCAAAAAAAACCCCAAAAACTCTGAGCTGTGGATGTTTAATAATTTTTTTGCAAAATAGTATGACATTTTCCCCTGATGGGAGATAAATTAATTATCAGGTTGATCCCTAAACAAGATGCTATTTTTCTTGCTGAAAGAGATAAGATATGTAGGCTTTCCAACTACTGCAGTGGGACAGCCAGCAAAAACAAGAAAATTAGGGGAAAGAATGCCATTCCTTGTTAAAAAGCATAGTCAGTCAATATGCAGAACTTAATGGAAAAAACACACCTTCATCAAAACTAACTGATAAAGATTTGAACTTCAGACAATAACATTAGCAGAATCTGAGAATAATCTGCAAAGAATACTATGATCCGGGGCTTCCCTGGTGGCGCAGTGGTTGAGAGTCCACCTGCCGATGCAGGGGACACGGGTTCGTGCCCCACTCCGGGGGGATCCCACATGCCGTGGAGCGGCTGGGCCCGTGAGCCATGGCCGCTGAGCCTGGGCGTCCGGAGCCTGTGCTCCGCAAAGGGAGAGGCCACAACAGTGAGAGGCCCGCGTACCGCAAAAAAAAAAAAAAAAAAAGAATACTATGATCCAATGAAGAAAAGAGCTATCAAATTCCAATGAAATTAGAAAACAGAAAAGAATTATTAGCACCTAGGAAACAATGAACCCAAACCAAAAGAGAAACACTTCCTTAGCCTCAATTACTGAACCTTCTCTCCAACTTTCTTTCTTTGTGAAAAAGAGCTAGAAAATGCCAAAACTCCACTTCACAGCAGGATAATATATCTATGCATAAGCTAGTTGTGTCATATATGTAGTTCCCGTTATGCAGTGTGGTTTTGTTTTTTGGTGTTCTGAAACCAATTTCTATGTATGTGTGTCTGGGGGGTGGGGGCGGTGGGATTCCTACACCAATACAAGCAGTTCTCTGACACCAGCTAGGGATCCTACAATTCAACTCGATTCTGACACTATCTATCCTGAGATAATGTCAGATTTGACATGTTAAAGAGTTCAGTCCTGTAAGAATGTCCCTTGCCCAACACTTCAGATGTCAATCACAAGCCCAGGTTATTAACTGTGTTTCTGACCAACTGGTTATAGATTGTGGATTCCATCTACTATACTTGAACTTCAAATGCCAATTGCAAGTCCAGGTTATTATCTGTACTTCTGACCAATTGGCTCTAGATCAGAGGTGCCCATGACCTCCTCTTTGGGTTTGATGAATTTGCTAGAGTAGCTCACAGAACTTAGGAAACCCATTTACTCAGTATCACACGTTTATTATAAAAGGATATAACTCAGGAACAGCCAGATGGAAGAAAAGCATAGGGTGAGTATAGAGAAAGGGCAAGGAGATTCCATGCCCTCTCCAAGCTTGCCAATCTCACATAATTTCCATGTTTCACCAACTGAGAAGCTCTCCAAATCCTCCACGTTTGGTTTTTTATGGAGGTTTCATTACATAGGCATGACTGATTAACTCATTGGCCATTGGTGATTGATTCAGCCTCCAGCCCCTCTCCCCTCCCAGATGTAGGAGGTGGGCCTGAAAGTTCCAATCATCTAATCATATGGTTGGTTCTCCTGGCAATCTACTGGCACCCTTATACGGGGTCCCAAAGTCACCTTATTAACATAACAAAAGATACATTTATTGCTCTTCTCACTTAGGAAATTCCAAGGATTTTAGGAGCTCTGTGCCAGAAAAGGGGATGAAACCAAATATATATTTCTTATTATAGATCACAATATCATACTTTTCTTAGTCTAACTGACCCTTTTGTTATCTTCAGAGGGTTTTGAGTTAAAGAATTTCTTCAACTATTTTTACAGATGGATGTGAACTGAGTGGACCTTAGGAGATTCTTGACAGTTAAGATTTGTTATCCTGAGTGGATAAAGCATCCTTAATGAAGTTTAATTCTCTCTGAATATTTTACATTATCACAAATATAATCACATTTCATATTCAAAAAATTCATGTGGAAATGATGGTAGAGATATTATTAATTCTACTATATAACAATACTATCAAAGTGACTTATTCAAGCTCATATAGTTTGTAAGCATCATAACCTATTCGATACTAACTGTTATAAATCTAGAACTAATTCTAAATCTTAAACTCTCTGCTCTGAAAGCCTAAAAATTTCTCAGGTAAAAGCAGTTCAAAGGCTCTTCATTCTTCCGTTTAATTTTAAACACCATTGTTCTCAATGCCAAGCCAAATTTCAGTGGGCTTTTTTTTTTAACGGCAACATTTAAATTTTCTGATTTTTATTTTATTTCAGATAATTTTTTGCATAAAAACAAAACAAACCCATAGAACAATCAGTGGAATTTATATATTCATATGACAGAATTTGCCCACTGGTTTTCTCTGTTGACATATCAGAAAAGACTTATGTTAGGGAAATGCCACCACATAACACATCAAAAGGGCCAAAATTTCAACAAATGAAAATTCCACATGTCAACAAAAACATGGAGAAACTACACAGTTTTGAAAATTACTTTGGAAAAGTGGGCAGCATCTACTAAAGCTGAAAAAAGTAATTCATTCCTTGCTGGGTATCTAAGGGAATCACATATGTAAGAATACCAAAAGACACGTATAAGAAGTTACACAGGTTTATTCATGGTAGCACCAAACTGAAAACAATCCAAATATTCAAGGGTGATCCACAAGCCAAATCCAGCCTGTCACCCATTTTGTAAATTATTGGAACACAGCCACATCTACTATTTACACATCGTCTATGACTGCTTTAATGATATAATATCAAAGTTGAATAGTTGCAACAAAAACATGTAGTCCACACAGCCTAAAACACTTACTATCTGGCCATTTACAGAAGAATTCTACTGACTCCTGATCTTCAGTATACTAGCCTAAACATTTTTTTGGTATATTCATAGAGTGGAATACTATGCAGCAATGAAAACAAATGAACTACAACTACATGCAACAATATCAATAAACCTAACACACATAATGTTAAGTCAAAGAAGACAGAAGAAACTAATTACTGCTCTATGACTCTATGTAATTTTCAGAAACTAGCAAAACTTATCTTTGGTGACATTGGATTCCTTTGGCAAAAGGAAGGTATTAGTGATTAGAGGGGTTATGATGGGACTTCTGGATGATGGAAATGTTCTGATTTAAGTGTTATTAGAAACATATTTTAGTAAGTCACTGATACATTATTTTATATTTTGGGCACTTTATTTATATTATACTTTTCTGTAGAAGTATAAAATTTTATATATTAATTTTACCAAAATGTAACCAAATTAACAGTCTTCCTTTCACGGAAGAAGTACATTTCTCAGCTACTTGGGGTAGAGAATCAGAGCCCCCCACCTCCACAGGGATGGAGGCAGACTAATGACACCCCTCTCCGCAATGATGATCTTAAAATCTGGAACCTGTAAATATGTTAGCTTAAGGGAGAAGGGGAATTTGCATATGAGATTAAGGTAAAGAACCCAATCTAATCACACAAGTCTTTAAAAGTTGAAAAACTTGCCAAGCTACAGTCACTAATAAATGGTATAAAGAAGAGGAAAAAAGGATACATGCCAGATTTACTGGGGAAGAGCAGAAGGCCTAACTCAGCTAGGATAGCCAAGGAAGACCTATCTTGGAAATACAGTATGAGCAAAATGTTGAGAAAAGGCAGTCAGCCAAAATCTGGGAAGAACTGTCGCAAGTCAAAGCAATAGCTAGTACAGAGATTCTGAGACGAAGACAAGATCTAAGACCTCTCAAGTCAGAAAGATGAGTGTGGCTGTTGTGAATGGCGGGAAGTGAGGTCTGGGAAATAGCAGGACATAGGTCTGGGTGAGGTCTTTTAGTCCATGGTAGGGATTGAATTTTATTCTAGATGGACTGGGATGACATTCTGCAGTTTACATTTTTAAAGATCATTCTGACTATAATGTTTAGAAGATAGATTAGGACAGGGGAGGAGGAGTGAGGGGAGATGGGTGAAAAAGATATCAACTGGTTGAAAAGCTCCAGGTGAGAACTGATGGTGGCTTGGACTAGAGTTTTAGCAAAACAGATTATAAGAAGAGCAGGATTTGAGATAATTCTGGAGGTACAGCCAATAGGATTTGCTGAGAGATCAGGTGTAGATTATACGGGAAAGAGAAGAATCAGGAATAACTCCTAGGATTTTGACCTGAGCAATTGAATAGACGATGATGATGCCCTTGGTGGAGCATATTTGCAGACTAATATATTGGTAATTTCATTTGGCCATATGTTTGCTTTGGCCCTTGAAGAAAAGTTTCCTACATAATCTAAAATTTCATTTTATGTTATCAGTCATATGTTCTTTAATAAGCCTTAGTCTCTTGATGAATGGATTCCCTTTGTGAACCATTAACCAAAACTACTAATGCCTGTCAACACCAAGCTCAACAAGGGAAAATGCCATAGAGACCATGGAGTAAGCTGATCACTACATCAACAAAAGGCAAAAGCTCACATCCAATTTTCAGGAGGCTGTGGCTCAACAACTGCCCCTGAAGTGGATTTCAAATAAGCTGACCCTGCCCTGGCACGCTGAATAATTGTTTACATCCTAAATCACATGGAAGGTAAAAGTTGTTGCCAACTGGATTTGAGACATCCTTAAAGACAGGTGTCTATTAACTCCATGCAGTTCTCCAGATAAATCAAGGACTTAGCTCATGTTGTTTTCCTCTGAAGTATTCCTTGACCCTTCCCTATCCTCTGGCTGGGTGAAATACCCTTTTCTTATGTCATCTCATAGCATCCTCATCATAATATTTAATTCACTACCTGTTTACTGTCTACTCCCCCACTCGACTGGAAATCCCATGAGGGCAAAAGCTATGCCTTAGTCACCATCCCAAAAGAGTTTAGAGAAGAGGATGTTGGCCCCTGGGGAATGAATATTTTTATCCCGTTGGAAAAACTATCCCTGCGAGAAGGAACAGTGACTCAAAACAGCTTACCTGGGAAAAACCCTCAAATGATTTAAATCAGCCCTTCTATTTTGATCTCACACAAATCAACCTTCTGTTTAAATGTAACTTCCCTTGGAGTTTTTCCTATTAGAAAATAATTCTCTAGTCATGTTGATTTGAAAATGCAAGTTACATTTCTCATTTTTTTAAATTCAAGCATTACTTAATCCTTGCAAAATGGATTCACTTCGAAAGGGTTATCCAAGCCAGTTTCTGATTTTGCAGACAATGACTACCCCCTGTGTAGATCCTTCGGGAGACAGCCAGTGGCCTTTCCTGGTAACAACTTGACCTCATTCCATCTCAATTTAAACTGTAACCCTGTGAATTGGCATTTTGTGGTTGTTTCATTACTGATTTACTAATAGATAGTAAAATAGTTTCTTGTTAATTATTGGTCAAAACAAGCATTATTTTCCTTTAATTGTTTGATTTTTTTAAATTTACTGCCTTAGTAATTTTATTAGGTATTGGGCCAAAAATGTGTATAGCAAAATACATTTCCAATTTTATTATAAGATTGAAGGATAAAATTCCATTTCATGTATAACAATGCAGTTTACACAAAGTTCATCTGGAAAATAAGCATTCCATAAAATGATTAATGCTTATATCAACAATACATTGACTGAATTTATAATTGAATCTACTTTTCTATTGTAATATAATATTTATAACAAGGTATGGGTGAGCCAAAAACTCATCTCTTACATTGGCTGTGTTGCTTCACAAGCAGAGGGGTTAGTGCTTTTTAGACATCTCTCCTTTGGTCATGTTTTGTAGCCCTTAGAAATGTGCCACATCATAAATTGAAAAATATAAAAACTGAGGACTTCTCCACTGCCACTGTTCCATGCTGCCTTCCAATCCTATCCCCCCATCTCACACACACACACACACACACACACACACAGACACTTAAGGCAATCAACATTTGTTTAAATGTGTGGGCATGGACTCCTTGCTCCCTGAATGTTTAACTGAAACAGGCTGTGATCACAAATGCCAAAACTGTGATATTCCTGGTTGCATTGCAAAGCTGCCTGGGCTAAGTGGAGTTGGACATCATTTCTACTGGAACATCATTTCTCAGTGCTCTTCTTCAGGAAGAGAATATTTGCAATGGGTGTTAAGCCAGAAAGATTCATCTAAAATGGTAGCAGCAGTTCTTTCTCCTTTAAAGGATTCTGGCCAGAATTTTCTCAAGAGCTTTCAAACACAGTAAAGAACTTAAGTCTGCATCTCCCAAAGATTTTTCTTGAAGGAGTTCATTTCTCATGATCCATTTTCTCCATCACACCTCACCTCCCAAACTACTGCCTGTTTTGAATGAGATATTGGAAAGCTAACCAGCAGTGCCTAAGAAGTGCATGAGCTCCCTCTCGTGGGTCTTGGAAGTCACTTCTGAAACTTGAAGCTCCAGCCGCTCAAATTGAATGTAGGTGAATTTGAAATTGTCTTTGTCTCCAAGAGAAGGTCTAGTGTCTTGTCCCATCCTCACCAAATATCTTACCAAATGAACTATCCCCATTTCAAGCTATGCTTAGTTGCTCTGGGAACTTCTCTTGACTCTTTGAATAAATCCTAGAATCATTGTTGTGCATAAAAAAAAAAAGTTTTAGAAACTTGGTTGTGACAATGCATGCCTACTATTTGCTTTACTAAATTTACATTTTATAAAGTACACTCATATAACATTATTTCATTTGAACTGCACAATAACTCTGAAAATGTGACATTACCATTCTCAGTTTCAGGTTTGGAGTCAGCAGGGCACAAACATAAACCTAAATCTTTTGGCACAAAATCTAACATTCTTTCCATCCCACCCAGTCCCTGCCCTTCCACATTGGCAGTCTTGCCATTCCTCCTTCCAAGGAGAGATTCTTTCTCAAGTTTCAAAGTCTCAGATCACTGTTCCAATATCTCTTTCTTTGAAACTTTCATACCAGATATATGATTGAAAAATTAAAACAAAAAATCTGGCTGGGAAGCCAGATGTTTCTAACTCTTAAAATATTCATCAGTTAGGG
This sequence comes from Grampus griseus, assembly GCF_964374135.1. NCBI lineage: Eukaryota > Metazoa > Chordata > Mammalia > Artiodactyla > Delphinidae > Grampus > Grampus griseus. Next base: position 70,586,499 of record NC_139000.1, on the reverse strand, counting down.
GCTTCCCTGGTGGCGCAGTGGTTGAGAGTCCGCCTGCCGATGCAGGGGACACGGGTTCGTGCCCCGGTCCGGGAAGATCCCACATGCCGCAGAGTGGCTGGGCCCGTGAGCCATGGCCGCTGAGCCTGCGCGTCCGGAGCCTGTGCTCCACAACGGGAGAGGCCACAACAGTGAGAGGCCCGCGTACCACACACACACACACACACACACACACAAATATATATATATATATATTCATCAGTTAATGCTAATACCTCTCTCCACAGGGACAATATTTTTGAACAGGAATTTAAGATAATTTTGGTAAGTATGGGACTGCAATTGAGGATGAAGTATTTGGAAACAGAGTCTCTCAAAAATTCAAAACTTAAGGTTTCCAGTCCTACATCCTTTTTTTGTTTGATTATACAGAAATAACTATTGAATTTGAAGGAAACTAAGTTGAAATATCACTTATCCAAACAAAGCCATTGACTGAATTGTAATCAAATGATAAATGATACCTGCTACACAACATAAAATGTATTACAAGGCTCATTACAGAGAGATAAGTGACATTGTACTTACCCCTTATTCCCTCAGTCCAGTTCATGCCTGCTTACAGCCAGAAAGCAGTGTTGAGTCTGAAAACTAACTCTTCCATTTACTAATTGTATCCTTAATCTTAATCTCTCTGAGATTTAGTTTCCTCATTTGTAAAATGAAGGTAATAATAGAAGCTACCTCATAGGGTTGTAGGAAGGATTAAATGACACGATGTATAAAAATACTTAACAGTATCTGGCACAGATTAAGTAGGCAAAAAAAGTAACTCTTACTAGTTCTGTTAATATTATTAATCCATGAGCTCTGTAAATACCTCAGTTCTTGCTGCTTTGGTCCCATTCCTGATGTCCAAACAGCTTGCCTAGTTTTGACCTCTCTCTGCACACATCCATTTGCTCTGGTCTCTAACTCTTTGTTCTTGATCTCTGTTGCCTTTTCTTATGTACTTTCACCCTAAGGAATGATGGCACAAATTGCCCCACTGAACCTCTCTGCCAAGCTGGCTTCCATTGCCTTGATCACTGGCCCTGCCAATCCTCTCCAGTATAGCTGAAGCTCCTAATCCTCACTGCACATGTATAAACTTATGCTGCTCCTATATGAAATCAGGACAAGGATATGGGCACCAACTTGAATCCCAAGTCTCTGCTTAATAAACAGCCCTTTGCAAGTACTGCTCAAACACTGACCAACCAATTTACAAATCAGCTCAACAGAAACCCAACAACACAAGGTGTCATGTAACCATTCACTGAGCCCTTTATTCATTATTTATCTATTTAAGTACAACTGAAGACTGAAGAGCCTACTGCAATCAGAGTGATGACCATCCCTACTTTCTTCCTCCTTATCTCCACACTTGCAGCTCAAAACAGCACAAACAGATACAGGAGTGAATGCCTAGCACTCAGATACACATGGGAAAAGGGGAAAATTTCACGGATGCAAGAGGATGCTGTGGACTTGTCTGATACAGAAGGAAAGATAAAACCCTAGGAAAAGGGGGAACACAAAGCAGAAACTTCAGAAGCATCAAAGTAATAAGAGCTAAGATGCGAGAAAATGGGGGTGGGTGCTGTGAGAAGCAAAGAGGCTGCATTTCTGCATAAAAAAACATCCATTTAGGGATAATACAGATTGGCACAGTGAGGTCCTACATACTTTTTAATCAATAGGAAAGAATTTGCTAGATTAAAGCAAGCAATGACTACTTTCTCATGTTAGTATCTCCATTCTATCTGGTTTGGATTTAATCCCCAGGAACCTTGACTAAATAGCTGCTTGGGCAGGATCACCAAGATATTTCTACACCCACGTTCATCGCAGCATTATTCACAAGAGCCAACAGGTGGAAATAACCTAAATGTCCATTGATCAATGAATGGATAAAGAACACATGGTACATACATATAATGAAATATTATTCAGCCCTTAAAAAGACAGAAATCCTGGATTAACCTTGAGGACTTTATGCAAAGTAAAATAAACCAAATGTTGTATGATTCCACTTATATGAGGTATCTGAAGTAGTCAAACTCATAGAAACAGAAATATAAATTATTTCCAGGGGCTGGGGGAGAGGGTAATGGGGAGTTGTTGTTCAAGAGTTATAGAGTTTCAGTTTTACAGATAAACAAATTCTGGAAATATCCTGCACAATAATGTGAATATATTTAACATGACTATACTGTTTTAAAGTTCTTAACCATTTAGAAATGGTTAAAATGGGGTAGAGGAACCAAGATGGCGGAGTAGAAGGACGTGCTCTCACTCCCTCTTGTGAGAACACCAGAATCACAACTAACTGCTGGACAATCATCGAAAGGAAGACACTGGAACTCACCAAAAAAGATAAACCACGGGCTTCCCTGGTGGCGCAGTGGTTGAGAGTCCACCTGCCAATGCAGGGGACACGGGTTTGTGCCCCAGTCTGGGAAGATCCCACATGCTGCGGAGAGGCAGGGCTGTGAGCCATGGCTGCTGAGCCAGCACGTCCGGAGCCTGTGCTCCGCAACGGGAGAGGCCACAACAGTGAGAGGCCCATGTACTGCAAAAAAAAAAAAAAAAAAAAAAAGATACCCCACATCCAAAGACAAAGGAGAAGCCACAATGAGACGGTAGGAGGGGTGCAATCACAGTAAAATCAAATCCCATAACTGCTGAGTGGGTGACTCACAGACTGGAGAACACTTATACCACAGAAGTCCACCCACTGGAGTGAAGGCTCTGAGCTCCATGTCAGGCTTCCCAACCTGGGGGTCTGGCAACGGGAGGAGGAAATCCTAGAGAATCAGACTTGGAAGCCTAGTGGGATTTGATTGCAGAACTTCGACAGGACTGGGGGAAACAGAGACTCCACTCTTGGAGGGCACACACAAAGTAGTGTGTGCATCGAGACCCAGGGGAAGAAGCAGTGACCCCAGGGGAGACTGAACCAGACCTACATGCTACAGTTGGAGGGTCTCCTGCAGAGGTGGGGGGTGGCTGTGGCTCACCATGGGGACAAAGACGCTGGCAGCAGAAGTTCTGGGAAGTACTCCTTGGCGTGAGCCCTCCCAGAGTCTGTCATTAGCCCCACCAAAGAGCCCAGATAGGCTCCAGTGTTGGGTTGCCTCAGGCCAAACAACCAACAGGGAGGGAACTCAGCCACACCCAAAGCAGAGAAGTGGATTAAAGTTTTACTGAGCTCTGCCCACCAGAGCAACAGTCAGCTCTACCCACCACCAGTCCCTCCCATCAGGAAACTGACACAAGCCTCTTAGATAGCCTCATCCACCGGAGGGCAGACAGCAGAAGCAAGAAGAACTACAATCCTGCAGTCTGTGGAACAAAAACCACATTAACAGAAAGATAGACAAGATGAAAAGGCAGAGGGCTATGTACCAGATGAAGGAACAAGATAAAACTCCAGAAAAACAACTAAATGAAGTGGAGATAGGCAACCTTCCAGAAAAAGAATTCAGAATAATGATAGTGAAGATGATCCAGGACCTCAGAAAAAGAATGGAGGCAAAGATCGAGAGGATGCAAGAAATGTTTAACAAAGACCTAGAAGAATTAAAAAACAAGCAAACAGATATGAACAATACAATAACTGAAATGAAAACTACCCTAGAAGGAATCAATAGCAGAATAACTGAGGCAGAAGAATGGATAAGTGACCTGGAAGACAGAATGGTGGAATTCACTGCTGCAGAACATGATAAAGAAAAAAGAATGAAAAGAAATGAAGACAGCCTAAGAGACCTCTGGGACAACACTAAACGCAACAACATTCGCATTTTAGGGGTCCCAGAAGGAAAAGAGAGAGAAAGGACCTGAGAAAATATTTGCAGAGATTATAGTCAAAAACTTCCCTAACATGGGAAAGGAAATAGCCACCCAAGTCCAGGAAGAGCAGCGAGGCTCATACAGGATAAACCCAAGGAGAAACATGCCGAGACACATAGTAATCAAATTGGCAAAAATTAAAGACAAAGAAAAATTATTGAAAGCATCAAGGGAAAAACAACAAATAACATACAAAGAACTCCTATAAGGTTAACAGCTGATTTCTCAGCAGAAACTCTACAAGCCAGAAGGGAGTGGCATGATATACTTAAAGTGATGAAAGGGAAGAACCTATAACCAAGATTACTTTACCCAGCAAGGATCTCATTCAGATTCAATGGAGAAATCAAAAGCTTTACAGACAACCAAAAGCTAAGAGAAATCAGCACCACCAAACAAGCTCTAAAACAAATGCTAAAGAAACTCCTCTAAGTGAGAAACACAAAAGAAGAAAAGGACCTACAAAAACAAACCCAAAACAATTAAGAAAATGGTCATACGAACATATATATCGATAATTACTTTAAAAGTGAATGTATTAAATGCTCCCACCAAAAGACACAGGCTTGCTGAATGGATACAAAAACAAGACCCATATATATGCTGCCTACAAGAGACCGACTTCAGATCTAGGGACACATACAGACTGAAAGTGAGGGGATGGAAAGAGATATTCCATGCAAATGGAAATCAAAAGAAAGCTGGAGTAGCAATACTCGTATCAGATAAAATAGACATTAAAATAAAGAATGTTACAAGAGACAAGAAAGGACACTACATAATGATCAAGGGATCAATCCAAGAAGAAGATATAACAATTATAAATATATATGCACCCAACATAGGACCACCTCAATACATAAGGCAACTGCTAACAGCTCTAAAAGAGGAAATCGACAGTAACACAATAAGAGTGGGGGACTTTAACGCCTAACTTACATCAATGGACAGATTATCCAAAATGAAAATAAATAAGAAAACAGAAGCTTTAAATGACACAATAAACCAGACAGATTTAATTGATATTTTTTGGACATTCCATCCAAAAACAGCAGATTACACTTTCTTCTCAAGTGCACACGGAACATTCTGCAGGATAGATCACATCTTGGGTCACAAAGCAAGCCTCAGTAAAGTTAAGAAAATTGAAGTCATATCAAGCATCTTTTCTGACCACAACGCTATGAGATTAGAAATCAATTACAGGGAAAAAAACGTAAAAAATACAAACACATGGAGGATAAACAATACATTACTAAATAACCAAGCGATCACTGAAGAAATCAAAGAGGAAATTAAAAAAAAATACCTAGAGACAAATGACAATGAAAACACCACGATCCAGAACCTGTGGCATGCAGCAAATGCGGTTCTAAGAGGGAAGCTATAGTTTATAGCTATACAAGCCTACCTCAAGAAACAATAAACAAATTAACAATCTAACCTTACACCTAAAGGAACTAGAGAAAGAAGGACAAACAAAACCCAAAGTTAGCAGAAGAAAAGAAACCATAAAGATCAGAGCAGAAATAAATGAAATAGAAACAAAACAATAACAAAGATCAATAAAACTAAAGGCTGGTTCTTTGAGAAGATAAACAGAATTGATAAACCATTAGCCAGACCCATCAAGACAAAGAGGGACAGGACTCAAATCAATAAAATTAGAACTGAAAAAGGAGAAGTTACAACAGACACCACAGAAATACAAAGCATCCTAACAGACTACTACAAGCAACTCTATGGCAATAAAATGGACAACCTAGAAGAAATGGACAAATTCTCAGAAAGTTATAACCTTCCAAGACTAAACCATGAAGAAACAGAAAATATGAACAGACCAATCACAAGTAATGAAATTGAAACTGTGATTAAAAATCTTCCAACAAACAAAACTCCAGGACCAGATGGCTTCACAGGTGAATTCTATCAAACATTTAGAGAAGAGCTAACACCCATCCTTCTCAAACTCTTCCAAAAAATGACAGAGGAAGGAACACTCCAAAATTCATTCTATGAGGCCACCATCACCCTGATACTAAAACCAGACAAAGATACTACAAAAAACAAAAATTACAGATCAATAACACTGATGAATATAGATGTAAAAATCCTCAACAAAATACTAGCCAACAGAATCCAACAACACATTAAAAGGATCATACACCATGATCAAGTGGGATTTATCCCAGGGATGCAAGGATTCTTCAATATAAGTAAATCAATCAATGTGATACACCATATTAACAAACTGAAGAATAAAAACCATATGACCATCTCAATAGATGCAGAAAAAGCTTCTGACTAAATCCAACACCGATTTATGATAAAAACTCTCCAGAAAGTGGGCATAGAGGGAACCCACCTCAACATAATAAAGGCCATATACGACAAACCCACAGCAAACACATTCTCAATGGTGAAAAACTGAAAGCATGTCCACAAGATCAGGAACAAGACAAGGATGTCCACTCTCACCACTATTATTCAACATTGTTTTGGAAGTCCTGGCCATGGCAATCAGAGAAGAAAAAGAAATAAAAGGAATCCAAATTGGAAAAGAAGAAGTAAAACTGTCACTGTTTGCAGATGACATGATACTATACATAGAGAATACTAAAAATGCCACCAGAAAACTACTAGAGCTAATCAATGAATTTGGTAAAGTTGTAGAATACAAAATTAATGCACAGATATCTCCTGCATTCCTATACATTAATGATGAAAAATCTGAAAGAGAAATTAAGGAAACACTCCCATTTACCATTGCAACAAAAAGAATAGAATACCTAGGAATAAACCTACCTAGGGAGACAAAAGACCTGTAGGCAGAAAAGTATAAGACACTGATAAAAGAAATTAAAGATGACAACAACAGATGGAGAGATATATCATGTTCTTGGACTGGAAAATCAATATTGTGAAAATGACTATACTAGCCAAAGCAATCTACAGATTCAATGCAATCCCTATCAAATTACCAATGGCATTTTTTACAGAACTAGACAAAAAATCTTAAAATTTGTATGGAGACACAGAAGACCCCGAATAGCCAAAGCAGTCTTGAGGGGAAAAAATGGAGCTGGAGGAATCAGACTCCCTGACTTCAGACTATACTACAAAGCTACAGTAATCAAGACAATATGGTACTGGCACAAAAACAGAAACATAGATCAATGGAACAAGATAGAAAACCCTGATATAAACCCACGCACCTATGGTCAACTAGTCTATGACAAAGGAGGCAAGGATATACAATGGAGAAAAGATAGTCTCTTCAATAAGTGGTGCTGGGAAAACTGGACAGCTACATGTAAAAGAATGAAAGTAGAACACTCCCTAACACCATACACAAAAATAAACTCAAAATGGATTCGAGACCTAAATGTAAGACCGGACACTATCAAACTCTTAGAGGAAAACATAGGCAGAACACTGTATGACATAAATCACAGCAAGATCTTTTTCCATCCACCTCCTAGAGTAATGGAAATAAAAACAAAAATAAACAAATGGGACCTAATGAAACTTAAAAGCTTTTGCACAGCAAAGGAAACCATAAACAAGAAGAAAAGGCAACCCTCAGAATGGCAGAAAATATTTGCAAACGAATCATCAGACAAAGGATTAATCTCCAAAATATATAAACAGCTCATGCAGCTCAATATTAAAAAAACAAACAACCCAATCCAAAAATGGGCAGAAGACCTAAATAGACATTTCTCCAAAGAAGACATACAGATGGCCAAGAAGCACATGAAAAGCTGCTCAACATCACTAATTATTAGAGGAATGCAAATCAAAACTACAATGAGGTATCACCTCACACCAGTGAGAATGGGCATCATCAGAAAATCTACAAACAACAAATGCTGGAGAGGGTGTGGAGAAAAGGGAACCCTCTTGCACTGTTGGTGGGAGTGTAAATTGACACAGCCACTATGGAGAACAGTATGGAGTTTCCTTAAAAAACTAAAAATAGAATTACCATATGATCCAGCAATCTCACTACTGGGCATATACCCAGAGAAAACCATAATTCAAAAAGACACATGCACCCCAATGTTCATTGCAGCACTATTTACAATATCCAGGTCATGGAAGCAACCTAAATGCCCATCGACAGACGAATGGATAAAGAAGTTATGGTACATATATACAATGGAATATTACTCGGCCCTAAAAAGGAACGAAATTGGGTCATTTGTTGAGACATGGATGGATCTAGAGACTGTCATACCGAGTGAAGTAAGTTAGAAAGAGAAAAACAAATATCATATATTAACGCATATTGTGGATCCTAGAAAAATGGTACAGATGAACCGGTTTGCAGGGAAGAAGTTGAGACACAGATGTGGAGAACAAATGTATGGACACCAAGGGGGGAAAGCCATTGGGGGTGGGGTTTGTGGTGTGATGAATTGGGCGATTGGGATTAACATGTATACACTGATGTGTATAAAACTGATGACTGATAGGAAACTGCTATATAAAAAAATAAATAAAATAAAATTCAAAAGTTAAAAAAAAAGGTTAAAATGGTAAATTTTATGTTATGTGTTTTTCACCACAATTTTTTTTTTAAAAACAGCTGCTTAAATCTTCTTCTAGCATTCTGTCTGTGTGTGTGTTTGTGTGTGTGTGTCTGTGTTTCTTTTGGCTGACAGTAATGAGTAAATCACAGTGGTCAGCCACCACAACTATCCCAAGCAATAGCAACCTGTCATGATACCTTTAATTAGGTGATGAAGTGGCAAGAGAATCACCCGTGGAGATAACCCAGCTGGAAGAAATGAAGGACAATCCTCCCTTTTCTCCTTCCGCAGAGAACTTACAGGTACCCACTCTGGACCAAAGATAGACTGCCTGGTGCCAAGTTACAAGGATTAAAAGCATGCCCTATATAAGGTTGCAGCCCTCATTACTTATGATAACATGTGAAACTGCTTTGTGAATGGTAGAGTATTCCTGTCTTGTACTATATTCTCCATCAGGGTCTAGCCTCCAAACTTTCTACTATGGCCAATGGAAAATTTTAGGCATTCATCCACCCAAAGCCTTTCTTTGTCTCTCTCTGTCTCCCTCTCCCCCACTTCTCTCTCACCCTTCTTTCTCCTCCTCTCCCCCCACCCCCTCACTCGCGCATATGCTTGCACATGCACGTGCGCACACGCACAACCACTCTATCCTATGATAAAGTTTAACATCTCAGGAACTTTGAAAAAAATTCTATTTCACCATTGTGACTATCTTGCTGATAACTATAACTTTGGGACAGTTAATCTGAATAATGGCTCTGCCCATTTTTGGTGATGTTCTTGATATTCGTTCTAATGTCAGACATGTTTATATTCATTTTACGTAATGAGACATTCAATTTGCCCAACTTTCATGTTTCTTCTTGAGTCAAAACAGCAGGCATGAATTTAACTCATTACCAGTATAAATCACAAGTTGGAATCTTTGGAAATGCAAAATTCATTTTGTAAATTTCTACTAGCTGAATTTTCCTGTCTTTATAGAGCCTCAGCTGTAAATACTGATATTTTCTGACTCTCTTTTGGGACAATTTCCATTTTTGGATTAATAACCACATGGCAGCTTCATCAATTCTTCATAAAGTACAGCTAAGAAGCAGGTACTCTGCAAGGCACTTTACAAACATTACCTTTTTTATTTCTCAATGAAAAAATTCCTCAATGAGTCTATGAGACAGATATTATCATTATAAACCTTAAGTTATAAATGATAAAATTAAGATTTAGAGAGATCAAATAGCTTGCCCAAAGCTATTTGTTACTTACACAGTAAGTAACAGCAAAGATTTTGACCCATCTGACCACACACTCTATGCTTAGTTACTTCTTTACTGCCCATGCACACAATATCTAAATCCCTGGAGAAACACAGATTAACTCGTTATTAATTTTACCAAAACAACACTATAATCTCCTCAGTATATTTAAAATGCCCTGAGGCCTTCATTCATTTATTCGTTCACTCATTCATTCCTTTATTCATTCCATAAGCATTATTCCAGATACTGGATGTACAGTTATGTACATACAAAGATCCTACTTTCATGAACTTATGGTCTAGTCCATGTTCAAGTCCATGTTTAAAATCCTCACACATGAAAAGGCTTCTCACAGAGTGGGGCAGAATGCTCTGTCTTTCACACTAGGGACAGAGAGCCAGTGCAAGACAAAGTCCCTATGCTTCACTGTGGAAGAAGAATAACGTTTCCTTTATTTCTATTTGGATCAAGGTTTACAGACCCAATTTACCTAAGTTACATGAATTTTCACAAATATTCTCAAATATGTCTTATGATACAGAGTTAGTCATGCATGCGTGTATGGCTGTGTCCAAACTTTCCATTTTATAAACACATACTCTGACTTCTCAAACATCTTCTGCAGCTGTGATTATAACTTTAAAGATCATTATCCTAGGAGTATGGTAGGGATTCTTTTATCCTAAGTGCTTCTCTTTTCATTTGCCCATTCATGAGCTCAAAGATACTCCATACACAGCAAACAGCCTTTCACAAAACATGTCATAATTAGAAATGAAGCCAATATCTTGACAAATGGAGATTTATTTTCTCATCACAACAGATTTTTTTCTAAATTACAGTCTCCAAGTGGCAAAACCTGAAGAGGCATTGCTGGTAAGTTCACAAGTTTTAAGACTTTAGAATCACCAACTGGGCAACTTCCATGCCCCATCCAATGTGCAGACTGAAAAATCCTGAATATACCCTTGTTTTACTTAATAAGGGTTGATTAGCTTTGCAATTAAGCCATACAGTCTTTAGGCATTGCTCTGAAAGAGTACCCATCTACTTACTGCCACTTAAAAAGTCTTACTTTCGGTATAATAGCCTTTTCGGTTAGTTTCAATTGGAAAGAACAGACACAGCACCATTTAACACAAACTCAGTCTACGAGTACACCAAGGAACAAGCAAACGTCTCAGTTTGCAGTTAATGAATCAAAGTTTAAGACGACAAATTGGCTCACTGAGTCAAAATAGTTAATTAACTTTTAGTCAGGAATATTCATCCTGCTTTCCTGGCATAAACAAGTCTCATAAACTCTGTTTACTTACTCAAGTGTTTTTCTTCTCTACTCATCCCTAGGCATCATTCAGAGTGCTTAATATATCATGTCAGAGTAGCTTCATAATTTTAACCCAATTTTTTGTTTTCAGCCTCCAAGACAAAAAAAAAAAAAATTACATCTCTTCATCATTAATTAGGTTCTGTAAACACTGGAGTATAAATTAGAAAAAGAAAGAAAGAAAAACCTCCAACATTAAATTCTGGAGCCTCCATGATTTTGGATGCTAATTGTATCAGACTTTGTGTTTCTTAAAGTAAACACATTAATTCTAAATGTTTGGTTAGCTCAGGCTGTTTAGCCTGTCAGGTAAAGCTGCAGATTAATGTTATAGGAGTAGCTGGCGTGTCCAATTAGCAAAGAGGTTTAATGGCAACCACTCCATACCCTCTTGCCTCTGGTACTTTTCAGATGCACCATTTCCTTAAAACAATGTTTTACATATTAGCTAATTAGAGAACTATGTCAACATCTTTGATGAATATACACCTGAACAGTCGTTACATTATATACTCTCTAGCCACTCTTCCAAAGTCACCTTTTGCTAATTTTCCCCCCAATTATTATGTTTCTTCTTGGAGAGAACTCTCATACGTTCACTGACAATGGTGCCTATCTTCTGTCATTGGCCTGTGTTTTCTTTTTTTTTTTAACATCTTTATTGGAGTATAATTGCTTTACAATGGTGTGTTAGTTCCTGCTTTATAACAAAGTGAATCAGTTATACATATATTCCCATATCTCTTCCCTCTTGCGTCTCCCTCCCTCGCACCCTCCCTGTCCCACCCCTGTAGGTGGTCACAAAGCACCGAGCTGATCTCCCTGTGCTCTGCGGCTGCTTCCCACTAGCTATCTATTTTACGTTTGGTAGTGTATATATGTCCATGCCACTCTCTCACTTTGTCACAGCATACCCTTCCGTGTTTTCTAAAGGAAGACTGTCTGCTACAGTAAATGCTTGCATTTAACAGCTACTGACACTAAATGCAGTTTACAGTTTGTTCTTTACAGTGTTGCCACAGTTTACTTTTTTTCTAACTCTGCACCAGATTTCTTAAACCTCAAGTCATCATCATTTTATGAGATGATTTTTCCAAAAGCAAATTACAGGTTCATGAATTGAGTAAATGTTGGTCGAGACATGGTGCTTGTTTTTGGAAGTGACTCATTTGTGTGTGTATGAAAAGTCAGGTTAATGCCTTTTCCTGTACATTTAGGGATAGACACAGCATACTAGAGATGGCAACCCTCAACTAAAACATAAAATAGTTTCAAAAAGTTTATTCTAGGTTGACATATTTTCCCATAGGTAATTTAAACATATTTTAACTTATGTAAGTATTTGACTTATGTAAGTTCAAAATATTTTCCCATGAAATCAACCCTAAACAAGATTGATATTGTTTAATTCAACAAACCTGTACTGGAACTCCTACAAGGCATCAGGTGAGGTTCTAAGAGCCAGGTATATTAAGATGAATAAGACAGAGTGCTGTCCTCAAGGATTTGCAAGGTAACAAGACAGAATTTATTTTTATGGGAAATCCATTCAAAGCTCTTCCTTGGAAGTCTAAACATGTATCATCCTTCACTCTACTCATGGACTCCTCATATCCCTCCGCCTACCACCTGGAGCAAAGACTCTCCCAAATAAAATTCCAGTGCAGTGTGATAAGTGCACAGAGTGTTAGTGAAGCAAAAAGGGTACTGATCAAGATGGGGAGGGGTGATGAGGGTATGAATGAAGAGAAAGGTTTCCTAAAGGACATGATAGCTCAGCTGAGCCGTGAAGGATGTGAAGAATTTATTAAGTTGCTGATCTTCAAAATGTATGGGCTTTATACCAACAGCATCAACGTTATCTGAGAACTTGTTAGAATTACTCATTACAGGGCTCCACCCCAGAGCTGAATCAGAATTTCTGAGGGTGGGAGTCAGCCATCTGAGTTTTAAGATGGTGATTCTGATGCACCATAAGGTTTGAAAACCACTGTATTAAGGCAAGTTTTCAGGCAGTAATACAGGAGGAGGGGCTGACGATTTTTCATGGAGTGAATTGTGTAAGTGAACACTTGGAGTCATTGTAGTAGATCTCTCAGCTGCTCTGAGGATGGGTCGTTAAGAGCTCCCAGTTGCATTCTTCTGAGAATTGGTCTCACAACCTTTGGGAAGGAGCTCACCTGGGAATGGCTGGGAGTTACTGCCCTTTCCAAAAGTGGCCCACTGCCAATGATACACTGATATGGAGATATAAGAGGCTAGGCTGTTCACCTCAAGGTAGAAAAAATTTGTGGTATAACTCATGCTCCAAGAGCTCCCCATAGGATCAGCTGAACCCACATTTTGGCCTGACTTCTTTCCCTGTCCTATTCTGCTTCCCTCACTCCATTCCAGGTTTCTCCTGAAAGCAGTTCCTCAGTCAAACACCGGCACAAGAATCCCCATCGCAGGCTGTTTCCAGGGAACCTAACCCAAGACAGTGGTACACAGCAGAGGAATGCCTGGAGAACTTTGGGAGGCTGCACTGACAGAGCATAAAGTGTAAGTTTGGACTGGTGAGAAAGGAAGCTGGAAGGGTCGGAGGAGCCAGTCTCTGAGGGGTTGTGGGCAACACTTCATAAAAGCATCAAAATTCACTCACACACACACACACACATTGAACTTCAATACATACAAAGTACTGATGTGAGTAGAGAGAGGGAGCTCACTCAGAATCCCACCTTGAATTGCAAGGAAAGTATCTTCCCTATTTACAATAAATAATAATTTACATCGCATTTCTCACCAGGCACCAGAAATAAGGAGATTCCTAGATGCAAGCCACAGAGGTCAGGGGCTATGTGATCATTTGTAGAGACAGAATCTTGGTGATACGGAAGGGAGAGAAGGACTGGCAAAGTGAAGAGCTGGGGTAACCCTCTAAGTGATGAAAAATTGTAAGGGAATAGACACTGGGATGGGGATGGCAACCAAAGGAATGATATTCTATAAGGGCCAATCGTGGGCTTCCTTTTTCCTTCTCTGTCTTCTTTAGCTTCTTCTTTCCTTGACTCTGGGGGCTCCTGCTAGTGCAAACTACTAGGACCACATTTCCAGTCGAGGGGATCTTAATGGTTAAACACATTCTTTTCTTCTAAGTGCTTCTGCTTCCCTTTCTGCTCCACCAGTAATTGCTTCTAACCAGGATCTCTTTCCAATCTGTTCCAGCACAGTATGGGAATCTGGTCAACACTCCAGGCTTCCCCCCTTCTCTTGTCACTCAGATAAGCACACATACCTTTAGCACACGTTCTGAAGGTGTTTTGTTTTGTTTTGTTTTTCCTGTTAGAACAGCAAAAAAACAGGCCAGGGAGATGCACTAGATTATTATTTTGACATTTTGATTGTGTGCCTCCCCCAGCATCCATTTCCTCTTCTTATAGAAGCAATTCTCTGTTTCCTTTTAAGAGTCCACACTGCCTCCCCTCTCAATTCATTTGTCCTGAAAGGGTCTCCATTACTAGTTCCACCAAAGAAGGGGGCTCTATCCTGAAAACAGGAAAGGATGGAGATTCTGCAGATTTTGTGCCCCAGCAATTAGACAGAATGAGCTTCCAGAGACTGTACAAGAATGCTGAGCATAAAGGTGGCACTGGAGGTGGAGGAAAACTGCTTGATCCCTGATTTTAGCAGTGTCTGAAGCCACATCTACCCTGGATTTTTCAGCATTATGAAATATTAAATTCTCTTTTTTGCTTTAAACATCTTTGAAACTGTTCTCCTAGCTCTTTCAACAGGTAGTCCTTACTGACCTAAGATGTCTTCTATTTTTCAGAAAGTATATATGACTAAATCTAATCTTTCTTCAGGCTTCACTTGCTGAAGGACCTTTAAACGTCTTCATCTTCCTTCTTTCATTTATACACAGTAGCCCAAAAATGTGTCCCAACGAAAATTAGTTTGGGTTACTGTGCCATACAAAATGTAAAAGGAAAGAGATGCTCCATGGTCACAGAAATGTGGAAATTACTTCCTTCTGCAAAGTTAGATGGGTTTCTTTACTGCAAGTCTTCTCAGAGTCTTTGACATGTGATTTATGTGCTAAATCTCCAAGGGAGGGTCATAGTATGTCTAACTCCCCCAGTGTGTGTGGCTGTAGAAATGTTATTTTCATGGAGTAACTATAGGACAAGATTACATGAAATACATTTCAGAAAATGGGGATCCAGCTGGAATTCCAGACTTTTTTTCTATGCCAAACTGCTTAGCATTTAGGGGTCCTTTGATCATTCCATCTGGTGAGCTCCCAAAGAGCTCTACACGAAAACAAAGTTGAAGGACAGGGTGAAGGAGAATGCTAAGCAAAGGAGAGGGATAAGTAAGGGTGATCCCCACCACCATAATGTGGAAGAAGGTTTCATTGCCCTTTTATATCTTGTAGGTTTCCGATGTAATATGGTCATTTTTATCTTCATTGTTTCACGTGATGTATGTTTGTTGAACTTAAAGAGTATATGTCCATGAAAACTTCTTTTTTTTTTTTCATGAAAACTTCTAAAACACACTAACAAAAAAACAAAAAACAGAAAGGAAAAACCTCTACCCAGAATATAAAAACTACTATGCCAGTTAATTATCTCGAATACATCTGAGCAGAACAGATTTTAGAAAGTCACTTTTAAGGTTTTGGCTGTACTTTCTAAAATGTTTTTGATGGGCTTTTAATGTTTTAAAAGTCCGACAGTTGCTCCTGAAAATGAAATACTGTTTGTCAGCAAGCTACAGTTAACTCATGTCAATAAATACATAATTTGTTCCCTTAGAAAGCAGTTGAAAGCATTCAATGACTTTTGAGCAAAAAGAAAAACTGGGTAATTTGTGGTGGGAGGGAGAGGATCAAATCTTACACAGCATCTCACCCCAAGCTCTCTGAAGGCAAGAGAGAGATTGGACACATGAGGGCAGACTATTCTGGTGTCGCCAGTGAAAGGGATCAAATTGCAAATGATTCTCTTTTACCGCCTGACAGTGAAAAGAGGCCACAGTATGAAAACCTGATTCCTCTATGTGGCCTTTTGCATTTACTTTATGTATAGCTGCTTCACTTTGTTATAAAGCAGAAACTAACACACCATTGTAAAGCAATTATACTCCAATAAAGATGTTAATTTAAAAAAAGAGACATATCATCTAAAGCGTCTCTCTGAAGTTCACACTTCCATGCATTAAGGGATATTCTTACTGTGGATAACATGAAATTCAGATATTTTCTTCCAAGAGCTTCTCAGTCAAGATGATGCCTCTTCTAACAATGCTCTGATGCAGCCAGCAGTTTGCTGGACCAGATCAGAGATTGTTCTATTTTTCTCCAGCCTTTGGTACTCCCAGTTGCCTGTGTAACCACTCCACAGTTAGACTCACAAACACACACAATCAATCTGGTCAGGAAAACAGAAACCGCTGTGACATGTCAAAATACAAAGGACTTGGGAATTCCCTCGCGGTCCAATGGTTAGGACTTGGCACTCTCACTGCAGTGGCCCAGGTTCAATCCCTGGTCAGGCAACTAAGATCCCACAAGCCACGCAGTGTGGCCAAAAAAACAAAATGAGCAAACAAATACAAAGGGCTTAATACAGGGAATTGTTTACAACAGGTGTTGGATGACTAAAAGAGGAAAAGGGGAGCTCTGAGTTAGCCCAGGCAGGAAGCAGTTACGACACTGGAAGAAGGCAAGGAAGAGAGGCGTTTACAAGAGCCTATGAGCTTGGACCAGGAGCCTTTGGTGTTGGTGCTCAGGCCTCTAAAGAGGGGGTGCACCATTTGCTATGGCTGGTACCCCTGAGTGGGTATGAAGACACATGTTCTTAGGGTGTTGGAAGTAATTAGAGGTTGGAACAAACGTTTGCTGCTAGGGCCTCCTACTATTGTACTTCACACTGTAGAAATAGGTAAAAAGGGAGAGAAGTCCTCTCCCTCCTCCTCCCACTTTCCAGTCTCTCTGTAGTGCCCCTATTGGCAGATCCTAAAAGAGAACCACCTTAGCAAAGAAGTCATAGGAGAGTTGACTTGGAGCTGAGAGAAAACAGTTAAATAGCCAGCCTTACAGCAGACTTCTCTCCTCCATAGCTAGCTCCAGACTCTACTCTCTACCCTACTGGTCTAAATATAACCAAAAGAATAGAAGTAACTGTCATTATAGCCTTCCTTAAGCACCAAACATTAAGTGACTTGCCCTAGGTCACAATGTTGGTTGTCATAGTCATGACAAATTTCCCTAAGGGAAAGGTAACTGACTTTAGGCAAGTTGCCTAAGTTTCCTCTGGCATTAGTTTCCTCTTCTGGGACAATTACTTCTACCTTGGATGGTAGGATCATGTGTACAAATAGATAATACGAATAAAGGGCTTAGTACAGTGCCTGTCCCATGATAGATGCCCAATAAAAATTAATTGACTTCCTTCTTTTCCTCCCTTATTCCTCATCCTTCCTTGTGGAATAAAAGGCTTTAATACCTTATAACTAGACTCTCTGGCATCAGTAAACACCTGTAAGGTCATTGGCAGGGAAATGTTTCCTCTCAGCTAGAGAGGTTTTACTAGTCCATCAGGTCAGATTCTTAAGAGTTTCAAGGAAGAGATATACAAATTGCTTCCAAGGATGAATTCATTGTAAGGATACATAGGAAATAGAAAGGGAGGTCTTAGAAGAGCAACTTCCTGCTCAGGAATGTGCGGCAAACTTCATAAGACACCAGGAAAATCTGCCTGACTTTGCTAGGGAAAAAAACCTTTGCTTGAGTGACCTGACTTTGCTTAACAGGCATTTGTATTTCCCCCAGATTGTGAATTCAAATGGGTCCTTTTGTCCCTCTAGGTATGAAGCATTGCTACTGAGCAGAGTTCACACCAAATCTTCTCAAAGATTATTGATCAGGAATTCCCTGGTGGTCCAGTGGTCACGACTCCATGCTTTCACTGCCAAGGGCCCAGGTTTAATCCCTGATCAGGGAACTGAGATCCCACAAGCTGCGGGTGTGGCCCAAAAAAAAAGTGAAAAGTAAAAGTAAAATTAATAAAAAAGATTATTGACCTCCCAAACCCAGCCTACCTGGGGTTGATTCCAGCTCACGTACCTTCCCCTGTAAAATCACTGAGCTAAGGTAGCAAGGTTCAGACTGATCTGTGAAAGGTCCTCTCCTAATCCATCCACCACAAAGCAAAAAGGCTATCTAGTCATTTTTCCCACAAACTAGACTTCATTGGCTCTTTCTGTCTATCTTGATAATAAAGAAACATTTTCTACTCCTTCCTTATAACTACCCTGTCCCAGAACTCTTTCTCATTGAACAAGGCTTCATGAAACACCATGAGAAACAGTGCACTAAGAGTCCACCAAGATAACTGAGATTTCTAGGAAAGCAGAAACTTTGTCTTTCAACCATGTCATGATATGGATCTCAGAAGTGGGCGACAAAGGAAAAGAGAAGGAACTAATGCCTAGATTTCTAGACTGAAGGATTAAATGACTGTGGTGTTATTAACAGAAATAGAGAAAACAGTGTTAGGGCTTGCTTGTGATGAATGAGTTGTAGAAAAGTTGAAGAAGGTACTTGTGGAGTGTCCAAAACGAGTTTAAGCATGATGTAGAGATAAGAGCTTAAAATCAGAGAATGAATGAGGGGTTTTCTGCCTTATCTTGTTTTATGTTTAGTGTAAAGACTCCTAAGCTTTTTAGTATCATATGTCACTTGAAGCATCTAATGACAGCTATATACTCTACACTCAGAAAAAAAAGCAAAGAAAAATGTACATATGTACATTTTTGTATATATAGCTAAATTGTATATAGAGTTTTAGATTTTCAGAACTCCCAGGTTGAGTTCTACCATCTCACCCATGTAATGAAAAAATATAAAAGTCCAAGCCCTGAATCTGTACTGTACTAGAACTTAACATTTCCTCTTCTTGTAGTTCACTTTCCTCACCCCCAAACAACCTAAAATTCCATGTGTGCCAAATAGCTTCTTGCCTAGTAATGCTTTGGACAGTTAGTGAGAAACAAAGCAGGGCAACTCAATGATAAGAGTTTCTAACTGCTACAAGCAAGATAATGACCCAAAGTGTTCATTTTCTCAGTTACTGTAATTCTCCTTTTCTTGTTGAATGGCCGAGTGCTTCTGAGCAAATCTTGGGGCTAACTGTATACATCCTGGCATGTACAGTGAACCCCAAACCTAGAGGCAGCAGCTAGCAATTATATTCCACCGATTAATGTGCAATCGTAAATTTACAGGCTTGATGGTCCAAAGAGGATCCCTGCTATGTGAAATAAGGAATAGGAAATTGTCAGCATAATTAGCCAAGTCAGATCTTGCAAGTCTACCTGTGAATTGAAAGTAAAGAAACAAACAAAAAATGCCTGTCCTTTAATAGAATTAGAGATTGAAAGATGGGATGTGGAGAAGGAACGATGAAGTCAAAATACTGCCTTTTTCCATTTTGGTTTAATTTAGCTCACTGGCCATTGTGTTGAAACAGAATCTAGTGCTGTACCTCTCAGATCCCCCTACAAAGTACCAGGATTTATTCCTATTACCCCAGCCACTAGAAGTACTGCTATCTCTGCAGTCAACCCTCTGCAGAATTTGCCCTTAGCTAGAGTCAGCTGCCCTGGCCAAGGTCAGGCTATATTACTAAGGAGGGAGCAGGGAAGCCCATATTCAATGACTGGGCAATGCCAGATTATAAAGGTCTGGTCTCTCTTGCCAGAATAAGACACAAATCAGAAGGGCCAACCCATCTTCAAAGCTCCCTAAGGGGTTGGCTAAAGTGTTGCTTTAGACTGAATTGTGGACCGACTTTTCCCTCTGCCCATTCCTAGCTCTTTCCCTGAGAATACTCTCTAGTAAACTTCCTATATACCAATTGCTATCTGAATATGCTCTCCAGAAAATCCAACTCGCAGCAGTGTCAAATCATAACATCAGTGTCAGAATTACAACAAAGAAATGCCCTTAACAAGGGCATTCAATTCAGTTTAACAAATATTTTTGTATGCCTACTGTGTACAAGGCAAGTCTACCAAAGTAAATTTTCCCTTGAGATTTTCTCTTGAGAATTTTTTTCATTGTTTTTGTTTATTTGTTGTTTTGGTTTGGTGTTGTGAATCAAGTATACATAGACACTAACTTGTAAGGTGATTCTTCTGAGTAAATTTACCTACTTTTGGATTTTCTCACAGTCTAAACTAAAACAAATAATAGTCTTTAAAAATACACCAAAAGAGAAACAGTTGATGATGAAAGTCATTAATATTTCTATGTTACATCTGAAGTACATAATTATGTGTACAGCTTGACTATAAATTCAAATAGATCAGAAGATGGCATAAAAGGACTTTATACATCACCTATATAGGTGATATTTGATATAAACATTATATATTATCAATACAATAAAGGACAACAAAATCTCTATTAACTTTAAAGACCTAGAGAGGTGAAAGGAATGAATTATACATGTTAAAGGATGACTCACTTTTCAAGTGTTATATTGATATAGTTCTAAATGATTCAGGTGGATCCACTTTGTGCAAATCTGATACATGAAAACTCAGACTAACATAAAGGATGGCGAGTGATTTTAAGATTTTAAAATGAATGTGGGACTGATGGGATAAAGGTAATGGAGTAGGAAGATTCTGAGCTCACCTCCCCACCACAAACACATCAAAACTACAAATACATATAGAGTAAAGTTCTCTGAGAATGACCTGAATGACTCTCCTACAACCAAGCTGTAAAGAAAGAACCATATGGAGTATGGTAGGGAGGGAGGAGAGGTGATGTAGTCGGGACCCACACCCCTAGCAGGTGACTCACAGAGGAGGGGGATATCACAGGCTTGGGGATCCTCCCTGGGGAGTGATGGGTTCCAGCAACATATTAGGCAACCCAGCTGTGGGGTCTAACACCAGGAAGACAAATCACCTTAGCTGATTTGAATACCAGTGGGGCTTAACAGAAGGCTGTGAAAAACCAAGACTCCTCTCTCAATGAACGCATGCACAGACTTGCTTGCTCCCAGTCTCAGCACAGAGGCAGCAGATTGAAAACTGCCTCATGCTCTGGCCGTCCTGCCAGGACAGCCCCACATGCCCTCCAGCCCACACTGGCCTCCTGCTTCAGCCCCTCCTGCTCCAGAACTGCTTCCCACTAAGGAGGAGGCCAATGTGTGTGCATGCATCAGAGAAGGAGTGGAACCAGCTTGGGCCCCAGCCCTGCTGCATAGTCACGGCAGAAACTGCCATTGCTGGTGTGCACACATGCACAAAAGAAGGAGAAAAAACAGTTCAGTAGAGCAGCTCCAAGCCCTTGGGCCCTGGCCATGCCCCCAAACAAAGTGGAGATTTTTACTGAGCCCAGGAGAATCCCTGGCTCATACCTGGCTCTAGCTCAAGCCCATCCATCTCTAGCTATACCTCTCACCAAGGCACCAGCTGCCAGCACACCCCCGGAGAAGACATGCTTTGTGCTCACTTCAGATCCAGCTCTACCACCAAAACACGTGGGAATACACAGACTGCATAGGAATGCTCCCACACAAAGACATGCCTTCAAGACCAGGATAGGTAACTATTTCAACTAATTTCATAGAGACAAAAAGAGAAAGCTAAACAAAATGAGAAGACAAGAGGAACATGTTTCAAATGAAGGAACAAGATAAAAACCCAGAACAAAACCCCTAATTAAAGAGAGGTAAATAACTTACCTGATAAAGAGTTCAAAGAAATAGTAAGAAAAATGGTAACTGAACTTGGGAAAAAATAGACAAACACAGTGAGGACTTCAACAAAGAACTAGAAAATGTTAAAAATAAAAAAAAAGAAAGAACCAGCCAAAGCTGAAGAATACAATAACTGAAATGAAAAATACACTAGAAGCAACACTTTTCAGATATAAGAATACTAAATTAATTAGTTAAATTACATAAAATTATATTAACCTAAAAAAATACACTAGAAGGAATTAACATCAGATCAGGTGATACAGAAGAACATATAGGTGATCTGGGAGATAGAGTAGTGGAAATCACTCAATTAGAACAGCAAAAAGAAAAAATAATTTTTTAATGAAGATAATTTAAGAGACCTCTGTGACAACATAAATCATACTAATAGTCACATTATATGAGTCCCCTCAAAAAAGACACAGAGAGAGAAATGGGTAGAAAATGTATTTGATGAAATTATGGCTGAAAATTTCCCTAATCTGCAGAAGGAAACTGATATCCAGGTATAGGAAGCACAGATAGTCCCAAGCAAGATGAACATAAAGAGACCCATACCAAGACACATTATAATAAAAATGGCAAAACTTAAAGATAAAGAAAAAATTTAAGGCAGCAAGAGAAAAACAAAGAATCACATACACGGGAACCCCAAAAGTCTATCAGCTGATTTTTCAGCAGAAACATCATAGGCCAGAAGGGAGTGGCATGATATAGTTAGAGTGCTGAGAGGAAAAAACTACAAGCTAGGATACTCTACCCATCAAGGTTATCATTCAGAATTGAAGGAGAGATAAAGAACTTCTCAGACAAGCAAAAACTAAAAGAGTTCAGTATTTAACCAACATTAAAAGAAATGTTAAAGGAAGGATCTTCTTTAAGTGAAAAAGAAAAGGCTATAATAAGAAACAAGAAAATATAGGAAAGGGAAATTTCCACTAGTAAAGGCAAATATATAGTAAAGGCAATAGATCAACCACTTAAATAAGCTAGTACAAAGGTTAAAAGACAAAAATCAACTATAACTATAATAAGCAGTTAAGGGATAAGCATGAATATATAAAATATGACATTAAAAACACAAAATGTGATTTCTAATCTCATAGTGTTGTGGTTGGAAAAGATACTTGATATTATTTTAATTTTCTTAAATTTACCAAGGCTTGCTTTGTGGTCCAGCATGTGATCTATCCTGGAGAATGTTCCATGTGCAGTTGAGAAGAATATGAATTCTGCTGCTTTCAGACAGAATGTTCTATAAATAACAATTAAGTTCATCTCATCTAATGTGTCATTTAAGGCCTGTGTTTCCTTATTGATTTTCTGTCTGGATGATCTGTCCATTGGTGGAAGTAGGGTGCTAAAGTCCCCCACTATTATTGTGTTACTGTCAATTTCCCCTTTTATGGCTGTTAGCATCTGCCTTATATGTTGAGGTGCTCCTATGTTGGGTGCATATATATTTACAATTGTTATATCTTTTTCTTGGGTTGATGCTTGATCATTATGTAGTGTCCTTCTTTGTCTCTTGTAGCAGTCTTTATTTTGAAGTCTATTTTGTCTGATATGAATATTGCTACTCCAGCTTTCTTCTGATTTCCATTTGCATAGAATACCTTTTTCCATCCCGTCACTTTCAGTCTGTATGTGTCCCTATATCTGAAGTGGATCTCTTGTAGACAGAATATATATGGGTCTGGTTTTTGTATGCATTCAGCCAATCTATGTCTTTTGGTTGGAGCACTTAAACCATTTACATTTAAGGTAATTATTGATATGTATGTTCTTACTGCCATTTTGTTAATTGTTTTGAATTTGTTTTTGCAGGTTTTTTTCTTCCCTTCTTTTGTTCTCTTCTCTTGTGATTTGACTATCTTTAGTGTTGTGTTTGGATTCCTTTAACGTTTTTGTATGTGTATCTACAAGTACAACAAAAAAAAAAACTGTAAAAAAACACAAACATGTGGAGGCTAAGCAGTGTGCTACTAAACAACCAATGGATCACTGAAGAATTCAAAGAGGAAATCAAAAACTACCAAGAGACAAACTGATACAAAATCATGATGATCCAAAACCTATGCGACCCAGCAAAAGAAGTTCTAAGAGGGACGTTTATAGCAATAAAATCTTACCTCAGGCAACAAGAAAAATCTCAAATAAACAACCTAACCTTACGCCTAAAACAACAAGAGAAAGGAGGACAAACAAAACCCAAAGTCAGTAGAAGGAAAGAAATCATAAAGATCAGATCAGAAATAAATGAAAAAGAAATGAAGGAAACAATAGCAAAGATCAATAAAACTAAAAGCTGGTTCTTTGAGAAGATAAACAAAATTGATAAACCATTAGCCAGACTCATCAAGAAAAAAAGGGAGAAGAGTCAAATCAATAGAATTAGAAATGAAAAAGGAGAAGTAACAACTGACACTGTAGAAATACAAAGAATCATGAGAGATTACTATAAACAACCATATGCCAATAAAATGGACAACCTGAAGAAATGGACAAATACTAAGAAACGCACAACCTCCCAAGACTGAACCAGGAAGAAATAGAAAATATAAACAGACCAATCATAAGCACTGAAATTGAGACTGTGATTAAAACTCTTCCAACAAACAAAAGCCCAGGACCAGATGGCTTCACAGGCAAATTTAATCAAACATTTAGAGAACAGGTAACACCTATCCTTCTCAAACTATTCCAAAATATAGCAGAGGGAGGAACACTCCCAAACTCGTTCTACGAGGCCACCATCACCCTGATACTAAAACCAAACAAAGATGTCACAAAGAAATAAAACTACAGGCCAATATCACTGATGAACATAGATGCAAAAATCCTCAACAAAATACTAGCACACAGAATCCAACAGCACATTAAAAGGATCATACACAATGATCAAGTGGGGTTTATCCCAGGAGTGCAAGGATTCTTCAGTATATGCAAATCAATCAATGTGATATACCATATTAAAAAATTGAAAGATAAAAACATATGATCATCTCAATAGATTCATATAAAACTTTTGACAAAATTCAACACCCATTTGTGATAAAAACCCTCCAGAAAGTAGGCATAGAGGGAACTTTCCTCAACATAATAAAGGTCATATATGACAAACCCACAGCCAACATCATCCTCAACTGTGAAAAACTGAAACCATTTCCACTAAGATCAGGAAATAAACAAGGTTGTCCACTCTCACCCCTATTATTCAACATAGTTTTGGAAGTTTTAGCCACAGCAATCAGAGAAGAAAAATAAATAAAACGAATCCAAATGGGAAAAGAAGAAGTAAAGCTGTCACTGTTTGCAGATGACATGATACTATACATAGAGAATCCTAAAGATGCTACCAGAAAACTACTAGAGCTAATCAATGAATTTGGTAAAGTAGCAGGATACAAAATTAATGCACAGAAATCTCTGGCATTCCTATACACTAACGATAAAAAATCTGAAAGAGAAATTAAGGAAACACTCCCATTTACCATTGCAACAAAAAGAATAAAATACCTAGGAATAAACCTACCTAAGGAGGTAAAAGACCTGTACTCAGAAAACTAATGACATGATGAAAAAAATTAAAGATGATACAAATAGATGGAGAGATATACCATGTTTTGGATTGGAAGAATTAACATTGTGAAAATGACTCTACTCCCCAAAGCAATCTACAGATTCAATGCAATCCCTATCAAACTACCATTGGCATTTTTCACAGAACTAGAACAAAGAATTTCACAATTTGTATGGAAACACAAAAGACCCTGAATAGCCAAAGCCATCTTGAGAATGAAAAACGGAGCTGGAGGAATCAGGCTCCCTGACTTCAGACTATACTATAAAGCTACAGTACTCAAGACAGTATGGTACTGGCACAGAAACAGAAATGTAGGTCAGTGGAACAGGATAGAAAGCCCAGACATAAACCCACGCACATATGGTCACCTTATCCTTGATAAAGGAGGCAAGAATACACAATGGAGAAAAGACAGCCTCTTCGATAACTGGTGCTGGGAAAACCAGACAGCTACATGTAAAGAATGAAATTAGAACACTCCCTAACACCATACATAAAAATAAACTCAAAATGGATTAAAGACCTAAATGTAAGGCCAGACGCTATCAAACTCTTAGAGGAAAACATAGGCAGAACACTCTATGACATAAATCAAAGCAAGATCCTTTTTCATCCACCTCCTAGAGAAAGGGAAATAAAAGCAAAAATAAACAACTAGGACCTAATGAAATTTAAAAGCTTTTGCACAGCAAAGGAAACCATAAACAAGATGAAAAGACAACCCTCAGAATGGGAGAAAACATTTGCAAATGAAGCAACTGACAAAAGATTAATCTCCAAAATTCACAAGTACCTCATTGCAGCTCAATATCAAAAAAACAAACAACCCAATCCAAGAATGGGCAGAAGACCTAAATAGACTTTTCTCCAAAGAAGATACACAGATTGCCAACAAACACATGAAAGAGTGCTCAACGTCACTAATCATTAGAGAAATGCAAATCAGAACGGCAATGAGTTATCATCTCACATCAGTCAGAATGGCTATCATCATAAAATCTACAAACAATAAATGCTGGAGAGGGTGTGGAGAAAAGGGAACCCTCTTGCACTGTTGGTGGGAATGTAAATTGATACAGCCACTATGGAGAACAGTATGGAGGTTCCTTAAATAACTAAAAATAGAGCTACCACATGACCCAGCAATCCCACTACTGGGCATATACCCTGAGAAAACCATAATTCAAAAAGAGTGTTGTACCACAATGTTCATTGCAGCTCTATTTACAATAGCCAAGACATGGAAGCAACCTAAGTGTCCATCGACAGATGAATGGATAAAGAAGATGTGGCACATATATATGATGGAATATTACTCATCCATAAAAAGAAACAAAATTGAGTTATTTGTAGTTAGGTGGATGGACCTAGAGACTGTCATACAGACTGAAGTAAGTCAGAAAGAGAAAAACAAATACCGTATGCTAACACATATATATGGAATCTAAAAAAAAAAAAGTCATGAAGAACCTAGCGGCAGGACAGGAATAAAGACGCAGACATAGAGAATGGACTTGAGGACATGGGGAGGGGGAAGGGTAAGCTGGGACAAAGTGAGAGAGTGGCATGGACTTATATATACTACTAAATGTAAAATAGATAGCTAGTGGGAAGCAGCTGCATAGTACAGGGATATCAACTCAGTGCTTTGTGACCACGTAGAGGGGTGGGATAGGGAGGGTGTAAGGGAGACCCAAGAGGGAGGATATGGGGATATGTGTATATGTATAACTGATTCACTTTGTTATAAAGCAGAAACTAACACACCATTGTAAAGGAATAATACTCCAATAAAGATGTTTTTAAAAATTTAAAAATATCAAAATAAAATCTCCCCTTTCTCTCCCTATCTTCTGTATAAATTTCATCACTGTTTTCCTTTTTTAACTATGATATTGTGATTTATACTAAGAAATATATATTCGGTCTTTATCCCCTTTTCTGGCCCAGAGCTCAGAATTTTCTAAGTGATGAGAGCAATAATGATGTCTTATGTTATGTTAATAAGGTGACTTTGGGACCCCCACTTAAGAATGGGGGCTGATTACCTGGAGAACCAACCATGTGATTAGAGGTTGAAATTTTCAGTCCCATGCCCTGACCACCTAGGAGGGGAGAGGGGCTGGAAGCTGAATCAGTCATCAACAGCCAATGATTTCATCAATCATGCCTATGTAATGAAGCCTCTGTAAAAATCCAAAAGGACAGGGTTTGGAGAGCTTCCAGGTTGGTGAACAATGGAGGTTTGGGGAGAATGGTGCACTCTGAGAGGGCATAAAAACTCTGAGCCCTTTCCCATAATTTTCCCTATGCATGTCTTCCATCTGGCTGTTCCTGATTTATATCCTTTTATAATAAACAGGGGATCTAGTAAGCAAAATGTTTCCCTGAGTTCTGTGAGCTGCTCTAGCAAATTTTCAAACCCAAGGAGGAGGTGGTGGGAACCTCTGATTCCTAGCCAGTTGTCAGAAGTATAGGTAATAACCTGGACTTGCAACTGGTGTCTGAAGTGGGGGGCTGGAGGACAGTCTTGTAGGGCCGAACCCTTAACCTGTGAAACCTGATGTTATCTTTAGGTAGAGTCAGA
Organism: Grampus griseus; assembly: GCF_964374135.1. Lineage (NCBI taxonomy): Eukaryota > Metazoa > Chordata > Mammalia > Artiodactyla > Delphinidae > Grampus > Grampus griseus. Next base: position 70,558,557 of record NC_139000.1, on the reverse strand, counting down.
ATTGAATTGAATTGAGATTCTCGGACACCATGCTGGTGTCCAAGAATTCCTTGGTGGTTTGTGGGGAAACCCCCAGCATCCCACCCCCCCATTCACAAACACACACACACACACGCGCACGCGCGCGCGCGCGCACACACACACACACACACACACACACACACATATTGGAATTGAGTCCAAGAACTTTAGAGATTAACCTATTCATAATAATCACTTTCCTGCCCCTTACCAGCAGTGTGACCTTAAAAGGATATTTGTCCAACCAAAACCTCAATTTCCTCTTCTGTAAAATGGAGCTGGAGAAAGCTAGCTGAGAGCTATTGAGAAAAACTAAAAAGAAATGTATGAGAAAATGCCTCACAGTCTTCAATGGCTATTATATATTGTCAATAACGTAAAATGTTTCATAAAATTTTCCACACAGATATTTCAGAAGGAATATGTTCAAATAATGCAGTGATTTAGGACACATTCAAATCCCTTACAGCTTGCATGACTATATATATTTTAACACAAAGAGAGTATTATTTTAAGATAAACCTTTTAACTCCGTATTTATAAATAATGCCCCGATACAGAACAACTCATTATCCCTCTTCAAAAATGGCTTAAAATAAAGGAAACTGCTTTCAGATTAAGAATATCTGCATGAGTCTCCTCTTCTCAAATACATAATGTTCCTTAAAGTTTGGTGCTGAAAAAAAAAGAGTCTTCATGAGAAGAGGCAACAGCCTCACTAAGTACTCCAGTACTTTGTAATATAAGGATCTAGCAAGTGTAATAGGCCTTAAATAATCTTTTAGAAGAAATTCTGTACAGTGTTTAGTAAATAATTTTGACTACTGTGATCATTTGCTTTAAAGCTGAATTTGCTGAAAAGCCTCAGGCACAATTTTAACCGTGTCCCAAAGCACTGTAATTGGGCAATTAGTGCTTAATGACAGAAGGAGGCTGCAGCTCTACTCTACATAAAACTGAAAGAAAGGTACTGTTTGAGCTGCTCAGACCACAGAGGCATGCATTTCCCACTGTCAGCATTACAGGGGTTTTGTAGTTATTTTTTAATGTATAGCAACAAACACATATTTACCTAAAGGCAATCAGTCAACATTCAGAAGCAAAGGTGCACAAATAGGAAAAGAGAGGCTTTGATTTTCCTGTTCATTGAGAAGTCAAGTTGAGTGCATAGCACATTTATGTGTTCGGTGAGCTTGCTTTTGCTTTTTCCTAGTCCTGTTTCATGTGTGATACTAGGATGAAGTGCGTTTTGGAGCTCTATAGTTTTAACACTTTTAGGACTTTTCTCCTTTACGAGGCCAAGATTTCTGTAAAATTTAGGAACTTTAGGAAATGGCTTTCTAAATTCAAATTTTACTTCCACAAGACCTATGTGGAGACATTTTGAAATATTCAATTAAACAGACATTCACCCAGTGCCATGCACTCTGTGAGGTACTAGGAATGTAGAAATGACACGATGTATGAGCAAGAGGCTTTCTCTCTGGCGTTCTTGGCAATGGGTTTTTATTATAACTACAACCCTTTATACGACTAGTTCATACAAAATTAAGGTTATTCTTTTGTAAGACTGATGTGAAATGACCTTTCATGGATGAGTTTTTCTTCTAAAAAGTGACATCAAACAGAAGCACTAATTCATATAGAGATAATAAAAAACAAAAGAACTACTTTCTTCATGAGACAAACAGATTCAGAAGCAGAATTCAGACTAGTTCTGGCTTAAAATCCACCCAATCCATGCAAGGACTAACAGGATGGAAAGACGTCCAGAAATGGGCCCAAGGTGATATTTAATCACACTGATAAATATTATTAAATAAATTCAATTTACCAACATAAGTATAAAGGAACAAAATGGATTTTAAAGTACATTTGAGAACTTAAGCATCGAAATAAAGGCCAGGGAGCCCAGGGTGCAATCTCAGCTTTCATTTACTAATAGTATGCCTCAAATATTTGAAAGCCTCCATTTCCTCACCCATGAGTTTGACATAGTAATGCCTGCTCTTTATTCACAACATAGGTCATTAATATGAAAGCCTTTTATGAATTATAAATGCCTTACAAATGTGGGGAGGTAAACTGGCTGTCACTAGGGGTGTCTTCTTATAAAACTACATGTATTTATTTGAAACAGTACAAAGTTCCCAGACACATAAGTCCTCTTAGGAATGTACTCATCCTTAGTTCCGCTGAACCAAACTTCAGATGGTGCTGACTGTGTCTGATGAAGAAAAGAAATGTGCTGAATTTTAAAAATAAAATCAAGACATTAACTGTCCAGGTCTTTTTTGAGGCAAAAAGTAGAAACAATTCTTGATTAGAGAACATGTGCTTAGAAACAGAAAATAGATGCCAGAGAACAAACACAGTACTTCTCTAATCCAAACGCTTCATGTTACTCTTCAGGTGGAGGGTTCAGGTATTCATTATCCAGCTGGGACCTAAAAGGACATTCATGGAAATATATTCCATGGCTGTATGCTTTTTGAACTGCATTCTAATGCCTATATCCAACACCCTAGAGAGTCTTTTTTCTAATTATTAGGTTTTTTGAACTAGTTTTGAATTGAAAGACTGCTTTGTTTTCTCTGAATGACTAGGTAAAGTAAGTATGAATGGATATATCCCACTGTGAAAGCCAATGTATTGATCACACCATCCCTTGAAATTCAGACCCCTTTCAAACCAAACTATAACATAGATTTATGTGATATCAGGGCTCAAACTCAAGATTAAAATTTGAATTGTCCTTTCAATGACTGTCTCTGAACACCTAAACAAGCAGTTCATTACCTAAAATCTATGGACTTTGGGGGAGGAAGTGTGCCAAGAATGCTTCAAAATAACCTGTAAAATATTTGTAAATATGAGCATTTTTCTGGGGAGATGATCTGTTTCTGTCATTAGGCCCTCAGGATGATCTAAGACACACAAAAAAGGTAAGAACTACCACCTTAGTTTAAACAAGAGTGATGATTTTAAGCCTGCCAAAACTCCTATAGAGGAGCTTCAAGATGGCAGAAGAGTAAGACGTCAAGATCACCTTCCTCCCCACACATACACCAGAAATACATCTACATGTGGAACAACACCTACAGAACACCTACTGAATGCTGGCAGAAGACCTCAGACCTCCAAAAAGGCAAGAAACTCCCCATGTACCTGGGTAGGGCAAAAGAAAAAAGAAAAAACAGAGACAAAAGAATAGGGACAGGACCTGCACCAGCGGGAGGGAGCTGTGAAGGAAGAAAGGTTTCCACACACTAGGAAGCCCCTTCGCGGAAGAGACTGCTAGTGGCAGAGGGGGGAAGCTTCGGAGCCACAGAGGAGAGCACAGCCACAGGGTGCAGAGGGCAAAGCGGAGAGATTCCTGCACAGAGGATCAGTGCCAACCAGCACTCACCAGCCAGAGATGCTCTTCTGCTCATCCGCCGGGGCGAACGGGGGCTGGGAGCTGAGGCTCAGGCTCCAGTTGGATCCCAGGGAGAGGACTGGGGTTGGCGGTATGAACACAGCCTGAAGGGGGCTAGTTCACCAGAGCTAGCCGGTATGGAGTCTGGGAAAAAGTCAGGAGCTGCCGAAGAGACAAGAGACTTTTTCTTGCCTCTTTGTTTCCTGGTGCGCGAGGAGAGGGGATTCAGAGTGCAGCTTAAACAAGCTCCAGAGATGGGTGCAAATCGCGGCTATCAGTACGGACCCCAGAGATGGACATGAGACACTAAGGCTGCTGCTGTCACGACCAAGAAGCCTGTGTGCAAGCACAGGTCACTATCCACACCTCCCCTCCTGGGAGCCTGTGCAGCCCACCACGGCCATGGTCCCGTGATCCAGGGACAACTTCCCCAAGAGGGTGCACGGCACACCTCAGGCTGGTGCAAGGTCACGCTGGCCTCTGCCACTGCAGGCTCGCCGAGCATTCTGTACCCCTCCCTCCCCCCAGCCTGAGTGAGCCAGAGCCCCCGAATCAGCTGCTCCTTTACCCCGTCCTGTCTGAGCAGGAACAGATGCCCTCAGTCTACCTACATGCAGAGGCGGGGCCAAATCCAAAGCTGAACCCCAGGAGCTCTGCGAACAAAGAAGAGAAAGGGAAATCTCTCCCAGCAGCCTCAGGAGCAGCGGATTAAAGCTCCACAGTGAACTTGATGTACCCTGCATCTGTGGAATACCTGAATAGACAACGAATCATCCCAAATTGAAGAGGTGGACTTTGGGAGCAACGATATATATATATATTTCCCTTTTTCTCTTTTTGTGAGTGTGTATGTGTATGCTCCTGTGTGTGATTTTGTCTGTAGAGATATGCTTTTACCATTTGTCCTTGGGTTCTGTCTGTCCATTTTTGTTTTGTTTTATCTTGTTTTGTTAGTATAGTTTTTAGCACTTGTTATCATTGGTGGATCTGTTTTCTGGTTTGGATGCTCTTCTTTCTTCCTTTTTTATTACTTAAAACAATTTTTTAATAACTATTTTTTATTTTAATAACTTTATTTTATCTTCTTCTTTCTTTCTTTCTTTTTTTTCTCCCTTTTATTCTGAGCTTTGTGGATGACAGGCTCTTGGTGCTCCAGCCAGGCGTCAGGGCTGTGCCTCTGAGATGTGAGAGTGAAGTTCAGGACACTGTTCCACAAGAGACCTCCCAGCTCCATGTAATATCAAACAGCAAAAATCTCCCAGAGATCTCCATCTCAATGCCAAGACCCAGCTCCACTCAACAATGAGCAAGCAACAGTGCTGGACACCCTATGCCAAACAACTAGCAAGACAGGAACACAACCCCATCCACTAGCAGAGAGGCTGCCTAAAATCATAATGAGACCACAGACAACCCAAAACACACCACCAGATCTGGACCTGCCCACCAGAAAGACAACATCCAGCCTCATCCACCAGAACACAGGCACTAGTCTCATCCACCAGCAAGCCTACAATCCCACTGAACCAACCTTAGCCACTGGGGACAGACACCAAAAACAATGGGAACTATGAACCTGCAGCCTGCAAAAAGGAGACCCCAAACACAGTAAGTTAAGCAAAATTAGAAGACACAGAAACTCACAGCAGCTGAAGGAGCAAGACAAAAACCCACCAGACCTAACAAATGAAGAGGAAATAGGCAGTCTACCTGAAAAAGAATTCAGAATAATCATAGTAAACATGATCCAAAATCTTGGAAATAGATAGAATGGAGAAAATACAAGAAACGTTTAAGGACCTAGAAGAACTAAAGAGCAAACAAACAGTGATGAACAACACAATAAATGGAATTTAAAATTCTCCAGAAGGGATCAATAGAAGAATAACTGAGGCAGAAGAACGGATGAGTGACCTGGAAGATAAAATAGTGGAAATAGCTTCTGCAGAGCAGAATAAAGAAAAAAGAATGAAAAGAATTGAGAACAGTCTCAGAGACCTCTGGGACTACATTACACGCACCAACGTTCGAATTATAGGGGTCACAGAGAAGAAGAGAAAAAGAAAGGGACTGAGAAAATATTTGAAGAGATTATAGTTGAAAACTTCCCTAATATGGGAAAGGAAATAGTCATTCAAGTCCAGGAAGCACAGAGAGTCCCATACAGGATAAATCCAATGAGAAACACGCCAAGACACAAATTAATCAAACTATCAAAAATTAAATACAAAGAAAAATTATTAAAAGAAGCAAGGGAGGGCTTCCCTGGTGGTACAGTGGTTGAGAGTCCGCCTGCCGATGCAGGGGACATGGGTTCATGCCCCGGTCCAGGAAGATCCCACATGCTGTGGAGCAGCTGGGCCCGTGAGCCATGGCCGCTGAGCCTGCGTTTCTGGAGCCTGTGCTCCACAACAGCAGAGGCCACAACACTGAGAGGCCCACGTACCACACACACAAAAAAAAGCAGCAAGGGAAAAAAAACAAATAACACACAAGGGAATCCCCATAAGGTTAACAGCTGAACTTTCAGCAGAAACTCTGCAAGCCAGAAGGGTGTGGCAGGACATATTTAAAGTGATGAAGGAGAAAAACCTACAACCAAGATTACTCTACCCAGCAAGGATCTCATTCAGATTTGATGGAGAAATTAAGACCTTTATAGACAAGCAAAAGCTAAGAGAATTCAGCACCACCAAACCAGCTTTACAACAAATGCTAAAGGAACTTCTCTAGGCAGGAAATATAAGAGAAGGAAAAGACCTACAAAATAAAACCCAAAACAATTAAGAAAATGGTAATAGGACCATACATATCAATAATTACCATAAATGTAAATGGATTAAATGCTCCAACCAAAAGACATAGACTGGTTGAATGGATACAAAACAAGGCCCATATATATGCTGTCTACAAGAGACCCACTTCAGACCTAGGGACACATACAGACTGAAAGTGAGGGGATGGAAAAAGATATTCCATGCAAATGGAAATCCAAAGAAAGCTGGAGTAGAAATTCTAATATCAGACAAAATAGACTCTAAAATAAAGACTATACAAGAGCCAAAGAAGGACACTATATAATGATCAAGGGATCGATCCAAGAAGATATAACACTTGTAAATATTAATGCACCCAACATAGGAGCACCTCGATACATAAGGCAAATATTAACAGCCATAAAAGGGGAAATCGACAGTAACACAATCATATTAGGGGACTTTAACACCCCACTTTCACCAATGGAAAGATCATCCAAAATGAAAATAAATAAGGAAACACAAGCTTTAAATGATACATTAAACAAGATGGACTTCATTGATATTTATAGGACATTCCATCCAAAAACAACAGAATAGGGCTTCCCTGGTGGCACAGTGGTTGGGAGTCCGCCTGCCGATGCAGGGGACGTGGGTTCGTGCCCCGGTCCGGGAGGATCCCACATGCCGCGGAGCGGCTGGGCCCGCGAGCCATGGCCGCTGAGCCTGTGCGTCCGGAGCCTGTGCTCCGCAGCGGGAGAGACCACAGCGGTGAGAGGCCCGCATACCGTAAAAAAACAAAACAAAACAAAACAAAACAAAACAACAGAATACACATTCTTCTCAAGTGCTCATGGAATATTCTCCAGGATAGATCATATCTTGGGTCACAAATCAAGCCTTGGTTAAATTAAGAAAATTGAAATGGTATCAAGTATCTTTTCCAACCACAATGCTATGAAACTAGATATCAATTACAGGAAAAGATCTGTAAAAAATACAAACACATGGAGGCTAACAATACACTACGAAATAACCAAGAGATCACTGAAGAAATCAAAGAGGAAATAAAAAAATACCTAGAAACAAATGACAATGAAAACACAATGAAACAAAACCTAAGGGATGCAGCAAAAGGAGCTCTAAGAGGCAAGTTAATAGCAATACAATCCTACCTTAACAAACAAGAAACATCTCAAATAAACAACCTAACCTTACATCTGAAGCAATTATAAAAAGAAGAACAAAAAAACCCCAAAGTTAGCAGAAGGAAAGAAATCATAAAGATCAGATCAGAAATAAATGGAAAAGAAATGAAGGAAATGATAGAAAAGATCAATAAAACTAAAAGCTGGTTCTTTGAGAAGATAAAAGAAATTCATAAACCATTAGCCAGACTCATCAAGAAAAAAGGGAGAAGACTCAAATAATAGAATTAGAAATGAAAAAAGAGAAGTAACAACTGACACTGGAGAAATACAAAGGATAATGAGAGATTACTACAAGTAACTATATGCCATTAAAATGGACAACCTTGAAGAAATGGACAAATACTAAGAAACGCACAACCTTCTGAGACTGAACCAAGAAGAGACAGAAAATATGAACAGACCAATCACAAGCACTGAAATTGAAACTGTGATTAAAAATCTTCCAACAAACAAAAGCCCAGGACCAGATGGCTTCACAGGTGAATTCTATCAAACATTTACAGAAGAGCTAACATCTATCCTTCTCAAGCTCTTCTAAAATATAGCAGAGGGAGGAACACTCCCAAACTCATTCTACAAGACCACCATCACCCTGACACTAAAACCAGAAAAAGATGTCACAAAGAAAGAAAACTACAGGCCAATATCACTGATGAACATAGATGCAAAAATCCTCAACAAAATACTAGCAAACAGAATCCAACAGCACATTAAAAGGATCATACACCATGATCAAGTGGGGTGTATCCCAGGAATGCAAGGATTCTTCAATATACGCAAATCAATCAATGTGATACACCATATTAACAAATTGAAGGAGAAAAACCATATGATCATCTCAATAGATGCAGATAAAGCTTTCGCAAAATTCAACACCATTTTGTTAAAAACCCTCCAGAAAGTAGGCATAGAGGGAACTTTCCTCAACATAATAAAAGCCATATATGACAAACCCACAGTAAATATCGGCCTCAATGGTGAGAAACTGAAACCATTTCTACTAAGATCAGGAACAAGACAAGGTTGCCCACTCTTACCACTATTATTCAATATAGTTTTGGAAGTTTTAGCCACAGCAATCGGAGAAAATAAATAAATAAAAGGAATCCAAATCGGAAAAGAAGTAAAGCTGTCACTGTTTGCAGATGACATGATACTGTACATAGAAAATCTTAAAGATGCTACCAGAAAACTACTAAAGCTAATCAATGAATTTGGTAGTGTAGCAGGATACAAAATTAATGCACAGAAATCTCTTGCATTCCTATACATTAATGATGAAAAATCTGAAAATGAAATTAAGAAAACACTCCCATTTACCATTGCAACAAAAAGAATAAAATACCTAGGAATAAACTTACCTAAGGAGAGAAAAGGCCTGTATGCGGAAAACTATAAGGCACCGATGAAAATAATTAAAGATGATACAAATAGATGGAGAGATATACCATGTTCTTGGATTGGAATAATCAACATTGTGAGAATGACTTTACTACCCAAAGTAATCTACAGATTCAATGCAATCCCTATCAAACTACCACTGGCATTTTTCACAGAGCTAAAAGAAAAAATTTCACAATTTGTATGGAAACACAAAAAACCCTGAATAGCCAAAGCAATCTTGAGAAAGAAAAACGGAGCTGGAGGAATCAGGCTCCCTGACTTCAGAGTATACTACAAAGCTACAGTAATCAAGACAGTATCGTACTGGCACAAAAACAGAAATTTAGATCAGTGGAATAGGATAGAAAGTCCACAGATAAACCTACACACATATGGTCACCTTATCTTTGATAAAGGAGGAAAGAATATGCAGTGGAGGAAAGACAGCCTCTTCAATAAGTGGTGCTGGGAAAACTGGACAGTTACATGTAAAAGAATGAAATTAGAACACTCCTTAACACCATACACAAAAATAAACTCAAAATGGATTAAAAACCTGAATGTAAGGCCAGACACTATCAAACTCTTAGAGGAAAACATAGGCAGAACACTCTAAGACATAAATCACAGCAAGATCCTTTTTGACTCACCTCATAGAGAAATGGAAATAAAAACAAAAATAAACAAATGGGATCTAATGAAACTTAAAAGCTTTTGCACAGCAAAGGAAACCATAAACAAGGCAAAAAGACAACCCTCAGAATGGGACAAAATACTTGCAAATGAAGCAACTGACAAAGGATTAATCTCCCAAATTTACAAGCAGCTCATGCAGCTCAATATCAAAAAATCAAACAACCAAAAATGGACAGAAGACCTAAATAGACATTTCTCCAAAGAAGATATACAGATTGCCAACAAACACATGAAAGAATGCTCAGCATCATTAATCATTAGAGAAATGCAAATCAAAACTACAATGAGATATCATCTCACACTGGTCAGAATGGCCATCATCAAAAAATCTACAAACAATAAATGCTGGAGAGGGTGTGGAGAAAAGGGAACCCTCTTGCACTGTTGGTAGGAATGTAATTTGACATAGCCACTATTGAGAACAGGATGGAGGTTCCTTAAAAAACTAAAATTAGAACTACCATATGACCCAGCAATCCCACTACTGGGCATATACCCTGAGAAAACCATAATTCAAAAAGAGTCGTACCAAAATGTTCATTGCAGCTCTATTTACAATAGCCAGGACGTGGAAGCAACCTAAGTGGTCATCGACAGATGAATGAATAAAGAAGATGTGGCACATATATACAATGGACTATTACTCAGCCATAAAAAGAAACGAAATTGGGTTATTTGTAGTGAGGTTGATGGACCTAGATTCTGTCATACAGAGTGAAGTAAGACAGAGAAAAACAAATACCATATGCTAACACATATATATGGAATCTAAAAAAAAAAAATGGTCATGAGGAACCTCGAGGCAAGATGGGAATAAAGACGCAGACCTATTAGAGAATGGACTTGAGGACACAGGGATGGGGAATGGTAAGCTGGGACAAAGTGAGAGAGTGGCATGGACGTATATACACTACCAAATGTAAAATAGATAGCTAGTGCGAAGCAGCCACATAGCACAGGTAGATCAGCTCGGTGCTTGTGACCACCTAGAGGTGTGGGATAGGGAGGGTGGGAGGGTGGCAGACGCAAGTGGGAAGAGATATGGGGACATGTATACGTATAACTGATTCACTTTTTAATAAAGCAGAAACTAACACACCATTGTAAAGCAATTATACACCAATAAAGATGTTTAAAAAAAACCTCCTATAAAAACTAAATTTTTTATATGCCTTTTATCCTGTAAAGTACAACTTGGCAAACAATCTGCATAAGCTGCTGCTCTTCCCTTATGTAAATATTTTTTAAAACTTTGGGTTAACTCTTTGATTTCAAGTGATGCTAAAAAAATTGTGCACTAAACTGAATCAGTCAGCAGTTCTTCAGCCAGTATATACAATCTGGGCTCTAACTCAAGACATTGCTTATCTCAGCCCTTGTTGGCTGAAAGAAGTGAGTGTGAAGGTCCTTTTAAACCTAATTTTAAGATTAAAAGATTTTTGAAATGATTTCTATGATTGATGCTTACTGGCATTTTATTGAAATTTTAAAAATATAAGCCACTTACTCCCCTAGCAAAGAAATCATGACTGTAATGAAAGATTCCAATTAATAAAGCTGTCACCATTGCTTCAGATTAACACTGTTAAAGCATCTGTGAACTAAAGTTAAAATAAAATTCTCTGGAACTGCCGCAGATGAAGTCATTTTGGATTAAGAAAAATATTTCTCTGCCTTTCAAAGGCATTTCCTTCTTTGCCTGTACATGAAATTTCATAGAACCTGAAAATCATTATAATAACTCAAACCTATGAGTTTTTAAAAGAAAATATTTTAAAATTAAATATAAGGAAAAGTAGCTCTACAATTTAATGTTTCTCTTTAGAATGACAGACTGCTATAGCCACGGTAGCAATGACTAATATTGATATAGGATTTTCCTGTGGGAAAATCTTTTTCCAAAATTTTATGTCTACTTTACATTGACCATAAGAATGTGATATTAATGTTATCCTATATTACAGAAAGGAAGAAATAGATTCCCCTTGTGCTGTGATCAAACATCCTCAGAAAACTTCTCATTTGAATGTTCTCATTTGAATGTGGAAGGGGGAGGAGGAGGAGGGGGAGGCGGAGGGGGAGGAGAAGAAAGTAGAGGATGAGGGGGAGGAGGAGGGGGAGGAGGAGGAGGAGAGGGATGGGGGGAGGAGGAGGGGTAGGGGGAGGAGGAGGACGGGGGAGGAGGGGGAGATGGAGGAGGAGGCGGGGAAGGTGGAGGAGGAGGCAGGGAAGGTGGAGGAGGGGGAGGGGGAGGAGGAGAAGGTGGAGGAGGAGGAGGTGGAGGAGGAGGAAGAGGGGGAGGAGGAGGAGGAGGGGGAGGAGGAGGAGGATGGGGGAGGAGGAGGGGGAGGAGGAGGGGGAGGAGAAGAAAGTAGAGGATGAGGGGGAGGAGGAGGGGGAGGAGGAGGAGGAGAGGGATGGGGGGAGGAGGAGGGGTAGGGGGAGGAGGAGGACGGGGGAGGAGGGGGAGATGGAGGAGGAGGCGGGGAAGGTGGAGGAGGAGGCAGGGAAGGTGGAGGAGGGGGAGGGGGAGGAGGAGAAGGTGGAGGAGGAGGAGGTGGAGGAGGAGGAAGAGGGGGAGGAGGAGGAGGAGGGGGAGGAGGAGGAGGACAAGGAGGAGGAGAAGAGCAAGAAGAAGAAGTGGGCAGGGGAGGGAGAGGGGAGGGGGTGGGGGGGAAGGAGAAGAAGAGGAGGAAAAAGGAGGAGCAGGGAGAAGGAAGGAGAACAGGAGGAGGAGGGGTGAAGATGAAGCAAAGGAAGAAGAGGAGGAAGGGGGAGGGGAAAGAAAGAAGGGGCAGAGAGAGAGAGGATTACATAGGAAGGAAGGAAGGAAGGAAAGAAGTGAGAATGAAGAGAAAATCCTTCCTGATTGCCAATGCTGCTTTAGATTCCCTCCTATCTCTATCTTAACCTTCAACCCAAACTTTTTTATAAGTGTAATTAGTATGCATGGTTTCTTGGTTCTCCCATCTTCTCACCCTTCAATTCACTCCATCATGGCTTCCATCCTCACCACACAATCAGAACTATTCTTACTAATGTAACCACCCTTCTCTATTTAATAAATTCTTGGGAACTTTTCAGTCTGCAACATCTCACAGAACCCTTCCTAACATTTCCAACATTTGACTTATGTATTACCATCATTATTAACTTCTGATTGCTACCTTTGCATCTTGTTTGAGATTCCCTCGTTACTCTTTTCCTTTAAATGTTTACATAAATCAGGAATATACCCTTAGAACTTTTCTCTTCTCATTGATCTCTTCTCTTCTCTATAAACTTTATTGAGTAATCTTATCTATTCTGATGTTTTCAACCACTGTCTTTTTTTTTTTTTTTGGATACAGTTTATTTCAGAATTTAAAGCAAACACATCCAGAAATTGCAGTCAGAATATTCAAATAGAAGCATGTGAGAAATTGTAAATATGACTACAGGGGTATCTCTTACATGAGATCAATAGAAAACTAAGTATATATTTTTTATTATCACAAAGTACACATAGATTGGTTATTACATCAATAATTTTACTCAAGCAGGAAAGAAAACTCAGAAATTAGGACAAAATTAATTGTAAATGCTCTGTAAAAAACATGTATTTATCAGACGTATATGGATATCTAGATATTTGGTTCCCATTTCTTATGATAATGGTAAAATAAATAAGAATCCTTATTTAATGAAAGGTAACCATAAAGTAGGTGTATTTCAAAAAAGGGACCAGAAAGATTTCGAATTCAGCATGAAGTTTCTGGGATTCTTTCAGGCGGATGGTACATGTATGGTTTACGCATAATATAGAGAAGGTATATATTTTTGATACTGTGTATTTGGGAAAAATCAATGTGCTCCAAAATACAACAAAATATTCCTGCATGTATATAATTCTGTGAAATGTGAACAGATAGTTGGTTTTTCAAACTTGCCTTTATTAGATGTTGTTAAGGTTTTCTAAGAGGGCTGAACTAATATTTTCTCTAAAGCCAATTTCACTTGAGAAGGGAAGGCTCATAAAGTTAAGGTGTGTTATTGGAATTACAGATGTTAGTATTTTAGGTTATGTGGATGTGGATATTACAAAGGGCTTATTACTTTGACACCTGGGTAGTTGCGTGTGTGTGTGTGTGTGTGTGTGTGTGTGTGTGTGTGTGTGTGAGTGCATACACACGTGAATGTGTGGGTGAAGAAAAATGATGTCTCCTTCTGGGACCATACGTCCAAACAGTTTTAATAATAGCATATGTAAGAGAATTTTGCACACTTAAGACTTATTAAAAAATCTGCCTTTGATCCCCAACTGGGTCATGCTGTATGTAGACATTTGATATTTTGCAGAATAGTTTTCAAATTTTAAATCAATTTCTAAAACAAAGAAGTCCATATATCCAACTGTCTCTTGACTGTTCTTACGTGACAAACTTAAAATGTCTACAATAGAGCACTTGGTTCTCCCTCAAATCTTCCCCTCCCCTAATCTTCCTCGTCTCAGCAAATGACACCAAAATTGATGGAGTTGTTTCTATGCATTTCTTAATTAAAATTTTGTGTATGTGTCTGAAGAGGAGTGGTCTGTTGTATAATCACTGGAAGTTTGCCATGTGTGTTCCCAATTTACACTATAAAGTTCCTCTTAAGGGAGATCTTTTTATGAAGACAGAATGACTACTAGAAAGTTTTTCATGAGTGGTGCTAAATTATAAAGACCTGGCATAATCACATGTATATTAATATTTATCGAGTGCCTACTAAGTGCTCAGCACTCTTTTAAGCACTGAGAATACGTCTCTGAATTGATGTACCTCAGCTCTGCAGAGACAAAACCAAATGGATGAATCATATAATCTGATGAGGGTCAACTCCACTACTGCAGTTTCCTACTGGGGACACACAAAACAATTGCCAAATTCCTTTCTATCACTAAGAATGTCTTATTTTTGGTAGAACCAATTTAAAAAATTAAAAATAAAATGAGTCCAAAATAATTCAAGCGATCTTTAAGTCAATATGAGCTAGCGTAGCTTATACAACATACATGAATATACATGCATGAGGAATTCAGAGGAAATAAAAGAATTGAGTCAACTGAGTCATTAGTTAAACAAACACATATTGAGAACTGGTTAACCAGTTGCATACATTTGGTAGGCTCACCTACCAGAATAGTCATGACTGTTCCTTGCTTCTTTCACTCAACACATGTTTACTGACTGTTTACTCTATGGTGGGCACCAAGCTAGGGGCTGGGCATAAAGGTTGCATCAGACACATCCTTGTCCTCCTGGATTTCATGCAGGATCCACTGGGTCTCATGAGAGGACAATTTTCTAAGTCATTTATGTTTTCTGGAAGCTGACATTTCTTGTTGCTTTATAGGAGGACCACCTCATACGTGTGGTCACAATTATACGTCACCATCTGCAAAATACAGGGTAGCCACCCTGGAATCAGGTCCCATTTCAGCAAAGTTTTAAAAAAGCTTGGCCTTGTGAATTAGCTGCCTCTTTTGTAAGACCTCTGGGCCTGATCTTGTGTCCTGACCTGTGAGGTGAGGTAGCTTTTCTATTCTTCTCTGCTACCCACTGGGAGTTTTAGAATCTGGATTTCCTGTTGTTCTCAATTCTCACTGCTTGAGCCTTCAAGCCCTGGATGGGGGGCGGGATGAGCTTTCAACTGGGGGGACCGGAAAACGGAGTCTTGAGCTGAGCAGTGACCCCAGCTATGTAGCTCTTACCTTAATAGATTTCAGTTTTCTCCTCTGCCCAACAAAGAATTTAAGGAATTTTAGGGATCCCTAACAACAGCAAGTAGAAGTATGAACCTCTGAGTCTCAGATGGTCTGTAGAGCCAGGGTGGGGGGATGAGGGGTGGGGAGGTGAGGAGACAGCTTGTTTGTTCCCACGCTTCCCTTGTAGGTGTGAGTACGTGTCACGTGCCTACGATGGGGAGAGTGTTGATATTTTCACTAAGACCCTTCCTCTCCTTACATCAACCACTCTCTTTTGATGACTCCCAAATCTTTGTCTTCATCCCTAACCTTCCTCCTGAATTCCTACACAACTACCAGCTATAAATTAGACACTTTCATCTGCTCCACAGTCAAGCTCAATATGTCCAAAGCCAAACGCAGTTATTTTCCTCATCAGACTTTCTATTCTTGCCACATTCCCAATCTTTATGAAGCACACCAACTGTAGAAACATTTGTCCCAGTAGGAAAGGATCCTGGACCCCTCCTCTCCCTCATCCCACATTTAATCAGTCATTCAGTCCTGTTGAGTCTATTGTCGTAAGTATATAACTTATCTTTCCCCTCCCCACTATCTTTGACCATGGCAACATCTACCTACCTACTCTCACCAATTGCCTATCTATGTTTCACAATATTAAGAGAGTGATCACTCAAAAAAATATATTCATGACAATGGACACATTTAAAATCCCTCAGTGTCACCCCCACTAATTTTAGAACAAAATCTTGTCTTTAACATTATAAAGTCTTGCCTACCTTTCCAAATCCATCTCCCACTCTTTCCTAACACACCTTGTGAACTAAGCATACTTTATTTCCCTGATTATATTATATTTGACCTCATCTCTGTGTCTTTGCACATACTGATCCCTCTGCCTAGAACTTTCTTCTCCAAATAATAGAATTCAGAAAACCATCATTTTATAATCCCTAATGAAATAACTGATTCAGGCAATGGTCATAGATGGATATTAAAACCACTAAGCATAAGATTGATGGGGAATAACACACTTTCACCATCTCAGTTTACTAATATACTAAAAGCGAGACAACCAGACATTATTTGATCCCAGATGTGATGTGATATGAGGTCCTCAGCACTGTCTATGAAGAATTCTTGATTCCCCCCACAAGAAACACTAAATCTAAAAAAAAAAAAAACCTTAGTCCTAACTTCCAGCCTATAGAAATAGACTAATAAATTTTAACTGACATCATGAAAATTATTTAACTAAATTTAGAGAGTAGATAGCTTGGGTTCCCCCCAAAGAAGACCTTGAGACTAGGTTTATGGTTTATTTGTGGAATGTCATTGGCAGAGAAATGAGGAAGCAAAACAAGCAAGGGAAGAGAAGGAAGCCACTAATAGGAGTATAACTGAGCAGGTTACTGCTGCAGGTAACTGGGGTTCAATCCCACTAAGGAACTCTGAAAGACAGAGTAGAACCTAACTCAGAGTTATCCCAAGTTTAGGAAGCTAGATCCTTTATCCACTCTCTTCAATTCTTTGGTTGAAGGCCGCTTGGGGTGGTGGAGTGGGAGTGAAATGGAACAGGACCCTATGGTCCTTGCCCACCTTGTCCTCAGCCTGCCTTTTGTCTGTAGAAAAACTTTAGCCAAAGAATAAATTTAATCAGAGAAGTGAGAAAATGCAGAAACAAAGGAAAACAGTCAAACGAGACCAAATAATAAGAATTTAGTCATTAAGTAAAGTCAAGGACTTTTAGTTCCTCCTCAAGGGCTATAGATAATATTCTGAGCCATATCCTTTGAACTGTCTTATAGATACTGAAACCCCCAATAGGTGGAAGAAGTTAACTACATCATGACAAGACTGTAGTCATGACATAAGCTGCCACAATTCTGAGAACTGGCCTCAAAGAAATGGGAACAAACCGACCCTGGAACTAAAGACTAACCGTACTTAAAACAATCAAGATGACGCTGGTCAGACCACTGCATTACCAATTTTAAGACGACTATCAGAGCTGACTGTGCTGTTTCTGCATGTAGCCCCCTCCCTCCAACTATAAAAGCTCTTGCCCACTGATTGTCAGTGGGGAAGTTGGCCTTTAGACAGGAGTCCACCCTCGCCCACCTCCCTGCCAGCCTCCTAAATAAAGCAGACTTTCCTTTCCACCAACTTGCCTCTTTATTGGCTTTTGAGTGGTGAGCAGCCAGGCCCCCACTTTCGGTAACAGGAGGAGGGTGCATGGCTGATGGTGGGAAGACGCAAGGAAGCCCAAAGGCAGTGTCACAGTTAGCTGCTTTCTTTTGGAGGCTATTGGGTCAGGGTGCATGAGAACAATGAGTGCCAAAGGAATATGAGCAGGGCACTAACAGCATCTGCTACAGTAAAATAATCTATAGGACGACTGACCAACATAACCATGAAAAGGGGAGTGAGGAAAAGCCACTATTCCAGACTAAAGGAGACTTTAAAAAGACTTCAGTGAAATAACCAAGTCAGCAAGTGGTTTGTTTGAACAAACCAAAGGCATTTTAAGTCAATCAGGAGAATTTTCAGATGCTTT
Source organism: Grampus griseus (assembly GCF_964374135.1). NCBI lineage: Eukaryota > Metazoa > Chordata > Mammalia > Artiodactyla > Delphinidae > Grampus > Grampus griseus. Next base: position 70,540,787 of record NC_139000.1, on the reverse strand, counting down.
GCAAGACATATTCAGGAAATGTAAGTCCCATTTTGTGATACAAACAATAAAGACTCAGTGCTTAAAGTGAATGTAGTACTATTGCAGAATTTTCTGCGAGGAGTTAAGTTGGACGATACAAGCAAGAACATTTCAGGATGAAACATCAACATTATAAGAGAAAAGAGGATCTACAATTCTGTTGTGGAAAAAGTGAGAAAGCCTGTTACTTTCATTGTGACTATATTCCCCATGGCATGATCATACATCACGGTCTGGAGAAACTTGGGTTTCATTATGAATTGATCTTTCATAACTACAGTTCAAAACACTAGGGAGTGGAGTGAGCATATTTGCTGCAAGTGACTAAAATTAGGGTTTGTGTATTTGTCTGTAAATATGGCTCAGGACTCAGACTCTGAAACAATTTTCAATTCCTGTCTCAGGTTAATAACAAAGGAAATCATCTCTTTAACGAAAATGCCATTGGAGATCGTGTATAATTTTGTGATACTCTATAGCTACTAAGGCACCTAAGAGAGCAAAGCTCTCTGATCAATTCCTTTATAGAAGCACAGTCTAAAGGGTTTTGCCATTTCCTGACTCTAGGCACAGAGATAAGCTGGGCCAGCTGCTCTGTTCCAGCTAACCACCACAAATGACTTCACCCTGTGGCCAGCTTTGCTGAACCCCAGTTATAGAGTCGCAAGGTTATTGAAAAAACTGTTAAAAAGGGAGAGAAAAAAGAAAAACTACCCACTGATACCAAGGCTTTTTTTCCCACACAACATGCCATATCTTTGGTGTCTGCAACCACAATAACAAAGGTTATTTGTTTATGTACATTGGCTTCCAAGCCAGCCCCCAAATCACAAGTAAATATTATAGATGGTAGACAGCAACACGGTTATTAAACACTCTATAAAGAATTGTTGTCTTGGGGACTTCCTTGGCAGTACAGTGGTTAAAATCTTCACCTTCCAATGCAGGGACGCGGGTTCAATCCCTAGTTGGGGAGATAAGACCCCACATGCCTCGTGGCCAAAAGACCAAAAACACATAAAACAGAAGCGATATTGTAACAAATTCAATGAAGACTAAAAATGGTCCACATTAAAAAAAAAAACTTTAAAAAAAAAGAATTGTTTCCTTGAAACCTCCTGCCACCAGGAAGGTTTTCCAAGGAGAATCTCTTGCCTGGCTATGAATAGATAACAGCTGGTCAGATTATCACCCTACCTTACAATTCACAAAAGCCCTAAATAATGTACATCTAGCCTCATCTCTCACCACACACACCTCCTCTCTAACCTTGCATTCCATCCTTAGACCTTGTGGAATTTCTATGAATTCTTTGAACGTGGCTTGCTCCCTCTCATCATCTCTCAGGCTGTTCTTCAGTCACCTCACCCAACAAGTAGCTCTGATTAACCGTTAAGACCTCAACTTTGCTGTCACCTCCTCCATGAAAGCCTGCATACACACCCCACCCCAAGTTGGATAACTCCTGTCGGTTCTCATCACTTCCCCTCTCATAGCACCCAGGATGCTCTTTGCTTGTCCCTCTTTAATTCGGATGCCCACAAGGAGAGGAACCATATATAACTTGTTCAACACTGTATCTACAACAATTAGCGTAGTGCCTAGAAAACAGTAGCCACTCAATTACTATTAATATGGATGAATAGGTGAATAATTAATTGATTTTAAAAATACAGAAAAGAAAATAGAATTTTGACCAAAAAACAAAATATGATCTGGAAATCCTTGCCTATGATTTACTTATTTCTTTAAAAATGTTGCATCTTAATGATGAAGGTATTGAGGAGAGGGTGATGCATCACCTCTCTGTCACCACCTAAGCACAGCATCATGAACGTTAATCATAACTCACACCATGGAAGGTTTTCCAGGCAGTGCTCCAAGTGCTTTGCACTTTTTTTCATTCACTTACCTGATCCTCACAACAACCTCATAACAGAGATACTAATATTACATCCTTTACAGATGAGGAAAATGAGGCACAGAGAGGTTAGTTAACTTGTAAAAAGGTACACAGCAGGGAGTCAGGATTTTAATTTAGACATGGATTAGATGCCAATAGGAACCATCTCAATTAAATATTAAAAAAAAGATTTTAGCATCAGGGGAATGAGAAACACAGGTAAATTTATCATGGATTTGGTCCACAATTGCCTCCCTCCATCATGTTTAGAGTAGAAAATGCATCTACGTGGTCCATTGATAGCAGCCAAGAATTTTGGACATGAAAATCCCTCTCAAAATAAAAGAAACTACGATTTCAAAATACGATTTCCAACTATAATTTCAACGTTATTTTACTACTAAGTAAATAAATCCAAAGAGTGTTTAAATGCTGAGTATTCTTTCTTGGCCCTGAGGTTAAATATTGATACTGGCTATTACAGGAAATTAATATAAACACGTGCCTTGAAGAAAATATTAATAAGAGAGAATCAGTGTAAAATATGTTCCATGGATTCCAAGCTTTGCACCGTACTATAGGAATAAAAAGTCACAGAAATTTGGGAATGTACATGAAAGTCAAACAAGAATGGATACTGCCAACCTTCTCAGAGCCTTTAATATGTTATTCATTGTGAAACCCCATACATAATATGCAGTGTTTCCTAAGCTATTTATTTTTTTAATAGATCTTTATTGGAGTATAATTGCTTCACAATACTGTGTTAGTTTCTGTTGCACAACAAAGAGAATCAGCTGTAGGCATACACATGTCCCCATATCCCGTCCCTCGTGAGCCTCCCTCCCATCCTCCCTATCCCACCCCTCTAGGTCATCGCAAAGCACTGAGCCCATGTCCCTGTGCTATGCTGCTGCTTCCCACCAGCCAACTATTTTACATTCTGTAGTGTATATATGTCGATGCTACTCTCACTTCACCCCAGCTTTGCCCTCCCACCCTATGTCCTCAAGTCCATTTTCTATGTCTACCTCTTTATTCCTGCCCTGCAACTAGGTTCATCAGTACCAATTTTTTTTTTTTTTTTAGATTCCATATATGCTCATTAGCATACGGTATTTGTTTTTCTCTTTCTGACTTACTTCACTCTGTATGACAGACTCTAGGTCCATCCACCTCACTACAAATAACCCAATTTCGTTTCTTTTTATGGCTGAGTAATATTCCATTGTATATATGTGCCACATCTTCTTTATCCATTCATCTGTCGATGACCACTTAGGTTGCTTCCACGTCTTGGCTATTGTAAATAGTGCTGCAATGAACATTGTGGTACATGTCTCTTTTTGAATTATGGTTTTTTCAGGGTATATGCCCAGTAGTGGGATTGCTGCGTCATATGGCAGTTCTATTTTTAGTTTTTTAAGGAACCTCCATACTGTTTTCCATAGAGATTGTATCAATTTACATTCCCACCAACAGTGCAGGAGGGTTCCCTTTTCACCACACACTTTCCAGCATTTATTGTTTATAGATATTTTAATGATGGCCAATCTGACAAGGGTGAGGTGATACCTCATTGTAGTTTTGATTTGCATTTCTCTAATAATTAGTGATGCTGAGCATCTTTTCATGTGCCTCTTGGCTATTTGTATGTCTTCCTTGGTAAAATGTCTATTTAGGTCTTCCGCCCATTTTTTTAACTGCATTGTTTGTTTTTTTGATATTGAGCTCCAAGATCTATTAGTATATTTTGGAGGTTAATCCTTTGTCTGTTGTTTCATTTGAAAATATTTTCTTCCATTCTGAGGGTTGACTTTTTGTCTCGTTTATACTTTCCTTTGTGTGCAAAAGCTTTTAAGTTTAATTAAGTTCCATTTGTTTATTTTTGTTTCTGTTACTCTAGGGCATGGGTCAAAAAAGGTCTTGCTGTGGTTTATGTCAGAGTGTTTTTCCTATGTTTTCCCCTAAGAGTTTTATAGTATCTGGTCTTACATTTAAGTCTTTAAACCATTTGGAGTTTATTTTTGTGTATGGTGTTAGGTAGTGTCCTAATTTCATTCTTTTACATGTAGCTGTCCAGTTTGCCCAGCACCATTTATTGAATAGGTTGTCTTTTCTTCATTGTTCTTGCCTTCTTTGTCATAAATTAGGTGCCCATATGTGCATAGGTTTATCTCTGGGCATTCTATCCTGTACCATTGATCTAAATATCTGTTTTTGTGTCTTGATTACTGAAGCTTTGTGGTATAGTTTGAAGTCAGGGAGCCTGATTCCTCCAACTCCATTTTTCCTTCTCAAGATTGCTTTGGCTATTTGGGGTCTCTTGTGTTTCCATACGAATTGTAAAATTTTTTATTCTAATTCTGTGAAGAATGCCATTGGTAGTTTGATAGGGATTGCACTGAATCTGTAGATTGCTTTGGGCAGTACAGTCATTTTCACAGTATTGATTCTTCCAGTCCAAGAACAGGGTATATTTCTCCATTTGTTCATGTCATCTTTGATTTCTTTCATCAGTGTTTTATAGTTTTCTGAGCACAAATGTTTCACCTCCTTTGGCAGGTTTATTCCTAGGTATTTTATTCTTTTTGTTGCAATGGGAAATGGGAGTGTTTCCTTAATTTCTCTTTCTGATTTTTCGTTGTTGGTGTATAGGAATACCAGAGATTTTTGTGCATTAATTTTGTATCTTGCAACCTTATCAAATTCATTGATTAGTTCTAGTAGTTTTCTGGTGGCATTTTTAGGATTTTCTGTATATAGTATCATGTCATTGGCAAACAGTGACAGTTTTACTTCTTCTTTTCCAATTTGTTTTCCTTTTATTTCTTTTTCTCCTCTGATTGCTGTGGCTAGGACTTCCAAAACTATGTTGAATAAGAGTGGTGAGAGTGGACATCCTTATATTGTTCCTGACCTTAGTAGAAATGCTTTCAGTTTTTCACCATTGAATATGATGATTGTTGTGGGTTTGTCATATATGGCCTTTATTATGTTGAGGTAGGTTCCCTCTATGCCCATTTTCTGGAGAGTTTTTATCATAAATCAGTGTTGAATTTTGTCAAAAGCTTTTCCTGCATTTATTGAGGTGATCATATGGTTTTTATTCCTTACTTTGTTAATGTGGTGTATCACATTGACTAATTTGCGTATATTGAAGAATCCTTGCATCCCTGGGATAAATCCCACTTGATCATGGTGTATGATCCTTTTAATGTGCTATTGGATTCTGTTTTCTAGTATTTTGTTCAGGATTTTTGGTATTGGTCTATAATTTTCTTTTTTTGTGATATCTTTCTCTGGTTTTGGTATCAGGGTGATGGTGGCTTCATAGAATGAATTTGGGAGTGTTTCTCCCTCTACAATTTTTTGGAAGAGTTTGAGAAGGATCAGTGTTAGCTCTTCTCTAAATGATTGATAGAATTTGCCTGTGAAGTCATCTGGTCCTGGACTTTTGTTTGTTGGAAGATTTTTAATTACAGTTTCAATTTCATTACTTATGATAGGTCTGTTTATATTTTCTATTTCTTCCTGGTTCAGTCTTGGAAAATTGTACCTTTCCAAGAATTTGTCCATTTTTTCATGGTTGTCCATTTTACCGGCATATAGTTGTTTGTAATAGTCTCTTATAATCCTTTGTATTTCTTCAGTGTCAGTTGTGATTTCTCCTTTTTCATTTCTAATTTTATTGATTGCATCCTCTCCCTTTTTTTCTTGATGAGTCTGGCTAAGGGTTTATCAATTTTGTTTATCGTCTCAAAGAACCAGCTTTTAGTTTTATTGATCTTTGCTATTGTTTTCTTCATTTCTATTTCATTTCTTTCCTTCTACTGACTGTGGGTTTTCTTTGTTCTTCTTTCTCTAGTTGTTTTAAGTGTAGGGTTTAGATTGTTTATTTGAGAGTGTTCTTGTTTCTTGAGGTGAGATTGTATTGCTATAAACCTCCCTCTTAGAACTGCTTAGGTTGCGTCCCATAGGTTTTGGGTTGTCGTGTTTACATTGTCATTTGTTTCTATGTATTTTTTTATTTCTTCTTTGATTTCTTCAGTGATCTCTTGGTTATTTAGTAACGCACTCTTTAGCCTCCATGGATTTGTGTTTTTTACAGTTTTTTTTTTTCCTGTAATTGATCTCCAATCTCATAGCATGGTCAGAAAAGATGCTTGATACAATTTCAGCTTTCTTAAATTTTCTGAGGCTTGATTTGTGACCCTACATGTGACCTATCCTGCAGAATGTTCCATGTGCACTTGAGAAGAAAGTGTATTCTGCCACTTGTGGATACAATGTTCTATAAATATCAACTAGATCTACCTGGTCTATTGTGTCATTTAAAGCTTGTGTTTCCTTACTTATTTTCCGTTTGGATGATCTGTCCATTTGTATAAGTGGGGTGTTAGAAGTCCCCTACAATTATTGTGTTACTGTCGATTTCTCCTTTCATGGTTGTTAGCATTTGCCTTATGTATTGAGGTGCTTCTATGTTGGGTGCAATAAACATTTATAATTGTTATATCTTCTTCTTGGATTGATCCATTGATCATTATGTAGTGTCCCTCCTGATCTCTTGTAACAGTCTTTATTTTAAAGTCTATTCTATCAGATATGAGTATTGCTACTCCAGCTTTCTTTTGATTTCCATTTGCATGGAATATCTTTTTCCATCCCTTCACTTTCAGTCTGTATGTGTCCCTAGGTCTGAAGTCAGTCTCTTGTAGACAGCATGTATATGGATCTTGTTTTTGTATCCATTCAGCCAGTCTATGTCTTTTGGTTGGAGTATTTAATCCATTTACTTTCAAGGTTATTATCTATACATATGTTCCTATTTCCACTGTCTTAATTGTTTTGGGTTTGTTTTTGTGGGTCTTTTTCTTCTCTTGTGTTTCCTGCTTATAGAAGTTTATTTAGCATTTGTTGTAAAGCTGGTTTGGTGGTGCTGAGTTCTCTTAGCTTTTGCTTATCGGTAAATCTTTTGATTTCTCCATTGAAACTGAATGAGATCATTGCTGGGTAGAGTAATCTTGGTTGTAGGTTTTTCTATTTCATCACTTTAAGTATATCCTGTCAATCCCTTCTGGCCTGAAGAGTTTCTGCTGAAAAATCAGCTGATAACCTTATGGGGATTCCTTTGTATGTTATTTTTTGTTTTTCCTTTGCTGCTTTTAATATTTTTTCTTTGATTTTAATTTTTGTTAGTTTGATTAATATGTGTCTTGGTGTGTTTTTCCTAGGGTTTATCCTATATGGGACTCTCTGTGCTTCCTGGACTTGGGTGACTATTTCCTCTTCCATGTTAGGGAAGTTTTCAACTATAATCTCTTCAAATATATTCTCAGACCCTTTCTTTTTCTCTTCTTCTTCTGGGACCCCTATAATTCAAATGTTGATGTGTTTAGTGTTGTCCCAGAGATCTCTGAGATTGTCTTCAATTCTTTTCATTCTTTTTTCTTTATTCTGCTCCTCGGCAGTTATTTCCACCATTTTGTCTTCCAGCTCACTTATTCATTCTTCTGCCTCAGTTATTCTGTTATTGATTCCTTCTAGTGTATTTTTCATTTCAGTTACTGTGTTGTTCATCTCTGTTTGTTTGTTCTTTAGTTCTTCTAGATCTTTATTAAACACTTCTTGTATTTTCTCAATCCATGACTCCATTCTATTTCCAAGATTCTGGATCATTTTTATTATCATTACTCTGAATTCTTTTTAGGTAGATTGCCTATTTCCTCTTCATTTATTTCGTCTTGTACGTTTTTATCTTGCTCCTTCATCTGTGATGTATTTTTTTTCCATCTCTTTTTTTTTTTTTTAATGAGTGGGATTTTGTTCCTGTCTTATTGATTGTTTGGCTTGAGGCTTCCAACACTGGAGTTTGTAGCCTATTAGGTAGAGCTGGATGTTGGTGCTGAGATGAGGAACTCTGTGAGACCTCACTCCAATGAATACTCCCTGAGGTCTGAGGTTCTCTGTTAGTCCAGTGGTTCAGATTTGGAGCTCCCACTGCAGGAGCTCAGGCCTGATCCCAGGCTCATGAACCAAGATCCCGCAAGCCGCCCGGGGAGGAAAAAAAAAGAAAACAGTAACAAAGTAAAAACTAAAATTAGACTAGGAAACTAACAGATATGTTAGGAAGAATATAAACATAAAAATATAGATGAATCAACAACTGGAAGGTACATCAGTACCACAATAGTAAAAAAGAGAAGGAGGGAAAAGGAAAAAAAAGGGGGGGCAGGGGGAAAGGCCTTGGCTGTGGAGAGCCGGGCATAAGCAAGGGTGAGGTTTGGGTGTTGGGCGGGGCTTATGCTCAGGACCCACTGGAAAAGTGGCTGGAAAAGGCCCTGGGGGATGTGGGGGGTGGCACTTAGGCTCAAGGAACAGAAGGGACCCAGGTGTGCCCCCCATCCCTGGTCTCAGAGGGCAGGGGACCTCACCTGGGAGCCCAGCAGGCTTCCCGGGCTCATGTGGGTGGGGCAAACGCCCTCCTCTCCTCTCCTGCTCCTCTAGTCTGTTGTCTGGGAGGGCCCCTCCCACCTGCCTCTCCTGATGTCCCCGGCCTGCCTCCTATGCCCCCAAGGACCTCCACGGCCTGGAGGGGGCTTTGAGGGCAGGGGACCAGCCTGGGAGCTCAGCAGGCTCCCTAGGCCCAAGTGGGCAGGGCAATCACCCTCTGCTCCTCTCCCTCTCCTCCCAGATGGCTCCTCCCACCTGCCTCTCCTGATCTCCCCAGCCTCAGGGTTGCCAATCCTGTCTGGCCTCCACTTCTCCTCCCCCCTCAGTTCTCCTACGTCCTACCAGTTCATTTTGGAGTTCCTCCTATCTCTTTCGGCATCAGAGTCCCCCACCAGTGGCCGGCAGGCACCCTAGTTGTGGGGAGATGCTAACTGTGTCATCCCACACCGCCATCTTGACTCCACCTCTTCCTAAGCTTTTAATCATCAATTTTCTTCAGGAGTGTTCTCAGGATTCATGTGTCAAGGAACTTATTGGGGGGATTATTGGTCTCACAGATGGTATTATTCTTATTTGCAAACACCTACAATGTTAGCCATTACAGGATCATCGTCTGGTTTTTACCAATTAAATATAGTATCAGATAGAAATGGTATAAAAAACCAACTATGAATTGCTATGAATACTGAAATTTGGGAAAGATATTAGAACCTATTTGGTGCAACCTCCCACCCAGGGCGAATGATACTATGAAAAACTGAGGTTTGGTTCTACTTTTCCATGTAATAATCTTACTATGAAGGATTAAAAGTTCCAGAGTAAAATGTTTCTCTGCAAAGAGATCATCACATATTCTACAGAAATAATTAGAGGCCACATCAGCTGCCTCACTAAACTAATTATAAAGAGAAAAACCTAGGGTGACAATATAATGAAATATGAATTTCTATTATTATATTCCTTTAATTGGACTAAATAGGCTGAACAGTAGCTTTGTACCCTGTAAAGAACTTATTCCAGGAAAGTAACAATGACCTGGGAGAATGTAGGAGGCACATTTCAGGTCTCTAGCAGTCCGTAACTAATGAATGTTTAATAATACCCATAATTAACCAATATTTAAGCTGTAAGTCAGGAACACATGCTAGGCAAAGACATGGAGAACCAGTCAAGGACATAGCACAGGAGAATTTAGGTGGCAAAATTATGGAAAATTAACATATAAATGGTCCTTCAAATAGATACCCATTCCTGCCATTTTACAGATGAAAATAGTAAGGCCCAAAGGTAATAGGTGACTTACCAAGGTCACAAGGCACGTCAAAGGCAGAGTCAGAACTATGAGGCTGAACCACTTGCAATTACTGGTATTTATTTGACCTAAAAAAATGCTAAAAGAAGAAGGAGGGAGAGGAGGAAGGCAAAGGGAGAGGAAGAAAAAAAAGAAAAGAAAAACTCCCCACTGCTAGCCCAGGCCTTTTTTTCACAATATGCCAGATCTTTGGTGTCTGCAACCACTTTGCACTGAAAAACAGGGGGGCTTGGGGGTGGGGCAGAAAGATCTGGGATGTTGGGTCTTAATTACCGAAAAGAGCCTTCACCTAAATATGAAAATCGACTCTAAGTATTGGGAAACTGGAAGAAATAAAGTCTAAGACCTTTCCATTTAAAAAATAAGATAACCAGTGGAGCAAAAAATAAATTGGAGAATGAATATAATTAAATATCTCAAATAATGCACCAGTTTGCAAATCGTAAAAAATAATAACCTTTAAAATTATTTTGAGCACAATCTAAGGGTTGGTAACAGTAGTTCATGTTTCTTTTGAGCTTCCCTCCAAGGCTCCCTGGCTCCACCTAGTGCCAAGCAATCAAAAATTACACAATAAACATGACTTGGAATTCATAGCATACACTGCCACTTTCTTCTTTTCCTTAGAAAAGCAACCTGGGGAACTGTTAACCTCTTCTCCACAAATAGAAACTGTGAAGTGTTTTAGCTCCTTGCAAACCTCAACGTTTATGACAACCATAGATGCCTGGATATATCTACACACTCATATCCTGAAAGAAATTCAGCCCAGTAGACGATTCATTCTTTCATACCACAGGCCTTATTGAGTGCTTTCTTTGTATTGGGCACTGTACAATGGTCTAGGATGGAAACCAAGACCTAACAGTCTGGTAGAGAAGAGAAACAAGGAATCAAATACAAGAGAGTGTAATAGGGGTTTATCGCCTGAATTGACTTTTAAGAATGACAGGAGGTATCCAAGTGAAGACTCAAGGGAAAAGGCAAGGCCTGAAGAATTAACAGCCTTGTGATAGCTTGTAAGCACAGACTGGAAGGCTTTCAGGGAACTGATTATAGCAGGAGGCTCTGAAAGGCACAATGGTGAAAAAGTAGACTCTGAAGCCAGAATGGCCTGGTTTAATCTTGATTCTCCTACTTTACCCTCCTGTGTCTTGGTTTTCACATTCATCAAACTGGAATAGTAACCATATCTCTCACACAGGGTAATTGTTGAGGATGAAAGGAGTTAACAAACGGAATGCACTTAGAAGAGCACCTGGCACACAGCAAGTGCTCAACATTTATTGGCTGTAACTATTCTGGCTGGAGTATAAATACTTATGGACTGGAAAGGGAGGCAGTCACCAAATGATGCACAAATGGGAGCTGAGACTCTTTCTCCCTCCACACATGTTCTGTAGAGGAACCAGCCCAGGGATGCTCACAAGCAGACACTTCCTTCCTTTCTCTAAGGACACCATGGGGAAGTCTAGAGAACCAGCTACCTCAGAGGTGATCACTTTCACCTTTCAGCCCTAGTATGAAGGAAAATGCTCCCAGCATCTCCCTACAGCCCTTAAAGTTACCAGGGGCTCAGTGGCTCAGTGGTTACATGAGACTAAGAGTCTCAGAGTAGAGAAATTTGTGCTCCCTGAAGCCTCCTCCATGTCAGGACAGAGGATGGACAGAGAATGTAAGAGAAAGATCATGGCTCACTGGCACTATCTCATATCTGTCTGCCTTCTTCTTATGTGTCTCGCATCTCTTGGTACATTCTTGTCTTCTACCCACCAAGGGACCATGGAGGAAAAGAAGGAAGAGGAGAAAAGAAGAGGAAAAAGAAGAAGGAGGAAGAAGAGGAGGAGGACAGAGACTAATATTTATTGACTGCTTATATCCTAAGCATCTTCTATGTATTGATATTAATCTCATTTAATTAGCACAACATTCAATGAGATGGTACTATTATTATTCACATCTTACAAATGAGAAAACAAACTAAGGCCCAGGGTGATTAAATAATTTACCCAAATTCACACAGCCGGTATGTGGTGAAGCTGGGAATCTAACATGTCTAAACCACCACACTTACAGTCCTCCATGCACCCTTATGCTTTCTGAAGGCCGTCAGCCTAATGGGCTGACTAGGCTTGCCTTCTTCATGAGGTGTTCCATGCTCCAAATGTCTCTCTCCTCCCCACCCAGACCCTGGTCTAAATAGTTATTCTTTCAAAATACCTAGGTAGTAAAAACTATATATACATATATATATATATGCATGTATTATATGTGTGTATTCGTGTTTGATTAAATTGACATTAAGAAAAAGAAGAGTTCTAATTCTCTCCCAGCAGTATACATCATAACACGCTCATGCAGGTGCACACCCCCCAACACTTAATCCTCCCAGAAATATCTGACTTTTGAATGGATTGTTAATTTGAATTATTCCTGAATAAAAAATAAAGAAATCTCATTTTTTCTTGAGAACCCCACACCTTATTTATTTATTACTTATTGGCTGTAACTATTTGGGCTGGAATATAAGTGCTTATCTTCATTATCCTCAGACACGAATACCCTTAAGATCAGAACCATCCTCCACTATCAAATATACATTTATCAGCCATTTACAACTTCATACGCAAGGAAGTTCATGTGTTACTTCTCCTGGGAATTGCCTTATAAGCCTCAACTTTACTATAGAATACAAAGTTTTCCCTCCCTCCCCCCACTACAAGAATTCAAGACCACTCTTAACATGCACAATTGTTTCCTGTAAGGACCAAAAGGTCAGACTTATGTGAGGGTAAAGAATCAAATTTGGAAGGAAAGAGAAGGAGAATAGGTCAAAATTCAAGAGAATGATAATTTTTACACTAAAAATTTTGTACTTGACCTTAAGAATCTCTCTATATTACTTTTTCTACTAATAGAAATAGAGATTTGTATTATAAGAGCATTTCAGATCTCTCCAAAGTTAAGCTATAAAAATAGAAAAAGGGAAATGGAAATAAGTATCAAGAAGTATTATGTAAAAACAATAAGCTTTACAAAAATCATTGTAATGTAATCAATGCAAAACATCCATTTTGCAATACACAAGATCACACTCTTAAGTCAACCAAACACACATCAAGATACCTTTGTTTTGCAGGCACTGCTACACACTATCAGGGAGATCCCAGGAAGGCAATGACTAGGCAGGCTTTCAAAATTGGTTTCTCACTCTAAATTTAATTTGACTCATCTAGTGCCTTATCTACATATTTTCTCATTTCTCACTCTGTTCAAACAGCCTGAGTCACTATTTTGATTTAAAATTTATAAAAGAAATGCTGTCTGTAGACACCTAACAACTTGAGTCATTGATGTTTTTATAGGTAGACTTTCTTAGATAGAAAAGCAATATTTAGATGTCCGACAACGTGAGTCAGAGATGTTTTTATAGCCTATTTTTTTAGAAAGACAAAAGATTTAAGGGGTTTCCCCTTAATATTACACAAATATCGTTAAAGCCTTTGGAGCCCTGCAGCATGACCCCTTGGACTACCTCTGATATCAGCCAAGCAGCAGGAGACAGCTCCATACAAGCTCAGACTCAACTCACCTATATCCTCGTGCATTTTCCTACTTTCTGCCTCAGAACCTTCACTGACTCTGGGCTGTGCAGCCCAGAAGTGCCCCTGAGCCCCTGGGGTCAATCCTCAAATAAGAAAGGGTCGTATACTGGGTGATCTAGGAATTCGAGGAGGGTAGAAAGGCATCACCTGAAGGGTTGCCTAAGGTGAAACTTGCAGGTTCTCAAGAGTTTTCAGGGGAATCTAGGCCCCCATTGATCACGGCAGCAACTTCGATAACACACCCTCACATTGGATTTCCCTCCTTCCCTGTCTTAATCTTGAAATCACTTCCCAAATAAACTATTGGGTTGGCCAAAAAAGTTCATTCGGGTTTTTCCATAACATCTTAAGGAAAAACCCGAACGAACTTCTTGGCCAGCCCAATACTTGCACAGAAGACTATTTCAGGCTCTGCTTTCTGGGAATCCAAAACAAAACAAAATGATTCATATTTTAAAGTGTGCAAGTCTTAAGGTCTAGTTAGTTTTTGAAAAATTGTAAGCCGAAAATCCTGGTGATCTGAATATACCTCTCTTCATACTATAGGGTTACCCAAACAATTCACAACAAGTGAAATTGAGAATTATTAAGCTAGATAAACAACAATTTCTAATTTTAAAAAAGCAATATTAACAGGAAATGAAATGTAAAACCAGTGTCAAAACCATACTATGATAACTAACAATATGTACTTCTGGAAATTCCAGTTACTTGGGAGCTTTGTAATTGCCAAGACAATGTGTCAGCCAAATATGTTCAAAGAAGGAGAAATTCAAATCTTTGATGAACTTCATTAATGCACTAGTGCTTATAACACCAAATTTTAGAAATACCTTAATACCTCCCATAATAGTTCAGTAGTCGGTAAGGCTTAGCCACATGTAAAGAGTAAGAACTATGGAATTGTACATTACTCACTGACTAAAGAACAGACTTGGATTTTTGGATTAGTTCTCAACCCACAAACTCAGGGCATAAGAAATCTTTTCATTACACAAAGCTATCTACTGTGATGGGGATTTGTCCCAATGGAATTTGACCTATTACAAGTTTACACAGGGGCATTAATTAAATTGGTTGTTTTAAGCAGGGGAAAGTATCTTCTGAATGGTAAAAAAGATAAAGATTATTCTTAGGAAGGCTTCTTAGGAACCAATTTTTGTTCATTTAAAACTATCAATAACTGAAAATAACTTCTGAGGCAAAGAGGATTCCCCAGAAGGCTGCTGGACAAACAAATGCTTTGTCAATGGAAATGCAGGGCAGGTTAGTGTGTGGAAATGATCCACGGACCTTCCGCATTAATAGGGTTGGTTTCATTCATTCAATAATGAGTGCTCTGCATAAGCCAACATCTTGCTAGGCACAGGAAATAAACAAAACCATCATGTCCCTATTTTCACTGAATATACATTTCTAGTGGGAACACAGAAAATAAACAAACATAAACACAGAGTTGGAAATTATGACAGGTGCTAGGAAGAGAAGTATAAGGAAGAGACCAAATTTAGATGAGGGTCAGGAAAGAACTCTCCAGGGAAGCAACATTTATGCTGAATCCTGTAAGAATGAGTAGGAAGGAGTTAGCCACATAAAGAGTAGGAGAATGAGAGGTCCAAAAAGAACACTCATGTGCTAATTTCACAAGGCAAAAAAGAGCTCACTTGGTGTATGGAAGATTTTTTTAAAATTAATGAGTAGGAACATAATAAGCAAGGCCAAGAGTGGCTCATGATGAAGCTGGAGGGGTAGGTAGAGACAGCTTTGTGGCTCCTTGAAGGCCATATTAAAACGTTTGGATTTTATACCAAATGCAGTGAGGATTGTAGAAACCATCTTGTCTAAACTCACACCAAAAAAAGCATGGGGGCATCAGCAGCTTCCTAGCAAAGAGCTAGTCACGTCATCTCTTCTTGAATGTCAGGGAATTTACTGTTAAAAACAGCCAGTTTTGATGCTGGATAGCATAACTAACAGGAAACTCTGCCTATAGAGATTTAACTTTGTGTAATTTATCTCCGTCTAACAGAACACGGCTGTAAGAGGGATCCAGGGCAAGCCAGTAGATCTGCAAGTGAGAATGAAAGTGGTGAGATGTGTTTAGCTCCCGGGACTGAGATGGGGATGGATCAGAATGGAGCAGTGAACACTTCTGTCCAGAAGACAAGACAACTAGAGCAAGGGCCATGCCCCAGGTCCGGGGTAAGGTGAGAGGAATAGAGGGGGAAGGATCTGAACAGTTATTTAGCATCTAACGGACACGAGGCGCTGTGCGAGTTATCTCGAGATTTCACGTAATCTTCACAACCAGTCTAGGACCTAAGTATGCTCGCCTCCATTTTACAGATGAGGCAAAGGAAAGAGGAATTATGTCGTAGACTCTGAGGACACAGCTGGGAAGGAGCACTTCACCACCAGAAGTAAAAGGTTAAAAAAAAATTCCCTTTCACCTAGACCTTTGTCTTATCTTTCTAACCCCCCCTCAAAATGTCTGCCTAAAGCGGAAGGTCCGTATGTCGTCATTAGTTTATAAATTGACCAGATTGTGGTGGCCAATAAACAATGAGCTCATTAAAAACCACCTGTGGGGCTTCCCTGGTGGCGCAGTGGTTGAGAGTCCGCCTGCCGATGCAGGGGACACAGGTTCGTTCCCCGGTCCGGGAAGATCCCACATGCCGCGGAGCGGCTGGGCCCGTGAGCCATGGCGGCTGAGCCTGCGCGACCGGAGCCCGTGCTCCGCAACGGGAGAGGCCACAACAGTGAGAGGCCCGCGTATCGCAAAATACAAAACAAAACAAAAAAAACACCTGTGAAACAGTTGGGCCCAGGGGATTTTGTTTGATAACCGTGAAAGGTGGGGCTGGGGATATGGCTGCGGAACCTGGCAAGGGCTAGTCTATCTCCCAGGGCCAGAGCACGGTTGCTTTCAGGCTGAAGGCAAGTCCCGCCTGCAGGTGGGAAGACATTGAGAATAACAGGCTCCCCTGCGGTTACTACATCCTGTAGTTCCTTTCAGTTCGCCTTTAAAGAACACAGGCAATAAACTGCCACTAGGTGTCCTCAAAGTAAAAATAATCACGGCTTCAAAAGTACCTGGGCACCTTTAAGAACGAACATGACTTTCTTGTCCGGGTTCTTTGACTCCTCGGCGCTAAGGGATAGAGTGGCATTTAGTAGTTAAACAGGAACATCTGACTGCTGTTAATGACATGGAGTTCTGTAAAGAAAAGGACATTTCAGCTGCTGACTTTCATTTCTAATTAGGGCTTGTATTACTCTGCTTCAGAAAGGCAGGTCAAGGAAACGTCAAGTGGGCAGTGGAACCACTGTTCTTGCCCAAACCTACCAGTCTCCTGGAGAGCTCCGCAGAATAGAAAACACCTGGGGACCAGCTTATCATTGGCTCTGAGCTACTGAGCAATTTCAAGACTACAGAAACTGCTCTGGAAGATTTTTAAGGTCGAAACAGCTTAAAATTTAAATTAGGTGAATTGCAGCAATTGCTTTTTCCTAAAGCAGCGGCTGCAGTAGCCTTTGTTTTCTTTAGTTCTGGCATGGGCAAAAAGAACACTTTAGCAAAGTATGTCTGTCCTCAGCCCGTCTTTTAAAGGAACACAGACTTCCCTTCTCACCATTGGTCTCTGCAGGCTCAGCGTCCCCTTCCTCCTCTCCTTCCCTCCTGCCCCTTCTCCTGCCCAGTTCTTTTTCCCATCTCCACCTCTTCTGTTTCTCCTCTTCCATCTTCTCCCTCTTTTAACCATTTTTACACAAAAAAAAAATCAATTTCCTGATAATGATCTTTTATACATTCAGCATGAATAAGTATCTGGTTTTAAAAGTCAGGAAACACACACACACACACACAAGAGGAAGGAAGGAAAAGAAGACTAGAAAACAAGTATCTCTATATGTACCTGTCCAAAACTTAAGAAGGAGAATTAGGCTTCCAAGGGCTGGGGGGTGGTGATAGAAGCCATAGAGGGTTGCCTCCCTTCGTTTTCCCTGCTTCAGATGCTGGACTCCTGTATCATGTTTTAGGAATTTCTAATCTGACCACAGCCGGGTGACTCATACCCAATGACTGACTGTTTAGGCTTCTGCAAAACACCTGGAAAGATAAAACTAACCTAGAAAACAATCTCTCCATGTTAGCCTTTCAAAGTGGGTAGGGGAATTTTCAGCATTTATTTCCATTTTGTTCACCAAAGAATCACAGGCCTTAATCTTGATTTCAGACATAGTTGCATCTGACGGTCAAAAACAATTTCCAAATCAAGTGATAAACTGGCATGGACTAAAGCTTGCTTCTGCCTGGAGAGGGAAATAAAAATGAGTCCAAGGTGACCTTATTTGGGGCCAGATAGAACGGAGGTGACAATGGTGGGCGCACCCTGTCTGCTGGCAGAAGCCAGCTCCCTGGCTCCACAGACCATCCCTCTCCTCATGCACCTCACTGACCTCACTTTGCCTCTCAGGGACACATCTTCTCTGTTTCCCTCAAGGCTAACTGAGATGATCTTTATGACTAAAGTCTTTCTGAAAGCAAGTCATAAAGGAAAGAGAAAGTGGGGTCCACAGAGTCTAATTCAAAACCTAAATGTTAACTAAATCCATATAAACAACCATATGCCAGCACGCCTCTTCCTTTTGTGTAAGAATCAGAAAGGGAAAGGAATCAAGAAAATACTTTTCTGAAATTCAGGAGTCCTGAATTTAGAAACCCTGGAGGTAGAAGTAAACCGTACATACAAACAAATAACTACCTGTTTAACTCTTGTTTCTAAGATAAGAGCTAACATTAATCAAGCACTTAAAATATTCCTGACTCTGTGCTAGGAGCTCTACAAACATTAAATAACTTAATGCTCTCAACAGCCCTACAAGGTGTATATCACTTTTTAAATTGAGACATAATTGACATATAACATTGTATAAATTTATGGTGTACAACATAAATATATACATTTATATATTGCAATATGATTACCATTATATATCATTATTATATCCATCGACAGGAAAACTTGCTCAGAGAGGTTTGAAACAACTTTTGACGTGAACAGCAATTTCCTCTGACATAATTTGACTGCGGCCCTCATACTGCCTGAGAGCCCGAGGAACTTGGGAATTAGGACAAACTGTATAAGAATTTAGATGGGAAATTAGGCCATTTATTAATTTTGAGATCTTCACAAATGAAACTGATATTTCTCAATATACAAAGGAGGGAAACATACTCTGACCGTTCCTTGTTCTTGTCTTTATCTTTTTTTAGAAGATTATCCATATTCTTTGCCAGTAGACTCCATTCCCCACTCAAAGCACCCAAGGGTACAGAGCTAGCGGGCAAAGGCCCAGGATTTGAACCCAGGGAGATACAGTTCAGAGCATGGACTCTGACTCTGCTCAGCTGACTTACCTTGTTAGTTCCCCTCATGCCACTGCCACTTGAGACCAAGTTTGAAGTGTAGAGGACCGAAACTTTTAAAAATCCGAGTGCTGGGC
Source organism: Grampus griseus (assembly GCF_964374135.1). NCBI lineage: Eukaryota > Metazoa > Chordata > Mammalia > Artiodactyla > Delphinidae > Grampus > Grampus griseus. The sequence goes on along the minus strand of NC_139000.1, from coordinate 70,521,985 downwards.
TTCCCTGGTGGCGCAGTGGTTGAGAGTCCGCCTGCCGATGCAGGGGACACGGGTTCATGCCCCGGTCTGGGAAGATCCCACGTGCCGCGGAGCAGCTGGGCCCGTGAGCCATGGCCGCTGGGCCTGCGCGTCCGGAGCCTGTGCTCCGCAACGGGAGAGGCCGCAACAGTGAGAGGCCCGCGTACCGCAAAAAAAAAAAAAATCTGAGTGCTCTTATGTGAATGAAGGGGAAAAACTGAAATGACAAAGGAATGGAGGAAAATTCACTCAAATAGCCGACTTTCATTAGAAACCAGCTTGTCTGTAGTACTGTATCCCATTTGCAACACGTTGCCTGAGGTTATTAACTTTAGTGCTACTCAGTGTGCTCCAAGGATCTGTGAATGAGAAAAGAACAAAAATTTGGTAGCACCACATCATACAAGCAAAAGATTCTATATGTTCAAAAATACCTGTCTGCCATGGATTAGAAATAAAAACAATTGGTCCTTCAAGACAAACAGTTTAAGAAGCATTAATTTATTTCACTAGGATCTTGGTAGGTGTCTCCAGGTCTCCCTTATAAGGCTTAAGAATCATTCAGCAAAACCTAAACTTACTGTCTGCCTCTCCAACTTGAACCTAAGTTCCCCAGGGATGAGACTTTGTTTTGTTCACTGCTCTATCCCTAATTCCTGATGTCCAGTGTATCTTTGTTGAATGATTGAAATGCACTCATTTCCCAGTGGGAAACACCTCAAGTCTTGTCCAAGAGGGATGAGACTTTGTTTTGTTCACTGCTCTATCCCTAATTCCTGATGTTCAGTGAATTTTTGTTGAATGATTGAAATACACTCATTTCCCAGTGGGAAACACCTCAAGGCTTGTCCAAGAGTTGCTCTGGACCACTTTGAGAATGAGTCACAGGACCCAGGTGATTGCAGTCCTCTGTCCCCAGCCTGCCTCCTCACCTTCCTACCATCCATACCCTGTCACTCAGCCTAGACCTTCACCTCCCTAGGAGGAGAGGTAGGAGAAATTATTTCCATTTATTTTCCCAGATGAGCATCAGAATTATTTGGGCACATTTTCCAAAAAGTCCTGTTGAGATTTTGATTGACATTATTCTTAATATATATGTTAAAGAAACACATCTTTAGGACATTGAGTCTTCTCACTCATGAACATATGTCTATTTTCTTGTCTTTTATGAAGCATATTAAAATCTTACAGTTTTTGTATAGTTCCTGCATATTTATTGATAAGCTAATTTTAGGATGCTTTATTTTTATGGTCGCTATGGTATATGAGGGTCTCCCCACAACCTTTTATTTTCTAATTATTGATATAGAGGAAGAAAGGAATCATTTTGTGAATATTTATTTTGTATCAATTCACTTTAAACTTTTACTAATTCTAAGAATTTTTCATTTATTATTTTGGGCATAATATCATGTTATCAACAACTGATCATTTTTTCTTCTTCCATTTCTTTCCTCTAGTTTTATCTCTTTTTCAGCTCTTTTTCTTATTGCATTCAACAGAGTGAATTCTTCTCAAATAAACTTTATAAAATAAAGTAAAAATAAGAAGCAACTGTTTTTCAGCTGAATAAAACTTCAGAAGGTGAATCATATGTCATAGCAATTTTTTTTTTTTTTTTTTTTTTTTTGGCGTGCTGCATAGCATGTGGAATCTTAGTTCCCTGACCAGGGATCTAACCCATGCCCCCTGCAGTAGAAGCATGGAGTCCTAACCACTGGATCACCAGGGAATTCCCATGTCATAGCACTTTCAGTGGCAAGGAAATGTTATATTCAGTCAAATCCTCACTCTACACCTAAGACAAATGAGGACCAGAGAGAGTAATTTTCTTTCCCAGGATATTAAGTCTACTTAAGGGGAAGCAACCATTTCCTGATTCCACTAATTTCCTGATTCCATAATTTCTAATCATGTGGAAAACACAGCCTGTCTTCCACATGATTCCTGTTTTCACACATCATAATCTTCCCCTGCACACAGCTTTCTCCAAGTAGGCCCTGAAGAACTTGATCTGAGAGTGTAAGTAACAATTAATTTACAGGAATTTCTTTTTATGTACAGCTAATTAAATTGTAATAAAATTGTACATTTTCCTAAAAAATTCTCAGCTAAACACTGCTATAAGTTGTATTTTATCACAAAATGATATTGCTCCTGTGTACTTATTCATAATTTCTACCATTTTTATCTGCTTTCAAGGAAATATTGGGGCAAATATTTCTGAACTGCCTAACTATGTGGTCAAGAGAGGAAATAGGACACCAGAACTGGGTAATGAGCATTTATTCTGAGTATTTCTAAAGTCCTAGGCACCTGATTGACGAGTGTTTTTCCAAATTTTTTCCCTGTGAGATATGACATGCAACATACATTCAGCATTTCTCCCAAGCTCAGGTTCAAAACCATCTGTCCTGCTCTCCTGCCCAGTGTAGAAGTGCCTCTGTGAACATGCAGTTGGAGTTCAGAAAGACTGTTTAGGAGTCCATTTGTTTATGGAAAAGAAATTTTCGAAGGAGCAGGAGAGGTGCTGTGCTGCCTTTTGAGAGTCTCAGCTTTCAGCATATTAGAAAAATTCTTTTAGGATTGGAAAAGTGATTTCATTTTCAAATTTTCACATTATTTTTGAAATATACCTTTTTTCATAAGTTTCTAAAATCTATTTACATGCAAAAATATCTAAATTTTAGAGCTTTACTTTGAGTACTTTTAGCTATCACCAATTAGCTATGTCTAGAAGTCCCCATCTTTCTTCTTTAAGAAATTAACATTTTCTAGCTGGGGACATTAGTCAGTATTTGCAGCCTGCAGCACAAACACTAAGTCCTGCATAGTGATGCTTTGAAATTATTTTATGGGATCCAACTAAACTCTAAAACAGTCATGTCTGTACACTTTACTAGGATCCACACTGAACATGAGTCAGCCTTAGTTTTTTAAACTTTTGTTTTGTTTTCCTCTAGGGTTGCATGCTTCAAAAAATTTAAGTTTGAGATTATTATTTCACCTATCAACAGTATTTGATTGTTTTAAATGTGTCTCTTTAATCTAAAAATGACTTTAGGGCTTCCCTGGTGGTGCAGTGGTTGAGAGTCCGCCTGCCAATGCAAGGGACACGGGTTCGTGCTCCTGTCCAGGAAGATCCCACATGCCGCGGAGCGGCTGGGCCCATGAGCCACGGCTGCTGAGCCTGCGCATCCGGAGCCTGTGCTCCGCAACAGGAGAGGCCACAACAGTGAGAGGTCCGCGTACCAAAAGAAAAAAAAAAAAAAAAAAGACTTTGAAATAAAGTTGACTCAATTTTCTAATGATAAACACTGCAGATAAAATATGACTTGATTTTAAAATAATGAACTAATACTGACTGCAAAATTAAGAAAAGAAGAAATTAACATTTTCTTACTATAAGCTGACAGGAGGTAACATTTGGTACTTGAATTTACTTCATTATTGCAAGATCCTTATGTTCCCCAAATCAAATCCTTTTTCTAATCCATTTTAGTACATATATGGTTACAACATAGTGAGAAGAAAAGAACTTTTAAATAGTTGTCTTAGTAACAGGAGACGACTATATCATATGACTATTATAGAAAGATAGATCACAAGAAGCTATTTTAACCGCTGATTTTACTATGATCAACTAACTTTTGAGGAAAAAAATCATGCTCCTGGGAGCCATAGTAATTTTCCAGTCTTAAGAATTAATTGACTCATCATTCATTTACCCATTCCCTCATTCTTAAGTGTATGTATTAAGCACTCACTGGGTAGGATGTAGGCCCACAGCTAGGTACTAGAGAAACAGGGGTATAAACAATATGAAGTCCTTCTCACACCACCACCCCATCCCATGGGGTTTACATTTTAACAGCAAAGACAAACAATAAATAGGTAAATGAATGTGTAAGTAGTATCCACTTTTATGAAGAAAATAACAGAGCTACAGTGGAGAGAGTGATACTCTAGATAAGGTGGCAGAGTAAGGTATCTCTAAGGTAGTGACTTTGAACAGAGGCCTGAAGGAAGTGAAGGAACAAGCCAAGCCTCAGCAATATCTCAGAGAAAGGGTTCCAGATGGAAGGAATGATAAGTGCAGAGATCCTGAAACCAGAGTAATGAAGGATGTGTTAGATTTTATTTTTAGGGGACTTAATCCTTTCTGTTTTTAGTAATATTTTGTCTATATAATCTTACATTTTTAACCCAGGATTGATGCACACAACCAAAAGATTGTCACAGGACACCTGCTATGCCAATACCAGGCTGATTAGAGATGCAGACTCTGAAAGAACTTAATAGTAGTCTCTGTAAATTGGAAGAGATCTTAGGATTTGAGCTCTGCCACTCAACCAGAATCTCTGAAACTGGTTGAAAATGTGCTCTTTTTTGCGTTGTGTAATTTAATTTTTTTATGGAACAGCAGGGATATCACTTGCCAAACAGAAATTGAGGTTTATCTTTCACAGTTTAAAGTAGTCCAGTAAGCCATAAATCAACTGGTCATTTCTCTATTTAATGATTTACCACCTTATCAAAGGCATCTCCTTGTTAGCTTTTTATGAGTCTTATCATCTAGAGCCAGCATCCAAAATTAGAGGCTAATAAATGATTAGCTACATGTCTAGATGTGCAACAGCTGACTGAGGAGTAATAAAAGATCCCTCCCCTCTTACCATTCAGCTGGTGATTAGTCTGTGTCCACTGGCACAATCCTGTAAAGATCTGGAAATCAAGCTGCTACCGTGTTCAATACAGACAGCTGGGAGAAAACCTCTTGGAAGTGGCTTTGGAGAAGCTCAGTAAACTGATTTGACTACTTGTACTGATCACACTTAGAAGTCTCAAACCTCTGCCTCTCTCTACCATCTGTCTGTAGACAGAGACAGATATTGATAATTTGATTTTTATTAATAATTTCAATAATCATGGGCTTTTCAAATATGCTGTCAAATTTCACCCATCTTGCTTCAGATAGCACTAATTTTGGAAGTCCAGGTAATGCTAACAATAGCTGCAAAATGGTCGTTTTTTATTTTGTTGTTGTTTTTTTGTGGTATGCGGCCTCTCACTCTTGTGGCCTCTCCCATTGCGGAGCACAGACTCTGGACACGCAGGCTCAGCGGCCATGGTTCACGGGCCCAGCCGCTCCGCGGCATGTGGGATCTTCCCGGACCGGGGCACGAACCCATGTCCCCTGCGTTGGCAGGCAGACTTGTGCCAGCAGGGAAGCCCTGGTCATCTTTTTAAAGCAAATCCTTTCTTTCCTGGTAAATTTACAAGCAGATTATATAAAAATATTTCTAAGGGGCAAAAGTGTTTTATATTCCATTAGAAAGTAAAAGTTTTTGTATACTTCAGAAGTATCCTTTCTAGCCCAATCTAGATATGTAGGTATGTCCTGCCTTGGAGGATGATTGACAATTAGATGATAGATAGATAGATAGATAGATAGATAATGGATGGAAGGAAAGGAGGGAGGGGTGGAAAGGAAGGAATCTATAGATCACTAGGACTTAGGGCCTACTGCTCAGGTTTGCAGGTCTAGAAACTTGATATGCTTGATTTTCTCAGGATTGATGAGCCTCCTGGAAGCTGACTCAGTCTAACAATCTCACACAAGAATATTTATAAAAATTTTATATTCAAAGTCATTTAAAAATTTCCCTAGAAGAAATCTCCTTGACCAAGATCTAAGGCCAACAGCATGCCTTCTTATGGAAAGATGCAGAAGATGTATTCAACAATATAGTTTGGTTGGTAGAGAGAGAATTTGAACATAAGGAGTTGGTATTCTCTAGCAGAGGTCACTATTGTTAGTATAGAAAGAACAGAAAACAGAGCTGCTAAAATAAGCAAGCTGACGGCTGAGGCAGCCGTCAGCTTGCTCTACATTTACAGAGTCATCATATGCAAGATTCAGTCTGCAGATCTGAGAGTACAGAAACTCAATGCAGATGGTACAATCACAAAAGATCAAAGAAAGAATAACTCTTGCTAATGTAATTCATAATAGATAGGTGTATATGCTGGTTATTAGCACCCTTCACAAAATATTCCTGGTTCCCCACTTTTCTGGTACATGGTAGGACTGTGTTTCTCCCCCCCCGCCATTGGTATTAGACATGCTCATTATTTTAGTCAAAAAATAATATGAATAGAAGTGAAATGTGTCACTTTCAGGCTGAAGCTCTAAGTGGCAGGGTGTGATTTGCCACTTCCTCTTTTTGGTTATTATGTATGTACAGGTTTTGATGACTGCAATGACCATGCCCCATGACAACCTTTGTTGGGCATGTGTGTGAGAAAAAATAATTGCTGGATTAAGCCCCGAGATATTGGGGTTGTTTATTACAGAAGCATAACGCAACCTATCCTATCTGTTGTGGTATATAGCCCAGAATTAAAAATTATTTTAAATTAAGGCACACCTTGCTGGATTCAACATATATTGACTACCCAACTAATACTCAGAAGCTGTCTTGGTGTTTCTATAATCAGAACAAAGGGGACTAGAGAGTGTTGTGAGATGCCTGGAAAAGCACAATGAACTATGACAGCACTGTAATAGACCATACTCTTTGGTGATTGCATTAGACCTGCCTGCCAAACACCACAGTTCATTCATTCAGTCATTCACTTAGCAAATATACAGAGTGCTTACTGTATACCAGACACTGTTCTGGATCCTGTGGATACAACCATGAAAATATTGAGACAGTCCCAGACCTTACAGATGTACTTATTATCTTAGCCTCTTTACTCCCATTCTAGATTCCATGAAGATCATGTACCTTTCACCAACACATAGTACTTTATCATAACTGCTTAGGCTGCCGCTTACTTGGTCTAAACATATGCTCTGTATCAGTGCTTCTCAAACTACCGGGTTTCTTTTCTTTTTTTTAATGTTCATTTATTTATTCAAAAAATACTTTTTAATTGAAATATATTTGATATATAACACTGTGTAAATTTAAGGTGTACAACATGTTGATGTGAGGGTTTCTTTTCTAATCCATTCCAGACTAATTCTTTTGTAAAATACAGAAAAAATACAATAAAAATAAGTTACTAGAAAAATATTTCATGAGGTTGGATGTCAACATAATGTCAATAAGCTATAACAGTTTCTAAATGATTACTTGCAATTTCTGTACTTATCTCCTTCCAGGTGGGCAAAAAATTCTCAGACAATTGCTGGACTACGGACTACACTTTGAGAAGGACTGCTCTGGACCAGCAGGTAGGACTTGAACAAGCTATGTTTTCTGTATTCATTTGTGGAACCATCTGCCTTTTACCAAAGTTATAAAGTTTTATATGCTGAGTAACCTCTTCAGGTCAGTTCCCCATTGCCCATTCAGTTCATCACTTGTATTATTATTTAATTAATATTTTAAAAATCAACTCACTCTTCCATATGGATACATTTTTAAATGTCTACTCCATGTAAATGGAAAACCAATTTCACTTGCCATCAATAAAATGTAACTGTACGAAGAAGTGCTAGGAATAGGTAGTTATGCAAGTCTAGGGAGATGTGGTTGCCTGCTCTGAGAAGATTTCAAATCTCACTTATGTCAAACGGAAATTTCCTATTTGACATAATTAGAAAAGTGAGAGGAAATTAAAAAGAAGGCATCATTCATTATGTATTTCAATGCTATGTAATGCCCTATTCATGTTCCATCTAAAACCATTTTAAGGACCAAACAGTAGTCTCATAATCAAATGGGTAACTGTGATTAAGCATGGGTGTCAAATATCACCACTTCCTTTCCTTGTACCTGCCTTACGGACCACTAATACTGTGAACCATAGGCTCAATTCAGCTTCTGAAAATAATATTTTCCCCAGTTGTAAATAGTATTTATGAGACTTTGGAGTGCTATTGCAGCATCTGGCACACCATAAGTAGCCAACTAACTTGTATTTCTTTCCTTCTTCCATTAATAATCAGTTTCTTCTCCTGATGAAAAAAAAATGTGTTTAATGACTGAAATTCCCCCTTAGGCTCCCTTGTAGCTACAAGGAGAAAAACTAATTCTTTCCCACTTATTTTTTTACTGTTGTAATTATTGAATCATAATCCACAACCATTATATTGGTGATATTATCCAACAGACCTCAGAGATTTGGCTTGCTTTCTGTTTTCTTATGGCTACAATTCTACCCAACTTAGAGCATTACTTTCACTCACATTAGGGAGCAGAGACTTCAAGGACAGAAGAGTCATTCAACCAGTTGTTTATTCTCTGTGAGTTACCCCCAACTAAATACGAGATCAGGGCTACTGCTAGCACTAGGTCAAGCTGTGAACATGCATAGGCTAGAGAATTAGATTTGTGTGATATTCCCAGAGACGACTATGAGCTGAATCTTTATAACAACAGAAGAAAGATCCTTCCACAAGTATTTCTTACCTAATGTTGAACTTTTATCAAAGAATTTTTTTCCCAACTAGCTGTTTCAAATAAATGCTAACCATACAGTGTCTCTTCTCTCCCTTCAGGATATACAAACCACAGAATTCCGATGACTCACCCCAAAATAGCTTATGAATATGCCAGGGGCGGAAGGGCATGCTGTTTGGTTCTTTAAAACTTCCTGCCAAACTGAAGAAGCTGAGAAACTGAACATACAGAGATATTTGGGGACTAACTATGAGTAATAATGAGAATTTAATCCCTTTTAGTCTTCTGGGTTAGTAACAGCCTGCCTAACATGTCCAGCTACATCCTGTTTGCTACATGTGACTCCTCAAAAAAATAATAATATAATATTAATAGCACAGTTTCATTGTTAAGACTGCTGTTATTTGTCAATGGTTCCCAAACATTTGCAACCATTTGTAGATTAAGGTCACATCTTGGAAGAATAGCTTTATGGAACAAACATGTTATCACTATAACTTTGAAATTTTTAAAAATTTTAAAAAAAGGATTCAATGTATGGACATTTAAGGCTGTATAAGCCCTTACAAAGGGTTTGAATCTCAGTTCTTTCACCAGCTATGCCACCTTTAGCAGTTACTTGACCTCTCTAAGTCCTAATTTCCCCGTATGTAAAGTGAGGACAATAATAATGTTATCTATGTTTGTAGGGTGAGAATTAAACAAAGGCATGTATGTAAATAAAGGGTACTGCTAAGTAAATAAATTATCTAGTGCTAATAATGAATCTGAAGACCACAGCCATTAAGTGACCTAAGAAGGGTCACACACTCATCAGTACAGTGCCAGGACAAAGTATTTTAATACTGTAGTTAAAAACATTCTCTGGAGCCAGTCAGCCCAAGTTCAAGTCCCAGTTTTCCTACCTGCTACCTGCATCACCTTGGGCAGGTCGCTTTTCTGTGCTTCAATATTCTTATCCATTAATTAATATTCTTATCTTAATATTAAGATAATAATAGTATTTTTCTCACAGGGTTGTTGTGACAGCTTAAAAAGAATACATGTAGCAGTGCCTGGCACATAATAACTAATCAACAAATACTACCACCCCCAAATTGGGAAGTTCTGGTTCTTCCAAAAAAAATGTTAAGTAAAATAAATGTCAACAATGACATTTAAAAACTAGATCCAGGGGCTTCCCTGGTGGCGCAGTGGTTGCGAGTCCGCCTGCCGATGCAGGGGACGCGGGTTCGCGCCCCGGTCTGGGAAGATCCCACATGCCGCGGAGCGGCTGGGCCCGTGAGCCATGGCCACGGAACCTGCACATCTGGAGCCTGTGCTCCGCAATGGGAGAGGCCACAACAGTGAGAGGCCCACGTACCAAAAAAAAAAAAAAAAAAATCCAGAAAAGCAACCCAAACTTTAAGAAAAAAAAATTAAACATTTATTTGATAGAATTTACAAGGTGATCAGAATATTTGCAGATGTCTTTTCAGGTCAAGCTACCTGTCTTCTTCAACCATGCTGATGAGTCATATTTCCCTTTTCCTATAGAGGAAGGATACAAAACAAACAAAACTATTTCAAACAACAACCCCAATTGCTGAAGAGTCACTTTAACTGGAGTTTGAAAAGAATGCCAACATCCAGCTGCCCTTGGCATTTGCGGAAGAAGTTTTGTGCAATGGGAAGAGCACCAGACTCCCCTTTCCAGTCCAGGCTCTGCCACCTGACCAGCTACAGTAAGTTTCTCAACCTCTGAGTTGCCATCTATAAAATGGCGGTAATAAACAGAGACTACCTTATTATAAATATTATAGATTCTCTTGATGCAAATTAGCAACATCCCCATCCCACACAGTAGGTGCTTAATACATATTTGTTTAAATAATAAATAAGATACAAATTAAGGATTTTAGGATTTATTGTGTCCAGTCCCTAAATGACACCACTGTATCCCTACTCCCACCCAATTAGTACCTAATTTGAAAATCACAGATCTAGGCCCAGCCATTGATAGCCTCCAAGAGTCAAATGTCTATAATTGCTAGCTCCTTAATATAAAGGTTAAAACGATGACAGTGGTATAGATAAAGAACGTCTCCCCAACTCATCATTTGTTTTTCAAGTAATAGAGTACCTTTGCACTGTCTGGAAGTTCTGCAAGTGATTTCAACCCCTAATTGAAACCAAGTGGTCAAAGGACCTTAGAAATCATACTTCCTACACTCAATAGACATCATTTCCAAAATTGAGAGAAGAAATATCCACATGGCCTTGGTACTCCATGTGTCTCTTGAAGCACCATAAGAAATGAATGGGAATGTTTTGTGATTTGGGAATTGGATGGGGGTTTGGACCGGTGTGGCCCCTCACAGCTACTCACACCTTTCAGGAGAAAACTTGCTGAACAGAACTCTGCTTAGAAACTTTAAGGAGCCCCACAATTCAGACTACTTTCTCTGATCACGTCATAGCCAAAGATCAGATGGAGACTATTCTTCAGGGTTGCACATGTTTGCTGGCACAGCACTCCTGCTGCGTCAGAACCTCACCTGACACTGACTCATTATTGGATGAAATGCCAAGGCCTAATAGTGTTGGTCATATGTAACTCGCCACTTGCAGCCAAGTATTCCAAGCCCTTTCAGAAATGGTGCACCAACTTGCTTCTCCACTATACCCTGAAATATGTGTATGATCATAGCTACCACAGATTCCTGAATTCTCTTGCCACCATGAATTTACTCCTGTCTCTTCTGATGGCTCTCCTCCCCCATTACAGTCAGCCTTTGTATCAAACCTAATGCAGACACTGGGAGGCTCTTCTTTTTGGTCTCTCAATAAATATTTATTCAACTCAATTTAGTCACACTTAGAGATAACAGGCAGCAACCATTACCACATTTCCTAAACGCATCTGAAGACTCATCGCCTAGAGTCAGGGTGATATGGGGTTGTTTCCTTACAGAAAAAACAATTTTCTCAAATGCACTGCATGCAGCTTCAATACAGGTACTGTGTCTTACTTATTCAAGCTTTATAAAAAATTCAACGCATCTGTCATAGCAGCTTAAGACTCCAAGGCAAAAAATCTTAATCAGTAACAAAATTCTCCTGAAGTAATAGGTGGTTCACAGACATCAAAGAAAGAGTCAAACCTGTCATGAAATATGTATTGGACAAAAATAGCATAGAACCAGCTCTTGATTCTTGATATTTCGAACAGTATGTCCTCCCATCTTCCATGTGGATTCCCTGTCTTATTAGTTTGTGTACACTCTGTGCCTGCAAAGTGCTAGGAACATAAATACATATTTTGGGTTTTTTTTGTTACAGAAATAAAAGTGAATTAATACAGGGTTGCAAGAGAGCAAGAAAGGAACTGAAAAAGGAAGCAAAAAAAAAAAGATAAAACCTGTGACTAATCAACATTCATTCCATAAATATAAGCACTTTGGCATCATTTCTGTGTGTATTAACATCTTAAATCTAAAAACCAGCCTACGAAGCTCAATTCTGTGTCCAACCTGGACAAAGCTAAACTCTTATCTGTCCTCTGCACCTGTAACTGCTTGACTTATAAATAGTTTGCCCTTTTACTTTGCTTCATGGTCAGCTGCACAGCAGAAGGAATGCCTGAGATCACATTGCTGTTGTGACTAATCTCTACAAAGAATAGTGCAGGAGATGAAAGGGAAACCACCTCCAAAGCCCTCAAAACCAGAAGCAGGGAGCCCACCAGCCCAATGTGGAGAGTCACAATGCAGGGATGTCGTGATGTGACTTGCTGAGAAAAAGAAAGAAAACAAAACAAAAACACTGAAAAGGATTTGGCCAATATGGGACAGAGATAGTACAAGAAAAGAAAATAATTGGCCAGTTTCTGAGAATTTTTGCACTTTGAAGACAGATAGTACGATATCTTAGTATAAATTTTAAAATACACTGCCCCAATCAGTCAACTCATTAGTACATTACACAGCCTCAAAAATTATCATTATGAATTTTATATGGTAACATAAAAATTCATCTATTTGTTCTTCTGATGAATATTTATTGACCTTCTTCTATGTGCTGGCTCTGCTTCAGATACTGGGTGTACATGAAAGGGCAAAACAGCTAAACATCTCTTCCATACTGGACCTAACATTCTAGTATAATGCACATAATATAATGCTACGTCAAGGCACAGGATAAAATCCAGGGCAGCAAAAAGGAAAGAACATGAACTTGGTGGCCTGGCAGATACAGTTTTAAATCTCAGTTCTGCCACTGACTTGCTGTATTAATGTAGCAGTTTAGCCTCTCTCGCTGATTCTCTTTTCTACATTTATAACGAAGGGGAACATAAGAGCTATCTTATAGTATTATTGTAAAGATTAAACGAGATAAAAAGCCAGTCAGAACTGGATCTGACAATACAGTGTTCTAGGTGTCCAAAGAAATCCTCTCAGTAGAGAATATCTCACACACACATACACACACGCACACACACGTGTGCACACAGCCTTATAAAGTAATTTTTTAAAAAACTAATGCATTGCTAGTATGGGGAAAAGTCAGGGAAATCCTCAGAGGCCAGAAACAATGATAAAACACATATGCAGAGAGGGAAGCAGGTGCTTGAGACAGCATTTGTCTTGTGGGCATCTGCCAACCCACAGTGGACCCCCAATCAGAGAACCAGTAAGGTGGGGAAAAAAACCTAAATCCAGGATTCTCAGAAGAACACACCTTCAAAGGGGCATTAGATATTTCCTTTCTTACCCTTAATTCTGGGTGAAAAAATGTATACCTACCCTGAAAGTTACTAGCCATAATCCTGCGCTCACAAAGATTTAGGACCTTCTGGTCACAATACCATTTGGACCTTAAAAACAAAAATAAAGCTGATGATTTAATTTACAAGATTCCTGGGTTGGTGCTACCTCTCCTCAGTCCTCCCCCTCTACCCACACCTGACAGAAGTAAATATAAATTCTTTCTAGAGGAAAGCACATTAAACTCAGTCCTCAAAGAATTCCCACAAATAAGATGTCAAGGCACATGGTGTTTACACACAATAAAACCAGACACTATAAATGAAGGTCAGTAGAAATAATAAATTTTAACAAGTAGTCAAAATATTCAATGTGTGATAAACATTTTAAAGAAATAAAATACAAAAATATATAAAAGGAAATGAGACTTAAATTACCAGGCAGATTTTTAAAAAATAAAATTCCTGGAAATGAAAAATCTAATCATTGAAATTAGAAATGCACTGGGGGAAGTGGCCAGGCAACACATGGGGGCATGTTTATTTCTGTAGGCTTGTATCATTGATCCATGCTTTTTTTAATTGTGATTTTTTAACAGCTTTAGTAAGGTGTAATTGATATACAAAGAACTGCACATGTTTAATGTTATACAATTTGATGAGTTTGGAGATATGCAACACCCATGACATCATCACCACAATCAAGGGAATAGACATATCCAACACCTCCTAAAATTTTCTTCTGTGCTTTTATACTCTTCTTTTTTCTTCTGTGGTGAGAACTCTTAATATGAGATCTACCCTCTTAACAAATTTTGAAGGGCACAATACTACTGTGTTGTTAACTATAGGTGCTTTGTTGTACCACAGATCTTTAGAACTTATACGTCTTTCATAACTGAAACTTGCTACACATTGAACAGTAACTGCCAATTTTCCCCACCCCCAGTCCCTGGAAACCACTATTGTATTTTCTGCTTCTATGAGTTTGACTATTAGATTCCTCATATAAGTGAAATCATGTAATATTTGTCCCTCTGTGACTAGCTGACTTCAGTCAGCATAATGTCCTCCAGATTCACCCATGTTGTCACAGATGGCAAGGTTTCTCCTTTTTAAAGACTGAATAATATCTATTGTATGTATTTACCATATTTTCTTTATTGATTTATCTGTTGATAGACAACGTTGGTTGTTTCCATATCTTGGCTATTCTGAATAATGCTGAAGTGAACATGGAACTGTGCTCCATACTTTTACCATTGAGTTATAAAATATAATGATTCCTTAGAGCAGGGGTTCTTAAGAGGGGTCCATAACTCATAGAATTCAGGGAGTCTATGAACTTGAATAGGAAAAATTTACATATTTATTTTCATTAACTGGGATCTAGCATTGCTTTCAATTTTGAGTGTAAACAACAAACCATGGTAGTGATAATAATAATTTTGACTTTTTACCAATATAAATCTCAGATATGTTTATGTTACACAATAATTATTGCAGATATCACAAAGTATTGTTTATAGTCATCTCATCAGAATCATATTACTCATTGTGATAGACCTATATACTTCCCTGTTACTTAATGCATTAATTTTAAAGGGTGTATATATTACTATATCACAAGGTTTATATTTTTTGATAAACTATATTTTAATATAATTGGCTTCTTTTTGTAGTCGTTTGTGTTTTATCCTATCTGTTTAAAAAATTCATTATTTAGAGAAGTCCCTAGGCTTCATCTGACAGCCAAAGGTGCCAGTGGCACAAGCAAGGTTAGAAAAATACGGCAAAAACAAACTCAGGGAAAAAATGTTATGACCATCTGCAAATTTAAATTAAAATGAGCTCCCTTTGTATTTTTTAACTCTAAAATTGGCCCTTAAATATAGCCCTTTGACAAATTTTACTAAGTATATTTTTGTTTTGGCTTTCAAGTTTTTTTCTTTTAATTAATTTATTTATTATTTTTGGCTGCATTGGGTCCTTGTTGCTGCATGCAGGCTTTCTCTAGTTGCGTTGAGCAGTGGCTACTCTTCCTGCGGTGCATGGGCTTCTCATTGAGGTGGCTTCTTTTGTTGCGGGGCATGGGCTCTAGGTACGCAGGCTTCAGTAGCTGTGGCTCTCGGGCTTAGCTGCTCTGCGGCATGTGGGATCTTCCCGGACCAGGGCTCGAACCCGTGTCCTTTGCATTGGCAGGCAGATTCTCAACCACTGTGCCACCAGGGAAGTCCCCTGGCTTTCAAGTTTTAATGTAAATGTTTGTCACAATTTTAATAGTGAAAGAGGAAAGGAGTGAAGAAAGAAGAAGTGAAAGATTTGTTTTCCAATTTATCAAGCTATATGCTTTTACCTCCTATCTTACTGAAAAAGAAAAAAGAATATTTGAATGTCTCTACTTTCTCTTAGTTATTTTCAAATCACTCAACTAAGAATTTATACTGGAAATTAAGCATATATATTTTCAACCTCTTGAGGAATGAATTATTTGTATTTACTACCTAACATTTAAAATATAATTTAATTTTCAGATGTTTCTACACAGGAGTCTGAGTTTGGGTATTCTATAATTTGACAAGGCTGCTTTATCTCATTCCATCTTAGATCCTTCATAAAATACAGAAATAAAATTCAAATATTTCCTCTTCACACTGATATTTTACCCACTGCAACTCCCTCTCTGGACCTTTTCTGTGGCATTCTATCTTAGTCCTTGGAGTTCTCTCTGTGTCTCAGGTTCATTAAACTCAAGTGACCCACCACGCCCCAACCAGAACTTCAAAAGAAGCTATGAACAGCAGCACTTGTTCTAGCTGGAAGATCATCCTGAGTCCCTCCCTGTTTACTCTTGAAATGTTTGGGCCTCCTTTCATCTCCAGTTCTCAGATTCTGGCACAACAACCCAGCTCTGACGTCAGCATCTAACCCTCTGGATCCCAGGCTGTCACTGAAATTTTTATGTCATGTCATTCTGACTCTGTAACTCTGCTCACACAGCTAATCCTGCCTAGGATGAGCCTTCAAATTCCCAGAGGACAGGGATTTGAATATAGCCCAACCAGATCTAGAAGGATCTATACCATTAGCCACAGTTGAAACAGGACTTTTAAGTGACCCCCTGTATAATATCATTGGTCCTCTCCTAAAACTCAAATAAAATCAACCCTCTTGTTACACTTTCAAACCTATTTCGGCAAAATGACATATCCAGTACAACAGAAAAGTGGCCTTTTCTGAAAGTTTTCTTAGGGGATAGAGAAATACAGTGATGCCTCACAACCCAGAGAAAAACTTCCAAAAATGTTTTTTACACATCTCTCTCCCCCAGATCCCCACCTCATACAGCAGTAGCCCTCTCTCTCTCCCTCCTTCTCTCTCTCCCTCCCTCTCTCTCTCTCTCTCTCTAAATCTCTGTCTCATTGCTGCTCTCTAAATTCCATGAAGCCATAAAAAAGAATAAGAAAGATCTCTATGAACTCATGTGAAGCAATTTCCTAAAGATATTGTGAAGTGACTAACAGTACAATGCGTAAGAGCATATATAGTATGCTACTTTTTGTGTAACGAAAGACAAGGAAGTAAGAAATTGTACATATACCTGCGTATCTTTACAAAAAGAAACAAGAAAGGAGAAACCTGAAAATAATGAAGTTGGTTACCTACAAGGGGTGAGCGGAACAGAATGGAAGGGACATGTAAGGCAGTGACATTTCCCTGTGAATTTCTATTTTTTTAGTTTTGACTTGAAATTATGTTAATGTTCTACATACTCAAAGAATGAACATACATATTTTTAAAAGAATAAGGAGAAAAAAACTAAAACTGAAAGTAAACTGGAACAAATGAACTCAATCTTATTTCAAAAGAAAAACATAACATTATAGGGATGGGATGGCAAGGAGAGAACTACTCCAAGTAAGTTATGATCACAGTGTTTGACCCTCAGTCTTAGACAAGGCATAAAGCAAAGGATGGAGAAAAGTAAACACATTTTTGAACTCTTTTTTTAAAAAACTTTTTGGAGTTTAGTTGATTTACAATGTTGTGTTAGTTTCAGGTGTACAGCAAAGTGAACTCTTTTTAATAGGTTTGTTTTTAATGGTATGGGCAAAGAAATTCTGAAATTATTTTATATATGTTATAGGACTTATAGCAAGTAAAGAAATGTATCAAGGTTGTTGGGAGCCATGGTTTTCTCACTGTTGAAAAAGGGACAAACTAACATAGAATAGAGAAGGCAAAACCCTGTGAGAATGGATCTGAATTGGTAGTATCAGCATGGACTTAAGATTTCTAATATATATACTTGTATATGCATGTATATGTGTCTGTATACATACTTATGTATGTGTATATACATATACATATAGCATGGGCATATATGTCTATATATTTGCATATATGTCTTAGTCATGTTCACAGAAAGGCTTAAAGGCAAAGTTATCATAGTAGCAACGAACACCTCCAGGGCCCAGATGTTAGTCTCTAACACCATTCCCCACTAAAGAAAACCAGGAATTCTAGTTTCCTTGACACCAGACTATACTCAGCTTGCTCAAACTAAAACTTTTTAATTAACTTTTAAAAAATGAACAGTTATTATTAATGATTAAAAATCTCCAAATGCTACGTTCTTTTGAAAGGTATATAAGGACCCTCAACCTTTAATATTTTTAAATCAAATAAAATTCCTAGAGCACTTTGGCAAATAACTTGTTAAAATATTTAAAGAACCCTATTTCATAATTCAAAAAAGAAATGAGCTTTTGATATGAATTCACTGGGTTTGGGGATAACAGCAATTTCAATATGGTTAGAGAAATACTACCCTGTCTATATCTATGTCACCAAGAAACTATCTAGGAAATTAACTTGTAAATTGAGTAGTCTTAATGTGGAAAACACATCTATCTTTTGCTTCGACAGACTTTTCCTAGATTAGGTAGAAGTTATTCAGGAAGATCTCAGATCTGTCGGTTAAATCAGAGGTTTGTCATTAATGCTTTTCCTGACCTCCTTGAGAAAACTAAGTGTACACTTTTTTTAATCCAAGAAAGTTGACCCTATAAGGAGGTTTCAGTTGTACACCCTTTGTTCACCCCAGGCAACCTCCTGTTTTGCATCCTATCTCACTTAAGTTTTTTGGCACCAGACTTACAGTTTTCTTTGTCAAAAAGAGTTAGCAGCCTTAGTAGACCAGTACGTTTTGATGAGTGGCTTCTTATAAAGGAAACAAGAATATGGTCTTAGCCTGATCTTCTTGTAATGAGGTGTGGCCATGGGTTCCTTCCTGGGACCTAGGTTCAGATGGTATCAGCAAGGAACCCTGTGAACCCCCACTAACCCATCAGCAAATGACTCAACCTGCTTCCTATTGATAAGGTCAATGAAGAAAGGAGTGGCCAAAGCCACAAGAGGGAAAAACAAAACCCTCCATTTGGGAGCCAAGGCACCACCCTAGGCAGTTAAACCTATATGCAGCCTAGGGTCTGACTATAATCAGCTTGCCAACAGTTCAACAAGCATGGGTGTCCTGAGAACTCAAAACAGGAAAGAGACATGGATATCATTCAGGTCCTAGTTCATTCTTCAGAGATCAAAAGTGAGGTTGCTCAGATGAATTGCTCAAGACAAAACAGTGGCACACCTAGGCCTAAAACCCTAATCTTTGGTCTAGATTCTAGAATTTTCTCTGAAATGGAATTTGTGTGGTGATGATTTTTTACATAAGCTGCTTTAATCAGCTAATGGAAATAATGCACACAAGTTTTGAAATGTATGTAAAGAAACTGTTGAAGTAAAATTCCCAATTGATGAAAATCATTACAGATGAAAAAATTATGTGTTGTAAAGAAAATGAAAAAAATTCAAAGCATCGCATGTTAGCGTTGAAAGAACAGTGGAGGGTTATCTGCCTCAGAGATTTTACAAGGGGTTTTTTGTTGTTGGGTTTTTTGAGGTTAGTTTTTTGAGGGGAGAGTGGAGGAGAGAAGTGTTCTGTTGTTATATTTTGCTTTGTTTGTTTAGATTGTTTTTAAACAGCGGCCCCTGAGACACCTTTTCATTCCTAGGAACTCAATCACAGTTTGAAAACCCCCATCTATTTCGGTCCCCTTGTTTTACTTAAAGGGAACTGAAGGCCAGACACTAGGGTCGCTCAGTAAGAAGCAAAGACGTTTACTTAATGAAGTAACGAAATAAAAAGACTTTCTCAATCCATTATTACTATGCTGCAAAGCGAGGCCAGGGAAGGACGAGAAAGGGGAGGAAGTCGGGGAAGGGGTCCATCCCCGCGCCCCGCGCCCGGGGCCCAGCCCTTGGCGGGGCGTTCAGCCACTGACCGAGGGCGGCGAACCCTGGCCCGAGCCTGGCGTAGACACGCAGCCACCGAGCGGCAGAGACCGAAGACGCCGCGGGACTCCGCAGCCTCCAGGAGATGCGGAGGTGGCCTCTAGGCCCGAGATCCGCTCCGTGGCTCGGATGGGAGGAGCGCAGCAAGGTGAGGGCTCATTCGTGGAGCAAGCATCTGTAGAGTGAATGCAATACTGCAGGAGGTTGCAAAAACAATGGAAGAACTGGTCCCTGAGGGGATGGAGTTTATAGTGGAGTTAGGAGGTGTAGGGGTGTGTGTGTGTGTGTGTGTGTGTGTGTGTGTGTCCTCAGAAGTAAATGCTTGGGAGAATGTTGCTGAGATGTCCCAGAACTGGCTGGTGTATATGGAAATCCTGCTGGATTGACAAGACGCAGTACAGTCTTCAAAGGTGTTTTGTAAGAAGTGTCTGTACATTATTAGGGTTTGAGAAATAACAGCTCAACTGCCTCACAGTTGTTCCGGAAGAATGATTTCAAATGCCTTGTATCCGAATGTTAATCCTAATCCTAGGGACCATGAGCTGATGGGATGTTCTAACTTGGGAAGTGACTGTGTCTGCATTAGTTAAGTTACACGAAAGAATCTTCAACTGGAGGGATCAGTTAAAGAACCTGTCAGGCCCAGTGCTCTTTTTTCCAAAAGTCAAATATTTAAAGCAGTCAAAACAAACATTCGTTTATCTTAGAGTTAATACTTTCCCAGGTATATTAATAACTCATTAATCGTTTATTTCATACAACAAATTTTTGACTACCGTGTTCAAAACAATGTAAAGGATAAAAAATAAGACTACAAAAGGGTCTTCTAACAGTTTGCTAGGGAAAGATAGTACTAGACAGCCCATTCACTTGTAAATCAGTGCACCATTATGTGCCAAAGTGGACATAAAAGTTAGTATGTGATAAAGTTACTATCAGAAAATCAGTAAGGAAAGGAAGAGTTATTTTTTATATGCTACAGAGATGAAACAAGTCCTGTCAGTGCCTCCCGTTACACCATACTCCTAAAATTAATTCAGAAGGAATAAGGAATTAAACATTTTTAAAAATCGTAAATCAAAACAAAGCAAATTTAAGTATATATTTATTATCTAAAAATGGGAAGGACTTTCTAAGTAAAATCTTTGAAAGAAACAACAATGAAAAGTATTGATAAGCTTGACTGTAAAAGTGTAAAACTTCGCTGGAAAAAACAGATGAAATTAGAAGAAAAAAACAGAAAAATATTTAACATAAGGTACACACAAAGGTTATATTTTTACTATAGACAAAGTTTTTACAAATCAATAAGATGAACCCTGAAATAGAAAGTTGGTCCAACATCATGATAGGCAAAGAATTACAATTATAGATAGAAACATTTGAAAAAGAATTTTCAAAAAAACATTGAAAAATAATTCATTCTCACAAAAAGTTAAAGGAAAGATGCAATATTTCAGACATTTTATTTTAAAAGTTACATGTTAATTTTTATACTAATGAAGTTGAATTAAAATAAGTACTCATTTTCTGGAAATTGAATTGGAAAACAATTTCTGGGGGATAACTGGGTAACAGATTCTAAAAACCTTACAAACATTCATACTCTTGAACACTATTTAGGAACACTATTTCCTAAAACAGTAATCCTATTTTAGGAAATCGAATTAAATAAATTTTATAAAAATTAAAAAGCAGAACTTTTAAATTGACCTTCTAAAACAATATGCAATTAAAACTAAACATTTTGCAACAATCCCAGAGACAATAATTATTTTTACTATAATAGATCACAAGGCTGTCCTCATCACCATCATCATTATCATTATCAAAATATTATCATTAGTATACATGTTTCTTCAAAAGTCTTTTATATTTTCCAATAATTTCTCACATTTTTGCTTAATTATAATAAGTGAGATATGTTGTTTAAAAATATATGAGAGAAGTAAATTTGAATATGGATTGAATATTAAAAATTATTGTTAACTTTGTAAGTTGGGATAATGACATGGTTGGTACATAAAACATACTCGTTCAATTAGCAATGCATAATGAATATTTATGGATGAAATGAGACAATGTCTGGAATTTGCTTAAATACTCTCACCCCTCCCCCCAAAAAAGTGAGGGTCTAAATGAAACAAGATTGGAAAAATATTGATAATTCTTGAAGCTGCATAATAGGTTCATGAGAATTTATTACACTTTTTCTCTTCTTTTGTGCATGCTTTAGATTTTCCACAATAAAAAATTTTTAAAATGTCAGTAGAATGGTTTTAGCAGCTACTAATAAATATGTTTTACAGAGAGAAAAACACTGTCCTAGAGAAATCATACAGAATGACACCTTCTAAGGCAGCAGAGTTTTTTCTCAGTACTGTTTATCTTCTTAAAATGTAAAATATCTCTAGCTTTTTAGTTATCTCCCTTCCTTTGGTGCTCTCACACATTATTTTCCTTTTTAGTAACAGTGTGTGTTATTAGTACTCTGTTACATGAGTACTAGAAGTGGGTCAAGAACCATGGTGAAAATAATTTTTTAAATCTCAATAAATCTTATTGCTGCTTATCATATTTTTAGACTTTTACATATAAATATATAAATGTATGTATATATTTTATATTATATATTTTCAAAGTATATAACATTTAGATATTAAAAGCATATTTTATGTAATATAAACATATGTATTTATTAAATTTTTATAGATTTATTTTGAAAGTTATATTCTTTATGAAAGAAGTCGATATTCCCATCAGTTATAGATAGAAATAAAAATTCATTCATACAACAGTCAATGTCAGTATGCAAAAAAGTACCATCTGAAAACTGCTTCTACCATGCTATTTCCTGTAATATGTTTCTCGTTGCCAGAGTTGGGGACAAAGTTTGAGAGAACCATTCAGATGGAATGGGATGATACTTCTCTTGTGTTATTTCAATTTTTGTCTTTTCTTCCACCATAGATTTGAGACAGGAGGCAGCATAGAAATATATTATTATAAAAGATGAAACCTCTTGCTCAGGAAAATGTCTCATCACTTCCAAAGTGATAATGAGATTTCTGCTTACATATGGCAAGCCTTGTTTCGGTTTCTAGTCTGCCCTGTCCTGGAGTCAGTCTTAAGTTAATTCGTCTGTTTTAGTGGCGGACTTGCCATGCATGATCTGCAAATACAATGGGATTTGAGGCCATCAGCCTTGTTTGATTTTTCCACATCCTTGTGATTCTTACTCAGCTCTGAAGTCTTGACTCTATGACCCAGACTTCTCCATCCTTCCCTGTACCTCTATAGGCCTTGACATTTATAAATTCCCTCCCTACTGTTTGTACTTTCAATTTCCCCCAACAGACCTTGATTTATCATGCTTTCAGTTATTCCCCTCTGCCTTCACCTTGTTCCAATAAATCCTACACCACCACCACCCTGAGTCTTTCTAGCCTCCCTACTTTCAGGCCCTCCCCCAGCCACTCTAACCACAACCCAATAGAGATCTAATAGGTATCTAATGCTCCCAAGGCTACAGAGTTGTGATATCTCATCTACCAGCTCTAAACAAGTGATTCACACAATAACGCCACTTTGACAAAGACTTATAAAATAAATGCTGATAATATGTATTTTCTGCGGTGTTTTTACCATCACCTTGGGCAGAAGGAAAGGATATGGGCTTCATTTACAGTTGTGGGGACAATGAAGCACCTTTAGAATTTAGTGCATTTCAAAAGTATGACTTTCCTCTTACCCACTAAGTTCAGATATTGCTTCTTGGTAATAAGGAAAATGAGTAAAACTTAAACCTGAAGCTAAAACCAAAAGTTTCATTTGAGTCAATAATTTCTAACATGGTCATAACCAAAAGCACACTAGAAAAGTTGATCAGATTATTTTTTAAAGTTTAATTTGAATTTTATTTTTTCCCCCAGTTTGCATTCAAACATTGTGTAACTTAAAATACTTTTCAGCTACTCACTCTACCATGAAGTGTGTTCTCCTTGTGGCCTAATGACTCTGTTCAATTCAGTAAACATTTGCTAGGCATCAGTTATGTTCAAAATACTGGAAATGTAAATGTGTCATAATAATCATAGCTAACGGTTCTTGACTACTTACTCTGTTCTAGGCACAACAATTGTCATGTATTATTTTATTTAATCCTCACAGCAACATTATGAGGTAGAGGAGCTGTTATTTTCAACTGCCAAATTAAAAATTACCTCTAAAATTACAAAACCTTAGACATACAAATTTAGATGTACTCTAAAGTGTTATATCAAAAAATATATTTATTAAACTGACAAATGACATGTGAAACACAAATATGTAATCTTAGAGGCAAATGTGTAGAAGACTACAGCCCACTTCTCAGAGCTTGAATTCATGAACGGTCCTTGCCATTGATGTCATAGTATAGGCATTACATTGTTTGTTAGCATTTCTTCCAGGAGTTTGGAAAGGTGTGAGGATAGAGAAGAAAGGAGAGAATAGAATTCAAAATTTTTCCACAGCTACACCCTGGTGAGAAGTTCGTTAAGGGATAATTGGAAATGACAGATTCAACTGAGATTTTGAATTCCCATAGTCTCTGAGATCCAGATTTACCTATCAAAATTGGAAATTGAACTACAAAGCACTCACAGTTTTTGACCACTTATAAAAGCTAAAGGCTTTTTGTGCATTATCCCATTTAGTAATCACAACTATGGAACACAGTATTCATATTCCTATTTTATAGATAAGGAAACCAAGATTCACAAAGCTAAAGTAATGTGTGCAAGTTATCAAAGTTGTGGTCTTAGAGGAGGGTAGCAGAGAAGCCTCAAGGAAAGACTGAGTTTTGAAGTCAGGTAGATGTGGGTTCAAACTGGAGCTCTGATACATTCCTGCTGTGTAACCTTGGACCAGTTCCTTACCTTGTCTGAACTCTGCTTCTTTAACTATCAATATAAGGAACTATAGTACCTATTACATAGGCTTGCTGTAATAATTAAATGAGGTAACATATGTACAGTAGATTCTTAATAAATGATAGCTCTTCAAATTCCTACCCACTGTGATTAATGTAATAAGGGAAAATCCAGGTCTGCTTCAACTGGGCCAAGAATCTCCCTCAAATGGCAATCACTATGCCCTAGAGGAAAATGTAGAGAATGACAGAGTGAAATTTATATGAGGAAAGGATAAAGGTATGGGCAGAATAACGAGGGCCAGAGAAAGCTGTTCATATTAAATGATACCATATCAGGAATTCTTTGGTTTTAAACAACATAAACCACAATTTTAAAGGAGTTTATTGGCAAGATATGGAATGAAGTAGCTCACAAAATCAAAAGAAACTTGATAACTAACTTCTTGCAGGATAAAGAAGGCAGGGAAGCCATGACCTGTCATCAAGGCAGGTTGGATAATCTCTTCAGGACATGACCATGGGAATGAAGCCTCCAACCATTTTCTTTCCTTAAGACACTCTCTAAGATTCAAAATACTAAGAGACAGTGTCAGTTAACCTACCTTGTGTTACTACTGGCCCCCTTGGTTAAAAGAGTCCAATCAGCTTGCATGACAGTCTTGTATACCTCAAATGACAGGTAATAATTGGGAGGCATGATTCACCAGGGAAAGTTGGGTTCCTGTAAGAGAAGGAGTAAGGAAGGCTGAGTTGGCAAAAACAACAGGGTCCATGACAAATTATATGTGGGTGATGGGAGAAAAAGTGTAGGAGGAAACACAATTCTGGGCAAACCTCTTTTATACCATTGATCAAAATGCTTTACAAGTGTTCCTTTATCTCAGTCCCCCATGACATTGTGAACTCCTTGAGGGTAAGGGATTGCTTTGAATATTTGTCCTCAGTACTTGTCACATAGGGGGTTCTCCTGCAAACCTTAGACTCACAAAAAGTTTCCATTTCACCGCACAATAGTGTTGCAATGGGACCATTATGGGTTAGGTCTCATTAACAAAGGAAGAATATTCATTTACATGAATCCTGCATATAAAAGTCAGGATTAGATGATGAATCAAATTAGTTAAAGTTCAATTTTCAGCCTTTAGAATTTGTGAGTAATGTAGGTGAGGGAGGGGAAAAGATCTTAAAATTCTAGTAAACAATAGTAATAACCTTTATTGTCTACTTTGATATGTGCAGCGATAACTTTATTCCTGGCTAGTTGTTTTTTTAAAAAAAGTCAAAATCTCATTTAAAAAACAGATAAGATGCAGACAGAAAGATCCTGGCCCTTCACATCCATCCCTGACAGGGCAATAACATAATTTATCCAACACCACACTCCAACAACCTGCAACTTGGAATTGTTTTCTCACAGGAGCATGTGTGTATATCAGTTTACCCATTCCTCTTGCCAGGTTCCCTTAGGATATATTTCAAAGGCTCAGAGATACCGTCTAAAACCTTGGGATGTACTCTAAAACCTGGGCCTTAAAACCCCCATGGCTCACATGGGACTCAAACTCATGTTTATTAGCATTGGACACTAGCAACTGATAACACCCTTGGTGATATCTGTTTTGTTAAAACCTGATGTAAATAAGTTTTAGAGTCAGAGTTTAAAAGAAAATTTATGGAAGATTATTAGAAATTGTTATGACTATTTTTATTTCAAATAATTAATCACAAAGTGACCTTTAAATTTTATGTAACTAAGTAATGAGTCGATTTTTCTAAGAAACTAGAACTTTTTGGTCAACTGTAGATGATATGTAATGAGCTTGGGACTATATCTATGTTTCTCTGTTGTTGGTGTATTTATCACCATGGCTCCAAAATGTACAGGGAAAGACTTTTAAACCAAGAAAGTAGGAAGGAAATTCTCCCTTTAATGTCATCAAACAAAATGGTTAAAAAACTTCCAGAACCCATCCCAACATCCTTTTTCATCTTCTGCAAACATAATCATCGGGATTTTGTAAATATTTCCTCCTAAGAAGAAAATATTGTTCATTAGAAGTAGAGACATTCATTTTAAGGTGGAAAATTCCAGTTAACTAACAAAACATCAATTAGGTTTCCACAATGTCAATAATGAAGCTAAAGGGCATTAGCCCTTATCACAAAGTTGTCAATAAAAGGATTGTGTGATATTAGGACAAAAAGGGAAGTGTTCAAATAGTGGTACTTATCACCTTGGATTTCTAGGGGGCTATAAAATACTCCTGCTACCTTATGCCTCCCCTTCCAAGTGTGAAGCAGATAAGGAGAGTGTTCCTCTCTCTTACTGATTGTAGGCCTAAAGCAAAATGGCCAACTGACTTCCCCGGGGCTAATAAATTCACCTCTAAACTAAGGGTAACATTGTAAGTCTTTACTATCTGCAATGGTTAATTTTATGTGTCAACCTGGCCCAGCTGTTTGGCCAAACACCGGTCTAAATGTTGCTGTGAAGCTGCTTTTTTAGATGTGATTAACGTTTAATCAGTAGACCTTGAGTAAAGCAGATTACCCTCCTAATGTGAGTGAGTTTCATCCAATCAGCTGAGGGCCTTAAGAGCAAGGACTGAGGTTTCCTGAACAGAAAGGACTTCTCCTGGAGACAGCAACATAGAAACCCTGCCTGAATCTCCAGACTGCTACTCTGTGGAATTCAGACTCAAGGATGTAACATCAACTCTTATCTCAGTTTCCAACCTGCTGGCTTGCCCCTCACGACCATAAGAGCCAATCCATTCATATATAAATTTAAATATATAAATATTTAATTAAATAGATATAAATTTAAATATATAAATTATATATATATACAAAATCCTAATATGAAATATATATTATTTATATATATCCTATTGGTCTGTTTCTCTGGAGAACCCTGACTAATATACTATCTTGATGTGTTTCCAAAGTTTTCATGAATGGAAAACAAGTGACTCTTTTTAACTTAAATAGCTAAAGTAGAGGAATTCTTCTGATTTCATATTTTATAAATCTATAAATAGCACCACATTTTCTCTCACTTCCTTGTTTAAAACCCACAAATGGCTTCCCAACCCCCACAAGGCCCTGTGTTTTCTGCCCCAGACAGAAGGTTCATCTAACAAGGTTACCGGCATCAAGCATTTACACAAATCACTTCCTACTCTTGGGCTTGAACAGTCAGTGGAAAAGAGGATGCCCCAGTCTGTTCCCTTGTGAACACAGAATTAAAACAGCTGGGAATAGACACTCTTAATAGTTTCAGAAGAGTATCTAAGCGGATTGTTCTATTCCTTACCTGATATTTCTGCCCAGACAACTGGGGCCTACATGCCAAATCAGATTACTTTCTGCGCTGAGAACTGCTGGCTGCCTAGTGAGAAGGTTTTAGCCATTGGTGCTCATTTCTCCAAACTCCCTTTCCATAACATGATCTGTTTCTACAGTACAACATTCCCGTAAGTGTGATGCAATACTTACAGTCCTGTTTTCCTAGGGTACACACCCTGATCACTTTGATGCTATTTGAAAAACACCCTGGTACCTATAAATAAATAGAAAAGACATCTTGGTCTCATTAGCAACACATTTAAAAATTATCTCTTAGGTTACTGCCACAGAGGGTATAGTACATTTACTTTGGATCTATTGTTATGTTCTTCAGTTTGAATGGAAAATGTTTCCTGATACAGTCCCTGTGACCTGAGAAGAATGTTCCCATTTGGGATCTAGTGCTCCCTGTGTTCTGCTTAGGTTATCTTATTCCTGAATAATTTGGCCATGTGGTTTTTCCCTATGTCTGAGTTATATAACACCCTGTCCTAAACCTGTCTAATAATCCTCTGTTGTCAACATGTTTGGAAGAACTTAGGTTATTCCATTCCCACCCCTCACCAAGCATAGTACAATGTTTACCCTCTGAGACAGATACTAATAAAATGTCCCGTAACAAAGCAAAAATCTGTAGAAATTTCCCAACAAAAGATTAGTCCTAAAATGAACGTGTGGAAAGTTGCAGCTACATAAAAGTCCATCAGGGTGGTTGTACCACAATACCCCAGGGCCACAACACACAGACACGCACACACAGGACACTGACCACCACCACCACTACCATCACAACAATGATGAGGAAAAGGGACAAGGAAAAGGGGATAAACCTCACATAATTCTAATCAATTATAATCACAGGAGGAAACCTTGACCTAATTAAGTAAAATCTGGATTGTGCGGCTGTATTAAATATATCAACGGAAGGAAGAAGAACTATATAAGACCTAGAAAAAGAGAAGTTAAAAGTAAGAAGTGGTCAGTGTATCTCACGCATCATCCAAGGGGGAAATGCCTTGAACTGTGGGCTTGGAAATTCCATTCCTTTAGGCAGATAATAAAGATACTAGTTTACACCATCTAGTTCCTAGTCTGTGGCAGAAAAAGTTCTAAGCACTCTGCATTTACTAACTCATTTGATATGCAGAACAGCCTATAAATAGGAACTATTATTATCCATATTTTCAGATAAGTAAACTGAGGCACAAAACTTTCATTTATATCACTTGCCCAAAGCCAGGAGTGGAGCTGGACTTGAATCTAGATAGCCTGACCCCCGAATCTACTCCTAATATTAGAATATAGTAAAAAGGGAAATGACTGCTTCCCTTTCTCTTTGGGAAGAGAGAAGAGCAAACTAGCATTGTTGAGTACCTGCTAATCGCTGAGGATTGTGCCAAGAGTTTTACATACATTGTGCTGGAAACAACCCTATGAGTCAAACCATCTGATCCCCATTTTACAGAGGTAGAATCTAGGCCTCAGGGAGGTCCCTGTAGAATCAAGTACTTTCTTGGAGATCATTGAGAACTTGTCAAAATCAAAGCTAGTGTGTTTGTTCCCTTTCACTCATCTTGAAACTAAGCAACAAACAAATTTTGTACGTTAAACAGGCCTTGACAAGGAATGCAATCTTGAGATTGTGGTCCCTTTGTTCATCTGATATGGGCTAATGGACGGAGTTGATAAAACACACACACACATACGCGCGCGCGCACACACACACACACACACATCATGTGAAAGAAACAAAAACAGGAAATTCAGTTTGGCCGTCTTCTGAACTGATCAAGTTGAGTTGAGCATGACAGTTTAATAGACCTCATTCTATTATGTGAGTCAACAGAGAGTGTTATGTTTAATAGAAAAAGAAGTCTCCAAGTCTACAGAACTGAGCACATTTTGAATCTCTACAATTGTTTGGTTAGCACCATAAAGACTCATTTAGAAGTAGGAGAGAAGATGCAAAGTTACAACAGAAGTCAAAGCTGGAACTAAGATCACCATCCATAGTTCTCTTTGAGTATGACTTATCCAGAGACGTTTCCTTTAAATAAATTTACATTTTCTTTTAATGACAAAAGAAATGTATTTCATAGGAAGGTCTATGGAAAATAAATATAGAAATTTAAAGACCCTAAGACTCACTGTCCTATGGTAATCATGTCTGAGGCTGAGACAGTACTTTACAATGCGTGTACTGCAGATAGTATTTGGATCCCACCATATGCACATTTCTGTGTCTTTTTTCACTTAATATTTTATCTGAAATATTTTTCTATGTTATTAAACATTATTTTAAATTTAAAGGCTGCACAATATTTATAATACAAATATACCACAGGGTATCTTCTACCACTGGACATTTATGTTGTTTCCAGATTGCACCATTATAAATCAATGAATAGAGGTAGCAAGAGCATTAACACATTACTCTGAAAATTGATAAGGGAAAGAATCAAGCACGTATCATGCCTTTCCTGCATGAATTATTTTAGGGTAACCAAATTGTTGAAGAGGAAAGGTTTTTCTTTATAGAAAATTTCCAGTTTAATTAATGCAAAAGAATTAGCAGAATTAGAAAAATACCATTTTGTAAATTCTAAAGAACATTGGGGTACGTGTATCTTTACAAAACAAACTAGTGGTTACCAAAGGGGAGAGGGAAGGGGGAGGGACAAACTAGTGATATGGGATTAAGACACAAACTACTATATATAAAATAGACAAGCAACAAGGATATATTGTATAGCAGGGAATTATAGCCATTATCTTATATTAATTTTTAATAGCGTATAATCTGTAAAATACTGAATTACTATGCTGTCTACCTGAAACTAATATTGTAAATCAACTATACATCAATTTTAAAAAATCTAATGAAATAATGAATGTAGGCAGTTATCATTAATGAATGTTATAACTAGCAATTATGTAAAAAGTCAAAAGGGAACTTGATAAAAGGCTCACCAGAAACTACAAATTGATCTTAGCATCAGTAAAAGTGGGGCAACCAGAAATTTTGTGCATGATACAGCAGGAAGTACAAAACACCACACATACAGTACTCTTGCCAAAAAATAAAAATGAGCCTGACTCTAATCAGCCTCACCCTAAGTACAAGTTTACAGGAAATAAGAGGGCTAGAAAAAAAAATGAATGAAACCATGAAGCAAACATCAGCTAAATCTAGAACATGGGACATTCTACAGGACAGATGACCTAGTTTATTTCTCAAATAAATAAAGGGGAAAGAGGAAGGGGGGAACTGTTATACATTAGAAGAAACTTAAAAGACATAATATCAACATATGCATTGTGCAGACCTCTTTTGGATTCTAATGTGAACAAAACAATTATGAGAAAAACATTCTTGAGACAATGAAGAAATTTGAACATAAACCCATTCAATTCTCTTAGACTTAATAACAGTCTTTGGATATTTCTTAAAGCTTTTATCATACTGAAGTATTTACAGAGCAAATAAGACGCCTTGGATTTGCTTTAAAATACTCCTGGAGAAAGAGAAAGAGACAGGGACAGAGACAGAGAGAGCAGAAACAGATGAAACAAGACTAGGAAAATATTACTAATACTTGAAGCTGGATAATGGTACATAGAGATTCGTTGTAATATTTTCTCTACTTTTATATTGGTATAATATTTTCGGTAAAAAAATTTTCCTAAAATATTGAAGTAAAAATCTTTGTGTGTGTGTATCTTTGTTTGAAATTTTTACTAAAACCACAGACTATATTCCTAGAAAGAGAATTATGAGGTCTAAGGCATGAACTTCTTTGAGGTTCTTAGAAAAAAGAAACTTAAGGGCTCTCCAGAAAGTCTGCACCAGTTTATTAACCCCACCAATATGTATGCATCCATCTCACCAGACCATCACCAAAATTGAATATATATTTAGAAACATTCATTCTATTTTGATAGATGGGGGGTATCTTGTTTTAGTTAATGCTTTTCTTAAGAAATGGGTTGAAATCTTTTTTTTTTTTTACATCTTTACTGGAGTATAATTGCTTTACAATGGTGTGTTAGTTTCTGCTTTATAACAAAGTGAATCAGTTATACATATACATATGTTCCCATATCTCTTCCCTCTTGTGTCTCCCTCCCTCCCACCCCTCTAGGTGGTCACAGAGCACCGAGCTGATCTCCCTGTGCTATGCGGCTGCTTCCCACTAGCTATATACCTTACGTTTGGTAGTGTATATATATCCATGCCTCTCTCTCGCTTTGTCACAGCTTACCCTTCCCCCTCCCCATATCCTCAAGTCCATTCTCTAGTAGGTCTGTGTCTTTATTCCTGTCTTACCCCTAGGTTCTTCATGACATTTTTTTTCTTAAATTCCATATATATATGTTAGCATACGGTATTTGTCTTTCTCTTTCTGACTTACTTCACTCTGTATGACAGACTATCCACCTCATTACAAATAGCTCAATTTCGTTTCTTTTTACGGCTGAGTAATATTCCATTGTATATATGTGCCACATCTTCTTTATCCATTCATCCGATGATGGACACTTGTTTCCACCTCCGGGCTATTGTAAATAAAGCTGCAATGAATATTTTGGTACATGACTGTTTTTGAATTATGGTTTTCTCAGGGTATATGCCCAGTAGTGGGATTGCTGGGTCATATGGTAGTTCTATTTGTAGTTTTTTAAGGAACCTCCATACTGTTCTCCACAGTGGCTGTATCAATTTACATTCCCACCAACAGTGCAAGAGGGTTTGCTTTTTTTTCCCACACCCTCTCCACCATTTATTGTTTCTAAATTTTTTGATGATAGCCATTCTGACTGGTGTGAGATGATATCTCATTGTAGTTTTGATTTGCATTTCTCTAATGATTAATGAAGTTGAGCATTCTTTCATGTGTTTGTTGGCAGTCTGTATATCTTCCTTGGAGAAATGTCTATTTAGATCTTCTGCCCACTTATGGATTGGGTTGTTTGTTTCTTTGTTATTGAGCTGCATGAGCTGCTTATAAATTTTGGAGATTAATCCTTTGTCAGTTGCTTCATTGCAAATATTTTCTCCTATTCTGAGGGTTGTCTTTTCATCTTGTTTATGGTTTCCTTTGCTGTGCAAAAGTTTTGAAGTTTCATTAGGTCCCATTTGTTTATTTTTGTTTTTATTTCCATTACTCTAGGAGGTGGGTCAAAAAGGATCTTGCTGTGATTTATGTCATAGAGTGTTCTGCCTATGTTTTCCTCTAAGAGCTTGATAGCTTCTGGCCTTACATTTAGGTCTTTAATCCATTTTGAGCTTATTTTTGTGTATGGTGTTAGGGAGTGATCTAATCTCATACTTCTACATGTACCTGTCCAGTTTTCCCAGCACCACTTATTGAAGAGGCGGTCCTTTCTCCACTGTACATTCTTGCCTCCTTTATCAAAGATAAGGTGACCATATGTGCGTGGGTTTATCTCTGGGCTTTCTATCCTGTTCCATTGATCTATATTTCTGTTTTTGTGCCAGTACCATACTGCCTTGATTACTGTAGCTTTGTAGTATAGTCTGAAGTCAGGGAGCCTGATTCCTCCAGCTCCATTTTTCATTCTCAAGATTGCTTTGGCTATTCGGGGTCTTTTGTGTTTCCATACAAATTGTGAATTTTTTTGTGCTAGTCCTGTGAAAAATACCAGTGGTAGTTTGATAGGGATTGCATTGAATCTATAGATTGCTTTGGGTAGTAGAGTCATTTTCACAATGTTGATTCTTCCAATCCAAGAACATTGTATATCTCTCCATCTATTTGTAACATCTTTAACTTCTTTCATCAGTGTCCTATAATTTTCTGCATACAGATCTTTTGTCTCCTTAGGTAGGTTTATTCCTAGATATTTTATTCTTTTTGTTGCAATGGTAAATGGGAGTGTTTTCTTGATTTTACTTTCAGATTTTTCATCATTAGTGTATAGGAATGCCAGAGATTTCTGTGCATTAATTTTGTATCCTGCTACTTTACCAAATTCATTGATTAGCTCTAGTAGTTTTCTGGTAGCATCTTTAGGATTCTCTATGTATAGTATCATGTCATCTGCAAACAGTGACAGCTTTACTTCTTCTTTTCCCATTTGGATTCCTTTTATTTCCTTTTCTTCTCTGATTGCTGTGGCTAAAACTTCCAAAACTATGTTGAATAAGACTCGTGAGAGTGGGCAACCTTGTCTTTTTCCTGATCTTAGTGGACATGCTTTCAGTTTTTCACCATTGAGGACGATGTTGGCTGTGGGTTTGTCATATATGGCCTTTATTATGTTGAGGAGAGTTCCCTCTATGCCTACTTTCTGCAGGGTTTTTATCATAAATGGGTGTTGAATTTTGTCAAAAGCTTTCTCTACATCTATTGAGATGATCATAAGGTTTTTCTCCTTCAATTTGTTAATATGGTTTATCACATTGATTGTTTTGCGTATATTGAAGAATCCTTGCATTCCTGGAATAAACCCCATTTGATCATGGTGTATGATCCTTTTAATGTGCTGTTGGATTCTGTTTGCTAGTATTTTGTTGAGGATTTTTGCATCTATGTTCATCAGTGATATTGGCCTGTAGTTTTCTTTCCTTGTGACATCCTTGCCTGGTTTTGGTATCAAGGTGATGGTGGCCTCATAGAATGACTTTGGGAGTGTTCCTCCCTCTGCTATATTTTGGAAGAGTTTGAGAAGGATAGGTGTTAGCTCTTCTCTAAATGTTTGATAGAATTCACCTGTGAAGCCATCTGGTCCTGGACTTTTGTTTGTTGGAAGATTTTTAATCACAGTTTCAATTTCAGTGCTTGTGATTGGTCTGTTCATATTTTCTATTTCTTCCTGATTCAGTCTTGGCAGGTGTGCATTTCTAAGAATGTGTCCATTTCTTCCAGGTTGTCCATTTTATTGGCATAGAGTTGCTTGTAGTAATCTCTCATGATCTTTTGTATTTCTGCAGTGTCATTTGTTACTTCTCCTTTTTCATTTCTAATTCTATTGATTTGAGTCCTCTCCCTTTTTTTCTTGATGAGTCCGGCTAATGGTTTATCAATTTTGTTTATCTTCTCAAAGAACCAACTTTTAGTTTTATTGATCTTTGCTATCATTTCCTTCATTTCTTTTTCATTTATTTCTGATCTGATTTTTATGACTTCTTTCCTTCTGCTAACTTTGGGGTTTTCTTGTTCTTCTTTCTCTAATTGCTTTAGGTGCAAGGTTAGGTTGTTTATTCGAGATGTTTCCTGTTTCTTAAGGTAGGATTGTATTGCTATAAACTTCCCTCTTAAAACTGCTTTTGCTGCATCCCATAGATTTTGGGTCATCGTGTCTCCATTGTCATTTGTTTCTAGGTATTTTTTGATTTCCTCTTTGATTTCTTCAGTGATCACTTCGTTATTAAGTAGGGTATTGTTTAGCTTCCATTTGTTTGTATTTTTTACAGATCTTTTCCTGTAATTGATATCTAGTCTCATAGCATTGTGGTCAGACAAGATACTTGAAACAATTTCAGTTTTCTTACATTTACCAAGGCTTCACTTGTGACCCAAGATATGATCTGTCCTGAAGAATGTTCCATGAGCACTTGAGAAAAATGTGTATTCTGTTGTTTTTGGATGGAATGTCCTATAAATATCAATTAAGTCCATCTTGTTTAATGTATCATTTAAAGCTTGTGTTTCCTTATTTATTTTCATTTTGGATCATCTGTCCATTGGTGAAAGTGGGGTGTTAAAGTCCCCTACTATGAATGTGTTACTGTTGATTTCCCCTTTTATGGCTGTTAGTATTTGCCTTATGTATTGAGGTGCTCCCATGTTGGGTGTGTAAATGTTTACAATTGTTATACTTCTTCTTGGATTGATCCCTTGATCACTATGTAGTGTCCTTCTTTGTCTCTTGTAATAATCTTTACTTTAAAGTCTATTTTGTCTGATATGAGAATTGCTACTCCAGCTTTCTTTTGATTTTCATTTGCATGGGATATCTTTTTCCATCCCCTCACTTTCAGTCTGTATGTGTCCCTAGGTCTGAAGTGGGTCTCTTGTAGACAGCAAATATATGGGTCTTGTTTTTGTATCCATTCAGCCAATCTGTGTCTTTTGGTGGGAGCATTTAGTCCATTTACATTTAAGGTAATTATCGATATGTATGTTCCTATTCCCATTTTCTTAATTGTTTTGGGTTCGTTATTGTAGGTCTTTTCCTTCTCTTGTGTTTCTTGCCTAGAGAAGTTCCTTTAGCAGTTGTTGTAAAGCTGGTTTTGTGGTGCTGAACTCTCTCAGCTTTTGCTTGTCTGTAAAGGTTTTAATTTCTCCATCAAGTCTGAATGAGATCCTTGCTGGGGAGCATAATCTTGGTTGCAGGTTTTTCTCCTTCATCACTTTAAATATGTCCTGCCAGTCCCTTCTGGGTTGCATTTTCTGCTGAAAGATCAGCTGTTAACCTTATGGGGATTCCCTTGTGTGTTATTTGTTGTTTTTCCCTTGCTGCTTTTAATATATTTTCTTGGTATTTAATTTTTGACAGTTTGATTAGTATGTGTCTTGGCGTATTTCTCCTTGGATTTATCCTGTATGGGACTCTCTGTGCTTCCTGGACTCGATTAACTATTTCCTTTTGCATATTAGGGAAGTTTTGAACTATAATCTCTTCAAATATTTTCTCAGTCCCTTTCTTTTTCTCTTCTTCTTCTGGAACCCCTATAATTCGAATGTTGGTGCATTTAATGTTGTCCCAGAGGTCTCTGAGACTGTCCTCAGTTCTTTTCATTCT
Source organism: Grampus griseus (assembly GCF_964374135.1). Lineage (NCBI taxonomy): Eukaryota > Metazoa > Chordata > Mammalia > Artiodactyla > Delphinidae > Grampus > Grampus griseus. The sequence goes on along the minus strand of NC_139000.1, from coordinate 70,485,417 downwards.
TTTTTCTTTATTCTGCTCTGCAGTAGTTATTTCCACTATTTTATCTTCCAGTTCACTTATCCGTTCTTCTGCCCCAGTTATTCTGCTATTGATCCCATCTAGAGTATTTTAAATTTCATTTATTGTGTTGTTCATTGTTGTTTTTTTCATCTTTAGTTCTCCTAGGTCCTTGTTAAATGTTTCTTGCATTTTGTCCATTCTATTTCCAAGATTTTAGATCATCTTTACTATCATTATTCTGAATTCTTTTTCAGGTAGACTGCCTATTTCCTCTTTATTTGTTATGTGTGGTGGGTTTTTATCTTGCTCCTTCATCTGCTGTGTGTTTTTCTGTCTTCTCATTTTGCTTATCTTACTGTGTTTGGGGTCTCCTTTTTGCAGGCTGCAGGTTCGTAGTTCCCGTTGTTTTTGGTGTCTGTCCCCAGTGGCTAAGGTTGGTTCAGTGGGTTGTGTAGGCTTCCTGGTGGAGGGTACTAGTGTCTGTGTTCTGGTGGATGAGCCTGGATCTTGTCTTTCTGGTGGGCAGGTCCACATCTGGTTGTGTGTTTTGGGGTGTCTGTGGACTTATGATTTTAGGCAGCCTCTCTGCTAATGGGTGGGGTTGTGTTCCTGTCTTGCTAGTTGTTTGGCATAGGATGTCCAGCACTGTAGCTCGCTGGTCGTTGAGTGAAGCTGGGTTCTGGTGTTGAGGTGGAGATCTCTGGGAGATTTTCGCCGTTTTATATTATGTGGAGCTGGGAGGTCTCTAGTGGACCAGTGTCCTGAAGTTGGCTCTCCCACCTCAGAGGCACAGCACTGGCTCTTGGCTGCAGCACCAAGAGCCTTTCATCCACTCGGCTCAGAATAAAAGGGAGAAAAAGTAGAAAGAAAGAATTAGTAGAAGTAGAAAGAAAGAAAGGAGGGAGGGAAGGAGGGAGGCAGGAAGGAAGGAGGGAAGAAAGGAAAAAGGAAATAAAGAAATATAAAGTAAAATATAATAAGATAAAGTATAATAAAGTTATTAAAATAAAAAATAATTATTAAGAAAAAAAATTTTTTTTAAAACGGATGGATAGAACCCTAGGACAAATGGTGGAAGCAAAACTATACAGAATAAATCTTGCTCTCAAAGTCCACCTCCTCAATTTGGGATGATTCGTTGTGTATTCGTGTATTCCACAGACATCAAGTTGATTGTGGAGCTTTAATCCGCTGCTTCTGAGGCTGCTGGGAGAGATTTCCCTTTCTCTTCTTTGTTCTCACAGCTCCCAGGGGCTCAGCTTTGGATTTGGCCCCGCCTCTGCGTGTAGGTCGCCTGAGGGTTTCTGTTCTTCGCTCAGACAGAACGGGGTTAAAGGAGCCGCTGATTCGGGAGCTCAGGCTCACTCAGGCTGGTGGGGAGGGAGGGGCATGGAGTGCGGGGCGTGCCTTCGGCGGCAGAGGCCTGCGTGACGTTGCACCAGCCTGAGGCGCGCTGTGCATTCTCCCGGGGAAGTTGTCCCTGGATCCTGGGACCCTGGCAGTGGCGGGCTGCACAGGTTCCCCGGAAGGCGGGTGTGGATAGTGAGCTGTGCTCGCACACAGGCTTCTTGGTGGCGGCAGCAGCAGCCTTAGCGTCTCATGCCCGTCTCTGGGGTCCGCGCTTTTAGCCGCGGCTCGAGCCCGTCTCTGGAGCTCCTTTAAGCAGCCCTCTTAATCCCTTCTCCTCGCGCACCAGGAAACAAAGAGGGAAGAAAAAGTCTCTTGCCTCTTCAGCAGCTCCAGACCTTTTCCCGGACTCCCTCCCGGCTAGCCGTGGCGCACTAATCCCCTGCAGGCTGTGTTCACGCAGCCAACCCCAGTCCTCTCTCCCTGCGCTCCGACCGAAGCCCGAGCCTCAGCTCCCAGCCCCGCCCGCCCCGGCAGGTGAGCAGACAAGCCTCTCAGGATGGTGAGTGCTGGTCGTCCCTAATCCTCTGTGCGGGAATCTCGCCGCTTTGCCCTCCGCACCCCTGTGGCTGTGTTCTCCCCCGCGGCTCCGAAGCTTTCCCCCTCCGCCACCCACAGTCTCCGCCCGCGAAGGGGTTTCTAGTGTGTGGAAACATTTCCTCCTTCACAGCTCCCTCCCACTGGTGCAGGTCCCGTCCCTATCCTTTTGTCTCTGTTTATTCTTTTTTCTTTTGCCCTACCCAGGTACGTGGGGGGTTTCTTGCCTTTTGGGAGGTCTGAGGCCTTCTGCCAGCGTTCAGTAGGTGTTCTTTAGGAGTTGTTCCACGTGTAGATATATTTCTGGTGTATCTGTGGGGAGGAAGGTGATCTCCGCGTCTTACTCTTCCGCCATCTTCCCGGAAGTCCCGGGTAGAAATCTTTTAATTAAAATTTGTCACTTATATTTCTTCTTCACTGAATTGTCTGGTTATATCCTTTGTCCATTTTTTTTATTGCAGTCAGTGATTTTTGTCTTTGATTTGTAAGGGATTTTTTTAATATAAAAATAGTAGCTCTTCTTAATCTGCTGCCAAATATTTCTCATTTATTTGATTTTTATTTTATGTTTGAATTTTCAGAAGTAAATTTTTATGTAATCAAATCTATAGACTTTTGTCTGTGCTTTCTTTCACTGTCTTTGTGCTTAAAAATTCTTCTCTCCTAAGATGAGGTAGAGTCATTTTCTTATAGATTTTTTTAATGACTTTACTTTTTCTTTTTAATTTATCTAGATTTCACCTTGGTGTATGGCTTATGGGGTCAATTGGGATCTTACTTTATTATTTCCCAAATAATAAGCCAATCATTTCTGTTTTTCATTTAAAATTTTTTTTGGGGGGTTTAGTATACCCTGACACATAATAAATCTGTTCATATAGTACTCTTGTATGTTCCTGGCTTTCTGGATAACATGGCTCCCTCTTACTGTTGAATTTTGTGCTTGTACCATATTATTATGATTTTGTACCTAGTGAAGAGACTTATTAAACAAACTAGGATAGGAAATGAGAGAAACAAGGATAGAGCAAGAGATTATTATAATGGGGACAGTAAATTTTTATCAGATATAGTGTATCATCTATATCATCCAGCATTTTATTAGCATCTACACAAAGTCTATGTGCTCTAGAAAAGAGAGCAAAGACTCTGGAGTCAGTGTACAGAGATTCAGAATCTGGTTTTATTTATCTACTGGCTGTGTGTTCTTGGACAAAGCCCTTAACTTCTCTGATCCTGTCTCCTCTGCTGCAAAATGAACATAATAACATCTATATCATGTAGGTGAGATATTCTTGTAAAATATAAAAAACAGTGTATTTTTTAAATTAAATATTGATAATGCCCAGAATACTGTTTAAAAAAAAAAAGTAACAATGATTTCATTGGGAAGTTGCTGAAGATATTTGGCATGTCTTTTTCAGTAATTTCTGCAGTAAAGATGTCCGCTTTTAATACAGATGGAAATTATACAATCTGCCAGCTATGCTGGTGAGTTAAAAACACACACAAAAGCTTTTGTTTAGCTTTTGGGAGCTCTGCATCATTAATGGAATTAAACATTTTGCAATTAATTTCAATTCTGTATGGTCAATTTGACTGAAGTATGGGATAGACTAAAATCTAACTTCATTACTTCGTGCCTCTTTGGCAACTACCAACTTGGCTTCACCTGCATAATGAGGAATTCTAAGTAGAAGAGAAAAAAAAATCCCCACTGCAGTTATAAACAAATAGGGCACAGATATTGTGCTTTAAGTGATCCTTAAAAATACTTTCAACAAGTGAGCTCTGTGTAAACTCTCTTCTCTTCTCTGGTATCGGCAGTTGTGATCTGTGCCTTTAACAAGATGGAGGAGCGCATGACCCATGCCTCAGTACAGCAAGGAGGGATGAAACAGCTGGGGCTTGGGGAAGCAGCCAGGCTTCCATCAGTAATTTGGAGCACTTGCCCTCCCTCCTGCGTTAACAACTTTGCGGCTATGTACAGCTGACAGCCCTGCTCTCATAATCATCAATCCTCAGTTTTACCCACGCTGCCTTCTCTTCTCTTCTACCCAGCCAGGGGCCGATTCCTAGCTGGCTCCCCAAACTTCTGTCCTCACTTGGTGTGCCTGGCTTCCTCCCTTGTGTCAACAAGTTCCAGCATATGGAACACGAGTAAGAGCAAGCTTCCAATAAATATACTTGGTGAGTAGAACTGAATTTCAAATAAATAGCAGAAAAAGTGCTACTAAAAAGGTGAAAAATGCCAGTCTTAAAATGGAATAATGCAGCCACAGCCAGCAAACTTTATGACAGTTGAATTCTAGTGGAACATAGATTTTTTTTTTTCCTTTCTTTTTTCTGCGGTACACGGGCCTCTCACTGTTGTGGCCCCTCCCGTTGCGGAGCACAGGTTCCAGACACGCAGGCTCAGCGGCCATGGCGCACGGGCCCAGCCGCTTCGCGGCATGTGAAATCCTTCCAGACCAGGGCACGAACCCGTGTCCCCTGCATCGGCAGGCGGACTCCCAACCACTGTGCCACCAGGGAAGCCCGAACATAGATTTCTTGACTGCTCAAATTTGCATTTCTCTCAAATCAGAGAGAAAAGGTTCAAGTGAAAATAATATGTACTAAGCTAAAGCAGGTACAAATAACTTCTCAGCCCAGCTTGGCTTTTTTCACTTTTAGTAATGAAATCTCCAGAGAGATTTATTAGTCTCAATATGAATGCAATTAAAAGGAGCGAATAGGGCTTCCCTGGTGGCGCAGTGGTTGAGAGTCCGCCTGCCGATGCAGCGGACACGGGTTCGTGCCCCGGTCCGGAAAAATCCCACATGCCGCGGAGCAGCTAGGCCCGTGAGCCATGGCCGCTGAGCCTGCGCATCTGGAGCGTGTGCTCCGCAACAGCAGAGGCCACAACAGTGAAAGGCCCGCGTACCGCAAAAAAAAAAAAGAAAAAAAAAAGAAAAAAGGAGAGAATAATGGTGTAAAGGTTATATATCTTTAGGTGTGAACTATCTTGTATATCTATATACCATCCCATACTTTAATTCATTCAGTGTATGCCTTCTTGATCTAACTAGATTCATACTTACATTCGTAAGATTTAGTTGAATATAAACAAAACAGTCGTGTATTCTACTGTAAAATCTCCAAGCATAGAACAGAGCCCCAAATTGACTACAGTCCAAATAAATAAAACCATATTCTTTATTCTTTTTTTTTACCATCTTTATTGGAGTATAATTGCTTTACAATTGTGTGTTAGTTTCTGCTGTATAACAAAGTGAATCAGCTATACATATACATATATCCCCATATCTCCTCCCTCTTGTGTCTCCCTCCCACTCTCCCTATCCCACCCCTCTAGGTGGTCACAAAGCACCAAGCTGATCCCCCTGTGCTATACAGCTGCTTCCCACTAGCTATCCATTTTACATTTGGTAGTATATATAAGTCCATGCCACTGTCTCACTTCGTCGTAGCTTACCCTTCCCCCTGCCCGGTCCTCAAGTCCATTCTCTATGTCTGTGTCTTCATTCCTGTTCTGCCCCTAGTTTCTTCAGAACTTTTTTTTTTTTTTTCAGATTCGGTAAATATGTGTTAGCATACAATATTTGTTTTTCTCTTTCTGACTTACTTCACTCTGTATGACAGACTCTAGGTCCATCCACCTCACTACAAATAACTCAATTTCATTTCTTTTTATGGCCAAGTAATATTCCATTGTATATATGTGTCACATCTTCTTTATCCATTCATCTGTCAATGGACACTTAGGTTGCTTCCATGTCCTCGCTATTGTAAGTAGAGCTGCAATGAACATTGTGGTACATGACTCTTTTTGAATTATGATTTTCTCAGGGTATATGCCCAGTGGTGGAATTGCTAGGTCGCATGGTAGTTCTATTTTTAGTTTTTTAAGGAACCTCCATACTGTTCTCCATAGTGGCTGTATCAGTTTACATTCCCACCAGCAGTGCAAGAGGGTTCCCTTTTCCCACACCCTCTCCAGCATTTATTGTTTGTAGATATGTTGATGATGGCCATTCTGACCGGTGTGAGATGATATCTCGTTGTAGTTTTGATTTGCATTTCTCTAATGATTAATGATATTGAGCATTCTTTCATGTGTTTGTTGGCAATCTGTATATCTTCTTTGGAGAAATGTCTATTTAGGTGTTCTGCCCGTTTTTGGATTGGGTTGTTTGGTTTTTTGATATTGAGCTGCATGAGCTGCTTGTAAATTTTGGAGATTAATCCTTTGTCAGTTGCTTCATTGCAAGTATTTTCTCCTATTCTGAGGGTTGTCTTTTCATCTTGTTTATGGTTTCCTTTGCTGTGCAAAAGTTTTGAAGTTTCATTAGGTCCCATTGTTTATTTTTGTTTTTATTTCCATTTCTCTAGGAGGTGGGTCAAAAAGGATCTTGCAGTGATTTATATCAAAGAGTGTTCTGCCTATGTTTTCCTCTAAGAGTTTTATAGTGTCTGGCTTTACATTTAGCTCTTTAATCCATTTTGAGTTTATTTTTGTGTATGGTGTTAGGGAGTGTTCTAACTTCATTCTTTTAAATGTAGCTGTCCACTTTTCCCAGCACCACTTATTGAAGAGGGTGTCTTTTCTCCATTTTGTATTCTTGCCTCCTTTATCAAAAATAAAGTGACCATATGTGTGTGGGTTTATCTCTGGGCTTTCTATCCTGTTCCATTGATCTACATTTCTGTTTTTGTGCCAGTACCATACTCTCTTGATTACTGTAGCTTTGTTGTATAATCTGAAGTCCAGGAGCCTGATTCCTCCAGCTCCACTTTTCTTTCTCAAGATTACTTAGGTTCTTCGGGGTATTTTGTGTTTCCATACAAATTGTGAAATTTTTGGTTCTAGGTCTGTGAAAAATGCCATTGGTAGTTTGATAGGGATTGCATTGAATCTGTAGTTTGCCTTAGAGAGTATAGTCATTTTCACAATGTTGATTCTTCCAATCCAAGATCATGGTATATCTTTCCATTTGTTTGTATTGCCTTTAATTTTTTTCATCAGTGTCTTATAGTTTTCTGAGTACAGGTCTTTTACCTCCTTAGGTAGGTTTATTCCTAGGTATTTTATTCTTTTTGTTGCAATGGTAAATGGGAGTGTTTGCTTAATTTCTCTTTCAGATTTTTCATCATCAGTGTACAAGAATGCAAATTAATGTGCATTAATTTTGTATCCTGCTACTTTACCAAATTCATTGGTTAGCTCTGGTAGTTTTCTGGTAGCATCTTTAGGATTCCCTATGAATAGTATCATGTCATCTGCAAACAGTGACAGCTTTACTTCTTCTTTTCCCATTTGGATTCCTTTTATTTCTTTTTCTTCTCTGATTGCCGTGACTAAAACTTCCAAAACTATGTTGAATAATAGTGGTGAGAGTGGACAACCTTGTCTTTTTCCTGATCTTAGTGGAAATGGTTTCACTTTTTCACTATTGAGAACGATGTTGGCTGTGGGTTTGTCATATATGGCCTTTATTATGTTGAGGTAAGTTCCCTCTATGCCTACTTTCTGCAGGGTTTTTATCATAAATGAGTGTTAATTTTGTCGAAAGCTTCTTCTGCATCTATTGGGATGATCATATGGTTTTTCTCCTTCAATTTGTTAATATGATTTATCACATTGAATGATTTGTGTATATTGAAGAATCCTTGCATTCCTGGGATGAACCCCACTTGATCATGGTGTATGATCCTTTTAATGTGCTGTTGGATTCTGTGTGCTAGTATTTTGTTGAGGATTTTTGCATCTATGTTCATCAGTGATATTGGCCTGTAGTTTTCTTTCCTTGTGACATCCTTGTCTGGTTTGGGTATCAGAGTGATGGTGGCCTCATAGAATGAGTTTTGGGAGTGTTCCTCCCTCTGCTATATTTTGGAAGAGTTTGAGAAGGATAGGTGTTAGCTCTTTTCTAAATGTTTCATAGAATTCGCCTGTGAAACCATCTGGTCCTGGGCTTTTGTTTGTTGGAAGATTTTTAATCACAGTCTCAATTTCAGTGCTTGTGATTGGTCTGTTTATATTTTCTATTTCTTCCTGGTTCAGTCTCGGAAGGTTGTGCATTTCTAAGAATTTGTCCATTTCTTCCAGGTTGTCCATTTTATTGGCATAGAGTTGCTTGTAGTAATCTCTCATGATCCTTTTTATTAACAGTGTTAGCTGTTACTTCTGCTTTTTCATTTCTAATTCTCTTGATTTGAGTCCTCTCCCTCTTTTTCTTGATGAGTGTGGCTAATGGTTTATCAGTTTAGTTTATCGTCTCAAAGAACCAGCTTTTAGTTTTATTGATCTTTGCTATTGTTTCCTTCCTTTCTTTTTCATTTATTTCTGATCTGATCTTTATGATTTCTTTCCTTCTGCTAACTTTGGGGTTTTTTTGTTCTTCTTTCTCTAATTCTTTAGGTGTAAGGTTGGGTTGTTTATTTGAGACATTTCTTGTTTCTTGAGGTAGGATTGTATTGCTATAATCTTCCTTCTTAGAACTGCTTTTGCTTTTGGGTTTTGGGTTTTGGGTCGTCATGTCTCCATTGTCATTTGTTTCTAGGTATTTTTTTATTTCCTCTTTGATTTCTTCAGTGATTTCTTGGTTATTAAGTAGTGTATTGTTTATCCTCCATGTGTTTGTGTTTTTTATGTTTTTTTCCCTGTAATTGATTTCTAATCTCATAGTGTTGTGGTCGGAAAAGATACATGATACAATTTCATTTTTCTTAAATTTACCAAGGCTTGATTTGTGACCCAAGATATGATCTATCCTGGAGAATGTTCCATGAGCACTTGAGAAAAATGTGTATTCTGTTGTTTTTGGATGGAATGTCCCATAAATATCAATGAAGTCCATCTTGTTTAATGTATCATTTAAAGCTTGTGTTTCCTTATTTATTTTCATTTTGGATCATCTGTCCATTGGTGAAAGTGGGGTGTTAAAGTCCCCTACTATGATTTTGTTAGTGTCGATTTCCCCTTTTATGGCTGTTTGTATTTGCCTTATGTATTGAGGTGCTCCTATGTTGGGTGTGTAAATATTTACAATTGTTATACTTCTTCTTGGATTGATCCCTTGATCACTATGTAGTGTCCTTCTTTGTCTCTTGTAATAATCTTTATTTTAAAGTCTATTTTGTCTGATATGAGAATTGCTACTCCAGCTTTCTTTTGATTTTCATTTGCATGGAATATCTTTTTCCATCCCCTCACTTTCAGTCTGTATGTGTCCCTAGGTCTGAAGTGGGTCTCTTGTAGACAGCATATATACAGGTCTTGTTTTTGTATCCATTCAGCCAGTCTGTGTCTTTTGGTGGGAGCATTTAATCCATTTACATTTAAGGTAATTATCGATATGTATGTTCCTATTCCCATTTTCTTAATTGTTTTGGTTTGTTATTGTAGGTCTTTTCCTTCTCTTGTGTTTCCTGCCTAGAGAAGTTCCTTTAGCATTTGTTGTAAAGCTGGTGCTGAACTCTCTCAGCTTTTGCTTGTCTGTAAAGGTTTTAATTTCTCCATCAAATCTGAATGAGATCCTTGCTGGGTAGAGTAATATTGTTTGCAGGTTTTTCTCCTTCATCACTTTAAATATGTCCTGCCAGTCCCTTCTGGGTTGCAGAGTTTCTGCTGAAAGATCAGCTGTTAACCTTATGGGGATTCCCTTGTGTGTTATTTGTTGTTTTTTCCTTGCTGCTTTTAATATTTTTTCTTTGTATTTAATTTTTGATAGTTTGATTAATATGTGTCTTGGCATATATCTTCTTGGATTTATCCTGTATGGGACTCTCTGTGCTTCCTGGACTTGATTGACTATTTCCTTTCCGATATTAGGGAAGTTTTGAACTATAATCTCTTCAAATATTTTCTCAGTCCCTTTCTTTGTCTCTTCTTCTTCTGGGACCCCTATAATTCGAATATTGGTGCATTTAGTGTTGTCCCAGAAGTCTCTAAGTCTGTCGTCAATTCCTTTCATTCTTTTTTCTTTATTCTCCTCTGTGGTAGTTATTTCCACTATTTTATCTTCCAGTTCACTTATCCGTTCTTCTGCCTCAGTTATTCTGCTATTGATTCCTTCTAGAGAATTTTAAATTTCATTTATTGTGCTGTTCATCATTGTTTGTTTGCTCTTTAGTTCTTCTAGGTCCTTGTTAAGCATTTATTGTATTTTCTCCATTCTCTTTCCAAGAGTTTGGATCATCTTTACTGTCATTATTCTGAATTCGTTTTCAGGTAGACTGCCTATTTCCTCTTCATTTGTTTGGTTTGGTGGGTTTTTACCTTGCTCCTTCATCTGCTGTGTGTTTCTCTGTCTTCTCATTTTGCTTAACTTACTGTGTTTGATGCCTCCTTTTCGTAGGCTGCAGGTTCGTAGTTCCCATTGTTTTTGGTATCTGCCCCCAGTGGCTAAAGTTGGTTCAGTGGGTTGTATTGGCTTCCTGGTGGAGAGGACTGGTGCCTATGTTCTGGAGGATGAGGCTGGATCTTGTCTTTCTGGTGGGAAGGACAGTGTTCAGTGGTGTGTTTTGGGTTGTCTGTGACCTTATTATGATTTTAGGCATCCTCTCTGCTAATTGGTGGGGTTGTGTTCCTGTCTTGCTAGTTGTTTGGCATAGGGTGTCCAGCACTGTATCTTGCTGGTTGTTGAGTGGAGCTGGGTCTTATTGTTGAGATGGAGATATGTGGGAGAGCTTTCGCCGTTTGATATTATGTGGACCTGGGTGGTCTCTGGTGGACCAATGTCCTGAGCTCGGCTCTGCCACCTCAGAGGCACAGGCCTGACACCCGGCCGGAGCACCAAGACCCTGTCAGCCACAAGGCTTATGTCTTTTGTTTCTGTCTTCTATTGCAAATTATGTAGAATGCAGTATATCTTCCATGTTCTTGAATATCGTCTTATTGCAGCTTATCCTTTGTCTTTGGATGTGGCGTATCTTTTTTGGTGAGTTCCAGTGTCTTCCTTTCAATGATTGTTCAGCAGTTAGTTGTGGTTCTGGTGCTCTTGTAAGAGGGAGTGAGTGCACGCTCTTCTACTCCACCATCTTGAATCAACCTCCCATGTCCTATATTCTTATGCTTACGTCTTGAAATTAAGTCCTTCTTAATTATATTTTCATCTAATTTCTCAAACTCCTATTAAATGCTTACCATGTGATAAGCATAGCTAAGCATTTACCCATACATTTTCTCATTTAAATCATACAGTAACCCTGGGAAGTTGGTATTATCACGTTAAATTCACCAACAAACACAAAGCTTAGAGAGATCAGGCAGCTATAAAGAACAGAACTGAAATTTTAACTTAGGTCTTCTGATTATAAGATTTTTCCACAGCTTAGTGTTCCTTTCCTAAACTTCTTGCTAAGTTCAGTTGGTAACTGTGTTTGTAAGGTATCATCACCACTAATAATAATAACAACAGACATACAAAGAGAAAGTATCATTATAGAATACATTTTATGTTTTGTTCCCTCATATTTAAAATTGGGTCATGGATTTTCAAGTAGAAAGTCTCCAAATCTAACCATTCTCATCATCGTGTGAAAGCAGAGTAAAGGCAAAAGCCCAGCAAAGGCAAAGTCCTAGACTCTAAAGATAAACAGACACAACAAAATCTGGCTCTGCCTTTATTCACCATCTCTGTTTCTCTGGGTACCATCACTTCACCTCTCAGAACCTCAATCTCCTCATCTATCAAATGGAAAAAGTAATTTCTCCCACAGGCTATTGACTCAAGGATTAAATTAAATAGCATATAAATTGCCCTAGTATATGCCCAGAAAATCTTAGCTGATATGGTACACTTTCCATTTTCTAGGAGCAAGTTACCTGATTTGCAGAAAATCGTAGCTGATATGGTAGACTTTCCATTTTCTAGGAGCAAGTTACCTGATTTGCAGGAAATCATAGCTGATATGGTAGACTTTCCATTTTCTGGGAGCAAGTTACCTGATTTGCAAAATAAAGATAGATCAAGTTAAAAACATACATTCACACACATAATATATTACACGTGTGCATAAATATATGTGTCTCTGTGTGTAAATTAGGAGAAGGCACATGATAGTTGTGCCTTCACAATGATATGATGATAATTGCTGCCCCTGGGACCACATATGCAGTGCATTGACCTACAACTCCAGCCCCGCCAGTTGCAGCTTTGTCTGCTCAGCCTCCACCACAACTCCTTCCCTTCCTTCAGTCTTGCTATCTCCCCACCCCACTGTGCTCTCTCTACCAATTCTGGTTAAGGCTACTCCTCTATTTTATAATAGCAGCTGGCTAGCCTGTCCAGTTATACAGCCATGGAGGTGATTAGGGCCCAAGTCCCCTCTGCATTCAACAATAGTTAATTTGCACACATGATGCAGAGCTAATATGACTACGTTTACAGATTATTTGGGATTATTTGTGACCTTCCAACACCTTGCCCCACTCCAAGCCTCCATACACAAACACAGTTTTCTCTCGGTTAATTTATATTTGACTCATATCTTTCTACACCTTGCCTTCCAAGTGACCTTTCAGCTTATGTCTCTAGACCCTTAATGACAGGGAAATAACTTCCTCTTGAAGATGTATCCTATTTAGATATTTTGATAACTCTGAAAATTTCCTTTTTCATGCTAAGACAAACTCTCCTTTTGGATAATATTACTGAGCTTTTCTTCCCTTTAATGATCCTTAAAAAAAACTCTCACCAATCCCTTTTCCATGAAGTCAGCTCTTCAGATAAGATTCTATATAAATCAGGTTGTACCACAAAGGCATTATGCTAAGTAAAAGGTGTCAGTCTCAAAAAGGATCCCATACTGTATGGGATCACATACAGTATGATCCCATTTATAGGACATTCTGGAAAAGGGCAAAACCATAGGGACAGAAAACACATCAGTGGTAGCCAGGGGCTAGGATCTGGGGGAGGGAGGGGAGTGGTACTAGTGTTTGACTAGAAAGAGACAGCATAAGGGAATTCTTTGGGGTGTTGAAGTTAGTCTGTATCCTGTTGTGTTGGTGTGTTAGTGATTATAACAATCTATGCATGTATTAAAACTCATAGAACTGTACACCAGAAAGAGGTGAATATGACTACATGTAAATTTTGAAGAATTACATATATTGATCTCTTACTACGTGCCAAGTGTTTGTCATGATTCTTTCATTTTAATCTTCAAAATAACTCCACAAGATAGGTCATGTTATTATCATCCCTGTTTTACAAATAAATAAACGGAGGCACAGAGAGGTTAACTAACTTGCCAAGGTCACAAAATTTGATAGAGACAGAGCTTGGATTTTAATCCAAGCAGTCTGACTCCAGAATTGAATAGCTTCACCACTGTCCTATTCTGGCTCTGCAAAGAGAGTGTATATCCTCTATCAATGAAACTACGTGACCTCTTTGACAAGTAGAACATCAGCTAGAACTACATAAACACAATTAGCTTGCAAGTGGAGCAAAGCATGTGCCACAAAAAGTCTTAATTGCTTGTGTATTTCTTGGCCACAAAAAGTCTTAATTGCTGTTTTAATAACTAATATTTCAGCTTTTCAATTTCCAGTTTCCTTTGAAAGAAAATGCCTTTTATTAACACACTAAATAAATTTCAAAATCAACTTTCTAATGCCTGTGGACACTGGTATGAAAATCTTTAAGTGTCCCTTAAGAAATTCTGATTCTGATGCAAAGAAAATAGAATATATCAATAGGGGGCTCAAATAAATTGTTTAAAAATTCAAAAATCTTATTCCACTCCTTCTCCCTCCCCACTTCCCCAAAACTAAATCCTTCCGGATATTTTTTGGAACTAAAACCTCTTAGTAATGACACAAACGGATAAATACACCCACGTCTGGTGCCTTGTGGTCATTCTTACACATTCATTTAGGTCTTTCAGTGCCTGCAGTCTACATCCCCACAAACTTCATTCCATACACTTTGCAAAAATAAAGCTATCCACTGCAGAAGTGATGCATGATAAGCCTCATAATTCAGAAGCAGCAGCAGCTGGAAAGAGAAAACAAAGGGAAGAAATTATGATGGCTTTTAAAAACTGAGTTACAAAGAATGCCTAAATTTGGTAAGCACAATCTTGAGATAATAAATGTTGCTCTGTTTTGATGCAGAGTTGGTTAAAGAAAATCTGCTTCTGGATTTTTAATGTTCAGTTCTTGTTCACGATGGATTTAATCATTTCAGTACTATGCTCAAGACATTACATACACATTCATGTACACATTCTCTATCTCCAGGTAAGAATGATCTGAGGTCTATGTGACATTTCTGCCTTAGATCCACTTTCCCTGAAATATTCAAGAGTTTAATGGAGCTATCCTCAGCCCACTATCATCATCCTCCAAACATCTTTAGCCCAAACCCCCTTAATATACACAGACAGTTCTTCTAATAAATTCTACTATACCTTATGTAACCTACAATTAAATTTCATGCAGAGTAACCTCAAAAAGGAACCAAAGAGAGATCAGGGCAACACAGGACACAGTGTTTGAATTATCTGGTTGTCTTCTACAAAATTCCTTTAGCCATATTTATCTTTCAGGGCTACCATTAGAATCAAATAAGAGATGCTGACCTAACAAAGTTCTTGCCATATAACTACACAAGTGGTAGTTATAATTATGATCAAGGAAAGAAATCCTGCAGATGGAACAGTGTTCATCTATGGCCGTTTGCAGCTTTATTTCACAATATTTCCTTAGGCAAATTTCTCTACTCCATGCCTCAATATCAGGTTTGATCTTGTTATAAACTCATGGGCTTTTCAGTGTTAATTACTAGTTACCAACACACCTCCTATGGAATACAATGGTTTTGGGGTTATGAAATTAGGCTTGCTAGAGAAATGTTTAAGAGATGTGAAATAACTTTGCAACTTGATGCAGCTAAGCAGGGAGATTGCACAATCTCAATTCACAGGCGCAAGCACACACACCCACACACCCAGGAAGTGCGGGGGGTCTTGTGGAAATCAGTAGCTTATCTATTATGTGCACTCCAGAGCTGTAAACAAGACCATGTGAGGACTCAGCTAGAATGCTTCCTCTGAGTCAGTATTAAACAAACTTCCGAAATGCTAGAGAAGGAAATAAAGCCACTGTACCCTAAAGACACCCAGGACAGAGAGCTGGGGATGTAGAAATTGTGTTCAACATTGTCAGAGACTGATGCAATAATTAAAGTAAGTTTTGTAATAAAAACAAAGTGCTGCTTAATAATCAATAGCTAGTATGAATTAGAATAGGTTGTAATCTCCATATGGAGTGTCCTATCAGAATTTACATGACTTAATATGTGGAATGGCAAAAATTTTTTAAACCTTTGGTGTTTTATTCCACAAGAATGATAGCACAATTTTCTATTTGGTAATAATAACATTAGTGTAATGGTCTCAGTATAATTTTGGTTCAGAATGAATCAGAGGCAAAGATCTCATCAATGGTGAAAAAAATAAAACACCAGGAAAGCAAAGTTTTTCACAGACAGCATAGCCTGATACAGTGGAAGACACAGATGTTGAAATCAGAAGTATTTTGACTCTGCATTGCAAGTTTTGTGATCTTGGGCAAGTTACATCTCCTTATTGAGATTCCATCTTCTCATCTATAAGATCATGACATTCATGAGGTTCTTATTAAGATCAAATTAGATACTAGCTGAGTAAGCACTTTGACAAATATGAGAAATTATGATTCACTGCTTTAACCTATAAATGCCCTCAGGTCAACAAAACAGAGTTAGAAAGAAATCAAGTTTAGAATACCCTGGAATTGTTTTTGCTTGAGGTAGATAATGAATACAACTTACATCCCTTTTGACCCGTAATACGTTTTGGTTTTTAGGAAGAAAAAGAGGGATGTCACCTATACCTGGAAATTTGCAGTTATAGCTGAATACAGAGAACACAGCTCTTACATATAATTTTATTTGAGTCTTACAAGGCTGAATATAGAAATCAGAAATCACAAAATAAGAGGAAATAGTTAAAGCACTTTAATCCTTACCAATGTCCACAAAGTAGGATGTTTCATTAAGTGCTGTCTGGGTGCTCAGACAGTAAAGGACATTACCATTTCCGGCAACCCAAGGCTTGACCTCACACTTGGACTTCTGAAGGTAAACTTCCGGAGAGGAAATTAAATACAGAGAACCTCTTCCAGTTTGGAATACCAGTTCTGCCAAAAACACTAAAAGAAACATGCAGATCTAAGTTAATTTTTAAAATTTTTACCCTAAAAAATATTAAAGCCACCAGAAAGGTCAATGTTTTTTAAAAAATTTATTTAGACTAGGAAGTGAAATCAAAATCAAAATGTTTTTTTCTCCTTACCTATGTCCCTATAAAAATAGGCTCTAAAGTAAGATAGTTTCCTTCCTCCCTCCCTGCAACATTTTTACTTAAACCCTAAACTCCAGGCCTTAAAAATGAAAATATTCAACTGAAAGGAAAAGGAAGAACTATAACCATCATAATTTACATATGATATATATAAATCAAATTAAACATGAAATTTATTCACCCCATTTTTATTTCACAAGCTACCCAGGATCATTCAAGCCTACTTTCTTCTCTAAGGTGTGTGTACCTTCTGGGTTCAGTGGATACTCTGAAAGGTCAAATAGAGTCCATCCTTTGAGCAGATGAGATGCTGTTCTATTTTTAAAAAACCTCTAGAGAAGGAAATTCCACAAGCTTCCCCAGTTACACATTCCAGTGTCTATCAAATCTCACTGTCTGAAAATTTTTCCTTTTCTCTTATCTAAATCCCTCATGCTGTAACCTAAGCCTGTTGCCTCCTGTCTGGTCCCTAATGGAGATGGTCATCATCCTTCACAGATCAACCTCCTCACACAAGGCTCTTCTTTAATTCTGTAATCCAGAAACCACTTGATTTCTAACTCTCTTTATCACAGCTCTTTAATCATTGTCGTTACTCACCTATCATTTTCTTCCAAGTTTTCTTCCTCCAACCTTGTATTCACTTCACAAAGCCTTTAAAAATAATTTTTTTAAAAAAGCAAAAGAAATGAAAATTATTCATTAACCTTACTACACTAAAACTGCCTATTTTATTTTTTTGTTCTTGCCCCATGTATATATATATATACATCATTGTAACCATGTGTAATTTTATTGTATTTATTCCAGGTTTTTAATTACTCCTTTAGTTTCACAATTCAGAACATGCCTAGAATGAGCTAGCTTATCATTACAACTTTAATGATGTTGGTTTAAAGTTCATGATTTGAAGAATTTCCTTCTTCATTCAATAGAATTAAATGATTCCTAAGAATTGAAGCACTCTGCTAGGTTCTAAGGAGTCAAAGCATTTAACATTCAGTCCTTGCCCACAAGCAGGTCATAATAATACATACAGCCAATGAATTAGAGTGAAGAAGATCCTATGTGGATTATTCCTGCATCGACCTATACTATATATATCTATATAAATTTATAGGGTCAACTGAGAGAGCTGGACCTCAGGGGAGGGCCGACTCTGCAGAAGGCAGGATGGGGGAGTCACCTGGCAAGTGACCTGAAGGAGCAGGAATTGTGGGTAAACTGCCACAGCTTTCACCGCCTACCATCTTCCACCATCTAGGCCAGAGCACCTAGGATAGAATACTTAGTACCATCCAGCGTTTAACTGGGCCTCTGTAGAAGGACGTTTGGTGAAAGACTGAACTCAGTGGCAAGGTAGTGCCCAAATCTTTTCTGAATTATAAGAGCTTTGGTTACCAGAATGAAAGGGCAAGTTTGTGCAGCTGAAAAAAAAAGATGGTTAATAAGGGTCAGGTGATCTGGGGTAAGTCTGACTTGAGGATTCATTTAATAATTGATGAAACAATTTAATATCATCAAGAGTACACAAAAACCTGAAGGAAAAACTGGTTGCAGTACCATAGTATCCTTGAACAATCACTGTTAGTTCTGGTCCTCAGTTTCTTCATCTGTAAAAGTAGATGTTGTTTATGGTATATTCCATGATTTATATTCCAGGAAATAGCATATATTAAAAACAATGCATTGTATTTCCAGAAACCAAAGATACAATTACTTCTTTAAAGAAAAAAATATTGGGACTTCCCTAGTGGCGCACTGGTTGAGAGTCCGCCAGCCAGTGCAGGGGACACAGGTTTGAGCCCTGGTCTGGGAAGATCCCACATGCCGCAGAGCACCTAAGCCCGTGCAAGACAACTACTGAGCCTGTGCTCTAGAGCCCGCAAGCCACAACTACTGAGCTCACATGCCACAACTACTGAAGCCCACATGCCTAGAGCCTGTGCTCCACAACGAGAAGCTACTGCAATGAGAAGCCACACACCACAACGAAGAGTAGCCCCAGCTTGCAGCAACCAGAGAAAGTCTGCACGCATCAACAAAGACCCAACACAGCCAAAACAAATAATAAAAAAACAAATAAAATTTTAAAATAAAGTATAAGAAGTAGAAAAATATTTTTAAAAAATAGATGCCCATTTTCACCGTATCTTAGGCTTAGATTTAAAATGAAACACAGACTATGCTCTCAAGAAGTTTAGTTCTTCGAGAAGTTTTAAAAATGGAATCCTCGTTTTAAAATATTAAGGGAACTTACAGCTTAATAGATTCTGATTACAGAACAAAAGAGTCCAATCATTCATCCATGCAACAAACAGATGTTGATCATTACCTGTACCAGGCTCTGTCAGGTACTAGCAATACCTTAGAGAACAAAATTCAAGGTCCCAGAAAGAAATAGATGGCATACTTGAAACATAATTAAAGAATTTAATGAAGGGTCTAATTGTAAAGGATGTGGACAGCATTAGGGGAAACAAGCATCCTGAGTCTAGCAACAGCTAGGAAGAGAAGCCAAGTAGCCAAAATGTATCACCTGTAGGCCTAAATCATCAGAGAGAGGAAATAGTGATGAATCCAAGAGCTGTGGGAGAGGACTGCCTGAAAAGCTATGACCTTTGGTAGAAAAACACAGCTACCACTAAGCCTTTCCTCCTGCCCTCTGATCTCTGCTTAAATGAACTCAGTTGGAAGCTGGAGGGCAGGAGAGCCCAGCTGATACAGCTATTAGAAGTCAGCCTCCCAGGACACAGAGCAGGATGAAGAATACACAGTACATCCCTGCTTGTAAAAAGCATGTTGTCTGCTGGCAGAGAGATATTAAATAACCAAATAAAATAATTTGAGATAATCACAAGTGATCTTAACAATTTAAAGCAAGGATGTGACTGAGGAGGTGAAGGCCCCTCTGAGGGGATGATATTTTTCCTAAGAATTTAAAGACAAGAAGGAGCCAACTGTAAAGATTAGGAGGGGAGCATTCTAGGCAGGGGGAATAGCAAATGTCAAGGTCCTCTCGTAGAGGGACTCTTGAAGAGTTTGAGAATTGAGGAAAAGGCCAAGTACTTCTGAAGCACGTTAAGGCAGAGAAAAGTGTAAAAATGAGGTCAGAGTAGTAGCTAGTGCCTATATCTTGTAACATGTCAAGGAGGTCGAGGAGGTCATGGCAAGGTGTTTGGACTCTATTTTTAGTGCAGTGGGCAGCTATTGAATGATTATGTGCACGTGAGCAACATCATCTTGTTTACATGTTCCAAAGGTCACTTAGGCAATGGATTGAAAACTGATGTTTAAGAACAAAAGAATAGAAGCAGGAAAACCAGTTACTAGGGCGTTTCAGATGTCCATTGAAAGTTGATGGTGATTTGGACTAAGATGGTAACATGGGAATTAAAGAGAAGATAATGTACTTTCAGAAGGATTTGAGGTGGAGGATGAAAAAAAAGAAGAAAAAAGGATGACTCCAGATTTTTTCCACTCATGCATAATGCACATTTTGCAAGTTATATAAATAATTTACATTTCCCTAAACATACAATATTCATGCCTACTTCTCTGCCTGCAAATTTGTAGTTTTCTCTTTCAGGAATGTTCCTCCTCTCCTGGTCCATGTATCTAATCTAGATAATTCATTGTTCAAGAGTTAGGTCTAGGACTACTTGACTCAAGGAGCTGTCCCTAATACCCTAGACTGAGTTGGCCTTCCCTCTTCAAAGCCTCCCACAAGGGAATTCCCTGGAAGTCCAGTGGTTAGGACTCCACGCTTCCACTGCAGGGGACATGGGTTTGATCCCTGGTCGGGGAAGTTCCACGTGTCACACGGTGCAGCCAGAAGAAAACACACACACACAAAGCAGGTGCACCAGTTATTAAGATACTGTTTCTCAGCTCTGCTTTGTGATGCACTGCAAAGCTTTCCACAGCAACTTCTGCATGCAGCACTTATCACCTTCCTGTTGACTTGACTTTCTCTGCCACTATAGGAACAGAGATTTCTCATGGATAGGGACTATGTTTTATCCATCTTTTAAACCTGTGTGCTCATTATGACTTCTGACACCTGAATGACTTATTAAATGAATGAAATAATGAACTATAAAAAGACAGTTTGGTGGAAAATGAGGTCACTTCAAACTGGAGGGATAAGGATAGCTTTCATGGAGGAGTTGATATTTGAGTTAGATATTGAAACACAGTCAGGATTTGGACATGCAAATATAGGAGAAATGCTATTCTAAAGAATTGTATGAGCAAAGGAGCATAGTGAACCAGAATGTTTGAAAACCAGTTCAGTTTGGCTGGAATATGGGATCAGCTGTGGGGAAAATTTTTTTAAATAGCGTGCATCTGTTAGACTAACAGTCTAATGAATCTGTTTTTATTCTACAGACAAGGAAGAGCCACTGAAGATTTTTTAAAGAAATACGTGACAAGGTAAGAGCTTTATAATAGTAGAGTCTAGTTCTAGAAATAGCTGAATACCTGTATTAACCATCCCACAGATAACAATTATGGACTTTGAAGCAGTATAAAAAATAAAAATGATATGAAGATATTTGAGAACAGCCAAAAGGGGTCCAAGATGGAAGTGGTTCAACCCTTGAATGAAGGCAATTGCACTGGGTGAGATTTACTTTTATAAAGCTTTTCTTCAGAGGACATTTCTTACTCCATGTGGTACAGGGTGGCTGAAATTCATAAAGAAATGAATCTTTCTGACTTGAGGAGTCAGAGAAGGGATTCAGGGATTCCAAAGTGACTGGATATTGAAGAGAAAGCCCTGAAAGGGGGAAACCACAGAGAAAGCCCCAGAATCTCCATATAAACTCTTTTCAAATCCTTGGCTAACCACTTAACTGTGCACACATGGAGGAGACTCCAAATAGCCCAGCAGAGAGCAGCTGTTGAAAGGCTGAACAATTGATTTCAGCTGATGCTGTGCTGCCACAACAAGATCAACATTCTTATCGACCTTTGTAATAGACCCCAAAATCTCTACAACAAATTATCTTCAATGCTTTGTATGTAATTTAAAAATACTAGAAACTAGGAAAAAAGGAAAATATGACCTATAGTCAAGACACAAAGTAGTCAAGACAAAGCAAACTCTGAAATGACCCAGATGTCATAATTAGCAGAAAAGGACTTTACAGCAGCTATCATAAATATGTTCAAAGACTTAACAGAAATTATGACTGTAAAGAGTGAACAGATGTGGAGTGTCAACAGGAAAACAAAAGCTACTAAAAAAAGAACAAAATGAAAACTCTAGAACTACTACATATAATATCTGGAGTGAAAAATTCCTGAATGAACTTAAAAACAGATTATAGATTTCAGGGGGTGGGGAGCAGTGCAAAGAACTTTAAGATCGATTTGCTAAAAGAAAAAAATATTGAAAAAAATTGAACAGTGCCTTCATGACTATGGAATAATATCAAGAGGTCTACATCCATATAATTGAAGTCCTCCATGGAGAGGACAGAGAATGAGGGAGAAAATATTTGAAGAAATGATGGCCTAAAATTTACAAATGCATTTAATATATTAACCTACATATTCAAAAATCTCAATGAGCCTTAAGCAGGATAAATATAAAGGAAACTATACCTAAGCCCATCACAATCAAACTACTGAAATCCAAACATAAATGGAAAATCTTGAAAGCACCTAAAGTGAACAGAACATATTACATACAGAAGAAGAATGCTACAAGTAATGCCTGGCTTCTCGTCAGACACAATGGAGACAAACACAGTAGAAGATACATAAGCATGGAAATTTTTTTAAAAGAGCAAAAACAAAAAAATCTATCAAACCAGCATTATATAATCAGTAAAAATAGCCTTTGAAAATGGACTTTTTGAAATGAATGGAAATAAAGAAAAGTTATTACCCAGTAAGTCTGCCCTAAAAGAAGTTATTCACGTTGAAGAAAATTATATCAGATGGAAACTCATAGTTAAAGAGTGAATTGCAATAGAAATGTTAAATATGGGTAAATATAAAAACTATCTGTTTTCTTTCTTCTTCCTTTAGTTTAGTTAAAAGAGAACTGAAAAATTTAAAGCCTTCCAAGGAGAAGTTTCAGCACGTGAAGATAATAAAGAAAAATCTCTGGAGGACGGCTGTATATCAGATGCAGAGATAAAAACAGACATGGAGAAAAACTTCCAAACAATCTATTTTTAACCATTTTCTAGACTACTCAGTACACCCTTTCAATTGGCAGCTTAAGTCCTTGTGGAAATTCTATTCAATTCTTCGCTGATGGTTCCTCCCCTTCACTTCTTAATTTATTTCTTTGGCATATAACAGGGAAGCAGCCAGGAGAAGCAGCATAAAATAGGGTAGAAAATAGAGGATAGAGCCATAATGGGGTTTAAGGACCATTTGAGTTTTCTCAAAGGTAGTGCCTCAGGCAAAAATTTGTGAATAGGGAGCAGGAGTGAGGGACTGGGAAGAGTGAGGAATAGTGGACAAGCAAATACACAGATTCATTATTAAAATCATTACTGTAGGCAACTGGCCCTCAATCCTGCCTGGAATCTTCTAAAGAGGATGTAGAATACATTTTGGAATTGTTTACCTGAAGATTGATGATTTTTATCTATAGCTCATATCCCTCATTAGTTGAGATTTACTTTGGGGTAAATAAATTCCTATATACTTCCAGACTGAACATGCCTGCTCAAACAGAGGGCTTCCCAGGGGCAACTATGGCATTGGAAAAACCTGAAGGCAAAGGTGCAAAGCATCCAGTACTTGAAAAAAGATGTCAGCATGAGGTAAGCCAAACTGTCACTACATGTGCACTGACATCAGAGACAAGGCTAAGAGGATGTGAGTCAGGAATCCAGAAGCAATTCATACAGTCTATATCCTTTGTACCACTCAGATACACCTATGCCCTGTAATAAGTCCCATCTGCCTCTAGTCTTCAAGGTGATGGTCAGCCACAATCTCTACATGTGACTTAATAGATAAGGATTAATACAGTAAACTGCAGTCTTCACTGCTGAAACTGGTCTTGAAGTTATAATACATAATTGTCTAGGTTTCTAGCCTACTGGAATGATGCAGGCCTTCATCTCTGAGCAGGCTGAGCCGTTGGCTATCTTGCTATTGTCAGGCCATGGTTGCTGAAATTGCCATTCACTATTATCAATGGGTGTGTGAACACCAAGAAATGCTGATGATTGACCCACACCTTGCCGGAGCCTTAGCTGTCTCAAATTGCCCAAAGCTTCAGTTTCTGACATCTTCTCATCCTAATTCACCCCAGTGAGAGTCTAGTACTATATGTCTTGGCTTTGATTCTACCAAAAAGCAAAGCTTCTGTCAAGGAGATAATCCCAGAGTACATGTGGGGGACCAGAGGTAATGGGAGAAGGGGAAGAAGTCTAGAGAAAAGTACACTTTCCATATCACAGCTTTGAGACACTCTGGCTTAATTCTGGTGTCTATGGAACACCAGCTCAGAATGTCTCAGAGCTGTCTGCTAGAACACCTGGGGAAAGCTTTTACCAATAGGTTTTTATCCCTCAAGGATTGAGGATTTCCCTCAGAGTTAACTTTCATAAATTTGGGGGCTCCATGTGTGAGCTTAACAAGTAGGATCCCATTCCCAGCTGTGGCATTGGAAAAGTCCTAGAGCAAAAAGTGAAAAACACATCGTGTTCATCTGAGATGAGATTCTGTTGAGATGAGTCAAATCCAGAATTACCATTGCATTCAGGCTGGAATCAGAGGTGAGACTGAGAAGATGTGAGTTAGGGTCCCAAAGGCTCTGGTACAGCCTTAAGAGCTTCTCAAGGAATTTGGACTGAATTTGGTAAAACATAGCAAATATCAAAGACTTTTAAGCAGAAGAGAGACACAATTATGTTTGTATTGCAGGAAGATTACACTGGAGATAGGAGGATGCATTAGGCTGAGGATGGGATAGTGAAGTATAGGAGACCATTTTGGAGACTTAACCTACAGCTGATTGTGCAGTGTCAGTGCAGATGGGTGAAGGATAGAATTAATGAGCTATTTGAGATAATGAATCAATGGGGAAACGTTGAGAAAAATTCACATTGATAATTTGCTCAAAGATACTATTATATCAGTTTTTAGCCATTACCTGTCATTTAGTAGGAATAGAGTTTGTTGATGGAATCAATGTGGTTTCAAACTTAGGCAAATCCCATCTGCCTCTAGTCTTCAAGGTGATGGTCAGCCACAATCTCTACATGTGACTTAATAGATAAGGATTAATACAGTAAACTGCAGTCTTCACTGCTGAAACTGTAAGATCATGAGGCCAGTCATAGTATATGGATAGAAAAAAATAAACTCATGTGTTAACTGTGGTTATATCCAAGGAGGTGGCTAGAGGAGGAATTGATACGATTTTGCACTTTCATTTTCTAAATTATTATCTTTGTGGCATTTTTATCTTTCAAAATGAAATGATAGGAAATTTGGGGTGATGATTTCGAAATGTGCTATCTCAGAATCACATACACTCGCTTTTCCTTATTAACATTTTAAAATTTTATTGAACTATAATTTATTTACAATGCTGTATTAATCTTATTAACATTTTTAATATGAGGACTACTTCAAGAAAGCCAGATACTTCACTGATAATCAAACTGTTGATTGGAATTCTGTGGAGCATTTCATAAGATGACTTAGCATGAGATTTCTGTGATATTTGTTTTGATATTTACATTACCTAATTTCTGAGACTAAATCCCACATGTATCTTTACAATATAATATATAAGCAATAGCCGCAGCAGAAAGTTAATGGTACAGAAGTTGCACTCATTTTGCTGAGAACAACAAATTTAAAGGAAGAGAAATATTTTATTATAAAGCCCACAACTTCTTTACATATATTGGTGGGATTCATTATACGTAAACACTTTTCATACCATTTGTTATCTGCAATCTAATATCAGCTTTTCTGCTTGATTAAGGCTTTATTATAAATATATGCACATACATATTTTATGACCTCAAGAAATTTGAAAATCTCTCACCTATACCACCTGCTCTCTTTATCACCATGTCAGTTTCATGACTGACAACCAGGAACAGGAGGTAAATCTGTAGAAAATGCAGCAGAGTAAGAGTTAAAAATCAGTGGACAGACCAAATAACTTTGGAATGAGTGGAGCCTCTAAGATTTGAAGTGAAAGGTATTGCACATAAGTACTCTACTCTAGTTGATAAAGTTCTTTCCACAAGAATCCTAGGTTAACAATTCTGATACTGCTCTACATGTATGGTGGAATAAGGAGATGATGGGAGCAAGGTTTCTCACTGTTGGAGTGGGAGCATACAGATTAGCAAGAGGAAGCTAAATGTACAAAGGGTAATGAATTAGAGTTGGAAACCTAAGTATGAATTTATGTTTAGGTTACTTTTGTTACAGGTGGTTACATATAGAAATATTTATATAGGTGTGTAAAATACAGCTTAGTAGACACACATACATTACCTTGCTCTGTCAGCTGAGAGGTCCTAGAAGAAACTACACCTAGTAGAACCATGCCTAGTGACCAGATCTTGGTTTCTAATAAAAGGAAACTAGTTAAAGGAATCCGAGCTCTTCGGAGAAATGGCTGATTCTAGTGCTGAGGTAGGAAATATGCAAGATAAGCCTGGAGCTTCTTGTAGTGCCAGAAATTCAGAAAGTTTTTTGTTATTTTTTTAAATCAAAAAACACCTATATTGACAGGAGTATGTCAAAGAGATACAGGAGCCAACTGAAAGAGCTCCCAGTGGCCAAATCTGGAACAATTTGAGCAACAAAATAAATAACCAAAGTATAAAATAAATAGCCATGAGTACATACTGATGTAAAGAAATGACTGAATAAATAAATAAATGGGGAAGTAAAGTCTTCCATGCAGAAGAATTCCAAACAATTTATGTAAGTACTCCATCATCAAGGAGGGGGAGAATAACTCTGCATTCCTTTTTAATTATTTTTAAATCTTTTGAGTTTTTTTTTTAATTTCACCTTTTTGAGGTATAATTGACATCTTAAACTGAAAGACATTTAAAGTGTACATCATGGTGATTTGATATATACATACACTGAGAAAGGATTCCCCCCATCTAGTTAATTAATACATCCAACACCTCAGGTATTTATCATTTTCTGGTTTTAGTGAGAACATTTAAGTTGTACTCTCTTAGCAAATTTCAGTTATACAATTTAGTACTACCAACCATAGTCACAATGTTTTACATTAGCACCTCAAATCTTACTCATCTTATAGCTGAAAGTTTGTACCCTTTTACCAGTCTCTCTCTATGTCCCCATCCCCCAACCCCTGGCAACTATTTTTCTACTTTTCTGTTTCTATGAATTTGACTTTTTTCCCCTATTCCTTAAGTGTGGACTGCACATAGTGACTTCTTTCCAAAGAGTATGGAAAGGGGGAAAAAAGCATAGCTTGACAGTGAACAAACCTGACAAACACGACCCCAGCCAGGTAGTCAAGATCAACATCAACAGTGATATGGCATTTGATAGTATGTAACCTTGATATGATGTGATGAAAATGGTACTTTATTTCTGTGGTCTTCCTCCCAAATTCCATGACCTCAGCCCAACCCTGCAAAAAAACACCAGGCCAATTTTAATAGAAGGGCATTCTATAAAATATCTAATCAGTACTCCTTAAAAACTGTCAAAGTCATCAAAATCAAGGAAAGTCTTGATTTGTCACAACCAAGAAGAGCCAAAGATACATGACAACTAAATGTAATGTGTCATTCCAGATGAGATCCTGAAACAGAAAAAATATATTAGGTAAAAGCTAAAGAAAGCAAATAAAATATAGACTTTAGTTAATAATAATGTACTAATATTTGCTCGTTAATTGTAATAAATGTACAATTCTAATGTAAGATATTAATACTGGAGAAACTGAGTATGGGGTTTATGGGAACTCTTTGTACTATCATCTCAATTTTTCTGTAAGCCCAAAATTGTTCCCAAAAAAATCTATTTAAAAAAAATCAGCAGAGGGCTTCCCTGCTGGCGCAGTGGTTGAGAGTCAGCCTGCCGATGCAGGGGACGCTGGTTCGTGCCCCGGTCCGGGAAGATCCCACATGCCGCAGAACGGCTGGGCCCGTGAGCCATGGCCACTGAGCCTGCGCATCCGGAGCCTGTGCTCCGCAACGGGACAGGCCACAACAGTGAGAGGCCCGCGTACCGGAAAAAGAAAAAGAAAAAAAAAAAAGTGAAAACAATAAACAAGGATTGATATTCTAAACTGATATGGAGGCTTACAGATTTACTTTTTAAAGAATACCTCTGTTTCAAAATGGGCAAAAGCCATGAGAAGGCAATTGAGAAAAGAGGAAATAAAAGTGCTTTAAAAACAGTGGGAAATTATTGGGTTGGCCAAAAGGTTCATTCGGTTTTTTCCATAAGATGGCTCTAGTAGCCCTTAGTTGTCTTTAACTTCATTCAAAACAATTTTGTTAGATTGTATGTGACAGCTGTCATATCAGCGTGCATTTTAAAAAAAGACATCAAAATTGGTGAATTTTTGTGTAGCCATTTTAATATTGAAAATGAAAGGAAAACAACATTTTCAGCACGTTATGCTTTATTATTTCAAGAAAGGTAAAAACACAACCGAAATGCAAAAAAAAAGATTTGTGCAGCATATGAAGAAGTGCTGTGACTGATCAAACATGTCAAAAGTGGTTTTCAAAGTTTCGTGCTGGAGATTTCTCACTGGACGATGCTCCACAGTCAGGTAGACCAGTTGAAGTTGATAGCGATCAAATAGAGACATTAATTGAGAACAGTCAACATTATACCATGCGGGAGATAGCCGACATACTCAGAATATCCAAATCAAGCACTGAAAATCATTTGCACCAGCTCGGTATGTTCATCACTTTAATGTTTGGGTTCCACATAAGTTAAGCAAAAAAAAAACCTTCTTGAGCGTATTTCCGCATGCGATCCTCTACTTAAACATAATGAAAACGTTCCCTTTTAAAAAACAAATTGTGATGGGCGATGAAAAGTGGATACTGTACAAAAATGTGGAATGAAAGAGATCATGAGGCAAGTGAAATGAGCCACCACCAACCACACCAAAGGCCGGTCTTCATCCAAAGAAGGTGATGTGTATATGGTGGGATTGGAACGGAATCCTCTATTATGAGCTCCTGGAAAACCAAACGATTAATTCCAACAAGTACTGCTCCCAGTTAGACCAACTGAAAGCAGCACTTGATGAAAAGCATCCAGAATTAGTCGACAGAAAACGTATAATCTTCCATCAGGATAACTCAAGACCTCATGTTTCTTTGATGACCAGGCAAAAGCTGTTACAGCTTGGCTGGGAAGTTCTGATTCATCCGCCATATTCCCAGACATTGCATGTTTGGATTTCCATTTATTTAGATCTTTACAAAATTCTCTTAATGGAAAAAATTTCAATTCCCTGGAAGACTGTAAAAGGCACCTGGAACAGTTCTTTGCTCAAAAAGATAAAAAGTTTTGGG
Source organism: Grampus griseus (assembly GCF_964374135.1). Taxonomy (NCBI): domain Eukaryota; kingdom Metazoa; phylum Chordata; class Mammalia; order Artiodactyla; family Delphinidae; genus Grampus; species Grampus griseus. The sequence goes on along the minus strand of NC_139000.1, from coordinate 70,456,573 downwards.
AAGATGGAATTATGAAGTTGCCTGAAAAATGGCAGGAGGTAGTGGAACAAAAGGGTGAATACATTGTTCAATGAAGTTCTTGGTGAAAATGAAAAATGTGTCTTTTATTTTTACTTAAAAACCAAAGGCACTTTTGGCCAACCCAATATTTTGTCTCACTGCTACTCAAATAAATAAAAATTAAAGCATAAAAGAGATACAATACTATTCTATTAAATTCCAAAATTATATATGATCATATATAATATATTGAATATATGTATAGCAGGTTACAGATAATCAAACAGTAGTCTCATCAGACAAATGCTGGGGAAGATGTCCATAGATACATAAACTTTTCGTATATGTTTACAAGAGCCTGAAAATGTTGTTCACATATGACTCTAATAGTCTATCCTTGGAGTTGGTAAACTGTTTCTGGAAAGGGCTGGAGAGCAAATATTTTAGGCTTTGTGGGCCCCATAGGCTCTGTTGCAAATACTCAATTCTGCCCCTATAGCATGACAGCAGCCATAGACAATTCTGGAAGTTAATGAGAATGTCTCTGTTCCACTAAAATAGACAGTGCACCAGATTTAGCCCATAGTTTGCCAATGCGAGGTCTTTCCTAAGGAATAACAAAAGTGAAAGAAAATGCCTGAAGCAAAATGACGTGTACTTTATTTGTGAGAAAAATGTTAGCAGAAACAGGCATTAAAACGTTAAACAGATCTTTCTCTGGATAGTGGAATAAGGACTTTTTCCCATCCTTATTCCTACAATTGCACTCCTTTATGTATCAAAAATAAGAAAAATCCTAAAGCATCTTCTTTGAATTTGTATTTTATCAGTAAGCTAAAGATTCCCAGACCAGTTTAAAATTTGAAAGTATTCTTTTCTGTTGTTTACATATATTCAAAAAGGAAATATTCTGGATAATATTCATCCACTTCTCCATAATAATGGGCTTCTTTTGACATTAAGAAATTATATTTTAAAATATTACTTCTAATCAATTCAGATTATGATTCTGAATCTACTTCTAGTTATTCATGAAATGCTTCACTTCTTCCGGAGCTTCTGATACTTTATGGGGATTGCCTAAAGCCACAATATTGGAAAATGTTGCCTGTTTTTCTAAAGCACTTTTTAATGATTCGTGTTCTAATAGCCTCTGTTTAAGTGACAAAAGAATCACTGTTGTTAGGAGGGATGTACAGTGCATTACACAAGTTTACCCTGGCAAGCTGCAGGCCCTGATCTGCAATTCTGTGTCAGCACTTTGCAGTCCCACTAATATGGATACAGATGGGTGTGTGAGCTGCTCCAGGCTTCTCGTGGGGCCAATGAAAACATGGAAAACAAAGGCCTTTATAAGCTCAGTGCTGACCACAGTCCCTACAGTATTGCTAAAACCACATTTTTCTCTTTGCTTTCCATATACAGAATACCTCTCACCTGAGAGAAATCCAATTTCATTCACAGCCTAGGACCTAAGTTTGTTGTTCTAGTGAAAGTCATTGCTCCCTTCGGAAAAGGGAGCATGAAGCCTTTTTCAGCCTTTCTCTACGAACTTGCAAAACAACTCACTAGCTCTCTGAACACACAGAATGCAGACCATGGACAGCTAGTTAGCCTAGAGCAAAGGCATACAGTTGGGTTGACACTACATAAATTTAGCAAAATGAAAAAATGAAACCATTATCTGAGACCGTTGGAGCGAGAGAAAGATGTGCTTGCTCAGCTCCACCAGCACCTCGAAGAGCCCCACCCTGGCCACCACCAAGTTCGTCATCTCCTGTCCTTCCCTCCATCCATTATTCTCTCTCAGAAGTACATGTGTGCTATTATAAGAGTTTGTGACTAGATTAGGTTTGGATTGACTTGTTTTTGTTGGCTTCCCTCACTAGAAATAGGCTCTTCGTGAAGGCAGACACCATAGTCTGGGTTTTATTGTTGTTGTTGTTGTCATTGTGTTCTGTTTTCCGTATTAAATCTATGATAAATATATGATGAATGCATAGATGAATAGCAGGCTAATTTAGTGGAAACACTAGATTACTGTGGATTACTGGATTACCGACAATGTGTGTTCTAGTTTGGCTGGACCAACTAGTTATTAATGTGGTTCCCACTGTGATAATGCTGTGTAACACCCAACCCAAATCTCAGTGACCTACATTAGAAAGCATTTGATTTGCTCACAAGTCTGCAAGTTTTCTGCGGATCTGCTCAGCTTGCTTACAGTCAGGTTTGGGTCAGGTTGGCTTCACATGTCTCTTCAATCTGACATCAGCAGCTACTTGGAGCTTGTTTTCCCAGTAAATGGCAGAAGCACGGAGAGCGTGTTGTTTTCTGAGCTTTTTTCGTCCTACTATTCATGTGCCTTTCAGGCTCACCCACATTATGCTCTGCCTCACACCAGCCTACGCAGGGTGACTCACCATCCTGCCCTACTGACTTTTGTAGAGCAGTTTCATCATCCCAAGAAAAAACTCTCTGGCTATTACCACCACTCTTTCGGACTGTAGTGCTTTGTCCTGAGGTTGATTTTTAACCCCAGGCTCTTCAGAAACTCACTTGAACACCACGATCTGGTACCAGTGGTCTGCCTCATATGTCCATCTCTGCTTTAAGAAAGTTCCTTAGTAAACTCTTCACAATGTAACTCTGCTGCTTAGGCAGAATTTTCAGTCCCTCATAATCTATCTTCCAGTTTCCAACTATAAAAACAGTGTATTATCTCAAATCAGTTCTTAGACTACTGGGCCCATCCCTTATTCTAGCCAACACTTTTCTCTTCTAACTGTATCATCTAGCTCTTGCCAACTTCTCTATCCCCCATCTCACACCACTCTCTCCTTTGCTCACTATCCTCCAAATCCACTTCTTTTTGTTCCTTCAGTGTGCCAAGCCCTCTTATTTTTTAACCTCCAGGCCATTCCACTAGGTTCTTCTTCCAGTTCCTCAAATGTCTGCTCATTCTCAAATTTCACTCTCACTCTCCAATATCACTTTTTGGAGATGTTTTCTCTGGCCATCCTATCTAAAGCAACTTCCTCCCATTCTCAGACTAATCATGCTCTTTATTTTCTTCTAGAGTCATTTATCCATTTCTATATTTACTGATTTATTGTGTCTCCTTTAAAAAGAGATAGTATGTCTGCCTAGTTCAGTAATAGTCTCTGCTGCTCATACAGTGCCTGATACATAATAAGTGTCTAATAAATATGAATAGAATAAAAAATAAAACTTTGGGCTCAGACCTTCCAAAATCTTCAGAAGTTTGAACTCTAAGCAGGAAATGTATGAACACTTGACTTAGTTGCCTTTTAGTGCTGGCGTCCTAGGCCCCTGGTTCTGTGACCAGATTTTTTTGCCTGGGTTTAGAATACTGACATAGTATTCTGAAGTCTCTTACCTTGGGCATTTCAACTTAGCTCCAAAGTGCTGGATTCCAGACTCTGTTTTCAAGAAACAGGAACCTAGAGTATCAACTGGTCTTCTCTCTTGCTTTCCCTGAAATTGACCTCTTATGTGCTATTATAATAACTGCTGTTCCTGCCTGCTTTAGATAACAAACACAGAATTGACCCCAAAGCTGCCAAAGTCCTCCTTGTCTGACTGAACTCCTGTCCTTATCATCTCTTATCCCTGTCTTTCCTCTCTAAATCTTCCTTCTTCTGTTTCGACCCTGATCATGGCATGACTGTGAGTATAAGGAAGGGGTTAATGTGACACATTTTTAAAAGCTAATCAAAAAAAAAAAAAAAAAAGCTAATCATTCCAACTCACAGTAGCCTCTCTATTAAGAGGCTCGTGCAAAACTCCTAGTACATTTGTCTCACTGGATACAATAAAACTCCACTTCAGCAATTAGGATTGCTTGCCTACTCTAATACAGATAGGAGCTAAATCTGCAACGTTTTCAGCACTGGGTGCTTTTAAACAACTTTTAGATACAATTGAGACCATTTATAGCATTGACAGTGGGTATGTCTTGAAGACTCTCCTCTGTAAACCTAATTTTACCACCTTCCTTAAAATCCATTGTCCATAAAGCATTTAAGAAAAGCTGCTGTGAGTTGCCTGGATATTTTCCAAGCTCTGGATACCATAGTTAGTCACATGGAATGTGGAATGGACTAGACATCTTGGAATTGTTCTTCTTAAACTGGTGTAAGCTATTGACCCAATAGCTTTAATAATCATTATTTATTTAACAAGTTCCTGTGAGGAAAGCTATGCAGTTGTCTTGTGAAGTAGCTTCTTAAAAGGCTTTTATTTTGTCTGGATATGATAAGGATCATTACATGGTATGTCTAGCTGATGACTTAGTGCTCTTTCAGTGCATAGAAACTTCTATGGGAAAAAGAATTAGACAATAAGTACCAATGACTTAATACATGCCATGTTTCCAATTCAATTTTCTTTGATAAAAATCAAATAATCCTCAGGAACACAAATATTTATCTACAGTCATTGGACAGTCTGTTAAAATTGGCATTCTTGGTCCCTCCAAAACATTCATTTGTCCTTTATACGACCCACACATTGTCAAGAGGTTAATAATGTTGAAAAATTCCTGTGGTGTTCTCAGTTTTTGTGCTATCTGGCAGAGAAACATCAGAATCCTCAATTTTCTTTTCAACATAACATGTTCTTTATTCACAATCAATGCTCCTCTGTCTTAATCAACAAAATAGGAAACAGATTTTAAAATTCTAAAAGCACTGTAAATTCATAGCATTTTTCCTTTGAAGTAAATGTTTTATAGGACTACAATGAAACATGAAAAGAATTCATATGATCAGAAGGCTTAACAATTAAGAGCATAATAATCAGTCCTCAGTGGAATAGTTCAAGATTTTAAGGGCAAACAGGTATTATTAAAGAGTTTGGTAAAGTGATTTTTAAATGTGCTAGTTTTTATAGAATATATTTCAAAATATGATTCAACCCTAAATATAATTATTTACCACATTTCCTAGGTGCAAAGATTATTCTTTCCTACTTAGACATTGTTTTTAAGTATTAACATTTTACCTCGGTTCAGTTACCCTGGCACCAAGGTAAAATGTACCTGAAGAAAAAAAAGATAAGTTATCTACTTTAATAAAACCATAGCAGATAAACTCTTTTATTGACTATGTCAAGTACATGTTAAATGATAAAATATCATAGGACTAACTATAGAGGACACCTTCATACTCTCATACCTAACGTGCTTTCAAACAAGACTTGAAAAAAAAGGAAAATTTATAATTTTTTAGATATGGCAATTAAGATTAGTCACCAAAGTCAAAAGCATAGGCGTGTTTCATTTTCTTCAGTAAGTTTCAAGTGCTTAGAAAAAAATTACCACAGGAAGAAAACTTCTTAGATCAGAACCTCAGGAAAGAAAGTTAGAACCCAATTCTAATCCATCAGGGAGATGGAAGCCTCTATAAACAGTATATTATATAGATTCCCATTAGTCTGTATGATAAGAACATTGCTACTAAAAGGTAAAGCAATAGACCACCATTTCTCTTAAAGTGACTTGTAGCCTAGAGATGTTTCCATTATGATCTCCTGTCCCCAACTTCTTTCTTGGACCTTGAATCCCCTCCACCTTTATCTAGCTTACCCTGACCACCCTTCCTCTCTACCACTATTTTCCCATCTCCTTTACCTCCTTCAAGTTGATCTTGCCCAGTGAGCCCATCCTGATTAACCCCAACCAGCCTTGTTCATGTCTATCCCACATAAGCACTACAGCTTCACTCTCATACACTGCTCCTCTACTCAAAGATATTTTTGCCTTGGATCTATATTCAGCAGTTACCATATGGGTGTGTGTGAGATCTGAGTTCTGAAGCTGTTCTGCCTGTGCTCAAATCCTAGCTCTGCCCTAACTACTGTGAGGCAGGTTAACTAACCCCATTAAGCCTCAGGGCCCCCATCTGTAAAGTGAGGATTATAACAGAATTTACCTAATAGGGATATTGTGAGGACAAAATGAGGTAATGTGAGTAAAGCACTCAATTCAGTGCTGGTAGAGAGTAAATACATAATAAGTACTGGTTATTATTATTATATTTATTATTTCACCAACACAAAGGCAGTTCTCTTCAGTGCAAAGGCAAAGTATTTTATATTATTTTGTATTATCCTGTAAGTATGGTGACTGCACTGTTTGAACTGAAATCTGGACAGATGATCCCGCAAATCATGTGCATTTAGTGGCAAAGGAATAGAAGCATTGAAATGAGAACAATACCAGTTGATTTAGGGTGGGAAAATCACTGTATGTATAAGTCTTGTGCTTTGCTTTTTTAATAGATTGAGTCCTCAGATAAGAGCATGCCAGGTCTACACAGGACTGACTTGTTTGGGGTGGGATTCAGAATTTACAGCAAGTTAGGACAAGTTGTTTTCCTTCCAGCTTGGGATGCATAAATATAGACACCTGTGTGGCATACTAGACTATTGCTCTTAAAGAAAACCTTATCTTCACTTCCCACAATTTGTTGTGAGGACAATATCAGGAGAAAAATCTTCCCAGTACCAGGGTGGGAGAGACCAGCAGACTAAACAGTGGGGAAATAGACTTACTATCACTTGAAAACTGAATCTGGAGGGAAAATGTTGGTAGAACTGGAAACCCTATTGACAAAGAAAATGGTCCAGAAGGGCTGTGGTGTCTAATGTCTTCAGTAATTGTGTGAAGACACACTTGACACTGATTGTTTTGGAAAATCCAAGCTTAACTCTTAGAATCTCATCTATTTAGTTGCAGCTTTGTCAATATTTGAAATCTGTGTTTATAGTATATAAGGACCAGGACCTTTTAAAACGCTGCCATTAAGGTAGCACGAGAGAGACAGGCAGACAGACAGGGACAGACAGGACAGAAAGAGAGAGAGAGGCATGTAGCTGAAGGGAACAAGAAAACAGGGCCTGGTTGTAACAGCATGGCCTCCTGTGTTCTGTAAAGGGAATTGCCAGATAGACACACCCCCTAGACAATTATAAGTACAGCAGTACATTCCAAAGTTGAATACAAATGCTTTTTATTATCTTCTATCTTAGAATCCAGGCCTGTGTTCCCAAGCATTTTGGTGGATAATTGAAAAATAACAACATAACAAATTTCTTTCCTTGAGTCCCCATTTCTCTCAGGGCAGATGAGCTATAGTACCCAAGGCAGACACTCCATGTAGCCAAGGACAGTTGTGTCTCTCAGGTAATCCAGTGGTCTTATCCTGATGGTTGTGCCCTTTTACTGTCCTTCCCAACCTTGAATGAAGCCAATACACATGCACTCACGGGAACAGAATGGCTCAGTATGGTCTTTTGTTTTCACATTCCTAATCTTCATAGTCTTCACATTCTTCTCCTGACTTTGCTTTATTTTCAAGGTGAAATATTCATATCCCTACTGTATCTTATTTTGATAGCTGAGTTATTGCTGTCTTTCACATTGTGCTTTTTAAAATGTCACTGCTAGTAACCAGTTAAGACTTGGTATTGGAAGGAAAAATATCCATCCTGTACTAGGGTGAGAACCAGGGGCTAAAAGGTAAAAGCATATGGTTTGTTATCTACTCACCACCAAATACAGACACACCATAATTTATGACAGTATTATACAGAGCATAAAATTAGGGCAGACAATATTGGAGCCAGGGCTAGGTACCCAGTTTTTTCATTATGCTACTTTCTCTACTTTAGTGCATGCTTGAAAATCTCCATCATAAAAAACTTCAAAAATTTATGAGATCAGTGGGACAGTCTCAGAAAGGGGAAAAAAGTGATCTGAACGATACCCTCTGATTTCAGAGTACTCTAGGCAGCACTCCTATGCTTAGCAGAGCTCCTGTGTTCCTCCCTTCAACCTTGGGAAGCTCATGGGAGGAAGAAGGGTATTTATTTTTAGTGTGAGTTACTTCAGTGAGAGAGTGCCCAATTGTTTTGTTGAGGTGGTCCAGACATGAAAAGCTATATATTTGATTTTCAAACTAGATGGAGGCAGGGTAAAGTGTAAAGACTTTGGTGTCTGACAAACTAGAATAAAATCCTCCTATCCATACAATTTATGGGAAATTACTAATTTCTCAGACATTTTATCCCTTGTAAAGTGGAATTCATATCGGCCTCACAAAGTTATTATATGTAAAGTGTATACATCTGGCAAATAATAGATTCTTCATGTTTATTTCCTTCCTTCCTGCCATAGTTTCAGTTGCTTATCACATAACGTATTTAAGAAACACCAAAGACTTTCTAGATATAACTTTGAAAACATTTTCAGTTCTCCAAACACCAGTAAGATCCAGGCATATCCAGTCACTGAGCATTATTAATAGAAGGGCTATTAATAGATGAGGAACCCATATCTTTAGAGAGATTCTTCACCAGATTGTGTGGTGTATTAGAAAGTACAGTGAACTCTCTGTTAGGGACCTGAATTCTCATCTCCACTGTCTCATTAAGAAGCTGTTGCCTTGGAAAGGAACACCTAACCATCTCTTATCCTTAGAGAAGTTGTCAAAAGCATTTTTAAGTTCTCCATTTTCTAAAACATAAAGAATAATGGGTGCAGAGACTGACTAAAATATGTGAAATTAATAATTTGATATGTTACTGTATTAAATAGAGATTACTTTTCCTCAGATATGAAAACTTCCCTTATTAAAGTTTGACAAAGTAAAAGCACTATACAAATGTGAGTTTCCAACTCTAAATCAGTGGCCTTGGCCAGAAGCCACTGCAAATTGTCATGTTGTGTGATTATTATTGCTTTTAGTATGATGAAAGCAACATCATGAATTTAATGCAATGCATTGAGCAGCTGCAAATTAACTAAAGTTCAGCACAGAGAATAATTAAGAGTGTGGGATCTCAGGTGTCAGCAACAGCAGGCCCCCGGCCTGGCCCTGCACCTTACCATAGCTTTGGCAAGTCATTTCACATTTCAGAACCTAAGTTGCCTTGTCTCTGAGATAAGACATATCTATATTTAAAAGTTGTAAAATGAGAAAATGCAGGTAAAATGTTCTTGGCATTTAGGAAGTGCTTAAGAGTCTATTTTCTTCATGAATTTCCACTTTTAGAAATATTATACCAGCCTCTTATCAATAACAATTTTTCTCAGAGTTAAAATTCAGACTTTTACTTTTCATGAGTCACTCATCATTGTGTGCGTGTGTGGGTAAATGTGTGTAAGAGAAAGATATAAAGATTACACATTTATATGGCTTTTAAAATGGCAAACTCTTAACAAAATAGCAAGAGGGCAGTATTCAGTATGGCTGAGTAGTCATGGAGGCAGCATGGGACTCAAGAACAGCCTAAAGAGATTTAAACATTAGGTAATTCTCAGTAGGAAACTTTCTTCCAACCAAAGTCACAGATGTCTCTAAAGCCCTTCCCAACACAGACCCAGTCACAGCCAACTTGTGCAGGCACATTGGTCAAGACAATTTGCAAATCATCCTTGAATAACAGGAATCACACCTCCAGCATATCACATATCTAGATAATTCCAAACTAAGATAAGAAATAGCCTGCACAATACAATACATGTAAGTACAGTTGAAGAGTCTGTATTTGAGAAGATACATTTGGAACAATTGCCAAAGGGGACAGAATTCTCCTAAGTGGAAAAATCAGCATTGATTAAAGAAAGTGACCCCTAAAACCTGGACAGTGCAGGATGTGACCCAGCACTCTGACACTGACACAGATCAGCAGGTGAATCAAAACCCAAATGACAGGAAGAAGCAAACACAAGCCCCGAACAACCCAGACCAAGCATTCCTCCGACCACACTTATCATCATCCTAGTGGAGTAAAACAAAGGCCAAGGTATTGTTAGTATCTAAAACAGTTTGTAGTGTATGCTAGCTTTGCTATACGTAAATTAAATGTGCAAATAAATATATTTTTTTCATTATTTAGGTTGAGTATTTCTCAAAGATGGACAGTAGTTCTGTTAAGAAAAATCAGGCTACCACACAACATTTACAGAGAAACATGCCCGTGACAAAAGGTGAACAAGACAGGCCTTAATCCTCTTCAAGGGCACCACCTCTTATGCATACACTACAAGTACTGATTCTGGATATTAAAATTTTCAGGCCTCTCACCACAAGATGGGATTTAGAACAGTTATGTAACTTGACTATCTTTATTTAGGGGCTCAATATAATTGTTGGTGCTCCCAGAGCAGAACAGACACTAGGGCTTTATTGATTTAGGAAGAAAAGATTATGTTACTGTCTCCATGCGAAATTGAAAAAGTGAATTATCTACCTTCACACTTCATCTGTCTCATAAGGCTTCCTCCTTATTTTTTTCCTTCCTTATTTTTCTTCTTCCTTTTTATCCTCACAGTTTCTTTCCCCAAAAGCTATTCATCTTTTCCTCACCTCATGTCAACAAGGAAAGCATTTAACTGATGAGACTGGTTGCTCCAGTTTACCATGTGTTTTAAAGACAGACCATGGAATCCCCACAATGGAATCCATGCCAGAAAGACAACTCCACCCCCACCCCCACCGCCTCATCCCTGGAGTGAGAAAACCCAGACATTTATCTGGACCTGCCACTGCCCTTGCCTGAGAAAGCACGAACCGCCGAGACAAGAGAGGAAATGCTGCAGACAATAGCAGAAGCTGCACAGTCCACACACGCTCAACTTTTCACCACACCCATTGGTGGAATTTGTTACCAGTAAACATGCATTGCTCTAAGCACCATTATTTATTACAGATGAAAGAGAAAAATCACCTGCATTTAAAGTCAGCTCAGCTCCAAATATGATACATACGAAAATTGGATAGATTTGCTTCTCTGAACTAGAAAATAGAAAGGGTAGCACTTTTCCACCTACAGATGGCTTTTTTCCAAGTACCTTGAGCACAATTTCTGTCTTGAAACTCCAAGATGGACAATAATTTCAAATCATATTATAAAGTAATGAGGGGAGGGAACATGATGGAAAACCATGAAACACTGTTTGGAAATCCTAAAATTTCTAGAAATTACATGTTGTTACAAATGAAATTTTAGTGCTTGTGATTAACCTCACTAAGCAACAAGAGACGTTTAACATCTAACCTAGGTAAAATAATATTGCAAAGAATAATAAAGAGTAAGGAAAAAGAACAACATACCAGCCATACTCCACATGCTGAAGAGGTCTGCCCTGTCTTACCCTAGCCTGTCTCCCTGTTGGTGAAGTTGCTATAACTCAGAACTTCCAGAAATCTCTCAGGATCCTCTTCCTCCCTTCCATGGTATCTCTCAACTCAGTCTGGTAGCTGTATATCTGTCTCTCTCTAGCTCCTGTCTAAGGATGAGCAGACCATTCAGTCTTCCCAGTTCTCAAACATAGTTCACGTCTGGAGTCTGTGGGGCTCCCCTGGTTTCATGCTTTGCAGCTGATGGACCAAACTAATGCTCCTCCCTATCACTCTGGAACCTGATCCATTGCCTTATGCCTTCAGTTATTTGGAAGAAAGAGTCAAAACTTGACCTTCCTACTTATTCCTTACTTAACCTCTCTGAGCTTCAGTTTTCTCATCTACAAAATGGGATAGACCTTGCCATCCAGATGGTTATTAGGTTTAGAAATGCTTCATATAAAACACTTAGAGCAAGGTTTAAAACACACTAGGTACTCCATAAGTAATGATAGTGATAAAAAATAATAATTACTATACTACATTGGAAGTAAACAATGACATATTATGAAACAAATACTAACTCTTCAAACAAAAAGTTGTTCCCATATTGCAAAATATGTATTGAGCCAATAAAATTTATAGGAGTCAGAAAATTTTTAAATTTTATATCTGATTTTACAAATATCCCATGAGGTAATATGATCAGCATTTTCCAAATGAGGAAACTGAGACATGAAAGTATTAAATAATTCACCCAAGGCTAACCAGTTGTAATGTCTTAACCCTTTTTTGAACCCAGTTCTCTCTGAGTCCATGCTCTTATTTCACCCTTCTATTCCCCTTAGATTGAGAAAGTTGCCTTTGTTTCAGTACTGGAGAAGTAGGCAAAAGCCTTCTGCTGTTGAAAGCCATCCCAATTTAGTTTGAAGTGCCCTAGAGAGAGTTTTCATAGTTCAACATCTCATTCAGTGAATCCACAATCTTTCCCCTCCAGAACCCACCCTTGTTAAAACCATGACAGGGTCACAATTGGTCTTTTGGCTCCTCCAACCTCCCTTCCTCACTGTATTTCTCTTCTCCGTCTCTACCCAAGATCCTCAGTGGACCTATGCAGAACACTAAATGCCTCCAAAGTTTCCCCCCAAAGCACAAAAGTGTCCCCCAATTCTTCCTTTCGTCTAAAATGATCTCCCATCTTCCCTCATTAAAGCTCTCATAAACTCAGCATCTCTGTACTTTACCAGCTGGGAGAGAGGGAGGCAATTTAATGAAACCAATTCATCCTTAAGATTTGCTATGTGACAATGTCCCAGGCACACTTCCTTTACTTTTAAAGAAAACATTTAGCCCCAAAAGGCTAATAATTGGTCAAGTGTCCAAAAATAAAAAATTTTTTGTTTGTTTAGTTTTTAAGTAAAAGAGATCAGACAGTGTGAAAGATTTAACACAAAATGTCATTCTTCTAGGCTAATATTTCACCTTCAAATAAAAAGCTCTGACACTTCTTCACATTCTGGTTTGATCACTGTTTTCACTACTTCCCAGAACTCACACCTTCCTCCCCACCAAAGTATAACCAAAGACCAAGAATCAAAAGTTTATTTCACCACTTTTGGAAGAAGATCAAATCTTGTTTTCAACCACACCTTAGTCAATACATTCCTTTGCTGTATATTTTATCTTTTAAATGTGTTTTTATTATTTTGAAAAGAATACATGCATGTGATAAAAAAATTAAACATACAAGACAGTATACTGTAAAAAGTTATTTTCTCACCTATAATAGACCTCTTATCTTATTCTCCCAATGTAAGTACCATCACATTTTCTTATGTACCCTTCCAGATATTTATCATGAATATGTACATACATGTATGTAGTTTTTCCTAAATTGAGAAACATAAACAGTTTTTTACTTGGCTTTTTTATTTAAAAACATGTTTTATAGACCTGCATCTATAAACGATTTTATTCTTTCAATTGTTGTATATTATTCTATTCTTCAGATATACCATACTTTATTGACCAGTTTCCCTATTGATGGACATTGGGTTTGTTCTTAATATTTTCTTATTACAAACAATACTGCAATGAACATAGTTTGCATATATGTTTGTATATATTTGTGAACATATCTATAGGCTCAGATCATCATTGTTCAATAGAACAGTAAGTGTATTTTGAATTTTGATATTCTCAACTTATCCTCCCGAAGTTTTTCCAGTATACACTTCCTCCAGTGAGTGTATAAATGTGACTGCTTTTTCATACCTTCACCAACACAGTATTTACCGTAGATCTTCCTTACCTCTGGGTGTGGAACTGTTGATCATGTGCTCAGTGTGAGGAGCAACAGTGACCATAAATGTATCTTAAACAAGTTGGAATATGAAGTGGATTTGGTTAGTTTTCATTTTATAAATATTTTAACAATTAGACATTTAAATGTATCCTTCAAACTAGCATCTTGGAAAACCATTCTCTTATGCTAAGGATACTACCAATATTCCAAATATTTTTGCAGCTCTTCTTTGCGTATGGTCTCCATAGTCAGCACCACATTAATTTTTACCTCTTCAGTGGTAACAGTCAGTCTTTTAATGATAGATTTGATTTTTCTAATAACCAGAGGCTTTCACAGCCAGCCCTCTGGGAAATAAAATTGGTTATCAAGCAAGCTAAAACATTTTTGGTTAAAAATGAAGTATACCTTAAAATTGTGTGTGTGTGTGTGTGTGTGTGTGTGTATGTGTGTATGTGACAGAGAGAGACAGACAGAGAGAGAGACAGAGAGAGAGAGAAAGTGGGTCCAAAGGATGTTTCCAGTGAAGAGTTTAAATATATTTTATGCCAATATATGTGAAAAGTTTCCCAAGGTCACAGCTCTGAAGGACAATTTGCATTTGGATGCAGACATTGTGGTATGTTTGCTTTAAAAGATTATTTTATAGCTACCACTCATAAAGCTGGTGATTGTAAAACGCCTCACTCTACCTACCTTGGAGGCAGACCACACTTGTGGTGTAAATAATGGTGTCAGGTTTTAACTCACCTAAGACCACTTCTGATCCTAACACGCCTAGACTCCACTCTGTACCCAAGTAGCCAGGACCTCTTCTATTCCCACATAACAAGTATGACTTCTAACTTACATAGAAAAATAAAAGAGAAAAGTATTCTTTTGTTTCAAAAGAATAATGATTGTTAAAGGATAAGAAGTTACTTAAAAAATAACATAGCTTAAAAGATACAAATAAGCATAATATTTGTTGGTGGACATTTTTGTTTGTTATAAGGGCTTTAAAATTAAAGAGGCAGAGGCCACGCTCTATCTTGATTCCACATCTGCAACTTGCCAAGATGACAATACCCGGGCTGCTCTGTCCCCAGCAGCCCTGCTTTGTCATGATTCAGTTCCAACTGACTTAACTGTCCCCTTTGTCACTTTCCAGTTTTACTCCCCAAATCTGCTATTTGCTGTTTTAAAAGCTCCTAATCTCCTACAGCATAGTATTGTATACCTACTACCTCTATGTTTTGTCTACTCATTCCCTTCTTAATCCCATAAAAGGTGGAATTGTGGTTTCCTAAAAAAAGATTAGACTTTAAATCAGAGATAGATTCAAATCTTGGCATTTAGTTGTGACCTCGGTAAATGTAATTAACCTTCCTAAGCGTTCCCAAATTAAAAAAAAAAAATTATTGTAGGTTGTTCTAAATTATTTAATATATGTTCATTAAATATGAAAAAAAATGATTATACAAGGCAAGTGTTTGAGTTTGATGTAGTTTTGTATGCTTATGATACATATATGTTTTATAAAATGGGAACATAATACAATATTTATTGTTCTGCAATTTGGTTTGTCTCCCTTTACAATGTTACCAGTAATCCAGCCTCTGTTTACACATCTATCTACTGACATGATGGCAAAAGTAGTCCTTTTTGTCGTTGTTGCTGTTATACTGTATTGTAGTTGATATTGGAAGGTCCTTCTCCATTTTGCTTTTAAATCTTCCACCCTCCACTTGCATACATTTGCCCTACTTCTGTCCTCTAGAACAGCACAGATAATCTAATCCCCTTGCCACATGACAACCATAAGACATTAAAAGTAAGCCTTCATATCTTGCTGACTCTTTTCTTCTCCAACCTAAGCAGGCTTGGGTTTTGGGGATTTTTTTTATCCATTTCTAATCTGACATTACTTCTGGGTCCTTGGTCATCCTAACAATAGCACATGCCCACTCTTTAGCCTCTCCCAGCTCTTGAGGCCTTCTTCAGCCCCATCTCTCACCTGAAACCCTTACCTGCTCCATGCAAATTCATCTCTCTTCCCCAACTTCTACTGGACCTTACTCTGTTTTCGTTTCTCTCCTCAGCTAGACTGTAGAAGACATGTCTTATAATTCTTTTGGAACAAACCTCCTACCCACTCTTCATCTCTGCCATCATCAGCCTCACAGGAGAGTATCTCAAAGCTATCTTTAAATTAATTTGGTTGACGTTAGCAGCTGTTTCCTCTTTTTATGTAACCAATACATTTTGTGCATTGTTTTAATCTTTAAAACATTCTCAAAAGTTAAGTAATAAATCAGAATATGTTATGGAGTGAAAAAAGAATCAAACGGAATTCCCTGGTGGTCCAGTGGTTAGGACTCTACGCTTCCATTGCAGGGGGCACGGGTTTGATTCCTGGTCAGGGAACTAAGATCCCATAAGCAAAAAAAAAAAAATCAAACATAAAAGAGAACTGTATTCATCATCTGTGATCATTTTTATTTTTAAGTGTGTATGTGTATAGCATAGTTGTCAAAATGATTACCCTGGAGTCAGACTGCTAAGGTTCAAATCCCAGCCACTTAAGTGTGGGACCTCTCTGTGCTTCTGCTTCTTCATCTGTAAGATGGGATAATAGTAACTACCTCATAAGGTTGTTATGAAGATTACCAGTTACCAGAGTTACTGATGATACATGTAAAGTGTCTAGATCAGAAGATGGAACAACACAAGCACTATGTTGGCTACAAGCAGAATGAGGATGAGGATGATATATATGCTTGGGCAAATCACTTTTTGTCTTTCTAAATCTCAATTTCCTAACCTGTAGAATGAGAAGGAAAAGGGATAAGTGCTGACAATAGTGATAGTAATACCATGCAATCCTAGAGCCCTCGACATCTTACAAAACACTTTCATACACAGTAGTTCATTGGGAAACACTCCTTAGTATCTCCCATGCTCTCAGCGAACCTGATTTGCTGGAACAGCTGACCAATGTGCTGCAAAGTACAAATACTGACTCTGGACCCTGGCTGCCATTTAGCAGAAAGCTTCAAAGTTCCCAAATCGCTTATGCCTCCTCCAGGAGGCTTGCTGGCTTGCTATTGGTAAAATAATTTAGGCCTGTAAAGCTGGGCTCCCAAATGGCACTAAGAGACTGGGAAGAAAAAGACTGGGAAAGAATAAAACAAAGACATTCATATTTGTTGAACACCTACAATACAGATCAGTATAATGTCAGTCTCATTGAGTCCTCACTACTACTTAAGGGAAAGGTTTTATTGCTCATATTTCTGAGATAATTTCCTCATAAAGTTCAATACTAGTGCCAAGGTCATAAAGCAAACTTTCAACCAGTATTTGAATGAAAGTCTGACTGAGCCCAAAGCTTGAGCTCATGCTAAAGTTCATGCTGCCTCACTGAGACTTGCAATCTACTGGGATTGAGATATCAGGTATCATTTTAATTTTTCTGCTAAATCTCAAGCCCACTAAAAAGCTCTGCTTGATAAAGGTCCCAAGAACATGATGAGGTCAGGGAATTTATTTTATTATGAACAACTAGCCTGAAGATGGCACTGTCTTTCAATCATGACTGACCCAGTCTGGCACCCATCATGAAAGCTTCAGTGCAAAAATGGCACTGTATTTTGAAGGCACCCTGAGATACCTGTACCTTACAAATCCACCTGTTAAGTGACCAAGACAGCTATTGAGCAATGATATTTCTTCCATATTTACAGTAGAACAGAGAACAAACACATCTGAAGAATGATCACTGTATAATAAATATTGTCAGCGAATAAACTCATGACACTTTTTTTGTCCTTGTTCTTCCTCATTTATTTCCCACCAACATACTTCTTTGCTACCACGATTTGATGGGTGATAACCTGAGGGCACATGAGGGTGAAGTCAGCATAATATACACCTGCTGAAAAGTCTTGAGTCATTAGCTGGGATTTGCGGGCCTGTTCAAAAGAAGTAGCATAAAAATGAGGGAGCAATGAAGCCATGGTCTTGAAATCCCAGAGACTTCATTGTGTTTGGCAAACCCTATTAAATTAAAATACTTGGCCTTGAGTAAGCAAAATTACAATTACATGTTAAGATACATCTACATTATCTTCATTGTCATTTTAACAGACAATTGCTATATTCCAGGCAGGGTGCACTATATATTTTGCACTTGGGCCTCACAATAATCCTATGAGGTAGGCACAATTATTTTGCCCATATTTAATGAAGAAACTGAGGCACAGAAATGTTATGTAACTTTCCCATTATCACAGAGTGAAACAATGGTAGCCTAAGGATTCATACCCCAGCAGCCTGACTCCAATGCCCACACTTTCTCAAAGTAAGTTACTGATTAGGATGGTCACATATGCCCATAAACAGGAACTGTTTAGGTTAATAGTTTTCATGAGATTTCCCAATCCACTTAATTCTGTACTAAGCACTTGGTGTGAAGAAAATGAACACAACAATCTGTATATGCTAAGAAAGCCAAAGCCACCGTGACCACATGAATTTCCTCAGTGAGGTCACTTACCTGTTGGAGTACAGACCACACTTGAGTTGGAATTACACTGATAAATTTAGTATGGTTGGAGCTACCTTGTGGTGAATATACTTAAGGGATTACATTATATTATTACTACTGCTTTTCCTCTAAGTCTCTGACAATGAGACATATAGCTGCTAGAAAGGGAAGATGAGGGGAAAACTGTCAGCCTATGGAACAACTTGTCACTGATTTGTTTCAGAGCCTAGAATGCACACACCTTCCCCTCCTCTTTTCTCCACAAAGGTCCTTCTTCCAGAAAGTTCCTCTTCCCAAAGCCAAGGACGGGTAAGGAATGAGGACAGAACAGCAGGTGCCTTGTTGTCTCAAGTGGCTTTTTGACATTGCTAAGATTTTTCAGATGGGTAGCACCCATTTAACTTGTTATGCCCCTCATAGCAATAATCTTCTTTAGGTACTTTCTGCCTGTTGAGAGGGAGTGGGGTGGGGTGAAGTAGCGAACATGCCATAATATGTCGGGCACTTCTCTCTATCTACCTCTCTCTCTCTTTCTCTCTCTCTCTGTCTCTCTCCACCCACCCTCCATCCCGGATTTTCAAGTTTAATGTGCCTCAGCCTATGTCAGATAAGGGATGACCCCATTCCAGGAGCTGATTGAAGGTGGCCATGAGATAACGACTGAAAGGCAAAGGGGAAAGAACAGCTCATGATGAGCGAGCTAGGAGACCCCACCCTGGGCAACTCTCCCCTGTGTTATAAAATGTCTGCTAAGGAGCCATGATGAATGGAAGATGGCACATCCCTAGGAGTCAGAAGGTCCGGATCTCACCCCTTGGTTTTGGGCAAACTCCTCCTGTGAGGCCCCAGCTGTCTCTCTGTTATAAGGTGTCACCAGAGGATTGGGAGAAACTGATGAGATCTTATACAGGCAGAGATGCTCTCAGTCACTCTAGGGGCCTGTGTCAAATGCTAGTTGTGAGTTTATTTTTCAGAGCCTGGCCTTGTCTCTCACTCTAACCAGGAGCTTGTCCCTGATCCTTGAGCCTCTCCCCAAGACCAGGAGAAGTAAAACTCTGTTACTACCTTGGGTGTGACCCTGGTCAGGCTTATTAATAAACAACACTTCCTGTTTCTCTACAGTGAGAAAGGAGGAGGGAAGCAAGGTCTGAGGAGAGTGGCAGGGGCCACACCAAGCAAGGACCTCAACAGGGACAGAAAGAACTCACTCAAGCTGAGTCAGTCCATGTTTTTTCCTGTTAAATGATTCACATGCCAAGGCAAATGGGTCTGAGATGTGCAAACTCTACTCTGCCTTTCATGAGTTTCCAAATGAGTTGGTGATTTTTGTTTTTGTTTTTCCTATTTCACTTCTCTTTCCCTGGAAATATGATTGCAGTGTTTTCCATTTCAGGTTAAAGTTCACACCCCCCCTTATTTAATACCCTGGGGAGGAGGGGTGATCATATCAAAGAAACATCGTGCTGATACTCTTGACTTTGAATCTATTTAAGTGGCCGTTTTAGATGTTATTCAGATTCCTCAAACTTCCTTGTGATTTTTGACTCAAGTAGGTTAAATTATAAATAAACAAAATTTCCTAGCATATTATATACAATGAAGTCTGAGCTCCTTAGAAATCAAGCTCTAGATATGTGAATTTTCCATGTATCTTAAAAGGCTTACTGTTGTAAACATCCTAGACTTTTTTCAATTCTTTTGAACGTGAATTCCTTTTGAAATGTATAGCATTTTTCTCCATAATAAAATTTAACTTTTTATTCATTATTAAAAGTCATCTTTACATCCTTTAAACATTGCTAGCTACCATTTCATCCTCCTCGCACATTGAAGTGAGGTCAATTTTAGTTGAGACCCTTCTTCCATGTTCTGCTTAATCTTCATGCATAGCCACAGCCATAATATCCTTTTTAGCCAAGTAATTCAGGAAGAGATGGTTTTACTATTTGGGTAATCTGGACAGTGATAACATTCCCCAGCTAAGAGCTTCCAGTAAATTCTCACTGTAGTTAGAGTATTAGCCAAACTCCTTTGCATGACCTACAGAGCTCTGTGTGGCCAAGCCCCTGCCTGTCTCTACAATCAATCTCCCCTTCATCCACCGTGATCCACACACACCCTTCCTCTCTGTTCCTCCACAGGGCCAAGTTGGCTCCAGTTCTCTGCCCTTGCCATTGCTACTTCCTGAAAGATTCTTCCCTCATCTTCATCTGACTGCCTCCTCTTGCTTAGTTTTGTCTAAGGTCAAATGTCACTTTCTCAGAGAAGCCATCACTGTGTCCCACACCAAGGAGGCTGGAACCCTTTCCTGCTTTATTTTCATCCCATCAGTTAAAGATATTGGAATGCTTTAACTTATTTTCTTATTTATTAGTTTTTATCAATATTTGTTCTCTGTCAGGTTTGTTATGTTCCGTGAGAAGAAGCCCTTTATCTGCCTTGTTCACTGCTATATCACAGTTTCCAGAACAGCTGCCAGCACATAGGAGGCACTCAATAAATACTATTGAAGGAATAAATTCTGGCTCATCTCCACACCTACTTATAGCTCATTTCCATCTATCATGGGTGTTCTGACTGCCTTGAGTCTTGTTGCACATTGGGTAATCTGGACTGAATTATCAATTACAGTGATATCCTCAGATGGCTGTCCAAACAGTAGGAAACTGTTATTGTCCAATGTCATTTGATCCAATTTTGGAAAGAGACAAGAGAGCTAAGAGAATGTTGAGGACACACTCTAATTTCTTGGGTAGGTCTTTTCAAACTTTTCCAATAAGATATAACTAATAGCTTAGAATAGTGAATAATAATATGTAGAGGAAGATCTAAACAGGAGTATAAAGTGGCTCCTAAGGACAATATATCTTTGAAGTCTCACAATTTATTTTTAAAATCTAGATGAATTTCATATTCTAATCCATTAGTATATATCTGGGTTTGATTTAATATAAAAGAAATTTCCCATCAAATTACTGAAAAAAAAAAAGTACCCTTCAAGAAGATGCGTCCTGCTTACGCTGGAAAACAATCAAGAATCCCCAAATACAAATGGTCCAAGCTGATAATCATCTATAGAAATGATTCTGGAGAAGCCCTGAAGGGAGCATAGTCCACACCCACCCCTCGCTGGCCCGCCCACCTGTCCCCACCTTTGTTCCAGAAGGCAAAAGCTCTGGAACAAAGACACCTAGGTGAACTGGGAGTTCTAGGAGATATGTTTTGAGAAGGAGGAAGGGATAAAAGTTCTATCTTTCTGCATCACTCTCTTTTCAGACATTTCTCTTAAATCATTGCACTGCTCTCTTTCTTACCATGTCCTTGGTGAGATAAGAGGTTCAAGTCCCCCTCACTCTTGAGAGGAGAGACCCTAGAGTGACCATTTAACCCAGTTTTCTCAGGACCATCCTGGTTATGATGGTTGTCCTGGCAATGTTAGTAGTGCTCCCTTTCATTTGTACAGTATACGGTCACTCTAAGGGACACCTTCCCTGCTCTTCCTTCCACTAAAAAGGACAGGAAGGAACCAAACTAAAGCAGTCATAGACAACATGATGTAAGTCTTTTTCCAGGCCAATGTCAGGCCACCAAGGAAAAGGAGTCCTTGTGACTCAGATCAATTGTCCCTTTTATCCATTAAGGAAATCCTGAAAGCATTTGGGGTCCAAACCCAGGTTCATAGTAATGAAATTTTTTTCTCTGATGTATTTGTGCAGTTAGGAATTTATAATCACTACTGGTTGCTCATCAAGGATTGGAGGTTCAGGATCCAAGCCATCGTGCATGCCTTACAACAATAATATTTATAAGGAGAAGACAGAAGAAGCAAACAGGATGATAAGGGTGAATTGGGTTAGTTAGTAAAAGTATTTTTAAATAAAGTAAAATGTGATGAATGGAAAGTATTCAGTCAGAGATGCTGCATGAATTTGAAAAAATCAGCCTTTCAATGACCTAGCATTTGAAGGGATGAAAGAGGAGAACCTTATCCCATGAATGTACCAGAAAACAGATTGCTAGGATAGTAGTTATGGTGGCCACTGCGGGAAGCAGAGTAGACTGATGGTCCCAGATGCTGCCCTCTGAAATTCATCACCCATTTGTGCTGAGGCCATGCTTTCTGTGGCTGCTCCCAGCCGTGACTAAGCATAGCAGGGCTGCTAAGGCAGGCCCACTCCTGGAAGATGCAGGATTCCTCTGACGGGCAGCTTTAGCTTAAGGACTCCCAATTAGCCTTGCCAAAACTTTCTCTGAATTGAAATCTTAAGGCCTTTCTTCCTTGACTTCCCTCCCTCTCTCCTTCACAGAGATCAGTCCTGCATTGTGGTCAGTCAGCCCTCCCAGTCTCTTCCAGCTCCCACTCCATTTTCTCCCACAAGGTCTCCTTCAGCAAATCTCTTGCAAATCTAATCTCATCTTAGCACCTGCTTCTCAGAGGACTGGATGGTGGGGGTGGAGATAAGAATAATCAGGGTCTGAAGTTATTCATTTGCATATCTGATGCTACATTAAGGCTAAAAGCCAATTTGAGAATTTGAAGAGATTTCATTGCTTTTCAGCAACATGGATAGTTTAGTTGATATATTTGGGCTGGAGCCCTTTTAAAATAACCACTTTTTTTTTTTTGACTTTGGAATGTCTTGCTTGTTATGTTTGTGATTATAAGGTTTGCATAATTAGAAAACATAAATCAGAAAGTTAATTCTTTGTGTCAGATATTAAATTTTTCAGCTCATAGGAATGTATTTATTATAAAAAGCAATATCTTACATATTCATATTCCTTCAAAGTCTACAAGTGTATGGAATTTTGTATCCCCAATGAGATACAGTAATGCTTGTTTAACTGAATTGAAAATTGTTTGGCATACTCTCTTACATTTAAACCTAACATATATCCTATGAGATAAGGAGGGCAGATAATATTAAAACTCACTTTTATCAAAGATGAAACTGAGGCTCAGGGGAGTTAAATAGCTACTACATGGTAAAGTCCAACCCAGAAACCAGGTATTAGTAGACAGAATTTCTGGGAATGACTGCTAAGATTCCACACCCTAATTCTTACAATGTGTGGATGTGATGAGACATTATTCATTCCCATGATTGTGCTGTGTTATATGGCATGGTTGACCTTAAAAAAAGATTATCCAGGTGGACCTAATCTAGTCACATGCACCCTTACAAACCTCTCCTGCTGATGATAAAAGAGAAATCAGAGAGATGGCAGAATGTGGAAGTCAAAGAGATTCAAAATGTGAGAAGCATTCAGTGTGCTCTTGCTTGCTTGAAGATGGCAGGGGCCATGTGGAAGGCATGAGGAGGAAATGAATTCTGCCTACAACAAGTGAGATTAGAAGGGGATCCAGCAACCTGAGCTGAAACCTTGATTTTGACCTGTGAGACTGTAAGCAGAGAACTCAGCTGAGCCACACTGTGCCCAGACTTATGACCCACAGAACTGTGAAATAATAAATGGGCATTATTTTAAACCACTAAGTTCATAGTGATTTTTTATACAACAGAAAACTAATACATGAGTTTTCTGATTCCATATTTTATACCACCCTTACTGTTAATCAATCCTAATAGAAATAAATAATAGTAAACTGGAAAAGTACAGTACCAACCTTCTAGTTGTGCAAATTTAATTTTGATTAGAAATTTAGCTTTTTTAGATTTATTTTAAACTTGACCTCAGGTCCTTTGGTTCTGAGTCTATGGGCTTGAACTCATTTTCAAGAAGACAGAACATCCATTTCCTCATGTTGATTGTTTACTTGAAAATATTTCATGTAGATTATAAATAAAACAATCCCAAAAGAAAATATTGTAAGATCAAATTTGCTGTCATAGTTTGGGAACATATTTAAACTCTCTTTATAAAATACTGAAAATATCATGGGGATTGTTTGAACTAGTGAAGAACTATTATTTTATCTGTCCAATGTACCTCTTTCTGTAAACTTCACTCCCATCCTTTTGGAAATACTCTTCCCCCAGTCAAACCAAGTGGTTCTGAGAAAATGTCCATGTTCGCATATAACTCCATCCCCCCTGCCCCAGAGAACAGTAAATTGGTCTAGGAAGGGACAAAATCTCCCAGTTGAGGTAACAAAATCTCCCTTTTCACCAGAGAAAGTGTAATTTAATCCATCACCCATAGTAGAAGTTTCAGGATATAGAACTCAGGAAGTGTTTCAGCAGTGTTGACAGCAGTGTTTCTTGCCATGTAGAAGAAGCTGATCTCCAGTGAAAGAGAAGGGAGACATCCCAGAGAGAGAAGCAGAAGCAAGAGCTGGAGAGAGAGTCCCCAGTAGTGTTTGACCAGTTCTTTCAGTTTTTCTGGAAATCCATCTGCATCCCTGAAGTTTCCATGGTTTGATTGTTTAGTTCTTCATGGCATTCCTTGAATCAGCATTTCTCATTTTACCTAAATGAGTTCAAGATGAGTTCAGTCATCTGCAACTAAGAGAGATGTGACTCACCCAATGGAGAAATTTCATTCCATTTTTCCTTGAAAACATTTATCATCGTGTAGTGGGAAAAACTTCTAGCAAAGAAACTCATTCAAGTGTCTCCAGGATGCTGATGATTCAGCAGGGCTTACATTTTGATTCCTTTCATGTCACCAACTGCCACACTCACTTGGTTGTTTTTGCTTACCACACCAAATACTCCTTCTCAAATGCTTTGCACATATAAAAAAACTTTTAAGTTATTATTGCTGTCTTGATTATAGCAGCCTGTATTCTGTCAGTGTCACATCATAAACATTTATTAGACACGTGTCTCCCTTATCTAGTACATCTACTTTTGAATATCTTTAGCTGACACTGAACTTAAATGTTTACAGGTGTTAACATATTGCTAAAGAAATTTGGCAAGCCCACAAAGAGAGAGAGAGCATTATTCCACAGTAAAAACCTGCTTTTCTTTTCATTTTTATTCATATTCTTAAGGGAAAGATACTATAATAATTTTATGTCAAATATATATGGATAATATGAAATTATATTTTTACATTTTGACAACTGACCACTTGTAAAGAAGAGATAAGGGTGCCAAGTATAATCTCATTCATTTGTGATTGGTTGGTTTCACAAATAGAATCATAATAGGTGCTTTAGAAAACATGGAAATAATGAGAGGCATTAGTTAGATTGAACTTTGTTGAGTCCCTGCTTTTTGTGCAAGTGATTTTAAATTCTCGAAGGCCTCTTTTCTGAAATGGGGATCCATAGAGTGTTGTGGTTAAGGATGCAAACTCTAACAACAGATTTCTGGTTCAGACTTTGTCCTCACCACTCTGACCTTAAATGAGTTGTTCTGGGCCTTGGTTTTCTAGTGTATCCTAAGATAGACAGACACATGCACATATACACACATACATACATATGTATGTATATATGTACTTACATACACCAGGCATGTATAAGAATATTCAAGGCCACATTGTTTGTAATGCCAAAAAAAAAAAAAATGTAAACAACTCAAATATCCACCAAGAGTAGAATAAATTATTGTAGCAATCATCCAGTGGAATATTATTCAACAGTAACAGTGAATATATCTACACACATCAATAATGATGAGTCTCAAAATAATATATTGAAAAACCAGTAAATTCTAGAAGAATCCATTCTATAGGAGTCCATTTCCATTAAGTTCTAAAACAAGAACAACTAAACCATGTATTATCTATGGATACATACAAGGATGGAAAACTAAAGAAAACAAGGTAATGGTTTACACAAAATTTAGGATAGTGGTTACTTTTAGAGGTAAGAGGGGAATGTGATTGGAGAGGGCACACAGGGACATCTAAGGACTGTTAAAGTTATATTTCTTAAACTGAGAAATGTGTATTGGGTATTTGCTTTCTAATTCTTCTACAAACTGTACATCATATATATTTTATGCGCATATATATGATAATTTCAAAACAAAAATAATGATTATAAAAACTACCACATTTTTGAGAGAACTAAATAAGATTATAGACATTTAGCAACAGTGTCTAGCATATAGTAAGCTCTCAATAAGTGATACAAGCCATAATGATGATGTTATGACATGGAGATGTTTGTACCACTTAGAAGAAGAAAATACCAAAAACTATGTCTTCATCTGTTTACACTATTGTATTCCAAAATGCCTGAAAATCTATGTTAGAACCACAGTCCTCTTAGACAATGAAACCTGATAGCTTTCAACCTTCATTAACCCAAGGGATTGTACCAGAGAGATTCTTAGATTCTCAGCCACAGATAAGCATTCTACTTGGTTAAGTATCCGGCACCCAGTGGATATCTATACTGATGAATGTGAAGTGTTTAGTTACCTGATATCAGAGAATTAATCCCAACCTTTAAAGAAAAAAATGATAGATCAATACCTGCATCTTAGTTTAGGATCAAGTCTTGAACTTAAGCTATTCTAACTAGGGTCTAGTCACGGAATAATAGAATCATAGAATTAGTAAAAGCACCCTGACCATCATCTCATTCAATTATTTATTGTACAGCTGAAGAAGCTGAAGCTCAGGGAGGTTAGTTAACTTCTTCAAGGTCAACAATGAGTTTGTGACACAGTCAGAACTAGAACACAAGTTAGGATGGAAGCTGCAGAAAATGTTCTACCATTGGTGTTCACCAGACTAAATAGAAGGAAAGATGGGAGGAGGATGGGAATAGAAGGGAAAGTAAGTGAGATCAGAAACAGCCAGTTCCTTTCAAAGGAGCATAGGAACTAAAATCTATTGAAGCTTCTCTAGGATACAGGCCTTCACACCACTTTTGAGGTAACACCCCTGAATGAACTCCTTTTGAGCCAAATTCCTGGAAAGAAGGCAGACTCAGCCCATTCTAATAGCAGATAACATATGCAATTTCAGAGAAGTCTGGCACCTTCAAACCTACCGTTGTCTCCATCACCTGCAACAAATCCATTTGATGGGCATACAGTACAATACTTGCTCTTACTTGATTATTCTGCTCTTGAATCATGTTTATCCCTAACCAATCAACAATCTAAAGCTAGCTTTATAATTATTTTCTTCAGTAAGTACTCACAGGAAACCTATTAGAGATAAAGGCTCTGTACTGGGCACCAGAAATTTGATGAAAAGTATTTACTCATTGTGCTGCAATGAACATTGTCGAATCTAAAAAAAAAAATGCTACTGAAGAACCTAAGGGCAGGACAGGAATAAAGACACAGAAGTAGAGGATGGATTTGAGGACACGGGGAGGGGGAAGGGTAAGCTGGGACAAAGTGAGAGAGTGGCATGGACATATATACACTACCAAATGTAAAATAGATAGCTAGTGGGAAGCAGCTGCATAGCACAGGGAGATCAGCTCAGTGCTTTGTGACCACCTAGAGGGGTGGGATGGGGAGGGTGGGAAGGAGGCTCAAGAGAAAGGGGATATGGGGATATGTGTATACATACAGCTGATTCACTTTGTTATACAGCAGAAACAAACACAACATTGTAAAGCAATTATAGACCAATAAAGATGTTAAAAAAAAAAAGTATTTACTCAAACTCCATTTACCTTGTCCAATCAGGGAGACAGTGATTTATTCAAAAGAAAAATAGACCAACCAGAAGTAACTCTGTGCAGACTAACCCCCAATCTTTATATCGTAAGGACAATTAAATAAAAGCTCATAAAGAATCTTGCTTGCTTCAGGACCTTATCAGCTTGAGCCAGCTGATAGGGAAAGTAGGTCTTATGGTTGAACTCTTGAACCAGGAAAGGATCAGTCCAAAGTTTCTGTCAGGTGACGTGACCTACCGAAGTATTCCCATTCCTTGGCTTATCTTTATGACTGATGAATGATTGCCTCTTATTTGCTCTATATGTTTGGAAAATGTGGTTAAATTGCTGAAGCTGTCCCAAGCAAGAGGTTTTCTTCTGGGACAAAAGAAAAATAATCCCCTAAATACAAGGTTTAATTAATGGAAAAGTAGCTTTTGTCTGATGTTTGATGGTTTGGGAACTTTTTTTGAAACAAGCAAAAAGACCTCAAAGCAGAAACCAGACCCTTCTCTAACTTTTATATTCTAATCTCTTGCCACTTTACAGGGCTCGTAGTAGCATACATAACATACTTTCAAAACAAGAAAGTCTGACCTCATCAGTTTGCTCATTACCATTCACCAATTTAATGTTTCATTGGAAATTCCCGTTTAGGGGAAGTTTCTGAATCATAAAATAGTTCTTTTTTTGTTGTTGTTCTTTATAAGTAAAAATCATTGACATGTAATCGAACTGCAGTGGATGATTTCTCGAAAGGAATAATTCAGTGGGCAAAGCCAAGTTTAAGCCTCCCTGATTATTAAGGGAAGCTAGATTTGAGATTGCAAAGCAGGAGTGTGACCAAACTGTGTGAGCATCCAGTGACCTCATGCACTGGTACAGCTGAACTAGCTTACACCTTCAGAGACTGACAGTGAATGGCAGAGTTAATAACTATCTATTAAATGACCAAGCAATGTGCATAGACATGTGTTCAAACAATGAGAATAATCGTCTCTCCTCAGGTGATTTATTGTCTGAAACACTGAGTTAAATGGAGCGTCCACTATATCTAAATGCACCAGTCAGTGGACAAAAACTGTTCAAAATTTCAACCTCCATTATCCATTGAGAGAGGCAGTAATTTATTCAAAACGTAGCATCAGAATAAAGTTACTTTTCAGAAATTAATCCTATTATACAGGAAACAGAGAAGGACAAACATAGAAAGTCTAAACAAGTAAATAACAGTAAATATATCTATCACAAAAGATCACAACAATGTTTTTTCATCTCAGAAATTATTCTAATATAAAGAAAATAATTTGAAAAGACAGATATTTTCATGCAGAAAAACTAGGTTTAAGGGGTTGTCTGTTGGTTTCTTCGCTTATTTTAGTTAACTTTTTCATCGAGGGCCAGTTTATTTCTCAGACCTTGACCCAGCAATAGATTAAAGTCCATAATCAGAAAAGTGGAATGCCTTATCTAATGACACATATTCTTTCTCTGTCCTTCAAAGCACATATTGTCCCTCCAAAGGAAATTCACATGAAACTAAATGACACAGCCAATAGGTACCTCGTTTGGAGATCCCCCTGGCTTCCTGAAGACCACATCACAGCACCAGTCAGCATCCTTCATAAGAACCAGCAGATTGCATGTGTAGTTACAGTGCTGGGTAGAGGAAGTAAGGACAGGAGAAAGCAGCCTTAGGCCATCCTCCCAAGGCCCCTGATGTGGAAGGAACAATTACCTCGTACACACAAACGATCATTGTAATCCCCAGTACAAGGGTTTAGGGTGTGGGAAAGGAAACTCGGCATGGAATTTGAAAGCTAGAATTGCAAGGTGAGAGATCTGAGAGCTTCAAGAGGAGTCTGTTTTGTTTGTTTTCAGTCTAGACTGAGAGTAGAAGGACTTAGGAAATATGCTTTAGGTTAGAAGGCACCCGGGGGGTTGTTTTCTTTCTCTACTTAGAGCCCTGAGTAATAATGCACATGCCAGTGCCTGCACTCAGAGCTGACAAATGATGACAGAAATTCCCTCTTTCTTTCCACGTCCAATCAAAAATCAAGGATGACTGCCACTACCTTCTTAGGACCTCCTCCACTTCTTATGTCTCCCACACTACTTATATCTTCATTATTTCAGATGTCTCAAAATTTCTCACCTGGACTAGAGCAATCATCTCCTAACTACTCTCCCCGCTGCCAGCCCCTGATCTGTTTTCCACACTGATTTCTACAGAACAAGTTTGACCATAGGACTGACCAGTTTAAAATTTTTTAGTACCTTCCAATAGCCTTCAGGTTAAAATCCAAGCTATCCTAGAACAGGCTTTGATAACGCAATCACCTTGACTCATATCCTGTCTTTGCTACTTACCAACTTAGGAAAGTTTCTTAACCTCTTTGATCCTGAATATCTTCATCTATAAAACGGTATAACAATAGTCCTTCTCCATAGGTTTGCTGTGAAGTTTCAATGAGATACTTCTTTGAAAGAGCTTAGCACTGTGCCTAGTTTTCAGTAACTTTTGACTATTAGCACTATTATGGTTTCGCCAACTTACTGTTAGCTATGAAAGCCCTTCCACAACTTGGCCCACTCTCCCTCTGCAGTTATCTGTCTTGCTACTAGCCCATCAATAATCACAGGTCTTATGAAGTACCTACTGTGTGCCAGTCCTCAATGCCAAAGAATTTACATATATTCTTTAACCATTAGCAATTCTATAAGATCAGTACTAGCTTCCTCATTTTACAGATAAGAAAACTGAGACACAAAAAATAGTTAAGCAACTTGGCCAAAGTAATCCAGCTAATAAGTGGTGAAGCCCATAGTTGAAATCAAAGCCCATCATACTCCAACTCTGTTTTTTCATGACTAACTATGTTGCCTTTACTGTACTTTATTTCCCAAAAAATTATGCAACAGTATTTCTGGTCCCTATATGCTTTTCCAGAACCTTGCTACTTCTCCATTAAGAGGTAGAATCTGTGTCCCCTCCACTTGAAGCTGGGCAGGACATTTTGACTGCCTCAACTAATTGAGTCTGACATAAGTCAGGCTATGTAATTTCTGAGGCTAGGTCATAGACTGCCTTCTATCTGGCAGTCTCTTTTGGAGTATGCACTATTAGAGGCCTAAGCTTCCATGTAAGTTCAGCTCCCTGAAGCTGCCATGCCTGAGACACCACGTGAAGAGATCACGTAAAGACAGAAATGCTTGAAAAGCCCCAGTTGTTCAGTCATACTTGAAGCAGGCCCAGCAGTCACTGCATAGAATATAAAGGGACTGTCCCCACCAAGCCCTGACCAAATTACAGATCTGTGAACTAAATAAATGATCATGATTATTTAAGCCACTAAGTTTGGGAATGTTTTGTTATGCACCAATAAAAAACCAGATCACCCACAGAAACCTCCAGCACTGTTTAATCACTTTCATTTCCCCTGACAACACACCTCCCATGGCCTTCAAATATGCAGCTACCTCTGCCTACAAATCACCACCAGCCCTTAATGCCCCAGCCAGCACCAATACCCTCACTTAGAGAGTTATTTTGCTTTCAAGGGTCACTGTAGGTAATTTTTGTTGTAGTTTTAGTCATCTTTAATCATTGTTGTAGTTTTAGTCATCTTTCCCCAAATCTGGGAGCGTGTGGTTAAGGTTTCCCCAAACTTCAAGTCAAAGTGTCTCGGCTTAATTTTTTTTTTTTTTTTTTTTTTTTTTTACCGCTTCCAGGTTGTAGGTCTTAATCTCTTCAACCTCGGTTTCTCCAAAAGGGAGTAATAGCCAAACCCCTATCTTGGTATTGTAGGGGTTCATTTATAGCTCCGAGCAAAGTTCCTGGTATTTAATTAGAGTTCAGTACATATTGCTGTTATTACTGCACTAATTATATTTCATTGCAATTATCTATTTCTTTCTCTGTTTCCTCTTCCGAACAATAACAGTGTATCCTCATGCTTGCCACCTGGGATATGCAAAAAAACTATTTTTATTAATTGAATAAATGTATGAACAAATGAACAAACAAATGGATGAATGAATGAATGAATGAATGAATAAGTATGTATAACCTAGCCTCCCTTTCAACTCTTTTTGTCCAGCATGTAGGAGAGGAAAGATGATAGAGATCTCCAGTCCTATGGGAAGCAGTCATAGTGTGCTGGCTGCATGCTTTTCTTCAGGTCCAATTCTTCTCTCTTTTCCTAGTGGTGCTGTAGTACCACAGCCATGCAGAGAGCATGCTCACTTGGTCAAGTGAAACTTTTTACTCCTGAAAATCCAAACCAGGTGGCAGGACTGTAAGGAAAGCCAGTGCCAAAATCTCAGATGGCCTCCAACTACAGATTCTCTTTCCTCTTCTAACCATTTTATAGCATGCCATCCAGATACCTGACCTTGCCAAGTAAAACCAGTTAATCTTTTACAATGTCAGTCCCTTTTATGGACTCCACGATATGCCAATGCCATGTGGTGGCAATGCTGTGGAAGGGACTCTGCTCTTCCTGACAAGCAGGTTTGTGCTGCACTAAGCAGATAATTCACCTCTTGCCTTGTGCGTGATATTTCCCCACTGATTTCTACTCAACAGAGAGAAGTTGAGAGAAATTACTAAACAGCAACACAAACTTGATTAATAAGATGAGATATTCTACACTTAATTTTCATTTTCACCATAGAATTTATATATATACATATTTATACCTAAAATTCTCATTATAACAGCTAAAAAAAAATCTAGATATGCTGGCTGAGTTCCAATAACTGCCATTGGAACTCAGTGCTATCTAAGGATATCAATGTCATTCCAGTGCATCTCAATTTTAATACCCCAAAAACCGCAAAGCACCAGTGAGTCCTTCAGTATGCCCTCTTGCCTCAGCATAAAAGAAAAAGTTTAAATAATTTTTTAAATGAGTAAAATCCAGGGTGCTGGCTCTCTATAGTTCTAAATTGCTTTAAAAGTGAATGTGGAGTTTATCTTATTATTGTAGATTCTATGCTGCTTATGAGTTTAATCATTTCTGCATTCTTTCTCTGGAAGGAGCTATTCGAAGGCTGCATAATGCTGAGGGTTAGAAAGATGTTTGAGGCGTGGCACCATCTTCTCTGATTGGGCAGCAGATCTCGAACGATGTGGGCCTTTTGCCGTTGACTCACCAGAGGGCAGCAGCTTTGCAGCTTGATGTCAGCAGGCAAGAATGTCAGCTACTTCTCTCTGCCAGCCGCTCCCCGCAGCCCCCAGCAGTAGCCCAGAATTAAGCAAAGCTGTTTGGGTTAGCCTCTGACCAGCCTCCAGGGCTTCTCGCTGCCCTGGTTACCATGCTCCAGCAAAGAAAATCCCCACCAGATCTCCGCAGGGGAACGCTAAACTCTTCCAGCTATGTGTCTCTGGGGATACCAATATAATTGCCCAGTTAAGGTTTGGATTCTGGGGAGACCGAGTATGGTTTTCCAGGCACCCCTCTTTAACACACATACACACACACACACACACACACACACACACACAACACACAAGTTTTCTCTAGAAGGGAAACACCAAAATGCAGAAAGAAACCTGTAGACAGGCACTAGAAAAATTTCTAGATTCTAGATGGATTGTGTGCCATTTGTACTCCTCACATTTAATCTACCTCAATTTTCCGCACATTTCTGACTGTTCCAGCTGAAGCCTCAGATGAGAGCTAGAACTATCCCTGCAGCCCTTTCTATCCTAACTTTCCATGATGCCAAGAAAATAGACCACTAGGAGCTTTCTGAGAGGATTGGCTTTCTGGTGCTCATGAGGCAGAGTTGCCTGCCCCCCAGTAGCTAGTCTCTGAGTACCTATTTTTATTTGTTACATAGTTTCACATCTCCTCTCCCACCATCTTTCCACTGAGCAGAAAAGAGAGTCTTAGTTGTCAGTTAATTAAAATGTTCATATTTGTTTTACCTTTTAGATGATTCTTGTAGTTTTAGGCAACTGAAAGTTTACACAGATGGTAGCTTATATACCTAGTTAAGATAATCATTGCCAAGGTCAAGCAACCAATTAAACCAGTACAGTTAAGCCAAGGTGAAATTGATGAATCACAGAAACTTAGTGTCTCCTAATTCAACTTGCTAAAATGTGGGGACCCCAGATTTGAGGCTGTTTGATTCGCTTGTTACACTAAGACCTGAGTCAGAAATGCTCTCTATGGTCTTGTCCTCATTCCATTTCTCTATCCTGATGGATGACACCAGCCTCAACTCCCTATTCTGTTTGAATGTCCTCCAGGATCCTCTAGTTTGGTTACTGTAGTGGGCTAAATCATGATCCCTAAAAAGAAATGTCCATGTCCTAATCCCCAGAACCTGGGAATATGAGCTTATTTGGGAAAAGTTAAGATATGGAGATGAGATCATCCTGGGTGATCCAGGTGGTCCTTAATCCAATGACAACTATCCTTGTAAGAAACATATGGAGGAGAGACACAGGGAGATGAGGACAGGTCCTATAAAGATGGAGGCAGAGGTGGAGTGATGCAGCCACGAGCCAAGAAACTCCTGGAGCCACAAGAAGCTGGAAGAGGCGAGGAATGGATTCTCCTCTAGAGCCTCTGCTGGCAGCACAGCCCCTGCCGACATCTTTGATTTCAGAATTTTTGCCTCCAGGACTATGAATACATTTCTGTTGTCTTAAAGGAGACAAGTTTGTGGTAATTTGTTACAGCAGCCGTAGAAAACATTTACAAATGCAAATGCCTTATAGGAACCATACAAGTAATGAAATGAGCAAGCAGTCTAGATAGGGAAATTCTAGTTTTAGCAGCCCATAGAACTTTCATCTCAAAGCAGGGAAACAACAGAGAGTGCAAGCAGTCTATAGCAAGAGTGAGAACAAACATCCTAGCCGAAAGAAGTACACATCACTCAGACCCATCCAGTTGGTACTGTGTGAAAACGAGCCCAGTATGGCCAGATCTTCCCATTTTTATTGCATTTTTATTTTCAACCTCCTGCATTTTAAGTGTTGGTTCAAAAATCAAACAGGCTAACTGCACTCTGTTGGCCCAACCAAATATGCTTGAGGTCTGAATTATGACCACAAGTGGCCAGTTGCAGCCTCTGGAGCCACTGACCCTTCTAACAGTATTTAAGGCATGTGCCACAGACCATTCACAACAGAACTAAGAACAGGACCTTTTTTCCCTCCTACTTAACCCTGTCTGCCAGCCTAGGCCACCTACATTCGAAATCTCTCCCACCCTTGATATAGGCAGAGAAATTTTTGGACCCTTGATCATTTAGAATCTAGAAGGTGTGTGTGCGTGTGTGTGTGTGTGTGTGTGTGTGTGTGTGAGAGAGAGAGAGAGAGAGAGAGAGAGAGAGAGAGATTTGAAGAGGATTAGGGGTAGAGACTCTGCAATACAATGTGTGATTACTTTTTTTTCTATTGGAGTATAGTTGCTTTACAATGTTGTGTTAGTTTCTACTGTACAGCAAAGTGGATCAGCTATATGTATACACATATCAGTCTTCTTTGGATTTCACCACAAAGCATTGAGTAGAGTTCCCTGTGCTATACAGTAGAGAACGACTGCATGATTACTTTAGGAGGAAAAATAAAAGAAAAAAATTATTCATCAGAGGGAATTAAAAATCAAAAGCCATTTTTGGTGGTTATTTTATCACAGAGCATTAAAATATATTTTACTAAAAGGATTGGTATTTAAGTCAGATAAAACATAAGATAAAACTGAGATATAATTTAATATTGACACAGCCTCTGTATTTAGTTTGTTAAAAGTTGCTACTTCTATGATCATTTATCACATCTTAGAGCTACCTACTTCCTAATTCCAGACAGTAAGTGTCCTCTGGAGCACTACAAAGTAAGACATAACTAGATTGAATTTTTCAGTCTGACTATGAAGATAGTTATGAGCTTTGGAAGCACTACAAAAATGAAAGTAATGCAAAAATTTATATTGTAACTCTCGTTGAGTCTGCAGTGAGGAAAGAGTTGTGATCAGTTTTCAAAATGACCCCTGTGTTTTCATGGAAATACTCTGAAAATAAGCAGGGGAAATTTTTGAAGGGTCCCTCTAAAAGGTAGAGGAATTTAAGATTTTCAGGAATGGATAGAGAAATGAGTCTCCTTATCGGTGGACAAGGATCCTTAGTCAAAGTTAAGGATACAAAGAACTCTAACAACACAATAAGAAGAAGACAAACAACCCAATTTTAAAATGAGCAAAAGATTTAAATGGACATTTCACAAAACAAGATGTATATAAATGGCCTACAAGCATGTGAAAATGTTCTTAATATCATTAGTCGTTAGGGAAATGCAAATCAAACCCATAATGAGGTATCACTTCACACCCACTAGGATCATGTCTCAAAAGACAGACACTGCCAAGTAATGATAAGGATGCTAAGAAGCTGGAAACCTCATATATTGTTGGTGAGGATGTAAAATGATACAGCCACCTTGGAAAACAATTTGATAGTTTCTTAAAGTTAAATATTGATTTTCCATTCAACACAACAATTCTACTCCTAGGTGTCTACCCAAGCAAAATGAAACACTTTCACACAAAGACTTGAACATGAATGTTCAAAACAGCTTCGTTAATAATAGCCAAAATGCAGAAACAACCAAAATGTCCATCTACTGGTGAATGGATAGACAAAATGTGGTATATCCATACAATAGCATGTTATTCAGCCGTAAAAAAGAATGAAGTCCATCTGAAATATGTGATAACATTTATAAAGCTAAAAAACATTATACTAAGTGAAAAAAGCGGGACACAGAACACTGCATATTATATGATTCCACTTATAGGAAATGTCCAAAAGAGGTAAAGCCTTAAAAACAGACATTAGTGGTTGCCTGGGGCTGGGGTGGGAATGAGGATTAACTAAATGGACGTGAGGATGAAAATGTTCTAAAACTATTGTGGAAATTGTTACACTAGTTGTTTTTTTTAAACAACTTTATTGAAGTATAACTTATATACCATGAATTCAGCCATTTTAAGTGCACAATCCAATGCTTTCTAATAAAAAAATTTTTTTAAATTAAAAAAAAAGCTAGAGAATCATTAAAAGAATAAAACATGACATATAAAACATTTTCTCTCCTTTATCTCATTACCCAATCTATCAACAAACTCATCAATTTCTCCTACCAAACACCTCCTTTTTTTAAATATTTAAGGGCATAATACATGTAGTTCAAAATATATGTACAAAATGCAACACAGTGGAAATTTTTTCTTCTGTTCTCCCTCAGCCACCCAATGTCTCTCCCTGGAAGCAATCAACATTATCAGTTTCTTGTGTATCATTCTAGAGACAGTTTATACATCTTCAGAAATATATATATGTGTGTGTATATTCTACCTCCCAATGCACACACACACACACACACACACACACCTACTTTTTTTTTTTTTTTTTTTTTTTTTTTGTGGTACGCGGGCCTCTCACTGTTGTGGCCTCTCCCGTTGCGGAGCACAGGCTCCGGATGCGCAGGCCCAGTGGCCATGGCTCACGGGCCCAGCCGCTCCGCGGCATGTGGGATCTTCCTGGACCAGGGCACGAACCCGTGTCCCCTGCATCGGCAGGCGGACTCCCAACCACTGCGCCATCAGGGAAGCCCATACCCCTACCTTTTATTCCACAACTTGTAGTATTCTGCACATTTCTTTTTTTACTTAATAATCAATACCATATTAAAATCTAAGTATCACTCAAGTCTTTTCCCTCTTTACTATCCCACTACCAGGAAACTGGGTTGGACCCTCAGTACCTCTTGCCTGGACCATTATATTGGGTTGGCCAAAAAGTTCGTTTGGGTTTTCTGTAAGATGTTACAGAAACACCTGAACAAACTTTTTGGCCAACCCAGTATTTCATCTAATTTGAGATTCTGTCAGTTATAAGACACATTGGTATTCGGGAGCCATTAAGAGAGAAAATAATACTGCCAATTAAATTATGACATACTGTTGATTGTAAGATGCATCCCAATTTCAGAAAATATGTTTAAAGTACATATATATGCATCTAGAAACAATAAAATTTGATATAACATCCTCCCAACCAGTTCTCCAACATCATACCTGGCTCCCTTTCAACTCATAGTCTCTAGATAAACAACAAGGATTTATTATATGGCACAGAGAACTATATTCAATATCTTGTAATAAACTATAATGGAAAATATAAATATTTTCCATATTTATATTTCCCCAAAAAAATATAAATATATACTTATATATGTGTATAGCTGAATCACTTTGCTGTACACCTGAAACTAACACCATATGGTAAATCAATTATACTTCAATTTTTTTTAAATGATCAATTTATAGTCTCCTTTCAGAGTGATCTTTCTAAGCTCTAGGTTTAATCTTTTCACTCCTTTATTAATATTCTTTATGGTCTTCCATCGCTACAGGATGAAGTTCAAGTATCTTAGTGTGACTTACAAGACCCTTTCGTTTTCTGGCCTCATTTCTCTCCACTATTCTATGCTCTAGACATGCCCAACTATTGACTCTTCCTCAAAAACGTAGTGCTCTTTCAAAACCTTGTGCTTTTGTATGTGTTGTTCGCCCCGCCTGGATTACGCTTGACCCTCTTTCCTCCTAGCTAAATACCATGTGTCCTCCAAGACTCATCTCTGGGAAAACTGCCATGAACTTCCCCAGCTCAGTTAAATGTTCTTTCTGTGATGCCACCCTCTGTGCTTAATTCCATCAAAAGCACTTTCTGCCCAGTATTAGGCTTCATTGTTTCCTTGTCTGTCTTCACTATTCTTGTTTTTCTCAAGTCACAAGGGATTGCCACAGTGCCTAGTCCATGGTAAGCATTTAACACATATTTATTGAATAGTTGTGTACTTTGGCCCCTGGATAATCATCACATCTGCAATAATGAAGGTGTGGTCAGCTCAATATAGGGGAAAGTACACTGGGTCTGAAGTCAGAAAATGCCAGTTATGGGTTGTGACACTTCTAACTCTCTGATCTTAGCTTGGTCAGTTAATGTTTCCAAGGCTTGGTTTCCTCATCTAAAAACATGAACACTATTAGCTGCCTAGAAGGACTGCTGAAGGGATTAAATGAAGGTAGCATCTGAAGGCACTGGCACAGAGATGGTGCTCTCAACATAGCAACTTTCATTAGAGTGACTGGAACAGTCCATGCTATTGAACAGATATGATATACCCTGAGGGACTTCCCTGGTAGTCCAGTGGGTAAGACTCCACACTCCCAATGCAGGGGACCCGGCTTCGATTCCCTGGTTGGGGTACTGGATCCCGCATGTATGCTGCAACTAAGAGTCCACATGCTGCAACTAAGAAGCCCACATGCCGCAACTAAAGATCCCGCATGCTGCAATGAAGGTCCCGTGTGCCGCAACTAAGACCTGGCACAGCCAAAATAAATAAATTAATTAATTAATATTAAATATATATATAACCTGAAAGCAAACACACCACTAACGTGTTGTAATACTGCATGGACTTTTATCATTACCTCCAAACCCTGTAGGTAATTACCTTTAATAGTTTCTTTTAGATCCTTCCCATGTTTTATTTTTAACACAAGTACAAGCACTTATAACTACATATTATATGCCCTTCTTTTTGACACAAAACGGACCATGTTTTTAATATATGTGTATATATACACATACACACACACACACACACACACACACACACACACACACACACACACACGCTGTTCTGAATGTTGCTTTTTTCACTCAATAACTAAAGGGGCATTTTGACCTTCTAAGTTTGCCCAGAAGAATTCCAATCAAGTAGACAAGTATGTTGAAAAAGGGACTTTACTAATTCCTCACATCACAATTCTGAACTATAATCAAAAGATTAAAGCTTTGACTCACAACCTCAACTCCTTCTAAAGGGAACCACAAAGAGACTGCATGACTAAAACAGTGAAGGACCGACCACGGGCAAAGAAATCGCAACCAGGCTGAAAGATCTGCAAAGGTTTCAGTATGTTGCCTGGAAATCAGAAGAAATCTGCAAACAGCAGACTAGTAAGTCTTCAGCACTATTGTGTCCTACTGGTTTTTCATCAATGACTGATATGTTCCCTACAGAGCCTTCCATTTTAAATGAAAAGGTTACTTACAGAATTGCAAAAATGTTCCATTTTAGGGCCGTGGCTCAGATACAGAGCAAGATCTGCATTTTTTTAAGGCTAAGTCTGTTTAGAAATCGAGAGCTGGTAGTATAAGGAGGTAGTTCGGGCTTTATAACTAGTTCTTTCAGGAGGTTTGTTCATCACATAAATGATAAGGTTATAAGTACAAGGTTATTAAAAGTTTGCCAAATGTGGATATTAGAATAATAGACCATTTCGTTGGCAAGTTTAATTGCGGCCCGGATTACCCACGTCCTCTCTCCTTTTCTCTGATTTTTTTCTCAGGCATCCATCACCTGAGTTGGTGACCTGAAGTCCTTAAACTCTCATATGAATGGCCCCAGTTTAATCACTGTGCTGTCCACTCGCAAGTCCCTGTCTGCCCACTGCCATTACTGAAGCTATCCACATGGGCAAGAAAACAGAGATGTCCAATGAGTCAGTCAGTAGAAACAGCAGATTCACCATCTCATGCCCAGTAAATTACTGTCACTCTGACCCCAGCTGTCATGTATACACAATGCAGAAAATTTAGCAGGAAGATTAAGAATGAGCTGGGGAAGAGCACAGAAACTCCTGATGGTCTTAGATGGGGCTGGGAGCACAAGATTGTGTCTGACCACATAAGCCAAGAGAAGTGGAAGCCTGAGTCAGTTCTCTACACTGTACCAGCCACAAACACTGCCAACCCAGCAGGCAAAGAAAAATAAATTCAGGGAGCTATGGGAGCCAGCAAGCAAAGGCACAGAATCTAACAAGGGGGCAGGGCAAGTAGGGAGGGTTATTAGAGCAATCAGGTAAAGCCCATTAACAGCCGATTTCTCAACAAACCATAAAGATACTGATGCAGTATATTTACTATTTGGTGCTTGAGCCAGAATAGTAGAATAGTCTGATGAATGAGCTAGAGATGGCCAGATGGAGAAGGGCAGAGGTCACAAAACACAGAAAAACTTTAAGGCTCTAAGTCTTGAAATAACAGGGCATTTTAATAACTCCAGATAGTTCCCTGTGAATGGATGGAAGAAGGGGGAGACAGGGCCAGCATCATGGTGAGAGATGAGATGAGACTGGAGAAATGGCCAGAGGCAGATGATGAAGGATCATGTGAGGTCACACTAAAGATCTTGGATTTCAACCTGAAGGCATGACTGTGAACCACTGCAGGATTTTAAACAGGGAATAACAAGATCAGATTTAAGTTTTGGGAAAGTCAGTCATAGCATGTAGATCATGGATTTGAGTGCTGCTTCCATAGCACCCACTATACTATATTGTAATAGGCATTCATCTGTCTCCACACTAGTCTGTAACCTCAATAAGAGCAGAAAGCATGTCTGCTTTCTCATTATTACATCTCCAGTACCTAGCATAATGCCTAGCACACAGTTAGCTATGGATGGATGGATGGAAGGATGGAAGGATGGATGGATGGATGGACGGATGGTGGGTTCTAATCTCATTCATCTTTTTTTAAAAAAAATTGAAGTATAGTTGATTTACAATGTTGTGTTAATTTCTGCTGTACAGCAAAGTGATTCAGTTATATATACACATTCTTGTTTTATGTATATTCTTTTCCATTATGGTTTGTCACGAGATATTGAATAGAGTTCACTGTGCTATACAGTAGGACCTTGTTGTCTATCCATTCTATATATAATAGTTTGCACGGCTAACCCCAACTTCCCACTCCATCCCTCCCCCCTCCCCCTCCCCCTTGGCAAGCACAAGTCTGTTCTCTATGTCTGTGAGTCCATTTCTATTTCATAGATAAGTTCATTTGTGATTTCTTCCTGTCGTCCCACCTGTCATGTCTGCAGATTGAAGAGTCCTAAGTCTGATGAGGCATGCTCATAATCATCTTTTTTTTAAATTTTCCCTTCAGATCTTACCTTTATCTAAACTATCCTGTAAGAAGCTTACAAAGGCCAAAACCATACAGTATTCTAGGGACAAACATAAGCTTCCTACCATTATACAAATGAAGGGTAATATATTTTTGTCTAATTTTCAGAATTTTTCCAGTGATGATCATGATTTTGTTGGCTTTTGAAGTAAAAGCAATAGATCAAATCAGAGTCTTTACAATGACCACTCAGTCTCCTTTTCATAAACAAGAGCTCAAAGCCCAGTGCAGTTTCCCCTGCCAAGTGTCTCTTTTCTTAATTGTGATCATGGCCACCTACCACTCTCTGCAAGGGTTTCTTCCAACCCTGGACCCTGGTCCTGTTCAACAAGTTATGGTGTATCTGGAAGAAAAAAAAAAAAAAAACTGGAAACAACTGATTCTCTTTTTGTTTTCCCTAAATTAGTCATTTTCCATTTTGCCATCTAATTTCCACTGTCAAGGTTTAATAATTATTATTATACTTGTAGAGTGCTAGATTTATATGAGGCACTGTTCTAAGTGATTCTCATTATATACATATACTCATTTAATCCTCACAAAATCCCTATGACATCCATATCAATATTATCCCTGTTTTACAAATGAAGAAACTTGAGGCACAGGGAAATTGAGTTGTTTGTCAATAACACGTATTCCAAAACTGATATATGACAGAGTAGATATTTGAACCTATGCAATCTGACTCTAACGTAGAGCCGGTGTTCGGTGGAGAAGGAGGGATAGAGAAAAGACAAAGAGTTTTATCTGAGCCTGTCCACTATTAGCAGAGACTCTGGGTGAATTTGCTGAGTCTCAGTTTTGACATCTGTACTGTGAAGATAGTAATAGATACCTCACGGTTTGTTGAGAGTAATAAATATAACCATGCATGTAAAATATCTGGATGATGGAAAGTGCTTAACAAATGTCATTTCTCTCTTGCCTCCACCCGGTTAGTTCTGTCTTTAGGTTATCACAACCATTTGAAACCCACTGTTAGAAACCATACAGTTTATTTCCCAGCCCTGTCCTGTACCAGCTGTATGAACTGAAGCCCCCATTTCCTTTACTTTAACCTGGTAATCATAAAACCCATTGTAAGATTAAATGAGATCATGTTCGAAAGGCAATTAACACAGTGCCTGGCATATGGTAAATGCTCAGTAAATGATAGCAGCTATAATGATGGTGATGATAAGCAACAGGAGGGGATTAGTAAGAATTATGGTGATGATATTTCCAGCTCAATTTTCTCTCTTCACAAAAAAAAAACCCACAAAAAAACAAACCTGCCATCTGCCCTCCAGGACTATAAGAAATAGAAAATCTTGACTCTTTTACTTCCTTGAGGTAGAGAAATTAATTGAGTCCCCAGAGACTATCCTCAAGCACAACTGTCTCAACCTTCTAGTGCCTAAAATCATTTGGGACATTTATTAAAATTTCAGATAGCAGGGAGCCACCCAGTAATTCTGGTCAATAGGAAAGTCATGGGGTCCCAAGACCCAGAGACCTACACTTTGAACCAGCTCTCAAGTGACTTTGAGTTGGTAGCCCTGGGATCACACTAAAAAACACCATCCTGGGGGCTTCCCTGGTGGCGCAGTGGTTGAGAGTCCGCCTGCCGATGCAGGGGACACGGGTTCGTGCCCTGGTCCGGGAAGATCCCACATGCCGTGGAGCGGCTGGGCCCGTGAGCCATGGCCGCTGAGCCTGCGCGTCCGGAGCCTGTGCTCCGCAACGGGAGAGGCCACAACAGTGAGAGGCCCGCGTACCGCAAAAAAGTAAATAAAACAAAAAAAACACCATCCTGGGATTAAATCAGCATATTTATTGCCTTGAACCAAGATTATTTCTAAGAATCTAAGTGAAATTTTTAATGAGATTTAAGATTGGTTGTTACTTTAAGGGGATTATTTATTGGGAAATATTTATCACTGGTTGCCAACTCAAAGTATTTGTTCAAATATCTCACAGTTTTATTCTTGAGAATAAAATAAATAACAAGACACTCCTTTGATAAATATATATGTGTACATATATATATACACATAGATTGCTATATATACATATGTAAGCATCGATGTCAGCAGTTTGAAATACCCTTAAAGGAACTTGCAGTCTACTTTCACGATCTCATACAGCCTAGTCATAAATTTCAGTCCCTGCTAGTCAGATGGTGTCATCAAATGTTTATCTATTGTTACTTGAAGGATAATGAATTTGTGTTTCCTGTAACTCTGAAAGGGTTAGCCGTGTTTTATTCAAACTATATTACTCACACACTCATCAAGAATGTTTTGATGCACTTCTCAAAGTTCACCCAGTGAACATTTCCAGTACTAGTAAAGAAAAGTTATGCATGGATAGTGCCCCCTTATAGATTAAGAAACTGAGAGGGGAGAGTTTACATTTTCACAGACCACAGAGAAAGGCAACATGATAATTTAACTGTCATCAAACTGATTCTGTGCTCAAGTCACTAGAGCATGTCTGCCATCACCTAATTTGGTCAGCCTTGGTTGGCTTTGGAGAAAAAGAATTTTCAAAGAAAAAAAATAACATTTTCATAATATTTTACTTATGGCCTTTGTTACAGCTTCCACAGTATTATTAAGAAGTTAAATCTAAAATTCTTCCAGAGACAGAATTAAGCTCGCAACCCAGTGAAGCAGATAAATTCATCTTTACCGATCTTAAAAAATTTTTTTGAGACATTTGATATTTTTAGATGTCTCTGACCAAGTGTTAAGTGAACTAAAAACTAAAGGAAAATTGCAAGTGGTTCTTAATATTGTATAAATCAAGTAACTTGAAGATAATGAGCAACTCACCTTTTACAAGGTTTTTTAGTATTTTTCTAACATCTGTTATGTAAAGAA
Organism: Grampus griseus; assembly: GCF_964374135.1. Classification (NCBI taxonomy): domain Eukaryota; kingdom Metazoa; phylum Chordata; class Mammalia; order Artiodactyla; family Delphinidae; genus Grampus; species Grampus griseus. The sequence continues at coordinate 70,412,112 of NC_139000.1, read as the reverse complement.
TTGTATCAGGTGAACATCACCAATTAGATCTTCTCTTCAAGATCAAATACTTTAAATCCATTTTTTGTAATGTTTGGAAGGAACGTGTTTTAATTGAATCATTTACAAATTTAAAAAATTAACCATTAGCTCAATCTAATACCAAATTTAGAGAAAAAAATTAAAAAGCTTAATTTGTGATTTCATAACCCATTAAAATTTGGTCCAAAAACTATTCTAGGTTTTATTACATAGTTAATGTCTTAGTCCTACTACTGAATGTTTTTAATATTATCATTTGAAATTAGAGATTAAAATGGTTCATTTCATCTTGCTACTCATCCTGTGCCTTTTAAAGGTAGAGCTATTTGGCTGGAAAAAAAGGAGGGGGTGTTTTTAAGGACTGATGGGCCATCATAAATTAGAATCCTGAGAGATCTTTGCAGATCTTACACTGAGTTGACAGTGTAAGAAACAGGTGCCTGTTAGGTTTCTCTTTGCTTTGACAAGCAGGTGTGTGGTTTGCTGCTTTTGCTGATCCATCCAAACACTCAAGTTCAGACAAAGGCAATCCAAAGTTTCTGTCATTTTTGTTTATTTTACTTAAGTAACTCTTATGAACTCTACCCAGGCTTGGGAGTCTGCTTGCCCAGGGATAATTTTACTAGGTACATTCAGTGGTATTTCAAACTTCAGAAGCATGACTTTGTAGAGTTGGCTGATACTCTTTTATAGAACCTGGCCTCGTCTCTCGAAACCTCCTGGAAGGCAATACCAGTGTAACCTATGTCTATTCAAAGTAGATGTTTAAGGGAGAGTAAGTCTCCAGTTTAGTGCATTTAAATTAACCTACTACTCTTACTCATTCTTAGACATATTCAGAAAACCATGTTTTGCTCTCAGCCACAATTTGTATTGAACTGAGTCACATGGTGAGCTGCAGGAGAACGTGTGTAAAATATATAGAATGCTGGTTCTTAGTCTAAGGTCTGTGGACCTTCTGATTGTCTGTGAAAATTGTGTGTGTGTGTGTGTGCGTACAGTTGTGCATTTTCCTGAGTAGAAGTACCATAGTTGTCCAAAAATTCTCAATGCAGCAACTGATTCCAAAAGGTAAAAAAACATTGACATGGAGAGAATAATAAATGACTACTTGTCTTTGCTTTACTATCAAGTATAATAAAACATTGCAACATTGGCTTCTTATGACCTTTCATAATCACAACAAAGGCTGATTCTTAGGTCTTTTTTCCTCTCCTCAAGGTTACTGTGAGCCTTTCTGCAGGAGGTATTGCTCAGTGTGCCAGGCCCTTGAAAGCTATCTGGCAAGTCAGTTTTAGGGGCAATCAGAGCATTGGTGGCATACCAGACGATTTTAGAAGGCACCGGCATGACATTTAGATAAATTCAGCTAGTAATAGATATCTCCCTTGACATTCTTTTTTAGTTCTTCCGGTTATGGCAAAGAAATAGTACCAGTTGGCATAGGGATTATTTTACCACTTCAGGAACCCTCCCTAGTGTCTCCTTTCAACAGAAATAGCAGGCCTCCAGCTCAGTCTTCACAGGAAACTATATCTGGCAAGAATTTAATAACATTACTCAGTTCATGGTATTTCTTTTTATGATTATCTTCTATTTAAGGCAAATAATACTGGTTTTCAATTTTAGTTAATAAGAAAGTTTATTTTTAAATAGATGTATTTAATATTAAAAAGAAGGAACAACTTAAAGAAAAATATTTTTATTAGTATAGATGACACAAGGATATGACAAAATCATAAAACTGGGATGTAAATAATAGAAATTTGAGAAATACCAGACTAAACAATTGCTAATCAAGTCATGCTTTTATTTTTAGAGAGATTGACAATCTTTTAGAAAATTCAATCTATTTAGAATAAATCTTATAACCAGCAATAGCAATTTCTAGTAAGCATTTCTGAAAAATAAGTAAAAATTGTGAGAGATGCCTTTAACATTAATTACCTAGGATGCTTTTAAATGCTTGTAATAGAAAACATGACTAAAAGTATCTTCAACAATAAGGACTGATTTCTAATGGTTCCAGCATAGATTCAGTCAGTGACTCAGTGACATCAAGGATCGAGGTTCTTGCCATATTTTCCTCTGCCATTCTTAGCATGTCAGTTTTGTCCTCATATTCATTTTCTCATGATCTCAAGAGAGCTTCCATGGCACCAGTCATCGTCCAACAATGACCAGATTCAGGAAAGTATGAACCTTTTGTCCATTTGCAGAGCAAAGGAAACCTAAAAGTTCCATTACTTGCCTTCACATTTCTCAAGCAAGATTGCCCCTGTATAAAATCAAACATTAGCAAGAAGAAAAGGAATTACACCAGGATTGCCTTAACCTAATCCTCATTCACCCACTGAGGCTAAGGAGGTATCAATAAAGAACATGGGCCTAATAACTGAACAGTATTGGGGTTCTCTTGGCAAGGAATTATGAGGGGAATGTCTGTTGGGTATTCAATCCACATTGTTTGCCATGAGCTTGCATTAACACAAGACTTTAACAAGTTGGGACATGCAGAAAGTCTAAGGATTAATATTGGAGAAAACTCTTATTTCAGTGTCACAAGTAATAGAAACCTGGGCCAAATAGACAAAATACACACAGAAGATGGAAGCTAACAGTTTTTTTTTAAGGGTCCAAATAGAGTAAACTCTCAAAAAAATTTTATCTCAGGGGTTTAAAAAACATTGATTGGTTGATAATCCTTCTCCCCTATTCTACCTGCCTCAGCTACTGTGAGCAGGAAAGGCCTGCAAGGGCAATCTCAGACCAATTTTAAAACTGGTTGTTGTTATTGTTTTTAAGAATTTGTTATTTTTAAAAAGCTGCAGAGTAGACATCATGGGGAGAAAAAAGAGAACATTATTGGGCTTTGTTAGACATTTTTATTTTTTTAGATTTTAACTTACATGTGGAATATGTGGAGGGGCACCTTTATCTCACCTGTGTATAGGTCTTGTCTGTGTTTTAATCTGGCCCTGACAGATAGCTTTAGCTCCAGTAAATGAGATGGTCTATAAACCTCTCTCGAGTTACTAGTGTTATAAATGCTTTCTAAGCATAATTCTTGGCTTTATTCCCCAGTCCAGAATGAATGGAATCAAATAAATGACTGAATTTGGATCTGGTCGCAGACATGAGGAGACAGGAAATGGCCATTCAACAAATATTGAAATATTGATTGAGCACCAAAAGGGTGCCAAGTTCTTTGTATTTATTTTGATTTTCATCCCAACAATAACTCTATAATACAGACATTTTTAACTCCAATTTTCAAGATATAAAATTAAGGGCCAAATAAAGGGAGTGATTTCTTAGAGTTTACAAAACTGGTAAATACGGAACAAAGATCTGAACTTGGGTCTTTCTGATCCCAAATCCCGTGTTCTTTGCGTTGAACTCTCCCGCCTCCTGAGGGTCTTCACAACCAAATACCGAAGGACAAAATCAAGAGGTTATGAAATGAGATCAAAGGTACAAGCTAAGATGTGGAAGAACAGAAAAACAAGAGTCAATACCAAATCTAGGCACAAACAGATATTTCACAACTACTATGTGCCGAGTGTAGAATAGAAAAGACGTTGGTATACCTGTCTAGACAGGATGGACAAGGGGAAGTAGGTCAAGAATCAATAGTGACTCCAAGATATGTGCTCTGAGATCTAAAGGGAGGGGCTTTTTATATGTTCCTTGGTGTGGGGTTAGAACAGGGAGTAGGTGTGGCTGGGACTTGGGGATAAACAGGCACACCTGGGCAATAGGAATGCAATTGGCTGGGTGGGGCTAGGGAAAACAAACTTGACGGTAAGTTTGCCTTTTCACAGCTAGGTGAGTTTTCCCTTACCTTATGCTTACCTGGATCTGGGGGCAAATTCTAGCTACCTAACTCTTAATTAACTGACAGACCTTTTCTCCTTGATCATAGCCCAAATAGTTCCATATTTTACATATGGGTAGAAGTTATTTTTATCTTGAATTTTAGTAACCAGAGTTTATTGGGGATTATTAAAGCTCTAATAGTGTTACCTTATTTGAGTTCCCTATGAAAAAATAATTGCTCAATTAGCATTTCTTCTGTTTCCATTCCAAAAAAGCTGGGCTATTGTCACCTGAGTTGTCATCTAGGTGTAGTGTTATCTTAGATATCTATCACTTGAAGGTTAAATACCATTATTATGTTTGTTGGCCCAGATGATATACCACACAGTTTCAGCTGTATGACTCATCTTGTGGAAAAGAATGTAATTTCTTTTAGTGTATCAACTCTAACCTGCCAATCTTCATAATGGCCTGCATATTTTTAACCAGGCCTTCTCATACTTACCAGTGCTACCAAGAAGACGTGGCAGTTGTCTGTATTTATCCAAATCTAAAGAATAACAATGTTAGTGCTGAGACATATTTTCAACTTGAGCTTACCAAGAGCCCATTTTAATTTCAACCCAAATCTGAATATACAACACAAAGTTGGGAAAATCCTGGAAGGCCAAACCATGCAACAGAATTTCCTGAGCCATAAAACCAATACTATACCCCTCCCCACCCCCTTTCTCTGAGAGTACAGAAAATGTAAACTACTCCATGTGCTATTAGACAAAGTTCAAAAGGTACGTTGATCAGTTCAATCCTAATGGTCCCAGGAAAGTACACATAAACTCATTTTATTAAATAAGTATTATTTACTAAGCATCCCGTGCCTCCAAAAACATTGAACTCATTTTTTCTAAATGTATTTTTCTGTATTTAAGCATACTTTGGAATTAGCCTGTAAAATTTACTGATGGTAGATTGCATTGCTTCTTTTGCAAAGGTAATATGAGTATTGTCTGCCTGACCTGGGAACAGCTCTATTGTGAAATAGCCAAAAAGCTCTGAAGCTGGAGTCAGAAGGAATCTTAGGTTCAAATTCTGACTCAACCATTTGATTCTACATTACTTTAGGCAAATTACATAGCCTCCCTAAATCTCTTCATCTAAAACATAGGGATAATAAATTTTACTTTAACAAGTGGTTGGTTTGAATCCCATGAGATGATGCAAATAAGTACTTATAACAGTGCATGACTCTGAAGGAGCTATAAAGAAGTGGTTACTTAAATTTAAAAAGCAATAGACTCGGTCAAGAGTCAGAAAAAGAGTCAGAAAGGGAATGTACTTAAGATGTAGAGTGACTATTTGATTATTGAGAAAAAATTGAAGGTTTGGATATTTTGAAAATTCCATGTAAAATATACAGCAACCACCCTCCAAATACCAATGACCTCCATATCTAAATTTTCAGCCTTGGCCTCTCCTCCAAGCTTTAGACTCTGGTATCCAACTCCCCACAGGACTGGTCCATCTCAACATGTCCAAAACTGAACTCAGCATCTTATCCTTCAAAACTATTGCTATTTCTTAGCTTAGTGGAGTGTGCCCATAATTCACTCAGTCACAAAATTCAGAAATTTGGATGTCGTCCTAGAATCTTCCATCTCTCATATTCCACCCCAAACATCTAAATCAGGCCAATAGATCTGTGGTTCTTAAACCCGGCAGAGCTTCAGAACTAGGGTGCTTTGTATAAATACGAAGCCCTGCCCCAGAGATTCTGATTCAGAAGGCCTGAGGTATGCTGTGGGAATCTACTTTCAAAAATAAATATACAGAACTTCCACAAAGAATCTGATACTCATCGAGATTTGGAAGCCGCTGTTGGAGTATACCTTCCTACCCGATCTTGTGTGTGTATCTTCCTCTCCATCCCTACTGCAGCTCCCTTACTTTAGATGCTCATAGCTCTCTTGAATACTAAAAGTCACTCCATTAGTGGTCACTGTGCATCCAGTCCCCCTAACCCCCACTGCATTTAATCTTCTAGTGCTGCCAGATCTATTTATCTGAATCCAAGCTTTAGAGAAAAACACATCTAAATTCAAATCCCTGCTTTGCTAATTACATGCCTATAACCTTGAGCAAATTACTTCGTCTAAGACTCAGTTTTCTCATCAGGAAAATGAAGATGATATTAATACCTATTAAATGAGATTTGGATGGATAGTATATGTAAATATCTTAATATAAGTACAGGGACTGGCATATAGCAAGCTATTAGAATTATTAAGCTAATATAGTTGTTGTTTTTGCTATTATGACACAAATCTATGTAATTCCTGTTTCATGTTCTCCTCCTGCTCCTAGCCTCCTTTTCAGTGAACAAATCCTAAGTTAGGCCTTCTACATCACAATTGCCTTTCTCCAACCTGGACCTCTAATAATCACCAGTCATGAAACATCCTCTGATATGGCATTTGTCCTTCCAGATTTCTTCCCCTGACTCACACCTGAGGCCTGCCCAGATTATACAGCTCAGCCAAGTGGAAATTTCTAGTTTGTGTGATTTGGTTCTTCCACTGCCCAGGTCTGACTTATCCAACTACCACCTAACCAGAGTTGGGTGTCCTGACTCTAAATAAAGTTAATAAACACAGTTCTTCTCTATATGTTTTGTATAGGGCCCAATTTACCACAGATATATGGTATACAGTACATAATTATACTCTCCTCCCTAAACATAAAGTTCTTGCCTTAGCCAATACATAAAGTTTAAGCTCAGATAGAAGTAAAGAAAAGTAGACGCTCAGGTAAGCTCAGGTAGAAGTAAAGGGAACCAGTCTGAAGAGATGTCATTTTCTGGAGGTGGGCAAGTCTGGTGGTCAGATCAGCTAGAGTGCCAAAATTCTTTATCAGGGGGTGAAACAACCTGATTCCAGAAAGCCTGTGGCTGGGGGTATTTGAAGGGCTGTGGGAGGCAGAATGAAGGCCTCGGGAAAAGAGGTTAGCAGGACACAGCAACAACAACGAGGAGGAGGGTGCTAGCTAACTTTTACTGAGTATTCATCACAGATCGGGCGCTGTGTTAATTCTTTTACAAACATTTTCTCTAATTGTTACATCAACCCTTCAAGCGGTTGAGTACCAGATGGAAAAACTGAGTCTCGGGGGGGTTAAGAGACTTGCCCAAGATTACAGGGCTAGTAAACAAACCCACTCCCCTCAACCCGATTCCCCCACAGGGCCTAACCATAAGAGCACTAAAAGGGGAGATTTCAGCTCACTGAGCACAGCATGTCCCAGGGGCTCTCTTGAAGCAATTTGCATACTGCACTCAGAAGAGCAGTTAGTTCCTGTTTCTTTAATCCCCAGGATCCCTCTCCCTTGGGCTGGTCGGACAGGACTGAGCCTGCTGGTTGCAGGTAAGGCTGGAGCAGAGAGGGACTTGGGTGATTCAAGTGCCACTAGGTTGGCAATACAGTTGCAGATACTGGCCTAGACAACACTATTCTCTTAAATCACATAAGAATTCAATCATAGATCCACTAGACTCTGCCCATCACAGAAAAGTAAATAACCTCCCCGAGAATTAATTTCGGGGAATTAATCCAAAATGTTCAAGACACGTGGCCTCAGTAGTTATAATAAAAAAAAAAAAAAAGCCTAACAGCATAGGAATGAATAAGTAATTTTTGGCTCAAACTTACAAAAGCAGTCATTAAAACGTACATGACAAATTGTGCGTGACAACTTTGAAACAACACAAAATAGACTTTGACAAGCTAAAATTTAAAAAGGAGTCAAAATTATATCTACCATATGGACATAATTATGTTTTTGTTCAAAGCATAGAGAACAACAACAAGAATAATGCACCACAGTGTGAATGGGGGTTGACTCTAGTTGGTGGAAGCAGAATTTATACTGTTTATTTTTCTTCTTATTGACATTTTATGATATTTTTAATGAGCATAGGTTAATTTTCAATGCAAAAAAATAAATAAGCTTTGTTTTTTTTAAAATAAAAAGAACTAGCCTCCTGGAAAGTCCTAGTGCATTTTGGAATTGTTTCTGAGTCTGGCTCAGCCCACCTCCTATTTTCTTCATCGTGCAGCCATGATCCCATGACCCAACAGCCTGGTGGCCTGTGGTAATCAGAGCTGTTAAGTAACTTCCCTGAAATTTTGAGGGTTTTGCCATTTTCCCCACTACCTTATAAAGAGTCTTCAACAGGTTTTTGGCTTCATAAACTATCAGAAATCCATTCTTCCTCCCAGCAGTCCATTTTATTAGAATGATGTGGTGAAACACAGGACCACACAAGCAAGGGCTGGTTTTAATTGTTAACCATTCCCCATTGTGTTTGGTTTCTTTCTGCTCCCTGATGGGCTCCACTAGAACTCTTCTGTAAACTTCTGTTCCTTAAGGACTCCCAATCCAAATAGGGCCGCCTGCGCCCCTCCTCCACATTGTATCCTGAGCAGAGGTAGCCAGGTCACAAGCTTGCATCAACCGATGATGTTTCAGAATCCTTACCTAAGAAGGAAGTGGATGCTAGGTGATCATGGTGAACACAAAAATATCAAAGGATCCTTGTTACTGTCTTCCAGTGATGAGTACATTTTCAAGTTCTATTCCAAATACCTTGGCAGCCATTTTACTCCAGGGAGCCAGAGAGGGGAAAGTCTGTTCTTGCATCATTACCAACAGCTTGGGGAAAACCCAGTCCTTTCACATACAAACAGGGCTGGCTGCATTTGATTGCACAGAGCCAGCCAAATTGGGACTTCTTAACAGCTCATGCCTCTGACAGTTACTCAGCACCACCTCTGAGATTTAGTAGAGAGCAAAAAACACTCCAACAGGCCCCTTTCACACATGGAAGTGTGAAGTACACGTGGTTTTCTGTACCTCCTATCAGCCTTGCTTTGGTGAAGAAGAAGATTCAGTCAAATTCATTTCCATAAAGCAATGCTGCTCTATATGACTCTATAGAAACCACATTAAAGGTATCGAGTGAGGGCTATCTGTATTACTAGAAAGACACTTTGACAAACAGTAGATTTTCAGAGTGTGATAAATGCAATACAAGGCTAGATGAACCCAAGAAGATTAAGAAGAAAAAAAGCTGTAACAGTAGAGGAAGGAGAGGGGCATCTAAGGGAAAACGTAGATCTAGAGATGATAAAGAAAGGAGTGGGAAAAAAAAAATAGGGCAAATTTCCATTCTGAAGAAGAAAAAGCACCCACTTTTTACCTCACTTTGGGTCTGCATCTGAGAGTATAAACGGCATTGAGGAGCCCCGAATCTTCCAACAGGACTAAATTCAGTTTTCCACAAGTAGTTTCCTCACCCAGTGCAGGAACCTTCACACCTTCTTTCAGCCTTCCTCTCTTCCACCCACCGATGAAATTAAATGATCTCCAATATTTACATTTTGCATTTACTTCTTTTTAATTTTGACAAAATGAATTAGAACTGAGGAAATTAAAAATGAAATCTGATACAAGGTCAATTGAAGACGTATTTTGCAGAGATTGACAACCACGTTGGTGGTAGTTGCCCCTGCCTCCTCAGTAAGGTTTGCATGATTGTGGCCTTTTCCAGCTCTCACCAGGGAGCCAAACAAACTCAGTAAAAATCAGCACCATTTATTAACACTCTTATTTTACCAGACTATGAGGTAGCCCAAAAGAAGAGTATACATGGCTCCTTCCCTTAAAGAACTGAGAATCTCAAAACTCTGCATACATAAGCCCCAGCTAAGATTTTAAAGGATCTCAGAGCTGGTTTACAGTAAGAAAATGCATATTCATCTGATAATGAAGAAAATATGGAAGGAAGGTTAGTTGTAAGGAAACCCTTCAGATACTCCAAGATTTTCTGGTACAAAATGTAATCTATGGGAGCTTGTTAGAAATGTAAAATCTTGGACCCTGCCCCAGATCTCCTGAATCAGAATTAGCATTTTAACAAGATCCCCAGTATAGATACGTGTTTGTTAAAGTCTGAGAGGCACTTCCCTAAGACTTCTCAAGCCCCTTTACACCCCCTGTTCAAATTGAACACAATATGGCTTAAAATAGGTAAGAAAACATAGAGGCAGGTGTAGAGGCAAGATCAACTGTTGGGTTTTTTGTTTTTGTTTTTTTCCAAAAAAAATGAGGCATTTCAGAAAGTGCAACAAAATTAATCAAACAAGTACAGGAAGAGGGCAAACAAGGGTTTCAGTTACTGATAAGCTTGATATGAGTCAATTGACTATGGCTACCAAACAAGAAAAAAAAATTGAAAAGCAAGCAAATACAAAAGCTAAAAACTGCATTAATAGAAGCATGGTATCTGGATCAGGAAGATGACTGCCCTACTCTACCTTACACTGGTCAAGTCTTATCTTAAGTGCATTCAGTTCAAGATATTGCAGTTAAGAAAAATAGAGACAAACAAGAACATGTTCACTTGAGAAAAACCATGATAGTGAAATTAAAACCCTGACCTGGGGGAAAAATTGTTGAAGGAATTGGAGTTGGTAAATTCATTTAAGAAAGGTTTTGATGAAAATAAAAAGCTTAAAAATATGGAGGAAAATCATGTGGGGAAAAAACACTTGGTCTGTGGACAAGCATTTGAGAACCATTGGTTAAGATACCTGAGGACAATTCAAACCCCGGAAATTTGTCATTTAGGACATTATTGGATCTCCAAAGCATCTTCTGCAAAAACCAACAATGCAGAGAAGCAGGTATCATTCTCCTCAAATTACAAGGAGAGCATGATCAATGATGGAGCCTGGTCTAGAACAAGGGTTTCTGAGCCTTTGTCCAATGTGCTTTCATTACCCAGCCTGCTATGAAATTCCTACCTTGGTAATCATTACAGAAGTAAAGGAAGTAAAAGTGACCCCAAAAATTTATTTTGATTTTTTCTTCTACCCCATGATCCAAATACAGTTGCCACTAGCCTCAAGTGCAATAGTGTACCGACACATGGCTAGTGGAACTGAGAAACTGAAATTTTATTTTTGTTTAACTTAAGTTAATTGAAAAAATAAGTATAATTATTTTATATTAAACTAATATTTAATTCAGTTATTGGAAAACTTTAAGCATGTTTGAGGCATTTTGGATATATAAATTTAGTTTTTCAATATTATGAAATCTAAATATTATTTTCAAGGACAATTTAATATCCTAATTGACATGTTCTGTATGTAGGTGGAAAATATGCCCCAGAGAGCAAATATGTACATGAAAGGAGATGCAAAACATTTCAGTATTTTACATATTTATTATATGTTAAAATGTTTTAGATATGTTGAATTAAACAAAATATATTATTAAAATTAATTTCACCTCTTTCCTTTTACTTTTTTTTTTTTTTTTTTGGTGGTACGCGGGCCTCTGGCCTCTCCCATTGCAGAGCACAGGCTCCGGATGCGCAGGCTCAGTGGCCATGGCTCACGGGCCCAGCCGCTCCGCGGCATGTGGGATCTTCCCGGACCGGGGCACAAACCCGTGTCCTCTGCATCGGCAGGCAGACTCTCAACCACTGCGCCACCAAGGAAGCCCGTTCCTTTTACTTTTATAATGTCTTTATTAAAAACTTATAATGATCTGTGTGGCTCACGTTATATTTCTATTAGACATCCCTGTTCTATGTCATTCTGAAAAAGTTTGAAAAGGAACTCAAACCTCTTTCTCCAAGCTGAGGCTGCCAGTAGTTCACTTTTCTATCAAACATGCCTGACTTAAGAAGGAAAGATGCAAACTCTGCTGAGAAGAGCAAGATCTCCAGCATTGCTCCCTCATCACCCCTCCAAGTATTGCAGGGGTTTTAGTAGACCCCTTAGGAATGCATAGTTCCCCTGCTGTAAGACACTCTCAGACAGCGAAATCGGACATTTCTGGAAGGTATTAAATACAGGGAGAAATCTCTTCTCATTCCTGCACCTTTATTTCAGGTGAGTGGTGATCCCTTAGGTGGTTCACCTCTTTTGCTGTTGCCCTGTCTCCCCTTGGGTGTGACCGATCATAGAGGAGACCATTACCCTGTTACATCCTCTGCAGGGGAAGCAGTAAAAATCAAGCTACATACACTTTAATGCCAGGAATGAAGTTTCAGAGAGCCTGGTTCTTCCCATCTCCTCCAGACTAAGCCCAAAAGCTCACAATTGGGAATTGTGGTTTGAGAAATAAGCTTGGAATACATCATTCCTTTCCTCTTCTTCTCTACCTGGCTATCTCCTGTTCATCCCAGTAAATTCTTCTTCTTTCAGTAAACATTTCCAAATCCCAACTGCTAAATTTCAGTATCCTTTCCTCTATTTCCATCATACCCTGTGACTCCTTCTTTCATATTTATCACCACTGTCCACGTCAAAGATTTCCTAGAATCTCCTGAGGTGTATTTCCTCATCATTGCCTGACATTCTTAAGGTAAAGGCCAAAATGCCAAGGACGTCCTGACTTTTGAGAGAATCTGACTAGTTTACGGGCCTAAGGGTAAGCAAGGTGATGGCCTAGAGTATTTAACAGTGCTTCCCAATCCTCACATGCCAATTTCATGTTTTTTTTACCATACCTGAGTTCCTCCAGAATTCTTATTAATATATCTTTCAATAGCTCATATTTTTCATTTAAATGTATTTAAAGAAGAAACTTTACATCACTGTCATAAATGGAAAACTAATATTTTTATATGCATTAAAAGAACAATCAGGGGCTTCCCTGGTGGCGCAGTGGTTAAGAATCCGCCTGCCAATGCAGGGGACACGGGTTCGACCCCTGGTCCACAAAGATCCCACATGCTGCAGAGCAACTAAGCCCATGTGCCACAACTACTGAGCTTGTGCTCTAGAGCCCACGAGCCACAAATATTGAGCCCGTGTGCCACGACTACTGAAGCCCATGTACCTAGAGCCCGTGCTCTGCAAGAAGAGAAGCTACTGCAATGAGAAGCCCGTGCACTGCAACGAAGACCCAACACAGCCCAAAATAAATAAATAAATAATTTTTTTTTAAGTACAAGCAGTCAAGATAAACATTTATCTACTACCACCTAAAATCCTCTCTTCTACCACCAGTGGTATACCCATTACATACAGGAATAATGGTCTAGAACATCATTGGCAGAACAGATGGAAATCTAAAGTGTGGACGTGAACTTCCGAAAATTTCATGGCAAACTAATTTGGCTTAGCAAACCAGGTTTTTCAGAATGAAGACTTTCTCTGAACCACGATCCATGATATGAAGATCCCCTCTCTGGACTCAGAGCCAAGCACAGGATGAGGAATAGGGAAGTACAGGAACCCAGTAAAGTCTAAGAAAAGCAAAACTCATTCTCCAACCCATTCCACTCCCAGCCTCTAGCTCCCAGCAGCGGCATCTCAGTGAGCAGCATACTGAGAGTATTGGCATGGACAAAGATTTTAACAGGGAGGCAACAGGAAGCAAATAGCTGAAGTCTGAAGTTTACTTCGCATGTGCTATGTATCCCAAAGTGGCCGATGGGTCCCTCAAGTGCTTCTCTACCTCCTCCGTCAAAGCCTTTATTTAGTGATAGTTTCATAATCCCCCTTAAAGCAGGTTCTGTGGATAAAATAAATTCAGCTTGACTTTTTCTTCTAAGTCCTCTTTCTTATTTGGGAATTACTATTTTTAGCAGCACAATTTAGTTTCTCTTTATTCATGCATATGAAATGAAATAAAACTCATCCCTTTGGAAAATGATCTTAAAATTCTAGGACCTCAGATTTTATTAAAATCCCCCAGGTGCATATAATGACTTTAGATGTAGACTACACCATAGTCTTCTGTACATGACCTTATTTCAACCAACTCTCAAATAGGAAAAACAAAACAAAACACTGGTATTAAAAAAAAATTAAATTAAATAAACATGGATTTTGCATAATATATCCATAGGGATTTAGACAATTAGGATGGCAAAGAAAAAGAGTTTCTGGTAGCTAAATGGATAAGAAACAAGCAGTTTCCTTCACACCAAGTAAAACTAAGAGTGCTGCAAAGAGGTTATTTTAAAGGCAGATTTCCACGAATTGTCAATCACTCTCGGTTAACAGAAAATTACACCCATATATTCTTAGAAATCTCTCAGTTCCCTCCTTACTGTGTAGTGCTTTGGTGGTAATGTTCCTCTTTGAGGTGGTGTTTGTTAAATACATGTGGCTTGATGTGAAAATGCTAGGGGATTTTTGCATACTTTCCTAGCCTAGATGCACATATGCTCTTAGAAATATTTTGCAGAGATAAATAATGGTTTAACACATGTTCTACATAATCTTTTTTTGCATATAAAAATAATATTTATTAACTTAGGTTGTACTATATATTTAGTCAAACCAAGAGATTAACACAAAAACAAGTAAAATCTTTAGACTCCATTCAGCTTGAATTTCATATTCTGGATAGGACAGGAGACCGTCTTTTGCTTAAAACAAAACAAGAAAGCAAAATAGCTTCAATGACATTTTGTAGGAGAGAGCAGACCTGTGGGGAGCCAAGGCTGAGCCAACCAGGCACTGTGGCTAATCTAACGAATTTGCTGCCCATGTGAGAGCCACCCTGCTCAGCCCCAATGCTGACTTCTTTGCTATTAAGGATAGGATCCTTGTTATAAAAGTTCAAACAAATTTCCAAAGCCCTCACGTCTTCCTTGAGGTGGCAGATGCACCGCTGGTTTGCAGTACAGGTGGTCCGGGAGCTGAAATCACTCTGTTGTAGCCTTTTGTGCTTTGGCAGCATTTTCCAAAATTTTCCTTTTCCACTGTTCATAATCCTGTGTCAGATCTTCATCTTTCTGCGGTTTATGTGGGATCTCTACTACATTCTCTATTTCCGTCGCTGAAGGTTCAACCACTGTCTTCTTTTTCTTCCACGGTGGAGTAGCTGAATCTCCAGGCTCTCTGTCGATCTGCTGCCCAGTCTTCTCTAACTGTTTACAGAGTCGATCAAACATGGCTTTTTTTACACCGGATGTGACTGCCATTTTATTTTTGTCCACCTTTAGCTTTAGAATCTTGCATGCTGAAAGTAGTGCAGCAGTGGTGAAAAGCGGCCTGGATAAGTCAAGATCCATGTGCTGTGTTTGTGGAAGACTGGACTCATAGCTTTGCAGTACCTTTGAAGCCATGTTCACTGCTTTTGTACAGCTAAACTGTACAGCTAGGTCTCTTATTCCAATATTCAAGTTCAGGCCCAGTAAACACTCAAAAGATTTAAGACAACTCTGATACCTCTTCTTGTTCAAACCAGAAAGTTTAATTAAATAAGCCCTGTCCAAGGGGCACTTCATGCAGGAAGCTCAGCACCTCCAGCTCGGCAATGCCCAGGCGCGGGGCTAAACGCCAGATCAGACCAGGCTCCATGGCACGGACAAAGACTACCTACATAATCTTTTTGAATAGTGGAAATATTGCTCTAAAAATTAATAGCTCTTTAGAGGGAAAGGATTATTTTCTTGGTAGAAGAAACTATATATTGACAATAGCTCTTTTCAACATGTATAACTATTCCCTTTTTACTATTTTGCCTGAAACATCTGACAAATATTGCTTTTCTAGGACCCTTTATAAAGTATGAAGGCAATATCAGTTAGCCTCCCAGAAATTAATAAGCAGAGAAAATAATATTTTAATTAACGGTAGGACCAGTACAAAAATATAACAATTTTTACTATGCACAGAAAAGGAATGATCTATACTATTATTAACTTTTAATGTTAATTGTACTATATTAACATGAACTTTCACATTCTTGCTTTCTACCCTCAGAGACTTTCATATTCATTATCTCCTTTCAGTTTCTATGAAATAAGACAGCAATATTACCCTGAATTTAACTATGAATAAGTGGAAGTCTAGAGAAGTTAAATACTTTTCCCCAAGTTACAAAGCAAGGTAGTAGTTAACTAGGACAAATTCTACCACTTTATCTTATGGTCAAATGAAATTATCAAACTATGGTGCATCTTCATACTGTGTATCAACCTTACAAGTTAGAGTGTCTCCTGCTCCTGCCATTTTTCTTCTTTGGAACCTTATGTATCACTTGAACACAGTCCCAAGAAAACCTCACTAATACTATATTACCTAATAGCATTTATTCAAGCTATGCTGTAAATGGTCACCGTGTTGGGCAGTACTTTGAGGGAGATATCATTATTCCCATTTGACTGATGACAAAGCTGAGGCTCAGAGAGCTTAAGTCACGTGTGCACGGTCAGACAGGCAAGAATGGTTAGAGAAGAAATGGAATCTGGCTCCAGCAAACTGCAGAGCCAGCATCTTTGTTCCTCTCCAAGACTCCTCAAGTGAGGTCATGGAACTCCAGAGTCATTCTCCAGCAAATGGAATTGTTCAAATATAGACAGGCTAAGAAACTGACCGAAGCTGGTCTTTATACAAGCTAGAAAATTACTTCGGTGAGTCAAATGAATTGTTATATTACAAAAAGATTATCCAAAAGAATACATCAAGCATTAATTAATGTCTCATAATGTCTTATAAAGAAAAATATTAGCAAGTTATCATTAACCTCAGAGGTAATCTGAAAAGACCCAAAGTTATCCATAGTGATCACTGTGGTGCAGATCTCCTGAAGACTAATGATCCAAATCCAATTCTATTTGGGCAGGAATGTGCCTTTGTATACATATGTGGTTCCCAATCTGCTGTACTTCTGGGGACTCTGCTCTATTCCTCCCTCTGACTGTTGGACACTATGGCATCACCTCTCCAACTGATGTACAGTGACAGATCATCCCTCTGTCTAATCCCACTCCTATTTGGAATCACACATTCCCTGGATTAGAAAGCATTGTTTAATACTTCGGAGCAGCAAACAATATCAAATTGCATCTGAGAATAAAAAAGTAAGTAAGCAATACTGATTAGAAATAATCATTCTCTTTTGCAACACCTAGCCCATAATTGGTGTTCAGTTAAGTATCTGTGAAGCTGAACCCAATAATATCAAAACAGTTCAAGAGGAAGCTTACCCCAGGGAAGAGAGCCATATGTAAGATCCACAATGGATCATTGAAAATTCGGTGTACTTATGCTTAGAACCATAGAAATGGAGGAAGATTTAGAGACAGTTATATCACGTGAACAACTAAGGCCCAAAGAGATAGACCCAATGTCACAAAGGTAATTAGTGGCAAAAGTGGGCCATGAACCAACAAGTCTTGGTCACATGCTCTTTCTAAAAACATTGTCATGTAGAAATGTATTTTTAAAATAAACTCAGTTGTACTCTCAAATATGTGGTTACTGCAAAGCAGATCTCTAAGTACATGTATGTTTATCACATGCAGATAATTTTTAAATGCTGGATATTCCTAAGCCTGACCTGAGTCAAGAGACCTGGGTTCAAGTCTCAATTTTTTTTTTTTGCGTTACGTGGGCCTCTCACTGTTGTGGCCTCTCCCGTTGCGGAGCACAGGCTCCGGACGCGCAGGCTCAGCGGCCATGGCTCACGGGCCCAGCCACTCTGCGGCATGTGGGATTTTCCTGGACCGGGGCACGAACCCGCGTCACCTGCATCGGCAGGCGGACTCTCAACCACTGTGCCACCAGGGAAGACCAAGTCTCAATTTTTAACTAGCCCCTTGATAGCAAGTCACTTTGCCATGCTGGATATTGGTCTCCTGAACTGTAAAATGAAGATGCCAGATGTAACTGTTAGGTTACAACTGACCAAAAAAAAAAAAAAAAAAATCAAACTGACTTAAGCAGAAAATTCAAACTGACTTATGTCCAGAAGTAGACATGCTTCAGATGGGTCTTAAACCAAGGATTGCATCATGTCACCGGGATCTAATCTTCTTCTATCTGCCTGCTATGTTCCTTTATATTGGCTGTGCTTTTAGGCTCCATGTGTCACAAGATGGCTGCCAGCCACTCTAGGCCTGTCTCCTCTACAAGTCCTCTGAGTTAGGTAAAATCAACAACTACACTGGACAAAATGCCTTTAAGATCACTAACATTTGCATTGATTTCTGGTTCTATGAGATCCTATTAATGTCTATCTCAGATTATAAGAATATAGGAACTGTTTGGAGGAATGTTAGTAGCTCTCTGTACCCCCAAAGGAAGAAATCTGTTACATTTCCACTGCCATGGCCATGATGTAACACACACTTCATGGTGTGCCTCACACTTCCTAGTTGTAGTTTCCTCCATGTACTCTATTGTCAAATGTCATTTTGCCTTTGAATACACTCTTCCCTCTGTCTGGGATGCCCTTATTCTTCCTTGTCTGTCTGACAAAAGCTTACTCACTGAACAATACATCACTTTCCCTGGGAAATCTTCCCTGATTACAACCCTCCACTCAAGTGAAATTGATCACTCAGTTGTACTTAGGCCTTCCTACCTACCTGGACTGGAATATATGTCATATTATATAGTATTCATTTATTTACATGTCTTCTCCAAGGAGTATTAACATTTGGAGGTGAGGAACCATGCCTTATTCATCTTTATGTCCCCAGTGCCAAATAACAGTGCCTGAAAGATAGCAATCATTCAATAAATTTTGATGAATCAATCAATGAATCAATAAAATCTAGTTCCTCTGAACTAGAACATTATGGACTCCCATTCTGTCACCCTAAAACACAATTTAAAATAATGCATCTCCCTCCCACACCTCACTCCAACTCTCTGACAATAGCAAATCATTTTACAGTCTTGTATGTTCATAAAGCAGAGTTGATCCTGCTTTCTAACCATTTTTAGGACAAATGTTTATTTGGTTTTCACAAAATGAATGGGATTCCACCACCACTAAATCTGAGGCATCTGGGCATTAGAAACTATGCTCCCCAATACCCGTACAATTATATAGGTATATCTCAGTATTGCATTCATTTTCCTAGGAGTTCTTTTTTTTTTTTTTTTTTTTTGTGGTATGCGGGCCTCTCACTGTTGTGGCCTCTCCCATTGCAGAGCACAGGCTCTGGACGCGCAGGCTCAGCGGCCATGGCTCACAGGCCCAGCCGCTCCGTGGCATGTGGGATCCTCCGAGACCGGGGCACGAAGCCGTGTCCCCTGCATCGGCAGGCGGACTCTCAACCACTGTGCCACCAGGTAAGCCCTCCTAGGAGTTCTTTGATGAGAATACTGGAGAATACTTTTAATAGAGTTTGTTGAATGTTCAATTTGTGTTGCCTATCAATATTCCTCAGCGATGGTGGTTAATTTGAGAAAAAAATTCTGTGTGCTTTGGGAATCTGTTAACTAATAATATTCCCGCTCATCTTCCATAGCCAGAGGTTATTATGCCAGAGGACTCTGGGGTGCAAAACCTTGCATTAGGGAACCGCAGGACAGGAAGCTGCGTGTAGGGTTATCACTCTATGGGCCCCACCTATATTCTACCTCATTATTTTTATACAGGGAGAATTAAAGCTTACAAAAGGAAAAGAAAGGTAATGTTCAAAGAGGAAGGCAGGCCATTGCTCTTGTCTTGGTTATAGGAATGTGGAAATTAACTTCTGATGACATCTATAGCTACCAGCAAGCAAGACCAAAGCATGGGTCCCTGGAACAATTTCCATGATTCACTGCCGCCTAGGAAAAGCTCAGCTTAATGCGTTGCAGTACTGACTTGGGTGTGGCTATTACTTCTTAGACCTCAATTAATAGATTGACCACCAGTTTACTGCCTGCCTTGGAACTTAAGGAACCAAGGAATTTAGTGGGATATACTATCTAAGCTCAATGATGTTTCATTTGCTTGACTCACTGACCATGACCTGGGAAAACAAACAAACAAACAAATTCCAAAATCATCTACATCTACCAAAAGAGCTCATTTGGTGTTGTAATACTGATACTATTGTGATTACAAATCCACTTAGAGACCACCCACTACACCACTGGAAAAGAGTCCAATAGAGGCCTCTTAAGAGTTCACCCTCACGCTCCTGCTCTAGAGGCTCCACCTTTCAGGTTCCTTGAACAAATCATGCTCTCGCTCAAATCCAGGCTTGGAGCATACTGTCCCATCTGCCTGGAACGCACTTCTCTCACTGCCTTTCTGATCCCTCCGTTTCACCTAGTCAAATCTTGTTTTCCTTCAGCTCACAGTTCTCCGGGAATACCTCCCACGATCTCCTGGACTCAATTATACCTCCTCGCATCTAGAACTTTACCTTCCCTAACACTTGTCACACCTATAGTTATTTGTTCAGTGTTTGCCTTCCTGGATTGATTGTAAAGTCCATGAAGGCCAGGATCCTTTCTGTCTTGTTCACAGATGTGAACAAGAAAATGGGAGCATGGAGTAGTCTTATTAAATTTGGGGAGAATTAAGAGAAAGTTCTCTTACACAAATAGCAAAAAGGGGGAATATCTGGGAAAGGAAGAAAAAGTGAAACCAAAACTAACATTTCAATATATAGTAATTCCCTGTTATGTACCAGGCACCGGACTATGATATGCTTGGGGACTGCAAAGTCCAACAAGTCATGGTTCCTGCTCAATAAATTATGGTTGTCTTGTTCGAGTCAGAAAACAATAGGTTGATGAAACAAAAGGAAATTCGAATTCCTGAATTGGGGAGAAAAGACAGCCTTTGAATATTTTCAGATTTCATTGATTCATTTTACCTTCTTTACCTGCAACCCAAAATATACTCTGAATTCAAACTTGTGTTTTGTAGCTGAATATGGAAAGTAAAGGCCTGTTTCTTAAGATTTATAAAGACATTTGGAGGCTCTTTGCTTTGTACATTATAGTATTCTTTCAAAAAACAGGTCAATCAACAAACATTATGGAACCCCTGCTATGGGGCCAGCACCATGCTTACCGCTGCGGGCTGTAGAGTTTAAAAGAGATGCTTTATCCTGCCTTCATATCTCAGCTCTTCACATCCTTCCTAGATGCATAGCTGCTTGTGTTTGTGTATTTACCTTTTCATCTTCCCTTTAAATCAGCACTCTGTAATTGCAGTAACACATTTTGGTGCTGTGTTAGGTGAGGAAGCTGAGATAGTTGCTTACATGACTCAACAGAGCTCATGTTCTCCCAAGTTTCTTTTATTTAACATTCCATCCTCATTCTGACCACACTGCCTTGGCAGCACCACTAAGTACCAAAGATGACAATGATTAAGTCCTGTCTCCTGAATAGAAGATACATTACAGATCTGTTTTCTTACAGTAAGAAAAATAATGCTAGTCGCCATCTGAATATTAGAGACTGTACAATTCTACCAAAAAAACACTCCTGTATTAAATTTCCACTGGCCTACCAAAAAAAAAAAAGAAAGAAAGAAAGATCAAAAAATGTGTTTATCTTAGTAATTGGAGTTTTTCTTCCAGAAGCTGGCTCTGCAGAGGGGGACTGTAAAAAAACAAACAAACAAACAAAAAACCTCTCCTCCCTATGCTTTGATGGGGACACCCCATGGAGCTCAAAGTGACATGACAAAAGATAAGCGTAGGTTTTTGGAAATTCTCAAGAAGCCAGGAAAGTAGAAGTACCAAAGCAGAAAATGTAAGTTGAACAAGAATTTAAACAAATTAATGTTTACTTGGTAGATGTCAACCCTTCATCCCCCAGATGGTACAAATTCTAGAGACGTAAAAGAACTTGGGGTTGGGCTTCCCTGGTGGCGCAGTGGTTGAGAGTCCGCCTGCCGATGCAGGTGACGCGGGTTCGTGCCCCGGTCCGGGAAGATCCCACATGCCACGGAGCGGCTGGGCCCGTGAGCCATGGCCGCTGGGCCTGCGTGTCCGGAGCCTGTGCTCCGCAACGGGAGAGGCCACAACAGTGAGAGTCCCGCGTACCACAAAAAAAAAAAAAAAAAAGAACTTGCGGTTGATTCAAATGGATAAAATCAGAAAGCTGGAGAGAATTCAATATGAGCTATCAAAGAAAGAAGGCACTGGGGTAATTAGCCTTCCAGGAAAGCCTAAAAAGCCTTAAAAAAAATCAGTGATAGTTCAGAGATTTCTGTGTCCAGAGTGTGCTCCTAAGGCAGTTCCTACATGAAGTCTATAAAATGGCCCTTTTGCCCAGTATGAAGAGATGGGGTACGAACAGATACTGAATAGAAGAATACCTTCTCCTTCTAGTCAGTTCTCTGGAGTGTTGTCAACTAAGTGAGTAAAGGAAACGTATAGCTTAGTTTTTTCTCCCAAGAGTGACTCACATTTTACTAAAAATAATTTGTGCCCCTCTTAATAGTTGACCAAGTGTGTTATACTGCGCTGAACAATTAAGGTAGGTGCAGCTCATTAGTCCATCTGCAGAGCAGTCTTTGTATCCCAAGTAATGAAAAAGAAAAAAATAACTCAGTAGAAAAGTGATGATAGAATGAAGCAAACAAATTACTTGGGAATTAACACCCCCTGACACACAAAAAAATAAAGTCTATTCCATCACAGGAACTTCTTTCTGCTTCCAAGAAAATCTGACGTCTAAAATGTCAAGTACAGTCTTGGTTAAATTTCAAAGGGAGTCAGGGTATTAATCAAGGAATGCCTTTTTCTTGGTTAGGATCATATCTGCCTCTCTCCAAGAAAGTCTAGAAGACTTTGGACATTGTAAAGCTGTAGTTCTCAGAGTCTAGTACCCCTTTCCGTTGGATGCCTTTCTATCAAATCATCAAGAAGTATCTGGAAAACTAGACTAGATTGACATCCCTGCTTAGGGTGTGTCAGTCAATTCTGTTCTGCAAATGAGCCAGGATCTGGAGGCATCCTTCAGACTGGAGTGAGGAACTTGGTGGGTGGCCTACGAGTCTGGGCTTTGTAATAGAAGGACACAGATAGAACTTCTAGCCATGAGAAGCTGCAGAGGAAGATACTCAGAGTCCAGGGAAAGATGCCAGTCCACATCCAGACTACATAAACACTAAAGAGAAACAGCCGAGTGCCAACCTAACACTATAAATAAAGAATCTTGGCTTTGTCAGAGGGAAGCCCTTATTGTCTTAGGGAATATGTCACAGATACATGGAAAAGCACAGAGAGAAATACATCAAAGGTGTGGGTAACAATAAAACTCAGCATACACATAGTGATTACAGTTGTTAAAGTGCTTTCCCACAAATGATTGCATTGAATCTTCACAACTCCAAGGATAGAAGAAAGGCAAATATTTTATTATCATTATTGCTGTGCCCACCTTCCAGGTTTATCGTGAGGCTAGAAATCAGATGTTAAATGACACCTATCCTGCATGTGGCCACTCAACACATCTTGAGACCACCCCAGGGAAAAGAGGTCTGATCCTCCATCCTGCATAGAGGAGAGGGCCCATGTTCAGACCCTTTATGGTCCCAGTTCCCACACAGTGAGCTCACCCACACATGACTGGGCCAGATCCCGCCTCAGACACTCAGACATCTTTGTTATGACTAATCCCACCTTTGGAATGTCTGTAGTCAATTAATTCCAATTAAGTCTTCCATTCTTATAATCCTCATATGCCAAAAGAAAGTCAGTTTACCTCCCCTGTTCTTAACCCCTTAATGCTCTGTACTTCTTCTCTTTGGCTTCTCTCCTCAAACCACTAGAACCTCTGCAATCTTCTTCCTTTATGTAAAAGAGAAAGAACCAATAAACACAGCATCTCCCCACATTATGCTGTATATTTCACCTACCATAGAACTAAGGAGAGGGGTGAAAATTTATTACTCCTTAATGCCACTTTAGAACCACCACAGTTCCATCCTGGTACCTTTGACATCTGACAATACCACTTTGTACACTTCTATATTTCTATCATCTACTGACCTCCTGGTCACATTCTTTAAGACATAACACTCCTCTTCTCCCCTCAAACTCAACTTCTGCCATTATATTCCAGAAAACTTCAGTGTCTTTGGGAGCAATCCACCCAATACCTTCAATCTACTGTTCCTTGACCTCAAATACACAATAACTATTCTCACCTTCACTCCACTTAGACTTCCCCACACTGCCAGGGTACATCCTGAAACTTGTCATCACCCAGAATGGTTCCACACCAAAAATTTTAACTACAGACACTGCATTCTCTGACCCAGCTGTCTTTCCTCCGGTGCTCTCAGGACGCTCGCTTGAACACACCTGCTCTTCAAATTCATTTAGTCCTCCAGCTCCTGGGTCTTCATTTCCTCAGAGTCCATCCACCTTCCCCCAAGCAGACTACAAGTAGTTGGCTATCTGACCTACTCACCACCAGCACCCTCAAATCCAAATATGTCTCTTCCTGTATTGCCCTCACCTAGAAAACTCCCAACACAGGATCAATGCCATCTTGGTACCTAAAAGGCTGAGCATTCCTAAGCAAAATGTTAAACCATTCAGATTTATGTCCTAACAAACATATGGTCTCCAATCTTAAGACTTCAGTATATCTCAGTCTTTTCACTTAATCAACATTCCTTCCTACTCTCCTCAGTAATTATTTTAAACCTATACATCTCTGTTGAGGCCCCCTCACTCTAAGTAGGCAACATAATCTTTTTCTTCACTGAAAAAAAAAATTGATGTCCAGAGAGGTAAGAGGAAAAGGAGGGAGTGTGGTGTCATAAAAGCTAATTTTTTGGAAGAATCCTCTACTCTCTCTAGAGACCATTAAATAGAGAAGTTCTCAGGCTCACACTAAGCTCTCTTCTCTGCTCATTTTCAGAGGTGTGTCTCATCTACTCCTATAGCTTCAATTATCTTTTTATGCAAAGGACTTTGAAATCTCTATTAGCAGTCCAGATCACTTGCCTATATACCATTAAAGCTTTAACTCAACATTTCCACTTATATATCTAGAAAGTATCTTAAATCCTCATGTCCTAAATTATTCTCTCTCTCTGTCTCTCTCTTCCTCTGTTTCACACACACACAGACACACACATTGCTTCTCTTACCTCCTCCTCAGTAAAAGGCATCACCACCCATTAGTCAAGATAGAAAACTGGTAGTCATCCTTGCCTCCCCCCTCTGCCTCACCCAATTCATCAACAATTTCTACTAATATTATCTCCTGGCTTTCTCTCAAATCCAATCACTTCCCTGTTCAAATAATGAATAACAGCC
The DNA here is from genome assembly GCF_964374135.1 of Grampus griseus. Classification (NCBI taxonomy): domain Eukaryota; kingdom Metazoa; phylum Chordata; class Mammalia; order Artiodactyla; family Delphinidae; genus Grampus; species Grampus griseus. Next base: position 70,387,223 of record NC_139000.1, on the reverse strand, counting down.
CTGTTCAAATAAGGAAACTAAAGCTGAAAGAGGTTAAGACATTTCACGATACCACACAACTAGTAGGTGGCAGAGCCAGCTCGTCTGCTTCCAAAGTCCATGCTAAAAATTCGACAGTACTTTTACAGGGGGCTCTCAGAGCCAAAGATATCTTCAAGAAGCACAAATTAGACTATTCCAACTGCAGAATGGCCCAAAACCCAAGGAAAGAAGGCACAGGGGGTAATCAGCCTTCCAGGGAAGAATTTAAAGCCTCAAACAAAATCAGTCAATCAATCAAAGGACTTCTGTGTCCAGGAGGCTCTCCTGAGGCAGTTTCTACATAAAGACAATAGTGGCACTTGTACCCAGAGTGAAGAAATAGGGGTACAGATAGATGCTGGATAGAAGGAGAATATATCACAGAATGTGACCATTGATGAGGATATGTCTTGAATGAGAATAGCCTTTTGCTTTTTTTTTTTTTTTTTTTTTTTTTTTTTTGCGGTACGAGGGCCTCTCACTGTTGTGGCCTCTCCCGTCACGGGCCCAGCCGCTCCGCGGCATGTGGGATCCTCCCGGACCGGGGCACGAACCCGTGTCCCCTGCATCGGCAGGCGGACTCTCAACCACTGCGCCACCAGGGAAGCCCCTCTCTTTACACTTTTGATGTCAGTGAAGTTGTCCATTAGAGAGACTGAGAAGAGATGAATGTTAGAGGAAAAAACATTAACGAATGGCAATTTTTCAGCATTCCCCAAAGATGAAGTTACCTTGAAAATTATGTAAGAATACACCATGAGGCCTATGGAAAGGTGATGTAAAGAGGTCTGTTTTTTATACTGTATCATCTTTCTAGAGCTATATCTTTATATCTTCCTGAGTGTGGCAGCCAAAATATTCTTTGCACTAGAAGCTGCATCTACCTCTATTCAGTGGTTCAGAATTTTAAATTACTTTTGGTTAAAAACATGGGCTTTGGAGTCTGGCAGAAATAGGTCCATGTCCTGAGTCTCTGCCTCTTCCCAGCTGTGTGGCCTTGGGCAGGTCTAAGATGAGGACAGTAACAGTATCCATCCCATAGTGTCACTGTGAGGTTTAAACCATCAGTGAATGTACAATGCTTATTGCAGTGCCTGTGGGTCTTAATAGGTGCTAATTATTAATAGTATTAGTAATACTATCGTTTTCATCATTATTGTTATTTTTACTATGAAACACGTACACAGGGACATGTATTTGTGTATCTAATCCATAGCAGCTGGGTCTGAAAGACAAGAAAATGTGAAGACTCTTTTAGAAGATGGGAAAAATAAATTACAATACACATGCAAACTTAAGAATACATGGCTCTTCTGGATAACTGATGAGCTAATTTCTGGAAAGGAATCAAGAGACAATCTCTGTGAAAGTAATATTTTAATTTAATATTTATTTTTATCAAGATAATTCATGTAGATTTAGAGGCAAATCTTACTACCATAAAACTTATAACAAAAAACAATAGTCACTTATTTGGGGTGGGGTAGAGGTGGACTCAAAATACTCATTATTATATGGTGAAGGTGAGAGAAAAGGCTATATCTAGAATAACATCTAGTTTGGGGGACACCTAAGCAACTCGGTGGATGGCAGGCCCATTAACTAAGATAGAGAAGACTGGTGGTTGAGCAGGATTTCAGCAGAGAGGGGAAGCAAAGAATCAAGAAACCTGATATTTAGCCATCAAAAGTGAAGATGTTGGGTAGACAATTTGATATACAGCTTAGAGGTCAGGGCATGGGTCATGGGGAGAGTTACTGATTTGGAGATTACTGGCATGTAGATGTTAAATATTTAATATTTAAATGATAGCAACTCAGGTGAAGAAAGCTAAAAAACTGATGCTGAAGCCTTTCAACATGCAGAGCTCAGGCTGAGGAAGAGCACCCAAGAAAGGTGACTGAGAAGCAACGGCTGTTAAGACTGTCAGAGTCAGGAGGATGCTGTGACTCTGGAGTAAACAGTGGTTCAGGGCTTCCCTGGTGGCGCAGTGGTTAAGTATCCACCTGCCAATGCAGGGGACACGGGTTCGAGCCCTGGTCTGGGAAGAACCCACATGCCGCGGAGCAGCTAAGCCCATGTGCCACAACTACTGAGCCTGCGCTCTAGAGCCCGCAAGCCACAACTACTGAAGCCCGCACACCTAGAGCCCGTGCTGTGCCACAAGAGAAGCCACTGCAGTGAGAAGCCCGCGCACCGCAACAAGGAGTAGCCCCCGCTCACAGCAACTTGAGAAAAGCCCACACTCAGCAACGAAGACCCAACACAGCCAAACATAAATAAATAAATAAATTTATATTTAAAAAGTGGTTCAAGGAGGAGGGCGTGGACAACTGTGTGCCTGCAGCTCAGTAATCACAGTATAAACCCAGCCGCCCTTTATTTCCCTGCTCCTACCCTCAATGGACCACTGGGCTTTTTCTATTATTGTTCTCTTGCATTAGAATGGCTCCTCACCTCCCAAAATCCTATCTATCCTTCATGACCCAGCAAGAATGCCATCACCTTGGTAATGCATTTCCTGACTCCACTAATTAAAAATGCTCTCTTCCTCCACAATATTCCATAGCCCATTGTATACTATAACTTATTCTGCCTTGTGCTATAACTATATATATTCTCTCTCCATCCTTCCTGTATCCCAACTGGACTATAGTCCCCCCACCCCTATAATGCAGCAGAATGCTGGGCATATACTAGGTACTCAGTAAAGATTTTTCACTGAGTCAAATCCAAAAATATAGAACTCAAGCCTGGAAAAGTTTCTTCAAAGGACAATCTCCTTTAACACTTTAGATTTCTGTTTGTCAGCATGTATATCTTCTGCACCCAAGCCCAGAAATTATTTATACATTTTCCTGACCCTCTATAGAAAAATAGTGGGGGGAATCATTCCCCAAAAGCAAAGTTTTTAAATGACATCATTAAAAAAAAAAAAAAAAAAAAAAAAACCTACATGACCAAAAAACAGGGTAGTGTGGGCAAAGCTCCTGTCACATGCATTGGCTGCGTATCTCCTGAGCTAATGGCTATTTTAGAAACCATTTAGACTAAACTTTCCCCCAGATCCCAGGTATGAAAATAACAAGTTGCAAAAGTTCCATGGATGAAACAACATTTGTGATCCCTGAACTTCACAGTAAAAAGCTAAAAAGATTATACTAAAAAGATTGTACTAATCCAAGCCTTGGGTTAGCAGCCAGCAATTCTTCAATCTTCTTGCTTCAAATATCATCATGTGCTTTCATCCTCTTACACTGAGGAGGAGAAGTGTGGTAGAAAGAAGTCACTGGAAAGTAGTTCTGGCTAAGAGTTGGAGGAAGAGGAGAGAGAAAAACAGGTTATCAATGGTAAATACAGTCAGAGTCAAAACTTTATAAATCAAATAGAATTTCTACAAGCTTAATGAGGGAGAATTATTTGCCAAGCTGCCATGTGCAACATGCTATAAAAACAACTGGGATTTAATGTCATGACTGTTAATTTTTATGATTTCGTTTATCCCCTCCTCTTTTTTGCACCATGTTGCAAAACAGTTCTCTTTTGAAACTAATCACTCTTTTGTGGTCAACAGCAATTTACAAATTAGACGCTCAGACTTTTGCTAAAAAATTTAGGCCTTTACACGTATTTGTAGATAGACAAATAGCCTAGTGATTAAGGTATGCATTCTTTTTAGTTGCATATGCCAGATCTACCAAATATTTGTGATCATCCAAACTGGTTGCTTTTTGTTAAAATTTCTACTTCCTGCACTTTCAGACCCACATATTCAGAGGTAGAAAACTTTCTGAGAGTGCAAGGTGATGATTCTTGCAGATGCCCAGCAGTAGACTACATAAGTGTAAATAATCAACGTAGCCCCACTTTGCTGCTACACTAAAAAGTCCAGTAACCTCTTTTTCTTAATGGTTGTGCCAGTTCCACCACATTCTGGAAGGTATTGGTTCCCTTAAGTACAACGTGGAGCCATCAGAATAAAAGGGCAGCATGAGGGAAAACGACAGTGTGGGACTTTGTGGTCTATAGATTTAGTTGCTCATACAAGAACCTGAGAGGGGGAAACCCCCAAAAGATTAGTCACTTTGTTTTGTTTTGCAGAACTCAATTCAGGTTAACAAAGCATTTGCCATCAAAGGAGATGGGAGAATGGCAGTATTCACTTGCTCTGGTCTGAATAAACAAATGTGGGATTTGTGGGCTGACTAATGTCCTGGGATAAACCAGGCATTCAGCCAAATTCTAGGAGTTTTGATGCAAAGACAGCAAGCCCACACTTTTCTTCATGGAAAGTGCTCCATGGGAGTATTGATGTCCACAAGGGCAGCCTGGGTCTTCAACTGCCTTAAAGATTCACCCAGGGCTTCCCTGGTGGCACAGTGGTTGAGAGTCAACCTGCCGATGCAGGGGACACAGGTTTGTGCCCCGGTCCGGGAGGATCCCACATGCCGCGGGGCGGCTGGGCCCATGAGCCATGGCCACTGAGCCTGTGCGTCCGGAGCCTGTGCTCCGCAACGGGAGAGGCCACAACAGTGAGAGGCCCGTGTACCGCAAAAAAAAAAAAAAATAAAGATTCAGCCCCAGGGAATTCTCAATGTTTCTGTAATTGAAAACCTAGATCAAGTGATAGAAGCAGAATTCCTTCTTCTTGGAAAGTGTTAAATATGCCATTCATCTCCTTTTAGAAATGTGTTATCACTGTCCCTTTTTAAATACATTACCCTGAAAATATATTATTAGGCTGCTAAAATGTGACTCTGGTCCTATCTTTCCTTTCATTCACTCATTTCATTCACTGAGTGCCTTCTGTATGCTCCAGGCATCATGTAAGGCTCTATGGATGAAACAGTGACTGAGTCAGAGCCAGTCCAGCTCTTGGGAAGCCTCCGGGCAGCCTCTGACAACTTCAAGGGCACTGGAAGAGTATTACAGTCTTATAATTTTATTTTTGGTTAGAGGAAAGTATTAAAATTTGTAGTTTTTTTAGTGGGAGAAACAGTAAGCCCCTCAATTAAGGTCTCAGCATAAGTCTGTGGGGAAGTCAGAGAGTTTCCCTTTATTTGACCCCCAGGATCCCCCACCATGCTGTGAGGACCAGAGTCATCACTTAACCCTAGGCTAAAGTAGATTTTATTACAAATGACAGCTAGTGAAATATCAAGGACTAAGTTTCACAGGTTCTTAACTAACTCAAGAAAAACTTCCCAGCAGCAGCTCATGCAATCTCCTTTAAATCTATAAGGCTGGTTTATCTACCCAGATGAGAAACATACATGGCATATGCAGGCTAAAAGCAAAATCCCTGGAATGATTCAATGTGAATATAACATAAACTAGAAGGAGAAAGTTCACTGTGATAATTGGTACAAAGGGAGCATTTTATGGGTCTCCAGAATATCTCCAACCTTCCTTGTAATGTAGGGTCTTCTTAAGTAGTATTTACCCACATTGGAGCCTTCATATTTCCCACATGAAGATGTAATCTCCATGACTTATTAACCCTCCAGAGTCCCAGGAAGAGCCTGCCAAACTGCAAATTTAGATAATTCCCTTTAAGAGGCATTATATGTAACTGCCTTTAGAAGGAAATTTGGCTACATTAGCAGAGATTTCAAGCAAGCTCTTTCACAAAAAACTGTCAAGGAGTGTTTATGAAGTCACCTGATCAGTACCAAGTTTAACATATTTAGATTAGTCTCATCAACATAACTCTTTAGGAATAAAAGTATTACAAAATCAAGATCTGGAGAAGGAGCATAACCCCTGCTTAATTACTGTGAGGAGGGGGGAGAAAGTTGAAAGAGAAAGCTATAGACAAATTGGAAAAGAGCTATTTCAGGTATAAAAAAATAAGGAAGGAAAACCTGAGCCTGGGATTGGATGATAAGCAGATAGCAGAAGCCACCACAGAAACTCTGTTTGACCAGAGGCTCAGTGCTTGCCTTGAAGGAACAAGATGAAGTGCACAGCCCACAAACCAGAGGAAGCCTGCACAGGAAGCGGAGAGGAAGATAGAGGCTTATGAACTTGGGGACAGGATGAAGCCAGTCCATGTGAGGTTCAAAAAAACCAAGTAGGCAATACGAGCATCAAAGTGTTTCCTTGTGTCATTAACTCAGGACCACAACCTGATTTCAAAACACCGTGGAACCACGGATGGAAAAACTGTGTAAACTGGGGCCATTTAAAACAATTTCTCTCCGCCGTATGCTTGTCAGAGACGATCAGAACCCTCTGAGCACTTTGCAAGGCACGCACTGGATCTCACTGTGGTGAGCGATTTGACCGGCAGTGTCACATTTCCCAGCAAAATTAGACAAGCAGCTTGACTTGACAAGTAGCATGAAATAACATAAAAAGCTTCCCTAGACAGTGCCAGAGAATTAGGTGCCAAAAGCCTGAGGTGATTATTAGAAAATGGTTCCCGCCTCCAATTGTCTGACTACAGTCTCTTCATCACCAGGAAGCTGCTACAGCAGAACCCAGCCAAAGCAATCACTGCTCCCTTAGGAAGCATTCACTGTTCACCGTGAGCTCACGCTAACATTCCCGCTGTTTGCAAAGTGGCTAGATGGGGATATGACAGCAATTCCTGTTGTCAGTGAAAGAGACATTGCCCAACAGGATTTTAACTTTTAACTGGATTTCAGCCATGCTGTTTCCTTTGGTTACCTGTCAGCCGAAACTTCTTTGGTATCCAAGTTCTAGTGTATTTCATTTCTATGGTCATCAGAGCAGTACAAAGGAAGAAAAACTAGAAAGGGGTCAGGATACCCCAGTTCTGTCCCTAATCAACTGCAAGGCCTTTAGCCTGGCCAAGTTGCTTCCCTTTTCCTTTAATCATAAAATGAGATAATATAAAACCTGTCTCAGAGGGTTACAGTCATAGGAGAGAACAGATGAGCAAAATGTTATAGAAGGTATATTCATATATAATACTTAAGCGGTGTGTGTATGTGTGTGTACATACAACTTTTTAAATGTTTTCCAGTTGCATAAAAGTGAGGTGTAGATCTGGCAAGTACCTGGATAAGAAAAGTGACATGGACAATTGGATATTTAAGAACAAAAATGCCTCCCTTGATTCTACAGGGAAAAGATAATTGTCTAAATTGTTCAGACCATTTTTCTTCTCCAAGTCCTAGTCATGGAATCTATACAAGACTGAATTTCATGATTGCTGGCAGACAAAATATTTTGAGGAAAAAATAACACTAGCTGTTGATTATTAAATGTTTACTATATGCTGGCCAATCTGTGAAGCACTTTACAAATATTACTTCACTTCCTCTTCATTACAATCCCATGAAATATGTATTATTTAATAACATGATACACTATGCCTAAGTTTAGGAAAGGAATTATACTCCAATAAAGATGTTAAAAAAATACATTATGTAAAACCTTCCAACACATTATAAATTGAAATGTATTTAAACTCATAGCCCTGGATTTAAAAATCAGGAAATAAAACTGTTTCTCTTGCTGAACTCAAAAAAAAAAAAAAAGAAAGAAATTTATTGTTTGAACTAATATTTAAATTCAGGTCTGTCTGACTTCAAGGCCCTTGGTCTTAATCAGAGCCATTACAGCTCTGTGAAGGAAATTATGTTTCTCTTTTGCCCCAACTTTTTGCAGTTACTATTAAAAGTTGGCCTGTGTGCTCTGGCTGGTTGGAGGGGCAGTCCTTGTGTGGCCCTTTGTATAAGAGCTGACAGTTACTGGAGGCCCACATAGAGGGAGTGGTATGAGGGAAGAGTTCTAAACGGAGAGGGAAAAGGAGCTTCATGGGTAAAGGACCTGTGGGACTTACACTCAGTTCTGAAAAGCTGCATTTCTTGGGTAAATGCCACAGAGGTTTGTCTTTAGACAGAACAGGAAAGAGTCCCAGAAATACACCCACACTTACATGATCAATTAACCTGCAACAAAGGAGGCAAGACTACACAATGGGAAAAAAACAGCCTCTTTAATAAGCGGTGTTGGAAAAACTGGACAGTTACATGCAAAAGAATGAAACTGGACTACATTCTCACAGCATACACAAAAATAAACTCAAAATGGATTAAAGACAAATGTAAGAACTGAAACCATAAAACTCCTAGGAGAAAACATAGGCAGTACACTCTTTGGCATTTGTCTTAGCAATATTTTTTTGGATATGTCTCCTCAGTCAAAAGAAACAAAAGCAAAAATAACCAAATAGTACTACATCAAACTAAAAAGCTTTTGCTCAGCAAAGGAAAGCATCAATAAAATGAAAAAGCCACCTACTGAATAAGAGAAGATATTTGCAAACAATATGTTCAATATGGGGTTAATATCCAAAATATATATATTTTTAAACTCATACAACTCAATAGCAAAAAAACAAACAACCCGATTAAAAACTGGGCAGGGAATCTAAATAAACATTTTTCCAAAAAAGACATACACATGGCCAACAGACACATGAAAATATGCTCAACATCACTAATCATCAGGGAAATGCAAATCAAAACTACTATGAGATATCACCTCACACCTGTCAGGATGGCTGTTATCAAGAAGACGAAAGATAACAAGTGTTGGTGAGGGTGTGGAGAAAAGGGAACACTTGACTGCTGTTGATGGGATTGTTAATTGTTGTAACTGCTATGGAAAACAGTATGGAGATTCTTCAAAAAATTAAAAATAGAACTACCATATGATCCAGCAATTTCACTTCTGGGTATTTACCTAAAGAAAACAAAAACACTAATTCGAAAAGATATATGCACCTCTATGTTCATTGTAGCATTATTTACAATAGCCAAGTTATGGACGCAATGTAAGTGTCCACCAATAGAAGAATGGATAAAGAAGATGTGATACACACACACACACACACACACACACACACACACAAATATATACACCTTCATACATACATACACACACAGAGAGAGAAATATTACTCAGCCATAAAAAATGAAATCTTGTTATTTGCAACAACAAGGATGGATCTATAAGGTATTATGGTAAGAGAAATAAGTCAGAGAAAGACAAATACCCCATGATGTCAGTCATATGTGGAATCTAAAAAACAAACAAGGCAGAGATTGTTTGAAGATGGTGGAGTAGAAGGATGTGCACTCACTCCCTCTTGCGAGAGCACTGGAATCACAACTAACTGCTGAACAATCATTGACAGAAAGACACTGGAACACACCAAAAAAAGATACCCCACACCCAAAGACAAAGGAGAAGCCACAATGAGATGGTAGGAGGGGTGCAATAACAATCAAATCAAATCCCAGAACTGCTGGGTGGGTGACTCAAAAACTGGAGAACACATATACCACAGAAGTCCACCCACTGGAGTGAAGGTTCTGAGCCCCATGTCAGGCTTCCCAACCTGGGGGTCCAGCAAAGGGAGGAGGAATTCCTAGAGAATCACACTTTGAAGGCTAACGGGATTTGATTGCAGGACTTTGACAGGACTGGGGGAAACAGAGACTCCACTCTTGGAGGGCACACACAAATTAGTGTGTGCATCGGGGCCCAGTGGAAGGAGCAGTGACCCCATAGGAGACTGAACCAGGCCTACCTGCTAGTGTTGGAGGACCTCCTGCAGAGGCAGGGGGTGGCTGTGTGTCACCATGGGGACAAGGACACTGGCAGCAGAAGTTCTGGGAAGCACCCCTTGGTGTGAGCCCTCCCAGAGTCCACCATTAGCCCCACCAAAGAGCCGGGTAGGCTCCAGTGCTGGGTCGCCTCAGGCCAAACAACCAACATGGAGGGAACCTAGCCCCACCAATCAGCAGACAAGCGGATTAAAGTTTTACTGAGCTCTGCCCACCAGAGCAACATCCAGCTCTACCCACCACCAGTCCCTCCCATCAGGAAGCTTGCACAAGCTTCTTAGATAGCCTCATCCACCAGAGGGCAGACAGCAGAAACAAGGAGAACTACAATTCTGCAGGCTATGGAAGGAAAACTACATTCACAGAAAGATAGACAAAATGAAAAGGCAGAGGACTATGTACCAGATGAAGGGACAAGATAAAACCCCAGGAAAACAACTAAATGAAGTGGAGATAGGCAACCTTCCAGAAAAAGAATTCAGAATAATGATAGTGAAGATGATCCAGGACCTTGGAAAAAGAATGGAGGCAAAGATTGAGAAGATGCAAGAAGTGTTTAACAAAGACCTAGAAGAATTAATGAACAAACACATAGAAGAATTAAAGAACAAACAAACAGAGATGAACAATACAATAACTGAAATGAAAAATACACTGGAAGGAATCAATAGCAGAATAGCTGATGCAGAAGAATGGATAAGTGACCTGGAAGACAGAATGGTGGAATTCACTGCTGTGGAACAGAATAAAGAAAAAAGAATGAAAAGAAATGAAGACAGCCTAAGAGACCTCTGGGACAATATTAAACACAACAACATTCACATTATAGGGGTCCCAGAAAGAGAAGAGAGAGAGAAAGGACCCGAGAAAATATTTGAATAGATTATGGTCGGAAACTTCCGTAACATGGGAAAGGAAATAGCCACCCAAGTCCAGGAAGCACAGAGAGTCCCAGGCAGGATAAACCCAAGGAGAAGCACACCAAGGCACATAGTAATCAAATTGACAAAAATTAAAGACAAAGAAAAATTATTGAAAGCAACAAGGGAAAAATGACAAATAACATACAAGGGAACTCCCATAAGGTTAACAGCTGATTTCCCAGCAGAAACTCTACAAGCCAGAAGGGAGTGGCACAATATATTTAAAGTAATGAAAGGGAAGAACCTACAACCAAGATTACTCTACCCAGCAAGAATCTCATTCAGATTCGACAGAGAAATCAAAAGCTTTACAGACAAGCAAAAGCTAAGAGAATTCAGCACCACCAAACCAGCTCTACAACAAATGCTAAAGGAACTTCTCTAAGTGGGAAACACAAGAGAAGAAAAGGACCTACAAAAACAAACCCATAACGATTAAGCAAATGGTAATAGGAACAGGCATATCAATAATTACCTTAAACATAAATGGATTAAATGCTCCAACCAAAAGACACAGGCTCGCTGAATGGATACAAAAACCAGACCAATCTATATGCTGTCTCCAAGAGACCCACTTAGGACCTAAGGACACATACAGACTGAAAGTGAGGGGATGGAAAAAGAGATTCCATGCAAATGGAAATCAAAAGAAAGCTTGACTGGCCATACTCATATCAGATAAAATAGACTTTAAAGAATGTTACAAGAGACAAGGAAGGACACTACATAATGAGCAAGTGATCAATCCAAGGAGAAGATACAACAATTATAAATATATACGCACCCAACACAGGACCACCTCAATTGACAGTAACACAATAATAGTGGGGGACTTTAACACCTCACTTACACCAATGGACAGGTCATGCAGACAGAAAATTAATAAGGAAACACAAGCTTTAAATGACACAATAGAACAGATAGATTTAATTGATATTTATAGGACATTCCATCCAAAACCAGCAGATTACACTTTCTTCTCAAGTGCACACAGAACATTCTCCAGGATAGATCGCATCTTGGGTCACAAATCAAGCCTCAGTAAATTTAAGAAAATTGAAATGATATCAAGCAACTTTTCCGACAATGCTGTGAGATTAGAAATCAATTACAGGGATAAAAACATAAAAAACACAAACCTGTGGAGGCTAAACAACACGTTTCTAAGTAACAAAGAGATCACTGAAGAAATCAAAGAAGAAATCAGAAAATACCTAGAGACAAATTACAACAAAAACATGATGATCCAAAACCTATGGGATGCAGCAAAAGCAGCTTTAGAGGGAAGTTTATAGCAATACAAACCTAACTCAAGAAACAAGAAAAATCTCAAATAAACAATCTAACCTTACACCTAAAGGAACTACAGAAAGAAGCACAAAAAAACCCAAAGTTAGTAGAAGGAAAGAAACCATAAAGAGCAGAAATAAATGAAATAGAAACAAAGAAAACAATAGCAAAGATCAATAAAACTAAAAGCTGATTCTTTGAGAAGATAAACAACATGGATGAACCTTTAGCCAGACTCATCAAGAAAAAGAGGGAGAGGACTCAAATCAATACAATTAGAAATGAAAAAGGAGAAGTTAACAATGGACACCGCAGAAATACAAAGCATTGTAAGAAACTACTACAAGCAACTCTATGCCAATAAAATGGACAACCTGGAAGAAATGGACAAATTCTTAGAAAAGCACAACCTTCCGAGACTGAACCAGGAAGAAATAGAAAATATGAAGAGACCAGTCACAAGTAATGATATTGAAACTGTGATTAAAAATCCTCCAGCAGGGCTTCCCTGGTGGCACACTGGTTGAGAGTCCGCCTGCCGATGCAGGGGTCGCAGGTTTGTGCCCCGGTCCAGGAAGATCCCACATGCCGTGGAGCGACTGGGCCCATGAGCCATGGCCGCTGAGCCTGCACGTCTGGAGCCTGTGCTTTGCAACGGGAGAGGCCACAACAGTGAGAGGCCTGCGTACCACAAAAAAAAAAAAAAAAAAAAAAAAAAAAATCTTGCAGCAAACAAAAGTCCAGGACCAGATGGCTTCACAGGTGAATTCTATAAAACATTTAGAGAAGAGCTAACACCCATCCTTCTCAAACTCTTCCAAAAAATAGCAGAGGAAGGAACACTCCCAAACTCATTCTATGAGGCCACCATCACCCTGATAACAAAACTAGACAAAGATACTACAAAAAAATGTATTTTTGTAGTATCAATACCAAATATCACTGATGAATATAGATGCAAAAATCCTCAACAAAGTACTAGCAAACAGAATCCAACAACACATTAAAAGGATCAAACACCATGATCAAGTGGGATTTATCCCAGGGATGCAAGGATTCTTCAATATATGCAAATCAGTCAATGTGATACACCATATTAACAAATTGAAGAATAAAAACCATATGATCATCTCAGTAGATGCAGAAAAAGCTTTTGACAAAATTCAACACCCATTTATGATTTAAAAAAAGCTCTCCAGAAAGTGGGCATAGAAGGAACCTACCTCAACATAATAAAGGCCATATACAACAAACCCACAGCAAACATCATTCTCAGTGGTAAAAAACTGAAAGCATTTCCTCTAAGATCAGGAGCAAGACAAGGATGTCCACTCTCACCACTATTATTCAACATTGTTTTGGAAGTCCTAGCCACGGCATTCAGAGGAGAAAAAGAAATAAAAGGAATACAAATTGGAAAACAAGAAGTAAAACTGTCACTGTTTGCAGATGATATGATACTATATGTAGAGAATCCTAAAGGTGCCACCAGAAAACTACTACAGCTAATCAATGAATTTGGTAAAGTAGCAGGATACAAAATTAATGCTCAGAAATTTCTTGCATTCCTATACACTAATGCTGAAAAATCTGAAAGAGAAATTAAGGAAACACTCCCATTTACCACTGAAACAAAGAGAATAAAATACCTAGGAATAAACCTACCTAAGGAGATAAAAGACCTGTACTCAGAAAACTATAAGACACTGATGAAAGAAATTAAAGATGACACAAACAGATGGAGAGATATACCATGTTCTTGGATTGGAAGAATCAGTATTGTGAAAATGACTATACTACCCAAAGCAATCTACAGATTCAATGCAATCCCTATCAAATTACCAGTGGCATTTTTTACAGAACTAGAACAAAAAATCTTAAAATTTGTATGGAGACACAGAAGACTCCGAATAGCCAAAGCATTCTTGAAGGGGAAAAAGGGAGCTAGAGGAATCAGACTCCCTGACTTCAGACTATACTACAAAGCTACAGTAATCAAGACAATATGGTACTGGCACAAAAACATAAATATAGATCAATGGAACGGGATAGAAAGCCCAAAGATAAACCCATGCACCTATGGTCAACTTATCTATGACAAATGAGGCAAGGATATACAATGGAGAAAAGACAGTCTCTTCAATAAGTGGTGCTGGGGAAACTGGACAGCTACATGTAAAAGAATGAAATTAGAACACTCCCTAGCACCATACACAAAAATAAACTCAAAATGGATTCGAGACCTAAATGTAAGACCGGACACTATAAAACTCTTAGAGGAAAACATGGGAAGAACACTCTTTGACATAAATCACAGCAAGATCTTTTTTGATCCACCTCCTAGAGTAATGGAAATAAAAACAAAAATAAACAAAATGGACCTAATGAAACTTAAAAAGTTTTGCAAAGCAAAGGAAACTACAAACAAGATGAAAAGACAACCCTCAGAATGGGAGAAAATATTTGCAAACGAATCAACGGACAAAGGATTAATCTCCAAAATATATAAACAGCTCATGCAGCTCAATATTAAAAAAACAAACCCAATCAAAAAATGGGCAGAAGACCTAAATAGACATTTCTCCAAAGATGACATACAGATGACCAAGAAGCACATGAAAAGCTTCTCAACATCACTAATTATTAGAGAAATGCAAATCAAAACTACAATGAGGTATCACCTCACGCCAGTTAGAATGGGCATCATCAGAAAATCTACAAACAACAAATGCTGGAGAGGGTGTGGAGAAAAGGGAACCCTCTTGCACTGTTGGTGGGAATGTAAATTGATACAGCCACTATGGAGAACAGTATGGAGGTTCCTTAAAAAACTAAAAATAAAATTACCATATGACCCAGAAATCCCACTGCTGGGCACATACCCTGAGAAAACCACAATTCAAGAAGAGTCATGTACCACAATGTTCAATGCAACACTATTTACAATAGCCAGGTCATGGAAGCAACCTAAATGCCCATCAACAGACGAATGGATAAAGAAGATGTTGTACATATATACAATGGAATATTACTCAGCCATAAAAAGGAATGAAATTGGGTCATTTGTAGAGATGTGGTGGGATCTAGAGACTGTCATACAGAGTGAAGTAAGTCAGAAAGAGAAAAACAATTATCGTATATTAACGCATATATGTGGAACCTAGAAAAATGGTACAGATGGACCAGTTTGCAGGGCAGAAATAGAGACACAGATGTAGAGAACAAACATATGGACACCAAGGGGGGAAAGTGGCGGGGGGGTGGTAGTGGTAGGATGAATTGGGAGACTGGGATTGACATATATACACTAATATGTATAAAATAGTTAACTAAGAAGTACGTGCTGTATAAAAAATAAATAAAATTCAAAAACAGAACCAAAAACGATAAAACAAGCAAAATGAAAACAGACTCATAGATACAGAGAACAAACTGATGGTTGCCAGGGAGGGGGGAGGGGTTGGGCAAAATAGGCATAGGCAAAGAGGCTTAAGAGGTACAAATTTTGACATACATAAGCAGGGATGTAATATACAGCATAGGGAATATTGTCAGTAATACTATGATAACTTCGTATGGGGACAGTTGGTTACTAGACATTATGCTGATTACTTCATAATGTATGTAAATGTTACATCACTATGTTGTACACCTGAAACTAACATATTGTGCATCATCTATATTTCAATATATAAACAAATATATTTTAAAAGAGCAGGAAGGAACTTTTCCTATATTCTCTGGTCAGTCTCATTTAGACCCAAATTGTTCTTCAGATGTGGCAATGAGCTGTTCAGGAATTTTATTCAATTAGGATTAATTCAATTAGGATGTCTAAAAGGTTTTTGTGTCCTATCTCCCACCAGTTACCTCAGACCATTTCTTTGGAGTTAAATACATTCCAAATAGGTATCCCAATTTTATCCTCAAAAGCAGTACTGACTCAGGAAAGGTTTCTAATATCCTTCACAGTAATGCTTGAACCCTAGAAGAACCACATAGCATATTAGCCTAGTTATTAGATTTTATTTTAAAACTCCAACTGGGGAAGATTTGAACAATAGGAATTCAGAATTGAGGGTAGTAATAGTTGGATAGCTGATATTTACTGAGCCCTTATAGAATGGAAAACATAGTGCCACACCTCTTATACAAATTATTTCATTTGAATCTTGCAGTATCCCTATGAGGTAAACACTGTTATGATTTTCATTTTCAAATAAGACTAGATTTGTAATTAATATTTCTTCAGGTCAAATGGCCACCAAGGACTTCTCTGGTGGCACAGTGGTTAAGAATCCACCTGCCAATGCAGGGGACACAGGTTCAATCCCTGGTCCGGGAAGATCCCACATGCCACAGAGCAACTAAGCCCATGTGCCACAACTACTGAGCCTGCTCTCTAGAGCCCGTGAGCCACAACTACTGAGCCCACGTGCTGCAACTACTGAAGCTGGCACACCTAGAGCCCGTGCTCCACAACAAGAGAAGCCACCGCAATGAGAAGCCCGTGAACTGCAAGGGGAATAGTAACCCCCACTCCCCGCAACTAGAGAAAGCCGTGCCCAGCAACAAAGACCCAACGCAGCCAGAAAAAAAGTGGCCACCAAAATGACAAAGGGGTAGAGTTAGGGCAAGAGTAATAGAACATTTTAATATATCCCCCTCCAACCCCCTCACTTCTCCAATGTTCTCTCAAATATCTTATTCCATCAACCAAGGTGGTTCAAAATTCATTTATTTGTCCTACTGCTTCCCTGACAGGGATTGGTTACTAGATATATCCCCAAAAATTATCCAGAAAAAAAAAAAAAAACACAGTAAAACCTTAAAAGAGGCAATTAAAGACATTTAACTCTTTAAAGGACCCAAGAATGAAATATGCCTCCAAGAAAAGAATATATGCAAATTACGAAATTGTGAAAGCTAAAAATCCAACAGAGAACCTAACTGCCAAGCTAGCCCCATGAACAGACTCTTCCATGTAATTCAGTGGAAATGATTCCACTGGAGTTATGCAAAAGAGAAGGAGAAAGAGAGATTTGCTAAGAAATGTAGGATCAATTAGGCCAATATAATGAAGAGCTTTGGTTGATATGCACCCTTTGGCCAGCTCCCTCCCTCCAAGAGAAGGCCACAGCTGAGAGATTTCTTACAGAGGCACGTGACTACCTGGGGCAACGGAGTTAGTACAAAAACACATTTATAAGATGGCAGTGACAAGCTAGCTGATGATGAAATCCAGCTCTAAAATATACCCAATGACTTACATCACCCTTGGAGTTTCCAACAATATTTTCTCACAGTGTCTAACCACAGAAAAGCTGTATCTAAAAATCTCCTTAAAGGGAGAATACTTAGGAAGCAGTTACATAGTAGATCCTTTTTCTATTTTTGTTGTTGTTGCTGTCTCATCATTAGCTATGTTTTACAATATATCTTCTTTAATGGAGACACAATGTTCTTCAACTCACCAGTTCTTAGAAGTATGGAGTTGCAACAGTGGTGAAGGTGTATCTTTTCAGTCCTCAAGTCAGAGGTAAAATAAGTTCTTCTTTCTCACTGCTCCACCAGCATCCAGACTTCCCCTATAAAACTTGTGAGGATGAAACACTTATACCAGCATATAAATGAATGCAAAGAATCAGTTGCATTTATACATAGTTGCAGCAACAATATACATATACAAAACTCTAGGGCTTGTGAAAAACTGCTGGTACAGAAAAAAAATAAGATAAAGAAAACAAAAGGGAGAAGAGGGGATAGAAAAAGAGGGAGGGAAGGGGAGGGGAGGAGAGAGGGAAGGGAGAGGAGAAGAGAGGAGAGGAGAGGAGAGGAGAAGGAAAGGGAAAGGAAGAGCTCTTGGGCAAATACAAGAGGTGAAAAGACTTCATTTGTTTTATGCCTCTTAGTGTCATGAGTTTATCTGTATTACATGCATTATATCTGTATTATAACTCTGGAGGTAATTTGGATCACCCTCATTTTTCAGAAAGAGAAATCGGTGCTTAAAGAAGTAAAGTAGGCTATGCTACTAAAAAGCATCAACCCCAGGATTTGATCCTAGGTCTCCATGATTTTAAAACTACCCATTCTCTTTCATTTTATCTCATTACCTTTCATCCCAAGAGAATGCTCCTTTGATGCACACTTTCAATTCTGTAAGTGCAGATAACATATATCCAGTGGCAAGAAGACGGAAGTCTTTTCATTGATTCAGAATGAGGTTATTCTTCTTCTCATCAAAAGAGAGACTGGATGTAGGAGAAAGAGGAGGCAAATATTCATCCTGTGATTTGCCTATGACCTAAACACAGATGATATTTCCTGGTCGCTCTTCCTAGGCCCCTTTATCACCTGGACAGTTTGTAGAGTAGAGAAATATATTGAATATGGTATACCTCTACTCAATAACTAGAATACAATAGTTCCGTCTTCCAATTTTAGCAAATTTAGCAAATAAATCTGTGCTCCAAATCCTCTTGCCTTTTCCCTCTCTTGAAGCAACTGTCTATACAGTCAAGTCTTTATGACAACCTTAGCAGTTCCTTGAGAGGGTAGGCAGGCAGTCCAGTGGTTAAGTCCATGGGATTTGGCATCATATCCAGGTTTAAATTCAGGCTCCATCATGGATGTGGCCCTGGGGCAAATTATTTTACTTTTCTGATCTTTCTGTGGTTTCTTGATCTCTAAAATGGGGATAATAACATCTCATGTAGTTGCTATTAAATTTTTTTTAAATGATATGCATAATGTTCCTAGCACAGTGCCTAAGACATAGAGAGTCAACACATTTTTCTTGAATTATTGCTCTGATCTAGCTCAATAAGCTGTCGAGGAGACAAATTACAGTACTTTGAGTTAGCTTTGAGGTCTAGGGAATTATTCTGATGGCTTCCATTTGCTACAGTGAAGTTTATCTGGAGGAAAAGAAGCTGTTCAAAAAGCTTTCTCAAGAGACCTGAGCTATTCAGGTTGTCCCAATTTTTTTCTTATGTTCTATGTCTAGTGCAAACAAAATTGCAACCTATTAAGTATTTAGTATTTAATATAGCCGATAAATTCATTTTAGGTCCGGTTTGTGATATTGCAGTATGGTATTGTATTATTATATACGTATAATATTGTTTAATGAATGTGCATGGTGATTGATGAGGATTTTAAAGAGCTTTAACCACAATTTTGAGCAATTTACGTCATAGTAGAATTTTATAGTGTCATATCTTCACCTTTACAGCATATTGCTCGGTCTATATGGTTTATTTAACAAGATCTCGGTGAAGAATACAGCCTCCAAGGATAACATTAGACTTTAAATGATCTGTTTTTGACCTGCATTGTAGGAAAGAGCAGGGACAGCCTGTGTATTTTACTACTTCCTCCATCAAAACCACAACTACTGCCAGTACCCAACAATTACTGCTCCTCCAACCTATTCTACTTCTTAAGCATTGATGTTTGGAAAAAGATTGACTAATTTAATGAAGCTAAGTTATTTGTATGTTTGCTGAGATAGTACTGTGAATTACCATAAAAACCTGTGCCAAAAGCAAGATATAGACGTTGTGGTGGTGATCGGAGGGTTCAAAGTCCATTTCCGACACTAATTAACAGTGTGAAGTTGAATAAATTAACCTGTCCAAGCCTCAATTTCTACATCTACAAAATCTAGACAGATTCAAAACAGTGATTATTCCACTAGATTAGACTAGATATTTTGATTAGATAGTGTTAAGTGTTCCATATACAGTAAACACTCAACAGGTAGTAGCTACTCTATGCTAGAATACAAACAATTCATTTTCAAATTATAATTCTACCCCTATTTACCTTTTCGCTTTTTGAAAAATCTACATATTTTTCCTTTCCACTCTTTATCCTACAGTATTATTTGTGTTTGTAAAACCTCCTTAAATTCTTTGTGGAGGGAGACTAGGTATTAAGAAAAATGCATACACACAAGTAACTCAGTAACATTTTTATCTTTCTTCAGAGAAAAACTTTATAAACTGAGTATTGATCTTGTGATTTCAAGATCTTGTGATTTTTTTTGCACAGTGGCAGATCATTTGGTGCTTTCTAACTTGAATACAAAGTGGTGTTCTCAGGAGAGGGTCAGGAGGGTTGTGTGAGGACCCTAATGAAGAATACTCAGGCATCTTTGCCTTCAGACCTCTTTTCCCAGCCAAGATGGAAAATGTGAGTTAAACACTTCCACTCTAACTGACTCATTTGGCAGAAAAATATGTCCAAGTGCCAAGAGGAATAGAAAACAAAAACAAAAACAGAAACTCGTGGGGAAAAAGGCACGGGAAGAAGGAGGAGATCGGAGAAGCGTGTTATATTCCATCAAACTATTAAAAAAAATTTTTGAGGATTAAAAAGGAAGATGCATTGACCTTCACAGGTGAAAGCAGAGCTCTGGAAATACAACACTTCTTAAAGTACATTTCACACCAAAGTATCTCTCAAATACACTGTCTTTAACCCTTTTATGGGGAAGATAAATAATGGAATGAGGTTTAAGTATCTAGAAAGTTTATGTCAAAGAAGAATTAAAAGACAGGTTTATGGAGTATATTATCCCATTTAGTCAAAAAACAATTATTTAGCACCAGCTAAGTACAAGGTATTCTGCTGAAAATGCAGGTGAGAAACAAACAAGGCATGGTTTGTGCTGGGAGTTTACCATATATTAGAAGCAAAATTCAGATATACAAATAAAAACATGTGCATGTCATAAACTTTAGGATGGAAATACCAATTATGCAAACACAGGGAAATATTTTCTAATTATTGCCGGGTTTGGACTTTTTTTCCTCTGTAAAGTGAGGGAGTTGTCTTAGGCTCCTCAGGGCTCTTCCAGCTTTAATATTTTGTGACAATATGGTTATAAAAATATTTATTTCACTACTTTTTAGCAGAGAGCTAGAAGAATTTTGCCTTTAATAAATTAGGCACTTGTACCAGAGAATGCAGAGGCTTTTGAACAAATGCCTTGTTTCAGTAGGACAAAGATATTCTCACTGATTAGAAACTGGAGAAACAAAAAACAATTAGCCAAAAAAAAAAAAAAAAAAAAAAAAGTATTTTAATCTGATTTCTTCCACTTAATCCTGCATTCTTAGAATGGGTTTAATTGACACTAACATCCTTTTTCTGAGATTAGTATTCTGTTTGACTAACAGCAAATATATTTGATAAAAAGTGTTTTAATCTGCCACCATCACACTCCAATTTTTGTAAAATAATCAGGTATGAAATCTCAGCTAACTAAAGAATAAATACTAAAATATTATGGCATGTATTAGTTACAGCTGCTCTATGCAAAATGAAGTTTCACTTCCACTGTTCCCTCTTTCCTGCCCTTTTGCTTCACATTGTGATAGGCATGCCTGTGAGAGTTGCAGAGATTAAAATAAGATAAAATTAAACGACACATGTAAAGCCTTTAATAAATAATAGCTCTTGTTACCGTTGCTACAGTTATTATCATTATTTATTCATTTTATTTTTTTCTGCCATTCCTCACTTTCAAAGGTAACTCCTACATATAGAGCTTCCCAAAGTATGATATGTGTAGTACTAAGAGCACTTGAGAAGACTTGGGGGTGCACACAGACACACACAAAAATATTTGATTTAGAAGTCATATATTTATATTAAAGTATATTTGAAAATTTTACAGCTATCACATTAACCTAGTGTTTTAACAAATATTATTAAATAAATGTAATTAAGTTAAAAATAGTATATTTACAGAAGCACAATAGTACAGGTGGTACGTGAATATAGCAAAAATTATGAAGATGGTACAGCAACAACTGAAGTTTGGGAAACAAATAAAGCATAAACAACCGCTTTCACAATCTAACAAGTAGGGAAGGAGTGCCACATTTTGAAAGAGGCAAATCTCTCCCCTACTACATTACAAATCTCTTAAGGGAAAATTCAGTCTCCATCTGGGTCAGTATGTTAACATGTGCTCAACAACTGAAAGCTACCTAAATTTGAAGGTAATTAAAACTGTCTGTGTGTATGTGTGTGTGTGTGTGTGTGTGTGTGTGTGTGTGTGTGTGTGTGTCTTTAATCAGAACATTCCCCTTATTCAGAGAGCTCTTACTGGAGAAAAATATCTTACAAAGGCAGCAAATATGGACAAGGCTTAAACTGTAATTCATACCTTATTCAACACCAACAATTTCTTACTATTGAGAAAAACGTGTGAATATGAGACAATCTTCACCAATGTTTAAAATGCATGGATTAAAAAACTTCTGGATTTCAAATATACTTGGAGAAACTTTTAACCACTCACTCTTCACAACATTGGAAGAGTCTAAGCACATAGTAGCATTCAATACTGCTTTGTTAAATGAATGATTAATGTGGATATTATACCAACAAATAACCTAAAGCTTCAAATCGTATAAAGTACAGACCTGATAGCCCTTTACAATTGGTTGGGGAGGGAGCTAAAAATTAAAAGAAACAGATGGGATTAAAATTCCTATATAAACAATGTTATAATAGTGTTACAATGACAGCCTATTAATAGGAATGTCATAAAAACTCATTGTAAATAGATTTTCAAAGCATGTACATATTTCATAAACAAGGCAACACATTACCTAGTCATAAATATTATAAATTTAATTGATTAGGAGGGTTTAAGAATATCATTTAGCATCAATCATTCTTGTACAATTACGTAACGAAAGAGACTTCAGAGACTCTTGCTGAAGCATAAGGGCTTTTTGAGAAGTAAGTTCAGTCATACCTGCTTTTCTTTCTTTAACGTGATAAGGCCAAGGTGAACATTATGGTAGAATATTTTAATCTTACTACTGGGTCTGAGTACTTGTGAGACAACATGCTGAAGACACTCAAAGACAATGTGGATTGAGACCCCTGAGAGTGGTGCTTCCAGCAGAGCTGCAGTGGTGGCCTTCTCCGAGACAAAGTTGGCGGGTATGGCAGGGAGGGTGGGGTTTACTCTGGACTCACAGTGAAACAGATGAACAAGTCTTCACACGTCCGTGAATTTTATATGTTCAAATCTATAGATACTCTTCCATGCCATACCTTTCCAAAGAGCATTTGTGCACTTTCTGTTTTTTAAGAGACTTGGATTATTGAGCTCTGCGAATGGTAATATTTTTCACTGTGTACTATAATTATTCATCATAGATCCTCAAAGGCAGGAAATGTCTGGTTCACTATTATATTTCTAAAGCCTAGGTCAGTGCCTGATACATTATAGGTATTAAGTAAATATTTGTTGCATGAATGAATGCATGAGTTTGGAAATGAATGCTTCAGTCCCTAGAGGGTTGGCAGAAGAAAGCATTTGGGAGAGGGAATAGGAAAGAGAGTTTCTGAAATCCAAAGTCAGGCCATTTATTTCAGTTCCTCTTCCACCCACCAGGCCTAGCAATGAGAGAGCCAAGCAGTGATCTCACCCGTAGAACCTGCTGGGCTAGTCCAGTCAGCAAGTGAGGTGAGTCCAACCACTCATCAAACATAGTAAACTTGGCTAATAGATTCCCAGTACAGTGTGACTGCTCTCTCCATCCAAATATGCCCTGCTAAGCTAGATCTAATTATCCACCATGGAATTTGGCCAGTTACACTGAGATTATGGTATGTTGAGAAATTTGAACTTTAACCACACATAAATAAAAGCATGGGGATCAGGGCCACTGCTTCTGTGTGATTTTTGAATTTTTTTCAAACAGAAAACAGTTGCTTTGGAGCCTGTGAGTTTTCAACTAGAAGGAAATATATTGTAAGTCAAATTGATCCAATTTTCTAATGTGAAGTGTCTTCAAATGTCTTTATTAAAATAGTTTAAATTTATTGAATAATATCCAGATAAATCTAAATATAAATATCTAAATAAAATACAGCACCTTTTACTAATCATCAAAAAAAAAAACCGTTGTTAGGTGCAGAGAAAGAAACAAAGTAAGTAAGATACAGTCTCTGGTGCTGCCTTTTTCAGTCAGATTTCAACTGAACTAGTTCAAAACCCTAAGAAAATGCTCTCCTTCCTCCTTTGGCAATAGATGCAGAAAGGTTTAGTCTTTCCAACTTACAACAGAAGGTCATAATGAGAATGCCACATGTCCCTGCAGTAGAATTAAACAAATTTTAATGTTTCTCTTTAAGCAAATTTTCCTAGTAAACAAAATTTGTCTCAGGGTTATGCTGGTGTGATATTCTCAAGCTTTTGGGGTATAGCTGGGGAAAGTCCTCTCCAGAAGCGAACTAGAGGTTGATCAGAGTTTTCTTCACTTTGAAAAATCGTTCCCAGTAGGACCCCAAGGGCTAGACAATTTCCACAGTTACACTTTTGTTCGCCTTATATGCAACTCCTCCGGATGATACCTATTGAAGAGGTTCAGGTGCACGTGTAACATTTGTTCTCCTCACTACTTCAGAACTGACTCTGAAGTTTTCATTTTCTCTCTTTTCCTTTCCTCCCAATATATCCCTTTTCTCTTTTGCAGTAATGGACACCACTTTGCAACATGACTTCTCCTTATCTCTTTTCTCTCTTACACCATTAACTCTCTGGTACATTTGTTTTCTGTTTTCATGGGAATTTCTGCCTTGCCTGAGAGTTATTTAATGACAAGGAGGGAATGGTGTAAAACCACAGGAGTGACTAAGAAAAGTCAAAGAAAGCAACGCTAGTTCTACTGGCAGTGAGAAATGATAGAATGCTGGATTGACTTCAGAAAACCTAGGGATTGGTTCTGGCACCAAGGATTACCTGGTGGACTTTGAATTCAGGGAACCTCTTGTATTTCAGTTCCCTCACCCACATAATCAGCATGCTCACACTGGCCCTGTCTACCTGACAGAAATGACAATGAAATTGAATCAGACTGCAGAAGAGTTTTATGTTGCATTCATTTAGAAACTGTATATCTCTGTATTACATGAGATGTGGTTGCTAATGATATTAGATACCCAGCTGCAAAGGGGTCAGTCATGCACACCAGCTGTCCCAGCCTGCTGCTGTTTACTCTTACCTAGACTGGACTAACTCAGGGATAGTTAGGAGTTCATTCTTCAGGGTGCAAGTAATCCATATGTATGAGCAATCCTACCATCTTTAGTACACTCTATCTAGTTGGTTGACTTCATAAAGCTTCTCCCAGCTTGCTTTATTGGCAGTCTGATGCTGACCATGATCTCCTTTTCAGCCCATAAGCACTGCCCACACCCCCAGATGCAATCTGATTGTTTGTGAGCATCTGGATTGGACTAGAATTGAGCAGGGTGATGTCGCTCTGGAGTCAGATTGGCTTGAGTTCAGACACTGGCACTATAATGAAATAGCTGTGACACCTTAAACTTGTTATTTAATTTCTCTGAGGCTACATTTCCTAATTTGTACAGAGAAGCCACTAATAGCTACACTGTAGATATTACAGTGGGATGAGTAAAAAACAATAAAGATTTATTATATCCCAAGAGCTAAAAGTAACATACATCACAAATATGGGTATCTGGAATTGTCTAGATATTTGAGTTATAATCTTAAAAACAAAAGATTTTAAAGAGAAGCAGCTGTGCAATTAGAGTAAGATACACTTTGTGGTTTCTTTGAGCTCATAACTCTTGAGTAGATTATCAAATCTGTACTGGCACAGTAATTAAGCCTAGTAGGTACTTAATTTTTTTGATAATTAAATGAGTAAATAATTAAATGAATGAATGAATGAATGAATGAATTCTACTGAAGTAAATTTGGAGAAATGTTGCATTTCACATCTCTCCTCTAGGTGGCGAAATGATACCTCCTATAGTGTATTGCATTTCGTTGTCTCAACAACTGACCTGAAAATTGTACTTTAAAAATCCCTAATTTTATGTCTGTCCTAGTGTAGAAGTACAGTCATAAATCTATTTTCTTCCAAAGTTATCTCTTTATTTGTACATCTTTAAGATTTTTGTCCAAAAATTGTTTATAGAAAATCATTCAGAAATATGATTGTGTAAGTACTATAAAGAAATTGAATTGTGCAAGAGACTTTTCAAAGCACTTGTGCAAGATTACTTTGGGTACTTTCAATTTTCACGAGTACTTACTCTTAGGAAAACATTGTTTTGTCCAAAGTTCATTATTATTTTTCTAGGGAATTTACTTTTCCCTAAATAAGAAAAAAAAAAAAAAGGAATTCTACTAAAAATGATTTTTTAAAACTAAGCCCCAAATATATTTTTTTTCTTCTAGATTCATTGTGACAGGAACAGATAAAACTAAGAGCTGAATGCATTATCCTGTAAACTGAATACAGAAGAACAATTAAATGAGATAAATTAACCCAAATACCTCACTTTAATTTTCCTTTGAGCCAGGATATGAGTTCCCTGAATGATTTAAATAATGTCCCCCAATTTCCACTTCCCTTTATAATGACATAGTCTATATTTTCTTTTTTCTTTTTTTTTCTTTTTTTTTTTGTGGTACGCGGTCCTCTCACTGTTGTGGCCTCTCCCGTTGCGGAGCACAGGCTCCGGACGCGCAGGCTCAGCGGCCATGGCTCACGGGCCCAGCCGCTCCGCGGCATGTGGGATCTTTCTGGACCGGGGCATGAACCCGTGACCTCTGCATCAGCCCGCGGACTCTCAACCACTGCGCCACCAGGGAAGCCCTATATTTTCTTACACAAGATATACAACTGGAAGATATCTTGGAGTGCCATGAAAGCTAAAAGGCAAAGCTAAAAGCCACCTGAGAGCACACCAAACAGGAACAGCAGGAACTGAAGAGGGGAGGGGATGAGTGAAAAGAACAATGACATGTTATAGCCCAAAAGCTAAAATTAAATGCATGTAAACAGTTCTTGTTGAAACTAGAAGGCAATGTAGATTAGGCAAACCGGGCAAAGAGTTCTTTCCTGCCAAAACATGCCAGCATAAGAATCACCTAGTACTGAGACAAGGCTAGTGATACAAGTGAGGTTAACATTGGAAAACTACAGAGGACTCTGAACTTGTGTGGCAGCTCTTAAATTCTACATAGTAAAGTAGGTACCTAAAACCCATGTTTCTTCTTTATCCCACTCAAAAAGTTGAAAGCCGGGCTTCCCTGGTGGCGCAGTGGTTGAGAGTACGCCTGCCGATGCAGGGGACACGTGTTCATGCCCCGGTCCGGGAAGATCCCACATGCCGCGGAGCGGCTAGGCCCGTGAGCCATGCCCTCTGGGCCTGCGCGTCCGGAGCCTGTGCTCCACAACGGGAGAGGCCACAACAGTGAGAGGCCCGCGTACAGCAAAAAAAAAAAAAAAAGTTGAAAGCTAGTTGTTCAGATACAGAAATATGAATGAGAATTTCTAGCGGTGGTTGAAACTTTCAAAAATACAAAGATGAATAAGGTATGGTTCCTACACTTAGAGGAGTGAAGAAGCCAGACATGTACACAAATAATTATACAAGAGCAATCAAGAGAAAAGAAGAGAAAGGAAGGAGCTAAGGCCAAATTGGTATGTTGATATGAGAACGTGGAAGAGTCACGTTTGAACCCCATCCCACAGGTGCGTTAGCAGCAACTTGTCTGACCAGAGTCCAACCATAGTATTAGTTTTTGCTGGATTTCCAATTACACCTACACTGCTGGGTCTCTGATGCAGCTAAATCATGGAAATAGACCTGAAGTAGATATAAATATATATAAAGCACCTTTCCAGAATCACTTTGGGCTTGTTTCATGAGATCATTCTCAAAGGCATACAAGAAGCCAGGAGTTATGGAAGAAAACACCACCCATTAAATTAACGTACAATTCCTAACTTTGTCATGAGCACACAAGTGTAAACCCTTCTAAGTAAAATAAGAAACAAGCTAAATATCCATTAATAGGGGAGTATAAATAAATTATAGAATATCTCATACAGTGATTTTAAAAGAATGAGGTAGCTTAGCATAGAGACATGTCCATATGTATAGAAGTGAAAGAAAACAATCAGGAGGAAACAATCTAGGCTAAAACTTGCTTGTTATTTGATGCAACTTAAACACTTTTTCAAAAGGTTAAGCAAAAGCAGAAAATGGCACGAATATGTAAATAAAGTATGAAATATTATGCATTCTTTACTTGTCACTATCATGTTTTATCTCCAGAATTATAATGATTTACAGTGAATTTTTAATAAAAAAATTTTTGAGTGTTTGGATTAGTTATTTTACCTACCAAAAAAAATATTTTGTCTTAAAGTATTGTCTTAAAGTGCAGTGTGTAAAGACTTTTAACATTATCCTTAAATATTACTAGGTTGTTTTAGACCCTTTCTCTCGAGCCACTTTTGCAATCTTTATCTTCATTAATGTTTAAAGCCTTCAATCTAATTAGCCAGTGCACACTATAATTTCAAGTCAAAAAGATAAAAGTGAACTTTGACCCAATTTCTGTTATTAAATGGATATCTTGCCTTCATACCAGCCCAAAGCACATTTGTTATCATTTGTCTTTAGTCTTCATTATAAGAAAGGCAAAAGAAAAGGAGAGGAGGGAAAAAAGCTCAAGAAAAAAGAGAAAGGAACTGACCATCTTTTCGATAGTGGGAAGTGAAAGTCATCTGTTAAATGTAGCCCCTACGTTTATGATAAGTCAACATCCCAGGCCCCATTCTGTGGCTTCTGCCTTACTGTACAATTCTCTCCTCTAACAAAACATTCTCTTTGAGTAAGTTCATGTCTACAATGACTCAAGACCTTCAGATGTGATCATAGCCTTCTTTCCTTCTAGGGAAGTTCATAAAGATACAGAACTAGAGTCTCACTTTCATGAACCAAATTCACCTCTAGAAATGAGGCTACATGCCACAAAGAGAAGGCCAGTACGGCATGCACAGTATGTGGGACTCAGTCTAGCAGCTCAAATCAGCCAGTGAGGTTTCACAAAGAAGAAAAAGGCAAATACACAGAGAAGCAGCCACTACATTGATGCCCATGTTACATAAGTGGAACAGGTACATCCACCCTCTCCTGGTGCCAGAGCCCAAGCCAGACACACCCAGACTCTCCCACTCACAGGGCCACCAGGGCTGGTCTGAATTCAGTCAATAGAAGCTTATAGCATGGGGAAAGGTGAGAGCTGTGTTTGATGCCAATCAACATATGCATGGTCACCCAGGAAGGAAAATGAAGAAAAGCAACACCTGTACCCGTTTCTATTAAATTCTTTTCAAAGGACTTGAGGTAGAGAAATTAGAACTAAGAGAGAATGGTATTAGCTCAGTAAGTATGAAATAAGCACCAACCCTCTCTAAAGCAACTTTCCAGTTCCAGTAGAAGAATTTTCAATGATGAGCCAGCAAAACACAGTTCCAACTGCCCTCAGTAGCACTTATTGGTTTGCTGTAAATACATTAGTTAGACTGCTGAAACAACTGAAAAAACTTAAAAATTAAAATAATAATACTGTGATGATGATAATAATAATTGTAGTTACTATTTTTTAAGCACTTATTAGGCACCAGTTTGCTGTATTTAGCTATGCAGCTTAATCTTCATAACAGTCTGTGAAGTAGGTTTTATTGTTCCCATTTTACAGATAAGGCAGCTACATCAAATGTAAATTAAATATCTTTCCCAAGAATACTAGCTAGAGTTAAAGAGCCATACTCAAACTCCACCTGAACTGTTTCCACTTATACCAGGGGTCAGCAAACTATGACCCTGTGTCCAATCTGTCCTGCTGCCTGTTTTTGTAAATAAAGTTGTACTGGAATGCAGACATTCTCATTCATTTATGTATTATCTATGGTTGCTTTGGTGCTATAACAGCAGAATTGAGTGACAGAAACCATATGGCCCACAAAGGGTAAAGAGTTTACTATCTGGCCCTTTAGAGAAAAAGTTTGCCACCTTTTGCAATGCATTATGCCATTAAGATTTTTTAAAAGGTTGAGTACAATAAATACTTTCAGAGAATTATGAAATTCTAAGAAAGGGGAGTACACTGCAATCAATTTCATTGTTAGGGCATTCTGCCTGTGCATAGATCTTTCTTCCACTCCTTAAAAACTCCACTGGGGAAAGAATATTTGTTTCAAATGTTAGAATCTGAATTTTATCAGGTAATCCCAGTCCAGCTTCCAGCTCCTTCTCACTTTAAGTTCTCACAGGACATCTCATCAAACTAGGCACCTAAGAGAGAAAGAGAGGAAGTAACACAATGAAAAAATAGTGCTATAGTTTCAGGGAACTTCCATTCCATTCTGAGACCCTGACTGCCTGCCACAGGGGGACTCCGAAGGAACAGCATGCCAAATTGCAGGGTTTACTGAGCTTAGACTTGTCAGATTGGTGCACCTGGGTGGATGAATTTATAGACTAGGATAATAGAATTTTAATATGGAAGGCACATTAGCTAATAACCAACTGAGATGATAGAGTTTATCAACTTGAAAAACAAAAACCCAGCAAAGCTGGGTAACTTGTCCAAGATTAAAAACATATCAACAGAGAAAAGGCCTCTCTTATCCATTCTACCACACATTCGATAGGATCTATCGAATCCTATTCACCAGTGTCCATATATTCACTAATTTCATGTCCTTTATCAAGGCCACAACTTCGATGGAAAGAGCACCTTTGGGGAATCAGGCAGACTTGTGTCCAAGCCCTGACTTTGTCGCTTACTACTTGTGTAAATTTAGGAAAATCAGTAAACCACTTTAAGCCTTAGTTTTATATAAGTAAAACATAGTTAATTGTTCCCTAACTTTAGAGAAGATAAACTGAGATAGCACATTTAATGCCTAACAATGTATCTGGCACATAGTAGGAACTTTCTCAATATATGGAAAACACTAGTATCGTTCTTACAAGATGAGTAAAACTGCATCACCTCAGTCTCCTTTTGGACCAAGGTCAGTAGGTATTAGCATTTGGACCAGGTAGCATCTCACTGTTCAAGTATAGATGATAACCTGCTAGCTGGTAGAGGTAAAGAATTCACCTGAGAAAGCTAACTTTTACGTTTCTAATCAAGACTGTACCAGTTGCATATAATTGTTATTATATGTATAATTTATAGACAACCTTGTTTTTAATTACAAGGTTTTTATTGGAGAGACAGGTTTTGGGGTGAGTCTGCCATCTGACTTGCCGGCACTTGTTGGAAGTTTTTACGTTATTCATTTACTTGTGTGTGTATGTGTGTGTGTTTAGGAGTGCTATTATTAAATTTTGCTGGCATATTGTGAGGAATCTGTTATTCAAATTCATCCATATATACACCTCCCCTACAACCCACTCTATCCCTTCACATACTGCACCCCTCCCCCATTTATCAAGGGCTAGGTTCAGATTATTTTCAAGGTTGTATACAGATAGGCTCACTTGGAATGGTCCTTGCCTGATTCTCTTTAGCTACTTGTACATGTGAGATAGTAGCAAACACTGCTTAAAATTGAAAATCTTTTCAGTAAGATGATGTAAAGCATGCATGTTATTTCTTCCTGCTCAGTGTTGTGAATTTTGTAGAAAGAGTACCTGCAGAAAAAACCATCTTCCCATCGAAGTCAGCAAGTGGTACTGATAGATAAGTGCTATAAACTGCCTACAGAGGAAAAGAGAAAACATAATTATACAAAGCCCACAAGGAATAAAGACACCCTCACAAATAGAAAAATGAAAACAAAATAGAATGGACAGCAATGAAGCAACTCCATGATGACTAAATAATACCAACAGCCAAACCTTTGTTAAGTACCTCCTACATATGCACGTGAAGCTTATATATGAAGACCAGGGCAGGACATTGTGGAAAAGTATACATGATAATGTTTTGCAGATGGAGGAGTTCTCTTTTGTGTTGTTATTGTCTTTAAGTTTCTAACTGCTCTATTAATTAAAAGCATAGGAAAGAGTAGAAGAAATGAAGAGAAAGAGGGAAAGGAGGAAAGAATGGGAGAATGAGAAAGAAAAAGTGTCCAGTGTTAGATATCACAGTCCATTAGAACTGCAAGCACTTGGGGCCCATGCACAGCCATGATCACTTGATCCCACCTCACTGAATCACTTCTTAAAATGACCACTGTGGACTTATGTTATATGTTGCTGAATAACAAATTAAATCACCTCCCTCCTAAAAATGAATGGCTTACAATGCCTGTGGGTCAGGATTCTGAGGATGGTGTAACCGGGTCCTCTGCTTCACAGTCTCTCACCAGGCTGCAGTGAAAGTGTCCATCAGGGTTGGGGTCTCATCTGAAGGCTCACCTAGGGAAGGAGCAGCTTCCAAGTTAACACACATGATTGTTGGCAGGATTCATTTCCTTGAGGGATGTTGAACTAAGGGCTTCAGTTCCCTGCCAGCTTTGGCTGGAGACTGCGCCCAGCTCCTCTCTCCTATGGCAGCTTTGCTTCATCAGAATCAGCAAGAGAAAGAGTCTTCTAGCAAGATAGAAGTGATAATCTTTTGTAAACTAATCAGGGAAGTGATACCTCCTCTAAGTTGCCACATTCTATTGGCTAGAAGTACTAAGTTACTCAAGTGGAGGGGATTACATAGTCATGAATCCTAGGAGGTTGAGCTAATCAAGAGCTATCTGAGAAAATGCCGACCACAACTTGGCAATCTACTCTCAGTATTTTTGTTTGCTAATTTTTTTTTCTGTCTGATCGCTATTCAAATTACCACAAAAATTCCAAACTAGTCATGGCTAAATAAACAAAACTTTGCCTTTGGTTCTAAGTTTGTGTTCCTTAGAAGAGGTAGTAGTACATTAGAAGCATTAGGTTGATATAGAGAAAGCATGAGTACAGGCCTAGGCCCAGTTCTGGCTGTAAAATTTTATCCATGAACCTGATTTTCTCATCTTTGAAATGGGAATAATTATACCTTCTCTGTTTGCCGCATATAACTGTTATGAGGACCAAGGAAGATCACATGTGTCAATGTTTTCCAAAGTACAGTAACATAGCACTGGAGGTGCTTGAGATGATTATAGGTGGTACCTGGACTATAGGAGGAAATTTTTTCAAGTATTTGTTTTTAGAGTACATTAGAAAAAACATAACTTGCACAGCAAACCCATGATTTTACAGCTAATGTTGCTTAAATAAGACTTAAATGAAGTTGGGGAAAAGGTGAGTCAACTTGAAGAAAAATATTAAGAAAATAATGTAGTAGATAGTCTAAGAATAGGGCAAACATTGTGAAAGTGGTATACAAATGATTGCATAAATTTTAACATGCTCAATAAATGCATCAAATCTTATTCATTAACTTATGCCCCATGATTCTGGTTTAAGAAGGTAACTAGATATATTCTTTGTTACTAATGGAGCAAACCTAATTACACCTGGTAAAAGAGACAACTGCTTGAAAATCCAATTCTAAATTTTTTGACTACAAATAATCCATCACCTTTTTTATTAATAAAACATTTGTTCCCTGTGCATTTTCTTTTCCTAGCAATGTATTAATAATAACTTCCATTTATTAGGAGCTTACTGTATGCTAAAACGTGTGTAAAAAATTTCAGTTAATACATATCCTATGAGGAAGATTGTATTATCATGTCTTTTGAATGAGGAAACTGAAGCTTAAAGAGATTAAACAACTTGGCCAAAATAACTCAGGAAGAAAATAGCAAAGCTAGAATTTAAACTCAGGTCTACCTAGCTCCAAAGCCTGTTTTAATTCTACTCTGCCAGTAATGTCTTAAAGGATTGAACTTCTACTCACTATGTCCACACCTCATGTTTTTTTGACTTCTTACACTTTTACATTTCAGCATTCCAATTTTTTTTTCCTCTGGAATGTGGGAAAATATATCAACACCAAGGCATTCAAAACAAGGTCAAAGAACGAGTTTTGTTTTTTTGTTTTTGCCAAATACCCAGACAGGACATACACATTAAACAGAATAAAAGAAGCAGTTGCTTCCTGGCCCAAACTCTTTCACCCAACTCACTCCAAAGGGTAGAGGACCAAACAGAAAGATAAAGTTCAGGCACTTCCTAGGGCTCCTACCAGGCAGGGATGTTGGTACTCACCACTTCCTCTGTATGTCCTTTCAACCAAGGACAAGTCTACAAGCAAAGAAGAAGCACATTACCCATGGGCTCCAAACACCTAGTGAGCTATTTAACTGCAAAGAAGTCTTTCCTCAAGAAAAGACAGCATCTGCCTTTGCTTTTTCAGTATGACATGTAAGTTCTGACTAAAACCAGATTTTCCAGGTAATAAGGGTAACTAAAATGTGTTTAATTCTCTTTTCAAGAAGAGCTTTGAGCTTTATGTCTTTAGATCAAGAAAAGTAGACTTGAAAATCTACTTTGAGAAAACTGATTACTAAAGTTACAGCTCATGAACCAGTGGCAATTAGAATTCAGGAGACTACACAGAGTGGAAGGTCCTAGATAGGAAATATTACTTTCTATACTCAGATTATCCACTATCCATTTTGCAATAGGAAGCAAGCTTTTGCTTATTTGAATCATGGGGTATTAATACCACAATATTCAGACCTTAGTGATCACATTCAAGGTAAAATGTACTTGTAAAAAGACAAAGTCAGAAGTAAATACATGAAAATGGAAAATTCTAAGTAAATATTTGAAAACAGGCCATTGAAATATTCTCTAATAATATACAGATTAAATTTAGAAGAGATGTCTTCCCATTGCTCTTCTCTGCCCTCATAGCCCTGGAAGATGACCACCACTAGCAGTAGGTGTGTGCCTCAGTGGCACATACCATACTGACTACCACAGTCCTGTGGGTTGGGGTATACACCAGATGGGAGGTGCCATCACAGCATGGCCACCAACATTCTCTCTTCTCTGAATCCTTTAAAGAGTCCTGGCCAGTATTCCTGCAGAACATCCAACAATCTGGATTGGTTAGACTGTCTCCTCTGTGATTAGATTCACATCAAACGTTCCATCAAAAACACCACGTAGATGAACCTCAAACTGTACTAACAAAGTATACATCAAAATCAGTAACATTGTTTTATAAACATTATCTAATACTTCACTGTTAAATTTCAAGTGCTAATTTGAGATTAGGGTGCCAAATTTAAAATCCTAAAATTGCCTTTATATTGCTTATGTTTCTGCTATCTCTTTACGTGAATTTGTTTTGAAACTTTCATTTCAACACTGCCTTGATTATAACCACAACAAACACAATTTGAGACTAGAGTGTCAAAATTAAAATCCAAAAACTGCCATCATAGTGATACTGAATTTTGGCTTATGAGAATTTTTTTTAAAACTTTCATTTCAACTATGCCTTGGTTTATAACTGTATCTAGTTCTTCAACACTGAATTATGAGTACTCATTTAATATGGGAATAGCAAAATTAGAAACCCAAACCCAACATGCCTTATTCTGGTACCTAGGTCTGTTTCTTGAAGCTTTTATTTTAACTCTACCAAGGTTTCTCTAAGATGAATAATAGTTTTGCCTTCTGTTTATGATTTTTGTGGAAATGGTTTTATTATTGATTCACTCATATAACAAAAATGATTTTTAAAGTCTTTATATGATGTGAGTATTGATTTCTCATAAGCCAGACCTTGTATGTTTGAGGGTGGAGTATAAAATATGAAGTATATTCAATTTTAAAATAACCTCTTTTAAGTGTTATTTCTATAATTTGATTAACTTTACAACAAAAATTGCTACTCCTGCTAGAATATAAGAGCCATGAAGATGGGGATCTTTTACTATTTTGTCAGTGATGTATCTTAAGAGCCTAGAAGAGTGCCTGGCACATAACACTCAATAAATATTTGTTGAGTGACTATTAGATGAACTGAACAATCAAAACAAACTTGCACACAGAAATGAGCAACCATGAAGAAAAGCATTCCTCATTCAGAAAGGGCATTATTTTTAGATAATTTTCTAATAATATTGCCTTGCTCACTATTTTTTTCACTTAGTAAGAGTGCATATATAAAGAGAAACTTTAGAAGAAACTCTTATCAGGTATATTATGTGGTAAATGCCTTCTCCTGACATTGTTTCTGAGTGTTTTTTATGTAGTTCTCTGAATTTTCTCAATAGATTATTCCAAGTTTGAATTCAATAGATTATTCTAATATGAATTACAGGGCTCATTTTATTGCGCTTCACTTTATTGTGCTTCACAGATATTGTGTTTTTTATAGATTGAAGATTTTTGGCAACCCTGCATCAAGCAAATCTATTGGCACCAGTTTTCCAACAGCATATGTTCACTTCGTGTCTGTGTGTCATATTGTGGTAATTCTCACAATATTTCAAGCTTTTTTATTATCATTATATTTGTTACAGTGATCTGTGATCAGTTTCTCTGATATTACTGTTGTAATTGTTTGAGGCCACCATGAACTGTACCCACAGAAAGAAGGCAAACTTAATGGATAAATGTGTGTGTTCTGTTCCACTAACCTGAACTTCCCTGTCTCTCTCCCTCTCCTCAAGCCTCCCTATTCACTGAGACATGACAATATTAAAATTAGGCCTATTAATCACCCTACAATAGTATTCAAGTGGAAGGAAGAGTTGCAGTTCTCTCACTTTAAATCAAAAGCTAGAAATGATTAAACTTAGTGAGGAATGCAGGTCAAAAGCCAAGACAGGCCAAAAGCTAGGCCTCTGCACCAAACAGTTCATTAATTTGTGAATGAAAAGGAAAAGTTCTTGAAGGAAATTAAAAGTGCTACTCCAGGGCTTCCCTGGTGGCGCAGTGGTTGAGAGTCCGCCTGCCGATGCAGGGGACTCGGGTTCGTGCCCCGGTCTGGGAGGATCCCACGTGCCGCGGAGCGGCTGGGCCCGTGAGCCATGGCCGCTGAGCCTGCGCGTCCGGAGCCTGTGCTC
Source organism: Grampus griseus (assembly GCF_964374135.1). NCBI lineage: Eukaryota > Metazoa > Chordata > Mammalia > Artiodactyla > Delphinidae > Grampus > Grampus griseus. Next base: position 70,350,539 of record NC_139000.1, on the reverse strand, counting down.
CGCAAACGGGAGAGGCCACAACAGTGAGAGGCCCGTGTACCGCAAAAAAAAAAAAAAAAAAAATCCTAGGACCGTTAAGAATTATGCTAAATCTACTCTGCCTATGCTCTATAAATGGAACAACAAAATCTGTATGACAGCACATCTGTTTACACGTGGTTTACTAAATAAATATTTTAAGCCTGCTACCGAGACCTACTGCTCAGAAGATTCTTTTCAAAATATTACTGCTCATTGACAATGCACCTGGTCACCCAAGAGCTCTGATAGAGACATACAATGAGATTAAGGTTGTTTTCATGCCTTCTAACACAGCATTTATTCTGCAGCCCATGCATCAAGGAGTAATTTTGACTTTAAAGTCTTATTACTTAAGAAATGTATTTCATGAGGCTATAGCTACCGTAGACAGTCATTCTTCTGATGGATCTGGGTAAAGTAAATTGAAAACCTTCTGGAAACGATTCACCATTCTAGATGCCATTAAGAACATTCATGGGGCTTCCCTGGTGGCGCAGTGGTTGGGAGTCCGCCTGCCGATGCGGGGGACACGGGTTCGTGCCCCGGTCCGGGGGGATCCCACATGCCGCGGAGCAGCTGGGCCTGTGAGCCATGGCCGCTGGGCCTGCGCGTCCGGAGCCTGTGCTCCGCAGCGGGAGAGGCCACAGAGGTGAGAGGCCCGCATACCAAAAAAAAAAAAAAAAGAACATTCATGGTTTATGAGAAGAAGCCCAAATATCAACATTTACAAGAGTTTGGAAGAAATTGATTCCAACCTTCATAGATGACTTTGAGGGGTTCAAGACTTCAGTGGAGGAAGTAACTACAGATTTGGTGGAAATAGCAAGAGAACTAGAATTAGAAGTGGAGCCTTAAGATGTAACTGAATTGCAGCAATCTCATGATAGATATAACTTTAACAGAGGAGGAGTTGCTTTTTATGGATGAGCAAAGAAAGTGTTTTTTTTTTTTTTTTAATTTATTTATTAGTTCATTTTTGGCTGCGTTGGGTCTTTGTTGCTGCGCACGGGCTTCCTCTACCTGTGGCGAGCGGGGGCTTCTCTTGTTGAGGAGCACGGGCTCCAGGCTTCAGCCATTGTGGCTAGCGGGCTCTAGAGCGCAGGCTCAGCAGTTCTGGCGCACGGGCTTGGCCGCTCCGCGGCATGTGGGATCTTCCCGGACCAGGGCTCGAACCCATATCCCCTGCACTGGCAGGCGGACTCCCAACCACTGCGCCACCAGAGAAGCCGAAAGTGGTTTCTTGAGATGGAATCTATTCCTGGTGAAGATGCTGTGAAGAGTGTTGAAATGACAGCAAAGAATTTAGAATATTACATAAACTTAGTTGATAAAGCAGCATCAAGGTTTGAGAAGACTGACTCCAGTCTTGAAAGGAATTCCACTGTGGGTAAAATGCTAGCAAACTTCATTGCATCTACAGAGAAATCTTTCGTGAAAGGAAGAGTCAATGGGCACAGCAAACTTCATTGTCGTCTTATTTTAAGGAATTGCCATATCCACTCCAACTTCAGGAAGCACCACCCTGATCAGTGAGCAGCCATCAACATGGAGGTAAGACCCTCCACCATTAAAAAGATCATGACTTGCTGAAGACTCAGATGATGGTTAGCATTTTTTAGTAATAAAGTATTTTTTTAATAAATTTATTTATTTTTGGCTGCGTTGGGTCTTTGTTGCTGCACACGGGCTTTCTCTAGTTGCGGTGAGCGGAGGATACTCTTCGTTGTGGTACACGGGCTTCTCATTACGGTGGTTTCTCTTGTTGCAGAGCACGGGCTCTAGGCGCGCGGGCTTCAGTAGTTGTGGCTCGCGGGCTCTAGAGTGCAGGCTCAGTAGTTGTGGCACATGGGCTTAGCTGCTCCACGGCATGTGGGATTTTCCCGGACCAGGGCTCGAACCCGTGTCCCCTGCATTGGCAGGCAGATTCTTAACCACTGTGCCACCAGGGAAGTCCCTTTAGTAATAAAGTATTTTTAATTAAGGTATGCACTTTGGTTTTTTAGACATAATGCAATTTAGCACTTAATAGACTACAGTGTAGTGTAAACATAATTTTTATACGCACTAGGAAACCAAAAAATTTGTGCAACTTGCTTTATTGCGATATTTGCTTTATTGCAGTGGTCTGGAATTGAACTTACAATATCTCCAAAGTCTGCCTGTATATTTATATCTTGGGAACATGTCCTTATATACAAATAATCAAAGAAAATGTTAAGACTACAATTTTTTAAATAAAAAAGAATTAACAGTGTAAAGAAGTGTAAAAAAATCTTCAGAGTGATTAAGCAAATTTAGGGATGGAAGAGGTGGTATCAACATATTTTATCAAATTTTTTTGCTGGACAAGTTTCAGAATTACTATAACATCTACTATTTTTTTCTGAAAAATAAATGAATCTTCCATGCTAAAATTGTGACATAAAATTTCATTTCTACACTTGTCAGTATAAATTAGTCTACATTTAAAATTTGCACTCCTCTCTGAGCTCTAGACTAATATTGAACATCTCCACCCTGGATATATCACCATGTCTCAAGTTCAGGCTCTCTGAACTCAAACTTGTGATCTTTACCTCAAACTGCATCCTCATCCAGTGTTCCCTGTTTTGGTAACCATGATCACCAACCTCTTCAGCTATACAAACCTGCATAACATCTTCCTCTCCTTTATCTTCTATCTCAAGTTTATTGCTAAACACTGTTGAAGTTATTCCTTAGTTATTAAATATATCTTAAAGCATTCTACTTCTCTCCATCTTGCATACGACACTTTAGTTCAAACTACCAAAATCTCTCCTCTGAACTCCCAGCCTGCTAGTATCCGCTTTCGCTTCTTCTCCAAACCATTCTCCAATGTGCATCTAAAGTGATTTTTTTCTTTTTTTATGTAACTGAAAATCTGATCACATCACTTCAATGGCTTCTCCTTTTCTTAAGATAAAGATAAAAATTCTTACCATGGCCTATACTGCCCTACAAGATCTTGCTGTGCTTCTTTTTCCAACCACAGTAGCCATACTCTCCTCCTCCATCCCTATGCTTAACCATAACTTCTTCAATACGTCCATGCTTTCTCCCACCTCACAGCTTGCCAGATGCAGTTCTTTCAGCCTGGAATGCAATTACTGCCCCATTCCCTTGATTAGTTAATACCAACATAGTCTTGCAGATCTCACCTCAAATATCCCTTAATTTCCTTGACCACCAGACTAAGTCAGTTCCCTCATTATGCATTCACAGAGCATCCAGGACATTTACCTAATGGCAGTTACCATGTTTTATAGCTAATACTCTCTGATTTCCTCATCACTTACACCTAGCACATAGTATCTGATATTTAGTATGGACTCAATATCAAATTTCTTAATGGATAAGTAAAATATTTTACAGATAGCTAATAGTTCAAGATTTTATTTTAGCATTGTTACTGAAAATATGGTTGAATTAAATGTGGATTAAGAATATATTTTTAGGGCTTCCTTGGTGGCGCAGTGGTTGAGAGTCCGCCTGCCGATGCAGAGGACGCGGCTTCGTGCCCCGGTCCGGGAAGATCCCACATGCCGCGGAGCGGCTGGGCCCGTGAGCCATGGCCGCTGAGCCTGCGCGTCCGGAGGCTGTGCTCCGCGACGGGAGAAGCCACAACAGTGAGAGGCCCAAGTACCGCAAAAAAAAAAAAAAAAGAATGTATTTTTAGGAAGATATGAACATGTTGGTATTATTTACATCACACACATGACATATTGGTAATATATGAGAGGACGGCTTCATGAGAGGCAAGAAAGTTAAAAGCAGCAAGAAAAAAAGAGTCCATTGGGATACAAAGCTGCAGAAAGAAACTACAGTCAGATGAAGACTGAGATTATTGTATCTAGCAACAAGAAAATCATTGGTAACCACTTGCCAAGTGGTTACTTAGATTCTGAATGAAAGCCAGATTACAAAAGATGGAGGAGTGAATGGAAATAGAGATAACATTCCTCTTCCAAGGAGCTTAAATTCTGAATATGTAGCTTCTTTAGCAATGCATAAGGTAATTATTTAATCGTGTCTGTGCTGTGTGATTAGATCTACAAGAGCAACAATTTCAGATGAGAAAAAAAATCCAATTTTCATTTCACAGTAACTCATGAAGATGGAGGCTTGAATGTAGGGCTGGCTCCACAGCATATCATATTAATCAAATCTTCAAGCCAATTCATCCTGCTGAGATATTTGTACATGTGCTTGTACAGGCACATGCATTTTTTTAAACAAAGAAGCCTGGTAAAATTTTTAAAAACGTTCTAAAAAATTACTACATTTTATAGAGAGGGTTTTATGCCAAGAGCCCTGGGGGGTAAATACTTTAACAGATATGTATGAATCATGGATTTCCCTGGTGGCGCAGTGGTTAAGAATCCGCCTGCCAATGCAGGGGACACAGGTTCGAGCCTTGGTCCGGGAAGATCCCACATGCCGTGGAGCAGCTAAGCCCATGCGCCACAACTACTGAGCCTGTACTCTAGAGCCCGTGAGCCACAACTACTGAAGCCTGCCCGCCTGGAGCCCGTGCTTTGGAAAAAGAGAAGCCACCGAAATGAGAAGCCCACACACTACAATGAAGAGGAGCCCCTGCTCGCCCGTGCACAGCAATGAAGACCCAATGCAGCCAAAAATAAATTTATAAAAATGAAAAAGAAATGTATGCATTATACCTAATGAAAGATTAGTACTAAACATAGCTCAGAAATAACGTATCTCTGAGGGGAAAAAAACACAAATTAAATATGTAATTTATGCCAAATAACAATCTTCAAAAGAAAACTAAGATAAAGTAAAATTCTCAATTCACTGATCTTTTTTAGCATATTTCAAGAAATTAAGTAACTATCTCTACTTTGAGAAAATGTTTTTCAGGTAACTCAACCTCTCATTCCCCCTCCTGATATTCCATCTACAATAGTAAGAGTTGTGAAATTCACCAGATCCTAACATTAAAACTAGACATCCAATGTAAGAGAAAGACAGAGAACTTCATGTCACAAGTAATTACTGACTCCTATATTGCTGTATTATTCAACATGTCTAAGTTGAGCAGTAAGTCCTCTTCATGTAGGTGAAAATGTATGTAAATATTCTGATCTAAGAAACTAATTATGTTTTATTTATAAACACAAAGGCTTAGAAATACTGTGACCAACTGGGTAGCAATAAGGTCCCCAGCACTCGGGTTGTGCTTTTTAAATACCATTTCCCACTGAAAAATAATCAGTGCTCCTTTGAGAAATGGTTGATACCATGCGTAGTGCAGGAAATGTACCGGATAAGCGTGGAATATGTTGTCATACCAGAAATCAAGAATTCTGTCAAAGACTACTGAAGTCATGTTAAAAAGACTCAAGAGCCAACTTGCAGGAGCTCCCTGTGGCCAAAGATAGGGCTTGAGCATCAATAGGAATGATAATTATAGTAAATTGAAACATACCAATTATGTTTAAATGCATATGTTTACAATAATTTAAAAATCAGTAATCACCTTTGGAAGAGGCTAGGGACTCAACTTACCATTTTGAAAACTTGAAAATAAAGTATTCATTCTGTCTCTTATATATACCTGAGGGCAACCAAGCAGATAATGAAGAAAATTTTCTCTTTATAGAAGTATTCCAGCTAGTGGATGATAGGATTAAAATATCACCATTTTGCAACCCCTAAGGAAATATTAGATCTAAGAAATAATTATCAGTGGCTGCTGAAGTCATAGAAAAAGAGATAATCGATTATGTGCCTCTTGGTGGAAGTTTACAATTCTACTTATGAAGTATTTTTGCCAAAATATCAAACCTGAGTCACATCCAAACTCTAGATCTAAATACCACATGATAAGAAATACAAGTGACAGAGAAAAATGTTAAATATCATCATGAAGAAGCATTCTGTAAAGTCCGGACTTCAGAAAACCACAGAATTAACAACTCAATTCCTGCAACAAATCAATTGAAAGGGAGAAGAAGAAGAAGGATGAGGAGGAGGAGGAGAAGGAGAAGGAGAAGGAGGAGGAGGAGGAGAAGGAGAAGGAGAAGGAGAAGAAAGAAAGAAAGAGGGGAACTGATAGATTAGAAAAGACACAAGAGACTGGTAAAAATTTCAATCAATTTCAATGTGTTGATTTTATTTTCATCCTTATTCATATAAATAAATTATTAACAACAGTTTTTAAAAAGCAATGAAAAGTGATATGTGTAAAAATTGGAAGAGACTCCATATGGACTGAATTGTGTCCCCCAAGATTCATATGTTAAATCTCTAACACCCAGTACCTCAGAATGACTGTATTTGTAGATAAGGCATTAAGGTGATTACGTTAAAATGAGGCTGGGGGGCGGCCCTAATCCAATCTGACTAGTGTCTTTATAAGGAGAGGAAATTTGGACACACAAAAGAGATAGCAGCAGCTTGCATGCTCACAGGGCGACTATGTAAAGCGGCAGCAGGAGAGAGACCATCTGCAAGCCAAGGAGAGAAAACCAAAACTGAAAAAATAAAATTCTGTTGTTAAAGCCACCCAGTCTGTGGAATTTTGTTATGGCAGCCCTAGAAAACTAATACAGATGCTAAAATGATGTATATGTCCATCATTCAATTAGACTTAGAACCATTTATGGGGATCCTGGAGCAATAAATCTCAACTGATGAAATGGAGAGAATCAAGCCTCCTGGTGAGATGGGGGTCATATATAGCTTGAAAAAGCCACGAAAATGATTCTGAATTTCTTTCTCCCCCAACTTAGAATCACTGTCTTAGATCCAACCAAAACACACACACACACACACACACACACACACACACACACACACAAGTGAGGACATGATTATGGAACTACTTCTCTTGGTCACTCAGCTGATTTTATTCACACTTTTATAGTGAGTTCATATATAGTTTCACCAACTAGAATATAAACATTTTCACTAGGGATCTGAACTATTTATAATATTGAAACTGATTCTATCCCTTCCCTTCTATTAACCTCTTAAATTCTATGCCAATTTACTGTTTACTTTCTCTCCCTTCTCACTTGTAAATAATCCACCCTATTAAAAGGCAGAGCTGTGACTATTCCAAATTTCAATTACCCACTATGTTCTCATCCATTTCATCTCTTAAATGTGTTTAAAGCATTAACAACAGGTTGTGTTTCACCCTAGAGACAGCTGGGTTTCAGAAAGAGGTAAAACGTTTCATTATCTTACTCTATTGTCCAAGACAAATGTGCTATTGTATTATGTGTGAAAAGTCACCTTTGAAGTCTATTAAGGATATGTTGTGAGGGTGAGCCATCTGGAAAACACACTGTAGACTGAAAAATAATTATAAACTAGTTTATTGTGTTTTCTTTCCAGTTAAGCCTACAATGACAGCTGCTGAAAACCCTATGTAGTGCAAATGGTAGAGGATCTGAAGCCACACAGGTTAGACTACACCTCCAGCAATGATTAGCTAGTATGCCAGTGACTTAACTTCTCTTTTGTCTTGCCTGTAAAAGTGAGATACGAGTGCATGTTGCATAAGAGTTTTATGAGGATTAAATAAAATAATACTTTAAAACATTTGGAACAGAGTAGACAAGTGTAATTTCTCCTCTCATCTTTTAAGCATAGAGGATATTTAATATTCTTTACATAGAGAATATTAGAAAATCCAATAATATTTGGAAACCAGGTTGAGCAGGTTGGTTTTGTAAAGAAGTCCACTGAGCTTCCATGTGGTTTCCTTTAAATTTCAGGGGAGAAAAAGGCCTTGGAAAATCAAGTTTGAAGCTTCCTCAGGAATTCTCAGTTTGGAGTGGGTTAGGACCACCCAGATTTTGCTTAATAGAGAAGCGCTGTCCGTGGTGCTAGTAACCACGCATACCCCTGGCAAAGTTTTTCCCTGCCCAAAGTTCTTTTCCAGTCAATTTGTCTAGTGCAGCTCACATATCTGCCTCTGGGAAGCTTATCAATATTTCCGCTCTTTTGGTTTCTTCCTATCTTAACATTCTTTATCTATGTCTCCTTCAACAACAACAACCATTCTCTTCCATCTTACCAACTTCAAATAGTTTTTATTTCTTAGACACTTTGCCCATACCCACCACTTAAGAAGGTGGCTCAAATATTGGCTCAGGCTATATTTTACTAACCTTTTTGTTAAGTTTTAAGGAAATCCAAGGCTCAAAGCAAGAACATAGGAAACAGTTGATTTTCAATGCATTCTTTAAAGACTCTTCAGCTGCAACACCTCTAAGGAAATTCCCTGCACTTTTTAAGTTCCCCTCTTTCTTACTTCCAAGGTACCCTGTAGATGTATCTCTCAGTAAAGTTATCACATTAAATTGAAACTCTTGTTGTTAGTTTTGTTAGTTTTGAGTGTCACTAGAAAGAGTTTCTTAAAATCTAGGAGCCTTTTTTTTTTTAAGCACTGGCCAGCTTGTACCCACTCCACTCTTCCTCTCTTCTCCACCATGTCATATCTACCTATGCTGATGAAGCATGCAGTTTCAGAAGACTAGGCCAGGAAAATTCATTTAAGTTTAAGGAAAATTTATGATCTTAGCTTTCATGCTCACCTGGATTTGTAATTCATGCAGGCATATTTTTATGCAGTCATACAAGTATTCATTTTAGAGTTGTATACTTATATAGTAGTAGTAATAGTCATAGTAGTAGTAGTATATTCAAGCACTATTTTCATCTATCCCTACGTCTACCTTTTCAAAAAGCAAATCTGCATGTAATCTGTTGTTTTACTTCTGAGTTCTTGAGTACCTTGATTATCCATCGCTAGTAGGCTTTCCTTCAGTTCCTCAATCCTAATGCTGTCTTGTCATAGGACAGAACTCTCATAAGAGTAAATTCTATCCTGAACTCATTTTGGTTGGGAAACCTGAAACTTTACCTAGGTTTTACTCTGTTGTTCTGATCATGAGCTAGGATTCTATTTCATCCTGGATGGCCCTCCTCTGGAACCCAGACATCGCTACCTCTCTGACCATTGCCAGGAGTGGCTCTATTTATCATATTTTGTAACCCACACGAGGAATTTATATTTTCCATCCTTACAATTCTAATATTTGTGGCCTGGAAATCTTGGTTCATATAGAGAGAACAATTTTACCATGAGATGTTGGAAGAGTCCCATTTAAGCTCTAGATGCTGCCCAATCACTTCAGGCTCTTCATGCTAAGAGACCAGTTAGGAAGTATAGGAGTCATCTCTCCTAAAGAGGATAATTGATCATGTTTATCAGGAAAAGATAGGGCTTCTGGATCTAGAAGCATTCAGTAAAAAAGCATTTGATATCCAGGTAATCCACTGGAATATCTCGATATTTATCTGTCCAATTGTGATAGTAAATGGACAAGTATACCAGCCATGGTGTGAAAGGGCATGGTTACTAGCTCAAAACTCTCAGGAATGGGGGTCTACTTAACCTACTAAGTTAGACACCTAGATAACTAGATGTGCTAAGAGTGAGGGAATCTAGAAAGGGAGTTGAAGAGGGAGACAAGGATTATTAGTAGTGGCTTTGTAACCAGCTGCAGTAGCAAGGGCTGTAGTTGTCTTCCTAACCTTCACAAGTATTCTGACTTGCTGTAGGGGTGAACTAGACTTCAAATTAGAATATACCAAAGGAGAAATTATAGAGCTGAGAAAGAGGAGACTGTTATTACAATAAAAGTGGGAAATGCGTTTTTTATATTTATTTAAACTAAAAAAGAGAGAAAGTTCAAACATTTTTCACACACTCCCACCCCCTGCCTCTGGGACCACCAATCTGTTTTCTGTATTAATGAGCTTGATTATTTTTCTTTTGTTTCTTGGGGGGTGGGGGATTGTTTTTGTTTAGATTCCACATATAAAAGAGATCATATGGTATTTGTCTTTCTCTGTCTGACTTATTTCACTTAGCATAATGCCCTCAAGGTCCATTCACATTGTCATGAATGGGAAGATTTCAGTCTTTTGCAGCATATATATATATATCAAGTTCTTTATCCATTCATCCATCAGTGGACACACAGGTTGTTTCCATATCTTGGCTATTGTAAATAATTTATATGTCTTTCTGAGTTAGTATTTTCATTTTCTTCAGAAATGGAATTGCTGGATCATACAGTAGTTCTATTTTTAATTTTTTGAGGAAACTCCAACTGTTTTCCACAGTGGCTACATCAATTTACATCCCACGAACAGTACACAGGGGTTGCCTTTTCTCCACATCCTCACCAACACTTGTTATTTCTTGTCTTTTTGATAATAGATATTTTAACAGGTGTGAGATATCTTACTGTGGTTTTGATTTGCATATCCATGGTGATTAGTGACGTTAAGCATCTTTTCATGTACCTGTTGGCCATCTGTATGTTCTTTGTAAAAATGTCTATTCAGATCTTCTGCCCATTTTCTAATTGGACTGCTTGGTTTTTTGCTACTGAGTTGTATGAGTTCTTTATATGTTTTGATATTAGTCCCTTATCAGATATATGGTTTGGAAATATTTTCTCCCATTCATAGGTTGCCTTTCATTTTGTTGATGGTTTCCTTTTCTGTGAAGAAGCTTTTTAGTATGATGTAGTCCCACTTACTTATTTTTGCTTTTGTTGTCAGAGTCAAAAAGTCATTGCCAAGTCCTATGTCGAGGAGCTTACCGCCTATGTTTTCTTCTAGGAGTTCTATGGTTTAAGGTCTTACATTCATGTATTTAATTCATCTTGAGTTAATTTTTGTATATGGTGTAAGATAGCTGTCAAGTTTCATTATTATGCATGTGGCTGTCCAGTTTTCCCAATACCATTTACTGAAGAGGCTCTCCTTTCCCCATTGTATATTCTTGGCTCCTTGGTCATAAATTAATTGACCACATAGTGTGGGTTTATTTCTGGGCTTCCAGTTCTGTTCCATTGATCTATGTATCTGTCTTTATGCCAATACCATACTGTTTTAATAACTGTAGTTTTGTAATGTAGTTTGAAATCAGAAAGTATGATGCCTCCAGCTTTGTTTTTCTTTCTCAAGATTGCTTTGGCTATTTGGGGATTTTTGTGGTTCCATAGAAATTTTAGTACCATTTGTTCTATTTCTTTGAAAAATGCCGTTGGAATTTTGATAGGGATTGCATTGATTCTGAAACTCTATTTGTTGGTTTAAATGCCACTAGGGAGAGTTTCTTAAAATCTAGGACCCATATCTTATCCAACTGTGAACTGTGTTATAGGATATGCTGAACTAAGTTTTGTTGAACTAAATTTAATTACTGAATCCATTAGAGGGCAGATCCAACAATACTCCTTTAAAAGGCAACCTGCCTTGTTGCATTTGGCTGTGCACTAAATTTCAGAGTAATCAGGCTGTTCTGATGAAGATATTCTTGACTGAGCCCATTTGCCACCACACCCACCAATATCAGTATAGTGACTCAGCCCCTCCAGGTAACTGGCAAAGAAGCAATGCCATTTATTTCAAAGACCCTGGCTTCCTACCGTCCATCTTTTCTCTTCCTTCTCCCATTCAACTGGCACACCTGTAATCCCCAATACACTGTGCATGGGAACTGGCCTCTAAGACTAGATGAAAACAGCTCATCCATGCTTTTCACCCAGCAGTAGATTTCTATTCTTCTGGCCAGACCATAATAGAATCAGCATCAACAAATAAAAAGACAGTTTTTTGCTAGATAAGAGTGGAGGTTCAAATAAGAGTGAAAGGTAGAGGGAAGAGATATGGGGACATATGTATATGTATAACTGATTCACTTTGTTATAAAGCAGAAACTAACACACCATTGTAAAGCAGTTATACTCCAATGAAGATGTTAAAAAAAAAAGAGTGAAAGGTAGAGGAATTAAGAACCTGAAAACTAAGAAATGTGGTGTGGTAAGAGAGAGAAAAATTGTTATTAATGCTGCCCCCTTCCCTTCCCCATCCAGGTTAATTTCAACTATATTGAGGCTCAGTCAGCAAATCTTTAGCCATAATCACCACTTCCATGCCACCCCCTACCCTGTCTGTAAAGAGCTCTTCTTTATTCTACAGTGGATTGGGAGGAGGGGAATCCAAGCTAAGATATGCTAGAAGAAACACGTGGAGTCTCTCATTTGTGAGTAACCAAGCAATTGCCCTCACTTTAAGATTGTGTTTCTCAGTACTCTAAACCAAAAATGATGTTATAGATAAGAGCTGTTAAATGTTAGGAGCATGAGAACTGCTCACCAAAGTTTTCAGGCAACAGATACATAACTTGTGGTCCTCTTCCTATTTCAGTAGAGCATCACCTGTAATTTTTTTTAACCTTAAAAGCAACGCATGGGCTTCCCTGGTGGCGCAGTGGTTGAGAGTCCGCCTGCCGATGCAGGGGACACGGGTTCGTGCCCCAGTCCGGGAGGATCCCACATGCCGCGGAGCGGCTGGGCCCGTGAGCCATGGCTGCTGAGCCTGCGTGTCCGGAGACTGTGCTCCTCAAGGGAGAGGCCACAACAGTGAGAGGCCCACACCCGCAAAAAAAAAAAAAAAAAAAAAAAAAAAGCAACGCATATGTTAATACAAACTCACTTAAAAAGATTAGGAAGAAAAGCAAAGCACTTGGCCTTTAAATCTTCAGAAGTGGGTTTAATGACAGTTTAATGACAGCCTGTTTAATGACAGGTCCAGAACCACATCCCTGTTTTATTATGTTTCATTATTACGGCATAATTTCCTTTATTACCTATGATAAATGGAAATCAAATACTTGCTGAGGTGGGTTTAAATAGGTAAGAGTGCAAAGAAAAATAGGTTGTTCAAATATCATGAAACTGGGATCTCAGATTCTTAAAATATATATTTATATTTTTAAGTGAAGTACCAAGCTATAACTCTCAATCTCAAACTAGCTGTGTGTGAGAGTTGTTTTTTCGTTTTTCTTGTTTTGTTTTAGGATTGTATCCATAATTCAAAGATGAAAAGAATAAAAAGTACATTCAAAGCAGCATTCTCAGGATTTTTCACTTAGACTGATTTTTGGCTCATTCAAGTAGAAAGATATACCCCCCCCCCCCAAATTGCTAAGGTTGATGCAAGACGTGAAGCTAGTGAAGTTCAAGTACCGCCTGGGGATGAATTTCACCAGCATGACAGGTGCAGAGCTGTCACTTTAAGACATCTTAAGAGAGACGAGGTTATTTTAAATGCCTTTCTCTCAGCCTTTTGATTACACAGGGAGCGACTAACTTCTAGGGAAACCAGCTGCCCCGGGACGGAAGGAATAGAAATCCTCTGCTCCGCCTGCTGGAGGGAGGTGATTAAGAGCTGAGTGCACTGATTCGACCTTTCCAAAAAACTTAGCCTAGGATTGCTGGACACCCCGCAGCGAGCTGCGCAGCGGGATCCGCTCTGCGGTGTCTGGCGCGTGCGGCCGGGCACCTTCTGGGCTGCTCTTCCTGGCCCCTATCCTCGCGGCTGTAACGTCAGCTGCCTGCCAGGCCTCTCAGCCAGCACAGTGGGACATGCCCGAACGGACAGGGGGCGGAGCCTAAGGAGGTGGGAAGCACCCAGCCCGACTGCTGCCCAGCTGGAAACGAACTCAGTCCCTGCCGGCTCTCCACTCCGGCAGAGTGTAGCTCGGCGGTGAGGACGCTGCAACGCGCCCGCACTCTGCGGCCAGAGTGGATCGCGCGACGTTGCGGCTGCGCGAGGGGCCTTTTCCTGGGAGCCATCCGGGAAAAGCCCGGCTTAACTACAGGCCTTTCGGCCATTGGACGGACCCCCCAAGCCGCAGAAGGACGGCGAAAGGGGACTGAAGCTGAACTGAGCTCTTTCCGAGTGGGGAGAGCCCGCTAGGGCGAGGTGGGAAGGAGGGGTGGGGCGTGTTGCGAAGCTCACGGCCAGCGGTGGATTATCCGGGACACTTTGCGCCTGGGGGCTGCGAAGTGAGCGAGGAGGACAAGGGCATGCTCAGTGGTGGCGGCGGTCATGCGGCCCTTTCCAACGCCGCGGCGCGGGGGCAAGTGGAGGCCGTGCGGCAGCTCCTGGAAGCCGGTGCTGATCCCAACAGACTCAACCGCTTCGGGAGGCGCCCGATCCAGGTAGCTGGGGGCCCCGGGCCTCGCCGTCAGGGGGCGCACAAACACGGCACCGCGGCCTCCGTGGGAAGCGGCTGGGGACTGAGATCTCCACCGACTTAGTACCTCTGTCTCTCTTGCTCTAGTATTCAGCTCAGGTGTAAAGCAGGTTTTCACCCACAAAAAATTTTAAAGAAAGGTATTGGAAACCCCACTACTTGTTTGGTTTTCTTTTTAATGGGGGGAAAAAGACCAATATCCCCTCTCCCATTTCATAAGAGATGCAAGGGATATGTTCAACTGGAGAGGAAAGGGGAAGAGGAGAGGTTATTTGGGGAGGAGAACTGTTTTGTCTTATCTGTTTGTCTTTCAACAAACAGCGATCAACTTTCAACGATAGAGATAATTAAATTACAAGGTACACAATTTGGACTGAATTTAAGGAATCATACAAAATCACGGCACATGAAAAAAAAATCACCCTGAATCTTTAAGCTGTGATGTGAAATTTTGTATTCTTTCCTCATACAGACGAATTGAATACAAAGAAAAAAGACAGGATTTCTCAACCACAATACTTAATTCCTTTTATGTAAGCAGTGTCTCTTGAGTGTTACATAAGAAAAAAATGGGCTTCTATATATTTTTATTTAGTTATACTGAATGCTTGGATTACATAAGCATTGCTGCAGCTTTGTTAAATGGCAAAGGGCCTTCATAAATAGTCTCTTCATTGTTAAAATTCATTTATTCAATATGTTTAACTATTAATCCCACTTTAATTAGTGCTAAATATATTTTTTAATTTCTTTAAAATATAAGGTAATGTTTTGTGTTTTATTGTTGACTATTATGGTCATATTTAGTATTCACCTCACAATCACCTTCCAGAACCAAGCCGTTATTAAGGAATCTTGTTAATTGTGTAGATTTTAAAGAAAATATGTATCCATTCATTTTGAATTCATAGAAAATATTGGAAGAAATGACGGATTGTTTAAAGCAGCAACAATATGTAAAGTAGCTCTTAAAGACTTCAAATTATATTAATTGTAGAAAGAGGTTTGTCGTTTTTAATTCACCATATTCTGAGATATTAAGAACCACTTTTCCGCCTCTTCTCTATGTATGAAATGCCCTTTACTTCACTAATAGAAATCATATCATGGTTTCTAAGGGAGGAAATAGATGTTTTTAATATCCATGAAACAAACAAAAAATTTTTGCTTACTATCTTTTGATTCCGTGGTACATTTTAAAACATAAACTCACAAGAACATATAACAACATTTTGTATATTTAATTATCAAAAATTATTATATATGGAATCTAAAAAAATGGTTCTGAAGAACGTAGGGGCAGGACAGGAATAAAGACGCAGATGCAGAGAATGAACTTGAGGACACGGGGAGGAGGAAGGGGAAGCTGGGACGAAGTGAAAGAGTGGCATGGACATATATACACTACCAAATGTAAAATAGATAGCTAGTGGGAAGCAGCCACATAGCACAGGGAGATCATCTCGTTGCTTTGGTGCTTTGTGACCACCTAGTGGGGTGGGATAGGGAGGGTGAGAGGGAGACGAAAGAAGGAGGAGATATGGGGATATATGTATATATATAGCTGACTCACTTTGTTATAAAGCAGAAACTAACACACCATTGTAAAGCAATTATACTCCAATAAAGATGTTGAAAAAAATAAAATAATGGAAATCGGAAACTTGAATGGATAAACATTAAGAAATTTGTTTTATTGTTAAAATGAGAAGGTAAATACTTGCATAATGTACATGTACACAAATGGATACTATAGGATTACTGCTCCAAAACATCCTTTTTCTAAATTATGCATTGCTCTGATGTGACTGCTAAGATCCAAGCTCTTTTTTAGATAGCGAAATGTTTACTATTCAACATTATAAAATTCTGTACAATGTAAATATAGTGTTTATTTTACATTACCTCAAATATATTATCCTCTAAATGTTAGCCTTTATCTATAATGTTAAATATTAAAAGTGGTGAACCATTCATTAAAAACAATTTGTTTTCATCATCTTATAAAACTATGCATGACTTTACTTTTTCCCTTTCATCTCCAATTTTGGCTCCAATTGTGGGACTGTATTCCCTTTATGAGCAGAGACATATATAACAGTGAAAAGCAAATGGCTTCCACAGGGGATTTACTGCAAAAACTAAACAAAGTAAACCTTGTTTTAGACTTAGTTGTTTCTTATTTTCTCTCCTAAAGCACTGCTCTAACTTCTAAAATAAATATATCAGCTGACTGCCTAGTAAATTTTTTAGACTGGGATTATGGCTGGGGTAGAGGAAAGAAAAAGGAAAATAATGAAGACTTTAAAAGTCTTAACTCCACCCATAAATCATTTAACAAAATAGACTCCCCTGTTTCAATGGAAATTTTAAAGAAATCTCCCACAACGGCGATAAGCAGTTTATCATCAGCTCTTTCTTGTATTCCCACGTTTGGAGAATAAAATGGAACTAATTAGGGCTGAGTAGAGTATAATTGGGGCTGGGGCCGGGGGTGGGGGGGGATGGTATTGCGTCAGCAAATGAAGCTTAACTAGACTCCTGAGGCTTGTAAGAGTCTCTGGATCATGAATAGGTATTTCTTTGAGAAGACTCTACCTGCCCCCACCCCGGTCCTGACCGCTCTGCTCTCTCCGGCAGGTCATGATGATGGGCAGCGCCCGCGTGGCCGAGCTGCTGCTGCTCCACGGTGCGGACCCCAACTGCGCAGACCCCGCCACCCTCACCCGACCCGTGCACGACGCCGCCCGGGAGGGCTTCCTGGACACGTTGGTGACGCTGCACCGAGCCGGGGCGCGGCTGGACGTGCGCGACGCTTGGGGCCGCCTGCCCGTGGACCTGGCTGAGGAGCGGGGCCACCGCGACGTCGCCCGCTACCTGCGCGCGGCCGAGGGAGACTGATGGCGCTTGCACACAGCCGCCCCAAACGATTTTTCTTTTCTCTCCAGTTCCTCACCCCAACTTAGTTCAATGAGGTCTGCAAACGTGGAGCGGCGGAAGTCTTCCTGGGCGACCTGATTCCCCGCAGGGAAGGAGGGGCAGACCGGGAAGAAATTTTTTTTCTCTTTTTTTCTCTGGATGCAGCCCTCGACACTCACCGTGAAGTGAAACGCAGAGAGGTGGGGCTAATGGATTTCCAGCGAGATTTAGGAGCCGAATGTGGAATTCCCAGGTTTATTTTTCAGGGTTTTCTGGCGAAAAGTGGCACATGAAGAAATCCGCGAAGGAACCCAAGCGCTGCGAATCTTCACACAAAAGATGCTGGGGCGGAGTGGGAGGCGGCGGTGACTGGCATTCGGGTGGGAGGCAGGTGATAACGTTCGCCCCATTGACCTTGAAAGACCCCCCCCCCTTTAAGCCCCTACGTCAGGCGTTAGGCCCTGGGGATATGAGGGCAAAGCTGAAGACGGAGGACCAAGCGATGATGACGGTCGTCGTGGGCTCTTTCTTTACAAGCTGCACGGAGCAGAGCAGGTCACGTGCAAAACGCTCCATACTGGAAGCCTTGGGGACTCGCGCCCAGCTACACCGGATAGTGACGGAGAAGAGAGGACCCGGAAGCCACCTCGAACTTGCCTGCTTATTCTAAAGTCCCCAGGGCAAGGTGGTTCTGAACAGCTCTCCGAAAGGGGCTCTCGTTTGCTGTTGTTAAATAAAGGCGAGATTCTTGCGGCGTTCCAGCAGTCCGCGCACAGACTGAAGTCGGGGATTGTAGCGAGAGCAACTGTAGGTAGGCAGTTAACTGTAACGATTTGTTTAATCTATGAACGGTAGGATACAGAGAGCCCCCTGTAAATTGCCACTTGAAAAGATTTCGTGATATTTTGTACTTCTGGGTGGTTCTTCAATAGCAGTCTTACTTACGGAGACTTTAAATAACAAAGTAACTCGTGGCCCTTGGGAAAGAGGTGAGGAAGAACTACAGCTTTTACACGAAGCTATGGCACAGTAGCAACGCCCAGATTGCTTTGATCCTTAACCTATTTATTTCTCTGTTAAATTTTCTGTTTCCTTTACTACAGTCTCAGGGGGTCAAACAATGAAATATTACAAATGTATTTTAGAAGATCCATGCACTTACCCAGTAAATTATCTCAGGATATTTCCCAAAGCGTTGCTAAGAGTAGATTGAATATAAAACTGTTGAAAATATATGATGATGGCTCGCGGAATGTCTTAATATCTGCTGAACAAACTAAAGGTGTACTGTTTGGGGATTTAAATTTCCAGTGTTGCTTGATACATTACAGCATTGGAATAACTGATATTTCACTGTTTTAATGTAAAAAAAATTGAGATTGGACTCCAAGATTTTGGCTTAAAACATGATTCCATTCCTAATTTAAAGAAATTGTGGAATCTGATGACAACCTGATATTAAGGGAAACTAAATCAAGAAAATGTGGTTGGGTACTACAGGGTTCTGTGAGATCCACAGCCATATATATATTATATATATATTTGGCAAATATATATATATATTCGGCAAATATATATATATTTGGCAAAACCAAAACATCATACATTATTGGAAAATCAAGTACCACCTGGTTGCACTGAAATAGTAATTTATGAATACATGTAAAAGTAAATTCAGATTTCAAATCCACCTGGTAGGCAGATTTGGCCAATGTGTTTTATCAGCAGCACAAAAAGTATATACTGTTAAATCTGTTTAAGATTTCACTTTGAAGGATACATGCAAGCAAATATAGCTCTATATACATGAGCCCTGCTTCTGGCTCTATTTTACAATTACAGAAAAATATACGTGTTAATTTCTGTATCTAAAATATTACCAAGGTTTGTACACATCTTACTACCTGGCCTTCATTGCAAGATCTGGAAGTGAAATAAATTCAGAATTCAATAATGTATTCATTTGGCCTCATTTTTATATTTCCTTTTTCAGCCGAGTGAATGGATGAGAAAACAAGGATGATTTACTATGAAAGCAAAATCTATTTAAAATTTCCTGTGTTCTAATGGCTAAAATTAGTAATTTCAGATATAAGGAATGAAAAATAGATTCAAACAGAGCTCAAGATCCATACAGTTCCAAATGGCTTTGGGAAAGTGTGTTCATAGGAATGCTTTATTGTATTTTATTTCTATATTATGACAAAAGCAATATGAATATGGTGTCCAGGACCAAATTAGTTCATTTTATGAAGCTAGGTAACTGACCTTCAGCAAATAAATAAAACTAATTTAACTTAGACCAACCACATTGAGATTCTATATTGTCCTTCCTTTTATGGGAAATGTTAAAAACAAACTACTTGTGTGTTAATATGTAGTAGTGAATAGGAATTTTTTTTACCACCTCTGCAAGTATCAATTATTTTTTAAAAAACAAAAGAAATGCTTATTTTCCTTTTATGCTTTATCAGAGGCTGATTATTTTTATGATAGGGTGTAATTTTTCCAACATTCAAGACGTTGCCACTCTACCAAAAGAAAAAAGAGCAAGTAGAAGTAGTCATCTTCAAAAATGATAGAAATAATCTTGGAAGCACTCTTGTGGACTGCCTTCTGAAACAAATGCAAAAGCTGGTGTCATCTACAGTCATCTTCTTAGCAGACTAAGAAGTCTGCTTTGGTATTTATGTCAGCAGCTAATCATAACCAAAATCTGACATGACTACTAAGTTTTCACTATCAACAAACTATTTCATTATCTTGTGAAAACTTGAAAAATAAATTTTAGGTTGGCATAATTTCACAGTGTTCAATTACCAAGCTTAAAAAGATGGAAACGGGGAGAAATAAGTAAGAAAATAAGAACATTTTAATTTTAAAAATTACTTGAAGGAGCAACAAGAGTTGAATCACAATACTTTCAATATCTTCTCCTGTTCTATTTATAATCCCAGGGAAGAAAGAGGGAATGAAGCAGAGATAAATTAGGACTTGATTGGAAGGTAGAAAACCTGGGTTCTCGTATTAGTTCTTCAACTAATTCAATATATGACCTACAAAATCATGTGACATGATTAGCCCCAATTTCCTCATCTATAAAAGATGGGAGTTGGACTAGATTACTTTTAAGTTCCCTACCATCACTAAAGTTTTATCGCTTTATAAGTTTGTTGCATACATGACTGTAATGGGGTCTTATATTTTATTAGTAATGATTTTGCCACTTTGCTTGTCTGAGCCAAGAAAAGCTATATAAAGGAATAGAGAGAAGAGATGCATTTTTAAATTCTGGAGCCTTGTGGGGTGGCGGATCTCCATAAGCACCACCTCCACCAGTTAGTTGAGAAGTTACCAACAAGTTTGTGGAAACCAGCACAGAAAAGATGCTTTGCAAAATAAATATGTAGTTTAATTTTAAGCTCTTTCTTACTTTGTCTTACCTCTGGGTTTTTTTTCTGTTGCATTTTGCATTTCTCTCATGTAACTCATAGCCACCAAAAGAATTCACTTCTTTAAGTGAGATAAGCAGGTAGACCCAATAAATTTATTAAAATAAATGCTGAAGTAGGTGTTTACAAACTAATGTAAATGCTCTGAAAGAAACAGTGTTTATTAAGTAAACATATAACAAGAGATACTGACCTAAATGGGGTTGGTATAGGAGTTGGAACCAAGAAAAAATGTTGGTGGCATTGGAAGGAATAGAAAGTGCAAAGGCACGAAATGCTAAAATATGTAGAAAATTCATTAGAAGATGAATAACTCTCTGTAAATAGCTGCTGTGGAGTTTACAGACCCATTTCTAAAGGTCCGTTCTTTCTGGTTTGTTTCCATTGGATTCCATGAAGTTTTAGGTCCCTAAATGTTGCCTGGATGATAGTAGGAACCAGCTGGTCAGGGAAGAGCTCTGTATCACCTCAATATCAATACATGTTGATTTATATTACTGTGATTAATATGTAATCCATGCCAGTTACATATTATTTCATTAGTAGCACTGGCTTCAAAGCAGAATTTCCAGTATTACATAATTAACAAAGGGGTGATATATACAAGTTACCATTTCTATAAAGTATTTGTTTCCTTTATGCAAGGAATGCTATTAAAGTCTGAGTAAGGAATTCAAGAGGCCAAAAAGGACTCCTACCATTTGTAAAAGCTGATCCTGAGAAAAGTTTTACAGAAAATCAAGACAGTAGGGAATGAGCAGTTTCCCATTATTTCAGGCCTGGGAATATTTCACAAGCCCCACCAGCGTGTAGACCATAAGCAGTTTGTTTTGGTTTTATTTGATTAATTCTGTTAAACTACTGATCCATCTTCCATAAAACACCACCATGCCTCTCCTCCTTCTATTCCTTTTGTTACTTTCTTTTCATCTCATTCTCTGCCCTCCTGAAATGGCTGACTTGTATTATAATTTGAAGTTTGAAATCAATATAAACCAAAGATTTTTCTGGGGAAAAAAAACTATGAAGATGATACACAGACTGTCTCACAGACATCTACGTTTTATTGGAAATTTACAAAGGAACCCCAAACACCTGTTAATGCCCTTCTCATTCAGAAGCCCCTGACATTAGACCTCCAGTAGATCTATAGAGTCAGTGCTGGCACATAAAATGTTTTACAACAGAGTTAAAGTGAAAACTTTAAGACCAATTACAGTAATTAAACCATGGCTCATTTCCCTTTCAAATTTGGCCTTCTCCCAAAATGCATAATCTATTTGTCTATCTTCTCTTTGGAATACTCTATATTATGAAAGGATTGGTGCTACTTCCTTTGAACCCTTTCTTGTGTGACCTCAGGGTCTCCATTGCATTTTAACCAAATGCCACTCTACCTTCTTCTCACTTTACAAATTTCTTCATCTCCTTGCCTTAGCTGAAAACTGAGTCTCCCTGAGAATTCCACTTTCTTCTGACCAGATAATAGTTACTGAGCTGTGGATAAGAGTGGGAGTCAGAACCAGTCATGAGTGTCTGCTGTTTGGGTGGCTTTCAGTATAGTCCTAAACCAGATAGGTAAAGGTTATTCATTGTTCTTCAGTTTTCACTCATCTCATAGTATAAATAATTGCATTTTGTTTTCCTTATCAAATTAAGTTGTAAATAATTTCAGTGTATGTCATTATGTATTTTATAATATGTTTATAAGAGATAACATATAAACATAAAACAGTAAACATTTTTTCTGTTCACAAAGCCACAGATAAGTCAACAGATTATGACAACACACAGAGTTTTCTTCTGAAGGGTGAATGTTGGAAATATTTATATCCAATGGCTTCTCATTCTGTGGGTTATGAGTACTAAGCTCTATCACCTTTCCTAGGGCACAGCAGTACCCTGTACAGTCTCCTATATCTGCTCCCAATATGCCACCTTAGAGTTATAAGCTATAAACTTGCCTAAAATATTTTGTCATCCTCTACTACTCTCTAATGTCTAGACTGCCTTGGACAGTTAGAGATATCATATATGGATCCATTCCAGAGCTGCAGGAGCCTTTTGATCTGTTTAAATCCCACCTTGAACAGAAGAATTTAATGTCATCCCCTTTCTAGGGAAAAATTACGTGACATTTCATTTTACATTCACCCTCAGGTATTTATTATGTCTGTACAATGATGGTGCTGTCCCCATCAGTCATTTGAGACCAACATATAGGGAAGTTGTTCTCAACCCTGGCTCTCAATCATTCATGTTCTAAATTTTGAATTCACTGACCAACTTCAGGACTACAAAATTAGAATCTCTAGTTTTGGAGCCAAAAATTTCCATAGTTGTTACTCTAAAATTCTTGTTCATGGTAAACTTTCAAACAGTACAGAAAGTAAACAGAATTACTTTCAGAATTATCTCCTGAAACCTCCCTATCCACCATTCTCACTATCTAGGAGTAACCACTATTTTTGAAAACTTTTAATCAACTTCCCAGAAATATAGGTACACATAATTGTAAACAGCCCTGCCCCAACACACACATTTAGGAAACCATTCTGCAACTTGTTTTTTTTTTTGATAGTAGATCTTTGACAACTTGCATTAGGAAATAAAGATGCACTTCATTTTTTGTATAGCTGCATAGTTTTGTATTTTATGGATAAACTCAAATTTTTTAAAACCAGTCTCTTATTAACAAACATAAAAATTATTTCCTTTTTTTTTGCTACTACATATGCTGCTATAAAGAAACTTCTTTTCATCCTTGTATGAGCAATCTGTATCAATTTATAGAAGTGATATTGCTGAGGCTAAAGGTACATCTGTCTCTTTTTCTCTCACACAAACACACACATACCGTATATGTCTGCACATATGTGTGTGTAAAATCTTTCCATACTTATGTGTGTATATATATGTGTATATGTGTATATCTTCAATAATATATATACACGTATATGTGCATATATACTTTTCATACTTAGATGAGTTATAGGAGTGGAACTGCTGAGTCAAAGGGTAATACATATATACATGCATATGTAATATGTATTTTTTCCATACATATATACACACTACATAAAAGTATACATATTTCCATACATCTATTTATGTATGTGTATATTTGCATACATAAACTCAGTGGAATTGCTGAGTCAAAGGGTATGTATATGCACATACAGTTTTAATAAATACTGTAAAGTCGCCTTCCAAAATGAATGTACCAAGTTACAATAGTATGTAAGAAGATTGTTTTCTGACAACTTTGCCAATGTTATCACTCTTTTTATTTTTGCCACACCTGTAGGTATATGTCAGTGTTTTTGTTACATTCCTTTACTAACCAGTAAAATTGAATATATTTTCATAATTTTTTAACCATTTGACTATTTGAATATCCTCTACTCTAAACTGCCCATTATATTATTTGCTAACTTTTCTACTGGGTTATTTTTTTACTCATTTATGTATTTATATATTCTAGAAGTTAATATTTTATATGTGTTCAAATAATAGTTTTAAAATCTTCTAGTGTTTTGTGTCTTATACCTTTGGGGTTTTTAGTTTGAGCATGTGCAATACTAGGGAAGTTTCTCACAGAATTTTGATAATCAAGAGATACCTGAGGGAAAAAGCTAGTGTCCTAGGACATCACAGCTAGAGGGTAGTTGGGTGGCATGGCACAGACAAGGTATTAGTAAAATGCCCTCTCCTATCTCTGCCTGTGGGATGAATTTGCTGATCCAAAATAGAAAATCATTTTAAAAAATAGAAAATAATTTTCCTCCATTCAAAAACTCAGCTGCCAAGTCAG
Source organism: Grampus griseus (assembly GCF_964374135.1). NCBI lineage: Eukaryota > Metazoa > Chordata > Mammalia > Artiodactyla > Delphinidae > Grampus > Grampus griseus. The sequence goes on along the minus strand of NC_139000.1, from coordinate 70,326,217 downwards.
TTTTTAGGCCAAAGGAAGAGAGCAAATAAAAGCTCCGACATTCAATGATTCTCTTTCTGCAAAAATGACCCATCAATATTTCACTTCCTATTGACTCTGTTTAGCACAACAGAAAGGGCACAAGGCTTTCAGTCCAAAGACCTTCTTAATGATTCCAGCCCTGGCACTTGCTGGCTATAAAGTATCTAAGATTTGAGTGCCTCTAGGCCTCAGTCTTCTCACCTGTAAAGTAGGGTAGTAATCCCAAATTCAAAGAGCCGCTGTGAGGATAAGTAATACAAGCGAAAGTGTGCACAAATAACACTGATCAGCTCTTGATCATACTCTTCTTGAAGAACACAAAGCCAAAGTCATCTGGAATTCCAAACGTGTTTGGAATGCCACAAATTAGTTGTGTTGCTAAAGATTCATCTTCATAATTGTATTTTGCTTAGTCTAATATTAAAATTAGATAGAATTCCCCTGCATACCACAACTAACAAAACACAGGTGTTGGGTAGCAGGGGAAAACCAAGATGGAATTTAAGTTTGAGTTTTAAATTTTATATTCTTTGAACACAGAGCTTACTGTATAGTCATCTTACTCAGTGCTCTTACTCAAATGGCATTCCTCTGAAGTGGGTAACTACCCTTATCCCCAGAACAAGTTTGGGCGGACAGGAAATGGTTATAGGTTAAGCTATACAGGCCCAATCAATACAGAAAGATCACAGAATGTAAACTTGGTTGGGAAACTGAGGCTCAGCAGACCTTTCAGGCATAATAGGATAATGTGAGGTTTAATTTTATGTGTCAACTTGGCTAGGCTGTGGTACCCAATTGTTTGGTCAAATACCAGTCAAGTTATTGCTGTAAAGGTATTTTTTAGATATAATTAACATTTAAATCCATAGATTTTAAATAAAGCAGATTATCTTCATAATCTGTGTGGGCCTCATCCAATTAGTTGAAGGCCTTAAGTGAAAAGAGGTTGCCCAAGGAAGAAAGAATTCTGTCTCCAGGCTGCCTTCTGACTCAAAACTGCAACATTAACTCCTCCATGGGTCTCCAGCCTGCCTACTTGTCTTGCAGACTTCAGACTTGCCAGCCCCACAACTGGGTAAGCCAATTCCTTAAAATAAATCAGACAAGCGCGTGCGCGCGTGCGCGCACACTCACACACACACACACACACACACACACACACACACACACACACACAAATTGGTTTTGTCTCTAGAGAACCCTGACTAATAATTTCAAGAAATGTGTAATATAGGTTTTCTCACCCTCCCGCACCATGGTTTACTGCCACAGCTAGTAACTCTGCCTGGGTCCAGGAAACCCTTCTCTCTTCCACTTCTCCAGAGTCCTTAAATGATACTGTGCTGAAACTGGGCAGCATTTCCCCTCCAGGATGCTTTCTCTGATCCCCCACCTCCTAAAGTACCCCTCTTCTGTTTGCCATAAAATGAAATCCCCTCACTATAATTGTATGTTTTTACTAGTCCATCTCTCTCCTATGAGGTTTATTTTGGGGGTGGTGGTGGAGGAGGGGAATCATAGGTGTGGTGCAAGACAGAGCAAGACCGGCCTTCCACGGAGTTTACATACTAACTACTGACAGACAAACAAGTAAACAATTACTAATGATAACTTCTGTATGGTAAGTGCTTTAGGGGAAAAAAAATACGGTGCCTGGAGGAAGAGTCTCTGAGGGGAGCGGGGGGGGGGGCGGATATACCTGAGAAGCGCCCTGAAGGAGTAGGAGCTAGCCTTGTGAAGAGCCAGAAAGCGCATTCATTCTGTCACAGTGGAGCAGCAAGCAGCCTCAGCATGGAGCCTGGGTGTTCCGTAAATTCTGAGGGAGTCCTACAGGAGAGGGGAGAGGTGCATTTGTAAAAGTTATTTAGAGTGGCTATTTAAGCCTGGTCCCTAAGTCTCACTTCAGCCGGCGGGTCAGGAGGCTACATCCTGTGCGGAGGTGAGGGACGGGAAGTGGAAGCAGCCTGCGTGCCGCTGGACCAGGTCTCTCAGTTACAGTACGGTGGCTTGCACCATCCAAGCCTCACTTGCCTCCTCCAGATAGTGAGAGGCTTGGCGTCTGTCTCGCTACGGATCCACTCCTGCAGCTCGGCCAGTTGGCTCGGCCACAAGTAAAAGAAGCCACTTCGAGGCGGGCCACCTTTCAGGCTCCGAAGGCTGGGCCTAGTCCCACATCCTCTCTTACACGCCGGGCCGGCCAGGCCGCGCCTCCAGCCCGCGAGGCTCTCGGCCCATCGAGACTGACTTCAGGCCCGGGAAGTTGGGGCATCGGGTCAGCACTGCCCGCCTGAAAGAGGCGTCCTGGGCTCGACCACTCGCCTTCGGGGGAGCCGGCGAACCAGCGCCAAAGCTCCATCCAGCCCGACAGCCGGAACCCGTCAGTCTGCGCTCTGGAACCCGGCTCCTGCGTGTCCTCAGGCCGCCTCGGTGTCCTCGACTCACCCCTCCTTTATGCGGCTCTTCCCTTTCCTTCCCTCGCTTTTCCTGTGCCGAGTGGACCCCAGCAGCGCGGGGGGGGGCGGGGGGTATCCAGAAAGAAAGGGTCAGTGATGTGGAAGAAAAGAGGGGTAAGAGGGAGGAGGGGAGGAGAGAGGAAAGGGACCACGCTGAAGAGTCAGGCAGCAAGAGGGAAGGGTGTCGGAGCGCCGGGCGGAAGGAGGAGGAGGAGGCTGCGGGAGGAACGACCAGTGGACGCGGGGACAACGGGAGAGCGGGGAGCAGCCGTGGGGGAGGGGAGCACCGCGGCAGGAGGAAAGAGGAAGAAGCGTTCAGATGCTTCTCTGAGCGGGATGTTAAAACCGAAAATAAAAATTGCCTGGTGAATGGACTGCCGGCCTAGCCCAGAGCCCTCCGCAACGCGGGAGCAGCAGGGGAAGGGGCGCGCCGATCCAGCAGGGGTTGGGGTTCGGCTCCGCCTACCTGGTCCGGCGCGGGGCCCGCCGCTCCAGCGGCGCCAGCGCCACGCAGTGTCCAGATGTCGCAGCAGTTGCCTTTAATTTCGCTCGTTTCCCAAATCGAGAAGTGGAGCATAGCGCCATTTCTTTAAAAACTGACATCCAGCCTCCTGAATGGCGGATAGACCCATGAGATAAATTTGCTTTTTTTTTTCTTTCTTTTTCTCTTTTAAATAATCCGGTTTGGAGAAAGGAAGAATCCCCAGCGTGGGGAGCGAGGAATAAAGGAAGGGGGACAGGGAAGCAGGGACGCGAGCTGGACCGCGGCGGTTCCTGATATGGCAGGGTCAGGTGACGGATGTTGCGAGGGGGCGGGCTGCCTGGAGATGCGTTGTGGCGTCAGGACCTTGAGCTGTCACCGCGTGGGGCGCCCGCGCGGAGGGTGGGAAGGTGGCGGCGCGGGCGGGGGGGGGGGCGCGGACAGGGCGGGAAAGAGGAGGTGGGCGGGAGGGAGAGGAACCTAGGACGCTAGCTGCCCGCGCGCGCGCCTCCAGGCGCCTCAGCCCGCCTTTCCCGCGCGCGCTGGGCGCAGAACGGTTCTGGGCTCTGAGGAGGTGGGGGGCGAGCGGGCGCGCGCGGGGAAGGCGGGTGCGCGCGTGCGGGGCGGGGATGGGCTGGGGGCGGCGCGTGGGTCTCAGTTTGCTATCGGGGGGCGGGCGCCGAGCTGCCTACCTCTGAAGTCAAAAGGCGGCGCAGCGGCCGCCGAGCTCGGCGGCGGCAAGAACATGGTGCGCCGACTCTTGATCACAGTGCGGATTCGGCGCGCGTACGGCCCGCCGCGAGTCAGGGCTTTCGTCGTGCAGATCGCGCGGCCAGCGCGTGAGTGGGCAGCGCCGGTCGTGCGGGCCGCTGCGGACCTCGTGCTGATGCTAGTGAGGAGCCAGCGCAGAGCGCAGCAACCGCATCCTAGACCAGGTAGGAAAGGCCTCGAAAATCCCGGGCGCAGTCGGCCCTTGGGTGATTTTGTTTGATGTAAGCTAATACACAGATAAATCATCTCCAGACGAGGTTGGAGGAGGTTGTTTCGGCGTGGGTGGAGGCTCCTTCCACTTTCTCTCCATACGGGTTACAGTTACTTAGAGGTGCTGTTCTCCCAGTATCTGAAGCCCGGAGCCGCCTTCACACACCTCCTTAATCCCTTGAAACTCTGGGGGAAACCGGGAGATTCTAAACCCACTTTAGAAGTCAGTCACTCCTGAATTTCCTGAGTGGGAATCAGTAAACACACACACACACACACACACACACACACACACACACAAGGTGTATTTCTAAGGCACTTTATTGCGCCCTGGAGGAAAGTATCACTAACGGTCTTAGTTTTCTGGAGGCCGCCTTTTTCCTCCCCAGTCTTCCTGCCTCGTCAACCCTCCCTCCTTCCAGTAGTGGAGGACGTTTGAGGGTGCGGGCTCGCACAGAGTTTAACTTCCCGAAATAGTAACATTGATCTTGATCGAAGGATCAGTAACTGCTAAGAGGAGCAATCACTTGCTTGTGCAGTCAGTGGAGAGTCAAACTTTCGCAGTGAGATGGAGGTTTCTTCTTTAGCGGCCTGGTATATCTAAGTACTTGGGACAATGCCCGTATGTTTAGCAGAAGGCAGAACTACAGTGGGGAGTCTAAGGATCGCACCGATCATATTTTAGTCATCTCAGGCCCCAATTAACAGGCCCCAAATGAGGCCTACTTCTTGAAAGACAGAATTCTAGGTAGTTTTGTCCTCACATAAGATAAATCTTTACATAGTCGATGTAATTTCCTATGACGAGGATAGTTGAAATATATATATATAGCTACAATATATAGAGTCCTAATTAGAACTTGGATAATGAATCCAAAAACAATTTAATGGGGCTTCATTTTTGTGACCTTCCTTGTGGCATTATTTCCCCATGAATATGTGTTTTGAAAAAGCAAAGGTCAGCAGAGGGGGAATTATTTTTTATTGTAACGTTAATAGACTTTTTGACATGTAAATGTAAAACTGTTAACACTATCAGTGTTTAATCAGGTGCCTCAATTTCTATTGGCAAAAATCTACAAACAATTTATAGGAAAAATACACATTTTCTTTTTCATATTATTATTAAAGTTCAGGGGGTTTTTTGGAATTAGTAGAAGGAGCTTGTAAAGAATTTCAAGGCATGTTGCTGGTCTTGATTTCAGTTCATTTTAAAACATTAACAGGATCCTATTTTTTAAAACGATGCTTTATCCGTACCAGCAAGCATTTAGCCACTATGATGTGTTTTTGAATATCTTAGTTTTTTAATATTATTCTCTATATAAAGTTATTTTATTTAAATTATTAAGTTGCATCCAAAACTCTATAGTAACAAAGTAGAAAAATTTAATCTATGTAAATACTGTAATTATGTGTTTTCTATTTTAGGAATACATAATATAATATTGTGATTATTTTAAGTTAGAGAAATATTCATTTTATAATATATTTATTGTATAAGTGTTAAAAATATAAAAATGATAGATTCATTGAGAATAGCCATTCATTTCTTGTTATTTAGGTATAAATCAATTTTCAGGAATGAAAGTTATTTTTAAATGCATTGACTATATGAAAAGCCCAATTTTCAGCAAATATCTGAAGACAGAACACATGACGTAGATAGAATAGAATATGTTTTGAAAATATGTGCAATTCTCCAACTTCATATATAAAATTTTACACATATACAAACATCTAGAAGTATTAATTATAAGTGACATGTAATTATATATTTCACATTAATATATATTATGTCTATGGTTATACTGATTTAAGAATATATATGGGTGGTAATTATGTTGGGACTCATACAATTCCTTGAGAGCAATAGCGCTAAAAACTAACTTGTATGAATTATTTAATACTAATGCAGACCTGTAAGGTGTTATTATTTTAACATATTTTTAGAGTTTTGCAAACATGTTCATTATGACTTTTCTTATATAACTGGAAACTGTATATAATAAAATTCCACGTTACTAGTTTCTTATCCACACGTGCCTGATGAATTACGCTAATTGGCTCGTTACTTCTACCGTGGTGTGTTTACAAACTAGTCATATTTTTCTGAAATTAAATATTTATTTGTTTACTGTTATGTGGGAACTCTTAGGGTTTTTCCCCTCCTTTAACAGCATAGTGTCCTCTCAAGGTAAGCACTATACGGTTAGCATAAACCATTATTCCCAATGTGTACATGATCCCTAGCTTGTATTATGTTCTAAATGAACAATACTTCTTTCAGACATCAAGATTTAATATTCACTTACTTCTTTGGGGACTCTTGAATTTTAAAAAGTCCATTCTCATCCTAAGGTAACAACAACACAGCCTATTGCTGTCTATATCCAACAGTAGTTTACAGGTCTGCTAATTACATGTTAGTTCATCACAAGTAACTAACACGGTAGGGTTAAGCTAAACCATTTTCCCAACATGTGAATGACACCTGATAGTAAAGTGATCTACATCATCTCAAAAATACCTTCTTAAAGGAAGGCTGAACATTTGGCCCAGTGTTTTTGCTCTTTTAAAACCTTTAGTACTTTTTGAGAAGCATGACAATCTCACTTGCCCCAGTCCATCCTAAAACACCCTAGGCCAGAGAATCCTTCTCTCTGCTACAAAATCCAACCTCATAAAGAGTTTTTATGGTGCTTTATTTCTACAGTTTAAATAATGTAAACAATGGGTATAGTTTCATTTCCTAAACATAAAATTATAATATTGAATAGCTTTAAAAAAAACTACAGTTTTCTAAATTCTGATTTTCACATACCTGATGACTAATATTGTGTCTGTTTATTGACTGAAGATTAATGCACTTTCCTAAACACCTCACTGGCAAGAACATTTTTACATTATGTATCAAGAACTTGTAAAATATCCATATACTTTTATTCAGTTTTTCTATATGTAGGCATTATTTTAAGGAAAGAAAGATTCTGACAAAGAGCAATACAAACAGATAAATAGTAGCAGGAAATTGAAAATTGCCTAAAATTCTAGCAATCACATTGTTAAATTATGTTCAATTATACCTATACTCTGGAATTATGGTCTGAAATATTTCAGCTGGAATGTAACAGACAATCATCATGTTTTTGGAGAATATTTAATAGAATGTAAAATTATTACATTATAAAGGTAGGTGATTTCCTTTTTTTAAAAAAAAAAGTAAGATTTAAAGCAATAAACAATTCTTATTCTTGCTTTTCCTCTCCGTCTCTCTCTGTTTCTCTCGTTCTTTCTCTACACATACACATACATACGCACACACACACAGCAATGTATCAGAATATCTATAGTGGCTTCCTCAGGATGGTTGGTGATCTTTATTTCTTCATTACACTTTTGTGTCTTCCAAAGTGCTATGACCATCACCAGTTTAAAAAAAAAAGTTATTTTCATACAGTACAGATGAACTAAGAGCTTACTTAGCGTTAGTTGGGGAAGGAGTGAGAAAGGGTGAGGAAAATAAGTTGTACGCGTATCCTATATAAGAAGGTGGCTTTAAGGTCTGGAGAAAGCCTGAGAGGGTTCTGACTTCAGACTTTAGGGCACGCTGTGCCTATTCACAACGTAGTTCGTTTTTAAATAAATGATAAATGCGTGGCTATACCTGTTTCCAAGGCGCCTGGGTGTTAGGCCTCTCTGGTCCCAGCACTTGCCCCTCCTCGGGATCCCCTTCTCCCAAGTCCTCCCTGGACGACTTCAGGGTGGGGCTCTCCACTTCCCAGAGCTGGGCTGGGGTCGCAGCGGGTGTCCCCAGGACCCCAGAGTAGGAAGTGAGACTCGAAGTTGCTCGGACCTCGCCTCCTTCACCTCTCAACTCCAACCACCCTCCTTGACTCATCCCTCACCCTCTCAATTCTTAGAGATGCTTCGGATGCCGGAGATTTTATTGGCCGCTGGGGTAGGACACAGGCCCACTTATCACCTAACGACGCGAACGCACCCAGCCCTTCTATTTTTAGCCTCCTCTGGGCCTCGCCCCTCACCCCAACTATTTCCGCAGGTAATATTTCATTAGAGTAACAGAGCAGAGCAGGAGTTAAACGCAGAGCAGGATGGGGGCTGCCCTGGGTGAGGAAGGGGTGGGGACAGGCGGAGTCTGAGTGGGCTTCGTGGCTTCCAGAGGGGTGCAAGGTATGACAGGGGACATCTCTGTGTCACCTCCCCCAGCGTGAAACTGACTAGGCCTTTTTTTCTGGAAGGGAGGAAGCGGGATGGGACAGGTTCACTCCGAGGCACGGAACGGAACGAGAGATGGTGAGGTGCACTTCCAAGACTAGGCGGCTATTCCATTACCTTCCAGGCTAGGTGGTGACCAGAGTATTGAAAGGCCTCGTTTTCTTTGTTTCTCTGTCTGGGGTGCAAGGTGGTATAAAGAATGGCCCGTCGTATTTTTCTAGTGATGATGTCTCTCAATAGTTTTCTTCTTATACTGAAGCTTTCCTCATGTTTGTAAACTTTCTCCTTTAGTCAAGACATTCAAATAAAATCATTTATTAGAATGAAAAAACATGAGTCAGTATTAAAATAAGGTCAACTTCTATGTCAGTAAGCCAACCGATGGAGAAAACCTTAGGAATAAATAAAGGCTTTGTTCATAGGAGAAGGAAGGTCCTTTTAAAGACTGCTCCATCTTAGAAAATGCCCACCAATCTGAGGTCTCCGCAGAGTCACCATATCCTAATTCATGGTATTTCACTGTGTGTTCAGCAATCCCATGTGTATTGACAATTGTTGAATTTACTAAATGTCAATAACATTTGTTTTTTAAAGAAAGAAGGATTGAAGAAAATCTCTGCCTGTCAGTGCAGTTTTCTATTTCATAAACCCTGGAATGATTGTTGCAGTTGGGTAGAACTACATAATCAGAAAGAAGTAATAAAGGAGAAAAAACTAAAATGTCAACTACAAGATTTAAAATTACAGTGCCTCAGAGGTCCTTTGAAAAAGAATAAGTTGATTTTTAGTTTTTATCACAAATGACTTTTTAATTCATCTTCAACTAGCTCTCAATTTTCCCTTTTACCTTCAAAAAGAAAATCTCAGAATTTATTTACATGGTTGCGAAGCCAGTAGGAGTTTTTCCTCAGGGAAAAAAAGTTTTGTAGATTGTAGAGGTTCAGAACTATATGAACAAAGACATATAATCTCTTAAACAAATTGCAACTAATAAAATTGTGCAATCAGAGTGGTGTTAATATATATGCCCTTACTTTCTTAATTTAAGCTTGAGAATAATGTGACGTCAAAGAAGTAAGGCAAAGGTTATCAGCAGCATCCTTACCTGGGCTGCTGTTTAAAATACATATTTCTGGAGCTCATCCTCAGAATATGTGATTCAGCAGATTTGCTATGTGTCCCAAGAATCTGCATTTTAAAGCATTTAAGGGGGATTCTGTTAGGAGGTGGCTCCTTGGGACAAATATGGCCAACATTGCTTTTTTAAACCTTATTTTTGCTCATTTATTTTTGAATCGAGGTTCAGCCTTTTAGATAAGATTTAAAATTTTAGAATCACACTTTGGGTGCCAGGAAGGACACTGAGAATCTGAATAAATCATTGGAGGAGCTATTTTACCAAATGAAGGATACCCTTTATTATTATTATGTGATCCTTCATCTGAATTGGAAAAAACTATCTCTTAGATGCCAGATCTCTACAATCAGAACACATTTTGGGGCGAAGAATGTAACAGAATACACTTGTGCATTAAAGCTTGTAGCACCAGCCAGAAAATTTCCACAAAAGACATCACCTTTTTGAAACACTACATACACTTACTGTTGTTTACATAGGATGGATGGTCCTCGATAGATAGATAGATAGAGTAATAAGTAATAAGGGATTTCTTTTATTTTACTTTTTCTTCCAAACCAGAAACCAGGCAGTAAACATAACAACATAAAATTATGTAAGAGAAGAAAAAGAAAACATAAAAGTATTCCACAGATTTAAATTATATTTATTTATGAGCAAGGCAAAATTGCAGTAGAACGTAGCCATAACAGAATAAAGCACTTATAGATAAAATGAGCAGTCTTTGTGTCTATAAAAGCACATTGATGAGGGAGAAATATGTAGAATAATGTAAGCTAAAGAATAATTTGCCATTATAAGTAAAACTAAAATATTATGCCTTCCAACTTATAATCATAATTTTTCTGCTTTTCAACTACATTTTTTTAATGTTACACCTGTTACTTTGCTGATGTATCGGGGGAAAGCTTACGTTTTACTTTCTTTTTTTGAGTGCCACCATTTTCTTGCTCTGAATCTCTCAGGCTGCCAGACCATCTGACTCAGCAATTGTACAACTCTTTCACCCAATTTAAAGAAACAGCAGCTATCCAAACACAATGAATCCCCCCAGTTGCAAATCTTTCCCAACCTGTAGAACTAGCAGTATATTTTAATTCTGAAATAATTGTTAAATATACATACAACATGGGACACTTTGAATTTTACTCCATTCAATTTACATGCTGAATAATTGAAACTGAATATATTTTATGTAACACAATTTTTGAAAGAAGCTTATTGAAACTTTCTTCTAAAAGCATATGGTCAAGTTTGTTTTCTCTTTTCCCTCAAAATAATTATGAGGAGCTTAACAGTAATAGAGCACGTCAACTTACATTATCTTATTTAATTGTCACATTATCCTTATGTTTTAGGGATTTTATTGTCTCATTTCATGGACTGGAGACTGAGGCTCTGATAGGTTGCATGGTCTGTCAAAAGTCATTGACTAGTAACTCGTGCCAATTTGAACTAGGCGTGCTTCTTGCCCCAAATGCCCTAACTTAGCCCTTTATAACTGCCTCTTGAGTGAATACATGTTATATATATATATATATATATATATATATATATATATATATATATACATGCACATATATATACCTATATGTGTGTATATATGTATATGGTTTCAGTTCCATCTCTTATAGTTAGTTGTTGTTTTGTAAATTGCTTAACTCCCTTGGATCTCTGTTTTACTCAGCATCAGCCACATATGTTCTAGCAAATATATATTTAATGAGGTGAATGAAAAGTTCTGAAAAATAGGGCAGTTTAATAACTGAAGTCCTAAAAGTCATTGAATCTCATAATAAAACAAGAAAATTAACTTCTTTCAGAAATTCATTTCTTGCCCAGAATAAAACTAATTCAAAACTCCCTTATAAATTAAGTATAAATTACTCACACTTCAATTTAAGAGCAGTAAATAGGAAACCTATGCACCAGCATAGGAATCACTTGAAGCACGAAGTAGAAATGTCACTTTCTTGGAATATATGATCTGTGATTAGATTCCATTTCCTTTACTTACTAGCTGTGTGGTATTAGGACTAAGTACTTAAAGCTCTCAATGCTTCCACTTTCTTATCTGTAAACCTAAGGTGGTACCCTATAGTACTCATCCATTAAGAACTAGATAAAATAGTATATGCAAAGAGATGTTTGCATATACTATCACATACATTTGATATGTATGATACATACATATCAAATGTATGTATCACATACATTTGTCAATTATTGTTAAAGTGCCTAATTAAACTAATCCTTAAAAGTACATTAGTTTACTTTTACAGTAAATGCCTTCTTAACTATAATTTAATTATTTAGAGTAGCTAGAAATTCCTCAACTCCATTTTAAAGAACATGCATATCATAATAAAAATATATTTATTCAAATCCCTGGCATATTCCAAGGTGTCAGGTAAATTTGTACAAAAAATCATTGTAAACTTGTACAGAAGCCCAATATGATGGTCTTTACAGTGTGATTCTAAACTTTTCTAGTGTTCGTAATTACTAAATAGCTATTAAACGATAGTCATGAACTTGTTTTCTAAGATAAGAAATTAAATTAGTTTTAGAAAACTGAAAAAAGTTATTAACTTGCCTTCAATTTATCAAAAAATTCAATAACCCCAAATAATAATTTCTGGAGGGAACACTGAGATAATGGGCTCTCAATTCCTTCAGAACAGTTGCTGCAGTCTGAATATCTGAATCAATAGCTTCGGCACAGAATTTTCTAAAAACTCTTTAGTGTGAAGAGTGTGCGTGTGTGTGTGTGTGTGTGTGTGTGTGTGTGTGTGTGTGTGGTGGAAGGAAAGAGGGGAAGAAGCATTAAAGTCATCCTCAAAACCTCCAAAATGTCTGCTTTGGAAGGTGGCCTGCAGCTATTATTCACATTTAGTAGGATATCAAAGAGACAAAATATGTTAAATATACTTCCTTAGGCAAAATTGACTTAGGTATATAAAATTAGTGCAGAGAAACATAAAGTATGCTCTGTTATCATTGCCTTTAAAAAATGAAGTCTGGGAGTTATCATCTTAACCATAAGAAAGAGAAATATAAAACTATACCCTCAACCCTGAGACTCAAAGGAAAACATCAGTGGGAATGTTAAATCTGTAAGTGAAAGGTGCTAAAACATGAATAGGAAGCATTTTCTGATTTATTCAGGATTGATGTATATCATCATGAAGTTGATTCCTTCCAGAGGAGTTTAATCCCATATTGGGTGAAGAATGTGACTCCAGGAAGAGTGATCCAACACAGAAAATTTTCTTATGATCTTTTACAATATCAGAGGATAGTTTGGCTTCAGAATTTTCAGAAGTCCAGGAAAGGCAAAAAAAAAAAGAAAAAAAAAAAAGATAACAGTTAGACTCTAGAGCTCCAAGAAGGCAGGCTACTCTTAAGGGATAGTTGTGGGGAGGGTGGTAACTAGGTCTCCCTTTGAAGAGGAAAGCTTCAATATAGATGTTTCCCCGAAATCAGAGTATCCTAAATCATCGTTAAACCCAGTCAATCAACCATGAACACTCAACTTCCACCAAGAGTGAAAACTGAACACAATATTACTGCTCTGTGAGTTTCACTTTCTCAAGGCAATAATAGCACATACAAGCATCAGCAGGATAGGCAGAAATGGAATACTCTATGTGTTCAAGGTTAACAATGAAGAGAGCAACACGTGTTTGAAAGGAGAAAATCTGTGCAATCAGGGAGGAAGACGAGGGAGGTTGGGAATAGAGGTTTAGAGAAGGTAAACTTTATAATTTCTCCTATAATTTTGCCTATAGCTTCCCCATTGTACTTTCTACTTGAACTGCACTCCAAGGACTGGCTGTGGGTAGCAATGAACGCAGAGGAAACATTGAACACAGTGACACACTCCATCATCACTTCCCATGATTTCATGAAAGTTTTTGTGGAAGTACTTTTATTATAACACAGCCAACTTTATTACAAAGAAGCTCTGTTTTCATGGGGTTAGAATCAAAGAAGACAGAGTTAATCACACTTTCTGGAAGGGAGTTTGCTTGTTCAAACCACAGATACCTGCCAGAATGTATAGTAATGAGAAAAAAATACCCAAGAGGAAATTGACTTTGATGGCCTAAATGAATAAGAAGATAGTAAATGTCATATCCTTAAAAAAAAAAATAAGTTCCATTTATTGAGAGCCCACTGTGTGCCTAGATTTTTCTATATCTGACATTCTTTATTCCTTATAATAACCCTATGAACTATGTTTTATTCCCCACTTTGAGAGGTGAGGAAATGGAGGATCAGAAAGTTTATGTAATTTATTCAAGTTGGCAGAACTGGTAAATGAGGGATGAGGGCTACCTGAGTATGCAGACTGAGATTTTCCCATTACCTATGCTGCATTTGTGTCTTCTCCAAGATTATTATTTAAGGCTGTGGTTGGCATCCTCACCAACCACATTTGTCGCAGTCAGTGTAAGTAGCTGTGGCCACAGAAAGAACATGAAGAGAGGACTGGGTTTAAGACCTGCAGGAAACACTTATTTGCTGGGTAACCATGGCAATGCACACCCCTCCATTTCCTTATCTATAAATCATAGGGGTAGCTTTATGAAAAACAATTTTTCAATATGTGTCACAAGACTTAGATTCTTTGAAAACCTGCAGTACTATTTGTTGTAGCAATTAGAAACACCTTAAATATATGACAACAGGAGCATCAGTAGGTAAACTGGAGCTTTTTTTCCCCAGTGGAGTATGTTGTAGCTATTAAAAGTAGTGTTTATAAAGCAATTTTGGAGAATTTGGGAAAATGCTCTAATGATGAGTGAAAGGAAAAACTCATTTCAAAATTGTATTATATCCACAAGCACTGAGCAAGGATAAAAGACAGGAAGGAAATATTTCAAAATGTTATTGTTTCCGTGTAGTATAATTTTTCATTTTCTTTATGAAGCTCATTTCTTACATTTTTTTACATATGTGAACTATAATCAGGAAAAAATCATTCAAAAATGAGAGGACTGGATTAAGTCACTTTGAGGGACTTCAAGATCCAAATTTCTATCACTATGTGTATGATTATCCAAGAATAATCACACAGAAGCACAGTAATTCCCGAAGGTGGAAATCCTGTCACCTTGGGTCCAGAATTTACAACCTGCCTGATGGCACAGTTCTCAAAGAAAAGAAAGCATTGCTGAGTTGTCCACCATGTCCTGTACAAATCAATCAGCAGGGAAACATAGTGGGGAGAGTGTGCACCTCTCAGACAGAACTGGGAACCTTGAGCTTGGACTCCATCTCCTTGTACCTTATGACTTAAGCACTCTGGGCTTCTTTTCTAATTAATGAAGAAAGGATACTACTCTGTATTCCACAGGACAGTCATGGGAAATGACATATGTAAAGCTGCTTAATGCTTATCACATAGTTGGGGTTCAATAAATGGTAGCCATTATGATTTTGCTGGCAACTTTGAATGCATTTTCTATTGTTTCTGTTTCTGTCTGTCTGTCTCTCTCCTGTAATTATATGCTTTACTTATTTTTTCCCTCAGGATGAGGCTAATTCTAATTCTCCATATCTGTGCATGTAAACAAATTATGCACATATGCACACAAATACATACTGTATCTATTGATATATATATATATATATATATATATACACATACCATATATACATAAAGAGAGAGAGAGAGAGAGAGACACACACACACACACACACACACACACACACACACACACACACAGTGCTAGTCTTTTAGTTTTTTTCAACTGGCCAAGTAGCCACAAATAGGCATAAGTAATTCAACAAAAGAAACTTCTCAACAAACAAAAACAGACATTTACAAAACAATTGAGTTAGGGAGTGATTGTTTTCATGAGCTTCAAAGGTTCCTCATTTCACAAGACTCCACTCTAGAGATATTTTTAAGAGTAAACTCCTTACATAGATTTAAAATTACATTTGTTTTGCACACAATTTAGAAAAGACATCTGCTATATAACAAGTTATCCTCAAAATGATCTTGGGAAGATGATGATAGATACTACAGATTCTATACCCAGTTAATACTTTGGAAAATAAGACTGAAAAATTAGGACTTACCTATAATTATGTATCAGGTTTATAATAAGTTAAAGGGATTTTGAGTTTTGTGCTCTTTGCCCAAATCCTGTTTGAGCAGGAAGATAAATTTTACAATAACTGAGTGAAAGTGAAAAGAGCTATCATAGAGTACCTAAAAGAGTGCCTTATTCGTAGCAGATACTCAATAATTGTGCTGTATTAAATTTAGAGAATAGTAAAAAGGTAAAGAAAATATCCTCCATCTTGAATTTTCCAAAGATCTAATCCCTGGGGGCACATTCCTGTGTCTTAACTAACCTGTGACAGAGGTCTGCTCTTTTTCTCAGAGGTCTCCCTTTTTGTTAAAGTTACCTTTTATCCTTGTGGAAAAATAAATAATTAAAGGAAAACCTTGCATTTGTTGCCATTTTTCACCCAAGAAAGTCCTTCCTTCCCATTTAAAATACCCAGATCGGACACTGAGCCCTTAGAATTCTTACCCAGGGGCACTTTGAGGGGCACTTTTCTTAGCTGAACAACTATCTCTTGAGGTACAGTTGTTATTATGCCCACTTTGTAGATGCAGATATCAAAGCCAGAATAAAGTATTACTTTCTCAAGGTAATAAAGTCGGTGGTGGAGCTAGGCCTGTGGTCTTTACTTTGGCAACTCTTTCTATATTAAAAGGGGTACATGAAATTATTCTTCCGTTGCTTTAGTCTTCAAATAATCCTCTACCGCACCCAGCATTCCACCCTAGAGCCCATCTATTCAGGCTTAACCCAGCTATGTCCAGAAGCTCCATTAACAGAGCATACCTGCTCTGATAAGCTATTTCCTAAGGAGGTCTTGTTAATTATTGGATCCTCTCCAGACCCTGAAATGCAACATCTTTTTCCTGGTAACACAGGTCTGAATTGTCAGTTGTCAGAGTGCATCCTCCTTCTCCTATACTGTTAATGTAGGCTCCCCTAAAGCGTGCATTCCAATTCCGGACCAACTTCCTCCTCCAGAGAATCAAACATGTCGATGGTTGCTACCAATTTACCCTCTTGACTAAGGACCCTTCTTTTTTTGTATACACAACTTAAAGCCAAGTGCCTGACATATAGTATGAATTCAGTTACTCTTTGTCAAATAAGGTTATGAATGATGGTTTTCAGAAAAGCAATGCTCAATGCTTATTTGTCTAATAAAATGTATTATGTTTACTTAATTAATTATATGGCTAATATATGCATATAGTACAAAATCCAAACAATACAAGTTGTAGAGTGTGACAAGAAAATCACATGCCCATCCCAGTTCCCCATTTCTTCTCCCCACAGTTAACAGACTTTTCTATATCTGTCCAGAGGTATTCTATATATATTTTATTTTTAACCTCAAACTATATTTTGAACAATTCTTTTATAACAATACTAATATTAAATATGGTAAACAGATGTATGCTTTTGTGTGTATTGCCTCACTTGATATAATAACCTCATGAGATATAAAGGTAGAGCAAGATAGAGTCCATTTTAAGGATATTGACGTTGAAGCTAAGAATAGCCTCAAAGGATTTCACAATCAAAAAGCATGTTGATAGTCAAATCAGGACTGTCACTTGGTCGCAGTTCAGAGCTGTTTATCCAATACCCTTTATTTTCCTCATAAAATGATGTTAGTTTACATATGATGTATTTGTATATTATGCATATCATACCTTGCCAATCCTGCAGTGCCTTGTAAGAACCAGAACCTAATTTCAGAATACTACCTTCTCAAATGTCTTTCTTTCTCTTTCTGGTGATGTGTTGAATTAATGTTCACATCTAGAATACTATTCTTGGATTTGTAGGGTCACAGGAGCACCATCATTGCAAGGCTTCCTTTAATTTAAAGAGTCAGGTGCCCCTCTAGTGTCACCGACCCTCAGCTGGGTTCTCCAGGCTGATGAAAAGCCTTCTAAGTCCGACTTAGCCCATCTCTCTTTCCTCATAACATATCCTAAACCTTCAGCACTCTCACTTCCTAGCCCACCATCTTATCATCACTGAAAACAAGCCAGCCTCTTTGTTCATGGAAGGAAGTGTTTCAACTTCCTCCCTGCCCTGACCTTTTCTCCCTTCTCAAATCTAGCTGAATCTCCTGCATCCAAATTTGTGATGACTCCCTGTGCCTTATATTCCTTTGCTTCCTTACTTTTTAGATGGCTCAGGTCCTCAGAAATACCCTATCTTGCCTATGTCCTCAGTTTCTCTTTTTTTTCTCTCTCCTAACTGTTCTTCCTGTCACCTGGCACTTTTCCTTTAGGGTATGTGTGTGCTCAGGCCTCTTGCACCTTCCCTCTGCCTCCCCTCACCACTCACTGCCTTGAGCTATCACAGCTAACCTGTGAAAGAGTAGCCTGCACAGAGCGTCCCCACTTCCTCGGCATCCCATTCACTCCTGGTTTTCCTCCTGACACTCTGAGCAGCACTTAGCAGACGCCTTTGCAGGCTTTTCTTCCAGAAGTTTATTTTTCCGGTTTCTCACCATGCATTCCAGTAAATTACTTTCAGTTTTCCCAAACTTCTTTGCTCTCACTTCTGCCTGGAACATCTTTCTTCTTCTTTTCCATCTTTATACTCCTACACTTTTCAAGACTAAGGTGAGCTTCCAGCATCCATGAAGACTTTGCCTAAGCCACCAGAATGAGTTTGGTTCCATTTGCATTTTCTTGTGTCATCTTCTGTTTCCCTTTGCTCTTCTACACACATTACACATTTGTGTGTACACATTACACACATTATTTAATCCCTACAACAACTCTTTGAGGCGAGTACTATTATCCCAGTTATACAAATGAAAAAACTGAGGTCCAGGTACATTAAGTTACTTTGTTATAGAGCAATTAAGTGAAAAGTCTAGATCTGAACCCAGGCATTCCAACTCAAGCCCATATGTTTAACATCTTCTACCCACCCCCTGCACTCTACCTTTAACCTGTGAGCTTGTTGAATGAACATTCATTTTTTTTAAATGAATAATCTTAAAAAACTGATCAGAATTGAGACAGGTTTTTATTTCATAGTATAGATTTTCAAAACTGCCAACACAGCACAAACCTAAATAAGGCCATGACATCCTCAGGGAAGAAGAGAAGAAAGAAAGTTTGAGGAGGGTAATGGAAATAACCTACAAACTTTAGAATTTTGGAAGCTTTTTGACATACATCGTCTTATTTTATCATTCCATGAAATATATTATGACTCCATTTTACACATGGGGAATCTGAGACTGGGATAACCAGCACCAGGATCCTGGGCTTTATATTTTATTTCTTCTGAGGGTTTTCCCCTCAGGTCTGAGCTGATATACATGAGTAAATTGGGAGTTTGGTAGTTCTTTAAAAGAAAAACTAGGAAAGCTTTCATACTATTATTAACTACTTATTTACACAAGATTTCCAGTGGAGTATGGGATCAACTTCCAGAACAAAGGGGCCATACTCAAGGATACCATAATCTTTGGGGAACTCAACTGTAAGTGCTGGAGCTAATGCATACATGTCTAAAACCTGCTCTTGAAGAAAGTCAATCTCCATGTCTGTATATAATGCATCCAAGGGATGTTTTTATATGGTTTTATCACCCATTTCCTCCAGTAACCGTCCAATATATTGTATGAGAGTTTAAAGAGTTCCTGATGTAGGAATCTATAGTTGAGTTTTAGAAGAATTTCTGAATTCCCTAAAAGTTATATGTGCCAGTGAACACACTTTTTAAATAAAATTGCATACTTTATTTTTTGAGGAGAGGATATATAGCTTTCAACAGGTTCTCCAAAGGGCCTACTCTCCCTGCCCTAAGATTAGGAACCATCATTTTAGTGATGAGAACTAATTTTGATATTAGTCCAAAAAGCCGGACATATTACAAGGGAAATCTGTTCCCTCTATCCCATCACCACAACGGCTATTTTCCCCTCCCCCATGATACAATACCTTAAGCTACATTAAAAGAATTTTATGTTCTCTACCACAGTTTGAATTTTCCACACCATTGTTGCCCTAATGATTGAGAGGCGCCTGGAGGAAAATATAAATGGCACAGTGATGGATTTTTATAATGGATTTGATACCCCATAAGTGTTTTAATTGGCATCACTTAAAACTTCATGTGTTGCCTAATCTAACAGCAACTGAAAGTACAGTCAGGTATTCTGGGTCTTCAGGAGGAGTCAAGTCTGTCATACGGAGTGAAGTAAGTCAGAAAGAGAAAAACGAATACCGTATGCTAACGCATATATATGGGATCTTAAAAAAAGGTTCTGAAGAACCTAGGGGCAGGAAAGGAATAAAGACGCAGACGTAGAGAATGGACTTGAGGACACGGGGAGGGGGAAGGGTAAGCTGGGACGAAGTAAGAGAGTGGCATGGACATATATACACTACCAAATGGAAAATAGATAGCTAGTGGGAAGCAGCCGCATAGCACAGGGAGATCAGCTCGGTGCTTTGTAACCACCTAGAGGGGCGGGATAGGGAGGGTGGGAGGGAGAAGCAAGAGGGAGGAGGTATGGGGATATATGTATATGTATAGCTGATTCACTTTGTTATAAAGCAGAAACTAACACACCATTGTAAGGCAATTATATTCCAATAAAGATGTTAAAAAAAAAAAAAGAGGAGTCAAGCAGGTACTGAAACATAACTTTTAAAATAGAGCTGGGTTATGTAGTAGACAGATGAAGCATGTGATTAAGGCATCTGCAAAGCCTGAGCAACCCAGTCTTTTAAAAAAGTATATATATGTGTGTGTGTGGTGTGTGTGTATATATATGTGTGTGTGTGTGTGTGTGTGTGTGTGTGTGTGTGTGTGTGTGTAATAACCACAGGATAAATTAGAAACTTGGATTTTCTTTTGCTTATTATCCTCTTCATTCTTTTAAACTTTTCATTAAATATGTCGGCTTTTGGAGGATGTCTATCATTGTTTCGGTGATTAAGGTCTTCTTGCCTTCCCTTTTATATAATATGGATAATTCTACCCAAAGCATTTTCTTCTTTGTGTCTCATAACAGGATTGCAAAAGAATCCTCAAAATGGATAATTTAAGAGCTAACAGGCATTAGCTTAGGATGTGTGACACTGTTCTAAATACTTATGGGTATATCAATTCATTTAAAACTCAGAACAGTCCTATGAAGTAGGGACGACTCTTATCCCCCCCACCCCGCATTTTATAACTAAGAAAATTTTAAGGTTTTTCCAGTAGGAAGGAGAGGTGTAGGGAGCGGGACAGAAGCGGCGCCAGGACAGTGTGTGAGCCTGGTCTCTGAATCAACTCTGAATGCAACTCTGCCCCTAGAGCGCTGAGCACTTTTTCTGGTCTAGGAGGAATTATTTATTAAGAACGGAGCCTATCAGCCCAGTGACTCCCTTGCCACTTTCCTATCTGCGTATAGGCAGAAATCTCCACCATCCCTGTTAAATAGACCTCATTTTCTCGGAGCCAGCCCGTATACTAGGCACTAGTACCAGGCATTGTGTAAGCCTCGGAAACGCTCTCTCCCGACATCCGTTTTCATGTGTGTGGAGGGAGGGAGGCACAGGCTGGCGGGTGAGCCCACTCTCCAAAATGAACGTTTGAGCTAGAATTTCTGGCATAGCAGAGCCAGCGCGCGATATCCAAGTGCTGAGTGTTGGAGGGGGAGTGTGTCGTCTGAAAGAAGGGAAGGCTCATGGTGGCATGGGTGATATCGATCCTCGGCTCTTACCGCGAGGACAGGCTGGCCGTTTCTTCTGATTAAAAGAGGAAGCAATACTTTGCCTAGGACACCAAACACATTGGTTCGAACTTGGCAGTTAGGAATCCCGTGCAGCTCTCTAATGCCAGGCAGGGCGTACACGCAAGGAATTTCGCTTTGGTGGAACGAACTCGCTCAGAGCTGCGCGTGCGCCTCTGCTGGGGGTGGGGGCGCAGCGCTGGGAGGAGGGCGCGGGGGACGCGGGGAGGGGGGCAGGTGGGAGGGCCCTGGGTGCCCTCCAGCCGGGGCTCCGCCGCGCTCCAGGGGCGGACCGCTTCCGGCCGGTGCCCCCAGGCGGGCGGGCGGAGGACTCGTGACTGCGGAGGCATGAAGTGGGGCCCGTTCAGCGGTGTCTCATTTGCAGCGCGTTGGGAGCAAAAGGCGCCTCCTGGAAGAACGCGTGGAGGGCGCTCTCCGGGGTGGAAAGAGTCCGCGGGAGGAGTCGAGGAGCGGAGTCTGGGGGCCGCTTCCGCGGGCCCTGGAGGAGGGAAAAGGAGGGGCGGGCTGCTCCCGGGCGGCCGGGGCGGGCCGCCTGCACTCCAAGGAGGCGGGAGAGGGAGAGTGAGGGAGCGAGGGGCGAGCGTTGGGGAGCAGCATGGAGACCTCGGCTGACTGGCTGGCCACCGCCGCCGCCCGGGGCCGGGCTGACGAGGTGCGAGCGCTGCTCGAGGCGGGGGCGCCGGCCCACGCGCCGAACCGTTACGGTCGGAGCCCGATTCAGGTAGGTCGGCAGGCCTGCCGCGGGAAGGTGGAGGCGGAGCGGGGCGGGGGGATGGCGGGCGACTTAGAAGGACGAGGTTGGCCGGTGGATCGGAACCAGGTAAGCGTTTCTTGGTAAAGGGGAGACTTCCTGGGAAGTTTTCAGACGGAGGTCGGAGTCGGAGACCTCCTCTCGGCGACGCCCAGGGGGCTCAGGAAGCCACCGGAGGACTGAAAGGCACATGGGGTTCAGATCTCTAGACTGGTATGAAGATCTAGAGGGGAGAGCCTATTTGTGTTCATATAAACCGAGGTATGTTCTTCATCAGATGCGAAATTGACGAACATTTGGGGTAAGAGTTTAAAGAAATGGAAGATTTGGTGGACCACTTAACACCGAACTCACTGAATGGGGAATGGAGCTGATCATCTTCTTTGTTGGGAGTGGGGGGAGGGATTTCAGTGGAAATCTCCTGCTGTGTATGTTGGAATAAAGGTCGATTGAAATTTTTCAGAAGTAACTACACATCGTGTTTGTTTTTTTTAACCGAGTAAGGAAAATATATGCTTGTTAGGAAATAGACATATCTGAAGAAAAACGTTAATGTAACCTTGCCTGAAATAATGCTGTCAATTTAGTTAACCACTTGGGGAGTATCTCCTATCATTTTGGGTATTTTAAACTTACCTGATATAGGTTAATTTATTTGAGAGTTTTCAATTCCTCAGAGTTTAAAAATGTCATTTCTCCCCTCCCCACTCTAGTTTTGTGTGTGTGAGGGTGTGTTGAGTTCGTTTTTCTGTTGTTTTTCGCCTTCACTAACTTCCTAAATCTGAGGCTAAAGACACATTCTTCTTGGCAGTCACTACCCTTGTTTTACGCCCAGTTTTGACAATGATTTCTGATTCTGAAAAACAAAATTTATATAAAGCAAATGCACATTGCAAAAACTCCAGCCTAACAAGACAAAGGAAAAGTAACTCCACTTGGAACTTAACAGATTTCACAAGTGAATCTTCCTTTCCTGAAACTATGCTACACAGGATAAATTTTACACACTTTTAGATACAGATATAAAAATAAAACTAAAATGCCTTCAAATTTGAGATTATTTGGGATTTGAAATATGGAGAGATTTGGGGAGAGAAAGGTTGAATGGTTGTAGAAGAGAAGCATTGAGTCCTTTTTAAAAAATGCATGCCTGAGTCATAATTAGATATCTCTAAAATTTTGCCAGCACCTTGCAGACTGGGCGTTCAGCCTTCGAGTTCTAGAAGGTGTTAGATGAGACCTTATTGTTTAAATACAAAAAGAAAGTTGGATAATTAATTTTAAATCATTTTTAAAATAGGATAAAAGCATAAACAAAAGGGGGTATGATTTTAGTTTTGAACCCTAACCAAATTTGTGTTTAATAGAAAAATACTTAGTTTATAGAAAAATTTTAATTACTAAATTAAATTTAGGTCATCAAGTTAACTTAGGCACCCTATAAATATTAGTTTGTTTGATTAAGTTTCTTTTTGCTTTGGATTGCTATTGTTTAAGTATTTAAATGTTATGTTACTGTGGCATATAATAAAACATTTAAAACCAATTTTATGACTAAGATGAAGGACTTTATTTATCCAACCCAACTAATATATTTTCACTTGCATTATATACAGGAATGGAAGTGTACAGACATGTACTAGCTCTGGCACTTGCAGTAGAGCTTCCAAAACATTATGACATCATCCTTGGGTGTGGCCCCTTTGTTTTGGAAATTAACCCATAATCTATTAGAAATCTAATAGTGTAAATAAGTAGTTAATAATATTGTGACAGTTTCACCAGTTTTTCTTTTAAAACAATTCTTTCTTCTAATGCACTGCATTAGTTTTTCTTTCTTTTTGTAGCTGTAAGTTGGTTCACTTATATTTTCTCTCTGTCTTTTTGAAAATTAAATCAGTTTCACTTTCTCCAGGACAGGAATCAACAAACATACTGTAACTTGGTATGATTCTGTTACGATTGGTTTGGACAGATTAATTTGTGTTTAATACAGAATGTAACTAAAAATAAGTAATTCCTCTTTATACAGTCACTATGGTCTAGCTAATATAACCAAATAATGGTTACCCTAAAAAGAATAGTCTACCACCACCACGCACCGTGTAACACTCAAACTGTAAGGTTGCCGTGATTGTGAACACCATTTCAAAATTCCTCTTTAGTAATGGCTTTGTATCAAAGATTATTTAGGAGCCAAATGAGGTGAGCACCCCCCTACTTAGTGAACTCTCAGAGTGTAATCTTGGAAGGTGTCTGAGTTTCCTATTTCTGCTATAACAAATTACCACAAATTTAGTATCAACATAAATTTACTATTTTATGTTCTGGAAGTCAGAAGTCTAAAATGGATCCACGGGGTTGCACTCCTGTTGGGAGTTCTAAGGAAGAATCCATTTCCTTGTCTTTTCTAACGTCTAGTGACAGTCAACTTTCCTTGGCTCTTGGCCCCTGCATCTTCTCTCTGACCTCTGCTTCCATTCTTATATCTTCTCTCTGACTGTGTCCTTTTTATAAGGAAACATGTAATTAAGTTGAGCCCACCCTGACAATACAAGTTAATCTCCCTCAAAATCCTTAATTTAACCACATCTGCAAAGTCCCCTTTGCCATATAAGGTAATATATTCACAGCTTTTGAGTGTTAGGAAGTGGACATCTTTGGGGGGCATTATTTAGTTTACCAGAAGAAGGAATTTTAGGGCTGGTTAGACAAACTTTCTCATTTTATTCTTAAAGAAATTGAAGTTTAACGTTCAGGGAAACCAAGGGTAGCTTAAAGTTTTGCAAGAATTAAGTTTTTGTCATTTTTTTTCATTTTTGCTTTTAAACAATTACCACGTTCTGGGCTTGGATATACAGCAGTGAGCCATAGAAAATCTCCGAGCCTTACATAATTTCATATCAAAATGAGGAAGAAAATAGAGGAGGTTAGGCTGTAGTAAAAGCCAGCTTGTTCCTCACCCTTTTGCTGTTGTCTGTGACTCTGGCAGTTTTCTGTGCGTGGCTGGAACCCTGCAGAACGTTGGAGAATATAACAGAATGTGTACAGGAAAATGGAATAGGTAGGAGAACTGGCTAAGCGAGCTGGTAACTGAAAGAAAGTAGTAACTAGACACCTGTGGCTTGTAAGGGCGTCTGCACGGGCTGGGGGCTCCGCAAATAGTTTCTTTAATCCTGCCCTTGTCCCCACCCCGGTCCTGACCGCTCTGCTCTCTCCGGCAGGTCATGATGATGGGCAGCGCCCGCGTGGCCGAGCTGCTGCTGCTCCACGGTGCGGACCCCAACTGCGCGGACCCCGCCACCCTCACCCGACCCGTGCACGACGCCGCCCGGGAGGGCTTCCTGGACACGTTGGTGGCGCTGCACCGAGCCGGGGCGCGGCTGGACGTGCGCGACGCCTGGGGCCGCCTGCCCGTGGACCTGGCTGAGGAGCGGGGCCACCGCGACGTCGCCCGCTACCTGCGCGCGGCTGCAGCGGGCACCGAAGGCGGGAGCCACGCCCGCGCAGACTCCGCGGAAGGTCCCGCAGGTGAGGTGGCTGATCCACGAGTTTGAACTCAGCTTCCGCAGCCCAGCGCACTCACTTTTCGGAAGAGAAAGTTGGGCCCAGGAGACTAGGGTATTTGGTCCTACCTCAGCTCACCCTGCCAACCCGTGGGACAACTCCAGTCTCCCGATCGCGCTGCCTCGTTAGGACTGCAGACGGGAAATAGCCCAAGATGGACTGTCGCACGTTAAAGCCCATCCCATAAACCGTGCCTCCCATCCCCTAAACACTTGAGAAGCAGACGGTGGAAAATTGAGCACTCCGGAGGCTAGAGGTCTAGTGGCCCCTCTTCCTGCAAATTAGCTGGCTAGCTGCATCCTTTCAACGGCCCCCAGTTTCCCCACTAGTTTAACAAGGTCGCTGAACCAACCCTGGAATTTCCAAAGCCAACTGCGCGTGGCATCACCTGGCAGAGATCTATCATTCCCGGCTCTATTGCAAAACTCTGCTAAATCCGACCTTCCGCTCTATGCGGTGGAGTTTTTCAGAGCTCCCCCAGTGGGTTCTGAGGGCGACTGGGATGGAGACCTCGCCAACTCTCGCAGTCTGCACACTGGGATTCGCTGCACTCTCTGAGAAACAGAGACTCTCTTAAGCTTTTCCCTCTCTTAAGCATTCTGTTATGATGGATATGTGGACCTCCTTCCCTTTTCCTACGACCACGAGGACTTCTTTTCCCTTGGCCCATTTCCCCCACCTCACTCCTACCTGCTTAAAGTACCAACTTTACTCTGACTTTTTTCTGAAGGGGGAATCATTTTATCTACCTATCTATCTATCTACCTACCTACCTACCTACCTATCTATCTATAGCAATATACGAAATTACGCGAAAATTTAAGGTAAACCCTGACTTCGAAGAGACTGAAATCTATCGTATTTTGGCTCAGAACTGGGGCACTAGGCTCCCTGTGTCTTAGGCGAGCCTAGGAGGACAGAGTAGAAAGGCTTGCTCTGGACCTTTGGGAGATGTCTTGAGTGCTAGGCCTTGGGTGTGAGAGGCACCCATATCTCCTTTAGCCTGCCACCCTCTCTCTCCTCCAGCTGAAGCTTCCGTATGGAATGCGGCATAGGACTAGGGGCCAATCACAGGGCTGTTGGGCGGAGCAAGAACTGGGAAGAGCTGAAGAGAAGGATTTAGATGATCGAGTTGGGCCACAGGCAAATGAATAATCAAACCTAAGATATTTAACCCAGGTACACACGATCCCTCCCTCCTTCCCTTCCTCCCTCCCTTCCTTCCTTCCTATTTTTTAAGTTCCTACTTGCGTGATCAGCCCCGTTCTAGATCAGACACAAAAGTGAATAGGACAAAATGGGAATCCTGCCCTCATAGAGCTTACATTCTGGGAAGTAGATTTTTAAGCAATATAACTGTATTTCGAAGAGTGAGTTTGTAAAACCGATGTGGTGGATAAGAGTGAAGTGTGAATAGGCGAGGAGACTATCTTAAGAGTGGTCAGAGAACCTGAGTCATGAGAAGAGATTAGCCACGGGAGGCAGAGAAACTCGAGTGCAAAAACTTACATGAAAAAGAGCGTGGCAGTTTAAGAGGACCCAAAGGCCATCTGGAGCGAGTACACAACGAGATCAAAGAGGAGGGCAGAGGCCAGATAACGTAGTAGTGACCCTGTAAGTCAAAAAAAAAAGGATGTTAGGTAAAAACATGGATTTTGTGCTAGAAACGTTAGGAAGCCATTAGCAGGTTTGGGAGATAGGGTCTGGGAAAGAAGATACGACTGGAACGAAAGGTTCTCACACTGCGGAGCGCCCCTGAGACTGAGGTGCTCTCTGGTTATGCGAGTTCGCCGAATCGCTGTGCGTCAGGTGCAAGAGATACCTGGGGACGTTCGAAGGGCAAGGCGACCCCTTCACCTCCAGTCGCCTGGCATTTTGTGTGGCAAAGAACTTGGCACTCGTTATAGACCTGCTTGGTTCTCGCAACCCCGCAGGTTGCGCGGCTGCTCTCTCCCTGCCCTCGTCGGGCGGGTCCCGAGAGCGGGAGCGTCCTGGCGAGCCCGGAGCAGCCCGGCGGGTCAAGCGGACGCGCTGCGAGATCGGGAAGGCTCGAGAGTGCGGCGGCGGCTGGGAGGGTCCAGACTCCCTAGACAGACGCTGGGCTGAGGGTTGGTGGATGTTAAGAAGCTGTGTCTGCATAGCCAGTGGGGGGCTGCGAGAGAGGAGGGAGGGGTCGCACGTCTTTGACTTCTGGTTTCTAATGTCTTTTTTCTTTCTGCCGTCTACAGACAGTCCCGCCCTAAAGAATCCTTGAAATCTAGAGACACTTCGACTACGTATTTGATCTTCAGTCGTCGAAGTTTGAATACAAGAACTACCCCCACCATATCTGTCTTCCCTGCGTAGTTCCAATTCATCAAATAACGTTTTTTAAAAATTGGAACTGCCTCCCCCTTCCTTCCCTTAAATTTTGCTATAAAATTAAAAAAAAAACAAAACCCGACACTGTTCTTGTCTTTTCATCGTGTTGGAGTTTTCGGGAGTCAGTACTCAGGCTCTGGGAACACATCTAAGCGGGCACTTCCTCTTTCGAGCCTCGCACCCGCCAGGCGCTGAGGTTATTACAGCCATTTTGTGAACTAGGAAAACGAAGCTTAAATGGATTACGTGACGCTTCTTGTGTCAAACTGCCCGCAAGGGGCGGAGCCAAGGCGCAAAAAATTTTAAAACAAATAGGGTTCTTTCCGTTCACTCAGTCAACATTTATTGAGCACCTATTATGGCACCTTACCAGGGGTATAGTTGGGGGGGCGGGGGGAACAGATGTCCCTGGACAGGGCTAGGGACATCAACTAAAAAGCACACAACACATAACTAGAAATTTTAAGGCCTATTTCATTGAATCGCCGATACAGCATTGTTTCTGAGACTCACCATCGTTTCACATACCTCTTAGAAAGAAAAACGCTGCAGGTAAGAGTGCATAGCATAGGTTGATAAGACACATTCGGATTTCAGATAATGAAATGTCAAAAGCTGGGACTTTAGATCGATGAAAAGGGGTAAAAAGTGATAAATGGAAACTCCAGGGAGACCTCAGATTGAGACTTCCCTTACTTACCTGGCTCCAGAATCCGAGCCCCCTAAGTAAGGTTTTGGGTATTTTGCACAAAGCGTCACAGCCAATAATAGGTGGCGGAGCCTGCAGAACGTGACCCACAACCACGCGCAGAGTTCTGCATCCCGCTGGGGCCTGCGTGAGCTGGTCCTCCAGGCCGGCCCAGCGCCCCGGAATTCGACAGCGGCGGGCTGTGAGGTTGTGGCTCTGACTGCCACCCAAGACAAAAGCAGCTCTGCGCTTCTTTGCCAGAGCAGGGATGTTGCAGGAACGTAGCTCCAACTTCAGCTGGGGCTGCCTCAGTCTCCGTTGCTTATTGAAGTGAAATTCACATAAGATTAACAATTTTAAAGGGTGTAATTCAATGGCATTAGTACACTCACAATGTTGTGCAACCACCGCCATTTATCTAGTTCCAAAACATTTTCATCATCCCCAAAGGCGACCCCATACCCATTAAGCATATTCATTAGATCCTCCCTGTCCCCAGACCCTGGCAACCACTAATCTATTGTCTCTATGGATTTACCTATTCTGGACACTTGATGGTAAGTGGAATCATACAATATGTTGCATTTTGTGTCTGTCTTCTTTCACTTAGCATACTTTTTTTTGAGGTCTATCCATGTTGTAGCGTGTAGCACTCCTTCTTATGGCCGAATAATATTCCATTGTTTATCTTGTCATCTGGTAATGAACGTTTGGGTTGTTTCTACCTTTTGGCTTTTGTGAATAGTGCTGTGAACGTTTGTATACCAGTATTTTTTTGAATACTTGTTTTCAATTTCGGGGGTATATACCTAGGAGTGGAATTGCTAGGTCATATAATAATATGTTAAACTTTTTGTGGAACTGCCAAACTGTTTTCCGCAGCAGCTGCACTATTAAACATTCCTACCAGCAATGTACAAGAATTGCAATATCTCCACATCCTTAATAGCACTTGTTATTTTCTGTTGTTGTTGTTGTTGTTTTTTAGAAGCCATCCTAGTGAGTATGAAGTGGTAACTCATTGTGGGTTTGATTTACATTTCCTTAATGACTACAGATGTTGAGTATCTTTTCATGTGTTTATTGGTAATTTGTATATTTTCTTAGGAGAAATGTCTCTCCAAGTCCTTTGTCCATTTAAAAACTGGGTTGCTTTTCTTTTTGCTGTTAAGTTGTATGAAATCTTTGTATATTATAGATACTAGATCCTTATCAAATATATGATTCATAAATATTTTCTTTCATTGTATCTGCTGTAATTTCACTTTACTGATAGTGTCCTTTTTATTTAAAAAATATTTATTTATTGGTCGTGCCAGGTCTTAATTGCTGCAGGGGGGCTCCTTAGTTGTAGCAGTCCCCTTAGTTGCAGCAAGGGGGCTCCTTACTTGCGGCACATGGGCTCCTTAGTTGTGTCATACAAACTCTTAGTTGAGGCATGCATGTGGGATCTAGTTCCCTGACCAGTGATCAAACCCCGGTCCCCCAGCATTGGGAGCGCAGAGTCTTATCCACTGCACCACCAGGGAAGTCCCGAGAGTGTCCTTTTATGCACAAAAGATTTTAGTTTTGATGAAGCCTAATTAATTTTGTTTTTTTTGTTTGTTGCTTATGCTTTTGGTGTCATATCCAAGACTCCATTACCAAATCCAAGGTCACAAAGATTTACCTCTATGTTTTATTTATTTTTAACTTTGTATTTTATATTGGAGTAGAGTTGATTAACAATTTTGTGTTAGTTTCAGGTGTACAGCGAAGTGATTCAGTTATACATATACATGTATCTGTTCTTTTTCAAATTCTTTTCCTGTTTAGGTTGTTACATAATATTGAGCAGAGTTCCCTTTGCTATATAGTAGGTCCTTGTTGAAGATTTACCTCTATGTTTTCTTCCATGACTTTTAGAGTTTTATAGCTCACACTTAAGTCTTTGATGCATTTCGATGTATTTTTTTGCATATGGTGTAAGGTAGGGTTCTACCTTCCCTTGCAAGTGGACCTCCAGTTGTCCTATCACCATTTGTTAATGAGACTGTTCTTTGTCAATTGAATGGGTTGGGATTCTTGTCAAAAATCGATTGAGTATAGATGTATTGGTTTATTTCTGGATTCTCAATCATATTCCACTGAGGTATATGTGTATTTTTAATGTCTGTTCCACACTGCTTTGATTACTGTAGCTTTGCAGTATGTTTTGAAATTGGGGGGTGTGAGTATTCCATTTCTGTTCTTCTTTTCAAAATAATGTTGACCTGTTTCAAGTTCGTATCTGGGTTCCCTTGCAATTCCATGTAAGTTTCAGGATCAGCTTTTTCATTTACCAAAAAAAAGGCCATTGGGATCTTCATAAGGATTGCACTGGATATGTAGATTACTTTAGGTACTTTTGCCATCTTGACACTATTAAGTCTTCTAATTCATGAACACAGGATGTCTTTCCATTCATTTAGGTCTTCTTTAATTCAACAATGTTTTGTAGTTTTCAGTGTACATGTATTGCACCTATTTGGTTAAATTTATTTCTAAGTATTTTATTCTTTTTGATGCTACTGAAAATTGAATTTTCTCAGATTCCTATCTGGATTGTTCATTGCTAGTGTTTAGAAATACAATTAATTTTCATGTGTTGATCTTTTATCCTGAAGTTTCACTGAATTTGTTTATTAGCCCTAATAGTTTTTTGTGGATTCCTTATGATTTTCTATATAAGATCATGTCAGCTGCAAAGAGGGGTAGTTTTACTTGTTTCTTTCTAATTTGGATGCCTCTTGTTTCTTTTTTTCTTAATATTTATTTATTTATGTATTTAGGCTGCACCAGGTCCCAGTTGTGGCACATGGGCTCCTTAGTTGTGGCATGTGGGATCTAGTTCCCTGACCAGGGATCAAACCCAGGCCCCCTGCATTGGGAGTGCAGAGTCTTACCCACTGGACCACCAGGGTGCCTCATTTCTTTTTTCTTGCCTTATTTCTCAAGTTAGAACTTTCAGGACAATGCTTCTTATACAATTTTGAATAGAAGAAGCAAAAGCAGGCATTCTTTTTGTTGTTGTTGTTCCTGATCTTAGGGGGAAATCTTTCAGTCTTTCACTATTGATGTTAGTTGTAGTTTTTTTTTATTTTCATAAATGCCCTTAATCAGATTGAGGAAGTTCTCTTTATTTCTAGTTTGTTGAATGTTTTTATCCTGAAAAAGTGTTGGATTTTGTCAAATTATTCTTCTGCATCAGTTGAGATGGTTACGTTTTTCCTTCATTCTATTAATACTGTATATTACATTGATTGATTTTTGTATGTTGAATCCCTCCTGAGATAAATATCATTTAGTCATGGTGTGTAATTCTTTTAACATTTTGCTGGATTTGGTTTGCAAGGATTTTATTGAGGATTTTTTGCATCTATATTCATAGGGGATATTGGTCTGAAATTTTCTTTTCTTGTGATGTCTCTGGTTTTGGCATCAGGTAATGCTGGCCCCATCAAATGAGTTAAGAAGTGTTCACTGCTTTTCTATTCTTAGAAGAGTTTGAAAAGGATTAGTGTTAATTGTTCCTTAAAAGTTTGATGCAATTCACTAGTGAAGCCATCTTATCTGGTCCTGGACTTTTCTTTGTCAGAAGGGTTTTTTGTTTGTTTGTTTTGTTTTTTAAACTACTGATTCAATCTCTTGTTTTAAGGCTGTTCAGATTTCCTATTTTTTTTTCTTGAATCAGTTTTGGTGGTCTGTATGTTTCTAGGAATTTGCCCATTTTATCTAGGTTACCTAACTTGTTAGTGTACACTGTTCAGAGTTTTCTCTCATAATCCTTTTTATTCCCTTAAATTCGCTAGTAATGTTCCCATTATGCTGTGTTTAAGTCATCTTTTTCTTGATTGAGGATTCACTTGGATGCTACAAACGCTCAGCTATTTCCCAGAGTTCCCACAAAGTCAATTCTGACACTTACCTTTTTGGGGTTTCTGTGTAGGGATGGGCCCGTGCAGCTTCCTATTCTGCCATTTCCATTGACGTCCCTTCTAATTTTTGTTTTGTTTTGCTTTCGAGCAGAATGGCAAAATGCCTCTGATGTGCCAAGTTCCTTCCTCCATACATCCTCTGTGACTGGGACGCAAGTCTTCCATGCCCCGCCTTCCCACTTTCTGGGTTACCTGTCCCCTACTACTTCTCTGAAGCCCCCTCTAACAGTCAGCTACTCCCCTCCAAATTTTCTCCACCTCCCCCCTTTCTCTTTTTTGCACTGTTAAGAGCTGGCTCTTCTTTCCTCAACTTTATTAGACGCACGCGCGCACGCACGCACGCACGCACGCACACCCTGCTCTTCTCCTTTGGAGATTCCTCACACGCAGTCAGCAGGCTGGAGCGCCTCAGGGGAAGCACGGACGCTCACTTGTAAGCCCCAAGGGCCTCCGGCCAACCAGAGCTCCGCTCGAACCTGCGCTCGCAGAGCAGAGCGTGCATGTGCGCCTCTCCAGAGCACGGAAAGCGCCGGCCCGGCCGGCCGCTTGCGCCGCCGGAGCGACGTGGAAGTGAAACGCGCGGGGCTGGGCCGGGGCCCCCGGAGAGCGGGCCGAGAAACTCGGCGGCTTTCTCTGGTTTAAAAAACAAAGAAAGAAAGAAAAGAGAGAGCGAGGAGGGTGAGAGAAAGGGAGCGAGGAAGAGGAAAGAGGGAGGGGTTCTATGCTAGACGGCTGGGGCCCTGAGGCCGGACGGGAGGCTGCGGGACCGCAGCTCGGCTCGGAGGTCGGAGGCCGGGGCTTTCCCGTAATAACGGACGAAACTTCGGAGCCAATCAGCCGTGGAGGAAAGAAAAAAAGGTACTGCCGGACTGAGGCATTTTTCTAGCTTCAGTGGGGAGCGCGCCGGGTGCAGCGACCTGGGAGCCCGAGGCCCCAGAGAGTAAACCTGGATTCGGCCGCGTCTCCTAGGTGCCCGCGTAGGCCGGGCGGCCGGCGGGAAAGGAAGCACCTCCTCCCAGAACTCACGTACCGGATTTAAGCAATAACGTTCGCGCAATAAGCAAACATACATATTTTAAAGTGAATATTATTATTCCATTTGTTTTCTATTTGAACTTTTCTTTGAGTGAACTGGCTTACAATAATTTAGTCTGTTTTCTGAAATCTCAATAGTCTTTTTCTTTAAATAGCTGACTAAATCATCGGGTGTTGCCCCAGTTCTGTCTGTAGACGGCTTGCTCTTAGAGAATTGTTTCTCTTGAGGGATCGCAGCCAAGGAGCAAGTCTGCATTTACGTTTTCTGCCTGTGGACTGCTACCTGAAATTATTTAAGTTATCTCCTCTGTTTATTAATATCTTTAAGGTATTTATGAGCAAACAGAATAATCATTCCCTAACCTCTGTCTCCATTCAGGTGGATAATGGAGCTCCTCCCAACCCTGTTTGCACTCCAGTTTACTAGAAAAAGATATGTGAGAGCTGAGGGGGAAGAATGTGAGGAGTTCTTTCTCTGTAAGTAATCTTATTCATTAATTGACTCAAGAGATAATTATTGAGCACCTCTTGTATGCCAGGCACTGTGCCAGGCAGTAGGAGTACTCACCATCTCTAAGGAAAGATAAAAACAAAACAGAAAGTACTGGTACTGTTCATGAATCTACCAATGTTCTGTTCTAGTTACCTTCTGAGAAAATCTTTCCCCTCATACAAAGACAAATTTCTTAATGGACTGAAATCACATCTGTTTTCCAACCAAGCCAAATAGCTTTGATTTGGTAAAGATTGCCAGAAAGATTTTCGTAGTGAATAAGAGGACAAATCAACATGTTAGCTCTACCCAGAAAAAGCTAGTGATAGTATTTTTTCTTTATTGGAGGTGAGGAGAGAGAGAGAAATAGTGCTCCCTACTATAAATCATATAATGAAGTGATTTTTGTTGTTGTTGTTGTTAATAACTCAGGTGAGAAAACTGTTGTCACAGATGAAATTTGAAGTTAGCAAACCAGGAAGTACCTCTCAGGATCCTTCTACCTGCTAACCTCTAAGTTACTATTAGTTGCTATATAATTTTAAAGCTATTTTAATATGTAAAATTTTTTTTTTATCAGTTGCCATATTTTCGAGCTTTGTATAGGAATAGTAAGAAAAAATAGATTTGGCCTTAGAAATCAAGGAGTCTATCTTTGTAGTTGGGGAACTGGGGAAACTAGTTTGCACAAAGCTAAATAATAATGAAATAAAGTGTTTTCCTAAGGAAAACACTTGAGATTGATGAAAGGGGGGGGGAGAAAGAAATGGGGACAGTGTGTTTCTTTTTTGCCAGGAAAAGTACCTCAGGTAAATAGTTCTCAGGAGGAGGCAGTAGCTACACCACAGAACCAAAGGTGGAAATTTCTGGAAAGTGCCCTCAGAAAGTGACCTAGGATTGTGAGGGGTCGATCAGTTTGAAAGGAGTGATATCTTTTAAATAGAAGAGCAGAATTAATAATTTCCATGCCGAGTCCTACATGAAGTAGATCAATCA
The DNA here is from genome assembly GCF_964374135.1 of Grampus griseus. Taxonomy (NCBI): domain Eukaryota; kingdom Metazoa; phylum Chordata; class Mammalia; order Artiodactyla; family Delphinidae; genus Grampus; species Grampus griseus. Next base: position 70,291,225 of record NC_139000.1, on the reverse strand, counting down.
CGTATAAAGTAAAAGAGAGGGGAATAGTTTTCACAGTTTCAGTTGAAAAGTAGTACAGTTGCAGGAAATGGGGGGTTGATGGAACTGCAACTTGCCCCTGGGCAAGGTTGAAGAAACTACCTTTGGGTGTCAAATGCAAATGAAATAGATTTTTTCTTTTCTTTTTTCTGTCTTTTCCCTCTTGTATAAGAAAATGTTACCAAGTGTTGGAGGTGGGGTACGAATAAACATTACTTGGGGAGAGTGAAATTATATAACATCTACAGAGGAAAATTATCAATATCCATGAAAAATTTTAAGGGACATCTATTTTATTCAGCAGTTGCTCCTCTAGAAATTATTCTGCAGATACATCTGCACATGTGCAAAGTGGCCCATGTATAACAATAGCCACTGTAGCTTTGTAATAACAAGATATGAGACAATTTCAGTGGCCATAAATGAGGAGGGATTAATTAAATTATGAGGTTTCTCTAAAATTAATCATGTACAGCTATGGTCCAGAATGTAGCAGATCTAGCAAATATGTAATGATTTCCAAGATACACTGTTGAGTGAAATAAGAGAGGTACCGGATAATGTATGTAAAATGCTTCAAATTAAACTTTAGAAATATTTGTATGTGTGCTTGTATGTACATAGAATATTTCTGGAAAGACACACAAAAAGTTGTTGACTATTGTCTCAAGGGAGGGAAGTAGATGTACTGAATACAATTTACTGCCAGTTTTAAAAGCAAATGTATGAACTATCTAATACTAGTAAAACAAATAACTAATAAAGCAAGTCAAGTACTAGTAGAAGGAAGTTGTTTCTTGAACTGACCACATTCTGTTTTGTAAGAATTCTGCAACTGTCAAAATTGCATTTACAGGAAGAGAAAAAAGAAAACTCCAGGGTAAGTCATTCAGTTAGTCCCTTATCTAAGCCTTAATTTCCTCATTTGTAAAATGGGTATGAGGGTGACTACTTTGCAGGCTTGTTGTCTGGATTAAACATAAAGAATATAAATTATTATACATGCTAGCACGTGCACGCATGCACACACTTCTGGCTCAGGCTTCCAGTTTCCCCAAAGCAGTTCCCAAAGGAAGACCAAACGGGGCTTGAAGCAGGAAGAATTTAGGTATAACCAGGGCATTTTCTCACCAGCACGGGATTTAGCATTAGCAATAAGTCCCATCCCTTTGGATTTCATTCACTAAACAAACATTACATATCAAGTACTGTGCAGGCTGCTTGGATACCGTGATGAGCAAGACAAAACTGTGCTTTAAAAAATATTATGCAGTTTATACATGAATGTGTCTGCATTCAAATGTTATAGAACAGAATTAATGTTTCCCTTTGCTGCTACTCTTTTCCCCAGAGGTAATTGCTGATATCCTCATAAAGTTGGGGGAAATACTTTATGACTTTGTTTGGTGCATGTTGTTTCCCCCCTTAAAATAGCATCACACAGTACATGCTATTCTATAACTGTCTAAAATATCAATATGTCTTGGAGATTTTTGCAAAGAATCAGAAAGATTCTCCCTCATTCTTTTAAACTGCTGTAGGTAACCTATTGTATGGATAAATGTATGATTTAATCATTCCCCTAATGATGGGGAATGATTATTTAGAATAGATTAGAATAGAATGGAATGATTATTCTATTTTTTACTAGTATAAAATGGGCTATTAATACTTGGTTATATATGTTACAAATGTTTTCTGCCAGCTTGTTGCTTGTATTATTACTTTATATATCGTATTATTTAGCTTACAGAATTTTAAAACTTTGATGGAAGCAAATGTATCATTTTTTTAAAAAGATGTCTTAACAACTTTGTTGTCTTAAGGCCTTTTACACACCCAAGATTATGAACACATTCTCCTACATTTTCTGTTAATGTTTGACATCGACATATTTTGTTCATCTGGACTTTCACTGTGTGTAAAGTTGTGGTAGGCAGTATAATGCCCTTACACCCAAGATGTCCATGTCCCAATTCCTGGAAACTGTGACTATATTAAATTCAAAATGGAATGGAAAAATGGAATGAAGGTTTCAGATGGAATTAAGGTTGGTAATCAACAGACCTTGAGATGATGGTATATTAGTTTCCTATTGTTGCTACAAGTTCTGTTGCTTAAAACAACACACATTTATTCTCTTACAGTTCTGGATGTCAGAAAGCCAACATCAGTTTTTACTGGGCTAAAGTCAAAATGTTTTCAGGGCTGATTTTTTTCTGGAGTCTCTGAATGGAAAGTCCCTTTTCTTGTTTTTTTCATCTTCTAGTGGCCACTTGTATTCCTTGGTTTGGGGCCCCTTTATCTTTGAAGCACATCTCTCTAATCTCTGCTTCTGTCATATCTCCTTCACCTCTCTTTCATGAAATCTCCCTCAATCTCCCTATTATAAGAACACTTGCAAGTATATTTAGAGTTCATCCAGATAATCTAGGATAATCTCCCCATTTCAAAATCCTTAATTTAATTACATATGCAAAAGTCCCTTTTTCCATATATGGTAGCAATCATAGGTTCCAGGAACTCAGGCTTGGATATCTTTGGAGGACATTATTCACTCTGCCATGTGTAGAGAGATTATCCTAGATTATCCAGATGGTCCCAATGTAATTATAATTTATATAAATTGAAGAGAGAGGCATAACAAAGAACCAGAGAGCTAGCAGTGTGAGAAAGACTTAGTCCGATGGTGATGGCTCTGAAGATGAAAAAAGAGGGCAATAAGCCAAGGAATGTGGAAGGCCTCTAGAGAGTGGAAAAGGCAAGAAACAAATTATCCTACAGAGCCTCAGAAAGGAACACAGTCCTGTCAACACATTGATTTTAACCCATTTCAGAGTTTAATTTTAATAACACTTAGCATGAGATTTATCCTCTTAGTAGTTTTTTAAGTGTACAATACAGTATTGTTGACTATAGGATAGATACAGTGTTGTAGCGCAGATCTCTAGAACTTATTCATCTTGCTTAACTGAAACTTTATGCCTGTTGATTAATAATTCACACATCCCCTCTCTCTGGCTCCTGGAAACCACCATTACACATTTTGATTCTATGAACTGGACTATTTTAGATACCTTGTATAAGTGAAATCATGCAATATTTGCCTTTCTGTGACTGGTTTATTTTACTTAGGATAATATCTTCAAGGTTCATCCATGTTGTCACATATTGCAGAGTTTCCTTCTTTTTAAAGGCTAAATAATAATCCATTGTATGTGTATACCACTATGACTTTATTCATCTGTTGATAGACATTCATGCTTTTTCACGTCTTGGCTATTGTGACTGGTGCTGTAATGGAGTGTAATGAACATGGGAGATTTCTTTGAGATCCTAGTTTCAATTCTTTTGGATAAATACCTAGAACTGGAATTGCTTGGTCATATGGTAGTTCTATTTTTATTTTTATTTTTTGGCTACACTGCACAGCATGCGGGATCTTAGTTCCTCGACCAGGGATCAAACCCATGCCCCCTGCATTGGAAGTGCAGATTCTTAACCACCAGACCACCGGGGAAGTCCCAGTAGTTCTGTTTTTAATCTTTTGAGGAACCTCTATACTGTTAACCATAGTGGCTACACTATTTTTCTTTCCCACCAACAGTGCACAAGGGTTCCAATTTCTCCACATCCTAACCAACACTTGTGGTCTTTTCCCTTTTTTTTTTTTTTTAAATAATAACCATCTTTACAGGAGTGAGGTGATATTTCATTGTGGCTTTGATTTGATTTGTATTTCCCTGATGGTTATAGACTGTGGAGCATTTTTTTTTTTAAGAAGATGTTGGGGGTAGGAGTTTATTAATTAATTTATTTAGTTTTGCTGTGTTGGGTCTTCGTTTCTGTGCGAGGACTTTCTCTAGTTGTGGCAAGCGGGGGCCACTCTTCATCGTGGTGCGCGGGCCTTTCACTGTCGCGGCCTCTCTTGTTGTGGAGCACAGGCTCCAGACGCGCAGGCTCAGTAGTTGTGGCTCACGGGCCTAGTTGCTCCGTGGCATGTGGGATCCTCCCAGACCAGGGCTCGAACCCGTGTCCCCTGCATTAGCAGGCAGATTCTCAACCACTGCGCCACCAGTGAAGCCCTGAAGCATTTTTTCATATACCTGATAGCCATTTATATGTCTGCTTTGGAGAGATGCCTATTCAAGTCCTTAGTTCACTTTAAAATCAGGTTTTGGTTTTTGGCTGTTGAGTTGTAGGACTTCCTTACATATTTTGGATATTAACCCCTTATAAGTTATATAGTTTTCAACTATTTTCTCTGAGTCCATAAATTGCCTTTTCACTCTGTTGTTTCTGTTGCTATAAAGGAGCTTTTTAGTTTGATGTAGTCCCAGTTGACTGTTTTGCTTTTGTTGCCTGGGCTGTTGTTGTCATATACAAAAAAATCATATTCAAGACCAATAAAGCTTTTCCCCAACATTTTCTTCTAGGAGATTTACACTTTCAGAATTCTTCTTTAAATGTTAATCCATTTTGAGTTGATTTCTGTGTATGGTATAAGATAAGGGTATTATTTCATTCTTTAGCATATAGATATTCAGTTTTCCCAACACCATTTGTTGAAGAGATTATCCTTTCCCCATTGTGTATTCTTTGCACTTTTGTCAAAGATCAGTTGACCATGTATGCATATGTTTATTTCTGGGCTCTCTAGTCTGTTCCATTGGTCCAAATCTCTGTCTTTATGCCAGTACAGTACTGTTTTGACTATTGTAGCTCTGTAATATATTTTGAAATCAGGAAGTGGAGTGCCTCCAGTTTTGCAAGATTGCTTTATCTATTCAGGTTCTTTGGTGTTTCCATATGAGTTTTAGGATTGCTTTTTCTACTTCTGTGAAAAATGCTGTTGGAATTTTGATAGGGGTTACATAGAATCTGTAGATCACTTTGGGTAGTATGGACATTTTAACAATATTAATTCTTCAATCCATGAATATGGATATCTTTCCATTTGTTTGTGTCTTTATCAATGTCTTATAGTTTTCAGTGCATGGGTCTTTCCCATCCTTGTTTAAATTTATTCCTAAATATGCTGTTGTTTTTTATGCTATTATGAATGAGATTGTTTCTTTAATTTTCTTTTCAGATAGTTCAGTGTTAGTATATAGAAATACAACTGATCTTTGTATCCTGCAAATTTACTGAATTTATTAGTTCTAACAGTTTCTTGGTGTAGTCTTTTTTCTATATATAAGATATTGTCATTTGCAAACATGGAAAGTTTTACTTCTTTCTTTCCAATTTGGATGCCTTTTATTTCTTTTTCTTACCTAAATGTTCTAGCTATAATTTCTAGTACTGTGTTAAATAGAAGTAGCAAGAGCAGTTATCCTTGTCTGTTACTAATATTAAAGGAAAAGCTTTCAATTTTTTACCATTTAGTGTGAGGTTAGCTGTGGGCTTGTCATATATGGCTTTTATTATGTTGAGGTAATTTCCTTATATTCCTAGTTTTTTGAAAGTTTTTATCATAAAAGGATATTTGAATTTTGTCAAGTGCTTTTTGTTCATCTATTGAGATGATTGTGTAATTTTTATTCTATATTCTGGTATTGTGGTGTATCACATTTATTGATTTGTATATGTTGAACCAACATCTTTGCATCCCAGGGATAAATCCCACTTGGTCATGATCTACAGTCCTTTTAAAAAAAGCTGTTGAATTTGGTTTGCTAGTATTTTGTTTTTTGGTTTTTTTTGCATTTGTATTCATCTGGGATATTGGCCTGTAGTTTTCTTTTCTTGTAGTGTCTTTTTCTGGCTTTGGTATCAGGATAATGCTGACTTCATAAATGAATTTGGAAGTGTATACTTCTCTTCAAGTTTTTGGAAGAGCTTGAGACAGATTGGCATTAATTCTTTTAAAGTGTTTGGTAGAATTCATTAGTGAAGCCATCTGGTCCTGCGCTTTTCTTCCTTGGGAGATTTTTGATTATTGATTCAACCTTCATACAAGTTATAGGTCTGTTGAGACTTTTTTTTTTTTTGGCTGTGCCATGCAGGCTGTGGGATCTCAGTTCCCTGACCAGGGACTGATCCCAGGCCACAGCAGTGAAAGCCCAGAATCCTAACCACTAGGCCACCAGGGAACTCCCTAGACTTTGTTTTTCTTTATGATTAGGTCTTGGTAGGTTGTATGTTTCTAGGAATTTATCCATTATTTCTAGATTATCCAGTTCGTTGGTGTATAATTGTTCATACTGGTCACTTATGATCTTTTTAATTTCTGTGGCATCGTTTTTAATGTCTTCTCTTTCATTTTATTTTGTCACCTCTTTTTTTCTTAGTCTTTCTAAGAGTTTGTCAATTTTATTTATCTTTTCAAAATATCAGCTCTTAGTTTCATTGGTTTTTTTCACTTGATTTTCTATTTCACTTACTTATGTTCTGATCTTTCTTATTCCCATCTTTTTTATAACTGTAGGCTTAATTTATTCTTTTTCTAGCTTCTTGGAGTGTAAAGTTAGGTTGTTTGAGATTTTTTTTCTTTTTTAATGAAGCATTTATGACAATAAACTTCCCTCTTAGTACTGCTTTTGTTGAATCTCATATGTTTTGATATGTTGTGTTTTTGTTTATCTCAAGGTATTTTCAAATTTCCTTTTAAATCCAATTGTTGTTCAAGATTATTGTTGTTTAATTTCCACATTTGTTAATTTTTCCAGTTTTTTGTCTACTATTGACTGCTAGTTTCATTCCATTGTGGTCAGAAAAGATATTTGGTATAATTCCAATCTTCTTAAATTTGTTAAGACTTGTTTTGTAACCTAAATGTGAGCTATCCTGGAGAATGTTCCATGTGCACTTGAGAAGAATGTGTTCTGCTGCTGTTGGGTGGAATGTTCTATACAGTAAGTCCCCTACATACAAACGAGTTCTGTTCTGAGAGCACATTCGTAAGTGCAATTTGTTTGTAAGTCCAACAAAGTTAGCCTAGGCACCCAACTAATACAATCAGCTATATAGTACTGTACTGTAATAGGTTTATAATACTTTTCACACATATAATGCATAAACAAAAAGTTATGAAGACATTTTTAATCTTACAGTACAGTACCTTGAAAAGTACAGTGTACAGTACAACAGCTGGCATACAGGGGCTGGCGTTGAGTGAACAGGCAAGAAGAGTTACTGACTGGAGGAGGGAGAGGAGGTGGGAGATGGTAGAGCTGAAGAATCAACAACAATAGGAGACAGAGGGCAAGCTGCAGTTTTCACTCACACCTGACGATGGCACAGGTTCTTGTTCCTTGCTGGAATTAATTCTGTCTACCCTCTTGAAAAAATGAACCAGTGATGTCTGGGTGGTAGCTCTTTTTTTCTCATCATAGATGACATGGTAGCACTGGATTGCATTCTGAATGGCTGCTGCAACCTTCGTGTACTGTTCTATGTTCCGGTCCTATGCCTCAAAAACTAACAGTGCCTCCTCAAATAAAGAAAATCCCCTTGCCGTTTCCTGCATCGTGAATCTCTTCGGTTCTTCAGTTACTTCTTCTTTCTCTTGTCTCTCTTCGTCCTTTCTCTGGGCCTCTAGTTCCATCAGGTCTTCATTAGTAATCTCCTCATGTTGCACAGCAAGGAGTTCAATAAAGTCGTCCTCTTGCAGATCTAGCTGAAATAAAGATACTATACTACTGTACTCTGTACAGTACTGTACCGTAAAGTACACAGAAGCACAACTACTTGTAGAGGATGCGTGCACGTGACAATGTACGCCAGACAAGTGAACTAATTTACGTGATTGGACATGCGAACACACGTTCCCATCTTCGAAAGTTCACAACTCGAAGGTTTGTATGTAAGGGACTTACTCTGTATGTCTGTTAGGTCCATTTAGTCTATAGTTTTGTTCAAGTCCTCTGTTTCCTTTTTGATCTTCTGTCTGGATGTTCTATCCATTACTGAGAGTGGAGTCTCTTACCATTATTGTCTTGTCTTATATTGTTTATTTCTCCCTTCAAACTATCAATGTTTGCTTTATATATTTAGGTGCTCTGATGTGTGTAATATATATAATTCTTATATCTTGTTGGTAGATTGGCACTTTTATCAGTATAACGTCCTTCTGTTTCTTATGACAATTTTTAACTTATAATCTATTTTGTGTGATATAAGTATAGCCAACCCTGCTCTATTTTGGTTACTATTTCCGTGGAATATCTTTTTCCATCCCTTCACTTTCAACCTGTGTGTCCTTTTTATTTTTTATTTTATTTTATTTTATTTTATTTATTTATTTTTGGCTGTGTTGGATCTTCGTTTCTGTGCGAGGGCTTTCTTCAGTTGCGGCAAGAGGGGGCCACTCTTCATTGCAGTGCGCGAGCCTCTCACTATCGCGGCCTCTCTTGTTGCGGAGCACAGGCTCCAGACGCGCAGGCTCAGTAGTTGTGGCCCACGGGCCTAGTTGCTCTGCAGCATGTGGGATCTTCCCGGACCAGGGCTCGAACCCGTGTCCCCTGCATTGGCAGGCAGATTCTCAACCACTGCGCCACCAGGGCAGCCCATGTGTGTCCTTTTTAGACAGCATATAGTTGAGTCTTGTTTTTTTAATTCTTTCAGCCACTCTTTGTCTTTTGACTAAAGAGTTTAATATTTTTTCATTTAATGTTAATTACTGACAGAAAAAGATTTACTGTTACCATTGAGTTCATTGTCTTGTTAGGTTTTTTGTTTTTGTTTTGTTTTTTTTGTTTGTTTGCTTTTTCCTCTGAAAGATCCTTTTGTGAATCATGGTGGAATTACCTATACCAGATATTTTAAAGATGTAGAACTTTATAATTGTGAGGTGATTTCAGTGAACAAGAAAAGCTTTCCAAAGTGAACTTAGCCAAAATTGTATTTAATCTTCCTTAAATATAGACACATTTTAGTTATTGGGGAGAAAGTCTGTTGAAATATAACAGGAAGTATTCGGATCCCTCTCTACTCCTCCTCCACCCTGTCCCCTATAGCTTCACATAGCCCAGAATCCATTTACTTTTGTTCCAATAGCCATTATACTTTATATTCTTTTAAAGTGGAAGCTTTGAAGTTGTAGTAAATGTATTGTATCATACTACTCAGTTTGTTCAATTCACTAAGCATTCATAGAGTATTAGGCATCCCTCTAGGTTAGGTACCAGAGAGCAGTAGCTTTCAAACATTTTATACCATGAAAAAAACACCCATTTTATACTGTGACTCACAGTAACAAGTATCAGTATGGTTAACATTGTAACCCACCATGTCATTTGTGTGCACCTATACTCATAACTGAAACAAGTGTCATAAAATAACAGTTATTGGTATTATGGGAGATATACTTTGATATTTTCTAGTCTCTTCTTTTTCTTTTTAAAAAACTTTTTATTGAAGTATAGTTGATTTACAATGTTGTGTTAATTTCTGCTATACAGCATTGTGACTCAATTATACATATATATTTTTTTCATATTTTTTTCCATTTGGTTTAATCACAGGATATTGAATATAGTTCCCTGTGCTGTACAGTAGGACCTTGTTGTTTATCCATCCTTTATATAATAGTTTGCATCTGCTAATCCCAAACTCCCAATACTTCCCTCCCACATCCCCCCTCCCTCTTGGCAACCACAAGTTTGTTCTCTATGTCTGTGAGTCTCTTTCTGTTCCATAGATATGTTCATTTGTGTCCTGTTTTAGATTCCACATATAAGTGATATAATATGGTATTTGTCTTTTTCTGACTTACTTCACTTAGTATGATAATCTCTAGGTCTATTCATGTTGCTGCAGATGGCATTATTTCATTCTTTTTAATGGTTGAGTAATATTCCATTGTGTGTATATATACATATATACACACATATCACGTCTTCTTTATCCATTCATCTGTCGATGGACATTTAGGTTGTTTCCATGTCTTGGCTATTGTAAATAGTGCTGCTATGAACATAGTTTCCAGAGGAGGCCCTCCACCGGTGGGTGTTTGAGGTGGTGGAGGCTCTGCAGGAGCATCCTTGGCACCCCAGCCAGATCCTGATTCGCTACATCTGGGAGCTCATCGTCATCTGGGACCTGCAGGGCAGCCGCGTGCTCTGTCATTTCCTCAGCAGCCAGCAACAGGAGAATATCTGCTGGCAGTGGGATGGTCATCTGATAGCTGCCATTCTGACAGCAGCTACTGCCAGTGGCCCATGTCCGGTGATACCCAGCAGCCAGAGCCCCTGCACAGCTGTGTGCCTTTTGGTCCTTTTCCTTGCAAAGCTATTACCAACATCTTCTGGCTGACCACCAAGCAGGGGTTGCCCTTCACCATCTTCAAGGGTGGCATGCTGTGGGCTGGCTATGGGGACTGCCACTGCATCTCGGTGGTCCACAACAGCCAGCAGACAGCCTCTGACTTCCTCTCCCGAGTCGTCGACTTTACTCTTCTCGTTGAGATGGACTGTGCGGCTGCCTTTGATGACCCCTACACTCAGGTGGTGTTGGCTGAAGAGGAGCTGGTGGTGACTGACCTGCAGACGGCCGGTTGGCTGCAGATTTAGCCTCCCTACCTGGTCTCCCTGAACTGCTCTGCCATCACCTGCTCCCACCAAGTCTCCAACATCCTCCTGAAGCTGTGGGAGCACATCATCACTGCTGGCAGCTGGCAGAACACACACCTCTCCACCGTGGAGTGGCCCATAACTCACGGGGCATGAGGACAGCATGGTGAGGTTCTGGGATGCCTGTGACATGTGCTTGCTGCTGCTCTACAAACTCAGCACTGTACAGGTGTTCCTCACCAACACAGACCCCAGTGAGAACCACACTGCCCAGGGCGAGGATGAGTGGTCCCTGCTCTGTAAGGTAGGCTCCGTCGACCCCCACAGTGACGATCCTCAGCTGGGCATCCAGAAGGTTTTCCTCTGCAAATACAGTGGCTACCTGGTTGTGGCCACCACGGCAGGGCAGGTGAGGGTGCTGGAGCTAAATGATGAGGAGGTGGAGCACTCCATGGAACAGGTGGAGGCTGACCTGCTGCAGGACCAGGAAGGCTACCGCTGGAAGGGGCAGGAACGCCTGTGTGCCTGCCCGGGGCCTGTGCGCTTTGAGCCTGGCTTTCAGCCCTTCGTATTGGTGCAGTGCCAGCCCCTGGTTGTGGTCATCTTCTTGGCCCTGCACTCCCAGTGGCACTTCGTGGCCTTCGGCACCAGCCACGGCTTCAGCCTCTTAGACCACCGGCAGTAGCAGCAGGTCTTTGTCAAGTGCACACACCTCAGTGATCAGCTAGCCTTGGAGGGCCCACTGTCCCATGTGAAGTCCCTAAAGACGTCTCTGTGCCAGTCCTTCCACTGGACACTTTGCAGCCGGGTGTCCAAAAGTAGCAGTGGCCCGCTGGCCCTCCAGGAGATGTGCAGGAGGGGAGCACCAGGCAGAGCAGACCCACATGCAGAACATGGAGCTGGCGCCTGTGCAGTGCAAGATGGAGGCCCACTCGGCAGCAGACACCTTCACGGGCTTAGTCCGGACCCTCTACTTCACTGACATCTACCTGAGGGACAACTCTCGCCTCTGCCTCTTGCTGTGGCTGGCACCAATGGTAGTACCGTCTTTGCCTTTGCCTTGTGCGTGACACCCGAGGAGCACAGAATGGATGAGCCGGTGTGAGCGGAGCAGGCCAAGGAGATCCAGCTGATGCCTGGTGGGCATCCTGGTGCTGGACGGACACAGTGTGCCCCTTCTCAAGTCCCTGGAAGTGGCCCATGACCTGTCAAAGAGCCTGGACGTTCAGGGAAGCCACCAGCTGTTCGCTGGGTCAGAAGAACAGTTCAAGGTGTTTCGCGCTGCCCAAGGTCAGTGCCAGGCTGAAGCTGAAGCTAACCACCCTAGAGGGCTTGCGGGTGCAGTGAGTCACTGTGGCCTGCTTCCGCAGCTGTCGAGCTGAGGACTATAGGGAACATCACCTGGCTGTCATCACCAACGTGGGTGATGTCCAGGTGGTCTCACTGCCCCTGCTCAAGCCCCAGGTTCATTATAGCTACTTCTGCTAAGTGGATGTCAGCAGCATTGCTTTCTGCATCTTGACCAAATATGGCCAAGGTTTCTACCTGATCTCACCCTCCAAATTTGAGCACTCCTCTCTCTCCACCAAGTGGCTGGTTGAGCCCCAGTGTCTGGTGGATTCAGCAGAAGCAAAGAACTACAGCTGCCCCCGCAATGGATTGGGCCCTGAGAAGGCCTTGGGTGGAGCCAGGAACTCAGCCAAGGTGATGGAGAGGAGAGGAGGTTGGCCTGAGATGGAGCATGCTCTGCTTAGTGATGAGAGGGTCCTGAAGGAGATCCAGAGCACGCTGGAGTGAGACCAAGGGCACTGTGGCAATTGGCCATTCTTAGCGAGTGGGTTACAGCCTCAGCAATGGGGAGGATGCTCCTGAGTTGCTGTCACTCTATCTCCTTCTGCAGTGGAGTGAGTGGTAGGGGCATCCAGGCTGCATGATAAGCACACACTACTGAGGCCTCTTCCTTGGGGTACCACCCCACCTAGAGAGGCCCATGGACTGGGCCATGCAGGGGGTAGGGGGACCCCCATTTTCCACCCTGCTGCTGCTCCTGGCCTCGGGAGAGGAGACACCCCAGGTCCTTGGGGCTATCCCTTCCTGGGCCTTGACTATCTTGGTCCTTTTGTCAATGTTGCACAGTTTTTAAACCCCCACTCCCCCCTTTTTGTTAGTCTTTTAATTATTTTGCCTGCCTTTTCCTCTCTTGATGTCTTCCTTTGTGTTTTGTTGTTTTTTTGTATAGCTGTGCTTTGATTCCTCTCTTTCTTCTGTGTAGTTTCTGTAGGTCCTTCCTTCCTTCCTTCCTTCCTTCCTTCATTGGGTCTTCTTTGCTGTGTGTGGGCTTTCTCTAGTTGTGGCGAGCAGTGGCTGCTCTTCATTGTGGTGCATGGGCTTCTCATTGAGGTGGCTTCTCCTGTTGCAGAACATGGGGTCTAGGCGTGTGGGCTTCAGTAGTTGTGGCTCGCAGGCTGTAGAGGACAGGCTCAGTAGTTGAGGCGCAGGGGCTTAGTTGCTCTGTGGCGTGTGGGATTTTCTCAGACCAGGGCTCGAACCCGTGTCCCCTATATTGGCATGAGGATTTTTAACCCCTGTGCCACCAGGGAAGTCTGTATTTTTCTTTTTTATTGTGGTAAAATATACATAATGTGATATCTACCATCCTAACCATTTTTAAGTACAGTTCAGTGGTGTTAAATACATTCACATAACTTTTTCATCTTGTAAAACTGAAACTCTATAACCATTAAACAATGACTCCCCATTCTCCTCTCCCCTCAACCCCTGGCAAGCACCTTTCTACTTTCTGTCTGTATAATATTGACTGCTCTAAGTACCTCATATAAATGGAATCATACAGTATTTATCTTTTTGTGACTGGCTTATTTCACTTGGCATAATGTCCTGAAGGTTCACCCATATTATAGTATATTGCAGAATTTCCTTCAAGACTGAATAATGTTCCATTGTATGTATATATGACATTTTGCTTATTCATCTATCCATGGACACGTGGGTTGCTTTCACATTTTAGCTATTGTGAATAATGGTGCTATGAACATGGGTGTACAGATACCTCTTTGAGACCCTACTTTCCATTCTTTTGGGTATATACTCAGAAGTGAAATTGTTGGATCATATGGTATTTCTATTTTTAATTTTTTTAGGAACTGCCATGCAATTTTCCACAGCCACTGTGCCAATTTACATTCTTTTTTTTTTTTTTTTTTTTTTTGCGGTACGCGGGCCTCTCACCGTTGTGGCCTCTCCCGTTGCGGAGCACAGGCCCCGGACGCGCAGCCTCAGCAGCCATGGCTCACGGGCCCAGCCGCTCCGTGGCATGTGGGATCCTCCCGGACCGGGGCATGAACCCGTGTCCCCCGCATCGGCAGGTGGACTCTCAACCACTGCACCACCAGGGAAGTCCCCCAATTTACATTCTTATCGGTAGTGCATAAGGGTTCCAATTTTTCCACATCCTCACTGACACTTGTTTTCTGTTTTTTGACAGTAGCAATCCTAATGGGTGTAAGGCTGTAGGTATTTTTTTACATGGTTACGTTGAGGCTTACATACAATATCTTAGAACTGTAACAGTCTGTTTTCAGACTGATAACAACTTAAGTTCAACCACCTACAAAACCTCTACATTTTAAGTCCCCCACACACTTTATATCATTGTTGTCACATTTTACATCTGTTCATATTTGTATCTTTTTTTTTTTTTTTTTTACGGTACGCGGGCCTCTCACTGCTGTGGCCTCTCCCGTTGCGGAGCACAGGCTCCGGATGCGCAGGCTCAGCGGCCATGGCTCACGGGCTTAGCTGCTCCGCGGCATGTGGGATCTTCGCGGACTGGGGCATGAACTCGTGTCCCCTGCATCGGCAGGCAGATTCATAACCACTGCGCCACCAGGGAAGCCCCCCATATTTGTATCTTTTAACATATTTTAAAATTATAGTTTTTTTTTCTTTAACTTTTATACTAGAATTAAAAGTGACTTACTCATCATGATTAAAATATTACAGTATTCAGTATTTGTCTACATGTTTACCTTTTTTTTTTAAACATCTTTATTGGGGTATAATTGCTTTACAATGGTGTGTTAGTTTCTGCTTTATAACAAAGTGAATCAGTTATACATATACATATGTTCCCATATGTCTTCCCTCTTGCGTCTCCCTCCCTCCCACCCTCCCTATCCCACCCCTCCAGGCTGTCACAAAGCACCGAGCCAATATCCCTGTGCCATGCTGCTGCTTCCCACTAGCTATCTACCTTACGTTTGGTAGTGTATATATGTCCATGACTCTCTCTCGCCCTGTCACAGCTCACCCTTCCCCCTCCCCATATCCTCAAGTCCGTTCTCCAGTAGGTCTGCGTCTTTATTCCCGTCTTACCCCTAGGTTCTTCATGACATTTTTTTTCCTTAAATTCCATATATATGTATTAGCATACGGTATTTGTCTTTTTCTTTCTGACTTACTTCACTCTGTATGACAGACTCTAGGTCTATCCACCTCATTACAAATAGCTCAATTTCGTTTCTTTTTATGGCTGAGTAATATTCCATTGTATATATGTGCCACATCTTCTTTATCCATTCATCCGATGATGGGCACTTAGGTTGTTTCCATCTCCGGGCTATTGTAAATAGAGCTGCAATGAACATTTTGGTATATGACTCTTTTTGAATTTTGGTTTTCTCAGGGTATATGCCCAGTAGTGGGATTGCTGGGTCATATGGTAGTTCTGTTTGTAGTTTTTTAAGGAACCTCCATACTGTTCTCCATAGTGGCTGAACCAATTCACATTCCCACCAGCAGTGCAAGAGTGTTCCCTTTTTTCCACACCCTCTCCAGTATTTATTGTTTCTAGATTTTTTGATGATGGCCATTCTGACTGGTGTGAGATGAAATCTCATTGTAGTTTTGATTTGCATTTCTCTAATAATTAATGATGTTGAGCATTCTTTCATGTGTTTGTTGGCAGTCTGTATATCTTCTTTGGAGAAATGTCTATTTAGGTCTTCTGCCCATTTTTGGATTGGGTTGTTTGTTTTTTTGTTATTGAGCTACATGAGCTGCTTGTAAATTTTGGAGATTAATCCTTTGTCAGTTGCTTCATTTGCAAATATTTTCTCCCATTCTGAGGGTTGTCTTTTGGTCTTGTTTATGGTTTCCTTTGCTGTGCAAAAGCTTTGAAGTTTCATTAGGTCCCATTTGTTTATTTTTGTTTTTATTTCCATTACTCTAGGAGGTGGGTCAGAAAGAATCTTGCTGTGATTTATGTCATAGAGTGTTCTGCCTATGGTTTCCTCTAAGAGTTTGATAGTTTCTGGCCTTACATTTAGGTCTTTAATCCATTTTGAGCTTATTTTTGTGTATGGTGTTAGGGAGTGATCTAATCTCATACTTTTACATGTACCTGTCCAGTTTTCCCAGCACCACTTATTGAAGAGGCTGTCCTTTCTCCACTGTACATTCCTGCCACCTTTATCAAAGATAAGGTGTCCATATGTGCGTGGGTTTATCTCTGGGCTTTCTATCCTGTTCCATTGATCTATCTTTGTGTTTTTGTGCCAGTACCATACTGTCTTGATTACTGTAGCTTTGTAGTATACATGTTTACCTTTAAACAACAAATTTCATATTACTAGCCAAAGGCACCATCTTGACTCTCCTCCAGGTGGCTAGATTCTGTTGGACCTGCCAGAGCTCCAACAAGAGCAAGAGAGAAGCCAGTCCTTTAACGAGCCCCATCAGAAAAGCTGGGGAGGGTGAAATAGGTAAAGGGGATTAACTGAATGGTGATGGAGGGAAACTAAATTTTTGGTAGTAAGCATGCTGTAGTGTATACAGAATTAGAAATATGTTGTACACATGAAACTTATATAATGTTATAAATCAACGTTACCTCAACGAAATAAATTTTAAAATATATCAGTCCATCAATTATAGAAAACGTAATAGAGCAATGCAAGTTGTTAATAATAGGGGGAACTGTGTGTGTGTGGCAGGAAATAGGAGGAAGCATATGAGAACTTGGTAATTTTAACTTTTTTTTCATGAACTTAAAACAGTTCTAAAAAATAGTCTATAATTTAAAAAATATTTTAAATTATGATCATCTACTACTTTTGTAATCAGCAAAGAATCAGCAAGAAAAGAATACATATTGTTTTTTTGAAGGAGTCAGTATTATGTGTGTTTGGAATTTAGGAATGTGTAAATAGGGAGCTCTGGGAGACCACCTTTAGTCATGTACATAGGGAACTAAGAAATGCCAGTTTCTGAAGAGAGAGACTACATCATTTATGTTTAGTAATCAAAGGTGAATGGCCATGTGGCTCAGAGAAAGAGAGAGAGCCTGAGAGAATGGCTGCTTTTGTTCTGATGGCTTTCTTTTTCCTAGTTTTTGTATCCTTTTAATTAACTTCACTTTTTGCCTAATCTCTAAAACATCACCCTGCCCCTGAAAATGTCTTTTTTTGAGAATCTTCCCAAAGGGACAAGAAAGCCAGCTTAGTCATCCCCAGCATCTGTAAAATGGAGGCATGAGTTTTATATACTCAGTCATTGTAATAAAACTCCACCATCACTTAAATAGCTGCGGGATCTGCTCCCGCTGAAGTTGATCTATAGTAAAAATGAGGAAGAGTGCCCTGTCTTTAAGGCAACTACAATCTGGTAGGGGAGACAAGGCATGAATTCTTGAGAAGTCTATGCAGGCAACAAGTCACCATCTATAACCAACTGACAGCTGTGTACTACATGCTGAGTAACTGACATAGACGACAGTGCTACATACTTCGAGGAAGGAAATAGCACTGTTTTGAGTCATGGTGACAGTACTGAATATGAGGGAGAGCTGTAATCACTAAAACTAAATTTATGAGTAAATGATTCTACGCAGCAAACTACACAGAAACATCCACTGCATTTGTCGATTATTGTTTTAATTAATTCTTAGTGAGAAACTGAAACCAACATCAATCTGTCTACAAGTAACTTAGGTATTTTAACATATTCACTAAGTTCTTGTTCTTTTTTTTTTAATTGTGAAGCCTAACATACATACAGCAAAATGCATAAAATATAAACATTCAGTGTCACAAATAACTACAGAGTAAACACCTGTATTCCAACCAACTAGGTCAAGAAATAGGCTATTTTAAGTTCCACAAGTCTCCAGAATGTCTTTTCTTGATCACAAGCTCTCCCTTTTCCCTAAATGTAACCTCTGTATTGACCTTTGTAATAGTTACTTCCTTGTTTTTCTTTATAGTTTTCCACCTATATATTCATCCCTAAAAATGTTGTTTTATTTCTCCTATTTTTATCTTTATATATATATATATATATATATATATATATATATAGAATCATGCTATATGTATTTTTTGTTTTTTCTTTTGCCCAACATTATGGTTTTTTTGAGATGCATCATGCTGTTTTCACTCTTCAATAGTGTTCCATTGTATGGATATACTAAAATTTATCCTTGCAGAGTCAAGATAGACTAATAGGAGGATGTGGAATTCGCGTCTCCGCACAACTAGGGCACCTGCCAGGCACCAGTGGGGGACCACGGACGCCAAGGGGATGGGAGGAACCCCCAGTTACCGGCTTGCGGGATCTTGGTTTGCAGGCTGGAGGTTGGGCCCGAGCTCCTGTGGTGGGAACTCCGAGTCCAAACTGCTGGACTAACAGAGAACCTCAGACACCAGGGAATATTAATAAGAGTGAGGCATCCCGGAGCTTCTCATCTCAGTACCAAGACCCGACTCTATCCAACTGCCTGCAAACTCCAGTGCTGGACGTCTCAGGCCAAACAACCAGTAAGACAGGAATACAGCACCACCAATCAAAAAAAAAAAAAAACAAAAGAAATGACAAAAAAATGTGTTACAGGTAAAAACCTACAAGATCAAATAAATGAAGACAAAATGGGCAACCTACCTGAAAAAGAATTCAGAGTAATGATAGTAAAGATGATACAAAATCTCGGAAACAGAATGGAGAAAATACAAGAAACATTTAACAAGGATCTAGAAGAACTACAGAGCAAATAAACAGTGATGACCAACACAGTTACTGAAGTTAAAAATACTCCAGAAGGAATCAATAGCAGAATAACTGAGGCAGAAGAACAGGTAAGTGACCTGGAAGATAAAATAGTGGAAATAACTACCACAGAGCAGAATAAAGAAAATGAATGAAAAGAATTGAGGACAGTCTCAGACACATCTGGGACAACGTTTAATGCACCAATGTTCGAATTATAGGGGTTCCAGAAGGAGAGAAAAAGAAAGGGTCTGGGAAAATATTTGAAGAGATTATAGTCGAAAACTTCCCTAATATAGGAAAGGAAATAGTCAAGTCCAGGAAGCACAGAGAGTACCATACAGGGTAAACCCAAAGAGAAACACATCAAGACACATATTAATCAAATTAATAAAAATTAAATACAAAGAAAAATATTAAAAACAGCACGGGAAAAGCAACAAATAACATGCAAGGGAATCCCCATAAGGTTAACAGGTGATCTTTTAGCAGAAACTCTGCAAGCCAGAAGGGAGTGACAGGACATATATAAAGTGATGAAAGGGAAAAACTTACAACCAAGATTACCAAGCAAGGATCTCATTCAGATTCGATGGAGAAAATAAAACCTTTACAGATAAGCAAAAGTTAAGAGAATTCAGCACCACCAAAACAGCTTTTCAACAAATGCTAAAGGAACTTCTCTAGGCAGGAAACACAAGAGAAGGAAGAGACCTACAGAAACCCAAAACAATTAAGAAAATGGTAATAGGAACATACATATCAGTAATTACCTTAAATGTAAATGAATTAAATGCTCCAACCAAAAGACATAGACGGACCAAATGGATACAAAAACAAGACCCGTATATATGCTGTCTACAAGAGACCCACTTCAGACCTAGGGACACATACAGACTGAAAGTGAGGGGATGGAAAAAGATATTCCATGCAAATGAAAATCAAAAGAAAGCTGGAGTAGCAATTCTCATATCAGACAAAATAGACTTTAAAATAAAGACTATTACAAGAGACAAAGAAGAACACTACCTAATGATCAAGGGATCTATCCAAGAAGAAGATATAACAGTTATAAATATTTATGCACCCAACATAGGAGCACCTCAATACATAAGGCAAATGCTAACAGCCATAAAAGGGGAAATTGACAGTAACACAATCATAGTAGGGGACTTTAACACACCACTTTCACCAATGGACAGATCGTCCGAAATGAAAGTAAATAAGGAAACACAAGCTTTAAATGATACATTAAACAAGATGGACTTAATTGATATTTATAGGACATTCCATCCAAAAACAACAGAATACACTTTCTTCTCAAGTGCTCATGGAACATTCTCCAGGATAGACCATATCTTGGGTCACAAATCAAGCCTTGGTAAATTTAAGAAAATTGAATCATATCAAGTATGTTTTCCGACCACAGCGCTATGAGACTAGATATCAGTTACAGGAAAAAAACTGTAAAAAATACAAACACATGGAGGCTAAACAATACACTACTAAATAACCAAGAGATCACTGAAGAAATCAAAGAGGAAATTTAAAAATACCTAGAAACAAATGGCAATGAAAACACAATGACCCAAATCCTATGGGATGCAGCAAAAGCAGTTCTAAGAGGGAAGATTATAGCAATACAATCCTACCTCAAGAAACAAGAATAATCTCAAATAAACAACCTAACCTTACACCTAAAGCAGTTAGAGAAAGAAGAATTAAAAAAACTCCAAACTTAAAAGAAGGAAAGAAATCATAAAGATCAGATCAGAAATAAATGAAAAAGAAATGAAGAAAACAATAGCAAAGATCAATAAAACTAAAAGCTGGTTCTTTGAGAAGATAAACAAAATTGATAAAACATTAGCCAGACTCATCAAGAAAAAAAGGAGAAGACTGAAATCAACAGAATTAGAAATGAAAAAGGAGAAGTAACAACTGACACTGCAGAAATACAAAGGATCATGAGACATTACTACAAGCAACCATATGCCAATAAAATGGACAACCTGGAAGAAATGGACAAATTCTTAGAAATGCACAGCCTTCCAAGACTGAACAAGGAAGAAATAGAAAATATAAACAGACTGATCACAAGCACTGAAATTGAAACTGTGATTAAAAACCTTACAACAACAACAACAACAAAAAAAACCTTCCAACAAACAAAAGCCCAGGACCAGATGGCTTCACAGGCAAATTCTATCAAACATTTAGAGAAGAGCTAACACCTATCCTTCTCAAACTCTTCCAAAATATAGCAGAGGGAGGAACACTCCCAAACTCATTCTACGAGGCCATCATCACCCTGATACCAAAACCAGACAAAAATGTCACAGAGAAAGAAAACTACTGATGAACATAAATGCAAAAATCCTCAACAAAATACTAGCAAACAGAATCCAACAGCACATTAAAAGGGTCATACACCCTGATCAAGTGGGGTTTATCCCACGAATGCAAGGATTCTTCAATGTACGCAAATCAATCAATGTGATAAACCATATTAACAAATTGAAGGAGAAAAAACATATGATAAGCTCAATAGATGCAGAAAAAGCTTTTGACAAAATTCAATGCCCATTTATGATAAAAACTCTCCAGAAGGTAGGCATAGAGGGAACCTACCTCAACATAATAAAGGCCATATATGACACACCCATAGCCAACATTGTTCTCAGTGGTGAAAAACAGAAACCATTTCCTCTAAGATCAGGAACAAGACAAGGTTTCCCACTCTCACCACTATTATTCAACATAGTTTTGGAAGTTTTAGCCACAGCAATCAGAGAATAAAAAGAAATAAAAGGAATCCAAAAAGGAAAAGAAGAAGTAAAGCTGTCAGTGTTTGCAGATGACATGATACTATACATAGAGAAACCTAAAGATGCTACCAGAAAACTACTAGAGCTAGTTAATGAATGTGGTAAAGTAGCAGGATACAAAATTAATGCACAGAAATCTCTTGCATTCCTATACACTAATGATGAAACATCTGAAAGAGAAATTAAGGAAACACTCCCATTTACCATTGCAACAAAATGAATAAAATACCTAGGAATAAACCTACCTAAGGAGACAGAAGACCTGTTTGCAGAAAACTATAAGACACTGGTGAAAGAAATTAAAGATGATACAAACAGATAGAGAGATATACCCTGTTCTTGAATTGGAAGAATCAACATTGTGAAAATGACGATACTACCCAAGGCAATCTACAGATTCAGTGCAATCCCTATCAAACTACCAATGGCATTTTTCACACAACTAGAAGAAAAAATTGTACAATTTGTATGGAGACACAAAAGACCCTGAATTGCCAAAGCAATCTTCAGAAAGAAGAACTGAGCTGGAGAAATCAGGCTCCCGGACTTCAGACTATACTACAAAAGCTACAAAACAGTATGGTACTGGCACAGAAACAGAAATATAGATCAATGGAACAGGATAGAAAGCCCAGAGGTAAACCCATATACCTATGGTCAACTAATCTGTGACAAAGGAGGCAAGGATATACACTGGAGAAAAGAGACTCTCTTCAATAAATGGTGCTGGGAAAACTGGACAGCTACATGTAAAAGAATGAAATTAGAACACTCCCTATCACCGTACACAAAAATAAACTCAAAATGGATTAAAGACCTAAATGTAAGGCCAGCACTATAAAACTCTTAGAGGAAAACATAGATAGAACACTCTATGACATAAATCACAGCACAATCCTTTTTGACCCACTTTGTAGAGAAACGGAAATAAAAACAAAAATAAACAAATGGGACCTAATGAAACTTAAAAACTTTTGCACTGCAAATGAAACCATAAACAAGACAAAAAGACAACCTTCAGAATGAGAGAAGATATTTGCAAACAAAGCAACTGACAAAGGATTAATCTCCAAAATATACAAGCAGCTCATGCAGCTCAATATCAAACAACACAATGCAAAAATGGGCGGAAGAGCTAAATAGACATTTCTCCAAAGAAGATATACAGATTGCCAACAAACACGTGAAAAGATGAATGCAAATGAAAACTACAGTGAGGTGTCACCTCACACTCGTCAGAATGGCCATCATCAAAAAAATCTACAAACAGTAAATGCTGGAGAGGGTGTGGAGAAAAGGGAACACTCTTGCACTGTTGGTGGGAATGTAAATTGATACAGCTACTATGGAGAACAGTATGGAGGTTCCTTAAAAAATAAAAATAGAACTACCATATGATCCAGCAATCCCACTACTGGGTGTATACCCTGAGAAAACCACAATTCAAAAAGAGTCATGTACCACAATGTTCATTGCAGTACTCTTTACAATAGCCAGGACATGGAAGCAACCTAAGTGTCCTTCGACAGATGAATGGATAAAGAAGATGTGGAACATATATACAATGGAATATTACTCAGCCATAAGAAGAAATGAAATGGAGTTATTTGTAGTGAGTTGGATGGACCTAGAGTCTGTCATACAGAGTGAAGTAAGTCAGAAAGAGAAAAACAAATACCATATGGTAACACATATATATGGATTCTAAAAATCAAAAAAAGGTTCTGATGAACCTAGGAGCAGGACAGGAATAAAGACGCAGACATAGAAAATGGACTTGAGGACACGGGGAAGGGGAGGTGTAAGCTGGGACAAAGTGAGAGAGTACCATTGACATATATATAGTACCAAATGTAAAATAGCTAGTGGGAAGCAGCTGCATAGCACAGGGAGATCAGCTCGGTGCTTTGTGACCACCTAGAGGGGTGGGATAAGGAGGGTGGGAGGGAGATGCAATAGGGAGAGGATATGGGGATATACGTATGCATATAGCTGATTCACTTTGTTATACAGCAGAAACTAACACAACATTGTAAAGCAATTATATTCCAATAAAGATGTTAAAAAATAAATATTTAAACAAAAATTTATCCTTTTGTTGATGTGCATTTGAGGTTTTCTTCAGTTTTGGACTTTATACCCATTGTTGCTAGAAGACATTCTTGTAAACATATCCTGGAACACGAGTACCCAAGTTTATAATATCTGAAGTCTTTGTGATTCTCTTTCTGTGTCTCTAGTTTCTGACTATTACATAGAATCTTTCTTTATCTCTGTACTTACTTATCTTTGTAAACTGATTATACTCCTTGAAAATCATTTGTAAAAATAATTTGAGTTCTGGTATTAAGGTGCTTGCCTCCAAGGAAGGCTATATTTATTTTTCCAGGCAACATTGGACAGTTTAATACAGAACTAATTTAAACCAAATTTCTGGCTTCAGTTCCATGGCCATTTCAGGCAATGTGACCCTAGGTTGCAAATCTCTGGATAGGCCAGTTTACTTCTAGTTCCTCTGTACCTTGAAACCTTGTAACCTCTTGAGTACTCTAAACTGGAGAAACATGGAGAAAGTCTCGTGTTAGACACTGAAACTTGAGGAGGTCTTGCCTTTTATTTCTAGTCCCCTAATTTTGCAGGGGCATTAAGACAACCATGAATTTTCTCTGATCAGCAAGTGTCCTCAGGACAAAACAAGCTTTTGTGGTTGCTTATCTCTCGGGTTCCTACTTTCCCATTAGTCTTTGTCCGGTAATTCCCTACTAGCTTTTTAGCTCTCCAATGCGTTTTAAATGGTTTTAAATCTTTTAATTCAGACTCCTTAGCTGCTTTCTTGTAGGAGCATTACTTCAAGTTACCCAGCTCACACTCTCTGGAAACAAAAGTTCCCGGCTAAGTCATTATGAGGTAATTCTAGAACCTGCTACAGAGAATAGGGTAAAACTGGATTTGGCTTTCTGCAATCTTGGCATGTAGTACACAACTTTACTAGCCAATGTTCTTGCCTTTTATTAGATTCCGGTCTTATTCTGCCCATATTGGTCTGCAGACATACCCCAAATCCTTCTAGCTGGAAAAGCATTGTCTTGACCTCTAACAGCATGTTCTGTATTTCTTTCTCTTAGAGTTGCCATTGCATCTTAATTCTCCTCATTCTTTTCTAAAAAGCCAGACTTTAGACGGGACCAGAGACCAAAACCTTGCTACACAAATGTCTGTGTCTTTAACCATCTTTTTCTTGGTTTTTAATCAGTTAAATATTAGTGTTTTCTGGCTCTCTAACATATCTATGATCATCCTTCACTTTAATAACAGAAAATTTTGACTATTTCTATATGAAGACAGTGCCTGGTGAGGCAATTTCTCATTCTTTAGTTTGCATACAGACATCTTTGCTTTCTCTCAGTTCTCTTAAAACTTAAAAACGTCCAGTTGTTCTTGAAAAATTCTAGAGATCAATATGGTCTGTTACCAGTTACTTTACAGTTTTTCATTGTGTAGTAGAAACATATAGGGCTGGGGAGGAAAACTACAGAGGTAAAGTGCCATGTTCACCATATCGTAAAAAGAGTACATACTATCAGCATGACTTATCACTGTTGATGATGACCCTGAACACCTTGCTGAGGTAGTGCTTGTCAGGTATTTTTCCACCACTCTTTTATTTCCCCTTTCCACACTGTGCTTTTCGGAAAAGAGTCACCATGCACGGCCCACACTTAAAGAGTGGGGAGTCATGCTTCATCCCCTTTAGGGTGGAAAAGCTGCATACATTATTTGGAATTCTTCTGTATGGAAAATTGTCTCTTCTCCCCCATTTATTTGTTTATTCAGATTAGTATAAACTCATGGGTATTTATTTTAGAGCCTGGATTATAATCCAATGTTACTTTATTTTATTGCTCAAATGGTTTCATATTTGACCATTGGGAGCTTTTTTCAGTTGGCTGTTTCAGTTTAAGTCCCTTTGACATAACTCCATCTTTTGGGTTTGCTGGTGTCAGCATATCTTTACATTTTGACACTACAAGATACTCCAGGCTCATCTTGCATATTTCCTGCTCTAGTTCCAGAACTAGCATTTTTTCCCAAAGAGCAATGGTTCCTTTTATTGGAGAATGGTATTATAAACCAAGAATTGGATACAGATGTGCTCATTGTTCCTGGGGTATTGTTGCTTCTAGACCTTCTCAGCTGACAGTGCAAGGAAATATATGTGTATATTAATCCATGTATATGTACATATCTATAAGTCTTTTTGTATGTAATCATTTGTATCTACATTAAGCTTAATGCAATTTCATATTAATGTCTCCAAATGTAACCTGTTATCACAAACAGCATTCTAGCTTCCTTCCCTTACTTACCTGTAAACTCCCACTCCAACAGTGAGAAATCTGCCTTGCACCATCCCTAATTTACTGTAATTTACTTAATTGTTCAAATGCAGTAATCTGTATAGAGTATTAGAGTTGTTAGCCTTAATGTCTGTGGAAAACAAGAGTCTGGCCCTTATGGACAGTTTCTTTTGCCTTTTGTCTTATAGACTCCACTCATTTCTGGAAGTTAATTAGGTCAGCAGTTCCCCCATTCCCTACGGTAAAGTAATTTCATATATTTGTAAATCAGTTATTTTGTCACATTCTGCACTTTTTCCTGGAATTTCCTGATCTCCTAAATGATCTTTTTAAACTGCATACATTAAGGTTCACTCTTTGTATCGTAAAATTCTGTTGTTTTAAAAAATGCAGTGTCATGCATACACAATTACAGTATCATACAGAATAATTTTACTGCTCGAAAAAAATCCCCTGTGCTTCACCTATTCCACCCTTCTATCCTTTTCCTGAATCCCTGGCAGACACTGATCTTCTTACCATCACTATAGTTTTTCTTTTTCCAGGATGTCATATGCTTGGAATCACACACTATGTAGGATTTTCAAAGTAACTTACTTCACTTAGCAACTTACATTTAAGATTCATGCATGTCTTTTTGAGGCTTGATAGCTCACTTCTTTTTTTTTTTAATCACTGAGTGATATTCTATTGTCTGGATGTACCACAGTTTCTTTTTCTTTCTTTTTTTTTTTTTTTTTGCGGTATGCGGGCCTCTCACTGTTGTGGCCTCTCCCATTGTGGAGCACAGGCTCCGGACGCGCAGGCTCAGCAGCCATGGCTCCCGGGCCTAGCCACTCCGCAGCATGTGGGATCTTCCCGGACTGGGGCACGAACCCGCATCCCCTGCATCGGCAGGCGGACTCTCAACCACTGCGCCACCAGGGAAGCCCCACAGTTTCTTTATTCACCTATTGTAGGACATCTTGGTTGCTTCCAGTTTTGCTGAATATGAATAAATCTGCTATAAATATTTGTATGTTTTCAGATCAGTTGAGTAAATACTTAGGAGAATGATTACTGGATTGTATGGTAATACTATGTTTAGCTTTATAAGAAGAATTGCCCAGCTGTCTTCCAAAGTGGTTGTACCATTTTGCAGTCCCACCAGCGTGAATAAGTCCTGTTCTCCACATCCTTGCTAGCAGTTGGTATTCTCAGATGTTTTGGGTTTTGTTTTGTTTTTTGGTATATTAGCCATTCTGATATGTAGTAACATCTCACTGTTGTTTTAATTTTCAATTCTTATTGATAAATTATGTTGAGAATCTTTCCATATGTTTATTTGCCATACGTATATATCCTTTAGAGAGGTGTCTCTTCAGAACTTTTGCACATTTTTTATTGGGCTGTTTTCTTATTGCGAAGTTTTAAGAGTCCTTTGTGTATTTTGGATACCAGTCTTTCATTGTTATGTGTTTTGCATATATTTTTGCCTGGTTTGTAGCTTGTGTTTTTATTCTCTTACCAGTGTCTTTTGCAGAGCAGAAGCTTTTAATTTCAGTGAAGTCCAGGCCTTATTTTTCTTTTCATGGATCAAGCTTTTGAGGTTCTATGTAAAAAACCCAAGGTCAACTAGGTTTTCTCCTGTATTTTAGAAATTTTATAGTTTTGTATTTTACATTTGGGTCTATGGTAAACTTTGAATTAATTTTTGTGGAAGGTGTTAAGTCTTTGTCTAGGTTTATTTTTTTGCATGTGGATGTCCAACTGTCCCCGCGACATGTGTTGAAGAGACTGTCCTTTTTCCATTGAATTGCCTCTGGAGCTAATATTTTAAAAATAGGCACAGGTATCCATTCTGGTGAGGATGGATTTTGGGTCTATAAATATAGGAATATAGAAAGATTCTCAAGACTTATTAAGAGAGGAAAAAGGAAATTGCATAATAGTACATAATATTCCATTAATCTTTAAACATACATACAACAAAATTATACATTGTATATGTGTTTGTAAACTTATAGAGAAGGATCTAAAAGGCTATACATCAAACTTTCAACAGTGTTTCTTCCAGGGAGAAGTGATTTGAAATGGCAATAAAGAAGGACTTTAGGCAAAGAAGTATTTCTAAAAATCTTAAGGAATATTCTATAATGATAAAAATGCCATTTTAAAATATTAAAATATAGACTCAAAATATATAAAATAAAAAATGCCAGAACTTATAAAGTATATAGATAATTTATAATCATATTTGGAAATTTTAACATAGCTCTCTTAGTAACTAATAGAGAAAGCAGACAAAACTTAGTGAGAACATAAAAGATTTGAATATCATGATTAACAGACTTTATAGGCACAAGGTATTCTGTGATATACATTCTTTCAAGTCCATATGGAACACTTACCAAAATAGATCTTATATTGAATCATGTAAGTCTCAACAAATTTCAAATAATTTAAATCATATGGTATGTTTCCTGATCACAGTGGAATTAAGCTAAGGACATTTACAGTAAGATAACTAGAAAAATCATCATTTGGTATTTAAGTTGTCTATTTTGAAACAATCTTTGGGTCAAAAGAGAAATCATAACAAAAATTTTATTTTTTAAGATTTTTTGATGTGGACCGTTTTTAAAGTCTTTATTGAATTTGTTACAGTATTGCTTCTGTTTTATGTTTTTTTGGTTTTTGGCCATGAAGCACATAGCCAAAAAACTACCTGCTCCCCAACCAGGAATCGAACCCACATCCCCTGCATTGGAAGGCAAAGTCTTAACCACTGGACCACCAGGGAAGTCTGACAACAGAAATTTTAAAATATTTTTGTTTGAATGATAATGTACATATAACATATCAAAACCTGTGGTTTGCAATTAAAGCAGTGCTTCAAGGATAATTTTTCCCCAGTTTTATTGAGATACAGTTGACATACAGCACTATATAAGTTAAAGTATACAGGATAGTGATTTGACTTACATATATCATTAAATGATTACCACAGTAAGTTTAGTTATCATCAGCATCTCATTAAATACAACAAAAAAAGAGAAAAAGAAAAAACTTAGAGGAAAAAGAAAAAACTCTTAGAGGATAATTTTTTTTAGCTTTAAATGTAAATATTAGAAAAGAAGAGCTTCCCTGGTGTTGCAGTGGTTGGGAATCCTCCTGCCAATGCAGGGGACACAGGTTTAAGCCCTGGTCCGGGAAGATCCCACATGCCGCGGAGCAACTGGGCCTGCATGCTGCAGCTGCCGAGCCCACATGTCACAACTACTGAGACCCACACACCTAGAGCCTGTGCTCCACAACAAGAGAAGCCACCACGGTGAGAGGCCCATGCACCACAACTGAAGACTAGCCCCCGCTCGCTGCAACTAGAGAAAGCCTGTGCGCAGCAACAAGGACCCAACGCAGCCAAAAATAAGTAAATAAATAAATAAATGTATAAAAAAAAAAAAGAAAAGAAGGCAGACTGAAAATCACTGATCTAAACATTGTCTCAAATGGCTAGAAAAAGAGCAGTAAACTAATTGTAAAGAAACTAGAAGGAAGGAAAAAATGAAGAGGAGATATCAGAAACAAATCAAATAGCCAAAAGAGAAAAAAATCAACATAAAAAGTTAAATCTTGAAAAAAATTAATAAAATTGATACCCCACCCCCAGCTCCGCAGCAAGACTGATAAGTGTCTTGTACATTTGCACACAACTAGGAAATCAAAGAGTTAGGTGCAGGACAGCCTCAGGTGCTAAGAAGAATAAATTGCATGAAAGGGCTAGCACCATGTATGGCACAAAACAAGTGTTTAGAAAAATTTTCTTGAGTTTGAAACATGCCTGTATTAGTTTCCTGAGTCTTCCATAAAAATTACTACAAACTGAGTGGCTTGAAACAATAAAAATATATTCTCCCACAGTTCTGGAGGCCAGAAGTCCAAAATCAAGGTTTTGGCAGGATTGGTTCCTCCTGGAGTCTCTGAGGGAGAATCTCTTCCATGGCCTGTCTCCTGGTTCTAGTGGTCGTCAGAAATCCTTGGTATTCCTTGGCCTGTAGCTGAATCACTCCAGTCTCTGACTGAATATTCACATGGCCTTTTCCTCTGGGTCTCTCTGTGTTGTCAAATCTTCCTCTCCTTTCTCTTATAAGGACGTTGGTTATTGGATTTAGTGCCTCCCTAAAGCCAGCATAATCTCATGCTGAGATCCTTAATTTAATTACATCTGCAACACCCTATTTCCAAATAAATAGGGGGTAGGGCTTGGACATACCTTTGGGGAAGATGCTATTCAATTTACTATACTGTCTAATTCTTCTAGACTCTAGAGAAGAAAAGAGGCATACAGGACCAGAAAGAGATTTTTTCAGAGACTAAACCCAAAGACGAAAACTCTTACAAGATCAGTTTAAGACATCCAGGATCTCTGGGGAATAAAACTGGGGCTCTGACTGGGTATGCATTTTTAGAGTAAGCCCAAAGAGAAGGATTTCCCCTCCTCCATAAACTAGAGTGAAAACACTAGGAATGATCTCTTAATAGGACCAGGTAGATTAAGGAAGATAAATTGGCACACAGGTTTAACTTATACTGGGGAAGAGGAGAAAAGTAGAACGGAGTGGAGCTGCTTTCCTTATGCAGAGTGGAGACTGCCTTCTTTATGCACCTTCCTGTGGTGCATTCAGATGCAGTCACAGGACACAATCTTGGCTCAGATTGTGGAAAACTAGGAAAATAGACATTTTTCTGTTTTCAAATCACTTTAATAAACAAGATTTCCACAAATTGTTGCAACCCCTTATAAGGCATTGCTATTCCAACTTTAAAATCAGGAAATAGAGAATCTGAGAGATCATACAATTCGCTGAGAGCATGAGAATCCTCCAGGCCTTCAATAGTGGTATTGAGATTTACTGCACAAGCTTCCTCAACTAAGAGTTATTACGATACCCATCTTGTAAATGAGGAAGGTGAGGCTTAGAGAGGTGCTGTACCTGGCCCAACCCCATACGTCTAGTGAATGGTAGAGCTAGTATTTGATCCCAGTTCTGTCCAGGAGACCATGGACTATGACCCTTGAGCCTGATATTGCTCTAGACTGGGAGGTCTTTTGGCCTTTCTCAAAAAGGCATTTGAGAGTAAAGCCATCTTGCTTCTTATTCCTGTTTTCATCAGTCAGAGACCTCAGTGTAAGTAAGTACTCCTGACCAATTTCCTCTACCTGCCCTTCATGCTCATAATTGTCTATAGTCCCTTGTCCTTAATCCAAACCTCTCCCACCTCCCAGACTTTCCACTGTGTTCCCTCATATTCCTACTCCATAATCCACTAATGCCCTGTAGCCTCAATTTCTTCTTAGGTTCTGCCTCCTTCTTAGTATAAATTCAGTCCAACTCTCCCTTGAGGACACGGAATTTCCTGAAAGTCTCTGAAATGAAAATTTTTATTCTCATTAGCAACCCATCTGAAGTCAGGAGGTGAATTTGAGACCCTTTTTGCTTCCCACTGTAACTTCCCCAGCTGTTAACGGATTGAATTTTATACCTGCAAAATACATATGTTAAAGTCCTAGCCTCAAAATGTGACCTTGTTTGGAAATAGGGTCATTGCAGATATAATCAATTAAGATGAGGATTAAGGTGAATCCCTAATTTAATAGGACTGGCGTCCTTAGAAAAAGGGGGAATTTAGGCACAGATATGTACACAGGGCGAATGCCATATGAAGATGAAGCAGAAAATCTACAAGCCAAGGAGCACCAAAGATTGCCAGCAAGCTGCCAGAATCTGGGAGAGAGGAATGGAACAGATTCTCCCTCACCACTCTCAGAAGGAACCAATTTTACTAACACCTTGACTTCTACCTTTTAGAACTGTGAGACAATAAATTTCTGTTGTTTAAGCCACCTAGTTTGTGATACTTTGTTATAGCAGCGCTAGCAAAGTAATACACCAGCTCTTCGGTAAAAATCCTGTTTCACTCTAAGGCTCAGACTGTTCAACCCAACTCATCCTTCAGATCTCAGTTTAATGGTTATTTCTTCCAGGATACTTCCTTGATTTAGATTCTTTGGTATACACTCTCACAAAATAATTTTCCTTCTTTTTGGCACACTTATTTATGTCAGTTTGCAATTGCACAGATGTTAGTGTTGTTTGATTGATATTTGGCTTTACCTCTAGCTCCTAAACTCCATGACCCCAGCAAAAGTTTCCGTTGTGCTCACCATCATATCCCCAGGAGGTGCTTAGCAAATATTTGTTGAATGAATTAAAGCATTCCATTGTTTCAGAAGTTAATTTCTTTTTGAAATACAAATAACCTTTGGCAAATATAATCCACCAAGCCTTATCAGTTAACTGATACTTAATATGTACATGAAGGTTAAGTCCAAGAGGGCTCTGAGTTTTGTGTTATCAGATAATTGCTTCCTAAATGGCACTTGGCTTCTTTTTGAGTCCTATTTCTTGCTCTTGTCTACTTTGACAACTATTTCACTGACTTTTTTTTTCTGGCTTCTTTGAATTTTTTATTGACAATCCCATGGTCTCCAGAACCTTCTTTATCATCTTTTAGCATCAGTTGCCTCAGATGCTTTTGGGGGATTTCTTGGCAGCTATTGTGACATTTTAATTTGTTGTAGCCATTACATGGCATCTTGGCCGTACTCCTAAATTTGGCCATGTTTGTCTTCTCGTCAAGATTTTAGAACATTGAAGAGGTAGATGGTCTACTGTTATTTTTAGCCCCAGATGTAGGAAACTCGATCTTTTTCAAATGGTAGTAACAAATAGCTAGTGCTGTCTTGAAATTAGCCAAGGATGCACCAGTATACAACTTGGGGCAGACAATGCCTTGGTGATAAGTGTGAATACAAGAGAATGACAACCCATGAGGTGTTTCTTGAATTTTTTTAAATAGGTGTCTCTTCCCAATTGGAACTGGGATGGCAGATGTTGTTCAGGTGTTTCAGAAATGATGGTGGATTAAAATACTAGACAAAATCAGAGGGGAAAATATCAGAATTCAGCTGCATAACTGGTACATTCTAAAATTTTAGTACCTATTCTACTTTTGGGGTTCAAAAATCAAATATTACTACATGGTATTGTGGTATAATAAGAAATATATTTGGTCTTTGCTGGCCCCACCTCCTTCTTGGCAGGAGCTGCTAAAACCCTAGGAATCTCCTGAGAGATAAGAGCGTTTTTTATATGCTAATGAGATGACTCCTGACTGGGTCTCCTACATAGCTTCAGATTAGGGGCTAGAAAAGATCAAGCCAGAATAAGAGGGTTTGATTTTTCTGTCCCCCATCCCCACCTCAGAGGAGGAGAGGGGAGCTGTAGATTGAGTTCCGTCACCAATGGCCAATAATTTAATCAATCATGTCTGTGCAGTAAAATGTGCATACAAACTCCTAATCAGTGGGGTTTAGAGAACTCAGTTGGTGAACATGTTGAGGTCCTGTGAGGTGGTAGAGAGGGCATGGAAGCTTTATGCAGCACCTCAACAAATACTCCTCATTCACCACCACCACCTGCCAGTACTTTTCCCTATGCACCTCTTCCATTTGCCTATTCCTGAGTTGTATCCTTTATAATATACCAGCAAACATATTTGTCAGTTGTGTAGCCCAGTGCCAAATTGATATACAAAATGTGGTATCATTCAGCCCTAAAAAGTAACAAAGTACTGATACATGCTACAATGTGGCTGAACCTTGAAACTGTTATGCCAAGCAGAAGAAATCAGACACAGAAGGCCACATATTGTGTGATTCTTTTTATATGAAATGTTCAGAATAGGCAATTCCATAGAGACAGGAAGTAAATTAGTGGTTTCGGCTAGGGGAAGGGTGAAATGAGGAACAGCTTCTAAGTATGGGGATTATTTTGTGGGTGATAAAAATAATCTGGAGTTGGATTGTGATAATGGTATCACAGCTCTGAATATACTATAAACTACTGAATTGTACACTTTATTAGTGTGAACTTTATGGTATGTGAATTGTAATACAATAAAGCTGTTACTAAAAACAAAGAAAAAAACCACAAAGACACCACTGTCCCTCAAAAAAAATACCAAAACTTTTCAGTGACTTTCATGCCTATATATGTCTCTTTACCTCATCTACTGCTACTCTTCCACTGGATCGTTTTGCTTTAGCCACACCAGCCTCCTGGCCATTCTTCAAACATGCCAGGCCCTCCCCAACTTTGGGTCTTAGAACTGTCCTTTCTACCTGGACTCCTCTTCCCCCAAAACTCATTCTCTCATCATCACGTGTCATTTTCTTATGCTGACTATTCTATTTAATGTTGCTTACAACCTGCATACTCCTCTGCTGATCCTTCTTACCTGCACTAGTTTTTCTTTTTCCCTAATACCTCCACTTTGCCTAAAACCTTATGGATTTGATCCTGGTTATGCCACTGTTAACTGTGTGAGACTTGGGCAAGTAACCTAACATTCTTGAGCCTTAGTTTCCTCATCTACATAATGGGGAATTTAATAGTATCTGCCTCACAGATGTGTTGTGAGAATCAAAATATTTAATATTTGTTAAATGAATAGCATACTGTCTGGCACATGGAAAGTGTAGAATGAATGTTAGCTATTGTTATGCTTATCACATAGTATTTTTATGCTTGTCATAGATCCTTTTCCCCCTTGTAAGGGGGAAGGTGACTGATCAGTTACTCACAAATATAGAAGAAGCCATTTATATTGCCAATGTTGAGGAATAATGGGGATGTCCAAAGTTCAGAGAGAGTGCAAGAGAATGAAAATAATCCACAGTAGAATTAACTTTATGTTATAATGGAGTACTCTATGATGGTTTGCTATTAAGTATAAAACTTGGGAATTCTCAGGTTTGTTTTAAGAGGACAACGTGGAAAATTCTTGTGATGAAGGAAATGTTGTGTTTTGACTGTATTAATGTTAATATCCTGGCTATGATATTGTACTATAGTTTTACAAGATGTTACTTTTGGGGAAAACTGGATGGCGGCTTCCCACTATCTGTCTGTATTATTTCCTAGAATTGAATGTGAATCTGTAAGTCTCTCAAAATAAAAATTTTAATTGAAAAATAATAAAATAGGGTATACTTGGAATATTCTAAAAAGCTGATAAATGTTTTCTTTGGGTGATGAGAGTAAAGGAAATACAAATATTTTTTCTTGTGACTTGTGTATATTTTAAAAATTTTCTGCGACACACAGGAATTACTTTTGTAGTAAAAAAAAAAAAATTATCATTTATGAGAAAGAATAGCCCTGAAAATCTAATCAAACCATTTGAAATACATTGATAGCTTTATTTTATTACATACAAACTATTAAGCATTAAGAATATTATGTGACAGCCTTTACAGGTCAGTGCATTAGAACTTCATGTAAATTAAACACTGCTGACCACCATTGTGTCTCTCTTGTCTAAATAGCCAAAATCTAGGTTAGTTGACCCCAACATCTGGCATTGTACTTAGATATCACATGCTGTTTCTTCAATAAGCTTTTTCCACTTGACCATTAACCCAGGCACATTCCTTCATAGAATCACATAGCCTTAATTAGTGGAAAATACCTGTGATTTAACATTTGTTTCAATTGCTGGGTTCAGTTTTCAGTTGCCAGGCTATTCTTCTGATTTACAGAATTACTGCCAAGCAGTCTTTGACAGGAAAAGAGATGACTCAACTTCTTTTTTCTTCTCAAAAAGAATTCACTTTTTAAATCATAGGGCATAGTTCAGTGTATATTCTGGTAATTCTTTCCACTGATTTATGACTTCTGTTGCTGATGATTACAAATCTGCTAGTATACTGATGAGTGTTCTTTTGTAGGTAATCTTATATCTTTAGTTGTTTTTTTTTTTTTTTTTTTTGCGGTACGCGGGCCTCTCACTGTTGTGGCCTCTCCCGTTATGGAGCACAGGCTCCGGACGCGCAGGCTCAGCGGCCATGGCTCACGGGCCTAGCCGCTCCGCGGCATGTGGGATCTTCCCGGACCGGGACACGAACCCGTGTCCCCTGCATAGGCAGGCGGACTCTCAACCACTGCGCCACCAGGGAAGTCCTTATCTTTAGTTGTTTTTAAGAATTTTCTGCATTTTCAACAGTATTTGTCTAGGTATGAATTTAATTTCTCCATCTTGGAACTTATTTTGTTTCCTGAATCTAAATATTTATATTTATCTGTAATTTTGGTAATAAACATTTCAGTCTTTGTATTTTTCTCAAACATTGCCTGTCAGTCCTCTAGTCTCTCATTTTGTCTGTTCTTTCCACCTGGCACTTCTGTTAGATTTTATGTTAGTCTTCCTTTACTCTATGTCTCTTTTTTTTTTTTTTTTTTTTTTTGGTGTTACGCGGGCCTCTCACTGTTGTGGCCTCTTCCATTGCGGAGCACAGGCTCCGGACACACAGGCTCAGCGGCCATAGCTCACGGGCCTACCTGCTCCGCAGCATGTGGGATCTTCCCGGACCGGGGCACAAACCCGTGTTCCCTGCATTGGCAGGCGGACTCTCAACCACTGCGCCACCAGGGAAGCCCTACTCTATGTCTCTTAACATCTCTTGCATATTCATTCTCTTGCTCTCTCTTGTTCTTTTGCTCTCTGTCTCTTTCTCTCTCTCATTTTGGGTAATTTCTTCAGGTCTATTACACAGTTGACCAACTCTCTCTCTTCAGTTGTGTTCATCTGCTGTTTAACTCTTCCAATGAGTTTTATTTTTAATGACTATATTTTTATATCTTTCATTTCTATAATTATACTTTGTTTTCTAAAGTATATTTAAAAACACTTCTTTATTTTTAAATTATCATACAGCAAAATTGATTTTTTGTGGGTGCACAGTGCCATGAATTCAAACACCTATACAGATTCATGTATCCACAACCACAATCAGGATACAGAACAGTTCCATCACTCCAAAAAACTCCCTTTGTAGTTACACCCTCGCCTTACCTCTAACCCATGGCAACCCACTGATCTGTTTTCCATCACCACAGTCTTTTATTTTCTGCCCAATCACTGTTGGTTATACAACTCCTTTTGGTATTCAAAGTCCCTTATGCTATTAGACCTACATAATTAGTTTCTTTACAATATAGCTCCAGAAAAAATTTCTCTCTATATATATGTTAGCATATTTTCCATTATGCTCAAAATTACTTGTGTAATAGGATTTATGTAATTAAGTACTCCATTATCTCACGTTCTTAGGAATATAATCTGGCTCTCTCTTTATCTTTGCTGACATTTCTTTATTGAAGATTGTTCCCTTTTGAGTTTTGTATTTTGGAAAATGAGTTCATTTTAAGTGGGGCTTTATCCATAAAAATCCTATGTAGCCTGGGTTTTAGGTGAATCCTTCCAAAGCATTTTGCTTCTGTTTCTTTTTATTTATTTATTTTATTTAAAAAATTTTTTTGGCCATGCTGCGTGGCCTGTGGGATCCTAGTTCCCCAAACAGGGATCAAACCCGTGCCCCCTGCAGTGGAAGTGTGGGAGTCCCAACTACTGGGCCGCCAGGGAATTCCCAACTTCTGTCTGTTTCTATCAGGCCTCACAAAAATATTACCTGTCTGTAATTTGTTAATTTCTTGACTTGGAGTACCCAGACCATGCAACTAAAATAAATACCAAACCAACCTGAAGGCAGACTTTCTCACAAGATGTTTCTCCTGACCCAAAGCCACTTATGGCAGCAAATGGCACAATCTTATGCATTCTCATGTCCCCCTGCAATATTTTCTAGGACCTTCTGGCCATTGGTTTATAGCTCTTTAAGAGATCCAATTCTGTGTGGGAATTTTGATTCCGATGTCTTGCTTTCTTGGTCTCAAAGTCTTATCTCCGTCAGTGAGTGGCTATTACAACCCAAATCTTGATTCCTGATATCAGAAGCTCCACTTACCATCCCATTACTGCTTTTTTTTCTGTTCCCTCTTGTTTTGGGGCCCTTGGAAATTCACTTTATTGACATCTTGCCTATACACTTAACAGTGCTATATTTGTCAGCATTTCTAACTTTCTGTGGTAAAAGATTTTCACATCTTTTACTCTTCCATATTCTTGGAAGAGAGAGAGAGAGAAGGGGAGAGAGAGAGAGAGAGAGAGAGAGTGTGTGTGTGTGTTGTAATTAGGAATACTAACAGAAATTGGGGGAAAAATATCACCAGCCTAAACCAATACCTTTTTTTGAAGGTATGTTGACTTTAATTTATTGGCTTCTATTAACTAAGAAATAATAAGTAGATTAAAATCTCGTAATGTTAGCTCTAAGCAGTTTTCCATTTTTCACGGTAAAATGACAACCTCTGAATAGTTAACCCCAGTGTTGTTCTAAATGGGTTGAGAAAATTATATGTTGAAAATCTGGTATTAAAATAAATCCTTATTAATCAGCAGTATCAACCAAAACAATCTCATGCATTATCAGATAACTCTCTTTCTGCCCTGAAGTTTTTTCTCTGCTTCAATCTGGCTATGATGTTTAATGTATATTTTTTTCTTTTTAGTGAGTCAGGATTGTTTGTTCATGATGTTCAACAGTTACCGAGGCCTGTCTGTATTGCTGGTAAAAATGACTCACATACAGCGCTTGGGTTTGTTAAGCAAGAGTAGTAGAGAAGCGGTTTTGATGAAGGTATGGAGAGAAGCCCAGACTGCCCCTGGGACAGACAGCATCTCTGTGAGCAGCTGAAAAGGGCTTTCTTCTCCCAGCAACTCGGATTCATATTTTCCATCTCTTCCCTTTCCAGGAGCATTTCCTTCTAATTCCACATATTATGTTATCAGTAGAGGACATTTTAGATACTGGTTAAGCATTGGACTTGGAGATTTCTGAGGGGTAGTCTTAGGTTACATGTTTCAGGCTAATTTGTCCACATAATCCAAGGATCATCATCCCGCAGCAAGCCTAAGCATGCCTCATCCATCCTCACTGGCAGCCATACTCTAAATAATACACTGTCCCTGTATCCACCTTTTGAAATAGCCTGCAATTGAAGTCATCTAGCAAAGCAGGCTCCACTCAGTGCCACAGAGAGAAGCAGGCAATTATGGAATCTTCCTTCTCATTTGCAGTCACCACTCAGGAAGAAGACAACAGAGCTCACTTTGTCTTTTGAGATGGTTGTGCATGTAGTTGAATTAATCTTCTCCCCAGTAGCTTTTTTATTATTTCAGTTTTCAATTCTTCATATGCACCTCTGTCACTTTTGAAATTTATCTTTTGGTGGGAATTTCAGTTTCTATTCAGATAGTGGCTAATTTCATTTTAAAGTAAACAAATGTTTATTACATGTTGATATTTCTGCTCTTAACCTAATCATTTGCTTTTTTAACTGATGGATTCAGTTTTATTAAGACCCCTTTGAGATAATAAGAAGGATTTGCTAATCTAGCCACTCCTTCGGGCATTCCCGGTTCTACTCTTGGTTCAAGTTAAATTGATCCAATAAAACTACATACATGGATGTATTAAGAACCTCTACTGAAAACAGTAAATAAATGCAGGATTATAATACATCATTGGATTGAGAAGAGTTAGGTCAGTAAGTCAATATGGAACAAGGAACAAGTTGCTATCTTAGTTAAGCCCCTCCCAGGATGGACTTCATTTATTATAGAGCAAACTCAGAAGACAGTTATGGTTATTGTCAGGAAATTTATCATCTGTTTTGGCTGCCCAGCAGCAGAACCACTTTTTATGTTTGTGGAATTCCTAACCCCCAAATTATTTGGTTCATATGGTAGGGTATACTATAGGAGCTAAAAGTGTCAGGTACTTACTTTCCCTTCCTCTTTTGCAGCTGGGGCACAGACATGTGACCTCGGCTCTA
This sequence comes from Grampus griseus, assembly GCF_964374135.1. Lineage (NCBI taxonomy): Eukaryota > Metazoa > Chordata > Mammalia > Artiodactyla > Delphinidae > Grampus > Grampus griseus. The sequence goes on along the minus strand of NC_139000.1, from coordinate 70,251,605 downwards.
CCAGTCAGATGCTGCCAGATGCACTGCACAGCTGCACTAGTAGCTGGAAGTGGCAGTATCCAGTGCACTGAAGGGAGCAATTTTATCTCCACATCAATTCTGAAACATGCTTCCACGTATTTTTTGTTTTGTGGTTTGGTTTTGAGCCTGTATATAAGTCCCTTATAGTAGATTCTGTGAGCTATCCCACTATCTGTTTAGTGACTTAGCTGGAGATGGCATCTGTTTCTTGCATGTAAGAATCCAGACTGACAGTGATTTCTTATTCACTTTACTTAGGGATTTATTGTGAACTTAACATGTTGCCTCATTTCTAGTAATGAGCACTGTAACACTTGTCATACTTTTGTTTTTATTATTCCTGGCAGCTAGAAATCTCAGAATCAAATTTGGAACTTGACTATAGTACAGAGATTAACTCAACTATTACAGTTAGTACAATTGACTCATTTTCCTTTGCTTCCAACCCACCCTCCACAGTTTTTCAAATTAATTCAGTTTGTATTGTGGTGTCATTGGTTGTAAACAGCCTACCAGAAAACTCCACAGGTCTTTTCAGGCCCACGTGGGTTCCCCCAATTCTCATTTCTTCCTGGTGGCAGGCCTCTATGTCCTGGTCTTCTTTCCTTCCCCTTGTAGCTGTAATAACGCTTCTTTTTCCCCTTCACACAACTGGCAAAGGAGGATGATGTAGTCTCTCCAGCCCCTCACTCTCTTCTCCCTGACTCCTAATAAAAGCTCATTTAAGGATTTCATAGTTAATAACAATAGAAAAAATTATAGCAAAATATGAACATCCAAGATTCTAAAATCTGGCAATTTTTTGTGATATATGATTCTTTCTGAGATGGTTAGTAAAAGTGCTATTAGGACTCTGCCTCCCTTTTAATTTTCAAGCTTCACTAAATGCCCTCCTACTCTATTAAACTTAAAATTGTTTTGTTATGAAATCGTGCAAAAAGTTTTTAAAGCTCAACTCTGTCCATTTTTTTTTTTAATTTTTTGCGGTATGCGGGCCTCCTACTGTTGTGACCTTTCCTGTTGCGGAGCACAGGCTCCGGATGCGCAGGCTCAGCGGCCATGGCTCACGGGCCCAGCCGCTCTGTGGCATGTGGGATCCTCCCCGACTGGGGCATGAACCCGTGTCCCCTGCATCGGCAGGTGGACTCTCAACCACTGTGCCACCAGGGAAGCCCTGAATTTATTTTTGTGTATGGTGTGAGGGAACATTCTAATCTCATTATTTTGCAATTGGCTGTCCAGTTTCCCCAACATCACTTGTTGAAGAGACTGTCTTTTCTCCATTATATATTCTTGCCTCCTTTGTTGAAGATTAATTGACTGTAGGTGTATGGGTTTATTTCTGGGCTCTCTCTTCTGTTCCATTGAACTATGTGTCTGTTTTTGTGCCAGTACCACACTGTTTTGATTACTCTAACTTTGTAGTATTGTCTGAAGTCTGGGAGGGTTATACCTCCAGCTTTGTTCTTTGTTCTCAGGATTGCTTTGGCAATTCTGGGTCTTTTGTGGTTCCATATAAATTTTAGGATTATTTATTCTAATTCTGTGAAAAATGGCATGGGTGTTTTGATAGGGATTGCATTAAATCTGTAGATTGCTTTGGGTAGTATCTCCATTTTAATAATATTAATTCTTCCAATCCAAGAGCATGGAGTATCTTTACATTTCTTTGTATCATTGTCAATTTCCTTCATCAGTGCTTTATAGTTTTCAGAGTATAGGTCTTTCACCTCCTTGGTTAAGTTTATTCTTAGGTATTTTTTTGGATGCAATTTTAAATGGGATTGTTTTTAAACTTTCTGATATTTCATTATTAGTGTGTAGAAACACAACAGATTTCTGTATATTAATCTTATATCCTGAAGCTTTGCCAAATTCTTCTATCAGTTCTAATAGTTTTTTGGTGGAGACTTTTAAGGTTCTCTATATAGAGTATCATGACATTTGCAAATAGTGACTTTTTTACCTCTTCCCTTCCAATTTGGATACCTTTTATTTCTCTTTCTTGTCTGATTGCTGTGGCTAGGACTTCCAATACTATATTAAATAAAAGCAGCAAGGGTTGGTATCCTCATCTTCCTAAATTTACCAGGAAGGCTTTCAGATTTTCACCACTGAGTATAATGTTGGCTGTGAGTTTGTCATAAATGGCCTTTATTATGTTGAGGTATGTTCCCTCTATAGCCACTTTGATGAGAGTTTTTTTTTTTTTATCATGAATGGATGTTGAATTTTGTCAAATGCTTTTTCAGTGTCTATTGAGATGATCATGTGGTTTTTGTTTTTCCTTCTGTTAATGTGTTGTATCACATTGATTCATGTGTGTGTGTTGAACCATCCTGTGACCCTGGGATAAATCCAACTTAATCATAGTGTATGATCCTTTTTATGTATTGTTGGATTCAGCTTGCTAATATTTTGTTGAGGATTTATGTTCATATAAATATATTCATTAAAAATGTTGGCCAAATGTAAAATAGATTGCTAGTGGGAAGCAGCCGCATAGCACAGGGAGATCAGCTCGGTGCTTTGTGACCACCTAGAGGGTTGGGATAGGGAGAGTGGGAGGGAGGGAGATGCAAGAGGGAAGAGATGTGGGGATATACGTTTATGTATAACTGATTCACTTGGTTATAAAGCAGAAACTAACACACCATTGTAAAGCAGTTATACTCCAATAAAGATGTTAAAAAAAAAAAAAAAAGGTTGGCCTGCAGTTTTCTCTTTTTTTGGTAGTATCTTGGTCTGCTTTTGGTATCAGGGTAATGGTGGCCTCATAGAATGAATTTGGAGTGTTCCTTCCTCTTTAGGTTTTTGGAATAATTTGAAAAGAACAGGTGTAAGTTCTTCATATGTTTGGTATTCCCCAGTGAGTTTGTCTGGTTCTGGACTTTTGTTTGCAGGATTTTTTTTTAAAATTACAGATTCTATATCATATTCAGCAATCGATCTATTCAAGTTTTCTGTTTCTTCTTGACTAAGTCTTGGTAGGCTATATGTTTCTGGAGATTTGTTCATTTCTTCTAGGTTGTCCAATTTGTTGGCATATAACTGTTCATAGTATTCTCTTATGGTTTTTTTGTATCTCTGTCCTATCAATTGTTATTTCTCCTCTTTCATTTCTTGTTTATTTATTTATTTGGCTCCTCTTTCATTTCTTCTTGGTGAGCCTAGCTAAAATTTGTCAATTTTCTTTATGTTTTCAGAAAACCACCTCTTGGTTTCATTGATCTTTTCTATTTTTTTGATCTCTATTTTATTTATTTCCTTTTTGATCCTTATTATTTCCTTCCTTCTGCTGACTTGGACTTTGTTCTTTTGCTAATTCTTTTGGGTGGTAGGTTGTTTACTTGCCATTTTTCTTGTTTCTTGAGGAGGGCCTGTATCTTTATGAACTTTCCTCTTAGAACTGCTTTTGCTGCATCCTATGGATTTTATAAAGTTGTGTTTTCATTTTCATTTGTCTTGAGGTATTTTCTGATTTCCTCCTTGATTTTATGATTGACCCATTGGTTTTTTAATAGAATATGGTCATGTTTTTGAGACTCCATGTGTTTGTACTTTTCCCCTTTTTCTTTCTGTAGTTGACTTCTAGTTTTATACTTTGTGGTCGGGAAAAAAGTGCTTGATATAATTTCTATCCTCTTAACGTTGTTGAGGCTTGTTTTATGACCTAGTATGTGATCTATCCTGGAGAACATTTTATATGCACTTGAAAAGAAGGTGTATTCTGGTTTTTTAAGATGTAATGTCCTATAGATATTAATTAAGTCCAGCTGGTTTATTGTGTCATTAGAGACTTCTGTTGCCTTACTTGTTCTCTGTCTGGATGATCTGTTCATTGATGTCAGTGCAGTGTTAAAGTTCTCTACTATTATTGTGTTATTGTTGGTTTCTTCCTTTGTCTGTTAGTGTTTGCTTTATCTGTTTAGGTGCTCCTGTTTTGGGTGTATTTGTTAACAAGTATAATGCCCTCTTTTTGTATTGATCCCTTTATCATTATATAATGCCCTTCTTTGTCTTCTGTTAAAGGTTTTGTTTTAAAGTCTTCTTTTCCTGATATGAGAATTGCTATCCCTGATTTCTTGTCATTTCCACTTGCATGACATATCTTTTTCTGTCCCCTCACTTTCAGTATGTGTGTGCCTTTTGCATTGAAGTGAGTCTCTTATAGGCAGCATGTTGAAGGGTCTTGTTCTTTTATCCAGTCAGCCAGCCTGTGTCTTTTGATTGGAGCATTTAGTCCATTGACATTTAAAGTAATTATTGATAGGTATGCACTTATTCCATTAAACATTAATCTTATATCCAGTAAACTTGCTGAACTCACATAATAGTTTTAATAATTTGTCCTTAAATCTTAGATTTTCTACTTACGTAGTCACTACTTCTGTTAATAATAGTTTTGATTCTTTTTTCAATCTTTACACCATTGATTGATTGACTGCACTTACAATTTTTTTTCTTTCTGAGTATAATCACTTAAAGGTTATAAATTTCCTCTAAACATAAGATTTAGCTACACATCACAGTTTGATAGGTAACTCACAATTTGACAGGTAATTGAGTTTTCCAAGTACACTTTATTCTTTCACATATTATTTAGAAATGTGTTCTTAAACTTACAAATGATAATATTTACTTAAGATTTTTAATTTTTATTAAACTTTACTTTTGTATTGTGATCAGAGGGTTATGCCTCTGATACAAGTACTTCAAAATCTTTTGAGATATGATCTGTGTACTAAAATGTCATCAATGTGATGTGCTTTTGAAAACAATGCATATTTTCTAACTGTCATATAGAATATACTTAATCAAGTTTGATAATTATGTTGTTCAAAACTTCTATATTTAAATTAAAGCTTTTTAAAAAAAAATCTGCTTGATGCATCAATTACTGGGAGAGAAAAATAAAAATCTCTTACTCTGGTGGATTTGTAAATTTCTCCATATAATTCTGTGTTGAATCTGTAGATCAGTTTGGGGAGTATTGCCATCTTATAATATTAAGTCTTTTGATCTATAAGCATGGGATGTTTTTCCATTTATTTATATCTTTAGTTCTTTTCAACAGTATTTTGTAGTTTTGAGAGTATAAGTGTTTTTTGTTTTTAGTTGTGGTAAAAACACATTACATAAAATTTACCATCTCAACCATTGTTAAGTGTACACTTTTAGTGGAGTTAAGCATGTTCAAATTATTATGCCATAGATCTCTATACTTTTTTCATCTTGCAAGCTAAAGCTTGTACTCATTAAGCAACAGCTCTTCCATTCCCCTTTCCCCAGCCCCTGGCAACCGCTATTCTACTTTCTGTTTCTATAAATTTGATTACTTTAGGTAGTTCATATAAGTGGAATCATATACTATTTGTCTTGCTGTGACTAGCTTATTTCACTTAGCATAATGTCCTCTAGTTTCTTCCATGTTGTAGCCTGTGACAAGATTTCCTTCCTTTCTAAGGCTGAATAATATTTCATTGTATATATATACAATTTTACCTGTTCATGCCTTGATTAACAGATAAAATTGTTCCATATTTTACCTGTTCATCCTTTGATAGACATATGAGCTGTATCCACCTTTTGGCTGTTGTGAATAAAGATGCTATGACCATGGGTATGTGAATATCTCTTCCAAGATCCAGCTTTCAGTTCTTTTGGTTATATATCCAGAAGTGGTTTGTTGGACAATAGGGCAACATTGGTTATTTTCTTTCTTTCTTTTTTAATAGTAGCCAACTAATGGGTGTGAGATGATTTCTCAGTTGTGGTTTTGTTTTGCATTTCTAATAATTAGTGATATTGAGCACTTTTTAATATGTTTGCTGGCCATTTTATATATCATCTTTGAAGAAATGTCTATTCAAGTCTTTGTTCATATTTTAATTGGGTTATTTGTTTATTTGTTATTGAATTGTAGGAGTTCTTTATATATGCTGGATATTAACCCCTTATTGCATATGTGGTTTGGAAATACTTTGTCCCATTCATAGGTTACATAAGTTTAAAAGTTTGATGTGGTCTCATTTGTCTATTTTTACTTTTGTTGCCTGTGTTTTTGGTGTCATATTCAAGGACTAATTGCCAAATTCAGTGTCATGAAGCTTTTCCCCTATATTTTCTTTAAGTATTATAGTTTTAGGTCTTACGTTTAGGTCTTTAATCCATTTAGAGATAATTTTCATATATTGTGAAAGATAAGGGTCAAACTTTATTCTTTTGCATGTGGATATCCAGTTTTCCCATCACCACTTATTTAAGAGACTGTCTTTTTCCCATTGTATATCCTTGACACCTTTATTGAAGATGAGTTGACTGTATGTGTGTGGGTTTATTTCTGGGCTATTTTGTTCGGTTTTGTCTTCATGCCAGCACCACACTGTTTTAATTACTGTAGCTTTGTAATATATTTAAATTCAGGAAATGTGATAGCTCCAGCTTTGTTCTTCTTCCTCAAGATTGTTCTGGCTATTCTATGTCCTTTGTAGTTCCATACGAATTTTAGGGTATTTTTTCTAAGTCTGAAAAAATGCCATTGGGATTTTGATAAGGATTGCTCAGAATTGGTAGATCACATTGAGTAGTAGGGACATCTTAATCGTATTAATTCTTCCAATCTGTGAACACTATGAATGGATGAATCTATGAATGGATGTCCTTCCATTAATTCGTGTCTTCTTTAATTTCATTCATAAATGTTTTGAAGTTTCCAGTATACAAGTCTTTCACCTCATTAGTTGAGTTTACTCCTAAGCACTTTATTCTTTTTAATGCTATTGCAAATGGGATTTTATTTTTAGGGTAGTTCATTGTTAGTGTATAGAGATACAACTGAGTTTTTAATATTTATTTTATATCCTACAACTTTTCTTTTTTTTTTAATCTCCTCATATTCCTTGTTTATTGAACAGAACCATTCCATTTGTCATTGTTTTATATAATATGCATTTTTTGAACATCTTTATTTATTTTTTATACAGCAGGTACTTATTAGTTATCTGTTTTATACGTATTAGTATATATATGTCAATCCCAATCTCCCAATTCGTCCCACCACCACCACCCCTCCTCACTTCCCCCCTTGGTGTCCATACGTTTGTTCTCTACATCTGTGTCTCTATTTCTGCCTTGCAAACTGGTTCATCTGTACCATTTTTCTAGATTCCACATATATGCATTAATATACGATATTTGTTTTTCCCTTTCTGACTTACTTCACTCTGTATGACAGTCTCTAGGTCCATCCACGTCTCTACAACTGACCCAGATTTGTTCCTTTCTATGGCTGAGTAATATTCCATTGTATATATGTACCACAACTTCTTTATCCATTCGTTTGTCGTTGGGCACATAGGTTGCTTCCATGACCAGGTTATGGTCAATAGTGATGCAGTGAACATTGGGGTGCATGTGTCTTTTTTTTTTTAAATAAATTTATTTATTTATTTTTGGCTGTGTTGGGTCTTTGTTGCTGCTTGCGGGCTTTCTCTAGTTGCAGGGAGAGGGGGCTACTCTTCATTGTGGTGTGCAGGCTTCTCATTTCAGTGGCTTCTCTTGTTGCAGAGCACGGGCTCTAGGCATGCGGGCTTCAGTAGTTGTGGCACACGGGCTCAGTAGTTGTGGCTCATGAGCTCTAGAGTGCAGGCTCAGCAGTTGTGGCGCACGGGCTTAGTAGCTCTGCAGCATGTGGGATCTTCCCGGACCAGGGCTCAAACCCGTGTCCCCTGCATCGGCAGGCGGACTCTCAACCACTGCGCCACCAGGGAAGCCCTATTTTTTGTTTTTTAAGGAACCACCATACTGTTCTCAATAGTGGCTGTATCAATATACATTCCCACCAACAGTGCAAGAGGGTTCCCTTTTCTCCACACCCTCTCCAGCATTTGTTGTTTGTAGATTTAGTGATGTTGCTCATTCTAACTGGTGTGAAGTGATACCTCATTGTAGTTTTGATTTGCATTTCTCTAATAATTCGTGATGTTGAGCAGCTTTTCATGTGCCTCTTGGCCATCTGTAGGTCTTCTTTGGAGAGATGTCTATTTAGGTCTTCTGCCCATTTTTAGATTGGGTTCTTTGTTTTTTTAATATTGAGCTTCATGAGCTGTTTGTATATTTTGGAGATTAATCCATTGTCCATTAATTCGTTTGAAAATATTTCCCCTCATTCTGAGGTTTGACTTTTTGTCTTATTTATAGTTTCCTTTGCTGTGCAAAAGGTTTTAAGTTTCATTAGGTCCCATTTGTCTATTTTTGTTTTTATTTCCATTACTCTAGGAGGTGGGTCAAAAAAGATCTTGCTGTGATTTATGTCAAAGAGTGTTCTTCCTATGTTTTCCTATAAGAGTTTTATAGTGTCTGGTCTTACATCTAGGTCTTTAATCCATTTTGAGTTTATTTTTGTGTATGGTGTTAGGGAGTGTTCTAATTTCATTCTTTTACATGTAGCTGTCCAGTTTTCCCAGCACCACTTATTGAAGAGACTCTCTTTTCTCCAGTGAATATCCTTGCCTCCTTTGTCATAGATTAGTTGACCATAGGTACATGGCTTTATCTCTGGGCTTTCTATCCTGTTCTGTTGATCTGTATATCTGTTTTTGTACCAGAACCATTCTGTCTTGATTACTGTAGCTTTGTGTAGTCTGAAGTCACGGAGTCTGATTCCTCCATCTCCGTTTTTCCCCCTCAAGACTGCTTTGGCTATTCGGGGTCTTCTGTGTCTCCATACAAATTTTAAGATTTTTTGTTCTAGTTCTGTAAAAAAATGCCACTGGTAATTTTATAGGGATTGCATGGAATCTGTAGATTGCTTTGGGTACTATAGTCATTTTCACAATTTTTCCAATCCAAGAACATAGTATATCTCACCATCTGTGTCATCTTTGATTTCTTTCATCAGTGTCTTATAGTTTTCTGAGTACAGGCCTTTTACCACCTTAGGTAGGTTTATTCCTAGGTATTTTATACTTTTTGTTGCAGTGGTGAATGGGATTGTTTCCTTAAGTTCTCTTTCTGATCTTTCATTGTTAGTGTATAGGAATGCAAGAGATTTCTGTGCATTAATCTTGTATTTTGTAACTTTACCACATTCATTGATTAGCTCTAATAGTTTTCTGGTGGCACCTTTAGAATTATCTATATATAGTATCATGTCATCTGCAAACAGTGACAGCTTTACTTCTTCTTTTCCAATTTGTATTCCTTTTCTTTTACTTCTCTGATTGCCATGGCTAGGACTTGCAAAACTATGTTGAATAATAGTGGCAAGAGTGGACGTCCTTATCTTGTTCCTGATGTTAGAGGAAATGCTTTCAGTTTTTCACCATTGAGAATGATGTTTGCTGTGGGTTTCTCGTATATGGCCTTTATTATGTTGAGGTAGGATCCCTGTATGCCCACTCTCTGGAGAGTTTTTATCCTAAATGGGTGTTGAATTATGTCAAAAGCTTTTTTTTTTTAACATCTTCATTGGAGTATAATTGCTTTACAATGGTGTGTTAGTTTCTGCTTTATAATGAAGTGAATCAGTTATACATATATATATGTTCCCATATCTCTTCCCTCTTGCAGCTTCCTCCCTCCTAACCTCCCTATCCCACCCCGCTAGGTGGTCACAAAGCACCGAGCTGATCTCCCTGTGCTATGGGGCTGCTTCCCACTAGCTATTTAGTTTACATTAGGTATTGTATATATGTCCATGCCACTCTCTCACTTTGTCACAGCTTACCTTTACCCCTCCCCATATCCTCAAGTCCATGCTCCAGTAGGTCTGTGTCTTTATTCCCATCTTACCCCTAGGTTCTTCATGACCTTTTTTTTTTTTCTTAGATTCCATATATATATGTTAGCATACGGTATTTCTTTTCCTCTTTTTGACCTACTTCACTCTGTATGACAGACTCTAGGTCCATCCACCTCACTTCAAATAACTCAATTTCGTTTCTTTTTATGGCTGAGTAATATTCCATGGTATATATGTGCCACATCTTCTTTATCCATTCATTTGTCGATGGACACTTAGGTTGTTTCCATGTACTGGCTATTGTAAATGGGGCTGCAATGAACATTTTGGTACATGACTCTTTTTGAATTATGGTTTTCTCAGGGTATTTTCCCAGAAGTGGGGCTGCTGGGTCATATGGTAGTTCTATTTGTAGTATTTTAAGGCGCCTCCATACTGTTCTCCATAGTGGCTGTATCAATTTACATTCCCACCAACAGTGCAAGAGTGTTCCTTTTTCTCCACACCCTCTCCAGTATTTATTGTTTCTGGATATTTTGATGATGGCCATTCTGACTGGTGTGAGATGATATCTCACTGTAGTTTTGATTTGCATTCTCTAATGATTAATGATGTTGAACATCCTTTCATGTGTTTGTTGGCAATCTGTATATCTTCTTTGGAGAAATGTCTATTTATGTCTTCTACCCATTTTTGGATTGGGTTGTTAGTTTTTTGTTATTGAGCTGCATGAGCTGCTTGTAAATCTTGGAGATGAATCCTTTGTCAGTTGCTTCATTTGCAAATATTTTCTCCCATTCTGAGCGCTGTCTTTTGGTCTTGTTTATGGTTTCCTTTGCTGTGCAAAACCTCTTAAGTTACATTAGGTCCCATTTGTTTATTTTTTTTATTTCCATTTCTCTAAGAAGTGGGTCAAAAAGGATCTTGCTGTGATGTATGTCATAGAGTGTGCTGCCTATGTTTTCCTCTAAGAGTTTGATGGTGTCTGGCCTTACATTTAGGTCTTTAATCCATTTTGAGTTTATTTTTGTGTATGGAGTGTTCTAATTTCATACTTTTACATGTACCTGTCCAGTTTTCCAAGCACCACTTATTGAAGAGGCTGTCTTTTCTCCACTGTATATTCTTGCCTCCTTTATCAAAAATAAGGTGACCATATGTGCGTGGGTTTATCTCTGGGCTTTCTATCCTGTTCCATTGATCTATATTTCTGTTTTTGTGCCAGTACCATACTGTCTTGATTACTGTAGCTTTGTAATATAGTCTGAAGCCAGGGAGCCTGATTCATCCAGCTCCATTTTTTGTTCTCAAGATTTCTTTGGTTTTTCGGGGTCTTTTGTGTTTCCATACAAATTGTGTAATTTTTTGTTCCAGTTCTGTGAAAAATACCAGTGGTACTTTGATAGGGATTGCATTGAATCTGTAGATTGCTTTGGGCAGTAGAGTCATTTTCACAATGTTGATTCTTCCAATCCAAGAACAGGGTATATGTCTCCATCTATTTGTGTCATCTTTTATTTCTTTCATCAGTGTCTTATAATTTTCTGCATAAAGGTTTTTTGTCTCCTTAGGTAGGTTTATTCTTAGGTATTTTATTCTTTTTGTTGCAGTGGTAAATGGGAGTGTTTTCTTAATTTCACTTTCAGATTTTTCATTGTTAAGTGTATAAGAATGCCAGAGATTTCTGTGCATTATTTTTGTATCCTGCTACTTTACCAAAATCATTGATTAGCCCTAGGAGTTTTCTGGTAGCATCTTTAGGATTCTCTATGTATAGTATCATGTCATCTGCAAACAGTGACAGCTTTACTTCTTCTTTTCTGATTTGGATTCCTTTTATTTCTTTTTCTTCTCTGATTGCTGTGGCTGAAACTTCCAAAACTATGTTGAATGAGTATGGTGAGAGTGGGCAGCCTTGTCTTGTTCCTGATCTTAGTGGAAATGGTTTCAGTTTTTCACCATTGAGGACGATGTTGGCTGTGGGTTTGTAATATATGGCCTTTATTATGTTGAGGAAAATTCCCTCTATGCCTACTTTCTGCAGGGTTTTTTTTTTATCATAAATAGGTGTTGAATTTTGTCGAAAGCTTTCTCTGCATCTATTGAGATGATCATATGGTTTTTCTCCTTCAATTTGTTAATATGGTTTATCACATTGATTTGCATATATTGAAGAATCGTTGCATTCCTGGCATAAACCCCACTTGATCATGGTGTATGATCCTTTTAATCTGCTGTTGTATTCTGTTTGCAAGTGTTTTGTTGAGGATTTTTGCATCTATGTTCATCAGTGATATTGGCCTGTAGTTTTCTTTCTTTGTGACATCTTTGTCTGGTTTTGGTGTCAGGGTGATGGTGGCCTCGTAGAATGAGTTTGGGAGTGTTCCTCCTTCTGCTGTATTCTGGAAGAGTTTGAGAAGCATAGATGTTAGCTCTTCTCTAAATGTTTGATAGAATTCGCCTGTGAAGCCATCTGGTCCTGGGCTTTTGTTTGCTGGAAGATTTTTTTTTTTTGCGGTACGCGGGCCTCTCACTGTTGTGGCCTCTCCTGTTGCGGAACACAGGCTCTGGACGCACAAGCTCAGCGGCCATGGCTCACAGGCCCAGCTGCTCTGTGGCATGTGGGATCCTCCCGGACCGGGGCACGAACCCGTGTCCCCTGCATCGGCAGGCGGATTCTCATCCACTGCGCCCCGAGGGAAGCCCCTGTTGGAAAATTTTTAATCACAGTTTCAATTTCAGTGCTTGTGATTGGTCTGTTCATGTTTTCCATTTATTCCTGGTTCAGTCTCTGCAGGTTGTGCATTTCTAAGAATTTGTTCATTTCTTCCAGGTTGTACATTTTTTTAGCATAGAGTTGCTTGTAGTAATCTCTCATGATCCTTTGTATTTCTGCAGTGTCAGGTGTTACTTCTCCTTTTTCATTTCTAATTCTATTGATTTGAGTCCTCTCCCACTTTTTCTTGATGAGTCTGGCTAATGGTTTATCAATTTTGTTTATCTTCTCAAAGAACCAGCTTTTAGTTTTATTGATCTTTGCTATAGTTTCCTTCATTTCTTTTTCATTTATTTCTGATCTGATCTTTATGGTGTCTTTCCTTCTCCTAACTTTGGGGATTTTTTTTCCTTCTTTCTCTAATTGCTTTCAGTGCAAGGTTAGGTTGTTTATTTGAGATGTTTCCTGTTTCTTAAGGTAGGATTGTATTGCTATAAACTTACCTCTTGGAACTGCTTTTGCTGCATCCCATAGCTTTTGGGTCGTCGTGTCTCCATTGTTATTTGCTTCTAGGTATTTTTTTATTTCTTCTTTGATTTCTTCAGTGATCACTTCGTTATTAAGTAGTGTATTGTTTAGCCTCCATGTGTTTGTATTTTTTACAGATCTTTTCCTGTAATTGATATGTAGTCTCATAGCATGGTCAGAAAAGATACTTGATACGATTTCAATTTTCTTAAATTTACCAAGGCTAGATTTGTGACCCAAGATATGATCTGTCCTGGAGAATGTTCTATGAGCACTTGAGAAAAATGTGTATTTTGTTGTTTTTGGATGGAATGTCCTATAAATATCAATGAAGTCCATCTTGTTTAATGTATCATTTAAAGCTTGAGTTTCCTTATTTATTTTCATTTTGGATGATCTGTCCATTATTGAAAGTGGGGTGTTAAAGTCCCCTACTATGATTGTGTTACTGTCCATTTCCCTTTTTATGGCTGTTAGTATTTGCCTTATGTATTGAGGTGCTCCTATGTTGGGTGCATAAATATTTACAAATGTTATATCTTCTTTTTGGATCGATCCATTGATCATTATGTATTGTCCTTCTTTGTCTCTTTTAATAGTCTTTATTTTAAAGTCTATTTTGTCTGATATGAGAATTGCTACTCCAGCTTTCTTCTGGTTTCCATTTGCATGGTATATCTTTTTTCCATCCCCTCACTTTCAGTCTGTATGTGTCCCTAGGTCTAACGTGGGCCTCTTGTAGACAGCATATATATGGGTCTTGTTTTTGTATCCATTCAGCCAGTCTATGTCTTTTGGTGGGAGCATTTAATCCATTTACTTTTAAGGTAATTATCGATATGTATGTTCCTATTCCCATTTTCTTAGTTGTTTTGGGTTTGTTATTGTAGGTTTTTTCCTTCTCTTGTGTTTCGTGCATAGAGAAGTTCCTTTAGCATTTGTTGTAAAGCTGGTTTGGTGGTGCTGAACTCTCTCAGCTTTTGCTTGTCTGTAAAGGTTTTAATTTCTCCATCAAATCTGAATGAGATCCTTGCTGGGTAGAGTAATCTTGTTTGTAGGTTTTTCCCCTTCATCACTTTAAATATGTCCTGCCACTCTCTTCTGGCTTGCAGAGTTTCTGCTGAAAGATCAGTTGTTAACCTTACGGGGATTCCCTTGTGTATTATTTGTTGTTTTACCCTTTCAGCTTTTAATATGTTTTCTGTGTACTTAATTTTTGATAGTTTAATTAATATGTGTCTTGGCATGTTTCTCCTTGGATTTATCCTGTATGGGACTCTCTGTGCTTTCTGGACTTGATTAACTATTTCCTTTCCCATATTAGGGAAGTTTTCAACTATAATCTCTTCAAATATTTTCTCAGTCCCTTTCTTCTTCTCTTCTTCTTCTGGTACCCCTATAATTCGAATGTTGGTGCGTTTAATGTTGTCCCAGATCTCTGAGACTGTCCTCAGTTCTTTTCATTCTTTTTTCTTTATTCTGCTCTGCAGTAGTTATTTCCACTATTTTGTCTTCCAGATCACTTATCCATTCTTCTGCCTCAGTTATTCTGCTATTGATTCCTTCTAGAGTATGTTTAATTTCATTTATTGTGTTGTTTATCATTGCTTGTTTCCTCTTTAGTTCTTCTAAGTCCTTGTTATATGTTTCTTGCATTTTCTCTATTCTATTTCCAAGATTTTGGATCATCTTTACTATGATTATTCTGAATTCTTTTTCAGGTAGACTGCTTATTTCCTCTTCATTTGTTAGGTCTGGTGGGTTTTTACCTTCTTCATCTGCTGTGTGTTTCTGTCTTTTTATTTTGCTTATCTTACTTTGTTTGGGGTCTCCTTTTCACAGGCTGCAGGTTCATAGTTCCCGTTGTTTTTAGTGTCTGTCCCCAGTGGCTATGATTGGTTCAGTGGGTTGTGTAGGTTTCCTGATGGAGGGGACTAGTACCTGTGTGCTGGTGGATGAGGCTGGATCTTGTCTTTATGGTGGGCAGGTCCATGTCTGGTGGTGTGTTTTGGGGTGTCTGTGGACTTATGATTTTAGGCAGCCTCTCTGCCAATGGATGGGGCTGTGTTCCTGTCTTGCTGGTTGTTTGGCATAGGGTGTCCAGCACTGTAGCTTGCTGGTCGTTGAGTGAACCTGGGTCTTGGTGTTGAGATGGAGATCTCTAGGAGAGTTTCGCCATTTGATATTACGTGGAGCTGGGAGGTCCCTTGTGGGCTAGTGTCCTGAAGTTAGCTCTCCCACCTCAGTGGTACAGCTCTGATGCGTGGCTGGAGCACCAAGAGCCTGTCCTCCACATGGCTCAGAATAAAAGGGAGAAAACATAGAAAGAAAGGAAGGAAGAAAGGAAGAGAGGAAGAAAGGAAGGAAGGAAGGAAGGAAGGAAGGAAGGGAGAAAATAAAGTAAAGTAAGATAAAATAAAGTTATTAAAATAAAAATTATTAAGGAAAAAAATTTAAAAAGTAAAAAGAAAATGGACGGACAGAACCCTAGGACAAATGGTGAATGCAAAGCCATACAGACAGTATCTCACACAGAAGCATACACATACACACTCACAAAAAGAAGAAAAGGGGAAAAAATAATCCATCTTGCTCCCAAAGTCCACCTCCTCAATTTGGGATGATTCCTTGTCTATTCAGGTATTCCACAGATGCAGGATCTTCTTCCACAGATCAAGTTGATTGTGGAGCTTTAATCCGCTGCTTCTGAGGCTGCTGGGAGAAATTTCCCTTTCTCTTCTTTGTTCTCACGGCTCCCAGGGTTCAGCTTTGGATTTGGCCCCGCCTTTGTGTGTAGGTCGCCTGAGGGCGTCTCTTCTTTGCTCAGACAGGACAGGGTTAAAGGAGCAGCTGATTTAGCGGCTCTGTCTCACTCAGGCCCAGTGGGAGGGAGGGGTTCGGATGCGGGGTGAGCCTGCTGCGGCAGAGGGTGGCGTGACGGTGTACCAGCCTGGGGCGCACTGTGCATTCTCCCGGGGAAGTTGTCCGTGGATCACGGGACCCTGGCAGTGGCAGGCTGCACAGGCTCCAGGGAGGACAGGTGTGGAAAGTAACCTGTGCTCGCACACAGGCTTCTTGGTGGCAGCAGCAGCAGCCTTAGCGTCTCATGCCCGTCTCTGGGGTCTGTGCTGATAGCCGCGGCTTGCGCCCGTCTCTGGAGATCCTTTAAGCGGCACTCTTAATCCCCTCTCCTCACGCACCAGGAAACAAGGAGGCAAGAAAAAGTCTCTTGTCTCTGTGGCAGCTCCAGACTTTTCCGGGACTCCCTCCCGGCTAGCTGTGGAGCACTAACCCCTTTAGGCTGTGTTCGCGCTGCCAACCCCAGCTCTCTCCCTCCATCCGACGGAAGCCCGATCCTCAGCTCCCAGCCCCCGCCCGTCCCGGCGGGTGAGCAGGTAAGCCTCTCGGGCTGGTGAGTGCTGGTCGGCACCGATTCTCTGTGCGGGAATCTCTCCGCTTTGCCCTCCGCACCCCTGTTGCTGCGCTCTCCTCCGTGGCCCTGAAGCTTACCCCCTCTGCCACCTGCAGTCTCTGCCCGCGAAGGAACTTCTAGTGTGTGGAAACCTTTCCTCCTTCACAGCTCCCTCCCATTGGTGTGGGTCCCGTCCCTATTCTTTTGTCTCTGTTTTTTCTTTTTTCTTTTGCCCTACCCACGTACGTGGGGAGTTTCCTGCATTTTGGGAGGTCTGAGGTCTTCTGCCAGCATTCAGTGGGTGTTCTATAGTAGCAGTTCCACGTGTAGATGTATTTCTGATGTATCTATGGGGAGGAAGGTGATCTCCGCATCTTACTCTTCTGCCATCTTCTCAAATCCCCTGTCAAAAGCTTTTTCTGCAGTTGTTGAGATGGTCATATAGTTTTTATTCATCAGTTTGTTAATATGGTGTATCACATTGATTTATTTGTATATGTTGAAGAATCCTTTCATCCCTGCGATAAATCCCACTTGATCATGGTGTTTGATCCTTTTAATGTGTTGTTGGAGTCTGTCTGCTAGTATTTTGTTGAGGACTTTTGCATCTATATTCTTCAGTGATATTGGTCTGTAATTTTCTTTTTTTGTAGTATCCTTGACTGGTTTTGGTATCAGGGTGATGGTGGCCTCATAAAATGAGTTTGGGAGTGTTCCTTCCTCTGCAATTTTTTGGAAGAGTATGAGAAGGATGGGTGTTAGCTCGTCTCTAAATGATAGAATTCACCTGTGAAGTCATCTGGTCCTGGACTTTTGTTTGTTGGAAGATTTTTAATCACAGTTTCAATTTCAGCACTTGTGATTGGTCTGTTCATATTTTCTGTTTCTTTCTGGTTCAGTCTTGGAAGGTTATACCTTTCTAAGAATTTGTCCATTTCTTCCAGGTTGTCCATTTTATTGGCATAGAGTTGCCTGTAGTAGTCTCTTATGATGCTTTATATTTCTGTGGTGTCTGTTGTAACTTCTCCTTTTTCATTTCTAATTTTATGGATTTGAGTCCTCTCTCTCTTTTTCTTGTTGAGTCTGGCTATAGTTTTATCTATTTTGTTTATGTTCTTAAAGAACCAGCTTTTAGTTTTATTGATCTTTGCTATTGTTTTCTTTGTTTCTATTTCATTTACTTCTACTCTGATCTTTATGTTTTCTTTCCTTCTACTAACTTTGGGTTTTGTTTGTTCTTATTTCTGTAGTTCCTTTAGGTGTAAGGTTAGATTGTTTATTTGAGATTTTTCTTGTTTTTTTTGCTAGGATTGTATTGCTATAAACTTCCCTGTTAGAACTGTTTTTGCTGCATCCGGTAGGTTTTGGATCATTGTGTTTTCATTATCTTTTGTCTCTAGGTATTTTTTGATTTCCATTTTGATTTCTTCAGTGATGTCTTGGTTATATAGTAATGTATTTTTTAGCCTCCATGTGTTTTTGTTTTTTACGTTTTTCTCCCTGTAATTGATTTCTAATCTCATAGTGTTGTGGTCAGAAAAGATACTTGATATGATTTCAATTTTCTTAAATTTAGTGAGGCGTGATTTGTGACCCAGGATGTGATCTGTCCTAGAGAATTATTTGTGGGCACTTGAGAAGAAACTCTAATTTGCTGTTTTTGGATGGAATGTCCTATAAGTATCAATTAAATCTATCTGGTCTTCTGTGTCATTTAAAGCTTGTTTTTCCTTATTAATTTTCTGTTTGGATGATCTGTCCATTGGTGTAAGTGAGGTGTTAAAGTCCCCCACTCTTATTGTGTTACTGTCAATTTCCTCTTTTATAGCTGTTAGCAATTGCCTTATGTATTGAGGTGCTCCTGTGTTGGGTGCATATATATTTATAATTGTTATATCTTCTTGGATTGATCCCTTTATCATTATGTAGTGTCCTTCTTTGTCTCTTGTAACATTCTTTATTTTAAAGTCTACTTTATCTGATATGAGTACTGCTACTTCAGCTTTCTTTTGATTTCCATTTGCATGGAATCTCTTTTTCCATCCCCTCACTTTCAGTCTGTATGTGTCCCTAGGTCTGAAGTGGGTCTCTTGTAGACAGCATATATACGGGTCTTGTTTTTGTATCCATTCAGCCAGTCTGTGTCTTTCAGTTGGAGCATTTAATCCATTCACATTTAAGGTGATTATAGATATGTATGTTCCTATTACCATTTTTTAAATTATTTTGGGTTTTTTTTTTGTTGTTGTTGTTAAAAAAAAGACACATTTATTCAGCGTCACGATCAGACTATTACATTTAGTAATCAACAGCATGGGTGCAAAAAAAAAAAAATCTACATTAAAACCCTTTGTTGGAATGCTTTACACTTTCCACAGAACAGAAACTAAAATAACCTGTTATACAATTAGTCACAAATACAGTCCTCGAGTTTTTTTGCCCATACACATGAGTATTGTCTAAAACATGTCTTCTTTGTAGCAGCTAGGCCCTGCCACCACTGTGCTTGGCTGAGCTCACAAATCTGTTGTAACCTGTAGCTTCCCTGTCACTTCTCTGGCTCTCCTCTCCTGCTAAGCGTTGTTTCCTGGCAGTAATCAAAACCTTCTGCCACTGCCATAGCTACTGCTGCTGCTGGAACCACCATAGCCACCTTGGTTTCGGGGTTTGGCAAAGTATTGGCCTCCACCACCATAGGGGCCAGAACTTCTGCCTCCAAAGTTTCCTTCTTTCATGGGTCCAAAATTTGAAGACTGATCGTTGTAGCTGCCAAAATCGTTGTAGCTTCCACCACCTCCAAAATTGCTTCCATCATTACCAAATCCATTATAGCCATCCCCACTGCCACCATATCCACCACCACCGCGGCTGCCACCAAAGCCACCTCGACCGCTGAAGTTTCCTCCACAACCAAAGTTGTCATTCCCACCAAAACCACCTCCACGACCACCACCAAAGTTTCCAGAACCACTTCGACCTCTTTGGCTGGATGAAGCACTAGCCATCTCTTGCTTAGATAGGGCTTTCCTTACTTCACAGTTGTGGCCGTTCTCAGTGTGGTATTTCTGAATGACAATCTTGTCTACAGAGTCATGATCATCAAAGGTTACAAAAGCAAAGCCTCTCTTTTTGCCACTGCCTCGGTCAGTCATGATTTCAATCACTTCAATTTTCCCATACTGTTCAAAATAATCTCTTAGATGATGTTCTTCAGTATCTTCTTTAATGCCACCAACAAAAATCTTTTTCACAGTTAAGTGGGCACCAGGTCTTTGAGAATCTTCTCTTGAGACGGCCCTCTTTGGTTCCACAACTCTTCCATCCACCTTGTGTGGCCTTGCCTTCATGGCCGCATCCACCTCCTCCACAGTGGCATATGTGACAAACCCGAAGCCTCTGGAGCGTTTGGTGTTTGGATCCCTCATTACCACACAATCTGTGAGCGTTCCCCACTGCTCAAAATGGCTCCTCAGACTCTCATCGGTTGTTTCAAAGCTCAAACCTCCGATGAAGAGCTTCCGCAGCTGTTCGGGCTCTTTGGGTGACTCTGACTTAGACATAACGGCAGTGGAGGGTGGGGGGAGACGTCAACGATGCTTACTCGGCGGCGTCCACGAGCAGAAAACTGGGTTTGTTTTTGTAGGTCCTTTTCTTCTCTTGTTTCCCCCTTAGAGAATTTCCTTTAGCATTTATTGTAGAGCTGGTTTGGTGGTGTTGAATTCTCTTAGCTTTTGCTTGCCTGTAAAGCTTTTGATTTCCCTGTTGAATCGGAATGTGATCCTTGCTGGGTAGAATAATCTTGGTTGTAGTTTCTTCCCTTTCATCACTTTAAATATATAGTGACACTCCCTTCTGGCTTGTAGAGTTTCTGCTGAGAAATCAGCTGTTAACCTTATGGGAGTTCCCTTGTACATTATTTGTCATTTTTCCTTTGTTGCTTTTAATTTTTTTCTTTGTGTTTAATTTTTGTCAGTTTGATTACTATGTGTCTCAGCATGTTTCTCCTTGGGTTATCCTGTATGGGACTCTCTGCGCTTCCTGGACTTGGGTGGCTATTTTCTTTCCCATGTTAGGAAAGTTTTTGACTATAATCTCTTCTAATATTTTCTTGGGTACTTTTCCTCTATCTTCTCCTTCTGGGTCCCCAATAATGCGAATATTGGTGCGTTTAATGTTGTCCCAGAGGTCTCTTAGGCGTCTTCATTTCTTTTCATTCTTTTTTCTTTATTCTGTTCCACGGTAGTGAATTCCACCATTCTGTCTTCCAGGTCACTTATCGGTTCTTCTGCCTCAGTTATTCTGCTATTGATTCCTTCTAGTGTATTTTTCATTTCAGTTATTGTATTGTTCATATCTGTTTGTTCTTTAATTCTTCTAGGTCTTTATTAAACATTTCTTGCATCTTCTTGATCTTTGCCTCCATTCTTTTTCCGAGGTCCTGGATCATCTTCACTATCATTATTCTTAATTTTTTTTCTGGAAGGTTGCCTATCTTCACTTCATTTAATTGTTTTTCTGGGGTTTTATCTTGTTCCTTCATCTGGTACCTAGTCCTCTGCCTTTTCATTTTGTCTGTGTTTCTGTGAATGTGGTTTTCGTTCCACAGCCTGCAGGATTGTAGTTCTTCTTGCTTCTGCTGTCTACCCTCTGGTGGAATAGGCTGTCTAAGAGGCTTGTGTAAACTTCCTGATGGGAGGAACAGGTGGTGGGTAGAGCTGGCTGTTGCTGTGTTGGGCAGAGCTCAGAAAAACTTTAATCTGCTTGTCTGCTGATGGGTGGGGCTGGGTTCTCTCCCTGTTGGTTGTTTGGCCTGAGGCAACCCAGCACTGGAGCCTACCCTGCTCTTTGGTGATGCTAATGTCAGACTCTGGGAAGGGGGTCATGCCAAGGAGTACTTCCCAGAACGTCTGCTGCCAATTTCCTTGTCCCCATGTTGAGCCACAGCCACCCCTCGTCCCTGCAGGAGACCTTCCAACTCTAGCAGGTAGGTCTGGTTCAGTCTCCTGTGGGGTCACTGCTCCTTCCCTTGGGTCCTGATGTGCATACTACTTTGTGTGTGCTCTCCAAGAGTGGAGTCTCTGTTTTCCCCAGTCCTGTCAAAGTCCTGCAATCAAATCCCGCTTGCCTTTAAAGTCTGATTCTCTGGGAATTCCTCCTCCCATTGCCGGACCCCCAGGTTGGGAAGCCTG
Organism: Grampus griseus; assembly: GCF_964374135.1. NCBI lineage: Eukaryota > Metazoa > Chordata > Mammalia > Artiodactyla > Delphinidae > Grampus > Grampus griseus. The sequence goes on along the minus strand of NC_139000.1, from coordinate 70,229,994 downwards.
ACGTGGGGCTCAGAACCTTCACTCCAGTGGGTGGACTTCTGTGGTATAAGTGTTCTCCAGTTTGTGAGTCACCAACTCAGCAATTATGGGATTTGATTTTATTGTGTTTTTGCCCCTCCTACCATTTCATTGCGGTTTCTCCTTTGTCCTTGGATGTGGGGTATCTTTTTTGGTGACTTCCAGTGGCTTCCTGTCGATGGCTGTTCAGCAGTTAGTTGTGATTCCGGTCCTCGCGCGAGAGGGAGTGAGCGCTCATCCTTCTACTCCACCATCTTGAACCAATCTCCAACTTTTCTGAATTAATTTATTCTGCAGATTTTTTTTCTTTTTGGTCGTGTGTGTGTGTGTATTTTTTAGTCTAAGGTTTTCTACATATCACATTGTCTCATCTGCAAACAGAAATAATTTTACCTCTTGCTGTCCAGTTTGGATGCCCCCCCTTTCTCTCTCTCTCTCTCTCTCTCTCTCTCTCTCTCTCTCTGTGTGTGTGTGTGTGTGTGTAATTGCTGTGGCTAGGACTCATAGTACAATGTTGTATAGAGGTAAGAAGAATGGGTATCTTGCCTTGTTCCTGATCTTTTAGTTTCAGGGAAAGCTGTCTGGTTTTCACTGTTCAGTATGATATTAATTGTGGGCTTTTTGTGTATGGTCTTTATTATGTTAAGGTATTTTCTGTCTATTCCTAATTTGTTGAGAATTTTATCATAAAATGTTATTGAATATTTTCAAAGCTTCTTCTGCATCTGTTGAAATGATCATTTTGGGTAGTGTTTTGATTTGTAATTTAATATCTTCATTTGTTATAGGTCTATTCAGATTGTCTTTTTCTTTTTGAGTTCATTTTAGTAGTTTGTATGTTTCTAGTACTTTGCCTGTTTTAGCTAGGTTATCAAATTTGTTAGCATACAGTTGTTTTTAGTATTTGTTTTACAGTCCTTATTATTTCTGTAAGATCATTAGGAGTGTCCCTTCTTTCATTTCATTTCTAATTCTAGTAATTTGAGACTCACCTCTTTTGTCTTGATTAATGAAGCTAAAGTTTTGTCAATTTTTTTTAGAGAATCAGCTTTCTGTTTAAGTGATTTTCTTTATTATTTTTCTATCCTCTATTTCATTAATTTCCACTCTAAGCTGCTATTCTTTTCTTCTTGCTTTAGGTTTATTTCACTTTTCTTTTTCCAGTATCTTAAAATAGAAGTTTAGGTTATTGGTTTGAAATGTTATTTTTTTTGCAAAATAAGTATTTACAGCTATAAATGTCTTTGTGAGCACTGCTTTTGCTGCATCCCTTAAGTTTTGGTATGTGTCTTCATTTTTATTCATTTTGGAGTACTTTTAGAGTTCCTTTTTGATTTCTTCTTTGATGCATTGATTATTTAGGAGTATATTGTTTAATTCCCATACATTTCTGAATTTTCCAGTTTTTATTGCTATTGATTTCTAGTGTTGGAAAGCATATTTTAGTATCATGTCTATCCTTTTAATCTTTTAATTATTTCTATCCTGTCTTCTTCATTAAGACAATCTTTTTATTATTTCTGTCTTCTGCACTTTAAATTCATTGAGGTTTGTTTTATGGTCTATGGTCTGTCCTAGAGAATGTCCCATGTATACTTGGAAAGAATGTATATTCCGTTCCTGTTTTGTGGAGTGTTGTATGAATATTCTGTAAATGGTTGGTTTATAGTGTTGTCCAAATCTTCTATTTCCTTGTTGATCTTCTAGCTCATTGTTCTATCTTTTATTGAAAGTGTAGTGTTGAAATCTTAAACTATTATTGCTTTTTAAAAAATACTTATTTTTTAATTTTGGCTGCGTCAGGTCTTAGTTGTTGTATGCAGATCTTTGTTGTGGCATGTGGGATCCTCCACTGTAGTGTGCGGGATCCTCATTGCAGCGCATGTGCTCTGTAGTTGCGGCACACGGGCTCTCTAGTTGTGGCCCGTGTGGTCAGTAGTTGTGGTGCACTGGTTTAGTTGCCCCGCAGCATTTGGGATCTTATTTCCCCCACCAGGGATCAAACCCACGTCCCCTGCATTGGGAGGTGGATTTTTAACCCCTGGACCACCAGGGAAGTCCCAAACTATTATTATTGACTTATCTCTTTCTCCCTTCATTTTCAGTTTTGCTTCATATGTTTTTATGTTCTATTAGGTGCACATTTGCTTATAATTGTTATGTCTTCCTCATGGATTGACTCTTTAATCATTATAAAATGTCACTCTACGTCTAGCAACATTTTTTTTTTTTTTTGCGGTACGCGGGCCTCTCACTGTTGTGGCCTCTCCCGTTGCGGAGCACAGGCTCCAGACGCACAGGCTCAGCGGCCATGGCTCACAGGCCCAGCTGCTACGTGGCATGTGGGATCTTCCCAGACTGGGGCACAAACCCGTGTCCCCTGCATTGGCAGGCGGACTCTCAACCACTGCGCCACCAGGGAAGCCCTAGCAACAACTTATTTGATTTTATTTTTGCGGTACGTGGGCCTCTCACTGTTGTGGCCTCTCCTGTTGCAGAGCACAGGCTCCGGACGCGCAGGCCCAGCAGCCACGGCTCACGGGCCCAGCCGCTTCACAGCACGTGGGATCCTCCCAGACCGGGGCACGAACCCGTGTCCCCTGCATCGGCAGGCAGACTCTCAACCACTGCGCCACCAGGGAAGCCCTAGCAACATTTTTTTTATGTGTATTTTTTCTGACATCAGTATAGCCACTCCAGGTTTCTTGTGGTTACTGTTTGTATAATATATCTTTTTCCATCCCTTAACTTAGAATCTGTTTGTATTTTGAATCTAAAATGTCTCTTCTGTAGATAGCATATAGTTGGATCTTGTTTTTAATCCAGTCTGACAATGTCTGCCTTTGAATTGTTTAATGTAGTTACATTTAATGTGATTATTGATATAGGCATAATTGGTTTTATTGTGCTTCACTTTATTGCACTTTGCAGATATTGTGTTGTTTTACAAAGGAAGGTTTGTGGCATTGAGCAAATCTCTTGGCGCCATTTTTCCAACAGCATTTGCTCACTTCATGTCTCTGTGTCATATTTTGGTTATTTTTGCAATATTTCAAACTTTTTCATTATTATTATATTTCTTATGGTGAGCTATAGTGAGTAACCTTTGATGTTACTACAACTTGCTGAAGGCTCAGATGATGGTTAGCATTTTTTAGCAACAAAGTGTTTTTATTTTTATTTATTTATTAAGAAAACACACATATTCACTTTATTATTTATTTATGTATTTACTTATTTGGTTGTGTGGGGTCTTAGTTGCGGCAGGCAGGCTCCTTAGTTGCAGCTCGCCAGCTCCTTAGTTGCAACTCACCAGCTCCTTAGTTGCAACTCTGCAGCTCCTTAGTTGGTGGCATGTGAACTGTTAGTTGCAGCATGCATGTGGGATCTAGTTCCCTGATCAGGGATCGAACCTGGGCCCCTTGCATTGGGAGCACGGAGTCTTATCCACTGTGCCACCAGGGAAGTCCCTATTTAGTTTTTAAAAAGTTATTGGAGTATAGTTGACTTACAATATTGTGTGCAATAAATTATTTGACTTACAATATTGTGTGCAATAAATTATTTAAAATTAAGGTTGTACATTGTTTTTTCAGACATAATGCTATTGCATACTTAATAGAGTACATTATAGTGTAAATATAACTTTTATATACAATGGGAAACCACAAAATCCTTGTGACTTGCTGTGTTGTGATGTTTGTTTTATTATGGTGGTCTAGAACCAAACCTGCAATATCTTCTAGGTATGCCTGTACTTGGATTTATATTTGCCATTTTACTTTGTGTTTTCTATGTGTGTTATGTCTTTTTTGTTCCTCTGTTCCTCCTTTACTGCTTTCTTTTACATTGAATTAATATTATCTAATATAGCATTTTAATTTCAAAACCCATTGTTTTTGCACTGTATGTTTTTAAAGTAACTTTCTTAATGGTTGCTCTAGGGCTTATAATATACATCTTAACTTATCAGAATCCACTTCACATTTATATTAACTTAATTCCAGTGAGATTTAGAAAAATTACTCTTACATAGCTCTATTCCCTTTCCTATGTTTTCTGTTAATATTGCTATACATGTTACATCTATAAATGTTACAAACCCAATAATACATCGTTATAATTATTACTTTATATAATTTTGTCTTTTAGACTAGCTTAGCTGAGAGGAGAAAGAGCAAGTATATATTTATTATTTTTGTTATATTAACCTTTTTATTTATCATTTCTGGTTCTTTTCATTTATTCTTGCAGATTCAAGTTACCATCTGGAGTTATTTCCTTATTTAGCCCAATACAGCTTTGCTACTATGTACTTTGCGCTGTTATCAGCAAATATATTACAATTTTATATGTTATAGGCCCAAGAATATATTATATACATGATGTTTTATACAATTGCTTTTTAAATTGAGTAGAAGAAAGGAGTAAAATATGCATTTATGCTATTTTTATAATTTCATAATTACCTTTACTGGTGCTCTTTGCTTTTTCACAATAATTGAATTATGACTATTTGGGGTCACTTACTTTCAGTCTGATTAATTTCCTTTAAAATTTCTTGTAAGGAGGGTCTGCTGCTAGTAACAGGTTCTCTGTTTTTATTTATCTGGGAGTATCTTTAATTTGCTTTTATTTTTTAAAGATAGATTTGCTGAATACAGCATTCTTAGTTAATAGTTTCTTTGAACACTCTGAATATATTATTCCACTGCCTTCTGGCCTCCATTGTTTCCGCTGAGAAGTCAGATTTTAATCCTATTGGGATTCCCTTGCAGTGATAAGTCATTTTTTTTCTTCTGTAAAGATTTTCTCCTTATCTTTGGTTTTCACTATTTTTACTATGATGTTTCAGTTTGTGGATCTCTTTGTGTTTTCCTACCTGGAGTTTGTTGAGCTTCCTGGATGTGTAGATTATTGTTTTTCAACAGATTTGAGAAGTTGTCAGCCATTATTTCTTCAAATATTGCAGCACTTAATAGTGTCCCACACTTCTTTGAAGTTTTGTTCATTTTTTCTTCATTCTTTCTCTCTATTCTTCAGGTTGCATAATCTTTATTGCTCTTTTTTTAGATTTGTTTATTATTACTTCTGCTAATTCAAATCTACTATTGGCCCTTTTAGTGAATTTTTCACTTCAGTTATTGTAATTTTCAACTCTAGAATTGCCATTCTGTTCTTTATTATAATTCCTGTTTATTGATGATCTCTACTTGCTGCCACATTTCATAATGCCTTTTTTGCTCTTTAATCATGGTTTCCTTTAGTTCTTTGAACATATTTATAATGGCTGCTTTGAAGATTTTGTTAAATTTGATATCTAGTTGCTCTCACAGGCAGTTTCTGTTGCCTGATTTTTTTCCCCAGTGTATGGGTTATACTCTCCTGTTTCCTTGTATGACTAATTTTTGTTGGAAATTAGATATTTTAGATAATACATTGTAGTAACTTTGGGTACTGGTGCCTCCCTCTGGAGCTTGTTATTGTTATTTGCTAGCTTATTGGTCAAGTAACTGGCTGTACTATTTTAGTAGAGTCTATTTCTCTCTTGCACTGGTAAGTTCTGATATTGCTCCTCAGGGAGCATATTCTTGGGTTATGTCTACAGTCACCCTGGGTTAACAGTGGGTTTTTTTTGGGTTCTCTTTGGCTGACTCTGTCCCTTACCTTAGCCAGATGTTGAACTCTACTAATTGCTAGGTGATTGTTTAATTACTTTCAACAATGCCCTGGTGCGCAAATTGCTCACCAGCTGAACCAGTGAAATTCAGAATCCTTTGAAGGGATAGTTCTGGAAGTCTGTTGAGATTTTTTTCTGACTTCAGGCAGTCTCTGCCCAGCTATGTCCTTCCCAGATTCTCTCACACAAACTAGCCAGTTTACAGTTTAGCTTTTATGTCCAGTGATTCTACCAATACCCCAATTGCCCTTACCACAACCTCTACTAAAGTTGAGAGCACCGGTAGGCTTGAACTTCTCCACACTCTGTTGCAAATGAAGTCAGTTCCTTTTGGAAGAGAATAGCTCCCTGGTTTATGACCTGCTCTCCCTCAAGGCAAAATCTCTGAGTTATGGCTATGGAGGTGGAAGAGGGGACAATGGCAAGCTTCTCTGTCAGTGACACTCCCAATTTAGGAGCTGAGTGCTCAGTGGTGGTGGGGAGGGGACGATACCTTCAGATCTTTTTGTTTGACTCTTGCAGCACAGAATCACCGCTTTGCAAACCAGGAGAATGATGACTGGGGCTCAATATTCTCATCAGCACCACACCCAGGATACAGCCTTCTTGGGGGCTGGGCAGAGGAAGAGAGAGCCACCTCTCACCTACACTTGCCCATAACTTAGCCTCAGTAACAGATAGGTGGGGGTAGGAAAAGAAATACTAACATACTGCCTGTCCTGGGATTGTATCCCTCAAACTGAGAGCTGGATCCCTGCGTTCTTGGCTGTATCCAGTCTGGAGTAAAGTTTCCCTCTTGCTGAGTTAGGAGGGAGGAGGGAGGAAGGAGGAAGCAGATCTCAGTTCAAATACCAGAGACTCTCAATATTCTTAAATTGTAGAAAATTTTCTTGAATGTGTGTTTCTATATTTGCTGTATATGTCCTTCAGCCATGTCCAGAGGTTTTAACTGGTTGTTTTAAAATAATTTTCACTAGTTTCACTGGTGAGTGAATCCACAGAGTTCCTCATGCTGTAAAGCTGGAGATCAGAGTCACACCACCCACTCTCTTTATTTCCTCTTTCTGGAAAATGCATTCTCTTTAATAAGATCTTTGTTAGAATTTCTGCTACACTTTATGTTTCATGCTGTCATATTTTCCATCTCTTTCTCCGTACATCCTGGGTTTCCCTTTTAGTTCATAATCCAGCTCATGAATTATCTCTCCAACTCTATATAACTCTCTTTTGAGTTTCTAATTTTATTGATTATATTTCAAATTTCCTTCAGTACTATTTAGTATTTTTTAAATTAAATCTGCCTTGTATGTTAGAGTCATTTTTTTCTTGTTTTCTTTTCCTATGGCTTTGTTCTTAATCATTTATCCAATGTGTATTTTATAGTGTATATCTGACCCGTTCTTAAATTCTAAGGAATTTTGATTTCTTGTTTACTAAGCTTGTTTGGCATGAATGACTGTTAAATTTTATGAAATGCTCTGTCTGTGTAAACTAAGATGTTTTCAATCTTAAAATAAGGAGGCTGTCATCTGTCTTTTCATGTATTTAAATGGAGGTAACTTTGAATTAGAATATCATTTTTTTAGAAACTCATATTAAATTGATGGATAGAGGCATTAAAAGCTGAGGGTGCTAAATCCAAGACAGATGAGACATTATGTGGCCCTTGATGGAAGAGCACGCCACCTCCTCTGAAGTAGCTTTGAAAAAAAAACCTGTCTAGATTCAACTTAGCAATTTAGAGGAAGTACAGAGGATCGAGGATTATATTAAATTATGCTATGGGGATGCAGTTACAAAAATCTGGATTATATAAATCTCTCAAGGACAAACAACTGGGTTTCTTCAAATAAACTGTAAGGAGAAAGAGTGCATATGAAAGATTGGAAGAGGGGAGAAAGGAAGAGTGAAAGGACCAGCAAGAGAGGGAGAGTAAACACAGCGATTTAAAAGAAACATAAACTACATATCAACGGATTGCAATGTGTGGACTTTAACTGCCTCCTGATTCAAATAAACAATGTGTAAAAAAATGGCATTTATGAAACATTTGAACTTTTGAGTATTCTGTGCATAGTTGACATTAAGGAATTTTTATTCATTTTTATGTGTACTAGCAGTGTTGTGGCTGTCTTCAAAATACTTATCCTTTAGAAGTAACAGTGAAATATTCAGGGATGAAATTATATATGTGAAATGCTTCAAAAGAACATGAGAGGAGAATAGTGGGTAGGAGTATAGAAGAAACAAATTGGCTATGAGATGATAATTCTTGAAGATGGGTGATGGATAAAGTTAATTACTGTTTTTTGTATTTTTGCATATATTTGGAATTGACTTTCCTATTACTTACTACTTTGGCTTTGTAATCTTGATTATTACAGGGAGGGAATTTGTAAACTAAAGTGAGGCCAAAAAGAGTAGTTAACGAGTGCATCATCACTTTCTGATGTGTAGACTTTTTAATTTTGGATCATCTGTGAAACTGAGGGCATGGTTTGAAAACACTGACAATTTCCTGTTCATTTTCCCTTAAAAGAAAGCATTCAGATGCTTTTTTTTTTATTGTGAAGAAATGTGCTCTACAACAAAATACCTATGAAATCAAGCATATCTTTTTTTCAGTTATATGCTGAATTCTGAAATACTTATGTGTTTCAGTGTTTGTTCTTTTTCAAAAACCATTTTTTCAGGATCTTATTGATATGATTAGTTGTTCAATTTCCAAGTCTGTTCAGTTTAAACTACTGATTGAGGTAAAACCAATAACAATTAATTGGTTGCTCATTAAGTGTAAGGCATGTGCCAGGCTTTTGGGAGTGGCACCTAAATCACTCCACAATTTATAGAAACCTATAATGTCCTTGGGAAGACAAAGTACATGACAAGATGAACAACCCCTGAAAGATGTAAATAATTGTCAAGGCAACAGAACGTTATATAATTTTTTTGCCAACTCAAAATTCAATACCCAGAATTCCTAATTCCCTCCACCCTAGGTGTTTTTCAACTATATTATACCCTGATTAATCCCCACCTCTGCTAAGATAACAAGGGGGCATTAGTTGGGAAAATAGGAGAGAATGGGGAAAAGGGCTCTATTAATACTAATTGAGGCACCAAAATAAGATTTCTACATTCATTCATTCTCCTGGAAAGTGTAGACTTTTGGCTTCTGTCATGCCAGAACACCATGATCGTTATCATGAATGGAACAATTACAGGGAGTGGGTCTCCAGGCTCATATCTACCCACAGGCAGGTCCCGCTTTGCCTCTTAATTAGGCAAATTTGTTCTTAATTAGGACTATGTTGATAAAACATGTGAGAAGCTGAGAAGCTCTGATTTATTTATGATAACTGAACCCACTCGTCTTTCTTCTCTTTTCCAATCTGGTAGAGAAACAGAGAAGAGATTTTTAATGCTTGCAGTAAATCACACAGAGCAGATTTGGCAGCAGTTTTATAGTTTGGTTTGCTCTTTTCCCCTTTAGCCTGACGACTGAAGGATACCTTTTTGCAAAAGGGAGAAATAAGCTTTGTTCTTAATTGATTATTTAGGATCTAGCTCATCACTGATAAATGAAATGAACAAGGTTGGTATATAACAACATTTTGATGAATGATTGATTACTTTTATCTTCAGAGAGATGGACACATACCCTGTACTGATAGACTAGACAATGAATCAGATCTGACCAATTCCAGATAAATGAAGAAGTTTGTGAGACAAAAGATATTTTGATGAATGATTTACTACATATACATGTAGATGGAGTCATTCAGAAAGTAGTTTTTCTTTATGAAATATTGCTTTTAAAATCCAGTCAAAAGGTGGAAAGAAAGGAGGGTTTATTTTTTAAATTAATTTATTTGGCTGCGTCGGGTCTTAGTTGTGACTCTCGGGATCTACGATCTTCTACGGTCTTAGTTGTGACTCTCGGGATCTACGATCTTTTAGTTGCAGCATGCAAACTCTTAGTTGCAGCATGTGGGATCTAATTACCTGACCAGAGGTTGAACCCAGGCCCCCTGCATTGGGAGCGCAGAGTCTTAGCCACTGGACCACCAGGGAAGTCCCTGAAAGAAAGTAGGCTTTAACATCATAGTTAAAACAAGAAAAAAAAGTTTCATTGGATTATCCAGGAAAATGCAATTACCAGACACAAGATTCAAACCAGGCAATACATTTAATAATTTTGTGAACACCTAATATGTAGGTAATTTTCTTTTCCAGAATTCCTGCTCTTCCAGTGTTCGTTATCTAGTTGGGGGAGTAGAATTTGTACATAAGTAAAACCATTCTAATAAATGGTCTGTGAGTAATATGGACTTCAAGTAGTTTGGGAGTACAAAGGAGAGACTGTTTACTGTGGGCTGGTCTGCCTAGAGTTCCTAGGGAGAAGTGATTTGAACTAGAAATGAAGGGATGACTGAAATTTCAGTAGGCAGAAATGTCATGGGCTTATACATTTATTTAACAATTATACATAGTAACTCTCATGTGTAAGTCACTACGCTAAATAGACATTGAATCAGACAATTATATTGGGTTGGCCACAAAGTTCGTTTGGGCTTTTCCTTAAGATGTTAAGGAAAAACCCGAATGAACTTTGTGGCCAATCCATAATAACAGTGTGACAACGTACTGTAATAGAACAGGGTGTTTGTGGAACACAGAGGAGAGACAGACAGCAAATGAGCCAAATGAAGAGGGGTGGTGATGGAGCAAAGAGGACCCTCTTCCAGGTGGAGAGACTGCAGTTGAAAAGGGCCAGAGGCAAGAGGGGGCGCAGACTGCTTGGAGCTGCAAGGCCAAGAACTGCTCTGTCCACTATGGTAGCCCTTTGTCACATGCAGCTGTTGAACACTTGAAATATAGCAAATGCGACTGAGACACTGAATTTTAGTTTTATTTAATTTTATTAACTTAAGCTTAAAAATTAACATCTGCTTCAGTATACTTGGAACAACTAACAACCTGTGAACCTACTTTCTGAAAGTAAATTTTATTAAATTTAAATACAGATCGAATATTTCTGATGACAATTTAGAATCCAAATTGTGGTGTAAAGTTGGTATAAAATACACACCAGATTCCAAAGGTTTAGTATTTGTAAAAGAATGTGTAAAATTTCATAACTTCTTAATATTAATTATATGTTGACATAATATTTTGGATATATTAGGTTAAGTAAATTAATTTCACCTGTTTCTTTTTACTTTTTGAAAAAAATTTTATTTCCTATTGGAGTATAGTTGATTAACAATGTTGTGTTAGTTTGTGTACAGCAAAGTGATTGTTATACATATACGGGTATCTATTCTTTTTCAAATTCTCCCATTTAGGTTATTACAGAGTATTGAGCAGGGTTTCCTGTACTATACAATAGGTCCTTGTTGGTTATCTATTTTAAATATAGCAGTGTGTACATGTCAATCCCAAACTCCCAGTCTGTCCCTCCCTCCACACCCTCCCTACCCCAGTAACCATAAGTTCTTTCACTAAGTCTGTGAGTCTGTTTCAGTTTTGTAATAAGTTCATTTGTGTCATTTTTATTTAGATTCTGCATATAAGCGATATCACATACTATTTGTCTTTCTCACTTAACATGATAGTCTCCAGGTGCATCCATGTTGCTGCAAATGGCCTTATTTCCTTCTTCCTAATGGCCGAGTAATAATACATTGTATATATGTACCACTTCTTCTTTATCCATTCATCTGTCAATGGACATTTAGGTTGCTTCCATGTCTTGGCTATTGTAAACAGTGCTGCAATGAACACTGGGGTGCATGTAACCTTTCAAACCATATTTTTCTCTGGATATATGCCCAGGAGTGGGATTGCTGTATCATATGGTAGCTCTATTTTTAGTTTCTTAAGGAGCCTCCATACTGTTCTTCATAGTGGCTGTACCAATTACATTCCCACCAACAGTGTAGGAGGGGTTCCCTTTCTCCACACCCTCTCCAGCATTTGTTGTTTCTAGACTTTACTATGATGGCCATTCTGACTGGTGTGAAGTGACATCTCATTGTAGTTTTGATTTGCATTTCTCTAATAATTAGTGATGTTGAGCAGCATTTCATGTGCCTCTTGGCCATCTGTATGTCTTCTTTGGAGAAATGTCTATTTAGGTCTCCTGCCCATTTTTTGATGGCATGGTTTCTTTTTTTGATATTGGGCCCGATGAGCTGTTTGTAAATTTTGGAGATTAATCCCCTGTTGGTAGCAGTGTTTGTAAATATTTTCTCCCATTCTGTGTGTTGTCTTTTCATTTTGTTTATGGTTTCCTTTGCTGTGCAAAAGCTTTTGAGTTTAATTAGGTCCCATTTGTTTATTTTGGTTTTTATTTCTATTACTCCAGTAGATGGATCAAAACAAAGATATTGCTGTGATTTATGTCAAAGAGTGTTCTGCCTACGTTTTCCTCGAAGGGTTTTAGAGTATCGGGTCTAACACTTAGGTCTTTAATCCATTTTGAGTTTATTTTTGGGTATGGTGTTAAAGAGTGTTCTAATTTCATTTTTGTACATGAGGCTGTCCAGTTTTCCCAGTACCATTTATTGAAGAAACTGTCTTTTCTCCATTGTATAGACTTGCCTACTTTGTTGTACATTAATTGACCATAGGTGCGTGGGTTTATTTCTGGGCTTTCTGTCTGTTCCATTGATCTATATTTCTGTTTTTGTGCCAGGACCATACTGTTTTGATAACTGTAGCTTTGTAGTATAGTTTGCAGTCAGCGAGCCTGATTCCTCCAGCTCTGTTTTTCTTTCTCAAGATTACTTTGGCTCTTCGGGGTCTTGTGTGTCTCCATACGAATTAAAAAATTTTTTTTCTAGTTCTATGAAAAATGCCATTGGTAATTTGATAGGGATTGCATTGAATCTGTAGATTGCTTTGGGTAGTATAGTGATTTAGACAATATTGATTCTTCCAATCCAAGAACAAGGTATATTTTTCTATCTGTGTCATCTTTGATTTCTTTCATCTGAATTGTAATAGTTTTTGGAGTATAGGTCTTTTATCTCCTCAGGTAGGTTTATTCCTAGGTGTTTTATTCTTTTTGATGCAATGGTAAATGGGATTGCTTCTTTAATTTCCCTTTCTGATCTTTTGTTGTTAGTGTATAGAAATACAACAGATTTCTGTGTATTAATTTTGTATCCTGCGGCTTTACCAAATTCATTGATGAGCTCTGGTAGTTTTCTGGTAGCATCTTTAGGATTTTCTATGTATAGTATCATGTCATCTGCAAACAGTGACAGTTTTACGTCTGCTTTTCCAATGTGGATTCCCTTTATTGCTTTTTCTTCTCTGATTGCCGTGGCTAGGACTTCCAAAACTATGTTGAATACAAGTGGCAAGAGTGGACATCCTTGTCTTGTTCCTGATTTTAATCCTACTTGATCATGGTGTGTGATCCTTTTAATGTATTGTTGGATTCAGTTTTCTAGTATTTTGTTGAGGATTTTTGTGTCTGTGTTCATCAGTGATATTGGCCTGTAATTTTCTTTTTTTGTGTGATATCTTTGTTTGGTTTTGTTATCAGGGTGATGGTTCCCTCATAGAATGAGTTTGGGAGTGTTCCTTCCTCTGCAAATTTTTGGAAGAGTTTCAGAAAGATAGGTGTTAACTATTCTCTAAATGTTTGATAGAATTTGCCTGTGAAGCCATCTGGTCCTGGACTTCTGTTTATTGAGAATTTTAAAATCAGTTTCAATGTCAGTACTTGTGATTGGTCTGTTCATATTTTCTATTTATTCCTGGTTCAGTCTTAGGAGATTGTACCTAAGAATTTGTCCATTTCTTCTAGGTCCATTTTATTGGCACTTAGTTGCTTGTAGTAGTCTCTTATGATCCTTTGTATTCTGTGGTGACAGCTTTAACTTCTTTTTCAGTTCTAATTTTATTGATTTGAGCCCTCTCCCTCTTTTTCTTGATGAGTCTGGCTAAAGGTTTATCAATTTTGTTTATCTTTTCAAAGAACCAGCTTTTAGTTTCATTCATCTTTTGTATTGTTTTCTTTGCCTCTATTTCATTTATTTCTGCTCTGATTTTTATGATTTTGTTCCTTCTACTAACTTTGGGTTTTGTTTGTTCTTCTTTCTCTAGTTGATTTAGGTGTAAGTTTCGGTTATTTTAGGTTATTCTTGTTTCCTGAGGTAAGATTATATTGCTGTAAACTTTCCTCTTAGAATTGCTTTTGCTGCATCCCATAGGTTTTGGATCGTTGTGCTTTCATTTTCATTTGTCTCTAGATATTTTTTGATTTCCTCTTTGATTTCTTCAGTGATCCATTGATTGTTTAGTAGCATAATTTTTAGCCTCCACGTGTTTTGTTGTTTTTTAAAGTTTTTTTCTTGTAGTTGATTTCTAATCTCATTGTGGTTGGAAAAGATGCTTGGTATGATTTCAGTTTTCTTAAATTGACCAAGGCTCACTTTGTGGCCCAGCATGTGATCAATCCTGGAGAATATTCCATGTGCATTTGAGAAGAATGTGTATTCTGCTGCTTTTGGATGGAAAGCTCTATAAATATCAGTTAAGTCCATCTGGTCTAATATATAATTTAAGGCCTGTGTTTCCTTATTTTCTGTCTGGATATTTATCCACTGATAATAGTGGGGTGTTAAAAGTCCCCCACTATTATTGTGTTACTGTTGATTTCTCCTTTTATAGCTGTTAGTATTTGCCTTATGTATTGAGGTGCTCCTGTGTTGGGTACATATATATATATACAATTGTTGTATCTTCTTCTTAGATTAATCCCTTGATCATTATGTAGTGTCCTTCTTTGTCTCTTGTAATGGTCTCTTGTAACAGTATTTTAAAGTCTATTTGTCTGATATGAGTATTGCTACTCCAGCTTTCTTTTGACTTCCATTTGCATGGAATAACTTTTTCCATCCCCTAACTTTCAGTCTGTATGTCTCTAGATCTGAAGTGGGTCTCTTTTAGACAGAATATATATGGGTCTTGTTTTTGTATCCATTCAGCTGGTCTGTGTCATTTGGTTGGAGCATTTAATTCATTTACATTTAATGTAATTATCGATATGTGTGTTCTTACTGTCATTTTGTTAATTGTTTTGGATTTGTTTTTATAGGTCTTTTTTCTTCCCATCCTCTTTTGTTCTCTTCTCTTGTGATTTGACTATCTTTAGTGTTGTGTTTGGATTCCTTTTTCTTTTTTTGTGTGTGTATCTACTGTAGATTTTCAGTTTGCAGTTACCATGAGGTTTTGATACAGCAGTCTGTATATGAACAAGATTGTCTTAAGTTGCTGGTGTTTTAATTTCAAATGCATTTCCAGTTTATTGCATTTGTGCTCCCCTCACAATTGCTGATTTTGATATCATATTTGTCTGCAGATGATTTCCTATCTCTACTGTAAGTTTGCCATTACTGGTGAGCTTTTCCATTCATAATTTTGTTTCTAGCTTTGGCCTTTTCTTTTCTGCCTAGAGAATTCCCTTTAGCATTTGTTGCAAAGCTGGTCTGGTGTGCTGAATTCTCTTAGGTTTTGCTTGTCTGTAAAGCTTTTGATTTTCCTGTCGAATCTGAATGATAGCCTTGCTGGGTATTCTTGGTTGTAGTTTCTTCACTTTCTTCACTTTAAATATATTGTGCCTTTCTGGCCTGCAGTTTCTGCTGAGAAATCAGCCGATAACCTTACGGGAGTTCCCCTGTATGTTATTTGTTGATTTTAATATTTTTTTCGTCTTTAATCTTGGTCAATTTGATTGTCACATGTTTCGGTATGTTCCTTCCTGGATTTATCCTGCCTGGGACTCTCTGCACTTCCTAAACTGGGTGAGTGTTTCCTTTCCTGTGTTGGGGAAGTTTTCAGCTACTGTTTCTTCAAATATTTTCTCAGGCCCTTTCTCTCTTTGTTCTCCTTCTGGGACACCTATAATGCAAATGTTGGTGCATTTACTGTTGTCCCAGAGGTCTCTTAGACTGTTTTCATTTCTTTTCTTTCTTTTTCCTTTACTTTGTTCCGCAGCAGAATAAAGACACCACTCTCTTCCAGATCACTTATCCGTTCTTCTGTCTCAGTTATTCTATTCATTCCTTCTAGTGTAGTTTTCATTTCAGTTATTGTATTATTCATCTCTATTTGTTTCTTCTTTAGTTCTTCTAGGTCTTTGTTAAACATTTCTTGTATCTTCTCCATCTGTGCCTCCATTCTATTTCTGAGATCCTGGATCATCTTTACTATCATTACTCGGAATTCTTTTTCAGGTAGATTGCCTATCTCCATTTCACTTAGTTGTCCTTTTGGGGTTTTACCTTGTTCCTTTATCTGGGACATATTCCTCTGCCATCTCATTTTGTCTAACTTTCTGTGATTGCAGATTGTGTTCCACAGGCTGCAGGGTTGTAGTTCTTTCTTTTAATGGCTATCCCCTGGTGGATGAGGCTGTCTGAGAGGCTTGTTGTGCAGGCTTCCTAATGGGAGGGACAGGTTCCTGCTCACTGGTGAGTGGAGCAGGGTCTTGTCCCTCTGGTGGGCAGGGCTGTGTCAGGGAGTGCGTTTAGCAGGAAGCTGTGTGCTCAGGAACACTTTAAGCAGCCTGTCTGCTGATGGGTTGGGCTGTATTCCCATCCTGTTGGTATTTTGGCCTGAGGCATCCCAGCACTGGAGCCTACAGGCTGTTGGGTGGGGCCCAGTCTTGGTGAGAAAATGGTGGCCTCCAAGAGGGCTCACGCCAATGAGTACTCCCCAGAACTACTGCCGCCAGTGTCCTTGTCCCTGCAGCGAGCCACAGCTACCCTCCACCTCCACAGGAGACCCTCTAATACTAGCAGGTAAGTCTGGCCCAGTCTCTGATGAGGTTACCACTTTTTTCCCTTGGTCCTGGTGTGCACGTGACCATGCGTGCACCCTATAAGAGTGGAGTTTCTGTTTCCCCCGGTCCTGTGGAATCCTGTGATTAAACCTCACTGGCCTTCAAAGCTAGATTCTCTGGGGGCTCCTCCTCCCATTGCTAGAGCCCCAGGCTGGGGAGGCTGATGTGGGGGCTCAGAACTTTCAGTCCTGTGGAAGAACTTCTGTGGTATAATTATTTTCCAGTTTGTGGGTCATGCACCCAGTGTGTAGGGATTTGATTTTATCGCAGTTGCACCCTGTCTACCATCTTGTTGTGACTTCTTCTTTGTCTTTGGATGTAGAGTATTTTTTTGGGTAGGTTCCAGCATTTTTTTTGTCAGTGGTTGTTCAGCAGTTAGTTGTGATTTTGGTGTTTCCATAAGAAGAGGTGAGCTCACTTCCTTCTACTCCACCTTCTTGTCTCCTCTCAAAAGGGATTTTTCTTTCCAGTGAGGAATGGTTTTCAGAATCGTTGGGCTGGAGGCAGTGAACTAGCTGCTGGGGCTGAGGGCTGGCTGTCCACACTTACAGTGCCAGGGTCTGTCTCTTCTGCTATGCTGTGGGGTGGCGGTGGCAAAGGAAGGCAGGAGGCAGCAGCTGCTGCTGAACAGCTCCTCAGTTATCTCTTTTTACTTTTTAAATGTGACTCCTAGAAGATTTGCAATTATATATTGGTGCACATTATATTTCTATAGGATAGCTCTGATCTAGACTGCCATGAGATATGGGAAGTGAGAGAAGAGGCTGGAGTAAGCCATAACATGTTAGAACATGCAGCGCTTGTGATAAGGAAGGCGAAACCGTACATTCAAAAGTATTGGCTGAAAGGCTACTAAGTGCCAGACACTGTTCCGGCCATTTGGGATGTGTATCAGTGAATGACAAAATTCCTGCAGAGTTTACATTTTAGAGAAAGCAGGAGGGTCAGCGAAGAAGCAAACACAAATAACATACTAGAGTATGTTGGGAATGTTAAGAGCTATGGGGAAAAAAAAAAGTTGAGCCAGGTAATTGTTCTCAGGAGTGCTGGGCGTGTAGAGTGAGGATTCTTGCTTTCCGTTAAAGTAGGATGGTTGGGGTTGACCCACTGAGGCATATTTTGAACAGTGATTTGAAGAAGGTGCTAGTGTGAGCCACGTGGTTATCTGGGGCAAGAGTTTTCCAGGAAGAAGGGACACCAAGCAAGTACTCAAGGAGAAGGCCTGGTGTGTTGTAGGAAAAGCAAGGTTGGTGGTATGGAGCAGAGTGAGTTAGAGGGTGTTAGTAAGAGAGGAAGTCAGAGAGAGACAGGTGCTGCTCCCATGGAAAAGGGTAGAAGCTGGAAGACCAGTTAGAAGGTTATTTCAGTATTCAGGTGAGAAATGAGAGCAGCTCAGAGCAGGGTAGAAGCAGTAGATATCGTGAGAAATAGTCAGTTTCTGGATATGTTTTGATGGTAGAGTGAATAAGGTTTTCCTGGTGTGAATGTGGGTTTTGAAGAGGCCAGGATGACTCCATGTTTTTGGTCTGAGGAACTGGATGAATGAAACTGCCAACAACTGTGCTGGGAGAGCAGATTTGGGGGGAAGATGAGAAATGGTCACCAAGGAATGAGTGAAGATACAAAATCCAAAGATTGAGATCAGGGAGAAGAGGAGGAACCAGCAAAGAAGACTGAATAGCAGCTGTTGAGGTAGAAGAAAAGCCGAGTGTGGTGTCTTTGGAAGCTACATGAAGAAAGTTTATTAAAGAGCAGGAAGGGATAAAATGTATCAAATGCTGCTGACAGGAGAAGGGTGAAGTCTGAGAATTGACCAATAGCTTTAATACAAGTGACCTTGAGTATAATTTTTGTGGTATTGGAAGTGAGATGCTGGCAAAATTTGATTTGGAGTGGGCTGAAGAAACAATGAAGATGGGACTTCCCTGATGGCAAAGTGGTTAAGACCTGCCAATGCAGGGCACATGGCTTCGATCCCTGGTCTGGGAAGATCCCACATGCTGCAGATCAACTAAGCCTGTTCACCTAGAGCCCATGCTCTGGAACAAGAGAAGCCCGTGCGCCACAACGAAGACTAGCTCCCGCTCGCCACAGCTAGAGAAAGCCTGTGTGCGGCAACGAAGACATAATGCAGCCAAAAATACATAATAAATAAATTTATTTTTTAAAAAAAGAATGAAGATGAATTGGAGGCAGTGAAAATAGATAGCTCTTCAAGAGGTTATATTTCAATGAAAGTCAAAGCATTAAGACAAAGAGTAGAGAGAACTGTGGTCAAGAAGTATTTTTTTAATAGCAGAAATAACAGCAAATTTGTGCATTGAGATGCAGTGATCCAGTAATGAGGGGCAGTTTGATTATGGAGAAAGGGGCAAGTGCCAGAGTGATGTTACAAGATCTAGTAAGTGGATGAGCAGGGAAAAACATCTATGATAGCAGTTTTCAAAGTGTGGTCACCTGGAACTTATTAGAAATGTACATTATTAGGCCCTATCCCAGACCTCTTGAATCAGAAACTCTGAAGCCCTATTTTATACCTACACCACTCACAAAAATTAAATTGAAATGAATTAAAGACCTAAATGTAAGACCTGAAACCACAAACCTCCTAGAAGAAAACACAGGAAAGACATTTGTTGACATGGGTCTTGGCAATGATTTTTTGGATATGACAGTTAAAGCACAAACAACAAAATGAACAATAAACAAGTGGGACCACATCCAAGTTAAAAGCTTCTGGAAGTCAAAAGAGACGATCAACAAAATGAAACGGTAGCTTACAGAATGGCAGAAAATATTTGCAAATCATGTATCTGATAAGGGGTTAACATTCAAAATATATAAAAACCCGTATAACTGAATAGCAAATAATAATAATAATAATAATAATCTAACTGAAAAATTGGCAACAGACCTGAATAGACAGTTCCCCAAGATATTCAGATGACCAAAAGGTACATGAAAAGGTCCTCAACATTAGGGCAGTGCAAAGCCACAATGAGATAACACATCACGCTTGTCAGAATGGCTATCAGAAAAAAAAAAAAAAAAGAGATAAGAAACGCTGGCAAGGATGTGGAGAGAAGAGAACCTTTGTGCAAGGTTGGTGGGAATGTAAATTGATATAGCCACTATGAAAAACAGTATGGAGGTTCTCAAAAAAATTAAACAAAATCACCATGTTGAAGAGCTATCTGCACCCCCATGTTCATTGCAGTATTATTCATAACAGCCAAGACATGGAAACAAACTATGTACCCATTGATGGATGAATAAAGAAAATGTGGTATGTATATAAACAGTGGAATACGGTACAGCCATAAAGAGAAGGAAATCCTGCATTTGTAACAATACTGATGGACCTTGAGGGCATTATGGTAAGTGAAATAAGTCAGATAGAGAAAGACAAATACTATTCATCTCATTTATATGTGGAATCTAAAATAAAACAGAACACTAAACTCATACAAACAGATATCGGATTTGTGGTTGCCAGAGGCAGGAGGTGGAGGGTAGGGGAATTAGGTGGAGTTGGTTAAATGTACAAACTTCCAGTTGTAAGTTAGTACCAGGGATGTAATGTACAATATGATGACTATAGTTAATAACGCTTTATGGTATATTTGAAAGATGCTAAGGGAGCAGATCCTAAAAGTTCCCATCACAAGGAAAAACATTTTTTTTTCTGTAACTGTATGAGGTGATGGATGTTAACTAATCAGTTTGCAATATATACATATGTCATTATGCTATCTTATACTTACAATATTGAATGTCAATTATATCTCAGTAACACTGGAAAAGAAAAAGAACTAAAGATGTTCAGGCAAAACGTCTCTTGGAAGGACAGGCTGTCATCCAATATTAGAATTGTGTTGTGTGGAAGAGATTAGATGGCTCCCTAGTAGTTCCAGAGAGGGACAAATGAAAGTTACAGGTAGATTAACTTCAATTCAAAATTTAAGAAAAAGAATTCTTTCTAACCATCCCCTGTCCACCAGTGGAATGGATTATGTTGGGAGCAGCAATCAACAAGCTCAGCAGAGGCTGGAAGATGCAAAACACAGAAAGGGGGACTGAGACACCAGTACTGAAATGTGTGCACAATTTCAAGATGGCTACAAACCTCAGATTACTATGTCCCAGACTGATGACTTCTAAAAAAGAAACTCTAGGGTGGGATCATGCAGTCTGGCTTAAGAAGCCTTCCAGGTGCTGCTAATATGTGTATTGTCAGAAAAGACAACAGAGGGGAGAGCTTGGGGGAGGGTAATGGGGGTATGCCTGGAAGTTGTCTGCTGATGCTTCAGTTTTGTCAGTGAAGAGAGAACTGAAGTCACTCGCTGAAAGTGAAGACGGAGGAGGAGGTGTATGAAGAGCTGATGGAGGTTTTATGTAGGAAAAATAGGATCAGATTTTCACTTACGCAGATATTCACTGATCTTGTGCTAAGTACAAGGAACAAAGGATCCCATAATAAGTAAAAAAGATGTTTCCTGCTTTTATGGAGGCTTATCAGTAGTGAGAGAGGTTAGTCCAGAACTGAACAGCCCTTTAAAAATATTTGAAATGCTCACATAAGATTTTCTCTTAAATAGTTAGACATATTCAGTCCCTTTAACCATTATGTATGTGGCATGGTCTTCCCAGTTCCCATACGCTTCTTTCGGTGCTTTTCAGGTGGTCAGAGTTCCCCTGAAAGTGTTGTGCCCAGAAGTAGACACGCTGTCCCGGACATGACCTCGCAGAATTCAATGTCAGGTTAAAGAGGTTATTTTATATAAACTGCTATAGAGCAAGGCCTCCCCTATTCTCCATGCCTCAAAATGAATAAACCAAGAGTAGATAAGATGCCTATGGTAAAAAGTCCAAAGAGTACAGAAAGGTACGAGGTAGACAGTAGGTCCCTTGGCTTGTACCTCAGAGGTTATCACTCAGCTTCTTTCCAGAAACTCTGTGGACATAAGCATAAATATGCTATCCACACACCCACACAAACTGCATTATTTTACTTCACGTATTTCTCTGGTTTCCACTTTTATCACCGACATTGTTTTATACTGGCACATAAAGATGTTATTTATTTGAATTAATGTACCTTATTTAGACCCCCCCCCCGCCCCGCCCCACACCACTGAGAATTTTAGCCGTTCTTAAGCTTTGGCCTATTATGAACAACTCTGGGATGCACTGAGGCTAATTTGCGAAGTATTTTCAGGTCTCAAATGTAAGCCTGCTGTTCCAGCCTTCTCCACTCTTTTTGGTTAACACTGAATATGAACTGTTCTGGTTATCTAATTGTCAAAATCATGAACAACAATGCAGAACAAAAATAAGCAGGTCACAATGCCAATACACATTTCTAAATAGATGCAGATGTACTAATTAGTAACTCAGCACTCTTCCAAGGGGCTAAGTCACTAAGCTAGAACTTTTCCATTATGCCCATAATCCACTGGGGAAACTTCGAAATGCTCAAAACTGATCACAGTGTTCACTTATTTTTGTAGCTAAGAAAAGGAGTGAAGAATCATAGAAGTGGAAGTGTTCTGGGAAGAAATGGTCAGCAAAGTCCTCAAGAATGAGGTAGGAGGAAAATTATATTATTGGCTTTGTTTAAGGAGTGAATGATGGGTAACAAAACAAGAGTACCATGTACTCCATTTGAGAAGTCTAAAAATGAGGCTGCAAGAAAAGGCTACTGGAAGAACTTCTTTAACTTGGGAAGCACTGTACTTTGGGAAGGCAACAAGAAAAATGCCCACATTTTGGCGTTGACATCCTCAGACACCTACCAAAAATGAAGGAAAGTAAGGCATAGCATATATTACAGGGTAGTGAAAACAATCATGGGGTAGAGAGCCAGAGAACCTTAGGTTCAGACCCATCAGGTCCTCTGTGGCTCCCTCGTATGCAGAGTTGAAACCACTGCATCTGAGAATCCAAGAGCCATACTCACATGTAACCCAGACAGCTTAGTATTAATGCTGAAGGGTGGGTAACTAGTTTATTGTTTACAATTAGCAGCTTATTATCTTGAAGACAGTTTCTTAGACACAAACACATTCATTCTACAATCTCTTTAAACAGACGAGATACGTCACTAAAGGACCCAGTAACAGACCACAGTGAGAAGGAGTAATTTTGAGGGAAGTATGATCTCCCTGTGATAAGAAAACAAACCACATTCCTAAAAAATTGACAATAAAAAACAATAAGAAGCTTCCATTTTCTTTATTAAAAAACAAAAATCACCAACTCATGGAAAATAATTCATCAAATCATAAAAAGGAGTAGAAACAAAAAATCAAATGTCAATTTAAAGAATATCTGACACACTATAATGTGTGTATACAGTCTCTTAAATAATTTAAGATTAGCTCCATATTAAACACCCAGCTTTTCTCACATTGTTGCAAACCCAAGTATTGTTCTGACTATACAGTCATTAATTATCTTTGTTAACAAAAATAAAGATTGAACTCAAACAGAACTCCTCTTAGTATTGCCATTTTAACTTTTGCTGCATTACCAGAAACAGTGTGTTTTCAAGAACTGGGTTTTTCTAAGCCCATTTTTATTTTATTTTTTTTAGTTTTTATTTTATTTATTTATTTATTTTTTTTGCGGTACGTGGGCCTCTCACTGTTGTGGCCTCTCCCACTGCAGAGCACAGGCTCCGGACGCGCAGGCTCAGCGGCCATGGCTCACGGGCCCAGCCGCTCTGCGGCATGTGGGATCTTCCCGGACCGGGGCACGAACCTGTGTCCCCTGCATCGGCAGGCAGACTCTCAACCACTGCGCCACCAGGGGAGCCCCCATTTTTATTTTTAAAACTTCACTATTTGATTATATTCATTGTAGAAAAATGTGAAGATATGGAAAAATATAAAGAAAATTAAAAATTTATCCAATATCCCTCCCCCCAAATATAATAACAAAAGAGTATATATCTTTCTATTCTTTGTAAATATTTAAAACAAAATTAGTACTGTAAAATGCTTCTATATCCCCATTTCATATTATACAGCAACAATTTCCTTAGTACGTTAAATATTATGTGAAACCATGGTGTTCAGTTGGCTGCTTCACAATCTAATTAGAGCTTAACCATGATTACCTCCAGTTGTTGGATATTCAGATTGTTTTGAATATCTGCTATTAAAACTATGTTCTACATCCTTCTTTATACATAATTATTTGTATGTATCTCTGATAATTTCTTAAAGATAAATTCCTAGGAGTAAAGTAACCAGCACAAAGGGTATTTTTTAAGCTTTGTGATACATTTTACCAAAATGCCCTCCAAAAAGATTATACCAATTCACAGTCACATCAATAAATAGTCTAAGAGCTATTTCTTCACATTCCTTGGCAACATAGGAATGTTACTGCTTACCTTTACTGTTACAAATTTGGGGGAATGGTGAAAGGTGTCTTCTTTTTTTCTAATGTGTAAATATTTCCCCACGTTTTCTGGTTATTTGCTTTCCTTCTGTTATTTGAAGCAGTCCAAGTCTTTTAGAAGGCATCTCTGATGTGAGCAATGTCTTGTCTTATCACTTGTTCTTCCTTAGGGGGCAAGGGCACAGAAGCTGCATATCTCTTCTGTGTTTTCTCAAGCAGGAATTCCCCAAATGATTGGAGTTAGAGGGTTACCTTGTCTTCTGGGCAGCCATGCTATTTTAATGTCTTGGTAACATAACAGAAAACTGGGCCATTTTCTGAAAGAAAGCAGGCACAAATTATGGGACTTTGAGTGTAACTCCTAACTTTTAGTTCTTCATTCTTCTTTCATGTAAGGTGAGGTTCAGAATGTTTATCTCAGAGGACTGTTCTGATTCTCACTTATCTCCATCCGCCTTCACATCCACTAGGACATATTTTATACACCAACCTCTAGCCTGGATTGTTGTTTATGCAACCTCCATCATTTGCCTTATTCCACTGAAAAATGTCATTGAAATTTCTACGTTAGTATCACCAAATAGAATCGGAGCTTCTTCATTACAGCGTCTTACATATCTTGACATACAGTGGGTGCTCACTAAGTGTAGTGAATTAATGATACACACTTCAGTGTTGAGAGAGCTGAAAATACTGCCCTGGAATAAGGGATTATTAGTATGGTGTTCCTTAATGCTATAGAATGGAGGCCATGATTCTTAATTTTGTCTAGAGCAGCAATTCTTCATTTTCTCTTTTCTACACATATTGACCCTCTTAAAAAATGCATACATACAGAAACACACAATTTTACACATACTTTCAGAAGCGTCACAGAAAGAACACCAATTTCTACTATCCATACATCTTTACTTAAAAATGCAGCTGAAATAATAAATTTATTGCTTGACAAATTATCTTTAAGTTCAAGGGACTATGGTCAAAATGGGGTCAGAAACCTAAAAAAAAAAACGAAAAAAAACAAACCCAAAACACACCATCCCATCTTGCAGGTTATACCCTCAGCAGCAGCAAAAGTAGAGTCACATTTCCTGCCAATCAACAGTGTGTTTATTTAGACAAGCCAAAGTCATGCTGCTCTATCACATTACACTCATTATGTTTAGCTAAATGTAACTGTTTCTAGTTTAAAGTGACATTCTCCAATTCTTAGAATTTGTTTTCTGTTCCCCTTTTCTTTATCCTTATAATAAGGGCTGCCTGTATTTCAATTATGATGAAATACTTCATGGGGGGAAGGGCTTAACATTTACTCATTAAAGAACATTTATCTCCTGGGTATATAGGCTGAAACCAATGGATGTGTTTCCTGCTCCTTATGGATTTAAAGTCTAGTAGGGAAGACAGATTACAAATGTCAATATTCCTGACTTTGCCAGTCCTCAAGGCTGAGAGGCATATTATTACAGTGGTGTGCTGGAGCCTGCTTGTACCAGCTTGTAAAAACCTGATTATGTACATCACTTCCCAGCTTACCAGTGGCTTCATGTTAGTAGCTTGAAGTCGGCCGTGCAAGAGCATTTATACCACAGCAATCAGCAAACACTACAAATCTTGGCACCTCCATGCCCAGCAATTGGCAATCATTTACTACCACATAGTGTCCTTGTCATACTAAAACAGTGGCTCTCATTCCAGGGCTCCTCGGTAGTAATTCAGGTAGAGAGGGCTTTTATCAACTTTTCGAATCCTCTCTCAACTACTTTTCTTAAGACCTAAGAGTACAGATGTGTTCTAGGAGACCTTAGGATATACTGGCTACTAGGTGAATGTAACATCTGATCAATTTCAGGCAACTTCTTATCCAAGGTGGTTAATCAAGAGAGTCTCAAGATGTCCAGATAAAAACCACACATCTCTGAGCTCAGCAGTCAGTTCAAATTATATTCTGGGAATTAATACTAGAATTGAAGAGCTACCAATGTGCAACCCATCACTTGTTTATCATTAATTACTGTCTTAGTTTGACACAGCATTAACTGTAAGTAGACATTCCCTGGCACCATTTCAGTATTGCTGTTGTCAGTGTTTTGGCTTTAAAGGCTGCCAACACTTTGCATGGATCTGCCAAAGAGAAAACAGCCTTGTCTGCAGTGTAATCCATGTACAGAGCAAATACTACTGATCTTCTGAAGTAAAACTTAGGGATATACTGCAAAGCAGGACAATGTTAAGAACCTGGTAGACTAGATAATAAAACTCTCCCCACCTTAACTTCCAGTGCTCTTGCATTACCAGCCAAAATGTGTATCTATTCCATTTATGGTTAGTAGTAGTAAATGGCATGAAAACTTGTAGAAAACATCTAGTCTAGTATAAAATACATAAGAAGATGGACTAAGGGTGAAATGCAAATTAAGAGAAAAAGGCAGCTGAGGGCCTATGGAAGTGTCTGCTTACAGATGGCTGAGGATACTTACCCTAATGTTATGGAGGGTTTCTGACCATTCCGTGGATCCTATCTGAGGTATGGTAGTGAGAAGTAAACTTTTGGCTTTATTGGCATTTTCTTTCAGGGTCTTTAAGACCCGGTCCACAGAAACCTAGAGAAACAACAACACGGGATGTTAACAGCAATTTAAAATTCCACTGCTTTTCACAGAACATCTTCTTGAGTTCCTACCTGATCTGTTAAAGTCAGTTTACCCCAGTTTCAATCCCCTGAGCGCAAGCTCTGCATGTATCAGGGAGAGCTCTTGGAGAAACCCAATGACATCTCTGAAAAGCACTACTGGTTTTCAGTATGGCATCCAAGAAAGTTTCTCAGATAAATAATGTGTTAGCATGGCCTAAAAAGATTGTGGCTCCTCTCATGTCCATAGAATGGATTCCAGTTTTAAAAACTGTTGCTATACTGGATAAATCAGAAGATAAGCACATTTCTCTTTAGAGAAGTCTTCCAGCTAATAAAGAAAAATGATGGAATCAAAGCATCAACCATTTTACAGTCCCAGTGAATTAATGGATGGGCTGTTAACATCACAGAACCAAAAAACCCAAACCAAACAAAGAAACAGTCCACTTTAATGAGCTTCCTTGTGGATTATGATGACCGAATATGATCAAATCTCTAGATCCTACTGCAAATTTACAGAAAATAACAGAGCACTGAGAAATTGGATAAACCACCCTCAGGAGATGATTTCACCAGTTCGGATGGTGGGAAACTCTACAGGACAAATGACCTGCTTTTCACAGAACATCTTCTTGAGTTCCTACCTGATCTTTTAAAAATACCTGGAAGAAAAAAATCACTTATGCTATTTGAGATAACTAGAAAATTGAACTTTGCCTGGATGTATTAAGCAATTATTGTTGGAATGCGATAACAGTAATGTGGTTATGTTAAATGTTTCCTAAAATGTTTATGGATAAAATTATGGATCAGAGTATAGATGAAATATGATTGGCCTTAAGTTGTTATGTTTCTGATTGAAGCTGGATGTTGGATTCGTGGACGTTCATTACCATTGTTTCTGAGTAAAGTTGTTTAATAAGAAAGCTGAAAAAAGTTACGTGTAAAACAGATGATCAGAAAGAGTACTTGTCATGTTTCACTATGCTTAGAAGAAACCCAAGATTCAGGGGCAGGGCACAGTGATTACACATTTCTGTTTCCTGAAGTATCAAGTCCAAACCCCTCCCACAACATTGAGATGTGTTTAGAACAAAATGATGAGCACTGTAGCAGAGGGGAGTCCCATCACTGTGCGAGGGGATCACAGCACAAGGTGGTGACCAGCTAGCTGGGTGCCTGGCCAGCTATGAATCTTCAAATGCAGGGTCATGAAGCATCCAAGAGATTTACCTTGTATTTTACTCTTTTCCTCACACTTTGTGACTAATATAGATTCTGATCTCCTTTTTCTCTTTGTTTCTGCTGTTGTTCTTCACCCAAAATGTCCTTTCTACTAACTTCCTCACAATAAATTCTAACCTTCTGTTCAACATCCAGCTTAAATCTCAGAGAAGTTTTCTTCAGAAACTATCCCCCTCCCCCATTCCATCACACCTACCATCTGATGACCACCCTCTCAGGAGCCAGCACTATACTAGATGCGCTACATTTATCATATGGCTTAATTCTCCTAATAATCTCATCTCCTAATAAATCTCCTAATAATCTGCAAGGTCAGAAATGTAACTACACAACCCCCACCCATGCGAACAGGTTAAATAACTCAACCAGTATTACAAGTAAAAAGAACAACAGGAATTTGAAGAAGGGTTTAGGCAACTCTAAAACCTTTTTGCCATGCCAGGCTACACATCTGGTTTAAAGCACAATGACACACATAGCTGACTGAGATGATGCCATCTTTGTCTGTGTTTTCCTGGTGGCATTTAATATTATTTGCTTTCGTGCCTTACCACTTACAAAGAGCTTAGGTTTGTTGGTTTTTTTTTTTTTTGCTTTTAACTGAAGTAGCTCCAACTGACTGTTTTCCAAACCTCATGTGGGCTACTAAACGAAAGTACCATTCGCTCTGCATGGGGGACAAATGTTACTAGACCGAGCAGAAAGCCACAGGCAGGAAGCAATCTGCTCTTGCGGAGTGGCAGAGGCTGGAGTCTCCTATTAATTGGAAGCAGCTTCTCAACATCATGAGGCTGAGCTGTCCCTTAGGTGACCAAAGCTGCCAAGTCAGAGACTTTGTTGAGTCAGGATTTGCAAATCTCTTACATAACAAACATCCTAGCTGTCAGCAACGGTTTATTACACTGCGGAGTCAGGATAAGACATTCATGCAAAGAATCTGTGTTCATCTATGACCCAAAATCCATACCCACGGATGGACAGGCAGCTAGAATATCTTACTCCATTTTACATGAAATTGGATGGTGAAACAAGCAGCCTGAGATGGTGGTAAGGTCCCTTTGGAGAAGATGTCACCTTCCCTAAGTGTGTTCAGAACCGCCACCCCAGCACTTCTTCCTTCAAAATTTCTTGGCTGTAGTTTTATCACTTTCTCTTTTTAAAATGAGATAAATGACAAGACAAATGATCTGGTTTTTTCAAGTAAAATGCAAGGAATGAAAAGGGAGGAGAATATTACAGTAAAAGATTTAAGAGGCACATCGTTCAAATGCAATGTGTGGATTATAAGGGATCCTGATTTGAACAGTTAAAAATTATAAAACGAGGGAAAATGTGACAAATCTGGACATTTGATTATATTAAGGAATTAATATCAATATTTTTTCATACAACAATGGTGTGGTTTTAAAAAATTATTTTAAAAGAGAGACCTTTTAGAAAAATTTACTTCAAAATAATTAGGGTAGGGGAGAGAAAAGTGGGTAGGGGCATATAAATAAAACAAGATTTGACATGGCTGATAACTGTGGAAAGCTCAGTGATGGTAACTGGGAGTTCATTATACTAGACTCTACTTTTGTAGATGTTCAAAGTTTTCCACAAAGAAAATATTTGTTTTGGAAGCCTGACCTCAGTGGCCCAGTGTCCTCAAATACCAGCTGGATCTTGCTGTCTTTCCTGCCAAAACCCTTCATTGACCTCCCATCTGAAATCCTTACACAGCCTATGTGGCCCTGCCTCCCTCTTCTCCCTCCTCTCCTCTCCACTCAACTCAGGCACGGCCATCTTTCCCATCACACTTAAACCAGGAAGCCTTCCTGGATTTCAAGTATTTGGTTGGGCCAATTTGATATGTACTTCTGTACCTTATCACACTATTTCTTTATAACCCTGAGCCTTCTCACATTGGTTTGCTTGGCCTCTACCCAGCCCCACAAAACCCAGAATGTTGGCTCCTTATGGACTTGTCTGTCTGCTGTCGTATTATTATACCAAGCACAGTACCCAGCCAAGGTAGGTGAGACAAACAGGAATACAGACAGACATGAATACAGAGTCCTTTTACCAGGAAGAGGTACGTAATAGTAGGGTTCTCACCCTACATAATAAACAGTAGCATAGCATACAGAACTTATAACCAAGTCTTTATCCTTAAAGTAAGGGCCAAGTCTCAATATAATTCCCAACACACATACATGTTTACAATGTACTGTTCCCCTGTTGATCCTTGGATAAAAGTGTCTTTTTATTCTCTATGAAGATTTCTGTTCTTCCAGTGAGAACTACAGAAAAAAATCTGTTAATACCTAATGACAGTGTATAAAAAGCTGACTTTAAAACCTGGTAGAATGGCACTTTCTGCAACTAATGTAATATAAACAAAGAGTTAAGACACTCTCTTACTGGCTCACACAGCACGTGGAAACCCAGGCCATACAAGTTCCAAAGAGAATTTCACTTACTACTTCCTCATGCTCCTTCCAGCAATCATAATCTGTTGCCATGGCGATACTTGCGTAGCAAATTCCAGCCTCCTTAGCAAGAATCACCTCTGGAACTGTGGTCATGTTGATGACATCCGCACCCCAGGTTTGGAACATGACACTTTCTGCCCGGGAGCTAAAACGAGGTCCCTCAATTGTGATCATTGTCCCTTTTGAGTGGCACCGGAGTCCTAGCTTCTTAGCGGTCTCTATGAGGACCTAGAATGCAAAGAACCAAACTCAAAACATACGAACATACAAACAGAAGGTCAGCTTAATTTATTTTTCCTCTGATTGTTTAAAAGATTGTTACTATAAATACCTAGTACCTGTAGGCCCTCAAAGAGAACCTAGGAAATCACAGAAGGGTGTTTCCTAGACCCTTATCCTTACATAGTGCTCTGTCCTGCCCCAGCCCCTAGCTCACAGCTACAAGAGCAAACAGTGAGGTTTTTCTACACACCAGGCATTTGTTTACATGCTTTAATCTCACTTCTTAACAACCTTAAGAGACTATCATGGATTGTGAATGGGGGCTTGAGCCTGAGCTCTTAACCTCCAAGTCTACACTAAGGTGCCTTCCTCATTCACATCTCAGAGATGTGCAGAGTGAACTGTTTTCAAGCTCCTGAGAAACTCATTCTCACTGGTCTTTTATACAAAACCTGAGGGCTTTTGTGAAAGCTTTTTGGGGGTAGAAAGTGATTTCATAATCTCTTTTGCCTATTGCCTCTCTAAAGACATACAGTAAAATACAGAATGGGGCTGTGCTGATTTCTTCTATCCAGAGATAAACTTATCTTGGCATCCCTTTAGAGACAAGGCCACATATGAGTTTAGAAACATTATTTAAAAGTTTGATCACTTTTTTTAGTGTCTAATAATGTATGTCTAATCTAATTTCATTATTTTCTAAGCCTGTGCTTCAACATTCCTTTTTAATTAAAAAAAAATTAGTCTTTTAAACTTAACTCTTAAAGCACTGCCAAGAATTCACTTACCCTTATGTACATCCTAGTTTTTTCATCTGTAAAATGGGAATAATATTATATAACTCAGAGATACTGAGAAGTTTTTTTTTTTTTTTTTAAGAATTTATTTATTTATTGGCTGTTTTGGGTCTTCATTGCTGCATGTGGGCTTTCTCTAGTTGCAGCCAGGGGGGCTTATCTTTGTTACGGTGCGTGGGCTTCTCATTGCAGTGGCTTCTCTTGTTGCGGAGGATGGGCTCTAGGCGCGGGGGCTTCAGTAGTTGTGGCTCACAGGCTCAGTAGTTGTGGCACACGGGCTTAGTTGCTCCGCAGCATATGGGATCTTCCCAGACCAGGGCTCGAACCTGTGTCCCCTGCACTGGCAGGCGGATTCTTAACCACTGTGCCACCAGGGAAGCCCCGATACTGTGAATATTAAATGAGCTAAGGAATATATATAGCAAGGAAGCTAAATGCTTAACTGGTCTTCTAATTATTAACACTGGCAGCTTCTACACATTTCCCAAATAATTTGTCAAGTTTCCTATAATACCATATATAAGATGGAGTGACTCAAAGTCAATAGAAGGCTCCAATCTAGGCCAAAGTCTTGCCTGCACATGTCTGAACCACATAAGCAAATTAACCTATTTCCTTAAAAATAACACATTATGCTATGGCAAGACGAGAAAGAATTTTAACAAGAGCTTCGGCAACTCCAAATTTAGAACCATGACAAGCCCTAGATGACTAGCTGATGCTACATCATGTTTATTTTTCCTATACATGCTGAAAATAAGATTCTGCTAAATAAAAACTTTTCCTTAAGGAGTACAGGTATAAATACAAGGGCTTATTAAATCACTCTTTCCCCTGATGTCCCCCCCCACTTTCAAAATTAAGATATAACCAGCCCAGTCCTGTCTTCATTAAATGTCTTTAAAAATCCCAAATAACTGAGCTGTATGTCTCGGCCAAACTTCAGAGTGCTTCTAGAGATGTGTGAAGGAAGATCACAACTATCGCAGGCCAGTGGCAATGTGCCTTGTACGTCTTCACCATCACCCTGGGTGGTGGGTGCCACGATGGGGAGGAGGAAGTAGAGGCTTATCGGCCTGGGTGGGCCAGGCAGTGACAGACCCTGGGCCCTTGCCACCTGGGCAAGTACTCTGCACTCCCACACAAACAGATAACGCCACCGTAAGGTGCCAGAAATATAAACTACAGGCTGAGAGGTCTCTTTACTGTGTCAGGACTTTAGAAGAATGTGTTTCAGATTACCTTTCGACTAGAAGTACTATTTTTGGAATAGGTAATACTTGCACATGGTACAAAAACGTAAACAGTACAAAAGGATATTATTCTGTGACAAGTATTTCTTCTACCTGTGTACTAGCGACCCAGTTTCCCCATGGGAAACCACTGTTACCAGTTCTTCGGTCAACTTTCCAGAAACACTCTATTTGCATATAAATATTTTCATATTTATCTCTTTTATATACACATATTTCAACACAAGTGGTAAGATATAGTACAACCATAGTGTACCTTGCTTGCCACTTGACAATCTGTCATTGGTACACGAAAGTACACAATGATGTTGAAAGTTAAAGTGATAATTACGAAGGGGCAACACCACCCACTCTTTACGTTTTTTGGACAATATTTTAAAATCTCTTTTAGGGTATATAAGAATAAAGTAATACTCTGAAGACGTTATTTTCCCATTTTCTTAAACTGCCCTCCCCAGCACTCTTTTAAAGTCTTTATGTGAGGGTCCTTAGCTTGACTAGACTAATAATAGCTGAATTAATTCAGTCTCAAGGGAGGCCAAACTGCATTACTGGAAACTATCATCCAGCCACCACATTTACATGTGCTCTGCATACATCATTAGCACTTTTCCCTTACCCACCTCTACTCCTAGTACCCAAATCACTGGGCAGTAGTACCTCTGATTTCCTACTAACATGCATATTCTCTCCCTAGTCTATTTCTTCCCAAGCTGCCCCCATTTTGAAGTGGACAGAAATGTTATTGCACACATCTACCTTCCTCTGGAGAGCAAATTTATTCTGTGGACAGATCTGTGTTTCAGACTTACATTGTTCTGATATATTCTGCTGATAACTACCCAGGAACACACACAGTTGATCCTTGAACAACATAGGTTTGAACTGTGCAGTCCACTCATACATGGATTTTTTCCAATAAATTCATACTACAATACTATACACTCTGTGGTTCGCTGAACCCTTGGATGCAGAACTGCAGATAAGGAGGGCCAACTGTAAAGTTATACTCAGATTTTCAAGTGCATGGTAGGTCAGTGCCCCAACCCCTCACGTTGTTCAAGGGTCAAATGTATTCTAAACTCACACTTAAAAGTTAACCTGCCCTTTTTTTTGTTTTAAAGAAGTAAAGAAGGTGCTTTCACAGAAGTCACAGAGAATCAACATGCAGTGATATATCTGAAATGGCTCCAACGCCTGGCTTTGGATTCTAGATTTCTGAGACCAGAGTGAGGTTAAGGTGCCCTAGCTCTTAACTGTAAGGAAGCTAGTTTTACATGATTATACAAAGCTGAACATATACTACTTTCCACATTCAGGTGTTAAAATCACCTGAATGATTAACATGTTTAGGTATCTGTATCGTCTAAGTTATTTTATAAAGTAGATTTTACTAGGCAGTTTGTCTCTGACAATAACTTCTGACCTGCTGGGTTGCACCTGACTTTCAAATCTTGAGTTATAAGAAAAATACCATGGATGGACTTTTGAACTGTGGTAGCCATTTTTATTCTCTGAAAGCTAAGGCTGTGATTCCTCACTTTATATCACCATTGGCTTTTGTAGGGCTGCCCCTTTAGTCCTGAGATCTTACTATAATCCTGAAGAGGAAGCTGGACAGTAACAGCCAAACTCACCTCAAAGGCAAATGATGCCAATCTAACAATTTACAGATTATTAATAACTTAATTCATAAAAGCAGTTAACAGTCACTGGATGTCTTATAACTAACAGGCAGCACTCAAAGCACTTTATAAGTAAATAACTCTTTTATCCCTCACAGTCCTACGAGGTACATGTTATCATCACCTTATTTTACAAACGAGGAAACCAAACCCGAGGTTTTGGTCCAAAGACACACACCAATTAAGCTGAAGAGTAAAGACCTGATCATAAGAAATCTGGTTCCAGATTGTATACTCTAGACATACTATGCTACCCTAAATTATTTTAAAAGGTATCCTGACAGCAAAATCAAAACTTAGTTAAGAAAAAAGAAAAAGTAGGTTGCAACTTTGAGTGATTCATCTTACAAATGACTGAGAGTAGTGGAGACATTATTAGCAAAGGGAAACAACTCTTCATAAAACCTTGAGTAAGCAGCAAGCTAGAGAGGGGAAGAGAGACCACATGCTTGGCCAGTTAATTCTACGTCTAGATGCCACCCCAAGCCCTCATGATTTATTCTGGTGCACCTTCCAGAAATATTACGAACCTCTCTTGTTTTAGGGCAGAACGGCTCAGCCATTGGAATATGACACACTCCTCTGGCACAGGAATGATTTCCGTCGTAGAAGGTCTGAAGCCTTCTGGTAGTCCTACAAAATAAAATAAAAAAGGGTAGTTTTTAAAAAGCCACCTTCCCACCCTCTAGGGGCTGGTAATCAGTTGTATCTAGGTCGATATCTTGGTCTTCACTCCAGAATCAATAGTTCTGGATAAGCTGAAGGAAACTTTTTTTTTTTTTAAAAAAAACAACAACAACAACAAGAAAAAGAGCTTCTGGATGGTATTTGGCTCTTTTGGCTCTGGGTTGGTGGCAACGTGCTTCCCAACAGGAATTAAAGTGTCTGTGGTCTGGTGGCTGTGATAGGATAACCACACTGAACTGTAGATGCAACTCAACTGTGGGCTCAGGAGGCCAGGTAAAACACTTAAGAAGTCAATATGAAAATTTTCCATCATCTCAAATGTAGAGGATTGTATAGTGAACCCCATATATATCACTTAGATTCAAGAGTTTCCAAAATTTTGTCAAACTTGCTTCATCTGTTGCAAATCCCAGACTTTGTCACTTCACCCCTACTTCAGAAGGACCAAAATATGTGGAGTATTTTCCACGGCAATGTCATTATCACAGCTGATAAAAATGACATTAATTCCTCAGTATCGCCTAATATATAGACCATGTGCAAATTTCCCTGGTGTCCTCAAAAAAAAAAAAAAACTTTTTTTAAACCGTTGCTTGATTAGTTTCATGTTCAAACACAGTCCAAACTTTGCATTTGATTGCCCTGTCACTAAATTGAGAGTAATTCCTGCCCTCTGCCCTCAACCTTATTTTTTCATGCCTTTGACCCACTGAAGAAAGCAGCCATTCATCCAGCTCCACATTTCAGAATCATTTGTCTCTTTGCTCCCTTACTTAAGCTTATGCGTCTACCCGCCAGAATTAGTTCTAAAGTCTCATGAAAGTTCTAAAGTTAACTTTCTGATAAAACATTTTTGACTCTGTAGGAGAGAGGGTAAAATTAAGCCAGTGGCAAGTCACCCAGCAACTTCTCTCTCAAAGTTTTCAGAATAAAGCACTTCCTATATCCATTATATTGTTCTAAACTTGAACTCATGAGTAATATAGAAAAGAAAGTCCTCATTTCCCTAGAGAGGGGAGAGCAGGGGAGGGACACGGCAAGGGAAAACCAACAGCTGAAGGCAAATCACTTCATTTCTGCTTCCGGGGGTGGGAGGGTAGGCGACGGCATGGAGAAATATTCTGGTTCAGTTTACACAGCTGGCATGTCCACCTATCAAAGTTAACCTGTTACTTCCTCCCCATCACATATTAAACAGTGACACTAGCTGGCACCAAAGCCACCTTGCTCAGAGATTAGGCCTCAGAGATTGGGAGGAATGAAAACCCAGTCTGTGCTCCTCTCAACCCCTTATCATATACGGGTCTTAAGGAAAAGGCTAAGTTAACCCCAAAGCAATTTCAGATGGCATTGAAGAACAGGTCAAATGACTCTTCCAGCCTATATAAACAGAGGCTTTTCTCTTTTTGTAAAACTGACTAATAAAATGGTTCCACATATTCCAGCTTTGGCTTGGTTTCAGCCTTCAATGAGTCAAGTATTAGCAAAAATCCTACTTACAACCATGATTAAGTGTGAAAACAGGGCCACAAAACCCTTCAGTGGCTATACCCCAATAGACATCTATGCAGTAACACCCCCATCTTATCTATCTCTGTCCCTCTCTATCTCCATCCCTTCTTTGCCTAATTACTCCTCTCTCTGTTTTGAACATTTACCTTAAGACATAATATGTATTAGTTATTCCTTATGTTATGCTATATACATGTGATACTAACTGCCTACAGTTTTAATTCCCTCTCAACTGGAACATTTTACATTTTTCTCTTTAAACAAAGCTCCCTAACTCCCACCTCTAAGGCTTATAGCAAACCACCATATCTTCTTGATTCTTCATTTCCCAATTACAAAATGTAGTGTTCATCCACCCATTTATAAGAGTGTTATAAGGATTAAGTGAGCCCTGATGCCTAGATATCCCACGGCAGCTCAGGACTGAGGTCTGGGCTAGAGACTGAATTGGGAGTCAGCACCAAGGAGAAGCTGTAGCTGAGAATGAGGCCTCAGAGCACCCAACCTTGCAGGAGGGGTAGCCCCGAGGAAGAAATAGGGACTTTAATACCAGTATTTCTAATAGGTTCAGGGTTATGCTGTTAAGATCCCAGGAGGGAAAGTGCCAATAAGAAACATCTCTTCACACAGACTGCCCACCTACTTGTGGTGTTCTGCATAACTCAAACAGTGACATATTCAAGGAAAAGTAATGATCTAATTTTAAATCACTATAAGTACTCCTATGCTGCATAAAATAATGAGGCATGATTATGCTGAATGAAATTCAGACCAAGAGCAATGGGGTTTGCAATCACAAGTGAAGGACACCACCCAAGTGAAATTCTAAAATGAAAATATATGTGATTTTAAGATCTCCTGTCCTCCCCCTGAGAGTTTTTAAGGAGAAGTGAGAGCTTCTGTAATGTAGCAAGAAGCAAAGGACGTCCCACACGGTGGGGACTGTTACCTCATTGAGCCTGTGTTAAAGGGGGTTCCTGCCTGTTCACTCCCAATTTCCAGTCAAAAGAGCTCTTCTATAAACAAAACAGTAGTTTACTCTCAAGTGGAGCTTTCTGACGGATATGAAGAAAATATAGAAAATGTAGTTTTGTACCTGGATTTCAATCCTGTTACTGATTTTTCGTGTGGCCTTGAGCAAATTACTTCCTCAGGGAAGTAGAGCAAACCTCCCTGAGTTCTTTCTTCATAAGGTATTAGCAACATCCACTTACACCCTTGTTTAAAACAGGGCCGCAAAAAACCTCTGGTAGCTACATCCCAATAGGGTGATGCAATAACTCCTCCATTTATATGTCAAATGTGCGTTTGGGGATAAACAGTAATTGTTGCAAAGTGCTACTACTATTGCCCTGAGGATCAATGAGGGAACAGATGCAGCATCCGGCCCACAGTATTCACCCAGGTCACATTACCGATGGACACAGGCGCAACAGAAGCAAGCACATGGAGGAGCTCATCAATGGAAGACACTTGCAGATTTTTCTTGAGGGCAGAAACTAGGTGTGCAGCCGTGCCTAGGTGAGCACCTTTCCCTGATAAAGGGGGCCCTTAATGAGATCTCTTCTTCCTCCCATCAAGAGATAGAACTGGAATCTCTTCCTGGGCCACAGGAAAAAAATTAGCCTTAGACAACGTCAGACTGGCTGGATCCATTGGGAAGCTGTGTTTTAGGCTGTGGGTGAGAAGAACAGGAAGGATCACACACCTTCCAGAAGCAACCTAGACCAAGGATGAGAGTTTAGGGGTGGCGGCTCTGTCCTACCAAGCTATGAAAGTGGCATGTGGCAGCAAACAAAATAATGCCCCCCTACACCCCTGAATATCCACACCCTAATGCCCAGAACATATGAATATGTTACCTTACATGGCAGAGGGGAACAGAGGTTGCAGGTGGAATTAAGACTGCTAACCAGCTGGACTTAGAAAGATTATCCTGGATTAACCAGGTAGGCCCAGTATCATCACAGGAGTCCTGACATGTGGAAGAAGGCAGAAGGGTCAATACTAGTGATGAAAAGGACTTGACCCGCCATTGCTGGCTTTGAAGATGGAAGGGGGCCAGGAGCCAAGGAATGAAGGTGGCAAAGAGCAAGGAAAGGGATTCTCCCAAGCCTCCAGAAAGGAATGCAGCCCTTGATTTTAGCCTACTGAGACCCATGTTAGACTCCTAACCTGCAGAACTAGATAATAAATTTGTGTTGTTTAAGCCACTAAGTTTGTGGTAACTTGTTACAGCAGCAATAGGAAGCTAATACATGTGCTCATATGGTTTAACACAGTTAACGCAATGCAACTCTGCCCCTAACTCTTGCCTCAATTGGTGAAGCCTCCTAGCGAGGCAAAGGGACTGCTAATTTCACCCCCCTCTCCACCATCAGCCTGGGATATATATCCACTGGAAGTAGACTTCAGGGACTGCCCAACTGACTGGCTTTACTGCTCCCTGGCTGGCTGTGTGCCTCCAGGAGAGAGTCACTCTGACCTGTGTTCACCTTATCAGTCTTCTCATATTTTAAATAGGGAAGTATGAAGGGTAAATACTGTGTGAAGACTGAATAAGAACACATGAAGCAAGTGCTCAGCCCGAGTAACTACTGCTGGTAGAAAATCTGCTTCTGTACCTGTCGTCTGCCAACTTCAGAGCAGACGTACTTGGGTCTCAAGTCAAGGGTACCCCCAAAACGGGGATATGTGATGAGAAAAGTTAGCAAAACAAACAACAAACTGCGTATGGAAGAGTGAAGAAGACAAAATGATGTTGTGTACTGGCAAGAGAAATGAGTTCAAGGCCATCAGGGAGAGAATACCGGGCACTTTCAGACACAGTGGGGGAACAAAGCCCAGAGAAAGACTGACCAGTAGGTTCTTTCTGGATCAAGATCCTTGAATTGGCACAAAGACAGCCATTTGTTAATAGTTTTCCTTTGAGGAAGTGCTGAGTTGCAAACAAGATGAGGGAAAACACTTTTCCCACAGCAGAAGCAAACACACCCGCACACTTCCAAGGTGGTTCTGGAGCACAGCACATGTCCACGAGCCTCAGCACACAGGAACACGAGGCGGTTAATTTACTGGCAAAGCGGGGCCAAGGGCTGCTCATACACAGCTTGGTTTCGGGGAAATGATTCTACCCATATCACTTAAAGTCTACCCAAACAGTCTATCTCATGAGTGCCCCTAAGTGAAAAATGCATCGTTTGGTGCATTTACTCTTAGCACTGCAAGCTGCAAAAGGGAAAGGCTGGTTGGAAAGGCATGCATATTGAAAACTTTAGTAATGTGTCAGATTGCCTTCTATTACGATTCTAACCATCTCTACCAGTAATAGGTATGTGCGTTAATTATCCAGGGCCTGACAGCATCTCACAGGTGGGAAGAACTTAATATTTTTCTTTCCCTTCATAATTATTCAGAAATAACTTGACTTCATGTTCAAAAGACCAGAGATGACCAGATAATAAACATTAATACTTCACTGGGGAAAGGGAAATGAGCAGGGATGCAAAGTACAAAAGCAGTGAAGAAAC
Source organism: Grampus griseus (assembly GCF_964374135.1). Lineage (NCBI taxonomy): Eukaryota > Metazoa > Chordata > Mammalia > Artiodactyla > Delphinidae > Grampus > Grampus griseus. Next base: position 70,189,988 of record NC_139000.1, on the reverse strand, counting down.
CACCACAAAGGGGACAAGATAGTTTTAAGTACACATCAAAGATCATTACCATCAATGACAAAAGGAACTAGGAAAAAATTACATCAAATTACAGGAAGAGCTGAATAGCTGAGGTCTTCTACCCAGGGACAGCCCTTCTCTGGACCGTGCTGCTTATTCAGAAGTCTGCATACGAGCTGATGCTCAGTAACAGATTGCGGGGCAAGCCCTCCCAGAGGGTAGCAGTTGTTTGAGCTTGGTTTCCAGCACTCCTGTGACCGTGTCTTCCTTCCTGTTATATTTTCTGGGAGTAGTATGGCAACCAGCTTTGAGGGGAGTCAAGCTGGGAGAAGTAAAAATGTTAAGAACTAACCCAGATGAGGGCAGTGGTGACAGATGACAGGGTGGATTCAAGGCACACATGGGCACGACTTAGAGACCGACTGGATGTAGGGGTGACAGATCCACAGCAGCGATCACCCGGTAGATGGCAGTGCGATGGTATTACCAACTTAGCAACTTACCAAGTGGAGAAGAGGGAGCTCGAGACGGGGGAAGGTGTGGGGTTAGAAGACAACCAAGGGGGAAAATAAATGAAGTGTGAATTACAAAGTGTGAGGTGTCTTTGGGACCTTGTCCTGTATCTAGGAGCCAGTGTGGATCTCAAGGTGGAGGCCAGAGCTGGAAGTCCATGTGTCAGGAGTGGTTGAGGTCATAGGGTTTGCAGATGAACCTAATTCAAACCCCACAGGTCCCACTTATTAGCAAATGACCAATATTTCTGAGCTTAAGTTCCCTCAATTTAAACTGAGGAAACGACCCATATATGTGGTAAACAGGGTTAATTGATTTGTGGTACTTGGTAGGAACTCAAACATTGGGAGCTTATAGCATTTTTTAAATAACAGGATATAAGGTGAGAAGGTAGTTTGCAGAACAGAGTTAACCTCACACAGGGAACAGCTGCTCCCACTTCAAGGACAGCAGCAAGATGACAAAGAAGAACAGGGATGCAAGTAACTGGTGAAAGGGAGGGTGAAGGAAGATGGCGAGTTTGTGCCTAATACCATCTGTTTTCTTGTAAAGAGGCAATGTTCTCAACCAAGAGCGAAGGATATGGGCAGGAAGCTGTGAGAGAACAGAAAGGGTTCAAAGTAGCTGCTGACAGGAATGGGAGAAAGAGCTAAGCAAAGGCTTCCTGTATAATTCTTTATCATAAACCTCCATTTCTATTGGTAAGAACAAACCCCGTGCCCAAGAGGCTGAAAGACTGAGAAACTGACATCATTACACACCTCAACCTCTAGGCCTACCTTCCAAGGATGGCTAAGAACTTTGTACTGTAAAACCCTGGGGGAAGCCCAAGGCAGGGCTATGTCTTTGGGAGAGGGAAATAAACTGACATCATCCCTTACCCCTGTGGTTACAGCGGGACTTTCCTGATGAGTAAGTGTGCATCACCAGCCAACGCTCATCCCAGCCCCCAACCTCTCCCGATTCTAGTGAGAAAATAATTCTCTTAAGAGGGTGGGCATCAGAACTCTTAGGAATCAATCCAACACCCTCATTTAGCAGATGAGGACACTAAGTGACACAGGAATTTGGGGGCAGAGCCAGGATACAATTTTGGATGTCCTCACTTCCAAGCTGGGGCTTCTTCCACCACATTCTTTTAGTTGAACCTAACCAGGGGCCTCAGGCCAGTGTGTTAACAGCATTTTGCAGAAAATACTTGGCATTAGGAATTACATCCTGGAATTACATTACATTACATTTTTTTAATCTTAATTTTTTGGCCATATTTTTCTCACTGTTAAAAAAACAAAAAACAAAAAACCCCCAAACACCTTAAACATTCCTGATAGAGGCCGCTATTAAAAAGAAAGAATCTTATTCTCATCCTTACAGATGTTACCCAGCTTCACCTTGAGATATTTCTGGTAGTGACAGAAGCAGTTTAAGGGACCCTACTAGTATGCATCTTTTTTTTTTTTTTTTCGCGGTATGTGGGCCTCTCACTGTTGTGGCCTCTCCCGTTGCGGAGCCCAGGCTCCGGACACGCAGGTTCAGTGGCCATGGCTCGCGGGCCCAGCCGCTCCGTGGCATGTGGGATCTTCCTGGACCAGGCCACGAACCCATGTCCCCTGAATCGGCAGGCGGACTCTCAACCACTGTGCCACCAGGGAAGCCCTTTTTTTAACTTAATATAATGTGGGCATCTTTCCAAACACTCTGCATATCTAATTGTTCCTTTCATAAATATGGTGAGGGACTTCCCTGTTGGCACAGTGGTTAAGAATCTGCCTGCCAATGCAGGGGACACCAGTTCAATCCCTGGTCTGGGAAGATCCCACACTCTGCAGAGCACCTAAGCCCACGCGCCACAATTACTGAAGCCTGCATGCCTAGAGCCTGTGCTCCACAACAAGAGAAGCCACCTCAATGAGAAGCCCACGTGCCGCAACAGAGAGTAGCCCCTGCTCAACACAACTAGAGAAAGCCTGTGCACAGCAACGAAGACCCAACGCAACCAAAAATAAATATATAAATAAAACTAATTCTTTAAAAATAAACAAACAAATAAGGTGAGTTGAATTCCCTCCAATGATGATACTCAGGATTGATGGTGAAAGGAGAAAGGTCATATGTGGAAGTTGCTAGAATCTCCTGCCCATGTGTACCTTCCATGGCACGGAAAGTTACTAGTCTAGGGTGGAAGAGAGGCCATATAATCAGTCCCCACCCCCCACAGACAAATGAATTTCTAGGAGTATCTAACAACAACTGGGTCAACAATGGAGGGTATGTGCAACAGAAGGAAAACAGGAAGAGACAACAAAATGCCTCATGCTTTGAAAAAAGCATCTAGGGGAAACAGTGTTGCTTGCTCTATAATAGCAAAAATCTCATTAGAAATCACTTCTATACTCCACTTTATAATGTATCATCCAAGTCAGGCCTTAAAAGTGGGGTGGGATGCGAGGGATGGTTATGTCTTTACCTGCAAGGCTGAAAAGCAAAAACAAAACAAAAGCCAAGTAAATGCATAGTTATGCCTCTAAATTTCTAAGTCTTGTCTCAGAATTTGGTTAGTCTTATACGGAGCCCTCACCAAACCACAGGCAGGGAGGATCCAGCTTCATAAAACACCTACCACTGATCCTGCTGGGCTCAAAGGAGGGAGGTGCTTCCACCAGCAGGAAGGGAGGTAACAGCAGAACCACTGAGCAAGTAAAGCCACTGGCTGTCCCAGCTGCTTCCTGGACAGTGGCAAATAGATACAGGAGATCAGAAGACACAAGGATGCAGGCAGGTATAAAGCACAGTAGAGAAACAATTTGAAAAGCCTTAGTGGAACCCTGAGAGTAGCTAAGCTTTCAGATTTCTGTCTCTGTTTCATGTGCAAAGCCAGATTATGGGGAGGGAATCAACTTGGATTCCCTATGAGGTCTTTTCGCTCCGTCACTCAGGCAGTCTTGCTTCCCCACCAGAGACACTGTGAGAGCCAGATGTACCCTACACGGGCAGAGGTTTGTACCACAGGAGAACTACCCCAAATTATGAATCTTGGGAGTGTCTCCCTTATAAGATCATTTTAAAGTAGAAATAGCCTCACAATCCTAAAACAGATGAAAGGTCAGACAGACACATTCTCTCCCCAGTTCACATGGACTGTTTAATAATGGTCAAGAAGCAGAACAAGCCCCATTCTTAACCATGTTTTATCATGAATTGCCAAATGACTTATGGCTCTGATGGTGGGGACCTCCACCAAGTAGAAGAAAGGGATTAATCAAACCCAGTGGGCTTCCCTGGTGGCGCAGTGGTTGAGAGTCCACCTGCTGATGCAGGGGACACAGGTTCGTGCCCCGGGCCAGGAAGATCCCACATGCCATGGAGTGGCTGGGCCCGTGAGCCATGGCCACTGAGCCTGTGCGTCTGAAGCCTGTGCTCCGAAATGAGAGAGGCCACAACAGTGAGAAGCCCGCGTACTGCAAAAAAAACACAAAACAACAACAACAAAAAAACCAAAAATCCCCCAGTATATCAGGAGGCCCAAAGCAGGCACTGAGGACACTTACTGTGGGCGAGCCTCTTACAAATTCTTGGTATAAATTACTATTTAAAATTTTTGGTTTGTGAAGAATATTGCACATGGGGTCCAGGATAAGGGAAGATTCAGGAAACCTGTCACTGTGCAACACACATGGGAAAATGACCAGAGAACACATTCTTTCAGCATTTAAGTTCTAGATCCACATACATTTTCCTTTCTACAGCAGCCCTAATCACAAATGAAAGATTACTTTCACTTTAAATATTAGCAAAGGTTATTTCCTTGCATGTTTGAGAAACAGATGAAAGGACTGAGTACACACACCCAAAAATACTGGAACCAACTCCTCTCCCCACCTGTCTGCTGTCCTGATTTCTCCAGGTCAGCCACACCCAGGATTCCCCTTTTCTCATGCCGAGGCTTTCAAGTTTTCACAGGTTGGAATGTACCATGAGCAAACCCAATGATTTTCAGAAGAGAATGATCTTATTTTCCTAAAAGAGCTTTCAGCCTGTCAGACACCTTCAAGGGTATTTTTCATTTTTAGCTTATAGGCATCTAATGATTTTAAAAACAACCATAAAAATCAAAGCTACCTGTCACTCTTAAATCTTAATGACTTCTAAGTTATGCACGGCATGGTTGACAAGCCAGGTTGGTGTTTTTTCCCCCTATGCTGAGCACTGAGGGCAAAGAAAGCAAGATGCTCTAGTTCTGCCATCTATTAAAAAAGAATAGCCATACCATTCCATTTTGATTCTTTATCACAAATGTATGTCAGGGAGATTAAAACAGTCCCTCTAGTCTTGGAAGACACTTTAGGATGAGGATATTTTTTCTAAGATGATGTGCTGGAAAAGTTATAGCAGTAGTAAGCAAAAATGTGTTTCCAGATCAATCCCTGGAGAAGAACCCATGGACAGTGCAAGGAAAAGGGAGCTTAAGTGATAGAATTCAACCTGTAATTTTGAAGAGAGGACCATGGCCCACATAGGTAAAGTGATCTGCCTGAGGCCAAACAGAGCCAAGATGACCCTTCTAGAGTTCAGTGCTCCTGCCCCCACAGCTCTGATCCTCTGTGCACCTCTGCAGGATGCTGCAGTCCTATCAAATATTCTGGGGCTGTGGTTACAGCTATGGGCACTGAGGCTGTAAACAGCAGAGCCTGCAGCTCACCATTCATGCCTGATGACAGGACTAAGTGGAGGTTCAGACGCCTGCCTTAACACACCAGGATTTACTCTGTTAAAATAAAGTGCTGTCAGTACAACACATGTAGGGCATTTCTCACAAGACAAAAAGTTCGGATTCTCCTCTCCTGTAAGACATTCTCAAGCCTGGTTAACAGAAACCACATAGCTCAAACAGCAGCAGTAACACTTAGAAGATGCTCTCCAATAGCAAAATAATGCAAGGCACATATGTAATTTAAAATGTTCTAGCACCCACATCAAAACGGTATAAGAGAAACAGGTAAAATGAGTTTTAGTACCTTATGTAACTTAATATATCAAAAATGTTATTGTTGCAATATATAATTGATACAAAATTTGAGATTTCATTCTAAATGTTACTTACTTAGGGGATCCTCCTTTTAACAGACCTTTTTTTCTGTTTTTACCAAGTGATGTTGACTAGCAGACATACTCCAGCCCAGACTCACAGTAAAGGCATTTATTGGGCAGGTACCACAGGCTAGATTCATAAAAGGCACTCGCTAGGGACTCAGAACTCCCAAGGCAAGACTAAGGAGGCAGGTTATAGACATGACACATAGAAGAAAACAGACACTGGAAGATTTTAAGGTCACACAGCTAATAAGTGCCAAGGCAGAAAGAAACCAGATCTGATGGCAACGCCTGTTCTCTTTCTATTCTCTTTGTGCCCCACCTGCTTTCTTGAGAGCCAGTATGTGAAACATTTACATTTACTACATGTGAGACAAAGATCTGGGAAATGCAACAGTGTACAGTTACACCACGTAAGTAACAAATTAATCCCAGGCTTAGTATCCAAGCCAAACTTTTCCTTCCAGTACCATCTACCATACTTTATAAATCCACATCATTCTAGAGTTTTGTGCACTGCATTATTAAAAAAACCACATTGCACCCCTTTTCTTAGGTCATTACCCCCAAACACATGTCTTTGACGGCCATAGAGATTTTGATCAGGATGTCCCCTAAACACAAACTCCAGTCTCCCTCTCCCTTCGAACAATCATGTTCATTCAGTCACTCAAAAAATACTGACTGAGCAACCACAGGCCAGGTAGTATTGTGGGTGTTGGGGATAAAGTGGCAAACAGGACATATGGGGTCCATGCCCTCACACGGTTTACATTCTAGAGGGGAAGATGAAAAACATATAGTGTCAGGTGCAGAAAAATGATAGGAAAAATGAAAGGGGAGGGGCATGTAATGATTTTAGTCTATCCTCATTATTTATTAGGTTGAACCACATGAAATTACTGATATTCAACCATTTCTAGCTTACAGAACAGGCAATTTCATTTGGTTCAAGCTAATAGCTTCATTTCATCAGGTAACATTCAATGCTTCTGATGGACTAGGGAATATTTAAATACCTGAAAAGCAGAAGACACACAGAACAGGACTGAATAAACCTTCCTTCCATAATAGTCAAGGTAGGAGAGGCGTTGGGTACAGCGAGCCCAGAGTTAACAGACTGGAAGAGTAGGATGGACTGAGGTGATGGTCGGGGTGAATGGATGGGGGACGCTGATAGGAGCTACCAAGTGGTTTACTCTCTGTGGTTCTTCTCCCCACCGCTCTGGCTCAAGTAGCAGACTGCAGTTACCTGTCTCCATCCAGAGCATTCTGGGAAGTGGTTACTTCCCCCAGGAATGGGAGGTGGGGGCAGCAGGAGGATGGGATCCCTAGGATACCACCCCTTTCCTTATGACTTCTTCAACTACTTCTAAATGCAGAGAAAGCCCAGGATCTTGGCAGTCCATTATTGTTCAATATTTTGGTAAAGGAACATTATAGATTCCTTGTGCCATTAAGTAACAGAAAATCCCTAGCTCAGGAACCAACTATTGATCTTAACATCACGAAAAGACAACCAGACATTACGTGCCTCCTGATATGATGCAGAAAGATTCTCACCAAGAATTCAAACCTGGTTCCAATCAGGCCTCCGGAGTTAAGCACTGGTTTACGGTAAACACAGGGGACAGGGGAAGACACTAAATGAGACTTAAGGATGCAATCAGTAAAATCCAGCATGTGGGGAGACTATAGGACAAAAAAGAAAAAAAGCCTTCTCTGGACCCTCATTTCAACAAACCAACTACAAAAAAAAAGTCTGTGAGACAATAGGGAAAAAGAGAACACTGCCTAGACATCTAATACTAAGGAAATATTAACTAATTTGTTTTTTAAAAAGTTCTTTTAAAGTTACAAACTGATAAATGTTGAAGCTGAGAATTAGGAACTTGAGAGTTCATGATGATTCTTCTATTTTCTATCCGTGGGCCTGTGTCCCCTTTCCCACAAGTCCCCACACATTGTCCACTTGAGCTGAGAACGATTGTACAGGAGGAGCCTGAGCATTTTAGACGACTGCTCACCTGTCAATGAACTGATCAATAATGACGATATCGCCAGGCTGAATCTCTTCCTTCAAGGAACCGCAAGCTGTGGTCACTATGACATGTGTACAGCCCTCCTCCTTCAGAGCCCAGATGTTCGCCTGATAGTTGACTTTCGAAGGCATGATGGTATGCTGCCTCCCATGCCTAAGGAAAGAGAGTAAATATATTAAATATGGTAGAGGAGTGAGCAGGGCATTTTTTTTTTTTTCTTTTTTTTTTTTGCAGTACGCGGGCCTCTCACTGCTGTGGCCTCTCCCGTTGCGGAGCACAGGCTCCGGACGCGCAGGCTCAGCGGCCATGGCTCACGGGCCCAGCCGCTCCGCGGCATGTGGGATCCTCCCGGACCCGGGGCACGAACCCGTGTCCCCTGCATCGGCAGGCGGACTCTCAACCACTGCGCCACCAGGGAAGCCCGAGCAGGGCATTTTTAATACTCTTGGAAAAGAAAACTCATTTACAGCAGTGCCTTCCAGCCCTTCCCACCAAAATGCTTTCCTTGGCAGAGGAAGAGTGAGAACAGGCCAGGCAATAACCAGCCTACTTCAGGTATAAACTATGTGGTTTTAAAGTGCAGACTCGGGACTTCCCTGGTGGTGCAGTGATTAAGAATCCGCCTACCAGTGCAGGAGACATGGGTTCGAGCCCTGGTCCGGGAAGACCCCACATGCCGCGGAGCAACTAAGCCCATGCGCCACAACTACTGACCCTGCACTCTACAGCCCAAGAGCCAAAACTACCGAGCCCACGTGCCACAACTACTGAAGCCCACGCGCCTAGACCCCGTGCTCCGCAACAAGAGAAGCCACCGCAATGAGAAGCCTGTGCACCACAACGAAGAGTAGCCCTGCTTGCCGCAACTAGAGAAAGCCCACACGCAGCAACAGAGACCCAACACAGCCGAAAATAAAAATAAATAAAGTGCAGACTCAATTTACATTTCATAGTTTACTTTGCTATCAAGAGTAGGTAATAGCTTACTTAGAATTCACTCTCCAGGAAAATATGCCATGTCTATCCTGTGGGGCACCAACACCCCAGAATCTGAGGCATCTGGTATCTCATAAGCCATGACACAGAAAACAAGAGGTGCCAAGGAAGAAACACCCAAAATAGAAACTCAAGTTTCCAGTCTCATCTCTTTATTCTTTTCTGCCTGATCACCCAAAGAAATTAATGAAACATTTAAAATATTAGATTTCCCAGTTGTTTATGATGACATCAGCAGGTATGGTCCAAGAATGGATCACCTCACTCATCATTACTGTTATGGGCTGAATTATGTCCCCTCCAAATTCTTAGGCTGAAATCCGAACCCCCAGTACATCAGAATGTGACCATATCTGGAGACAGGGTCTTTAATGAGGTAATTAAGTTAAAATGAAGTCATTAGAGTGGGTCCTAATCCAACACGAATGGCGTCCTTATAAAAAGACACAGACATACACAGAGAAGAACATGTGAAGATACAGGGAGAAGACAGTCAGGTACAAGCCAAAGAGAGGGACCCGGAACAGATCCTTCCCTCCCAACCTCAGAAGGAACCAACCCTGCTGACCCCTTGATCTCTGACCACTACCCTCCAGAACTGTGAGGAAACAAATTTCTGTTGCCACTCAGTCTGTGGCACCTTGTTATGGCAGCCCCAGCACACTTAACACAACCACTAATGATTTCGTGTCACGCTTCAAACAAAATCCAAACACTCTGCCATGGCGCTCGTATCATCTGGGCCCAGCCTACAAACAGCAACGTCAGTCCTTACCTTTATCCCTTCCCACCGGGGCTCAGCCTCACTGGCCTCGCTGCTTAGCTCCCACATCACCTCCCCAGAGGAGTGCTTTCCACGACCACTGCATCTCCATCACATCACTACCCCTTGACCTTATTTTTCTTTCTGGCACCTATTGGCCACTCAAACTATATATTTCCTTCTCAGTGTCCATCCTTCCCACTAGCATCAGCCCTGAGACGGTGAGGCCCTTATCTGTCTTCCCTGCTGGTGCCTAGAACTGGACTTGCCATATGAGTAGTTCAATCTGTTGGATGAAAAACTGAGTACTTACACACACACTCTTTCCCCCTATCTCTCTCACACACCCACACACACACCCACACCCACACACCCAGTGTGCCAGGAAACAGCCAGTAACGGGAACTTGATTTCTAAAATTACTTTTAAAAATTCACACGTTAGAGGGTATATTTATAAGCAGTATTTCACAGAGAGTTAAAATTATCCTGAGCTGCTTGAAAAAGTATGAACATCACAGGTAATGTTCTGCCACAGGAAGGCTAAGTGTCAAGAGACCAGTCGTCTTCACATGTGATAATATAGAAACAGGCTTTCAAGGAAGTAACAACACACAAAAATCTCACTTTGTACGATAATGATTAAAAGTTTGGGCTTTGAAGTAAAACTGCCTGGGTTCAAATCCTAGGTCTGCCACTTACTAGCTGTGTGACCTCATCAAAATCACTCAGCTTTCTCAGCCCCCCATTTTTTTTTTTTGATCTGTAAAATGGATAATAAAAAACCCTGCACCACAGGGTTGCTATCCAATATCCCTTGTATCATTCCATATTGATATTTTGAAATAAACTTTAATGTCTCTTCTTCACCAACAACAGAATTAAGAATACGGAAATAATTTGTACATAATTGCAGACAAGCATTAGCATATGAGGGTTTTTACCCCAAGGTCATAAACGACCTCTCAGAAGGTGGAAGTCCATGAATGCCCAGAAAGTATGGTAGTCCCCGCTTATCCACAGGAAATGCGTTACAAGACCCCCCTGTGGCTGCTTGAAACTGCGTATAGTACTGACCTCTATATCTGCTATGTTTTTTTCCTATACTAACAGGTGGGTAGTGTACAAAGTGTGGATACGCTGGACAAAGGGATGATTCCTGACCCGAGCAGAGGGGGTGGGATGGCACAAGATTTAAAACTTATGAATTGTTTATTTCTAGACTTTTCCTTTTAATACTTTTGGACCGCAGTTGACTATGGGTAACTGAAACCGTGGATAAGAGGGGACTACTGTACATGCATTTTTTCTAAGGCTGGTCTCCAAATCTCTGATTAGATTTTCAAAAGAAATTCACATATCAAAAGGAGTTAAGAACCACTGCATAAAGTGGTTCACAGTCCGACACACTTCATTTCAGCTGGCAAGAGTATAAAACCTTCACCATGGGGCTACAACACGAACCATTTTCTCTTACAGTCTGGAAAAAATTAAGCGTTTCTCCAGCAATGACCACAGACCAACAAAGAAGGTTGCCTGAAATCAACCCTATGCGACCATCTAGAACTAAAATTTAGTTTTACTGGACTCAGCAAAGCCACTTCCGTTTCAAAAATGCAGTGTGGCAGACAGACCCTAGGGTGGTCTTCATTTTCATGCTCTGAATAATTCCTTCCTTCTCGACTGTGGGCGGACCTGAGATGCTTCCAACCAACAGAACACAGCGGAAGGTGCTGGGAGTCACTCCCATGATCAGGCCCCAGCCTGCCAGCATGCACTACCTGGCCCTCCTGCTGGCCTTGCAGCAGTAAGCTGCTGTCTTGTGAGTTGCCCACGGGGAGGGCCACAAAGCAGGGAACATGGACAGCCTCTAGGAGTGGACGGCCTCCGTCCTTCAACCCTGAGGAACTGAGTTCTGCCAACTCCTACATGAGCTTGAACGAGGACCTGGAGCTCCAGATAAGAACAAGCACTTAAATATACCCATGTGACACAATATTTACTTGTGTGACCCCGAAGAGGACCCAGATGAGCTGTGCCCACACTCGGGTTAGCTGGAAACTGTGGGATGATGTATGCTATTTCAGGCTGCTAAATCTGTGGTCATTTGTTATGCAGCAATAGAAAGCTAATACATGCAGTCTGACTAATTTCTAACTGTGTGATAAAATGACTTGCTCTTCTCTTTAGGGAACAGCACGAGCCTTGTCAAGGCAATAAGGGTGTAGACACCACCGAGAACCCACTTCAGTGACCCGAAACCCACTCCCCACAAATCTAGAACTATTACTACACAAGGGGTCATGAATGAAGCAGTTTTTCTTGATCTTGTTAACTAGAAGATAAAAGACAGAAAAGAACAAAAGAAAACATTTCCTCTTGCAGCTAGAACTGAAAGCAGAGCTTCACGTTTAGTCAAATCATTGCATCACTCATTGGATTGTTCTAAACCTTTTCCCAACCTAAGGGGGGATAGGCAAGATCTTTAATCTCCAAAGTCAGTAAAACCTACCCTGAAACTGTAAGCGATAAAGATGACTCAGATGCTATGGCTCCACCGACACATTAAAAACTCATACCTGCATCATGACTCTTTTCATAATTTAAGTTAAATTTAAAATGTTCTTTAGTAGTAACATTCAAAAGCTTGAAATACGTTACCTTGCAAGGAGGACGCAATCAACATTCTTTATCTTCCCCAAAATTAAGGCATCAGAAGGCTGCACACAGTGAAAAATGGTTACAAGTCAGTGATTTAAAAACACATATAGAAACAATCAAAAAGCTGCCATTTCAATAGTTCATCTGTAGTAGGAGTCATAGAAACTTGGGGTCTGAGGGTATATTTCAAAGAAGTGAAAGAGTCTCGATTTGATGGATCAACTTAGTCACTCAATATTTACTGAGCCCTCTCTACCAGTACAGAGATTCGTAAGACTTAGAAGCGTGCGTGGGTAGGTACCATTTAGTAAGATCTATTTGTAGCAAGCACCCCTGGGGACTCTGATGCCACACTGATCATACACAGATGTGTCAAGGCTATTTGGCAGGTTCAAGAACAGGTGTGAGAGTGAAATGCAAAAGGAATAGGAGGCCCCTATCAGGGAATTTAAGAACTCAGCACTGGAACCGTTTGCTGTGTTAACCAGGTCTAAGATGGCCACAAGATGACCTCAGGTAATGGAGGAAAAAGTCTGAGAACCTAGGAGGTTAAGAAAACATGAGGCTAAGAAGTGAACAAGCTGACAGCAGGACTTGGAGGATACCGGATCAAATCTAAGGACTTGGCTGAAAAGGAGGGTTTGGTTGGGATTGCCAAATACAGGGATCTTCGTAGGAGGATCAGAGGAACCACAGCATTTGGAAGTAGCCCTATGGAGTTAGGAGAAGGCAGACACCCTCACCCTAGCTGGGAGAACTAAACAGCCTCCTTTTAATAGAAAAGGAGGAGTGTTTTATTTCCAATTCAGTTATGCAGTTGTGTTCTCATTCCCCCCGAAATCCCCCTTTGGGCCAGGGCTTACTAAGAAAAGGCCATTAGATATCTCCTCCCATTTGTTACAGACTGTAGTATGACCGATAGGCCCCAAATTAGAAGCTGATTTGAATGCAGTGATCTGGAGAGTACAGTTCCTGTGTTTGAAATGGGCATCTGGCTTCTAGGGATATAATTAAGAAATTATTTGTACACATTTAAAAGCCATGTTCTCAGTCGTCAAGTCCAAGGCAATCTCAGCGATACTGTCTCAGTTGGCAGAGCCCAGTAACAGAAACTCCTGGCCTCTCTCAGCCTGGGGCAGGCAGCCCTGTGCTGCCAAGACAAAAGCAATTTAAAAAAAATTTTTAACTTAAAAATCAAGCCAGGAAGGAGAAAGAAAAAAGCTAGTATGTCTCCACTAACTGGATATTAACCTTGCCAAATGGAGTGTCCACATATTTTTCGGTTCTTCCTTCTAAGATTTCTGGATCATCCAGGCCTGTCCCACCAATTATTCCAATCTGAAGGAGACAATAAAAAGATATCACATTTGATCAGTTTGCAGTAGAAACAAAATCACTATTTTAAGCAAATTCGTTTATCCATACTCATATGCTCTTCTCCATTCCTGGTAAGCCCTAGTTATTTTAAAAATCTGAACATTCCTGAAAAGCAATCATTTATTCAGCAAACATTCGAAAGCCTTCTATATTCCAGAAATAACCAAAGCATGAGTCACCTTTTCGGACTAAATCACATTTTTGCTGACTATCTAAATAACAAATTAGCATGGAAACGTACTTCAACTAGTTTAAATCATAAAGCCAAACCTAAAAATAGGTAAATATGGTTGGAGAAAGTACTTTCTAACCAATTTTATTATCTCTACTAAATACGTGATGGAATAAATGTTCAAAAAACAACTAGGATAGAAAATATTCAGCATTTCCATTTGGTAAGGATTTCTCCTCATTACCGCACTTGATAAAGAAACGAGAGATTTTCTTTCCTATGCCACTAAAATCAGAGCTGTAAGGGATCACAGATAGAGGAATCTGGAATAGCATGAAAAGTTAACCTCTATATTTATGAAATCCAACTGTCATTCATATACATGTAAGTGTAAGTAAGTAATTCAAAGGTCTGTAGTTCCAAATTATTTTCAAGTGTCTTATTGCATTTTTCAGACATTAACTTAATTGTCCTCGTCTTCAGGAAGTAATATGAGTCTAAAAACCCTGATATTACCCTATAGAGTTAATCTAATTTGATGATTAAGACACTTGAACAAAAACAATTACAAAGATAACTAAATATATTAACTAAACTGTTAACTAAAAATGAAATAACTGAAATCATTAGGAAGGTTTCCCTTGGTTGATACTTCCTAAAGGAAAAATACTATTTAAATTGTCAGCAACAGGCTACAGAGATGAACTAGAAACCTAATAAAAAGTCACCTGAGCATTTTTTTTTTCAATGAACAGCTTTAAATCTATTGTCACTTGAGTAAAATTTCTACTCAGCGGAAGTAGCTCCTTGAGAACAAAACTCCAAAGTTAAAAATTAACTGAACATCTGAATTAAATAATTTTGAGATCAGGTTACACAGTTGATTTATACTAGTATGTGGGAAAATAGTTACCTCTCTGGCCCTATTTCCTAGAAAAATAAATCAACGAAATAAGAAAAAGGGCGATTGAGTAAGATTTTTACAAAGAACTGCAGGTTACATGATTTAGTACTTGGAAAGCATCTCACGACTTCCTCAGGTGGCTAAACCAGTTTTTGAAGTTGCTGCCACCTTGTGGTACATTGTTGAAACCACGGCAGGTTACATATTCTACAGCAAGTCAACATTTTTCTTTGTTACAACTTAACATTGTAGGTAAAGACTAATCAATACAGGACTGCAGTTTTCAAATCAACAGAAGTGTTCACTTAAGTCAGTGGGTTTAAATTCATTTCAGTTCAGTAGAAATTTTTTAAATCGCACTATTTTATGAAATCCTAACCCATCCTCTAGCTGGTGTCTTTATTTTATCATTTCATGTAAGGCCAAAGCACCACAGATCATAGTTGGGATGGGGTAGGGGGTGCAATGAACTGTCCAGCCCATGTCATCACCTCAGACCGCCGAACTGAGTTGCTGACTTTGAAATTACTCTCAGCCTACCCTCTGGGGACTCTACTACTCATGGAAACGTCTGGTGTTTTTTTGCTTCCTTTTTTTTAAAAAATACTACCACTCTGACTTGGCTGTTTCTGGCCGTTCCCCTGGGCCATGGCATCTCGCATTCTGGATCTAACACTGGACTCAGACTCGTACATACAAAACAAACCAGACTTGGTTTTGAAACCACCCTCTGTTCAGGCAAGCCAGCCCAGCCTCACAGCAGTGAATAAGAAATGCCAGTTGGGGTCTTGCTGAAGTTCAGTGCCCTGGAGCCCACCCTCAGCAGCCCCAAGCTTCAGCCCAAACCACTCTGGCTGCATGATGACCATGCACTGGGTAGCTGCTAACTCAGCCCTCAGTGAGGAATATTTAGTACTGAGTGTGAGAACAAGAGCCGTTACAGCTCATCAGAAAGGCCAGGATGTGTTCTCTGGCACTGGAGTTATCTGCAGGAGAGCCCGTCCAGTCAAACTGGCTCAAGCTGTTTCTCAAAACCCATATCTTGGAAGGGACACAGGACAAGTGTAGCAACTGAGTACAGCCACACCAGGGAACTCAATCCCTAACCTTTTTCTTGCTGCAGACAGAGGCCAGCAGTGCCAAGATATGGCAATGTCGCCACCTGCTGGCTCCATGGTAAAGTATAACTATGGGACGAAACTCCCAAGCACCAGTGGCCTGTCATTCCCCTCCAGCCTCTAAATTCAAATGGTCAGCTCAGTACCTGCCTTGATAAAGTAACTGTGTCTTTGCATTTACATGTCACAGGCACTGTGGCCAAGTTCTCCAGGGGCCTTACCTCATTTAATCTTCACAACCACCCTGTAAGATGGGCCCTATAGTGTAACACCCATTTTATAAAAGAGGAAAGAGAAACACAAAACTTAAAAGAAATTTGTCCAGAGAGCAAATTATAAAGAGCAAAGCTGGGACTGGAACCCAGGTCTTTCATACTCAACCACTATGATGTACTACCTCCCAGTATCCCCTGGAATCCTTGATAAACACCACAACCTATTAGAAATTTGTCTCCATGTTATGAAGAAACTGATCCTCAGAGTTCAAGTTCTGGACCAAGGTCACAGAGCAAGCATGGAAACAGCAACTCTGGGCACCTGAGTGAACCACCTTGGAAGGGAGGGGGCTGTCCATGCATGATCTCATGCATACTTACCAGGCTTCCTAGGCCAGAGGCATCGCCCTCAGTCCAAGCAGTCCTAGGAATGCTTAGGAAAAGTGTTCAAGGTCTGAGATGGAATTTCTGGGCCAATTCTGCCCAGCCAGGACTTCTTCACTACACAAGATAAAGTTCTGAAATAAGGACCCCCTGGTCCATCAAGGCCATTGCTAGATTTTAACAGCAAGTTGATTCATCCCACACTTTTCCACTTGCAGACCACCAAGTCAAACTCCTCAAAAAGAAGAGATGGTTTGACTTCCTCTCTGAGACTGTGTAAGCATTTTATCTAAATGTTGGCTTACCCAGCCAGAATGGTTACTTCCAACGATGCCAAAAGGGTTCACACCAACCCCTACCCTGTGTCCACTTCCCCTGGTACCAGCCACAGGAGATTTCACATACCCCACTTGGTTTCAACAGCCGCTCACCATCACTTTATACTACATGGAGAAACCTAGCACCCCATGAAGTGGAGAATTTCATTCTTTTCTTATGGCTAATATTCCATTGTGTATACATATACCACTTCTTTATCCTTTCATCTGCTCATGGGCACTTAGGTTGCTTCCATCAACATTTGTTATTTGTAGACTTTTTGATGATAGCCATTTTGACAGGTGTGAGATGATCTCATTGTGGTTTTGGTTTGCCTTTCTTTGATGATTAGCCATCATCAAAGGGCAGGATTTGACTATTTTTGGAAATAGAGTCTTTGAAGAGGTAATTAAAATTAAATGAGGTCTTGGTGGGGGGAGTGCTAATCCAAAATAACTTCAGGTTGAGAACATCTGTAGTTTTTATTTAACCAACCTCTCCTTGCAAAGTCAAGATATTATTCTAATGGGCAGACACCCTCTTTGAAGATACAGTTCACTTCCGGAAGTGGTCAGTGACTTTTTGAGGAGGATTTTCCTCAAAGCTTACTGTACTCTGTAGCACTCTCCTTCACTTGTAGAAGAACATAGGATTCTTCCTGGTGCTCCTGGTCAGCTGCTGGATACTAGAATCCCCAGGGGAGCTTTCAGTACCAAAGCCCAGGTCCCAGATTCCAGATATTCTAATTGAGCAAGACAGACTTGTTATTTTTCTTAAAGCTCCTCAGGTGGTTCTAATGTGTAGCCATAATTGAGCACCCTTGCTCTAGGGCCCAGATCATCAATTTCTAACATCTGGGCTAGCTGAGCATCATAGGCTGAATAATGGCTCCTGCAAGAGAGCCTGTCAGCATTCTAATTACGAGAACCTGTGCATGTTACCTGTGTGATTAATGATTTTGAGATGGGGGGATGATTCTGGATTATCTGGGTGGACCCTAAATGTAATCACAAGGGTCCTTTTAATAAGGTCGAATGAGGAAGAAGGCGATGTGATGATGGAAGCAGGGGGAGAAAAGGCGATGTAATGTAGGGCCCAGAGCCAAGGAACGCTGGTGATCTCTAGAAGCCGGAAAAAGCAAGGAAACATTCTCCCTTAGATCCTCCAAGAGGACCTGCCCTATTGACATCTTGAGTTTAGCTCCATAGGACTCATTCTGGACTTGTGACTGCTAGAATTGTTAAGCGACTACACCTGTGTTGTTCTATGCCATCCAGTTTGTGGTGGTTGTGAGAGCAGCCAAGGAAACTAGTTCACTAAGAAACACCTGAGGAACTTGTTAAAAATGCAGATGCCCAGCCTTTTCAAAGCTCCATGGCCAATGGTTATCACATTTTAGCGGCTACCTGAATATACTGAGGCTCTTGAAAATCCAATTTGCTGCCCACCTCCCTATTTCAGATTCAGCAGGATTGGGGAAGGGCCCAAGAATTTGCATTTCTAACAAATTCCCAGGAGGGTGCAGATGCAGCACAGGCTTTGAGAACTACTGCTTTAGATGCTTTTGAGGCACAGACTAGAATACCATGATTATAATCACAATCAAAAAACCTTCCTCAGGGATTTCCCTGGTGGTGCAAGGGATAGGAATCCGCCTGCCAATGTAGGGGACACGGGTTCAATCCCTGGTCTGGGAAGATCCCACATGCCGCGGGGCAACTAAGCCTATGCGCCACAACTACTGAGCTTGAGCTCTAGAGCCCATGAGCCACAACTACTGAGCCCACGTGCCACAACTACTGAAACCTGTGTGCCTAGAGCCCGTGCCTCACAAGAGGAGCCACCTCAAGATGAAGCCCGCGCAACACAATGAAGACACAAAGCAGACACACACACACACACACACACACACACACACACACACACACACACACACACACACACACACACACACACACACACACACACACACACACACACACACACACCCTTTCTCAAAGTAACAACAGCAAAAAAGCCCCCATCTCTGTTTTTCTCTGCTGCTCAGGACACCAACCTGGCTGCTGCTTCATCTCCTCACCAGGCGGTCTCTGTCTCAGGGATTTACAGCCCAGGGGTCCTCAACCAAGTGCTGAGGCTCTCCTGAGAGGTGCCTGGAAATCCACGGGGAAATTTCTGGCTGCCACAATGACTGGAGGGAGTGCTACCAGCATTTTGTGGGGAGAGGGGACCCAGGATGTGTTCTATGTCCTACAATGCTCAGGACAGTTATACTAAGGGAGGAATTGTCGTACCCCAAATGGCATTGTGTCTCTAGGCAAAAAATGAAGGCTCATTGGTCATTTGGTTTCTGACTGGGGCCTGTGGGTTGTCTACCAGTTTCTGAAGGTCACTCAAGGACTTTCAGTGTGAAGGCCTTTGCTGGCCGCACTCAGCCATCGAAAAGGAGAGTTTCAAAGGCCTGTTCTCCACAGTCTAGACTTGCCCGTCCCCCTTAATATTGATACCATTTTGTTTATAGCCCACTACCCAACTGTGATGGGACCATATCCCCTCCTTGTCATAGCACCCATGTAAACAAGAGTTATTTTTAATCCCTCAGAGTAAAAGCTGGGCAGCTGCCTAGGGGAGCCATGGCCCATTACAGGAGCCCTCCGGAATGCCAGAGATCCGGTTCAGCCCTCTGCATGGCCAAGCATGCCACTGCCCGTGGCTGTTGCCGGAGGACACTGTCTCCCTGAGGTCCTCCCAGACAGTGGCTGCTACTAATACTATGGGAGAGTATCCACTGGGCATTCGGCAAGCAGCTTGCTTCATGCAAACACTCTACACTCCCCCTTCCTTAAGGCTGCATGGCCTTTGTCAACAGAATAAAACAGGGCACAGGGACCACATGTCAGATTCAGAAATGGCTCACAACATGTAGTTGGCGGAATGCCAGGCTCTAGGCCAATTCTATCACTACCTAGGTCCAACTATAATTCTGGACTCCTTAGGTGACCTTTCTGGGCCTCAGCTTTATGTCCACAAAAAGAGGTTTGTGTGGTTATATGGTCTTAAGGAACACTCCAGCTCTATATTTTATGATCTGGGGATAGGATATGGTTTCCATTAGCTTATTTTGCTCTGGACACTAGCAGTTCATGTTTTCTATATAGGATGTTGCCTCAGCAGTCTGGCAGAAGTGGTGTAGGAATCATGGATTTGCAACAGCAAAATTATCACCTGTTCTAACCCCAAAGAGAGAAATCAGCAGGCAGGCCTAGCACTATTTGTATCTATTAATTTTATATTCAGCAGCTGGCCAAGAACAAAAATGTACATCATTCAATATTTACATCAGGGCTCTGATCACAGTGCCCATTCTGCACTTAAATGCACTGCACTAATCTTACAGGGAAACTGTGGTAGGGAGAATGCAAAACCAGGTTAAAGTGAGACTGTTTTAAATACCACCGCTCTCTATTTTTAATGTCACTTTAAGTGTATTCCTGTAAAGGAAAGGCAATAGTTTCCTGCCTGCCCACTGAAAACTGTGGCCTATCATAATTTAATTTTTGGAGAAAAGATGTTCAAAATTAATCTCATCTCCCTCACTCAGAAGCACTACCATTTAATAAGTTTCAGCCATGTGCTAGAAAGACAATACAATTCTAACGTCCCAGCAAACCCTGCAGTAATGTTCCCATTTTACTGAAATGAAAAAGAGCTTCATAAAAATTCTGCTTTGTTCTCCATGACTGATAAGGAAGAGGCATTCTACAATATTTGTTTAATGCAAGATTCTTTTCAAAATGGCAAAGGGAATACAGTATCTAAATGTGACTGCAACTCTCCCCAACCCACCCCCTGACATCAAGTGTCTGAAAGCTGCAAGGGCCTACTAAGCTAATCACTCTGGTTGATTACACACTGATCTCAGAGATTTGCCTTCTCCAGGGGGAACTGAACACAAAACGCGGAGTCAAGAGAGAGACTTGAAGGCGACGGGCCTTCCTATCTCACGGCCAAGAATTTCTAAAGCCAAACAAGTCAACTGAGTTTTTAGCTGATCATAAACAGCCTGGAAGAGATCTTAACTTTGATCCTGTTTATTTCTGTGGACTGGAATTCTACAGTCTCTCCCTGCGAGACATCAACCAGGAAGAAGTGCGTCAAAGCCCCAGGGAAACTTGTTGCAATCCTCGGAACTCGTGCCCTCCTCCGGCCAAAGCTCCCACTGCACAATGATGCCTTGTACCGAGACCTGTGAGGACCAAGGGCACAAGGAAACTGATCCCTAACTTTCAAGGTTGCCAGCAAAGCAGTTTAAAGCCAGAGGCCTCCAGAGAGTGGCCCAGCATTCCTATACTCCATTTCGGTGTTGTAAAAAACTCTCAAGAGTTCCTAAAGCAGAGAAGGCCTAAGTTTAGAACACACAAAAAAGCCGGAAGCTTGCAAAAGAGCAAGCATGCAGTTTTCCCACGTGGGCCGCGGGCAGAGAGCCAAGTCAGAGCGGAAGCTTTGAAGTCGGTCAGGGCTCAAGGAGTCCGTCTCAGCGGCTGCAGGTACCCACCCACCTGGCACACCCGCTAGCCCCTGCCAGACGCATCTGCCCAGAAAGGTGCTCGGGAAGGGTTGGGCGCGGGCGCAGCACCGGTCCGCTGTCCCTCTCTCTTAAGTGCTTGCCTACCCGCTGCGCGCTGCGGATGCAGCTGAGACCAAAGGTTGGGGGACGACTCTGCAATTGTTCCCTCTCCCCCGCTCGCCGCCCCTGGGCTAACCGGCCTCAGACCCTCCCCGCCGCGGCGGGGGCGCACTGGCTGGGCGCACGGCCCAGAGGCGCGGTCCCCCCGAGCGGGAGCGGGATCGTACAGGGCACGGAGGACCGCAGCAGCCGGAACGACTAATCTCACCTTCACGGCCGCGGGAGTGGCACCTGAGGCCATGGCTGCGCAAGGAAGGAGCGACGGCCTCGGGCGGGGTGGAGACGTGCAGCGGCGGAGCGAAGCGGTTTCAGGCTGTGGGCCCGGGGTTGACCAACGAGGGCCCGGGGGCGGCTGTGGCTCCTCCTCTTCCTCCCCGGGACAGCTGGATTGGCTGCTGGTGTGGGCTCTCCCCCGCCACCCCCCCACCTCAATTTGAGGTTCCAGTGTCCCGCCCCGTTTGCAGACCTTTCTGTTTCTCCGTTGATTTTTTTTCGACCCCCAGTTATAACTAACGGGCTCATGATAGTGAGAATAATGGAGACCGCTGATTGAGTACTTATGTTGTTCCAGACTCTGTGCTTTGCACTTTAATCAGCTCCGTTAACCATCACAAGAACGCTACAAAGAAGGAAGAGCAGCACTCCGGCTCCGCCTCGTCTCAGCTGCAAGCTCGGCCTTATCTGTAAAACCAGGCCCATTCTCGGTGCAGAAGTTCTCGCGGGAGGGAAAATCGTGGAGAGGAGGGAACAGGCTCTTCGCCAAGGTTACCTCCAGCTGCTAACGCGGGGCGGGGCGGGGCGCGGTTGGCTCTTCTTATCACCGTGACCCAACCGGGGGTTTGCTCCTTTCTGTTAATTCGTGGGGGACAGAGCAGGGGAGGGGTTGACCCAAGACTCAGGGATGGCAAAAAGAAAATAAACAGAGTAACGTGCTGCTGGATAACCTTTCTGACCTACAAACTCTGGCTGTTTGAGGTCAGGCTTTCAAGGGGATAAAATATTACCTAACTCCCAGCCTGGGTCAACAGGGCCGGGGCCATCTTTAACCTTACCCACACCAGCCAAAATCCAAGCCAACTAGATTTCAGAATCCAGACTCATGTCTTCGTCACTCAGCACTGGCTGGTCACCCACCCCCCACCCCTCACCCCCGTTATACCAGCCCTTCACTGGGATAATCCCTTACTCTCAAAATCCCCATCCCTTCTCTACTGGGATAATCCAATTTAAACTCCCTGGATGGATTAAACTCTTCAACAAAATGCTGGGTGACAGTGATGTTCTGATATACAGAAACTTTGCAGATTACTCTGGGGGTGGGAGAATGGCTGTGGAAGGGTAGACTTTCCTCTTTCCCTATAGCAGTAAAACACTGAAACACGATGCAAGCATAATTTCATTCAAAACATCACTGGGTGCTTCCTGTATACTGTTCACTTAAACAGTAAAGACTTTCACTCTCTCCTTATCATTTGCTCTAGGTTTAAATTTTCTTGCAATGTAATTTTTCTTCTATTTCTTTTAAGTCATAAAATGAAATAGCAAAGAATAAAAGTAGAAGATTGGGGTGCTCCTTTGAAAGAGCAGGAGGCTGGGAGTTCCTCCCAAATGTAGTTTCCTAGGAGCCTGTCTGCTGCTTGTCCTATTGTTGGTAGCCCACTACTCAGAGGGGAACCATTGCAGGGACACAGGTACTTGGGTTTTATGGCTGCTTCACAATTAGGGGATCTTGACCAACTTATGTGCTTTAATGTGACCAGCAAGTCCAGTTTCTACTCAGCACTGCCTCCCTGCGGAGAGTTAGTTAGACCCTGTAAACAAGTTAAATCCTGTAAGCATTAGAAGACCCCTAGACAAAGAAGGAGTTGGAAACCTGGAAGGGTTAAAAACAAAATTCAACTGAGTAAATTGGAAGTCTGACTAGCTTTATTAGGCAATTCATAAGGGCAGCATCCCACCTAGCTAGAACTAGAGCGCTCTCAGAAGTGTTGTACACAATGGAAGGTTTTTATAGGAAGAAGGATGGGGCAGGGAGCTATTAGCAAAAGAAAAGAAATGATTATTTTTAGGCCAGGACATCTTTTTGGATGGAAAGGACCAGCAAGGGTTTTATCATGCATATTGCCTCTTCTTCCTCTGTAGTGGGGGAGGGGAGGAGGGAGAGATGGATGGAGAGGACCCTTGTGACAGATTACCTCATTGGTGCTGATCAGAAAATTTCAAACTATTTCTGAGGAAGGTCGAAACTGCGGTTAGGTTAAGTATTGAGTCTAATTTTGGTTTCATGGGCTTTTAGCACAAGCAAGTGATGCCATTTTGGGCTTGTAGTTTTCTTTTTAACAGGGCTAAACTGGACTTCTGGACTTTTCTACTTTAAATTTCAGGACAGGGCTCAAGCATTTGCTCTTGAACTTGTGATGTCTGTGAAGGGAACAGTGTCCCAAGTCTGGTCTGGTTTTTTCAGTGATGTAATTTATAAGCCATTTCTGGGAAGAAATTAGCATTTCTAGACAAAATTTAAACAATTTTTTAACTTCTCAGAAAACAGGCACCCACCCACCAGCTGACTGTAAGGCACTATTTTGTTCTTTGTGTATGGGGCATGGAGTTCAAGACAAATTGATCCCCCTTCCAAGGGGACTCTAGCAGTTTTCATCATTATGCATTTTGAGAAAAGAGCATACAAATATTAGAAGCATGGGACTGGCCTGCTGTAGGTAATTTGAACTGACAACAACCACTGTAGAGTTTTCTTAATAAAAGAATCGATTTTAGAAGAACATGTCAAATTAAGTTTTCAGAAAGTTAAAAACATTCAAACAAATAAATAGTTGGCACATGTCAGAGATGTATTTAACTCATTAATAAAGGAACCAGCAGGATGACAAAGCTGATTCAACGGAGGATGTAAGATGCTGCAACAGCAGAAAAGAGAATGTTAGAATAAGATGGAAAAATTAGATACAAAACTGGTATATATTTTACAAGGCAATAAACCTCTAGCCTTCGGGGTTATCATGTCTGTGAACAGATACCACCTGCATCTTCAACTTCGAAAAAAGATTGTCACTTATCTATCTTAACAAGCAAGATATCAACCACCAGAGTCTGAACGCTTATCAGTAAGAAACAATAAAACAAAGTTACAGCCCTCAGGTAAAGGGTCTGCAAACCTTGCCTACAAAGAGGCAAAAATTGAGGAGTGTGTGAAACTCAAAAACATAAACAATATCTGATTGAATGAGCCTGGCTGTATTCCAGTACAACCTTATGGATGCTTAAATTTGAATTTCATATACTGTTCACATGTGACAAAATATTAACCTTCTTTATTATTTTTTTAAAATCTTTATTGGAGTATAAATGGTTTACAATGGTGTGTTAGTTTCTGCTTTATAACAAAGTGAATCAGTTATACATATACATATGTTGCCATATCTCTGCCCTCTTGCGTCTCCCTAGCTCCCACCCTCCCTATCCCACCCCTCTAGGTGGTCACAAACCACCGAGCTGATCTCCCTGTGCTATGCGGCTGCTTCCCAATAGATATCTATTTTACATTTGGTATTGTATAAATGTCCATGTCGCTCTCCCACTTTGTCACAGTTTACCCTTCCCCCTCCCCATATCCTCAAGTCCATTCTCTAGTAGGTCTGTGTTTTTATTCCTGTCTTACCGCTAGGTTCTTCATGACATTTTCTTTTTTCTTAAGTTCCATATATATGTGTTAGCATATGGTATTTGTCTTTCTCTTTCTGACTTACTTCACTCTGTATGACAGGCTCTAGGTCTATCCACCTCATTACAAATAGCTCAATTTCGTTTCTTTTTATGGCTGAGTAATATTCCATTGTATATATGTGCCACATCTTCTTTATCCATTCATCCGATGATGGACATTTAGGTGGTTTCCATCTCCGGGCTATTGTAAATAGAGCTGCAATGAACATTTTGGTACATGACTCTTTTTGAATTATGGTTTTCTCAGGATATATGCCCAGTAGTGGGATTGCTGGGTCATATGGTAGTTCTATTTGTAGTTTTTTAAGGAACCTCCATACTGTTCTCCATAGAGGCTGTACCAATTCACATTCCCACCAGCAGTGCAGGAGGGTTCCCTTTTCTCCACACCCTCTCCAGCATTTATTGTTTCTAGATTTTTTGATGATGGCCATTCTGACTGGTGTGAGATGATATCTCATTGTAGTTTTGATTTGTATTTCTCTAATGATTAATGATGTTGAGCATTCTTTCATGTGTTTGTTGGCAGTCTGTATTTCTTCTTTGGAGAAATGTCTGTTTAGGTCTTCTGCCCATTTTTGGATTGGATAGTTTGTTTTTTTGTTATTGAGCTACATGAGCTGCTTGTAAATTTTGGAGATTAATCCTTTGTCCATTGCTTCATTTGCAAATATTTTCTCCCATTCTGCGGGTTGTCTTTTGGTCTTATTAATGGTTTCCTTTGCTGTGCAAAAGCTTTGAAGTTTCATTAGGTCCCATTTGTTTATTTTTGTTTTTATTTCCATTTCTCTAGGAGGTGGGTCAAAAAGGATCTTGCTGTGATTTATGTCATAGAGTGTTCTGCCTATGTTTTCCTTTAAGAGTTTGATAGTTTCTGGCCTTACATTTAGGTCTTTAATCCATTTTGAGCTTATTTTTGTGTATGGTGTTAGAGAGTGATCTAATCTCAAACTTTTACATGTACCTGTCCAGTTTTCCAAGCACCACTTATTGAAGAGGCTGTCCTTTCTCCACACTATATTGCCTCCTTTATCAAAAATAAAGTGACCATATGTGTGTGGGTTTATCTCTGGGCTTTCTATCCTGTTCCATTGATCTATATTTCTGTTTTTGTGCCAGTACCATACTGTCTTGATTACTGCAGCTTTGTAGTATAGTCTGAAGTCAGGAAGCCTGATTCCTACAGCTCCGTTTTTCTTTCTCAAGATTGCTTTGGCTATTCGGGGTCTTTTATGTTTCCATACAAATTGTGTAATTTTTTGTTCTAGTTCTGTGAAAAATGCCAGTGGTACTTTGATAGGGATTGCATTGAATCTATAGATTGCTTTGGGTAGTAGAGTCTTTTTCACAATGTTGATTCTTCCAATCCAAGAACATGGTATATCTCTCCATCTATTTGTATCATCTTTAATTTCTTTCACCAGTGTCTTATAATTTTCTGCATACAGATCTTTTATCTCCTTAGGTAGATTTATTCCTAGATATTTTATTCTTTTTGTCGCAGTGGTAAAAGGGAGTGTTTTCTTGATTTCACTTTCAGATTTTTCATCATTAGTGTATAGGAATGCCAGAGACTTCTGTGCATTAATTTTGTATCCTGCTACTTTACCAAATTCATTGATTAGCTCTAGGAGTTTTCTGGTAGCATCTTTAGGATTCTCTATGTATAGTATCATGTCATCTGCAAACAGTGACAGCTTTACTTCTTCTTTTCTGATTTGGATTCCTTTTATTTCCTTTTCTTCTCTGATTGCTGTGGCTAAAACTTCCAAAACTATGTTGAATAAGAGTGGTGAGAGTGGGCAACCTTGTCTTGTTCCTGATCTTAGTGGAAATGCTTTCAGTTTTTCACCATTGAGGACGATGTTGGCTGTGGGTTTGTCATATATAGCCTTTATTATGTTGAGGTAAGTTCCCTCTATGCCTACTTTCTGTAGGGTTTTTATCATAAATGGGTGTTGAATTTTGTCAAAAGCTTTTTCTGCATCTATTGAGATGATCATATGGTTTTTCTCCTTCAATTTGTTAATATGGTGTATCACGTTGATTGATGTGCGTATATTGAAGAATCCTTGCATTCCTGGGATAAACCCCACTGGATCATGGTATACGATCCTTTTAATGTGCTGTTGGATTCTGTTTGCTAGTATTTTGTTGAGGATTTTTGCATCTATGTTCATCAGTGATATTGGCCTGTAGTTTTCTTTCTTTGTGACATCTTTGTCTGGTTTTGGTATCAAGGTGATGGTGGCCTCGTAGAATGAGTTTGGGAGTGTTCCTCCTTCTGCTATATTTTGTAAGAATTTGAGAAGGATAGATGTTAGCTTTTCTCTAAATGTTTGATAGAATTAGCCTGTGAAGCCATCTGGTCCTGGGCTTTTGTTTGTTGGAAGATTTTTAATCACAGTTTCAATTTCAGTGCTTGTGATTGATCTGTTCATATTTTCTATTTCTTCCTGATTCAGTCTTGGCAGGTTGTGCATTTCTAAGAATTTGTCCATTTATTCCAGGTTGTCCATTTTATTGGCATAGAGTTGCTTGTAGTAATCTCTCATGATCTTTTGTATTTCTGCAGTGTCAGTTGTTACTTCTCCTTTTTCATTTCTAATTCTATTGATTTGAGTCTTCTCCCTTTTTTTCTTGATGAGGCTGGCTAATGGTTTATCAATGTTGTTTATCTTCTCAAAGAACCAGCTTTTAGTTTTATTGATCTTTGCTATCGTTTCCTTCATTTCTTTTTCATTTATTTCTGATCTGGTCTTTATGATTTCTTTCCTTCTGCTAACTTTGGGGTTTTTTTGTTCTTCTTTTTCTAATTGCTTTAGGTGCAAGGTTAGGTTGTTTATTCGAGATGTTTCCTGTTTCTTAAGGTAGGATTGTATTGCTATAGACTTCCCTCTTGGAACTGCTTTTGCTGCATATCATAGGTTTTGGGTCATCGTGTCTCCATTGTCATTTGTTTCTAGGTATTTTTTGATTTCCTCTTTGATTTCTTCAGTGATCACTTCGTTATTAAGTAGTGTATTGTTTAGCCTCCATGTGTTTGTAGTTTTTACAGATCTTTTCCTGTAATTGATATCTAATCTCATAGCCTTGTGGTCGGAAAAGATACTTGATACAATTTCAATTTTCTTAAATTTACCAAGGCTTGATTTGTGACCCAAGATGTGATCTATCCTGGAGAATGTTCCATGAGCACTTGAGAAGAAAGTGTATTCTGTTGTTTTTGGATGGAATGTCCTATAAATATCAATGAAGTCCATCTTTTTTAATGTATCATTTAAAGCTTGTGTTTCCTTATTTATTTTCATTTTGGATGATCTGTCCATTGGTGAAAGTGGGGTGTTAAAGTCTCCTTCTATGAATGTGTTACTGTCGATTTCCCCTTTTATGGCTGTTAGTATTTGCCTTATGTATTGAGGTGCTCCTATGTTGGGTGCATGAATATTTACAATTGTTATATCTTCTTGGATCGATCCCTTTATCATTATGTAGTGTCCTTCTTTGTCTCTTGTAATAGTCTTTATTTTAAAGTCTATTTTGTCTGATATGAGAATTGCTACTCCAGGTTTCTTTTGGTTTCCATTTGCATGGAATATCTTTTTCCATCCCCTTACTTTCAGTCTGTATGTGTCTCTAGGTCTGAAGTGGGTCTTTTGTAGGCAGCATATATATGGGTCTTGTTTTTGTATGCATTCAGCCAATCTGTGTCTTTTGGTGGGAGCATTTATTCCGTTTATATTTAAGGTAATTATCGATATATATGTTCCTATTCCCATTTTCTTAATTGTTTTGGGTTCGTTATTGTAGGTCTTTTCCTTCTCTTGTGTTTCTTGGCTAGAGAAGTTCCTTTAGCATTTGTTGTAAAGCTGGTTTGGTGGTGCTGAACTCTCTCAGCTTTTGCTTGTCTGTAAAGGTTTTAATTTCTCCATCAAATCTGAATGAGATCCTTGCTGGGTAGAGTAATATTGTTTGCAGGTTTTTCTCCTTCATCACTTTAAATATGTCCTGCCAGTCCCTTCTGGCTTGCAGAGTTTCTGTTGAAAGATCAGCTGTTAACCTTATGGGGATTCCCTTGTGTGTTATTTGTTGTTTTTCCCTTGCTGCTTTTAATATGTTTTCTTTGTGTTTAATTTTTGATAGTTTGATTAATATGTGTCTTGGTGTATTTCTCCTTGGATTTATCCTGTATGGGACTCTCTGTGCTTCCTGGACTTGATTAACTATTTCCTTTCCCATATTAGGGAAGTTTTCAACTATAATCTCTTCAAATATTTTCTCAGTCCCTTTCTTTTTCTCTTCTTCTTCTGGGACCCCTATAATTCTAATGTTGGTGCGTTTAATGTTGTCCCAGAGGTCTCTGAGACTGTCCTCAGTTCTTTTCATTCTTTTTTCTTTATTCTGCTCTGCATTAGTTATTTCCACTATTTTATCTTCCAGGTCACTTATCCGTTCTTCTGCCTCAGTTATTCTGCTATTGATCCCATCTAGAGTATTTTTAATTTCATTTATTGTGTTGTTCATCGTTGCTTGTTTCATCTTTAGTTCTTCTAGGTCCTTGTTAAATGTTTCTTGCATTTTGTCTATTCTATTTCCATGATTTTGGATCATCTTTACTATCATTATTCTGAATTCTTTTTCAGGTAGACTGCCCATTTCCTCTTCATTTTTTAGCTCTGGTGAGTTTTTATCTTGCTCCTTCATCTGCTGTGTGTTTTTATGTCTTGTCATTTTGCTTATCTTACTGTGTTTGGGGTCTCTTTTTTGCAGGCTGCAGGTTCGTAGTTCCCGTTGTTTTTGATGTCTGTCCCCAGTGGCTAAGGTTGGTTCAGTGGGTTGTGTAGGCTTCCTGGTGGAGGAGACTAGTGCCTGTGTGCTGGTGGATCAGGCTTGATCTTGTCTTTCTGGTGGGTAGGTCCACGTCTGGTGGTGTGTTTTGGCATGTCTGTGGCCTTATTATGATTTTAGGCAGCCTCTCTGCTAATGGGTGGGGTTGTGTTCTTGTCTTGCTAGTTGTTTGGCATAGGGTGTCCAGCACTGTAGCTTGCTGTTCGTTGAGTGAAGCTGGGTGCTGGTGTTGAGATGGAGATCTCTGGGAGATTTTCACCATTTGACATTATGTGGATCTGGGAGGTCTCTTGTGGACCAGTGTCCTGAAGTTGGCTCTCCCACGTCAGAGGCACAGCACTGACTCCTGGCTGTAGCACCAAGAGCCTTTCATCCACACGGCTCAGAATAAAAGGGAGAAAAAGTAGAAAGAAATAATTAGTAGAAGTAGAAAGAAAGGAGGGAGGGAGGGAGGAAGGAAGGAAGGAAGGAGGGAAGGAGGGAAGGAAGGAAAGAAAGAAAGAAAGAAGATAAAGTAAAATAAAGTAAGATAAAATATAATAAAGTTATTAAAATAAAAAATAATTATTAAGAAAAATTTAAAAAGAACAAAAACGGACGGATAGAACCCTAGGACAAATGGTGGAAGCAAAGCTGTAGAGACAAAATCTCACACAGAAGCATACACATACACACTCACAAAAAGAGGAAAAGGGGAAAAAATCATAAATCTTGCTCTCAAAGTCCACCTCCTCAATTTGGGATGATTCGTTGTCTATTCATGTATTCCACAGATGCAGAGTATATCAAGTTGATTGTGGAGCTTTAATCCGCTGCTCCTGAGGCTACTGGGAGGGATTTCCCTTTCTCTTTGTTCTCACAGCTCCCGGGGTTCAGCTTTGGGTTTGGCCCCGCCTCTGCGTGTAGGTGGCCGGAGGGCGTCTGTTCTTGGCTCAGACAGGAAAGGGTTAAAGGAGCCGCTGATTCGGGGGCTCTGGCTCACCCAGGCCGGGGGGGGGGGGGGCGGGCACGGAGTGCGGGGCGGGCCTGCGGCGGCAGAGGCCGGCGTGACGTTGCACCAGCCTGAGGCGTGCCGTGCGTTCTCCCTGGGAAGTTTTCCCTGGATCCCGGGACCCTGGCAGTGGCGGGCTGCACAGGTTCCCGGGAAGGGGAGTGTGGATAGTGACCTGTGCTCGCACACAGGCTTCCTGTTGGCGGCAGCAGCAGCCTTAGCGTCTCATGCCCGTCTCTGGGGTCCGCGCTTTTAGCCGCGGCTCGCACCCGTCTCTGGAGCTCGTTTAAGCAGCGCTCTTAATCCCTTCTCCTCGCGCACCAGGAAACAAAGAGGAAAGAAAAAGTCTCTTGCCTCTTCTGCAGCTCCAGACCTTTTCCCGAACTCCCTCCCGGCTAGCCGTGGTGCACTAACCCCCTGCAGGCTGTGTTCACGCTGCCAACCCCAGTCCTCTCCCTGCGCTCCGACCGAAGCCCGAGCCTCAGCTCGCAGCCCCGCCCGCCCCGGCGGGTGAGCAGACAAGCCTCTCGGGCTGGTGAGTGCTGGTCGGCACCGATCCTCTGTGCGGGACTCTCCCCGCTTTGCCCTCCGCACCCCTGTTGCTGTGCTCTCCTCCGCGTCTCCGAAGCTTCCCCCCTCCGCCTCCCGCAGTCTCCGCCCGCAAAGGGGCTTCCTAGTGTCTGGAAACCTTTCCTCCTTCACAGCTCCCTCCCAGTGGTGCAGGTATCATCCTTATTCTTTTGTCTCTGTTTATTTTTTCTTTTACCCTACCCAGGTACGTGTGGGGTTTCTTGCCTTTTGGGAGGTCTGTGGTCTTCTGCCAGTGTTCAGTAGGTGTTCTGTAGGAGTTGTTCCACGTGTAGATGTATTTCTGGTGTATCTGTGGGGAGGAAGGTGATCTCCGCGTCTTACTCTTCCGCTGTCTTCCTACCCCGACTAATCTTCTTTAGATATTTTCCCAATCACTTAAGATTGTAAAAACCATTCTTCATTTGAAGCTATGCAAAAACAGGTGGAGAGCTGGTTTGGCTGAGCAGGGCTTGGGCTGTTGTTTGCCATTCCCCTCCCAGAAGGAGATGACCTTTGGGCAGACTTGTTGAACAATGCTTTAATATGTCTTTGAAAAGGCAGACAGTAATCTTTTTGGCTTATTTCCAAGTTTTAGATAATTTTTTCTTAACAATCCCCAGAATCAAAGTATGACAAAATTTCTAATAATCAGTGGTCTCCCTTTTTGATTGGTATAAAGAATCTTCAACAAGACAATAGGAGTCTCAAGGGTCTGTCTATGAAAGTAGCATCTTGCCCTACTGTTCTGGCCTATAAATTCCTACTGTTTACCTGTACCCTTGTCTTTCTGAAGACAATTCTAAAAAAGTACCGATGCCATCTTACAACAATTCTGATTATGGCACTACATGGATATTTCAATAGCTTTCTCTATTTTCATGTAATCCCTTGTACATACCTTGCCAGCTTCTATCACCTAGCCAACAAGGTACTGAGATGGTGTTGCCAATAGCTGTCCACACCAGGTCTTGAGCAATGGTCCTTCCATGTCCCACGTTCCCTTGTCGGGGAAAAATCTACAATGGTTTATGTCTTTAAATATGACTAAATTACATGCTAATTTAAAAGACTTTTCTAAATCATTCCAGGAGCATCAAATATTGAAGAAGAAATGTTCACACAAATGCATGAAATATATCATCTCAGCTGACCATATCAGCTTTCCCACTGAAGGTCACATCTCTGCTACTGACCAGTGTGTCAGTGCTGGATGGGTACTACAAAATAGACCCAGGCTGGTGGTAACCCTTCCTCAACTGGGCACGTTAAAGCTGTCAAGTTGTCATGGCTGAAGCAACTCACATAACTCCCCACCACCTTGTAGAAATTTGCTGAAATAAAAATTCTGAACAACCTGAGTGTGTCCTTGCAGATCCCCAATTCTGTGTGACTCAGATCTTTTTACAATGTTTCTGTGTCACAGATATTATGGGTAGGGACATTTTGGCCACCACTTTTGTCAGTGGATTAGAGTTTGGCATTGGAAGCTTAGGTAAAAAGGTGAAATTGTATTAGCAAGCAGCCACTTTGGATGTAGCAGAACATTGATAACAAAATATCTTAAGAGGGGGCTTCCCTGGTGGCACAGTGGTTGAGAGTCCGCCTGCCGATGCAGGGGACACGGGCTCGTGCCCCGGTCCGGGAAAGATCCCACATGCCGCGGAGCAGCTGGGCCCGTGAGCCATGGCCGCTGGGCCTGCACGTACGGAGCCTGTGCTCCGCAATGAGAGAGGCCACAACAGTGAGAGGCCCGCGTACCGCAAAAAAAAAAAAAAAATCTTAAGAGGACAGTAAGAAAATCAATAGTAATAATAATAAATTTTAAAAATTGTTGCCCCTTCAAATCCCAGTCAGGCAAGCCCATGCAGACATGAAGACCCCAGAGATGTCTCAACTGGTATAAATTCGGATTCAAAGACTGCAATGTCATCATTGCATACAGTATAGTCATTGGAAAAAAAAAAAAAGTCAAATAGACACAACAAAACTTAACAAAATTGTGTTCAGAGAAATTTTTCCATAGGCAGTTCTCTAAATACTTAAATTCTTTTTCCCCGCCACGAGAAGAAAAAAACAATTCTTAAAAGGAAACAGTGCCTGGTATTTATTAGGATAAGAAGTAAAAGATATGCAAATATGTACTAGGCCAGCCTTAAGGTAACATTCTATTTTTAAAAAATTAGTATAGCTTGGTAAGTATATAAAAGATCTATCTGCACCCCAAGTTCTTTAACACTCCTGGTTGTGGTAAATAACTGAATGAATTAAACTATTTTATTAATTTTTTGTTTTTTGTTTTTTTTTTTGCAGTACGCAGGCCTCTCACTGCTGTGGTCTCTCCCGTTGCGGAGCACAGGCTCCGGACGCGCAGGCCCAGTGGCCATGGCCCACGGGCCCAGCCGCTCTGCGGCATGTGGGATCCTCCCGGACCGGGGCACGAACCCGTATCCCCTGCATCAGCAGGCGGACTCTCAACCACTGTGCCACCAGGGAAGCCCTCAGACTGTTATTAAGCCCAGGCATCACAGATTTTGTACAACTGAACTGATGGATTCTAGGGACATTTAAAAACAGATTTCATGTAATTTTGCCTTGAAATTCTTCTTTGTTCTTTCCTTGTCACATTGGTCAGTTTTGTGTCCCAGTCATCTGCATACATCATGGTTTGTAGGTGCATAGGATGGCTTATATTCATTCATCGAATGAATAACTGAGTGAACGGCTATATGAGTGAATGAATGGAGGAACAAATGCATTAATTATTATGTTTTTAGTGTCAGCAAGAGAGAAAAGCTGGGAAATGCTAAGGAATTTGAACAGCAGGGGGCAGCAAACATTACCTTTTTTTGTTTTTAACCCTACAAGTCAACATATGAGAAAGAGAGTGAGAGAGTGAGAGAGGTGTTATAATTTAAAGGGCAATTCTAAAGTGACAAGTGTACTCAGCTTCAGTTGCTGGTAGAACAACGCATGGAGTTTTTCAGAGTTCTTTCCTCAAGGACCCCAAACTCTTATATAGATGGCCAGCAGATGGCAGCACTTTTCATGGGTCAGGAATATAGAACAGCATTTTTCTGGGGAAAAAAAGATATACAGGGCATGAAATCTTTATTTTAAAAATTACAGAAGTAAAATAAATACTTACTAGAGGATTGAATTTTATAGTCACAAATATCTTGATGAAAGGAAGGTAGAATTTTAACCATGAGTACATTGTTCATTTTGAAGCAAGGTGATAACTAAAATGTTTTAAAATGTCAAGTTTGAGCCTTACAAAAGGTGAGCTGTAATTGATGGCAATCATTTGGATTTTACTGGGTACTTTTACAATGTTCCTTTATCAGATTTTTCAGTGATCTGTTCACAGATGTTAGCCAAGAGAAAGACACATGCACGTAGACACAATGCATTTAGATTACTGATTAATAGCACTAAATGACTTCCTACGTTGTCCTTGGCTACATTATTTAAGTTGTCAACAAAGTACCTCAGTCTCTTAGTATTACCATGTCTTCAGCTTTTCTAAACATTTAACTACTTTAGTTGGAATATTTATAATCAGATTAAAAACAGTAACAACGTCTGTAGTTTGAGTACTTGAACTGCAAAGGAAAATGCAGACCTACTGGTTTTTTGTTTTGTTTTGTTTTTTTACATCTTTATTGGAGTATAATTGCTTTACAATGCTGTGTTAGTTTCTGCTTTATAACAAAGTGAATTAGTTATACATATACATATGTTCCCATATCTCTTCCCTCTTGCGTCTCCCTCCCTCCCACCCCCTAGGTGGTCACAAACCACCAAGCTGATCTCCCTGTGCTATGCGGCTGCTTCCCACTAGCTGTCTATTTTACTTTTGTTAGTGTACAGATGTCCATGCCACTCTCTCACTTTGTCACAGCTTACCCTTCCCACTCCCCATATCCTCAAGACCATTCTCTAGTAGGTCTGTGTCTTTATTCCTGTCTTACACCTAGGTTCTTCATGACATTTTTTTTCTTAAATTCCATATATATGTGTTAGCATATGGTATTTGTCTTTCTCTTTCTGACTTACTTCACTCTGTATGACAGACTCTAGGTCCATCCACCTCATTACAAATAGCTCAATTTCGTTTTTGAGAGTGACAGCACTTACCCTGAAACTTCAGACAGGCCTGTGAAATTTCCTTCTGGGTAAAAGAGCAGAGGCCAGTCTAGCACTTAGTTTATTTTTAGACCTTCCATTCCTTAGCTGTGCAGGTAAATAATAAGTGCTTGAATGAGAATAAAAAGCATTTCATTGCATTTCTGCGTGTAATGAAATGTCCCCGTCGTTGGTTTTTTGATTTCCCACATGAAATTCTACTTGGATTTTACTGCAATAACAAAGAGCACTAGAAAAAACAGAAGGGTCATATTTGCTTAAATTGCTGTTTGCACCAAAAGAAACTCCCTAATGGGGTTATCACCGGGTCAGGCTGCACTCTGTTTTTCACCAAGGCTGAATCAAGGGCAGATGAATTCAGAAGGCTAGGTGAGTTTAGATTCCTTAAACACCATTATTTTAATGAAGTTTTGCCTTCTTGGCAAAATAGCCTCTCAGCTTTTCTATTTGACTGGCAACTGAAAGATACATAAGAAAGGGATTAGAAATACTAAAGAGTGGTCAACTATTAGGAAATGACACTTAGATTTAATTTTATTTCCAGCAAATAACACTGCTCCATATGGGAGGAAATATGGTCTAGAAGTGTGGCCTCTAACTCCAGGGTATTTGGTGTTGAATCTTGTCACACCCTGTGCTTCAGTTTCCTCATCTGAAAAATGAGGAGGATAATACCAGTCCGGTGTGAGAGTTCAAGTTAATACTTGTCAGGCATTAGGAATGCAGTTAAGTACTATATGTGTTAGTGATGATGGTGATGTACCAGGTACTGCATTAGGTACTGAGAATACAGAGATTGATAAAATACTGTCCCTGTCTTTGGGGAGCTTAGAGTCTCTTAGGACGAGTCAGGTAAATAAAAAAGAGCAGTAAATTACAAATGTAATTGAGAAGTTATATAGAGTTTGGAGAGAGGGGTATAAGGCACAGTGTGGTGAGTATGGCCTAAGTAGGGGTGAGGGATATCTTGAGGAAAGGCCAATGAGCTGAATCACGAAATATGACTTCCATGTTCGCAGGCAAGAAAAGGGCGCAAGAAGAGGCTTACAAACATGGGACTGAAGGCAGTGCATTTACAGAGCTGCCCTTCTCAGACTATGACCGGAGGACAGGGTATGTGCCCTTCTCAGACTATGACCAGAGGACAGGGTATGTGCTTAAGGAGAGATGAAGCCCTACAGGTGGCAGACATCAGAGTCCAGCCTTGCAAAGCGGGCCCTGCGGCCTGAATTTGGAAATTAGATTGGTTTTGTTTGGCTCATTCAGTATTTTTCTTAAATAAGGTGTCAACATTTAAAATTTAGAATATTTTACATGGAAAAATATGGATTCCAGGCTTTCTAGAAAATCTAGAGGGTCTGGCAATACTGTTTTAGTTCCAGCACAGCACTATACATGACGTGTGTACTGCTCAGTTTGCCTCAGGCCTCTCCTCCCTCGGTACAGTCGTCAACCTCCAGCCCATCAGCATTTATGTTTTTGATCTTTATATTATATGCTGAGGAGTTCTGATTCTATTCTATAGGGCATTCAGAGCATTAAAATGTTTTATGTAGGAGATTATACTGTGATCTAATTGCATTTTCTTGTGGAGGATAAAACAAAAGTTTCATCATGAGAAGTGACTGGACACACAACAGGGCAATTGAATATCACTGGCTCTTACTATAAAATTTTATTAGTAAATAGAATCCATTCTCTGAAAACTGTGACCTTTAATCTTGTTATGGTGGAGGAATCAATCTTCCAGTCACCTCTGTGTTATTTTTATTTTTAAAGGTATGCAAGAGGTCTAGGATTTTAACAGGAGAACTCAATCTAGTTTGACAGCTCCTTTAAGGATCAGTAGATGGTCCCTTTAGAATTGATAATGAAATAAAATCATATCTTAGCTCATCTGGAAAGGGCTAAAGGGAATGTATACATTTCAGCAGGGGAGGGGGATGGTACAAAACAACAGTTACCGAGCAGCAGCAAAGTAGTTCTAAAGAGTGGGTTTCACTATCTAAAAGCCACTCTTACTGTAAAGACAACTCCTCATCTTCAGATAATCTGTGACTTCCTGGGGAAAAGTCACATAATTTAAATTGAGGTGTTAGATACAAATAAACCCAGGAAAAGAGCCATTAATAGAATCTTAGAGTTGGACGGGACCAACGAGATGTAAATATATTCTAACCTTCCACTCTGCATAGAAGTTAAATCCTAGCAAAACTATCATAGCTTTAAAGAAGTAAATACCCATTCCTATGCCAGACAGCAGACACTATCCTCCATTTCACTTCACAGTCACTTTAAGAAAAACCAAAAGCACTGACTGAAAAAAACATGCACTTTAAGATGTTGAAATTGAGGTCTGTGAGTTCCTTCCTATACTTTTGTTCAAATTGTTAGGAATTTCACACTGAACCATATTTTATTTACAACACATTCTCCACCTCAATGAATCTTTATGCCCTTTCTAAGTAGACTCACTTTCTTAAAGATAAGTTTAAGACACTATGGTTTTTTTTAAGGAAAGTCTCAATTGGCATCAAATAATATGTGTCATTCATATTATATATAAATTTTCTCCCTCAACATAGCCTCTTTAACTATATTAAATTTGTTATATTATAAATTATGTGTGTGTGTGTGTGTATATACACACACACACACATAATTTATAATATAACAAATTTAATATAGTTAAATATAGTTAAATAACTTTCCCCCTCGGCATAGCATTAAAGATGGTTAATGTAATTTAGTATTTTGCACTTTGTAGAAAAAATTCCATTAGGAGACTCTCAAAATGTTTTATAAATATGCATAGAGTAGATTTTTTTAAAAAAATCTACTTTATTATTTATTTATTTATTTATTTTTGACTGCCCTGGATTTTCATTGCTGCACGTCGGCTTTCTTTAGTTGCATCGAGCGGGGGTTACTCTTCATTGTGGTGCGCGGGCTTCTCATTGCAGTGGCTTCTCCTGTTGTGGAGCGTGGGCGGGCTCAGTAGTTGTGGCACACGGGCTTAGTAGTTGTGGCTCGTGGGCTCAGTAGTTGTGGCTCACGGGCTCTAGAGCACAGGCTCAGTAGTTGTGGCACATGGGCTTAGTTGCTCCACAGCATGTGGGATCTTCCCAGACTAGGGCTTAAACCAATGTCCCCTGCATTGGCAGGCGGATTCTTAACCACCACTGTGCCACCAGGGAAGCCCCATGGAGTAGATTTTAATCATTGTCTTTTTCCTCCCCTGGCCACTAAGAGAAAGCAAGACAGACGGTTGAAATGACTTATGCAAAGTTGAGAAACATTAGCAAAGTTTAGGCCTGACAGGCTGCTGACATCACCCTGTCCCAGAATCCACAATGTCAAACTGCTGGTCAGTCGTGTAGAAGGCATTTCTGCAGCTTCACCTCTAAGTGGATTTGCTTGGTAGTCAGTAAAGTAGGGAGGATAAATTAGTGACTTCCTCCTACCTACTGGACAACTTGCTGAACATCTCATACACTATCCAGGTCACCCCGATGAGAATTAAAGGAAAAAAATCAGCGAAATCCAAACAGTCACAAGTACTCCCAGAGAATAAAAGCAATTTATAACCCAAAGTTCGTTCAATGAAGCTTATTTTAGCTGAAAGTTAATCTTTATGTGTTTGTTGTTTCCTTCTTCTTCTGTCTCAGATTTCTTTCATCACTGCTGGAGACTTGTAGGAAAAGTCCCTGAAATATTTAAACCATAATATATTAAAAATTTAAAAAGAGCTCCCTCTCTTCTCCTTTCCTCAGTCTCCCCCTGGCTTGCCTCACTCTCTTTCTTCTGATCTTCTCTTTGTCTTCCCGTCCCCTTTCCTTCCACCTATCCTTTCTGTCCCCTCCCTGCCCCCTTCATCTCTCCCTTTAGGCTGAGTCCTGGGCTTCTCCTCGGAGCCTGACTCCTTAGATGAAAAGGGAGAGTGGAGGGTGAGAAGGAGGGCGAGGGGAGGCTTTGTGAAGCTGCAGCCAGGACAGAGCAGGAGTGGGCAGTGCTGACTCCTTATACAACTCCGTTTACCTGTTGTGCTCCTGCAGATGCCATTCGCATAGGACATTTTCAGTGGTGTCCGCCTGGTGTTGGGGTGATAATCGGTTGGCAAGTGGGGTCAGTGGAGCTGCAGTGACGGACTTGACTTTCTTCCTCCAGCAGCACAGTCCATCCCTGGGAGGGCAGGGAGAGCCCTCGGTGCTCAGGTGCAGACCCTGCGCCTAGAGACGTATATGCCTCCTCCCAGGGATAAGCCAAACACCAAAAATCACACCAGCCTTCAGCACGTTCATCAGGCGGTGAGTCTTTCCAGTGTCGAGTCAACACCAGTGGGGTTTGCGAGACTGGGGAAAGCTTCTGCCAGACTCCAGGGAGACAGCAGCGCTTTCTTAGGAAGATCTACGAAGGTGACACCATTTCCTATGGATGCCAGGGTTGTAGCAGCTTATGTGTTCCTATGAAGCTCTTTAATCTCAGTGTTACTGTGAATTTTAGATGCTGCCGTGACTCACCTCTCTGCAACAAGTTCTAAAGACAGGGCCCAGCTTTTGCCCTAATCTGATGGATGAAGCTAATTCAGGATCCCTCTCAACTACCACAATCTCCAAGACTCTATGATCTGAATCCGAGTCCCCTGTGAGAGGCAGTCTCAGACATGTTCTGTTTTCAGGCCCCCTTTCCTTTCCTTTCCTTCATTGAGAGATGCCCCTGGGATAGCCTTTGAAATCAAATTGGGCTGAAGATTGGTGGACATAGCTGGGTCCAAGGTAATCTTTCCCCTTTTCAGGCCCTAATCAGCAGTCACATTGATTGCTGCTTAAAAAGGCAGAGTCTGTGGAAGACTGAATTTGTGATTCTGTGTGTTCTGGAGGCAGGAGCTGAAGGAGGAGGGAGAGACCTCCAAGGCTGAGAACAGTGGGTGTGGGAGGGGCCATAAATGGTGGGTTAGTTGAGTGTACTAGGTGGTGTAACACAAATCTCTTAAGTATCAGTGCCTTAAATCAATTAACAATGGGGTCACTTATGTCAAAGTGATCTAAGATGGAGCTGGGAGGAAGTAGAACTTAACACATGTCCACCCCTGCACACAGCATAGAGTTTGGATGCAGCCACCCTCAGACCACCTGGAACTTGTCTTTTTTACTCCCTAGAGACCACGGCTTAGCAACCAATCTGCTGCCAGCAGGTGAAAATGCCTGCCAGCAGCAATTGTAGTTCTGTAAAGATAACCTATGTAATTTCTCAGGAATATCTTTGTTGACTTTGTAAGCCCCCACTCTTTTCTATTTATCCCGGAGCACATTTGAGTTGCCATTCGCATCGGTGTCTCCAGAAATGCAATTCTTAGGACTCTAAATAAACTCTTTTTCTTATTTGTAAATAAAATAAAATAAAATAGAATGTTGATTCTTAGGAATGAGCTAGAAAAGAGGACTAGTTTGGAGTGATGACCCAGTATTCTGGGTCTGCTGAAAATGTTACCACAACCCTCTGGTCTCAGGCTATGCAAGAGAAATCAGTGGATTGTTCCTCTAAAAGGAATCTGAACTGCTTATGTCTGCTGGATGATACTCAGATTTACCTTTGTTTTTGAGTGAAAGCAAAAAAAGAATGCTATGACAATGGGCAAAAATGCTCAAGGAGGGATTTCCTACAGACTTTTATTTATGAAATGGGAAAAAAACCCCAATCATTGTAACATATCTTTTTTAAAAAAATTTTATTGAAGCATAGTTGATTTACAAGGTTGTGTTAATTTCTTTTGTACAGCAAAGTGACTCAGTTATACATATATATGGTCTTTTTCATGTTCTTTTCCATTATGGTTTCTCACAGGATATTGAATATAGTTCCCTATGCTATACAGTAGGTCCTTGTTGTTTATCCATCCTGTATATAATAGTTTGCCTCTGCTAATCCAAAACTCCCAGTCCTTCCCTCTCCTACCCTCCCTCCCCCTTGGTAACCACAAATCTGTTCTCTATATCTGTGAGTCTGTTTCTGTTTCGTAGATATGTTGACTTATATCATATTTTAGATTCCACATATAAGTGATATCATATGGTATTGTAACATATCTTTTTTTAGCCTGTGTCTTTGCATTTATTCACCCAGGAAACATGATTTTCTATGATTTGATTGTAGTTTTTCTACAGTTGAATTGTAGCAGTATTCACCAGATAGATGTGAACACATGAACCTTATGTTTACCTCAGTGTGCACGATAGAGCTGATTGTCCCTGAGAGCTGGCTGTATTAACTCTCCCTGAAGCAGTTATAGTGGAGACTGGTTTATTAGGAATGATAGTAGGAATGGAGAAACAAGGAATTGTCCTTGTTTTCCAAGC
This sequence comes from Grampus griseus, assembly GCF_964374135.1. NCBI lineage: Eukaryota > Metazoa > Chordata > Mammalia > Artiodactyla > Delphinidae > Grampus > Grampus griseus. Next base: position 70,148,096 of record NC_139000.1, on the reverse strand, counting down.
TCCTTTTAAATAAATAATTCTTAAGAGTTAGAGAAATCCCCATAGAATTTGGCAAAGAATTAAAGAGATCTATTTTCCACACCTTTAGCTTTGTCTGAGTAGAAAAGTTTGCAGAAAATTCCTTCTTTGTTAATCATTTAAGCAATATCTCAACCATAGTATAGAGCAGCTTGAAAAAGAAGAATAATTCATTGTTATGTCATCATGAGGCCAGATTGCCAGGGGTTGAATTCTGGCTCTGTGCCTTCTGACTATAGCTGAGTGACCTTGAAAAAAGTTATTAAACCTCTTTGGACTCCAATTTCCTCATCTATAAAATGGAGATATTAATAATACCTACTTAATTGTCTTGTTTGAGGATTATGTTAGGTAAAATACATAGAGTACTGAGAACAGTGCTTGACACTAGTAAGTGCTTAGTAAATATTAGCTACTACTATTATTAATTTTGAAATAATTATATTAAAAATGTTAGTTCCTTTTAATCTTAATCTGAATTCCACATATTTTTATTGAATATAATCTCAGTGCGCATACAAGTTTAAACTTACTCATTTTTTCATTGATCTGCATAAGTATTTTTTCATGTGGTTACATAGACTTCATAAGTTTACTTTTAATAGCTCCGTAACGTTGTTCCACTGTCATGTACTGCATTAGTCCCTTATGGGGAATACATTCCAACACTCTCACTGGATGCCTGAAACCATGGATAGTACCGAACCCTATATATACTATGTTTTTTTCTGTACATAGAAACTTTATCCTATGATAAAGTTTAGTTTATAAATTTGGTACAGTAAGAGATTAATAATAATAAAATAGAACAATTATAACAATACACTATAAAGTTATGTGAATGTAGTCTCTTTCAAAAATATCTTATGGTATAAATTTAATATCTTTTCCATCTTGACTAAGCATTTATCACACACTGTGGTCATAACTTTTGTGGTTTGAGGTGCAACAGCAAAACTAGCATGAATTTTTTTTTCTTTCTTCAAAATTTCACAGAGAGAAGATTAGTTCTTATCTAGATTTTAGCAACCTCTGCATACATGTTTTTCCTTTCCTTATTAAGTCAAGAACTTTCACCTTTTCACTTAAAGGAATCTCTTTACAGCTTCTCTTTGGCACATTCGAATTGCCAGCATCACTACTCTTGTGCTTTGGGGCCATCATTAAGTGAAATAAGGGTTATTTGAACACAAACACTGCGACTGCGATAGTTGATCTGATAACTAAGATGGCTGCTAGGTGACTAAGAGGTAGGATAGCTGGACAAAAGGATGATTCACATCCTGGCTGGGATAGAGCAAGATGGCGTGAGATTTTACCTTACTACTCAGAATGGTGCGCAGTTTAAAACTTATGAATTGTTTATTTCTGAAATTTTCCATTGAATACTTTCGGGCTGCGGTTGACCATAGGTAATTGAAAGTGAAACCACAGATAAGGGAGGTACTTCTGCACAGTAGTCCAAGGATTCCATATACCTTTCATAGTACTGTAACTATCCCTTTGTTATAATTTGTACAGATTGTTCCTATTATGATTTTACAATTGTAAATAATATACAATGAACATCTTGGAAAATTGTGTATTCACTATATTGATTTTTTTTTTTACCGAGGAGCTAGAAGTAATAAGTATAAAGGTATGAATGTTAAACAATAACATTTCAATGTAAGTTTTTAAAATGATTACCCTAAATTACAATATTACATGTTTTGTGCAAATATTTTGCACCACACTCTCACTAGAATTTGGATTATTATTAATCTAGTTTGGCTCATTTAATAAGTATAAACTAATATTTTAATTGTTATCTTAAGTTTATTTCCTTTGCAATTTATATCTCTTTTTGTGTGAAGTTGTTCATATCCTTTGACTATTTAACTATTGGGGTTATTTTTCTTATACACTTTAATATGGAAATTAACCCCTTTTCACTTTTGATGAAAACATTTTTTCTTTCAATTGTTTTGTGATTTACATATTTGTGATTTTATAAATTTTTGTATATTTGAATATTTTCCTTTGAATATTTTTATTGCATTTGGGTTGCATCCAAGTAGGTTGATCTTGTTCTGTTTTCCTTCTTTTTTTCCCCATAAATAAATTCTTAACTTTATTTTGATATACAGTGTGAAAAAGATTTTTAAAAAATAATATTCTAGCAAATCACCATGTTAGATTAAACACTTGGTATTTGGGTTTTCGAGACACATTATTACAAATATGGAAGAAATACAACAGGGTTCTACCACAAGAGATTGAGAGCATACGGCTGATTTTTTGAGCGGAGAGTCTCTTCTGTTTGCTTTTGCTTTGTGTTAGATTGCCCCAATTCCAAACGACAAATTCCAAAGAAAGGGAAAAACCTGCGCCCCAAATAGAGCAAAAAGTCTAGAACTAAAGACAACGTCGAGGTTTCATTGTGTCCTTGAGTTAGCTGATCTAATTTTTCTTTTTGTGAAATGAATCTTAAGCACATACACTGTTCACCCTTCTAAATTAAGGGATGCTTAACGTACTTAGTGCAAGCTAGAAATATTGATTTCTTAATGTGCTACTTAATGACATACATTGTGGCACCAATTCCTGGCAGAAACTATTTTAATTTTATTTTAACAAGTAAAAATTATTTTAACAAGTAAAAAAATGCTCTTTGTGGTTAGAAATGTAAGTGTACTTAGCAATAGGTGCAGCCTGGTAAGATTACAATCCAGAATTGCTAACAAAATATTCTGCCTCACTTGGATACTTAACTCTAGATGCAATAAAACCTTGTCTTTAGCTTTTTAAGCATTTCATTTCAGTACATCAAACATTTATTAAGCACTTCCTTTGTAGCTAGCACTATGCTAGGTGCAGGGGGGTAAATGATAAATTAAAAAAAATTCTGCTAGGGCAATTTAAAGCCTAATGGCAGACAGGCACGTAAATAGATAATGCAACATAACTCATTAAGTTCTGAGATACAGACCATTTAACTGCTTATATCAAAGATTTTAAGGAAGGCTCATAGTTTACACCTTGTAGGACTATTCTCCTTCCCCTTTTGACACTGTTCTCGGTCTAGCTTAAAAGGGCTTGAGACTCACAGGCTCCCACCCCACCTACCCAGTTCCTCCACTTGCTTCATCACCACATGCTACCTAGGCAACCTATCCCAAGAAGGAAGGTATACTTAGAATTAATTTTTCTACCTTTCCCTGAGAGGATATGGGACTAATTACCACAAGTCCAAGCCTCTCAGATCAACATAGGGACTCTCATCCATACATTTCTGTATATCCCTTTATCTGACCCACTCTCTCATTCCTTCCCAAACTGCAGTCCCTGCCAGTGCAGCCTTTGGAACTCAGAGCTTGAACCTCTTTTACCTTCAAACTCTTCCCTAAATTGTCTTCTCTGAATTCTCTTCTCAATTATTCTCTGAATACCATCACCTTCTAAGACCTGACTCTCTCTGCTGCATCCTGCTTACCTGCTGCCCTTTCAAATGATGGCTGTTTTTTGCTTCCACACCCCACATTTCCAGATCCTGGAGGTAGGCATAGAAAAATAGGTATTCTCCTTGTTTCTCGTCATTACTTTTCTTTCAGAAACCCTAGTTCCCTTGAGATTATGTTAGACTGCTTTCATTTCCTATCGACTCAGTCATTCTGCTTCATGCATGAACGATTTTAGCAGCTGGCTCACTGCATTTCCCTTCACCACTACTCTTGAAATCGAGTCCCCCTAAAACCAAGTTCCCCTGCCAAGTTTATGATTAACCTCTCTATCCAAAACTTTATTCCCTTTCTTGTCCCACCCCTTTTCCCCTCAGGATTGAGGAGTATCAAGCAGGACCCTGTGGGGTCTTCTTGGGTACAAAAACCCCTCCATGTCCCCCATTTCTTATTTGTAGAAAAAGGCTTTAGTCTCCTAGACCTTCCCTGAGTTCCAAAGAGCAGACTCAGCAGTTACTAATTAGGGAAGTTGGGGAACACAGAAAGGAAAAGTAGTCAAGCAAGAAAAGTAATGACAATAGTTCAGATTGTAAAACAGAGTTCTAGTTTCTCCTCAAAGCATATACATAACAATTAGTCACATATCTTTGAGTTGTTCTGCAGAAACTAAGACCCCCACCCAGGTGGAGGATGGTGACTACATGCTGACCACAAGCAAGTAGACCCCAGACTGCTTGGAACCAGAAGGCTGATGATTAAGATTCCTGAAACATCACCCTGTTACCTCACCACTAGCCAATCAGAAGAAAGTCCACAAACTGCAAACCTCACCCCAAATGTTGCCTTTAAAAACCCTTCCCTGAAAGCTATCAGGAAGTTTGGGTATTTTAAGCATGAGCTACCCATTTTCCTTGCTTGGCAGGCTGTAAATTAACACTGTACTTTCCTTCATCACAACCCAGTGTCAGTAGATTGGCTTTGCTGCACTGTGGATGAGTGGACGCAAGTTCAGTTCAGTAACACTCTTGACATCATTTCTGGTGATTTCAACATCTGTGTAGATCTTTGGTCCTTAAAACTGGCTGCACATTTGAATCAGCTGGGGTTGTTTTAGACATTACCTGTGCTCAAGCCTTCCGCAAACCCCAGAGATAGTGATTTAATTAGTCAAGATGGCATTCAGGTATTAGGGTTTTTGTTTTTGTTCTTTAACTCTCAGGTCGATCTGAATGAACAGGTAGGATTCAGCACCACTTACTTAAGGAGATCAGTTCTAGTTCTTTGACCTCCTCACTCCAATATCTTTTCCTCCCTTCCACCATCCCCCTGACCATGTTCACCTACTCCCACAGTCATAACCTAGATTTTATCATTATTAATAACCTCCAAATTCTTCTTTCCATCATCCAACTTTCTGATATCCAGAGTATCTCTTCCTGCCTCCTCAAGGACACCACCATCCCAATAATTCATTGATCTACCCCATACCTTTTCTCTGTCCACTTCTCCCCTTTGTCCTTACTTCTTTAATTACCCAGCTTAGATTCCATGGATTGTCACTGTAACTCCCTTTCATGTGCTCTCAATTCTTTTGTCCTTCTCTGTCTCCATTGTGCTTTTTTGGCAAAATCCAAACCCTGGTTATATTTGACTCTGCCTACTCGACATCTGCATTCAAGCAGCTAAGTGTATTGCCACAAATCTCAACACTATAGGATAATTTTACTAGAATTCTCTGGTCAGTTTCCTGTCTGCTTTTTCAAATGACTGCTTTATATCTTCTCTTTTTTCAAACCTCCAACACTCCCTCCCAGTGCTCACTCTCAGCTGATAACCTTGACTTTAAAAAATTTTTCTAAGAAAATAAAAGCAAGAACAAGAGAATAGCTTCCTTTCCCCTTTACCAAATCTACCAGTCTCCTTATCCTACCCTCATGCTCTGTCTTCCCTCTAGATACAAAGGATGAGTAGGTCCTGCTCTTCTGAAGGACAGTCCCTCCACTCTTGTGGCACCCTCTGAACATCCACTCCCCCCAATACTAGATCATTCCCATCAGCCGACAGGTAGACTTCCCATCTCAATTAAACAAAAGTGAACCTCCTAGACTTATCATCACACTCTGGCTCCAGCAGCTTTTCTGGGCTTCCCTTTATAGCAAGACTTCTTAAGAGTTTTCTGTACTCACTGTCACACTTTCATATTTTCATCTGCTAACTCTTTAACTTACTTCAGTTGGGATTTTGTACTCACTACTCCCCTGAAATTGCTCTGTGAAAACCACCAGCAATCTCCATATTTCTAAAAGCAGCAGTCAATTTTCAATCTTCATTTTATGCAACCTCCCAGCAAATCATCATCTACTCTGAAGCAATTTTGTCTCGGCTGTCCTGCCTTCCATACTCTCCTGGTTGTCCTCTCATCTCACAGTTTCTGCTTCCCAGTTTCCACTGCACCTTCCCCCCATCTCTCCAGATCTTACAATGTTAGAGTGCTCCAGCCTGAAGCTCTTGGTCCTGCCCTCTCACTGACTGTAATCACTCCCTAGGTGATCTCATCCAGGTACGTGGCTTTAAATAACATCTTCATGCTAATTTTAATCCCCTTCCATCCTCTCCTCTAAACTCCAGTGTCTACCGGATACTTCCACTTGTATGTCTAAAAAGCATCATATGTTAAAACCAAAATGATTAATTTTTCCTTCTCAAACCTGCCCTTTACACAGATTTTCTTTTTTAGTATACGGCATCAAGTTACACAATTACTGAGTTACATAATCAAATATCTAGGTGTCATCCTTTATTCTCTCAAACTTTACTTCTCTTTTGTCAACCAATCTGGTCAGCTGTACCTTCAAAACATACCTTGAGTCTGACACTTCTCATCATATCCATCTGTCATTTTGGTCCAAGTTATTATTATATCTGGCTGTGGTATTCATTAAATTCCTAGTTTGTCTTCCTATTTTTGTTCCTGCATTCCTCCAATCATTCTCCACACAGCAGCAGATGTTATTTTCAAAATATTAATGTGTTCAGTAAACCCGCTTAAAACCATCCTGTGGCTTGCTATTATACTTTGAACAAAGTAAATCCTTATCAAGTCTTATAAGGCCCTCTGTGATCTGGCTCCTGAATCACCCTCCTGACTTCATCTTTACCAGCTCCCCTTTGCTTAGTCTGCTTGAGTCAAGCAGGCTGGTTTTGCTTTGTGGAATGCACCAAGCTTGGTCTCTTTCAAGTCTTTGTCCTTGTTGCTCACTCTGCTGAGAATGCTAGTCCCCTAGATCTTCACATGGCTCGTTCCTTCACTTAATAGAAGGGGTACCTTCTATGAAAGAATACTCAGACTTCTCTATCTAAAATTAAGCCAAGGCTACAAAGTCATATTCTGTTCTCTTTATTTCCTCCTGAATTTAAATTGAATATTTATTTGTTTACTTTTAATTATCGTTTCTCTTGCTAGAATATAAGCCTCCTAAAGGTAGAGATCTTATCTGTCTTGTTTACAGTGGCATCCCCAATGCTTAAAAACAGAGCCTAGGATCTAGGAGATTCTCAGTGAATTATTTGTTGAATGAATGAATGAAAGGCATAAATCATCACTAAAACTGACCCAAGTATTCGTGCAAAGAGGTTACATTATCGGTATTACTTTATTCCTCATTGAAAGCAGACATATAACTACTCATGTGTTCCTGTACCACCTAAAACCATCTTGCCTACCTTTGAATACCGTCGCAGTTACCACACTTTGATTAGCATAATTCTCGACACTGTGAACATATGATCTCTGCTGACCCCGACTAGCTCAACTGAGGGTGGGTGCTCAGCAAAGAATCACCAATCTATTGTTTGATAACTGACCAACGAGTTGTCCTGGTTTGAAAATCTGGCCACACGGGGCATTACTACTTCATTAGGGTGAAGCCTGCTTCTGGGTGGAACAGAGTAGTTGGCAGTAGGCCATAATTACCGTCTCATTTATAACATTAGAAAATTTAAAATACCTTAAGTGCCCAACATTAGAGGATTGGGTAAATACATAATATAGAATGTTATACAGTCATTAAAATGATGCAAATAAAGACCTTTGAAAGATATGCTTACTATATAGTATGTATTGTTGAGTGAAAGAAGCAGAAAGCAAAGTTGTTTACGCAGTATGACTTTGATTTTGTTATTCTCCCATCCCATATATATATCCTCACAAGAAAAAAAGAGAAATATACCAAAAATGTAATAGGGCTTTTTTCCCTGGATGGTGCCAATGAAGAGTGTAGGAATATCCCCATTATATGTGATTTTATTTTTTCTTATAGTTTTATGAATTTTTTCAAATTAAGTTAATGTAATTAAAATAGAAAACCATGTTACTTAGAAACCTTTCCACAAAAAGAACACTCTAAGATTTAATGCACTGTTTGAAACTATATTTAAACTTTTGCATTATAGGTACATTAAAATAAAATAAAATATTACCTATGATTATGCATTACTATGTTTCTATCAATTAGTGGATTAGAACATGTTACATATGTCTACACACACGTGTGTGTGCACATACGTGCACACTCACATAACTTCATCCTTTAGTCAATTCCTTGGCAGCTCTTGAACTGCTGCTTCAGTTCAAATTCTGAAGTGTGACTTTATGACAATTCCTTTAAATGAGTGCCAAGCATTTGCTTGATTCTAAAGCATGTACAATATGATAAATAAGTCTAAGTGCAAGACTTCTTTTAATTCATGAGAATTAAAAAGTTAAAGTCCAGTTTTTTAAAGATCAAACTATGGAATAATGAGAGCTTCATTTTAACATTATTATTCATTTTATAAATTCAAATATATCCCTGCTTGGATTATAATGACCTCCTCTTTAACCCCTAAATGCTGCATGCATACAAAGTAGAAAACTGAGGTATTACACAGTAAATCTCAAAGAGTAATTTATTACAATTCAAATATTAAGGCCTAGGACTGACAATTATTTGAAATAATAGCTTAAAGTCAATAGAAGAGAGTAAATAAAAATGCATTTTGAGTTGAGAAATAAAAATAATGGGCTTAGTTTGTATTTAATTAGGAAGCTCTATAGTTTGTTTAAAATTTAGGTTTAGTCATTAATTCTTTTATTTATTTATTTGACAAATATTTATAGAGCATCTGCTATGCCAAAGTGCTAAGAATACAGTGGTGAAAAAGAGAGATGAATCCTACCTTCTTGAAATAGACTGTGATTTCTTGAAATAGACTGATTTGTCAATTGATTGTACAATTTATTGGTAAATTACAATTATAACACATATTAGGAAGTTGAAGTGGAGTTAAACATTAAATTTGAGTTGGAGTATAGGATCTCAAGGAATCTTTTCTTATAAAGCAGTATCTAAAGCTTCTAAACCACATTGGCCTAAAGCGCCCTGGCAGGGAGTGGGATCAGTTCTTCTTTGTTGCTTAGTTGAAAACTGATTGTACAGTTAGACACTGACATGCTTGAAATTCTATACTTACGTTTCCCCCAAGATATTCCACAGGAATGAGAGCAAAGCCAGGGACTTGCCGACTTGTGAGAAAGTTCTCCAGATGGTGTGCTCCTGATAACCACAAATAGCTTGGCTTCAGAGTATTATCTGTCTACAGACAAATGGTCAAAGTGGACAAATGGTCAGATGTCCACTGACTATTCTGAACCAACAAACAAATTTCTGTGGTGAATTCTGGGTGAAAGGACAGAGAGAAGGACAAATTATAAGAAAATAAGTTCCTATTTTGGACGCCTACTATATGCCAGAACAATTACATGTGTTATGACTAATCTTTGCAAGAACTCGGCAGCATAATTTTAAGGATAAGGAACCTTAAGCCACAAAACACACAAGGACTTACTCAGGGTTACTTTATAAATACATGGTGGATCTGTGATTAAAATTCAGGCCTTTCAAACTCCAAAGCAAGCACTATTTTTAAATACCTCAATCTAGTAGCAGAATGTCTACACAGGTAGAAAATGGGAGAGTAACTATAAAAGAAGGTGTGGATGAATTATAATTATGCTAAAATGCAAGGATTAAGGATGTTAGCAAATAAAACCTAATATACAACTGCCTAATTTGATTTATTGCTGGAAACTCATAGCTATTCTAACTGCAGTTTTCTTTTTCTTTTTTTTTTTTTTTTTTTTTACCCTCCTCTACTCATCTCCTTCCAAGAGTTGGTTCATTAGGATATCCTATGGATATGGACCAGTGTGGTAGATTGAATTTTTGGTCTCAATTCTCCATTCTCCCACGAGAGATTTATGTCATTCCCTCCCTTGCCTTGCTCTTATGTGTGTGAACTGTATTTTTCCTATTCTTTGACTTTGGGATTGGACATGTAACTTGCTTTGGTAACGAGATGTGCGTGACACAGCAGAGACCAGAAACATTCCTGAATGGTCCCGCTTGCCTTCTTATGCTCCAGTGCTCCAGTGCCATGAGAAGAACACGCCCTGGATAGCTGTTCCCCCATCAGCCTAGCCCCAGAACAAAGATACTTGAGACAGACTTGGGACCAAACCTGCAGCCAAGGGCCAAGGCCAGCCAACCCACAGCCTGAAAGAAAGCCTAGACTAGCCAAACCATAGTACGTACAGATCCACAAGTGTAAGAATAAATGCTTATTGCTGCAGGCCACTGAGTTTTAGGGCTCATTTGTTATGCAGCAATATTGTGCCTCTAGGTGACTAATATAGCCACGATGTGTACATAAAATAATCGGAGATGCATAAGATGAAAAATAGTCTTCCTGATCTTTAGTCTATTTGAGTCATCCAAGACAAAAAGTCAGAAATGAAGGGCCATGACTATAAGGGACTTGAATACATGGCCCAAGCACATGTGAGAACTTGTCCTGAGTGTTCATTTGCTGGACCTAGGGAGAGCTTGAAGACACCAGGTGGAGGAGAGCCCCACCTGTGTGAAAGCTCTTTCCTAGGCAGATCCTAAGCTTAGCCCTAGGAACCACCCAAATGCTGCCTGTCTGGGTGGAAATAGGATAAGGAACAAAAGATTAAGGCAACTGTTGTCTTGGCTCTCTGCTCTGCAGCCTTACAAATGAAATTAATAAATTGTTAAATATAGTTTTTATGTTATTAGCTGACTTCATATCAGTAACCACATTTCAATTCCCTAGAGAATGGTATTTTAAGCCAAATAGGGTTTAGGACCCATTAGATGTATCAGTGTGTACTTTGCTCATGAAGTAAGCTGTAGATTAAAGTCACTGGAACAAAGTGCTAAAAATGAAGGTGCTTGAGGCATTTTTCGCCTCAGTATAGATCACTGCCTGGTGAAGGATTTACCACAGAAATATGTTATTCAGAGTTATGCAGGTGAGGATTTACTGTGATATTTAATAAAAACACACATAAGGCTTATCATGAAATATGCTCCTGTGATATGTCTGACACCCCTAAGGAATTTACAAACACTAAAGCCCTGCTATATGCCAGAGACACTAATATGAGCTGGTTGATTTCAAGAGATACAACTATTGGATTTATACAGTTGACAACAGAAAATGGCATTTTAGCTCAGATAAAACATTCCATATGCTGTTCCTAGTTTTAAGCCATTTTCTGATAGATTTCTTTGCTTGGCTAACTCTCACTTACTGACTTTTTTTAGTTCTTGGAATTCTTACATGGAAATTGCGCTCGTTCTGGGAGGATGCTTTTGTCACTTGACTTACGTGAAATATTCATCCCATGACTGTGAGATGAGATTTTTCAGAAAAAATACTTTATTATATGCAGGCCAGTTTATAGTTTTGAAAGCCATATGCTAGATGACTATAAGTGCAGTCAACCACAGCTTCACGTCCATTTTTAGGGGCAGGAGTAGCAGAAATAATAATGTCATTAAAGAAAATAAACAGAAATTTCACCTTCTTCATAATCCAAACTATGAGACTGTCTCATTACAAAGTATTTGTCCATTGAGGTAATTAACTCCCCTTATTTGGGACTCAAAATTTCTCACCTTCTGAGGAATAATGGTACTTCCCTGTATTACTTTCCTATTGCTGCTGCACAAATGATTACAAACTTAGTGGCTTGAAACACCACACAATTATCTTTCAGTTTTGTAGGTCAGGAGTCTGATGTGGGTCTCACTGGACTAAAATCAAGATGTTGGCAGGGCTGCATTCCTTCTGGAGACCCCAAGGGGGAGTCTGTTTCTTGCCTTTTCTTTAGAGGCTGTTCACAGGATCTTCAGCTAGTGATCCCTTTCCATCTTCAAAGCCAGCAATGGCCATTTAAGTCTTTCTCACATTGCATCACTCTGACACTGACTCTCCTGCCTCTGCCTTCCACATTTAAGAACTCTTGTGATTACCTTGGGCCCACTCAGATGACCCACAACATTCTCCCTATTTTAAGGTCAGTTGATTAGCAACCTTAATTTCATCTGCTACTTTACTTCTCCTTTGCATTGTAATGTAGCATTTTCATAAGTTTTGGAGATTAGGGTGTGGACATCTTTTAGAGACCATTATTCTGCCTACCACACTCCTCTTTTATGGTTGTTTTGAGGACTAAGTGAGATAATAGATGTACAAATCTGGCCCATACAAATACTCAGTACATGTTAGTTAATATTATTATTGTTACTTTGTAAATGCAAGGTTTTCAGGTGTGCTACCTTCGATTGAATACTCACTAGTGATCACAAATACTACCACTCTTCACATTCAGATAAATATTCATGGGGATTGGACTTGGAAAACTCTAAAATCTTTTTTTTTTTTTAGAGGGACTGGTTCTTTATTTCAAAAAGACATTTATCAATGTTCAGTATCAAAACAGTTACACCATCGGTTTTTCTTTCTCCCAATCGGCCCCCAAAGAGACCACACCAAAGGAGAGCACATTTTAAGCCAATTAAGCTGTAGGATGCACACCTAACTGACCTCACTGAAACCACACCAAAAAGGGGGGATTGGGTAGGGAAAGAAACTTTAAAAGATCAGCATACTGCCAGCCCAGACTGTAGAGAGCTCTCACAGCCAGATGGGGTGATCAGTGTGTCCCAACCCCAAAGGAGCAAAGGAAAACTCTAAAATCTTAAGCAAGCTCTGCTGCTAGCCTTTTGGGAACCCTGTGTCTATCTGGTGCATAAAAGATGGTATCAGGTAATTAAGAAATGCTATCTATGATTTTCAGGATATGACTTTCATTGATAGGACAATTGTCATAGACATGCATAACAGAACACTTTTCAGTACCCGTATGACCAAGAAGTAGACTGTACTCAATCTAGGCTGATGTTTGATAGCCATGGGAGACAGAATTTTCCGAGTCATTAGTGTGGCTCCAAATAGCCAATTTGGTTTGGATCAGGGTCCCTGCCAGTGCATAAAGAAGGTAGGGTCCACTTATATTGAAGGGTAGGCGTCTTGATGACTGGGCTCCAGCCAAGAGCAGCCCCAGGCCTAAGTGTGCAAATGGAATACATAATAGGAAACTAAAATATGAGTTCAGTACTGATCCAGAAAACAAATCAACCAGATTCTGGGCAAAGAAAGCAGCCTGGTGGGATGCTTTGGTACACTAACTACTCTGTTTAGGGAAATAAGACTAATTATAGATTGAATCAGTGGATGAGTCGGAAGCTGCAAATACTTAACCGTTTGGCCAGGTTTGGCTCAGGGTGTGCGCAGAGCTTTACTTGCTGGTTGAGGGACATATCTGACCAAATCTAGGGAATGATAGTGAGTGACATGTCACTGGATTCATATAATAGTTTAACATTCGTCATTAAATTAGCAAAATTGAACTGTGTATGTATATGTATATTTTGAAGGTGCCTAAGGTAAAGGTGGTAGAAAGAGTACAGCTTTCATTTATAGACAAAATTATACTTAAATTCTGCTTCTAAGAGTTACAAGGTTATATGACCTGGAGCAAGTTACAAACCTCTGTGAGCCTTAGGTTCCATAAAATTATACATAAATTTGTGTGGGTTAAATGACATAACATGTTAAAGCACCCAAATGGCCTAGCACATAGTAGCAACTTGATAAATGATAGATGTATACAAATTTGGCAGCTAAGAATAAAGTTCATTTTTTACTTTCCCAACTACTCTAACCAGGAACCAAGACTTTGTCCTTGTCGAGAGGTGAACATGCTTTGTAGAGCTATAGACAAACTCTGTGAAGTGAACCTCCAACTTCAAGGGTTCCCTGCACCTTTCCCTAAAGCAAACTGAAAGTATAACGTGTGTTTATCCTGTTTGGAATTCACTGAGCTTTCTGGATCTTTGGATTACAGTTTTTAAACAAACTTAGAAGGGTTTTTTCAATTAATCTGTGTGTATAGGAATAGATATACACTTTTTTTTTTTTTTTTTTTTTTTTTTGTGGTACACGGGCCTCTCACTGTTGTGGCCTCTCCCGTTGTGAGCACAGGCTCCGGACGCGCAGGCTCAGCGGCCATGGCTTACGGGCCCAGCCGCTCCGCGGCATGTGGGATCTTCCCGGACCGGGGCACGAACCCATGTCCCCTGCATCGGCAAGCGGACTCTCAACCACTGCGCCACCAGGGAAGCCCGATATACACATTTTTTTAACCCATTGTCTCTCTTCTCTGCTGGAATTCTAATTACCCACACGTTAGACTGCTTGATACTGTCCTATAGATCACTGAAGCTTTTTTATTTCTATGTGCTTAAGTTTGGAGGGTTTTTAGTACGAAGTCTTCATGCTTATTGATCCTCTTTTTCTGTTGTAGGCAACCTACCGATAATCCCATCCAATGAATTTTTTATTTCAAATATTGAGTCTTCAGTTCTAGGATTTCCATTTGTGCTTTTGTATTTTCAGTTTACAAAGTGTTCCTGGAATTTCTCCTCTCTTCACCTATGCAAACTGTATATTTATTATGATTATTTTAAGTTTTTTTTTATGGACCGGTATTGTAGATCTATTTCCATTAATGGATTTTTCTTTTGACTTTGAGACTTATTTACCTGTTTCTTTACATTACTAGTAATTTTAATGGCATATGGGACACAATGGATGATACACTGTAAATAGAAACTCCGGATTATGCTAGGTTCTTTTCTTTATGAGTAGGAAAATAGGTATTTTCATACTACCCTAGGAATGGGTACAATCCTTATGGAAGATATTTTATCAGTATCAAAATTTGAAACATGTAACATTTTGGACCCATATTCCTAACCTAGAAATTTATTCTATGAATATGTTTCCCACTGAAACACATGTTAGGACTGTCAAGACATATTTCCATAATAACAACAAAAAGTTGGAAACAAACTAGATATTCACTTATAGGGAACTGATTAAACAAGTAATGGTACATGTATAAAGTGGATTTCTAAACAGCAGTTGAAATGAGTTATGTGTGTTAATATGGAAAATAGCCAGAATATGTTATTAATTATTAAGAAGCCAGTTGAGAATAGTATATACTATAAATATATACCATAATCCAATCTGTAGTAATATTTTATGAGGTATGTGTGTGAATATATGGATAGAGAAGAAACTGTCAGTAATGAAGTAGAAACTTTGGGAAGTGGAAATGGGGACATGGGGAGTTTTTATTTTTTACTTTATAGTACAATTGAAATGTTTAAGGATCTCTGTACAAATGCTAGACTATGCGATGTTCTTTGGAGACATGCTATGAGTTGGAAAACTGTTTCTGTAAAGGGACAGATAGTAAGCAATTTAGGCTTTGTGGACCACGTATGGTTTTTGTTTCTTCTGCTGCTGCTACCTCTGCCTCTGCTTCTTCTTCCTTGTCTTCTTTAACCCATCAAGAATGTAAAAACCATTTTTGTCTTGAAGATCATAAAAAACAAGCCATAGACTGTAGTTTGATAACCCTCACTCAGAGTTAGGTTTTATTCTGGTAGACAGTTAAATTATAGACAACATTTTGAACTTAATGGCGTTTGGTTTAACGATTTGCTAAATCAGGCCTATTTTAGTTTTGTCCTTAGTTCGAGAGAAAATCACTTAGTCCTGGAATGTCGTCTTTATTTTCAATGTGTGACCTTTCTGGAATTCAGTGGAAAACCCCAAATGTTTACCAAGCCCCTCCAATTTGATTGGACTTGAACTCTACACTGCTTCTGTGCAGCAGATAGCAGCTAAAATATTTGATTAGTTCTTTTGGCCTTTCAGTGTTTTCCCTCTGGCTTCTTTGGAATCTCTTCCCCATGCACATGAAGCTGGGGAGACGGGTGGGGATTTGAGGGGATATTTGTATGCAACTTTTAAGACATCCCTTTCTGTGACTTCATCTTTCCTTGGAGGGATATACTTAATTTCATTTCTCAGGCCAATAAGACTGCAGACTTTTTTCGAGCTCTATATTCCAAACACCAGAGAGACCTGAGAGGGCCTCAGGGGAAAAACTACATAAATCCAATGTGATCCTGTAATTTCAAGGGTCAAGTCACCTCCAGTTTCTACCTGCTTTTGGCCATTCTCCAGTGCTTTTAAAGTGTTGTTTTTAAAGTATTTTGTGCAGAGTTTATAACTGTTTCCTGAGGAACTGTTAGTCTAATGCAAGATGTCCTGTCATTATCAGGCTAGAAGTCTGCGAGATCACAACGTTTGAAATTCCATTAGAAACCTTCAAAAACGGAATAAAAGGTATATACCGAAAGGAGCACTGGAAAGGTGATGAAGGAGTTTAGACAGAGTGTGACCTGGTCTGATCTATGTTTTAGATAAATCTCTCTGGTGGAAGTATAGATGATGGATTTGAAAGAAAAGAAAGGACTTGATGGAGGGGAACCCAGTTAGGAAAATTTTGCAGTAATTCAGGTGAGAGACATCAAGGGCTAGAGGTGATTCTAGAGAACAAAAGATGAATTTGAAAAATATTTAAGAAATAAATTGGCTGAAATCAGAGACATAGTAAATGTCAGTGGTGAGGTCTAGCATGCTCCCCAGATTTTTATTTTGGTGCCTAGTAGCAAGAGCAAACCATCATTGAGACAGGGACCATAGGAAGATAAGCAGATTTAGGGACAGAGGAGGTAAGGATTTTGTTACTATTGACATGCATACATACTCAGGATAGGCTTCCAGACTTTTTACTTATTGTAGGAATGTAATGGATATTTTGGGGGGAAAAATCCTAAAAATCTCAGTATTTCACAATGATGTATTGATTACTAGGACTTCAGTGTGTTCCCCTCTATTAATGTTGGGTTTCTAAAATATATTCCCAACATGTTGATACAGAGCAGGACAAAATTCCAACATTTATTTTCACTATTTTTATTTCACTCAATCTTGTATAACATTCATTATACTTTTTATAGGAACTGCTGGTAGGTTGTTTTCCAGCAACTTTTTCTCATCAATAATTTCTGTAGATATAGACCATGTAATAAATGTTTTTAAAAGAACCACATATAAATACTGAAAATTACCCATGCCATGAATAGATTAATATTCTGTATTCTTTTAATAATCCTTTAAAATGGAATCTAACTGGGAATTCATTAAGATTTTGTTTTTTTCAGTTATTTTTATGTAAAGAATATGTTAATTCTTCATCACTTAGAGAATACATGTCATGTAGAAAATATACTTTATTGCTTTATTCAAACTACTTTGCATCAAAATTTTCCCAATCTATACTTTCTCAAATTATTCTAAGTAGATCAATATTTACACACAGATATTTTATAGTGTTACAAGTATGAATATTGGATTTCTTTCTACATGTGGGGATGGCTAATTGAAGTCTGAACGACGATGGTTGTTTCACAGATTATACTGTGGATTTAACTGAGAGCTACAGATGACTTGAAAAATTAAATTTTCTCTTAGCACCAAATGACTAGGAGATACATACCTATAGAATCATTGAACAAGAAAGACTCTGAATCACTTAAACTGTTTTTAGTCTTTGATGAAAACAGAGCTCTATGCTTAAATTCCTGGAATCATATTTTTGAGTTCAGTAATAACCTCACTTTCGAGCTATCATCATGATTCTTCCTTATCTATTTCCCATGTTTCTTTTCCCTTCCCTTCCCCTCTTCCCTTCCCCTCTTCCCTTCCAACCAGTCTATTTGACTTTCTAAAAATCTCCAGACTCCATTCATTTCTTTCTGTTCCCTCTGCCATTATCCAAATCCAAGTCACTGTTACCTTTCGCAGCCTTTTACCTGGTCTCCTACATCCTAACTTGCCCCTAATCTGTTGACCGCATTGTTGCCGTTGACATTTTTTCTAAAACAAAAATTACTTCAATAACTTCCTGTATTTCTTGCGGGGGAAATTCCTTAACATGGCTTGCAGTTGTCACCTCTCTCTCAGCTTTGGGGTTCAACTTCATCTCATGTCTCTCTACCCTCTCCTTTGAATTCCAACCATTCTGAATTTCTGTCAGTTCCATGTCTTCACTGTGCTTTCATTTGCACAAACAAATAAATGCTTTGGAGAATGTTTCAAACATCCTTCCACCCCCACTCCTTCTTTTCTAACTCCAACTCACCTACCCCTCAGTATCTCTTTTAGGTAGCACTTCTTTCAGAAGATATTTTCTTGACTTTTCCTTGATGTCAGAGTGCCTGAAATTCCTCTGTCATAACATACATCAAACTTTGCCATAACTTCTTATTTAATTAGTTGCCTTGATTCTATACTGCAAGCTGCATGGGAACTAGGACAGTGACTTTCTGGTTTTAGTTGCTTGGTATTTAGTAGATTCTCAGTAAATATTGATACAAAAATAGTCTATTCTAAAACCTCTTAAAAAAGAAGACAAACTATTAACTATTCTACTAGATTTAAAGCCTTAAAGTCAGGAATTAGATCCTTAGATTTAAATTGAATCCCATTTGTACCAGTCTTAGACTTCTGAATTCCCCTGGCTTTAGCAGAAAAAAAAGCTTTCTGACATCCCACTAACATTATCTGTTTTAATTATATCCAAAGGTGCTTAGAAACTTGGGGAAAGTTTGTTGAGTAAGTTGGAGTATGTAGATTACTTTCCTCATTAAACAGTTAATCAGCACCTTTCAAAAATGTCCATTGAGGACTAAGAGCTGGTTAAGAAGCCAAGTCATGGTACACTAATCTGAGAGTCACATCAAGAATGTGTCTTACAATGTTCTATGTCAACTATATCTCAATAAAGCTGGAAAAAAGTAATAAGTAATAAATAATAACAATATTAAAAATAAAACAATCCCATTTGGAATTCCACACTGAGGGCAACTTTGAGGACAGTTCTTGAGCGAGAGCAGGGTTTATTCATTCTGAAAGCCACAATAGTGTTCCAACACCTCCGCTCACAGTGATTCAGGCAAGAAGGCTTAGAGCATTTGACATTAGTCACATAAAAATGTAATCTCTACTTCTTGCATAAGGACTTATAGAAGAGCAATTCAGAACAGAAACAGAAATAACAAGAGCAATAGAAATGTGGTTGATGACGTTTCCATGGCTGAGATGGAAAGCCTGTATTTGCAGCTCTAAATTTAGAACTGTTGCAAAGTGCACAAAACTCTTCACCTTTAGTGTGTTGTCCTGTTACCTGAAAGTGACTAAGGTGGAATAGCGCACTGTGAAGATGTAGAAAAAAATTAACAAGGGTTAGAAATACAAATTTAGGACAGGGGAGAGGCAAATCCAGACTAAATACTGACACAGCTGCTTAGGTACATCACCTATACTCTGGTGAAGAAGAATTGGAGTTAACATCAGAGTATACTGCAGTCATATGTTATGTTATTTGTGATTTATTTTATATTTGTATGGTTCAGAGAATCTTAGAACAACTTAAAAGACTCTATCAAAAGATTTCCAATTGTCTGGGAGAAAATTAAAAACTCCAGTCATTAAGTTATTGTGTTCAGTGCATCTAGTTATTTCCGAAACTTTCTGAGATTGATGGAATGTTTTGGTTTTCTTTCAGATGTTTGGATTTAAATTGATAGTGTATCAAGTATTTCAAACAAATGGATAGGTTCAGCATTTGCACTTTAAACCCATTTTCTATAAAATATAAAAATGAGAACAGATCTTGAACACTGGACATGGAAATAAAAGTTTAAAGCAATAGCCATGGTTCCCACACTCTCTTTCCCTCTTTCTATCACTGTCCTCTTATTCCTGTACCATCTCCCTGATAGGTGGTGATACAATGGAATCAAAGATAAAATTTATGGAAAATTTAAGGCTATTTCTGTTTTATTCACAGCCCTTCCAACACTCAAGAAAATTAAATCCTTAAATAATCAAGTTAAGGCAATGTGTTACAATTTTTTCCAACTGATGGACAAAATTCAGTCCTTATGGAGAAATAAAAGGTCTGAAGTATTTTAGGGAAATGCTCCATAAACTACGTAAATGAGTGTGTTTATTTCCTCTAATACATGGGCATATTACTGCTCTGTACAAGGAAATGCTAGTATATGTAGTACTTCAGTTGAAAATCCTTTAAGTCAGTGAAAAAGGTAGCTATCTGCTTGGGAAAATGGAGCATTTAGGAAGCAGTGACTCCTTTTTTGTTGTTAAACTGATTCTTGATTTAGGGAGCTTTTTGATGGTACTAGTAATGGTGACGGCTGACAGACAACTTGATCAGAGGCAATTATCCTTCTGAACCCATCTGGAGGTGACATCCCAACCTCACCCCTTTGCAGTGCAAACAAGTTTTCTTAGAGTTGGAGACTAATGCAGAAGGAAGTCCTGAGGCTAGAAATAAAATAACTCTGTCAGCTTTTTATATTTTAGGAGCATTTATTCTACTTTCTTATTTTCAGCAGATTTCCTTTTACCATGGAGTCTATTTAATCTTGATAGGGAACAGCTGAAAGTAGTATATTCATTAATGGGAGAGAAACTGCTCACCTTGATGTTCAAATGAGCTTTTCTTTTTCTTGTTTATTTATTTATTTATAGCTTATTTTAAATTTTTTATTTTTTTTGACAAATTAAAATTGTAGATATTTAGGGTGTACAACATGATGTTTTGATATATGTATACATTGTAAATTGATTACCGTCACCACCTATAGTTACATCTTGTGTATGTGTGTATGGTGAGAACACTTGAGATCTACTCTCTCAGCAAATTTTAAATATACAATACATTATTACTAACTATAGTCACTATGCTATACATTAGGTCTCCAGGTCTTATTCATCTTATAACTGAAAGTTTGTACCCTTTGATCAATATCTCCCCTTTTCCCCTACCTCCCAACCTCTGGTAATCACCATTTTAGTCTGTTACTAGGATATGACCTTTATTTTAGATTCCATATGTATATGAGATCATGCAATATTTGGCTTTCTGTGTCTGGCTTATTTCACTTAGCATAACATCCTTCAGGTTCATCCATGTTTTTGGAGGTTGTAGAATTTCCTTCTTTTTTAAGGCTGAATAATATTCCATTTATAACATTTTCTTTGTTCATCTGTTGACAGACACTTGAGTTGTTTCCATATCTTGGCTACTGTGGATAATAATGCAATGAACATGGGAGTGCAGATATCTCTTTGAGATAGTTACTTTTTTGCCTTTGCATATATACTCAGAGGTGGGATTGCTGGATTATACAGTAGTTCTGTTCTTAATTTTTTGAGGAACCTCTATACTAGTTTATATGATGACTGTACCAATTTACATTCCCACTGATGGTGCACAAGGATTTGCTTTTCTCCACATCCTCACCAGCACTTGGTATATCTTTTGACTTTTTTTTTTTTTTTTTTTTTTTTTTTCGGTATGCGGGCCTCTCACCGTTGTGGCCTCTCCTGTTGCGGAGCACAGGCTCTGGACGCGCAGACTCAGTGGCCATGGCTCACGGGCCCAGCCGCTCCGTGGCATGTGGGATCTTCCCAGACCAGGGCACGAACCCGTGTCCCCTGCATCAGCAGGCGGACTCTCAACCACTGCGCCACCAGGGAAGACCATCTTTTGACTTTTGATAATAGCCATCCTAACAGGTGTGAAGTGAGGTCTCATTGTGGTTTTTATTTGCATTTCCTGATGATTAGTGATGTTGAGCATCGTATACCTGTTTTGTATGTTTTCTTTGAAAAAATGTCTGTTCAGGTCCTTTGCCAATCTTTAATTGGATTTTTTTTTTTTTTTGCTATTAGATGTATGAGTTCCTTATATATTTTGAGTATTAACCCCTTATAAGATATATGGTTTGCAAGTATTTTCTCTCATTCTCTAGATTGTCTTTTCATTTTGCTGATTTTGTCCATTTACATTTAAAGTAATTATTGATAGTTAAGGACTCAATATTGCCATTTTGTTAATTATTTTCTGTCTGTCTTGTGGATCCTTTGTTCCTCCTTTGCTGTTTTCTTTGTGATTTGATAGTTCTCTATAGTTGTACGCTTTGATTCCTTTCTCTTTATCTTTTGTGTATCTGCCATACATTTTTTGCTTTGTGGTTACCAGAAGGCTTTCATAAAACATCTTATAAACCATCTGTTTTAGTTTTTTTAAAATATTTATTTATTTATTTGGCTGCCCCGGGTCTTAGTTGCGGCATGCAGGATCTAGTTCCCTGACCAGGGATCAAACCCCAGCCCCTGCATTGGGAACGTGGAGTCTTAACCACTGGACCACCAGGGAAGTCCCTGTTTTAGGCTGATAACAACTTAATTTTGTTCACATACCAAAGCTCAACACTTTACCTCCCCTCCCCAACATTTTATGTTTTTGATATCACAATTTACAACTTTTTATATTGTGTATCCATTAACAAATTGTTATAGCCATAGTTATTTTTACTAATTTTGTCTTTTAACCTTTATGCTAGAGTTATATGTGATTTAAATATTGCCATTACAATATTAGTATATTTTGAATTTGACTATATATTTACCTTCACCAATGAATTTTATACTTTCATATGATTTCATGGTACTAGTTAGCATCCTTTCTTTTCAGTTTGAAGAACTTCCTTTTTTGGTTCCTCTCTTCACCAGTTATGGATGCTAAATTCTTATGGTGTCCCAGAAATCATTGTTTTACTTAGTCACTTCTTCATTCACTCACTTCTTCCATGAACAAACACTTGTTGAGCACCTACTATGTATGAGGGATTGTACTGAGGGGATGTGGCATGATGACTATAAAGACGAATAAAAACATCTAGTATTAGAGACAAAGATATAAACAAATATTCATAAGATGTTATGACAAAAGTAATAACTGGAATAGTGATTGACTGGAATTGGGAATTGGGGATGGGTAAACCAGAATTTTTGATGGGGTGGGAGTGGGGCAGGGGAACTGTATTTCAAATTACATTCATACCCTGGAAATTTCAACCCTGTAGGAGAGAGGCATTGTCTCCAACCCCTCACCCTGCCACTCCTTTCTCATATAGCATCCCACTGAGCTGCCATTACTAACAAGATCATGCCAGATCCCAGGGGTGCCTATTGCAAAGAAGGTTGAGGGACACTGAGCTAAGAGGATATACAGATTGCTATGGGACACTGAGGGTTTCCTGGAGGACTTTATTGGCAAGGTGGTATTTTTGCTGCCTTTTGAAGGATAAGAAGTTTGTCAATTCAAAGAAGGATATCCTGGGCAAAGGATGTAATGTGCAAAGGCGTGGAAACAGCAAAGAGGGAATTTGTTCTATTTAGGAAGCATCAAGGATTTGTATAACTGCAGCAAGGTGTGTGTGTGTGTGTGTGTGTGTGTGTGTGTGTGTGTGTGTGTGTAAAAATGGGGTGGACATGGTTGATAATATAGTTTGAGACTATATTTCGATGAGTGGTTTGTACTCCACTGGAAAGTTTTCATTCTGCTTTTTAGAGGAAGTATCAATTGTCTCCATAATCAATACCTTCTCCTTGGTCAAATTCAAATTTCAGGAATAGCCTGGATTAGAATTGTCTCTCTGGCTCTCTCCTGCCCCTATCTCTTCTTTTCTAGACAACTGAATTTGCAGATTTGATATGAACCAGTGGCTGAAGAAAATTCCCTCTGTCAACCAGTTTATCTTGTTACTGACATGAATAATCAAATTCAATTGGATTAAATAAGCTGTAACACACCGTCAAAAGGCATTAGCAGTAAAAGAGCATCCAGCCATAAAGAACTCTTTTTGTGTATCTTAGAGTTTTCCTTATGAAAGGAAAAACTCAACTAAAGGAAACAGTGTGTTTCATTTACAAGCTCTGAGTCCTCTAGTGTCTTCTCATAATCTCTGTGGTTTGATTTTTTTTTTTTCTGGAAATAGCAGCAGCACTGTCTTCTTGATAATCTCACATGTATAATGTTTTCTTGAAAGGATTAAAAAACCTGGGTATATGGAAGTTTGCATATTATCAAGATTTTCAAAAGGAAAAAAAATGAGGAGGTGTAATCAAAACAAGGCAGAGGAACCTGGTACTTCTTCTGTCTTTTGAGAGATTATTTTATCCACCTTCTGGAGATGCTGTTGTATTTTCCCTGACCCAATGGCACAATACATATCCTAAATTCACATGCCTGCCAATTCCCTGTATATACACAGGTAGGGAGGTTGGCTTTTGTAATTGACACGATGCCAGTGACTCACTGGACTATCAGAAGTGGAACACATTGGCAGAGCTACATAAAAAACTAAATGAATTGCAAATGGACCCACATTAAAACAATCCTAGTGCCACTTTCCACTGATTGTTTTCCTTTAAAGAAAATACCATTGCAGGCAAAAATGATATCTGATGGCTTCTGTTTAGTAACTTTATTAAAATGCCAAGAGAATAGAGATTACTTACACCTTCCTGATGCATTTTCAAATATACATACTGTCCCTGCTGAAGTGATCAATCAAGCCAGATACACATGAGGAAACTGAAATCCACACCACCGTTTTCCCTTCTCTTTTGGCCCGAATCATCTCAGTCATGTGTTGACCCTGGGTTGAAGTAAATAAAATGAAAAGAGAGAGAGAAAAAAACCAAACAAACCCAAACAGAGGGAGTTTTAATGCTTCCTATGGATTCGTTTTCACAAAGTGCTAGAGGACAGTATTATAAATAACATTTGTGCATCAGGTATCTTGCTCCCCAGTGCCTCGGACAGATTTTCTCTCTTACGCGATTTAGGAAGGAAGAGGCAAACTCCAATCTTAACTGAATCCTATTGTATTAGAGATTTAGCTAAATCCTTCAAGCTTAATCTTGACCTTTGTTTAGAAAAATAAATGGTTGATCTCCAATGATAAGCTCTGAGAGTTCTGTCTGCAGAGTGCTGCCACGGATCCTTAAACACTATTTATGTTCTTCTTGTGAGAAAATGCCTTAAAGTGCTTCTTAAAGTACAAGGGAAATAGGTTGCTGGTAGGCCTCCTGATTCCAACCTCTGTCATAGGAACAGCCCCAGATAGGAATCAGGCCTGCTAAGAGGGCTCTGTTTATCTTCCCTGCCCTACTGGGTAGCAGAATCTTAACTGCAGTGGTTAGCTGGGATTCCCCCAACCTGGTTTCTCATCTTTAGTATATCTAGCGGGGTCTTTTCTCTCTAGACTTTATGAGAAAAATGAAGGATTAGTTGAAATAATTCAAACTAGGTAGAGTTTACAGTACATTAACTTAAGCATAATTACTCATCAGTTCTAAATAATATTTGTACGTTTCTGCCAAAATTTCAAATCCTTCCTGTCCAGGGTAAGCCTAGTGTGTGCTGGCTGATTGTCTCTGGTTTGGTCTTATTCGGATTTCTTTTCCTTTGTTATCTAGATTCCTCTTACTCTCATCTGTATGACCTTGCTTCCCCCGGGTGACCTTCACTAAGATGGTTGTTTCTTTGTATGCCAGTGTTTATTAGTAGTAACAAAAATTCTTTTCTTTTAATTTAAAAAATTTAATTGAAGTATAGCTGTACAATATTATATAAGTTGCAGGTACACAACACAGTGATCCATAATTTTTAAAGGTTATACTCCATTTATAGTTATTATAAAATATTGGCTATATTCCCTGTGTTGTACAATATATCCTTGTTGCTTTTTTATTTATACATAATAGTTTGTACCTCTTAATCCCTTACCCCTTCTTGTCCCTTCCCCCTTCCCTGTGTCCACTGGTATCCACTAGTTTGTTCTCTGTATCTGTAAACCACTAATCTGTTTCTTTTTTGTTATATTCACTAGTTTGTTTATTTTCTAGATTCCACATATAAGTGATATATTACAGTATTTATCTTTCTCTGTCTGACTTATTTCATTTAGTATAATGCCCTCCAAGTCCGTCCATGTCGTTGCAAAAAAAATTCTTGCTCCTTGAATTATTTCATTTATGGTCTTTATCAAGTGTATTGAAAGATGGTAATATTTCCCCACACTGCTGGTCTCTGGTAATCCCTGGAACAACTGCTTTTTCTATTTGCCTGGATCTACTGCTTTCTGTCACTCTTGTGCACTGTCTGACTGTTCTCTCTCATTCAGTCTGTTCCCTCCACATTCTCCATAATAGAAGAACTGCGGGGAATTGTTACATTTTGCTCCCTTTAGAATGAAGAATAACTTTCAGACTGAATTTGAATTGAAAATGGATCCTTCTCTTGGTGGAAAGATGGGTGCTGTGACATTTCCCATGTCAACATTATTGAATTTCCTCCTTAGCTGCAGAGGTTCTGGGGTATTATTCTTTAAAATTCATTCTTAGCCTTATATGTGATATTCCATGATGATACAAATAGTTCTCAGAAATAACCTGAAATATTTCCCAAATGCTCTTAAAACATAAAAAAGCATGTAATAGACATCTTCTGATACTTCAGTAAGAAATGGATCATGAAACCAAAGTTCAATAATCAACCAGCAAACAAACATTTGTTGAATACTTATATCCCACCCCCATTGGCTTGTTTACATTCTATTAGCAATGATGGATTATGTACAAATCATATTATTTTTGCTGGCTGTTTTATCATTGTTTGTGATATAAGGCAACTTTCATGTAGTTATAAAATACACTTTAACAATGCTTACTGTGCAGATTCTATCAAGTAAATATGACATAATAAAGAGGAAGTGTTGTGAACACTGATAGCATAGCCTATTTGTTGAAGATAAATTATGTGCAAGTGTGTGTGGGTATGTACATGTGGACCAAGATAGCTTTATGTTTCCCTCAGCATGACTAAATTTTGGACAGTCTTCTTCCTGACTCTAGGCTCTGACTTCCTTTTTTCTAAAGCATTTACCTAAGAAAACTTATAATTGTACCTTCTTTTTCTGCTCCTTTGAGTTGTCATTCTTTTAAAAATCCTCCTTTCAGTTTTTTTTTTTTTTTTTTCCTCCTTCCAGTTTTACAGCCCAGGAATGTCTTTCTCAGGGACCTCAGAGCCATCACTTTGAAATGTAATTATCATGGAAGCTAGCACCCTCATCTCCCAGTCTCCGAGGAAAGGTAGGAGCCCATGGGCACTAATTAGCAAACACAGATGACTTGTTCACAGAGAAAAACATTTGCAAACTCAATGTGCTCCACACATCCCATTGATCAATCATTCCCCATGCCCCAGCATCCTCTAGTACTTTTCCACTAGTCATCTCAGCCCTTAAAGACCCTTCCACCCTTTGTTTCAGTGGAGTTCAGTTCAGACTGAGTTCTGGCCTCTTATTGTTATTATTCATATTCTATTCTATTTATTTATCTAGGAATTATAAAAGCTAGCCCAGGATTGAGCCAGAATGCCACAGACTACTTCAGCATGGGTTCTTCCCAGGATTACTTTATACAGTTATATTCTGATGTGTTATCATTAGTCTACACTGAGGGAAAAATGTATGCATTGCTAGAATATTGTTGAGGATAATACTCATTACTCTTGTAATGTCCTCTGTGTGCAGACCAATAGAGAAATTTCTCTCTGCTATCAGTGTCAGGATTATTTGAGCAACTGGTTAATTTTCAATTTGTGGATGCTAGGAATCCAATAACTGATGATGTTTCCTTCCTTTTGTTGGTCCCAGAAAGCATGTAAAATATGTATTCCACCACTAGCAAAGACAGGGAGCATTTATGCCATGCATAGATCTTGTTCCTAAACCTATTTTCTTGGCAACTTTTCCCTTTGCCTTATTTTTATTGATTATTTTAAATGTGCATTATCTCGTTATATTCTAGTGCCTTCAAAAGTCTACCTCAGCCCTTTTTTTGGAGATGTAAAAAACTGATATAAATTTTCATAATATTTAGTAAGCCTTTTGTTAATAGAATTACTCTTATTGAGATAGCAGTAATAATTCAGTATTTAGAAATGTTATAATGGATATGACAGTTCTTACAAAAGTCATGTGAAGCAGGCAGTTTAGGGATTATACATTCATGTTACAGCTAGCAAATGGGTGCAGAGTGGTTATGTGATTTATCCAAATTCAAATAGCTAACTAAACTGAGGAAACCAGAGGGAATCCAGACCTCCCAAGTATTCCTCCAAGGCCTCTGGACGATCTTCCTTCACTTGATTCAAATTTTATAATTAGATAAATATTTCTCATATTATGTCTGACTCAGCAGTACTCCCTTGGATGATATGTGGCAGCCCTTTTGCCAGTGGAATTGGCAATATATATACATTTAACCATAAAAACAGACTTGATAACCAAACTCAACTACAGATACAGCATAGGGCCTTGTCTCTAAAGTCAAACCATCTGTGTTTCAAATCCTAGATCTGTCAATTACTAGCTATAGAACTTTGTGAAAGATCCTTAATATTTCTGTATCCCAGTTTCTCACCTGTAAAACAGAAATGACAATATTAAGGATATTTATGTCATTGAGTTGTTGTGAGAATATATTTAAAGCTCCTAGAACAGTGCTAGACACACAGTTATCATGGAATAATAAACTAGTTTCTCAGCTCAGGTCCAGGAAAACAAGCTTGAAGCTAAAACTGTATTTGGAACTGTGATTCCAGGGCAGCAAGAGAGAAGAACAAAAAGGAAATGAGATAAGGATGGAGGGAAAGCAAATGCAAGGTAGTGTGTTTTTGTGCTGGCCACAGTGTCACAAGAAAACACAGATGGGCACTCGGTGGGACTTCATGCAGATTAGGGTATGTAGATCCTCGGCATCCTGGGATAGTCCATTGAAGGGGAGAAAGTACAAGAGATTTCTTGTACTTGATCCTTTTAATCTTCTGTTTCTCATTGGACAGAGTTCAGCCCATGGGGCATTAATTCTCCTGCACTTCAAGCGGGTTGGATTACCGGGCCAGATCCATGTCCTGTGGCATGGGGCCTCATGTGAGTTCAGAAGTTAAGGGGCCAGAGCCTCCATGGGTCTAGTTGACTGAGGTAAACGTCAGAGCTCTGCAATTCCTACCATGGTGGATGCATTGAAGGCCAAATGCAAACCTGACCTGCATCCCAGGGGAGGCTGAAGCAGCTGCTGGTGTAGGAGATAAAGGGATATTGGGGGTTGGCTGGGGCTCTTTCTTGGGAAACTTGCTGAAGTCCAGGGACAGGTAGGGCCTAAGAAAATGCGGGGAAGTACATAAACTGGGTCTGCTATACACTGAATATCTGTGTTTCCCCAAAGTCCACATTTTGAAATCTAGTCCCCAGTGTGATAATATTTGGAGGGGGGCTTTTGGGAGGTGATTAGGTCATGAAAGCAGAGCCTTCATAAATGGGATTAGTGCCTTTATAAAAGAGACTTTAGAGAACTTCCTTGCCCCTTCTGCCATGTGAGAACACAACAAGAAGACAGCCATCTGTGAACCAGGGAAGCTGTTTCTTACCAGACATTGAATTTGCCAGTGCCTTGATCTTGGACTTCCCTACCTCCTGAATTGTGAGAAATGAATTTCTGTTGTTTATTAGCCACCCAGTCTATGGTATGCTGTTATAGCAACCTGAACAGTCTGAGACAGGTTCCATTATTGCCATCATAATCTCCTGAAATTTTCCGGTAGCAGACACAGACATGCACTCCTCAGATGTTCCTCCAAGAAGGGACTTGCTGCCTAGCTAGGAGGAATTCCACTAGCTGAAGGCCTCCAGCTATCTCCTTCACAATCCATCTCAGCTTTCAAGCTGAGGGCATACCTGTCTTGAAGTACTCTGGAATACAACTAAGGCAAGCTAAGGTTATGTGCTTCTCAGGATGGCTCTGACCAATAATTGGTCAAGGCAGGATATGAGGGCCCAACCCTTCCCCCCAAGCTCATGATGACACTAATGAGCAAATCTGGCTCTGGACTCTCCTTTGGCCTGGCAGAGACCTTGTCAGTCTGCAACAACCCTGAAGGCTGTCCCTGCCTAATCCTGGCTACTTTCCTTCAATTTTACTCCCAATAAACCTGTCACATTCCTCACATTCCCAGGCAAACCAACCCCAACACTCCCCAAAACAAACATATGTATCAATAGATATTAAAGCTATAAAGGCTAAATATTAAAACAGAGGTGAGGAAATGCTGTTGGCAAGCAGAAAGTCTCCAGGAAATGTTTAATTTCTAGTTATCGAAGTATTTGCCCTGTACAAAAGGGCCAACCACAGGCTTTTATTAAATATCCAGAATGTATTCAAAATTATCTTACCCCAAAAATTAATTTTTAAGAGTTTACAAAACATGACTACTGAGAACATGTAAATTTTTCTTTAGTATGATTTATATAATACTAATAATAACAAGAGATGTTATTTTTGAGTACCTACTATGTGCCAGATGTTGTGGTTATCACTTTACATATACTTTTTTTCCCTCAATATATCTTTTTTCCAGTTTAACTGAGATATAGTTCTCTTATTTAATCTTCACAATAACTCTACGTTATTGTCTTGTTTATAAATGAGGAAACCAAAGTTTAGAAACTAAGTAAATTGCTAAAGAATGTACAGGGGCAGGATTCAGATTCAGATGAGAATAGAAGGACAGTCAGGGTCTTCACCACTTCTCTGCAATAGCAGCTCACATGTACCAATGTTGTACAGGTGCCAGACTGAATACTTTACATTCGCTATTTATTTAATTCTCACAATAGCCCCTAAGGCAAGTACAACTGTATCCACATTTTACAGATAAAATGATTGAGGCCAAGTGAGTTTGTGTGGTTCAGAAAGAATAAACCTAGTAGGTAGAAGAGTTGGGATTTAGAACAAGGCAATCTGATTTCAGAACTTATCACTAACCTGTGATGCTTGTGTTCAAACAGGTTTGAACACAGTTTGTCCTTGACCTGTAGTAATCCAACTTACATAGATTCATGAGAAGAACATGTTATTTCCAAGTTATTTCCAAGTTAAAGTCATCACAGAAAATTGGAGGACTACCTAGTGTCAGCTTTGCTAAAGGACAAACTGTACTTACACCTTAGTCTCTACTTAGTGTTGACAAGGCAAGATCCTATCAATCAACACTATTTGCCTGTTAAACTTGTCCTCTGCTTTTATAGAAACTGAAGCTGAATATGTGGTAAGCTCCAGAAAGTTGAGCATGCTTTGATATGCTTAGAGACCTTCCAGGTATTCAAATGAGAAATGACAGACCGGTCTTAACTTTTCACTGAAGTGTTTAACCTGAACAGTCTGTGGATCTGAGCCTTTCGTCTTTGGGAGGTGACAGAGAAAAGAATGCAGAGAATGTCTGCCTACTTGCCTTTCTTCCAAACACTACCTTCATGCCTTTGGGCCATTCCTCAGGCTATTCCCTCCAAGTAGAATTCCCTTAACTTCCTTCACTATCTGCCCAAATGCTTTTAACCCATAAGAGCTGGCTCAAAGCTCACTTTCTATGTGAAAACTCCCCAGCCCTTTTCCTGTGCACAACCACCAACCATATTCTTTGCAAGAATGAGGACTTCTGTACTTCCACTTTTTTATACCTCTGTTCTAGAATCTTCCATCATGTATATGGCGTATGTACATCCTATGGTTTATGGTATTGCACATGTATAAGCACATCCTAGATTGTTGGTTCTTTGAAGGCAAGGACCATATATTTTAGTTATTCTTGAACTTGCTGTGCCTGGCATAGTGTCTGGCAAATATAGGTGCTCAGTTGTTAGATTGATATTTAAGAATCTAAGAATATTCAAAGGCATAAGAGAGATATTACTTATCTAACTAGATTCTACAGGACTAAAATATCCAGTAGATGTGTCAGGAACAATCCACTAATCCACAAATCAGTGAATAACCTTGTCTGGGACAGTGTGAGGCAAGGACCATGCTTATCTTATTTCACAGCAGCACATCTGGCATGTAGCGTGATGTCTGGCACATAGTAAGTGCTCTGCTTATTACATAGTTGCTGAACCAACATTGCGAGACCATTATTCTTACAAGCCTGCCATAGAGACACAATGTACACTCCCACCTGTATACTGTTACTGTGAGAATTCCCGTATTTAAAAAACTGCTGGGCTTCCCTGGTGGCGCAGTGGTTGAGAATCCGCCTGCCGATTCAGGGGACACGTGTTCATGCCCCGGTCCGGGAAGATCCCACATGCCGCGGAGCGGCTTGGCCCCGTGAGCCATGGCCGCTGAGCCTGCGCATCCGGAGCCTGTGCTCCACAACGGGAGAGGCCACAACAGTGAGAGGCCCGCGTACCTCAAAAAAAAAAAAAAAAAAATCCCATGCCAAAAAAAGGGGGAACTTTAGTCAAAAGAGGGACTTGGTGACCTGTTCCATCAGTGTTCCCATAAATTTCTTCTTTCAGGCTCTCCATGATATAATTTAGCAACAATCAAGATCCTGTGACTTCCCCACTGCTTATTGGCTCATATTACAACTAATGGTTAAATAGGATTCTGATAAATTACATCTTTATGTGAGCACTGAAGAACAGCCTGCTGAGCTAATGAGCCAGGTGCACCTCATCTAACTCAAATGCCTCTCCTTTTCTGGCAGAGCTTCAACCACTGCATTTCAGTCTAACATGATTTGGCAGGGCCCTTCCACACCTGGGGAGACTTCTAATGCTTCTGAACACAAATATAGCTCCATACCCACCCACTCACTCACCCACATGTCTTTTCCCAGGCAGAGCTTCTAATGGTCCTGATGCTCCACTTACAATGACACTTTCATTCTCCCTTGAGGGTCCTGTATATTCTTCAGTAAACTGGATGCCATGCAACTGTTGAACAAATCGACCATGAATCAGCCTGTGAGAGTGGATGGTGATAGTTTGTTTAAAATAAGAATGATGGGCAGGCCTGAGAGAAAATAAGAAAGGTGGAAATTTGCCAGAAATCAACTCAAGGGAATAGTGAGGAGTTTTTGTCCATTTAGAACAGGTTTCAGCTCCGCCCAAACACAAGGTTTTTCCCTTTACAAAATTTGTTTCTACACAAATGTTTACAGCTGCATTATTCCTAATACCCCAAAGGTGGAAACAACCCAAATGTCCATCAACTGGTTCATGGATAAACAAATGTGGTATATCCATGTAATGGAGTATCATTTGGCCATAAAAAGGAATGCATTACTGATGAACAATGATGAATCTTGAAAACATTTAAAATGAAAGAAGCCAGTCACAAAACACCACACATTATATGATTATATGATTCCATTTATTTGAAATATTCAGAATAGGCAGATCTATAGAGATGGAAAGTAGATTAGTACTAGAGGGATAGAGTGATAGAGTGTTGATAGTTTTTTGAAAAAAATTTTAAATTGCTGTGGCGATGGTTGCACATATTTGTGAATATGCTAAAATCCATTTAAATGGGTGAATTGTATGATGTAGTAATTTGCTAGGGCTACCATAACAAAATGCCATAGACTGGGTATATTAAAAACAACAGCAATTTATTTTCTCACAGTTGTGAAGTCTAGAACTCCAAGATCCAGGTATTAGTAGGGTTGGTTCTTTCTGAAGATCATGAGGGAAAGATCTGTTCCACACCTCTCCCTTTGACTTGTAGATCACTGTCTTCTATTGTGATATCTTCATATGTTCTTCTCTCTGTTTATATCTGTGTCCACATTTTCTCTTCTTATAAGGACACTAGTCATTGGGTTAGGGCCCAGTGTAATGACCTCATTTTAACTTAATTACCTTGATAAAGATCCTATTTCTAGATACGGTCACATTCTGGGACACGGAGGTTAGAACTTCAACATATGTATTTTGAGGGAATACAGCTCAGCCTATAACATATGGTATGTGAATTATATCTCAATAAAAGTGCTTTTAAAAAAAGATTTCCCCTAGACACTGAGCCTGCTTCTTAGATAGGGTTGACCTAGGTAAGAGGATGTTAAGAAACATACTTGTTTTCCACAGAGTCGTCCTTTGCTGCTTTTTGATTGGTCTGGGCTCATTCTACCCCTAAATCCACAAGTGTGCAATATAGGACTGTAGTAGGAATAGACCAAAGTTCATAAAACTTGAATCCAATAACTGACATGTTTTATTTAGCCTGCACAGTGTTTTCATAATTTTTTAAAGTCAAGGCATATAGGCATGCTGCAGTTTGCTGTAGTCCTCACCACTCCCTATCTTTTCACACATGGCATGCTTCAGTAATTTGTTAACTGCTTGAACATTTGAGTTCGAGGCCTCAGGAAGAAGCACACTGACACGCCACAGCATCTCTTGGCACATCTAACACATAACATTATTATTTAAAAAATAGCTGTTTTATGACCTCCTGATTAAAAGTCACAGTGCAGAGGGACACTTACATGAGAGTTTGGATTTGAACTTACTGTATAGGCTATACTTTGCTGGACTGTGCACAGCTGTTATAAATATAGGCAAAATCTAAATCTGTAACAAATTCAATTAAGGGAGGATTGAGTAGATAGAAGTTTCAGACACAGCTAATAAATTTCATTTAAAATTTAAAGCCAAGGTCTTTAAAATCAGAAACTAACATACATTCAAAACATTTTCCTTCTTAGTTTAATAATACAAATATATAGGCAAGTAGTCCAAGACTCTGTTATGGTATAGTTACATATATTTGGAGATACCACAGGTTCCATTCTTTTCTTCCTTAAGAGTAATTTCATATGACAGACTCATGACTTAGGGTTAACTCACACCAGTGTTTTTCAAGGCTAAGGGTGCATCAGTATCATCTGGAAGGCTTGTTAAAACAGATTCCTGAACTCCATCTCCAGGGTTTCTGATTCAGTTGGTTTTAAGTGAGGCCCAAGAATTTGCATTTTTTACATTTCCAGATGATGCTGCTGGTCCAGAGACCACACTTTGAGAATCACTGGCCTACACAGTGAATGTGAGCCCTGCCTCTCAATTTCAGATTAAATATACCTCATCCCAACTTTTAAAACTTTTGAAAAATTCTGGGGAATGAGTTTAACTCACCAGTTTGTAAGTACCCATCCCTCCAATCAGTGAGGCAGGTGGATCCTGTTTGTAGAAAGATATAGGGAAGGCATGCTGAGCAAGGTAAAACAATCAATGTTCACCACACTCTTTCTTTGATTAGGGAAGAGTGGAGTTTTTAGAAACTTTCTCTTGAGTATTATAGAATCACCAGCTTTTTTTTTTTTAATTTTTTTTTAATTTTTATTTTTTGCGGTACGCGGGCCTCTCACTGCTGTGGCCTCTCCCACTGCGGAGCACAGGCTCCAGACGCACAGGCTCAGCAGCCATGGCTCACGGGCCCAGCCACTCCGCGGCAGGCAGGATCTTCCTGGGCCAGGGCACGAACCCATGTCCCCTGCATCGGCAGGCGGACCCTCAACCACTGCACCACCAGGGAAGCCCCTAAATTTTTGAAACTTAAAAATTTTTGGCTGTGTTGTGTCTTTGTTGCTGCACATGGGCTTTCTCTATTTGCAGCGAGCGGGGGCTACTCCATTACGGTGCGCAGGCTTCTCATTGAGGTGGCTTCTCTTGTTGCAGAGCAGAGGCTCTAGGCGCATGGGCTTCAGTAGTTGTGGCACACAGTCTCAGTAGTTGTGGCTCACGGGCTTAGTTGCTCCATGGCATGTGGGATCTTCCCGGACCAGGGCTCAAACCCATGTCCCCTGTATTGGCAGGCGGATTCTTAACCACTGCACCACCAGGGAAATCCCCAGCTTATTTTTTAATGATATTTTGAGATTGTGAAATTGAAGAGCTTGAACAAATGATTAGTGGCCACTAGACTTTTGTGTTTGAAATAATGAACTAGCAAATAAAATATAGACAGGTCATGTATGTGAAACATACCATGCCCTTTATGACTCATAAAAATGAGGGGAAAAACAAGAGATATAGAATAGTGGTCACTCATTTGTTCTTGAAAGACAGGCCTTATTTTATGATAGAGTAAAATATCTTTTTATTAACTTGTGCTAATCTCAAAATTGTGTTTCTCCAAAAACGTGGCCATGCTCACTGAGGTTTTGTTTTTATATTTACCGAAAATGCTGACAGTAATAATTGTTCCTATTAAATCCATATTTTTTACATAGGTGCTTTATACATGTTAATTAATTTGAACTTTACAACAACCCTATCAAATATTATTATCCATTAATATTATCCATTATTATATTTTACAGAAATTGAGAATTAGAGATTTTAGTCACTTCCCCATGGTCATACTTCCACAGTCTGTTTTGCTCCAGGGCCTGGGTTTTTTCCACTTTCAAAACCTCTTCCACATGACTTCAAAAGTACTGCGTCAGATATTCACAGCAAGAAACTGACTGAGGGCATGAAAATAGTAAACGAAAATGGTGACTCTTCTTTCTTTAAAAATTTTTGGCTGCGTTGGGTCTTTGTTGCTGCGCATGGGCTTTCTCTAGTTGTGGCAAACAGGGGCTACTCTTCGTTGCGGTGCGTGGGCTTCTCATTGTGATGGCTTCTCTTGCTGTAGAGCATGGGCTGTAGGTGCGTGGGCTTCCATAGTGCAGCATGCGGGCTCAGTAGTTGTGGCTTGCGGGCTCTAGAGTGCAGGCTCAGTAGTTGTGGCACACGGGCTTTGTTGCTCCACGGCATGTGGGATCTTCCCGGACCAGGGCTGGAATCTGTGTCCCCTGCATTGGCAGGCGGATTCTTAACCACTGTGCCACCAGGGAAGTCTCCAAAATGGTGATTCTTGAGGTACCCCTAGATTTTATTTTCTTGAAAATCAAATTAAAAATTGGGATTGTCTTTGGAAAGTATGATCTAATGCTTGAAAAAAGGATAACAATATATTTTGTTACTTTTGCCCAATTTTTTAAAACAAATTTTTGTTACCTTACCCAAATTTTGAAGGCAAAAAAGTGCTAAGAACTATGGGGAAGAAAAGAAAATACAATGTTAAAGAAAAGATATTATGACTGAAATTTTCAGTAGGATAAACGTACTTTGGTACTGTCTTCAACTTTATAGTATTCTGCTATATTATTTCATTTATGTTTCCACATCCAAGCTTGCATTTTCTCTTTCATAGATCGT
Organism: Grampus griseus; assembly: GCF_964374135.1. Taxonomy (NCBI): domain Eukaryota; kingdom Metazoa; phylum Chordata; class Mammalia; order Artiodactyla; family Delphinidae; genus Grampus; species Grampus griseus. The sequence goes on along the minus strand of NC_139000.1, from coordinate 70,111,255 downwards.
GATTTTAGATTAGGTAAAAGCCCACATTATTTTCTTAAGGCTTGGAAAACTCAGTAGCATTCTCCCTGCAAGACTCAACCACAGGCTGACTGAGAGTGATGTCAACTCCCTATTAACGAGACAGGAGTAGTATTGTATTTACCGTTATGAAATTTAAATGTGTGCAGACCATATCCTGTCCTTTAAATGACACACCTCAGTAGTTAATTCATGCTGATATATGAAAGACATAAGAAAATAGCCACACATTAGCTTCCTTTTGCCTGTGGGCATTAAACATAAATCCAGCTTGTACGTGGCTTGGTTTCTTTGCCAGGTGATTCTATTGTTACACACTAAAGTCCAGCCTTCCAGCTGCTCACTGATATCCAGCTTGACTCCTCTCATTTTCTCCCACTCCATATCCTATTCATCAGCAAATCCTGTCAGTGTTAGCTGCAAAATATATTAGAAATCTGACCATTTCTCACCACTCCCACTGCTTTTACCTTGGCCCAAGCCATCATCGCCTCTCATTTGGATCAGTGCAATGACCTCTGGACTAGGTTCCCTGCTTCCACCTTTGCTCCCCTGCAGTCAACTCCAACAAAGCAGCCAGAGAGAGTCTAACAGAGTGATCACACACACACACTAGATATATATATTTTTTGGCTGCGCCACGCGGCTTATGGTATCTTAGTTCCCTGACCAGGGATCAAACCCAGGCCCCTGGCAGTGAAAGAGCAGAGTCTCAAGCACAGGACTGCCAGGGAATTCCCCATACATTTTTAAGAGTCATTAGTTGTGCTCAAAATCCTCCAATGGTTTCTCATTGCTACACAGGGTAAAAGCCATAGGGGCTTGCAATACCCTGCACCATGGCTCCTCTCTTTTTCTCTGAGCTCATCTCTCTGCTCAAGTCAAACCGGCCTCCCCTGATTCCATGTGTCCTCATATTCACCTTCTCCACGTCCTTGCTCAAATGTTGACTTCTCTTCTGCAAAGCCTTCCTTGACTATCTTATTTAAAACTGACCCTGCCTTCTTCTATGACACCCCTCTTCCTACTTTATTTCTGTTACTCTCATCATTTTAAATACCTTATACATGTTATGTATTTATTTATGTAATTTATTTTTTAACATCCTTATTGCAGTATAATTGCATTACAATGGTGTGTAAGTTTCTGCTTTATAACAAAGTGAATCAGCTATACAAATACATATATCCCCATATGTCTTCCCTTTTGCATCTCCCTCCCTCCCACACTCCCTATCCTACCCCTCTAGGTGGTCACAAAGCACCGAGCTGACCTCCCTGTGCTATGCAGCTGCTTACCACTAGCTGTCAGTTTTACAAATGGTAGTGTATATATGTCCATGCCACTCTCTCACTTTGTCCCAGCTTACCCTTCCCCCTCCCCATGTCCTCAAGTCCATTCTCTAGTAGGTCTGCATCTTTATTCCCGTCCTGCCCCTAGGTTCTTCCTGACCTTTTTTTAGATTCCATGTATATGTGTTAGCACGTGGTATTTGTTTTTCTCTTTCTGACTTACTTCACTCTGTATGACAGACTCTAGGTCCATCCACCTCACTACAAATAACTCAATTTCATTTCTCTTTATGGCTGAGTAATATTCCATTATATATATGTGTCACATCTTCTTTATCCATTCATCTGTTGATGGACACTTAGGTTTCTTCCATGTCCTGGCTATTGTAAATAGAGCTGCAATGAACATTTTGGTACATGACACTTTTTGAATTATGGTTTTCTCAGGGCATGTGCCCAGTAGTGGGATTGCTGGGTTGTATGGTAGTTCTATTTTTAGTTTTTTAAGGAACCTCCATATGATTCTCCATAGTGACTGTATCAATTTACATTCCCACCAACAGTGCAAGAGGATTCCCTTTTCTCCACACCCTCTCCAGCGTTTATTGTTTGTAGATTTTTTGATGATGGCCATTTGGACTGGTGTGAGGTAATACTTCATTGTTTTGATGTTCATTTCTCTAATGATTAGTGATGCTGAGCACTCTTTCGTGTGTTTGTTGGCTGTCTGTATATCTTCTTTGGAGAAATGTCTGTTTAGGTCTTCTGCCCATTTTTCAATGGAGTTGTTTTTTTGATATTGAGCTGCATGTGCTGCTTGTATATTTTGGAGATTAATCCTTTGTCAGTTGCTTCATTTGCAAATATTTTCTCCCATTCTGAGGGTTGGCTTTTGGTCTTGTTTATGGTTTCCTTTCCTGTGCAAAAGCTTTGAAGTTTCATTAGGTCCCATTTGTTTATTTTTGTTTTTATTTCCATTTCTCTAGAAGGTGGTTCAAAAAAGGATCTTGATGTGATTTATGTCATAGAGTGTTCTGCCTATGTTTTCCTCTAAGAGTTTTATACTGTCTGGCCTTACATTTAGGTCTTTAACCCATTTTGAGCTTATTTTTGTGTATGGTGTTAGGGAGTGTTCTAATTGCATTCTTTTAAATGTAGCTGTCCAGTTTTCCCAGCACCACTTATTGAAGAGGCTGTCTTTTCTCCACACTATATTCTTGCCTCCTTTATCAAAAATAAGGTGACCATATGTGTCTGGGTTTATCTCTGGGCTTTCTATCCTGTTGCATTGATCTATCTTTCTGTTTTTGTGCCAGTACCATACTGTCTTGATTACTGTAGCTTTGTAGTATAGTCTGAAGTCAGGGAGCCTGATTCCTCCAGCTCTGTTTTTCTTCCTCAAGATTGCTTTGGCTATTTGGGGTCTTTTGTGTTTCCATACAAATTGTGAAATTTTTTGTTCTAGTTCTGTGAAAAATGACATTGGTAGTTTAATAGGGATTGCGTTGAATCTGTAGATTGCATTGGGTAGTAGAGTCATTTTCACAATGTTGATTCTTCCAATCCAAGAACATGGTATATCTCTCCATCTGTTTGTATCATCTTTAATTTCTTTCATCAGTGTCTTATAGTTTTCTGCATACAGGTCTTTTGTCTGCTTAGGTAGGTTTATTCCTAGATATTTTATTCTTTTTGTTGCAGTGGTAAATGGGAGTGTTTCCTTAATTTCTCTTTCAGGTTTTTCATCATTGGTGTATAGGAATGCAATAGACTTCTGTGCATTAATTTTGTATCCTGATACTTTACCAAATTCATTGATTAGCTCTAGTAGTTTTCTGGTAGCATCTTTAGGATTCTCTATGTATAGTATCATGTCATCTGCAAACAGTGACAGCTTTACTTCTTCTTTTCCGAATTGGATTCCTTTTCTTTCTCTTTCTTCTCTGATTGCTGTGGCTAAAACTTCCAAAACTATGTTGAATAAGAGTGGTGAGAGTGGGCAACCTTGTCTTTTTCCTGAGCTTAGTGGAAATGATTTCAGTTTTTCACCATCAAGAAAGATGTTGGCTGTGGGTTTGTCATATATGGCCTTTATTACGTTGAGGTAAGTTCCCTCTATGCCTACTTTCTGCAGGGTTTTTATCATAAATGGGTGTTGAATTTTGTCAAAAGCTTTTTCTGCATCTGTTGAGATGATCATATGGTTTTTCTCGTTCAGTTTGTTAATATGGTGTATCACATTGATTGATTTGCCTATATTGAAGAATCCTTGCATTCCTGGCATAAACCCCACTTGATCATTGTGTATGGTCCTTTTAATGTGCTGTTGGATTCTGTTTGCTAGTATTTTGTTGAGGATTTTTGCATCTATATTCATCAGTGGTATTGGCCTGTGGTTTTCTTTCTTTTTGACATTTTTATATGGTTTTGGTATCAGGGTGATGGTGGTCTCATAGAATGAGTTTGGGAATGTTTCTCCCTCTGCTATATTTTGAAAGAGTTTGAGAAGGATAGGTGTTAGCTCGTCTCTAAATGTTTGATAGAATTCTCCTGTGAAGCCATCTGGTCCTGGACTTTTGTTTGTTGGAAGATTTTTTTTTTTTTTTTTGGCGGTACGCGGGCCTCTCACTGTTGTGGCCTCTCCCATTGCGGAGCACAGGCTCCAGATGTGCAGGCTCAGCTGCCATGGCTCACAGGCCTAGCTGCTCCACGGCATGTGGGATCTTCCCGGACCAGGGCATGAACCCCTGTCCCCTGCATCAGCAGGCGGACTCTCAACCACTGCGCCACCAGAGAAGCCCTGTTGGAAGATTTTTAATCACAGGCTCCAATTCAGTGCTTCTGATTGGTCTGTTTATATTTCTATTTCTTCCTGGTTCAGTCTCGGAAGGTTGTACTTTTCTAAGAATTTGTCCATTTCTTCCAGGTTGTCCGTTTTATTAGCATATAGTTGCTTGTAGTAATCTCTCATGACCCTTTGTATTTCTGCAGTGTCAGTTTTTACTTCTCCTTTTTCATTTCTAATTCTATTGATTTGAGTCTTCTCCCTTTTTTTCTTGATGAGTGTGGCTAATGATTTATCAATTTTGTTTATCTCCTCAAAGAACCAGCTTTTAGTTTTATTGAACTTTGCTATTGTTTCCTTCATTTCTTTTTCATTTATTTCTGATCTCATCTTTATGATTTTTTTCCTTCTGCTAACTTCGGGTTTTATTTTTTTTCTTCTTTCTCTAATTGCTTAAGGTGTAAGGTTAGGTTGTTTATTTGAGATGTTTCTTGTTTCTTAAGGTATTGTATTGGTATAACCTTCCCTCTTAGAACTGCTTTTGCTGCATCCCATAGGTTTTTGGTCATTGTGTTTTCATTGTCAGTTGTTTCTGGGTATTTTTTGATTTCCTCTTTGATTTCTTCAGTGATCTCTTGGTTATTAAGTAGTGTATTGTTTAGCCTCCATGTGTTTGTATTTTTTACAGATATTGTCCTGTAAATGATATATAGTCTCATAGCCTTGTGGTCGGAAAAGGTACTTGATACTATTTCAATTTTCTTAAATTTACCAAGGTTTGATTTGTTTCCCAAGATATGATCTATCCTGGAGAATGTTCCATGAGCAATTGAGAAGAATGTATTCTGTTGTTTTTGGATGGAATGTCCTATAAATATCAATTAAGTCCATCCTGTTTAATGTATCATTTAAAGCTTGTGTTTCCTTATTTATTTTCATTTTGGATGATCTGTCCATTGGTGAAAGTGTGGTGTTAAAGTCCCGTACTATGATTGTGTTACTGTCGATTTCCCCTTTTATGGCTGTTAGCATTTGTCTTATGTATTGAGATGCTCCTATGTTGGGTGCATAAATATTTACAATTGTTATATCTTCTTCTTGGATTGATCCCTGGATCATTATGTAGTGTCCTTCTTTGTCTCTTGTAATAGTCTTTTTTTTAAAGTCTATTTTGTCTGAGATGAGAATTGCTACTCCAGCTTTCTTTGGATTTCCATTTGCATGGAATATCTTTTTCCATCCCCTCACTTTCAGTCTATATGTGTCCCTAGGTCTGAAATGGGTCTCATGTAGACAGCATATATATGGGTCTTCTTTTTGTATCCATTCAGCCAGTCTATGTGTTTTGGTTGGAGCATTTAATCCATTTACACTTAAGGTAATTATCAATATGTATGTTCCTATTACCAGTTTCTTAATTGTTTTGGGTTTGTCATTCTAGGTCTTTACCTTCTCTGTGTTTCCTGCCTAGTGAAGTTCCTTTAGCATTTGTTGTAAAGCTAGTTTGGTGGTGCTGAATTCTCTCAGGTTTTGCTTGTCTGTAAAGCTTTTAATTTCTCTATCAAATCTGAGTGAGATCCTTGCTGGGTAGAGTAATATTGGTTGTAGGTTTTTCCCCTTCAGCACTTTAAATATGTCCTGCCACTCCTTTCTGGCTTGCAGCGTTCCTGCTGAAAGATCAGCTGTTAACCTTATGGGGATACCTTTGTATGTTATTTGTTGTTTTTCCCTTGCTGCTTTTAATATTTTTTCTTTGTATCTAATTTTTGATAGTTTGAGTAATATGTTTCTTGGCATGTTCCTCCTTGGATTTATCCTGTATGGGACTTTCTGAGCTTCTTTGACTTGATTAACTATTTCCTTTCCCATATTAGGGTAGTTTTGAACTATATTATTATTATATCAAATATTTTCTCAGTCTCTTTCTTTTTCTCTTCTTCTCTGGGACCCCTATAATTAGAATGTTGCTGGGTTTAATGTTGCCCCAGAGGTCCCTGAGACTGTCCTCAATTCTTTTCATTCTTTATTCTGCCCTGCAGTAGTTATTTTCACTATTTTATCTTCCAGGTCACTTATCCATTCTTCTGCTATTGATTCCTTCTAGAGAATTTTAAATTTCACTTATTGTGTTGTTCATCATTGTTTGTTTGCTCTTTTGTTGTTTCAGGTCCTTATGAAACGTTTCTTATATTGTCTCCATTCTATTTCCAAGATTTTGGACCATTACTATCATTATTCTGAATTCTTTTACAGGTAGACTGCCTGTTTCCTCTTCATTTGTTTGGTCTGGTGGGTTTTCACCTTGCTCCTTCATCTGCTGTGTGTTTCTCTGTCTTCTCATTTTGCTTAATGTACTGTGTTTGGGGTCTCCTTTTTGCAGGCTGCATGTTCATAGTTCCCATTGTTTTTGGTGTCTGCCCCCAGTGGGTAATGTTGGTTCAGTGGGTTGTGTAGGCTTCCTGGTGGAGGGGACTAGTGCCTGTGTTCTGGTGGATGAGGCTGGATCTTGTCTTTCTCGTGGAGAGGTCCGTGTCCGGTGGTGTGTTTTGTGGTGTCTGTGACCTTATTATGATTTTAGGAAGCCCCTCTGCTAATGGGTGGGGTTGTGTTCCTGTCTTGCTAGTTGTTAGGCATAGGGTGTCTAGCACTGTAGCTTGCTGTTCGTTGAGTGGAGCTGGGTCTTGACGTTGAGGTGGAGATCTGTGGGAGATTTTCTCCATTTGATATTACGTGGAGCTGGGAGGTCTCTGGTGGACCAATGCCCTGAACTCGGCTCTCCCACCTAAGAGGCACAGGCCTGAGGCCCAGCCAGAGCACCAGGACCCTGTCATCCACACGGCTCAGCATAAAAGGGAGAAAGAAAGAAAGAATGAAAAAAAACATAAAGTTATTAAAATAAAAAATAATTATTAAAAAAATTTTTTAAGTAATAAAAAAAGAAGAAAGAAAGAAGAGCACAACCAAATCATAAAACAAATCCACCAATGATAACAAGTGCTAAAAACTATACTATAAAATAGATAGCTAGTGGGAAGCAGCCGCATAGCACAGGGAGATCAGCTCGGTGCTTTGTGACCGCCTGGAGGCGTGGGATAGGGAGGGTGGGAGGGAGGGAGACGCAAGAGGGAAGAGATATGGGAACATATGTATATGTATAACTGATTCACTTTGTTATAAAGCAGAAACTAACACACCATTGTAAAGCAATTATACTCCAATAAAGATGTTAAAAAAAAACTATACTAAAAAAAAAAAAAAAAAACGGACAGACAGAACCCTAGGACAAATGGTAAAAGCAAATCTCTACAGACAAAAGCACACACAGAAGCATACACGTAGACACTCACAAAAAGAGAAAAAGGAAAAAAAAAAATATATCGTTGCTCCCAAAAACACCTCCTCAATTTGGGATGACTCGTTGTCTATTCATGTATTCCACAGATGCAGGGTACATCAAGTTGATTGTGGAGATTGAATCCGCTGCTCCTGAGGCTGCTGGGAGAGATCTCCCTTTCTTTTCTTTGTCCGCACAGCTCCTGGGGTTCAGCTTTGGATTTGGACCCGCCTCTGCATGTAGGTCGCCTGAGGGCGACTGTTTGCTCAGACAGGACAGGGTTAAAGGAGCAGCAGCTTCGGGGGCTCTGGCTCACTCAGGGAGGTGGGAGGGAGGGATACGGATGCAGGGCGAGCCTGCAGGCGTCAGAGGCCGGCGTGACGTTGCGCCGGCATGACGTTGTACCGTCACGCTGGCGTGAGGCGCGCCGTGTGTTCTCCTGCGGAAGTTGTCCGTGGATCACGGGACCCTGGCAGTGGCGGGCTACACAGGCTTCCGGGAGGGGGGTGTGGACAGTGACCTGTGCTTGCACACAGGCTTCTTGGTGGCGGCAGCAGCAGCCTGAGCGTCTCATGCCCGTCTCTGCGGTCCGCGCTGATAGCCGCAGCTCGCGCCCGTTTCTGAAGCTCCTTTAAGCGGCGCTCTTAATCCCCTCTCCTCGCGCACCAGGAAACAGGCCAGAAAAAGTGTCTTTCCTCTTCGGCAGCTCCAGACTTTTTTCCGGACCCCCTCCTGGCTAGCTGTGGCGCACTAGCCCCCTTCAGTCTGTGTTCACGCAGCCAACCCCAGTCCTCTCCCTGGTATCCGACCTCCGAAGCCCAAGCCTCAGCTCCCAGCCCCGGCCCGTCCTGGCGGGTGAGCAGACAAGCCTCTCGAGCTGGTGAGTGCTGGCCGGCACCGATCCTCTGTGCGGGAACCTCTCTGCTCTGTCCTCCGCACCCCTGTTGCTGCGCTCTCCTCCGTGGCTCCAAAGCTCCCTCCCTACGCCACCCGCAGTCTCCGCCAGCCAAGGGGCTTCCTAGTGTTTGGAAACCTTTCCTCCTTCACAGCTCCCTCTCAGTAGTGCAGGTCCTGTCCCTACTTGTTTGTCTCTGTTTTTTCTTTTTTCTTTTGCCCGTAGGTACGTGGGGAGTTTCTTGCCTTTTGGGAGGTCTGAGGTCTTCTGCCAGCGTTCAGTGGGTGTTCTGCAGGAGTTGTTCCATGTGTAGATGTATCTTTGATGTGTTTGTGGGGAGGAAGGTGATCTCCACTTCTTACTCGTCCGCCATCTTGAATCTCCCAGAGTCTATTTTTTAATATATCTCCTTCCTCTGGAATGTAGGCTTCAGGAGGGTAGGAATTTGTTTATGTTCATTGTTGTATCTACAGTGCCTAGAATAGTGCTGGATGTATAGTAGGTTCTCAACAAATGCTTGTGAAATTGAATGCTTTCCAGGCAAAAGTTGTATCTGACTGTGATTAAGACACCTCAGGGAATATCAATTTGGGGGTAAAGCCAAGCTAGTGATTAAAGCTGTACCTTCCTCCCCTCTTCCCTTGACTAGCCAGGAAATTTGACAGGATGTAATATGGAATGGTAAGGCCTGGTATGGTATGCAGTGTTTTATAGTAGGGAACACTTTCCGGAGGACTTATACTCCTCCAACTGCACACTTATGCCCTATCTCTGCAATTCATTTGTGAATTGGATGGTTGGGTTATGGCTTTAATTAGGATCATGAAAGATAGCAAGTTCAAAATTTAGAAGAACTGAGCCATATCCCTGTTTTTGGAGAACATTTGTTTTTTCACTAATCATGTCAACTGACCAGTTATACTGTGGATTTCTAGGTGGTGCTAAACTGGCATCTAATCCTGATCTAGAGGAGCCAAGAAGGAACCATCCCCAGCAAGGCAATGGCATGTGAGTAGAGTAGAACCGTGATTTCCCTAAGTAGAGGTCTGCATGTTAGCATCATGGGAACACCTGGGCTCTGAAATCTCTACTCCCACTTTCCAAGGCCCTTAGCTGTGAACTGTGGCCAATGACTGCTAAATGCCAGGCTTCTTAATCTTGTAAGTTGTCACAATCACTAAATAGGCTCATTTCTCTTTTAAAAAAGACATGAGCTTTTGTGCTTCATAATCCCTAACAAACATGCCAAGCAGCTCAAGAAATTATGCTGAATTAGAAGCAATACAGGCTTCCAGTTCACACATGTCAAAGGTTTCTTAGCACCACTCAAAGTTTGCTATGACTACCAAAGCCCATGATGGTAGCTCTGAGTTTCCAGCAAGTCTGAAATGAAGGATCTGGCAGAAATCTTTATGGTTTTTTTTTTTTTTTCATTGACAAATTTCCTCCTACATTTTCCTGATTCTCCTGACACCTATTATGTCATGCCCCGTCATGTTAGGCCAAGCAGCATCCCACAACATGGTGGAAAACAATTTTAAGAAAACTAGTGGATTAGATATTTGTGTGAAGATTGTCCTAGAGCCTCAAATAAATAGCTCCTGCGTGTACAGTTTTTGTGGTCATGGGTACTAACACCTGAGACTTCTGCAGAGACTTCTGCAGTGGTCGCTCTATGGGGCTATTAATCTAGTGGTGAAACCAAACATTAAATCAAATTGATATGATATTGATGAAATACAGGCCAAAAGCTAGAACTATAGCAAAAAAGAAGCAGAGGTTAGAAAGAACATATATATATGACTGAACAAATGAAAAGTCCTTAATATAAATAAGTTTTCAAAGGGTTAGGTTTCCATGGATTTTAGTATTTATCTTCTTTAACTTTTGCAAAGCTTAATACAACTGCATAAAGGAGTTCTTGAAATAAAGGTAGTAATAATCCCTGTTTTGGGTTATAGACCCTTTTTAAGGATCCTATCTCATCAACCCTTGCTGTCCCCCCAACTTCATTATCCATCTTCTTTGCCCTGCTTTGTGCCTTGTTCTTTTGCTAGAGCTCAGAAAACAGACCTTCTGGAGGGGACTCTAAAACTGGGGTTGCTCACATATTTTATGAACACATGAATGACCTCCTTGTTAAGTAGAAATTGAACCCTGATAATGGGTGGCATGTAATAGTGTCATGATTCCTTGAATTATAACTGGTGACAGTGTGAGATGGTGAGCTGATGGAGAATAAGGTTCTGAGTGATCAAGTAGAGGTTACGTGATGATTAGAAAAATTATGGAGTGTGTTAACTGCACTTGATTGTGTTAGAGACCTTAGAAAAAGAAAACAGTACATTTAGAGTCTTGAACTTCCAACTCAAAGTGGGAGTGAAGAACCACAAAACTTCTATAATAGTAGGAATATGGCTGTGTATGACCTCAACAACATAGAATTCACATCACCAAGGCTGATCTGGCTATGGCCATTGCTGTAGCACAGAGGCCAACAGTAAGCCCCTGGTATATCATTATTTCTAGGGAAAATAGCTAGGCACTTGGAGAAGGCAGAGATATGGCCTCATGGAATAGATACGAATTCCAGATTCAGATTTGCTTTTCATGCTTGCAGTGCTTTTGCCAAGATCACCATTCCTATCTGGGGCCGGGGTTTTCAAAAAGTTTTTACTATAGAGTATCCCTCCCTTCATGGAAGAGTCTCTTACATTCTTTTACATTCTGAAGTATAAAGCTTTACCTATGTACCTGAAAACTGTACTTGAAAAAAAAGTCAATTAGAGTGTAAGCATCATATTGTAAAAAGGATCTTTGTATCTCTTGAGTTGGATTTAGATCATTAAATAAGAGAGAACACTCGAGGCTAAATATTGGAAACCATTGTTGAGTAAGAACCAATCAGAAAATAAGATGGGCAAATATGAAATTATAACAATGAAAATAGGTGGATCATTGAAAAAATTGTTTCTTTCATTTTACCAGATAGGATGCTAAAACACTCTTCTGCTCTGTTTAATTCTGGAGACATAGCGGATTCCTTAAGTGTATCAGATACCACGAACAATGCTTAGGTCTTGGGCTAAAGGAAGAAAGGAGAAGATAAAGATAGGGTTAAAGATGGGGTTAGATTGGACAGAGGAAGGGGGAGACCTCTTGGCAGACCTATGATATGCCAGAAGCCATCTGGATTTCAAGGCTTATTTTATCTTTTAGGTGCTCCAGGCATGGTGCTTGTGAGCTTTTCAAAGCCTGTTGTGCCGGACACTGTTTTTCCTGCCCATATGCCCCTCTCCCCAGTCCGTTTCACCAGCACCGTGCTCCTGTCCCCCAGCCACTGTATTCTTTGCTGCTAAAGGCTCTGTTGTTTCTGTCAGAGGACTGTCTTGGGCACATAGCTGCCTTACCAGTAAGGGAAGTGCATGGGAATATTCCTATCCACTGGCTGCCAGTTTTACCTTCACATCAGGAGCCCAGCTCCTTTGCCTCAAAAGGTAGGACAGACCTTGCTGTGTGATGTTCCAGAGCTCCCCACAGGATCAGGCTGAGGCTGGGATTTCATCTGAAATCACACCCCTGCTTGGCTTCTTTCTCTTTTCTGTTTTGTCCCCACCTACTTCTTGCAACTCCCGGAAGTATTTCCATAATAAAACACCCATACCTGATTCCTCATCTCAGATTCCGCTTCTGAGGAACCTGGGCCAAGACAACTAATACAAATATTTGAGAGCTAAAAACAAATTGACACCAAAGCGAGAAAGCTACCAAACTGCAATAAATAAGTAAAAACATATATTTATATATAACGTATATACAAATATTTAAATAAAATAAAACTACCAAATGAAATAAATTCCTACAAAATTTGAAAATGTATCAGTAAGTCTGTTGCAACTGAATTTAGTTGACATAATTACATATAATATATTTAATATATAATGTGAATATATTTTAATATATTAAGTATGATGAGGAATTTCATCTTCAAAGGCAGGAGGGCCACAGCCATGCCTGGTTCCAGAAGCTGGTGAGGAAGGACACTGCCCTTTTACCTGCATCACTTAAAGTATGGATTCCACTCAGGAAGCAGAGGTCCATCTGGGAGACTACAGATTTTCCTTGAAGAAAAGCCTCTTTTTTCTCAAATGAGATAAACCTAGTGTGACTTGCAGTTGTCCAACATCTACAATTATAACCAAAGTGAGAAAGTAGAGATGCAAATACTCCTTGAGTAGTAAATAGACTGACAGTCACACTAAAGTGTAATTGGTTAATCTATCAACTTGGGTAGATAAATCACATCAGATCCTCCCCGTTTCGATTGGAGTTAAGATCACGTCTGGTAGACACGTTGAAGGAATTTGGGTCCTTGAAGAAGGAGTGAAGTAAGGAGCAGAGAAAAAAGGCACTCTCAGAGAAGCTGTAGGACATAATACAATCTCAAGACAATTACGTTCAAGCACAATTTAGCCTTTCTTCAATTGAGTGGTGACAAAGGAACTTGTATTAGGTTGGCCAAAAAGTTTGTTCTGGTTTTTTCCGTTAAGATCTTATGGAAAAACCCAAATGAACTTTTTGGCCAACCCAGTATTTTGAAAACTAACTCCAAGGAGATTCAACATTGTATCTCAGGTAGTTCAATATGATGAGAAATCACTGTAGCTTTCTCCTGTTTCCCAATTTAGGTCTTACTTTGTTAGAGTAATGATGTTAGGTTAGTTTTTAGAGATCCTTTCAGCAGGATGCTCAGCCAGAAATTTAATTAAATAATAATAGTAATAATACCCACTTAAAGCCAGCACTGCTTCAGGCATCCCAGCTTGTGCAAGCTTTCTCTAGGGAACAGCATTCAATTTATGTTGTTCAAATGTGGTCTACAAATTATTTTCATTGGTCTTTAGACTGGAAAAGACTGAGACCCAGTTGCAAAGTGTACTTGAATGCTGATGGTTTGCTGGAGATTTTCTTCTCTTGCAAAGAACAGGAGCACATAGGACGCATTATTTGGGCTTAATAAGATTATGAAAAACATTCTTTTCAGATTTTCTTGAAATAGTCATTCTCCAACCAACCTTTTTACATCAGCAACCTCAGGATAACATTTCCTTTGATATATCTTCTCCTTATCCTGTAGATCACATTGCTCTGGGGTTTCTCACTCCTTGAAACAATGGGTTTCAGTGCTTTAGGTGAAGGGTGTCAGAACACCATCCCCAACAGAACACAGGGAATCTGCTCAACTTTGACTGTCAAATTAGATTTTAGTTTGCATCTACAAATTAAAATAAGCACAAAAGCTAGGCTTTGTCAAGAAAAAAGATGTTATAAATCTCTTTAGCACATCCAGGCTCAAGTCTGGTGGCCTCATCTCATATTTCTCACACAGCATAAAGAGGATGCCCTTTCCATGATTCTAGGTATGAAGCTTGCTTCATAAAAGTAGATATGATGAGTTTTAGTACCTCTCAAATTCACCATGAGGAAGAACCACATTTTAAAAGTTTCCAATACATCTTGCACCTATAATTTAAAAAAACATGATAAAAATGAATTATGAGAAATATCAAATAGAAAAACAAAGCCCTACATTTTAATTAGATTTAATAGATATAAAATTACTCTGCCAAATTGCTATTAAGAGTGTCAGGAACTTTATTCTCAATTTCTGTGCATGTCTTGGTGTGGGCCATTAACAGTCCATAGCTTGGCATCTCTTTGAGTAGCACTGGTGTAGAGGAATTGGAAAGCCAGAGATTTGAGAGGAGAGGAGAGAAAAGCAGAGGGAGAAGACAGAACACAAGGCTTTTGTGTTTTTCCCATACCTGTCCTCTATGTCGGCTTTGTAGAATTCTGTCCCCGCTAGCATCTACTTCCATCATGGCCAAGGGCAATGGCATATCTCATTGGCAGATGGTAGCAAGGGAGGCAGGTAAGGAACTCAACGGGTACCTGCATGTTCCTTGGCAGATGCTGAAGAAAGCTGAATTGTGGGTAGTGGGTCTACCATAGGTCCCTGAGGCAAGACATCCAGTGACTGTGATAGAGGATGTGGGTTGGGTAGACTAGGCCAAGATATATATGGAGAACGTGCCAGAGCCTTAGAGGGGTCTGGTCTACCAGGGTGACCCATGGTAGGGCCAGATCACTCAGGAATAGTAGAATGTGACTAAACTGAGAGAGGGACTCCAGGCTATGTCTGCTGCAGAGTTTAGCAGCAGATGCCTGCAAGCTCACGGATGGAACCAGTCACACCTGGTGGTTCCTGAGAGACACCAGACAGTATCCACTCCTCAGAAAAGAAAGGAGAGGACCATACAAAGTATGCATCCATTCATCCAGGGCCTTCTTGAAGAGGACCTGGGTAGAAGCAGAACATGCAGGACCAAGCCTTTTATTTGAAAGAGATTAAGCATTTAACTTAATACACTATTTATTGTGTCAGACTTAACTTATGAGGTTGAACTAAAGCCTCCCTCTGATATAAAGGAAAATCCAATAGGTTACAGAGAAAATAAACTGTATTTCTCTGCACATCTGGCTGTAATGTTAAAAACTGCAACCACTTTGCCCAAGAAATGTGCATATCTGTGGGCAGAAGGAATGAGCCCTTGGTTAATTAACAACCCTGTGCCCACCCTGACATCTTCCTTTGAAGAAATGTAGAGACAGTGACTTTACTCACAGTTGTATCATTTCTGGAATAGGCCTGGTCGGCAGAAAGAGTTCTAATTTCCTAACCTCAGTATAATTCATTTTCTGTAAGCATGTCTGATTTGTAAAAACGAATCTTCTGCCTTCCAGCCAGGTCACTTGGCCTTTCCTCATGCCATTCATTTAGAGTTTCCCTACAAGTGAAAGTATATTGGCAAAAGGGAGAAAAGGATGATTCAGATTCCCAAGGGCTTTGTAGGCTCTTAAATGACACAGTCAAAACCTCACCTTGAAATAAATAACAAAAGGATTGCTAAAAGGACCAATTTCTAGATTTAGTAAAAGTGATTCCTGATGAATGACGTCTCTCTCCCAACCTCCAGGGGAAGGGGGGAGGGATCAGTTTACCTCAAGATTATTTTTTTAACATAACCATATAATAAAATGGTATGGAAAAGAAAAGGGTGAGAAACATTCTAAAAAATTATTTGATACCTAGGACTTAGAGAAGTTATAATCCTTGAATAAATTATTAATGAGGGAATTTACAAACCAAAGGGGAAATGAATTTTTACTGTCTGAACTGACTTAAATATAGTTAAATAACTACTCAAACATCAAGACAGACAATATTTTAGCAAGCTTTCTAGCAGAGTATATCTCAAATTTTAATATGCAAAAAGAAGCACTTGATTCAATAGTCTAAGTTGGGGCCCAAACGCCTGCATTTCTACAAGCTCCCAGTTGATGCTAAAGCTGTTGGTGCAGGAGCTACACTTCAGGTAACAGGGTGGAGAGGAGTCCCTGAGTTTCTATAATGCGGAACTACTTTTCATGTTTCTGAAGTCAAAAATTGAACAGTGGAGTCAAACATCTTTGACACAAAAAGTTCTTGAATACAGTAGGGGAGAAAATTCATTTCCTTATCTGTCAATCTTGGCATATTGCTTGGAGACCTTCCTGAAAGAGCCCGCCCACCGCCCCACATTGTATTTCCTCTGCTCCTGCATTCCCCATTGGTCTAAGATTGATTCTACTGATTTTCTCCACTGGCAGGATTAATGCCCTCTCCATTTCTGATCTAGGTGATCATTGAAAAGCAATTAATTCTAACAGGTCTGATTCCAAAGTTTTAGTGCCTCCTTATGGAATAAGCTGGCTGTCACAGGGATCTGTGCCTCACAGACAGATCTTGGATAGAACAGTGACCAGTTTTGATTTGTCCACATGTATATTCTATGACTCATGGTGGCCAGTAGTCTATTTTGAAATGGGATAATGTTGCTTGCCATAGCATTTGGTATTGTTTTTTCACACTTCCTTTTTTCCTAGGCATTTCAAATACATGTTGCCATGAATGGTAGAATGATTGCTTAGTATGATTGCTTAGTTCATTCATTTATTCATTCACTCATTCATTCATTCCTGTTTTGCTGAGGAAACAGTATATACTAGGTTTTTGTGGATAGAACTTGATAAGAAGTCACCTTGATTAATTCTGGGATTTAATTTCGGCCAAATGTAACTGAAAAGCTTAAATTTATTGGTTTAAAAAACACGTGTTATTTTTCTCACATTAGTTTGGAAATTGCTAGCATTACTAGCATTGGTTCCACACCTTGAGCGATCAGAATAGAGGTCTTTGCAATTCTCTCAGCCTTTTCCTCAAGTTACCTGACAGCTGTTGCAGCTACAGCACTAGCCATTGAGTTCATATTCCAGGCAGGAGTACAGAAGAAGACGGTAGTGTCTATTCCAGGAAAAAAATTGCAGAAATCTGCACTTGACTTCTGCTTACATTTCATTGACGAGACCTGTGTCACATAACCTATCCTCAGCTTCAAGAAAGACTGTGAGATGTCTGTATTTTTTGTTTTGTTTTGTTTTAAGCTGAGCACCTTGAGATCTCCAACAAAATCATGAATGTTAGGGAGAAGTGGAGAATGGGTAGTAGGTAGGCATTTAGTCACACCTGCTCAAGGCACTTGAAGTCCGTGGGATATATTATCAATTCTGCCTAGTTGTTCTTGTTTTTGCTTCTAAAGGCTATAGAAAAACTCACTTAATACACAAATGCCAAACCACGGCACTTTTTTTTTTTTTTTTTTTTTTTTTTTTGCGGTACGCGGGTCTCTCACTGTTGTGGCCTCTCCCGTTGCAGAGCACAGGCTCCGGACGCACAGGCTCAGCGGCCGTGGCTCACGGGCCCAGCCGCTCCGCGGCATGTGGGATCTTCCCGGACCAGGGCACGAACCCGTGTCCCCTGCATCGGCAGGCGGACCCTCAACCACTGCACCACCAGGGAAGCCCGTCACAGGCACTTTTTTTTAATGCTTTTAACTAGCAAATCAAGTGTCACAAATCTGACTTTTCCTAGATTATCTGCTTGAATATTTACCAGAGAAATATTGAGAACACTACGTGTGTTCAGTTGAGGAGGTTTGTTTCGTTGTGCATGGGAAGGTTCAGGCAGTGTTTCTGTTCTGAATTGCTGGTGTTAGTGGCAATTTTTATCTGTGCATGACTGAACATAGATTATTTTTAGAGACTTCATCTATCTGCGTGCAGGCTAGTGCATTGCACAAAAGAACAACTCAGTATTTTGTTTTCATTTTACTGTGAATATTGTTTACTTTCCCTGTCCTGATCCAGACATAAAGCAGCATGAAGAAACACTGATTTCAAGGGTATGTACTTGCTGATGTTTTACTCTGAAAATTATAAACCAGTTGAATGTATTGAAAAACACTTTTATATTTCCTCCTCAGCAAATCACAATATCACTTTATCACTTTCCCCTTTTATAGCGCCCTTCTAACTGACTTCAAGGTCAAAAATAGTTACTGAGAGTTTTTGCTAGCTCAGATATGTTCCTGCTGTAGCATTTGATGATCCAAAAAATGTGTGATTAAAACCAGAAGAAAGCAGAGATGGAGAGAAAATGGCATGATGCACCTTGACTGATAGTCAAGCAAGTGCCAAATCAGAGCAAAATCTGTACTTACCTGGAGAATGGTCATAAAGGCTTCTCCATCCATCTGTCCATCCATCCTTTATCCATTTATTCAACAGATATTTATTGGAGTGTAAATAATGTTGAAAAACGTAGAACATTCTTCAAGAACCTAAATCTTAATAGGGAAGACAGCATAAACACACATGCCTTTTATAAAAGAAAGACAGAGATTATTATAGTGTGGATTGGGGTGAGTGTCAGGGATGGTTGGTCATGCATGGCCAGGGAAGGCTTAAAAGTTACAGAGGCACTGAAGTTCAAACCTGAAAGATTTGAACATATGGAGATTGGGAGGTGAGGTAGAGGTAATGTTTGCATTTTAGTCAGAGAGAATAGCACGAGCAAAATCCTTGGTGATGAAACAGTAAACTGTGTTCAAGAAACCATGGACTATTTGATTTTTCAAGAACAAAGAATTTATTAAGGGGAGCCACAGTACTGCTTTCTCAGGAAAATCTTTCCTGTGTCTCCAGGATGTCTGGACAGATGCTCTGTCCTTCCCCAGTATCCTGTGCTTATTTCCATCATAGCCAAGCAGCTAGAATATATGGCTCAAAAGTCTGGTAGGGGCAGTATTTTTCAAACTGCAAGTTGTAATTTGAAACTACTTCATTTATTTTATCTATTATTTTCACAGTTACTATTCACTTAGGTTTACATATCTATCTATTCTTTCGTGTGCTCTTTCTTTCTTCTTGTATGATTGACCTTCCGTCTGGGATCGTTTTCCTTTTGCTTGAAGAACCCCATTACGTATTTCTATAGCAGCAGCAAAATCTCTTAAGTTTTTGTTTGTCTGAAAACATTTTCATTTTATCTTCATTTTAGAAGGCTATTTTCCCTAAATAAAGAATCCTGATTTGGCAATTATCTTCTTTCAGCACTTTAAAAATATCATTTCATTTGCTTCTGGTTTCCAATGTTTCTGTTGAAAATTCTGAGAAGTCAGCTGTTGGTCTTTTGTTACTCTTTTGAAGGTAATGTGTCTTTTTCCTCTGAGTGCTTTTAAGATTTTCTCTTTGTTTTTGGCTTTCAGTAGTTTTATCATGATGTATATAAGCATGGTTTTCTTTGTAGTTCTCTTGCTTGGGGTACAAAGAGCTTCTTAAATTTCTTGTGTCTTTCACTAGTTTTGTAAAAGTTTTGGCCAGTTATTTATTCTCTTCTCCTTTAGGAAGTTCAGTTACACATATGTTAGATATTTTCCCTAAGTCCCAGATGTCTCTTATGTTCTTTTCTATATTTTTTCTCCTTTTTTTGGTCTCAGTGGGTACCAATTTGGATATTTTCTATCAAACTCTATTCTGAATCTTGTATTCTGGTATCTATGATATTAAACCCATTTCTTGAATTTGAATTTTTAATTATGGTATTGTATTTTTAAGTTCTATAATTTCAATAGGATGCCTTTTTAGTAGATTCTGGTTCTCTGGTGAAATTCTCTATCTTTTTTTTAAACCTCTTTCCTTAAAAATATTAAGCATGGTTATTTTAAATCTGTGTTTGATAACTTCAGAATCTCAATTATTGATTTATTGCCATTGCCTATTTTTGCTCTTGGCCTTTAATCATTTGATTCTGTATACATGTATGCCGGTTGATTTTGTATTGAATATTGTCTATGAAAAATTGTAGGAGATATTAATTTCCTCCAAAGAGATTTTAATTTTATTGTGGTAGATACAGTACCAGGAAGATACCTTGATTCAATTAGGGACTGAATTGATCTGAAGTTATGTTTCAAAATTTGTGAAAACTAGTATGATTATAATTTATAGTTACTCCTAGGGCCTAAGATTTTAAGGATAATAAATGAAATCCTAGAGCATTTACTAGATTCTACCTCCTTAACAGGATATGAACTCTAATTTTTGTCTATCACCAGTGCACAGCTTAGGGGCTGGCTGGCAGATGTTTTAGGTGTAAAATGCATGCAAAATGTTGGGCTTGCTTTTCTTCAGAATATTAGTCCTTTAAGCAATATCTGTCTTTGAAGTCCTGAACTCTTAATTTTTTATCTCTTAGCCTGGTGAAATTGCCACAGACTTTAGAACACTACTTTCTATGACATTGGTGCCCTGAGCTGTAAATTAGCAAATGGCCAAGAGGAAGAAGTAGCAGCAAGTATAGGATAACAACAATGCATTTTTCTTCTTTCCGCATCTTATATTCCTGGCTGCTTTGGTTGTTCTTTAATATATTCAAACCCATAATTAAGTTTTGATTGCCAACTAATTGTAAACACGAATGGTTGAGCTATACACACTTCATAGGACTAGAGAAGTAGGAAATCTGCTATGTCTGCTGATATGAAACTGCATGGCATTTGGCATCTTGTGCTTGTATACTTCTGAGGTGTTTTGATCAGGAAAATACATTCTCCACTATTCAGTAAGCATTCTCATATATCTGGAGGTACTTCCCATACAACCAGAAGGAAGTGAATATGAATTCCTTGCTTTATTTTTTTTCTACCACTTTCACTTTAAAAAGGTAATAAATATTATGAGATGCTATTTAAAACAAAAACGGGGGCAAATAAGCAAAGCACAGCTATGATAAATGAAGAAGCAATTATTTAATTTGGGATATTTCTTTTCTTTTTAAAATGGATTTCTATTGTTTATGGTGTCCTTCCTTGATTATAAAGGGTAAGAATTCTTACTGATTTTCAAAGCTAGGAATTTTCTAGAGTTCTTATATAAAAATTCCTAAGACTTTTGCCAATTTAGCTAGCACATTGAATTTGTAATTTATTATCAGAGTATGTTTTGCTATGAGCTGTGTAAACTTTTGCATAATTTTTGAGGTCACTTTTCCATGTTAGCAGCATTCTATTTTGATCTCAAGGTTAGTACTATAGCTCCAAACAGATAGGAACACAAATTCAGTTGGACCTCCTTTAAAAATCAGGAGGGTTTTAAAACCCTTTAAAACCCTCCTGACTTTCTTTCTTAAAAGGGTTTTTTTGTTTGTATAGACCATCCTGCAATGGAGATAATAATTGTTTAATTCAGCCTTGTCATTTGCTGTAAACACCAGCTGCTATAATTGTTGGTATTCCACGTGGAGCATTTTTACCAACTGTTAGAAAAATATTTTAAAGGAGCACAAAGCAATCTGGAGGTATGAAACAAAAGCATACAATACCTGGAAATTTTAGTCCATATATAGCTTCCAATTTATATTTGTTTCCGTCTGATAACTTTGGACTTTTAGTTTCTCTTTTATTATATCAAAAATATATTTAAAACCAGGAGAGCCAGGACAGTACAGTAGTAATTGAGGATTAGAAATAATCTATAAATTTCCAGGAAAGGAGGAAAGATTATTTTCAAATTTTACTAAATTATGTAAAAGGAATTCTCTACTATTATATTCCCTACTGATGTATGACAATAGTATGACAGTATGACAGAGACATAATGCATTTTCAATATACATTTTTTATATAGAATGCTAACTTAAGAAATGTATCATAACAGTCTCCTCTTAACATATCTCTTAATATACTCTTATCTCCCCTCTTTCAAGTATTCTCTTCCCCCTGGGATCCTTATTTTGTGAATGGTCCGTCATCTACCCAGCTCATCCTTGCCTCGCTTGTCTCACCTCTCCCAACATACCAACCACCAAATCCTGTTAGTCCGCCTCATAAACTCTCCTTGCTTCTCCCTGTTCACCCTGCTACTCTCTTAGCATAGTCATCATTATCTCTTCCTGGGATGACTGCAACAGCCTTCCACCTAGTCTTTGACTCCTGTCTTGACTCCCTCTTATCAGTTCTCCATTCTGCACCCATCTCTTCTTAAAACATGTCAGTTGCTCTCAAGCCCACCTGTGTAACACCCTGAATCCTTAATGTGGCTTACATGGCCTTTTGTGATCTAGCAGCATTATCATTCTAGCCTCATCTCTTACCCTTTGTACTTCAGATGCTATCAGTTTCTCAAACATGTCAAGTTCTCTTTAATCTCAGGGCTTTGAAGATGTTCTTTTAGTTTAGAACCCCTTTGCTGAATCCTTTACACCTTCACCTACTCATCTTTTAGGGGTCTTGAATATCACTTCCTCTGTGAGATATTCCTTGTACTCCTCCTTTTTAAATCTGGATTAGTTTTCCTTCATCTGTACTTTTGCATCACCCTATACTTATACTGCATTGTTGCCTATTCACTAGTGGGTGTACCTCATGAGACAGTAAATTCCCTGATGCCAAGGATTGTGTATGGTTTGTGGTTTCAGCCCCAGGGCCTAGTATAATGCCTGGTATATTGTAGGTACGCGATGAAATGTGTTGAAAATCTTTTGTTATTGCTAAATTTCTTGTATCTTATGTCTATAGTCTGTTGATTTTCCCAAACAAAAATTGAAAAATATGATCTAAAAGATATGTGCACTTCATGGATGAAGCAAGTGAGAGAGCTTGCTTCCTGTCTCTCTCTCTGTTATTATCCACCATATAAGGATATGACAAGAAGTCAGTAGTCTGCAACCTGGAAGAACGCTCTCACCAGAACCTGTCTGTGCTGATACCATGATCTTGGACTTTCAGCCTCAAGGACTGTGAGAAATAAATATCTTTTGTTAATAAGCCACCCGTTGTATGGTATTTTGTTATAGCAGCCTGAACTAAGACAGCAATTAGTACCAAGAAGTTGGGGTGCTGCTGTAACAAATACCTAAAATGCGGAAGTGCTTTTGGAACTGGGTAAGTGGGTAGAGGCGAGGAAAAGCCTGCATTGCTGTGAGTGGACCATTAAGGGCTATTCTGGTGAGAGCTCAGAAAGAAAAAAGGAGAGTTGTAGACAAAGCCTCAGTCCTCTTAGAGACTACCCAAGTAATCATGAACAGAATTTTGGCAGAAAAATGAATGGTGAAGGCCTTTCTGATGAGGCCTCAGACATGTTATTGGAAAGTGGAGGAAAGGAGATCTTTGTTATATAGTGGCAAAGAACTTGACTGAGTTGTGTTCGTGTTCTAGTGCTTTTTGGAAGTGATTTCTAAGCAAAGTGTTGAAGGTGTGACTTGGCTCCACCTGACTGCTTATAGTAAAATTTGGGTAGAAAGACATGACTTGAAGACAGAATTATTAAGCAAAAAGGAACTAGAACTTTGAGACTTAGAAAATTCTCAGCCTATCCATATTGCAAAAAAAGAGAAAGTATATTCATAAGGGAACACTCAGGGCGTGGCCAAGCATAAGAGATGATGGTATGATAAGAGATGTAGGTATGAACCCTGAACTTAATCAGCTACCCCAGCAGGAAAATTGCCAGTTTGAACTGAAGAGGAAAAGAGATGGGAAGGAATTAAGGAAGGGTGTCAGATTCCTAGGATTTTATAGGACAGGACCGTAGAGCTGTTTGGCTGCAAACATGTGCTATTCTTGAAGACGAGGGAAGACTGACCCCTAAAGTGACTCAGAAATCATCAGGGTTGCCTCTTTGTTTTCAAAAAGGGAGGTCATCACCTTGCTTTCAACAGGCCAGAAAACCTCTGCCCTAAGTGGGGCCTCTCAGAGCTGTGGGGCCGACCCCTGCCCAGCAGAGCTTTGGGGGCAAGACCAACACCCCAGTGGGTCTGGAAAGTGGGCCATCTGCCCCAGTTGCCCGGGAGAACAGAGCATTGAGCCAAAGAGGATTGTTCTCCTGCCTTAAGATCTCATGAAGTTTGCCTGGCTGGGTTTTGAACTTACTTGGGACCCATCACCCCTTCCTTCTTTACTATTTCCCACTTTGGAATGGGGATATCTATCCTATTCCTGTTCTACCGCTGTGTTTTGGAAGCACACAACTTGTCTGATCTCACGGGTTCACAGCTGGAGCGGAATTTTGCCTCAGAATTACTCTTACCTCGAGTCTCACCCATATCTGATTTACTAGCTATATATGGTCTGTTGATTATTAGGAGAACCAAGAAAGGGTGTGGCTGGACCCACACAAAGATATTGAAAACTTGAGTATAAGAAAAAGAACTCAAGGGTCCTAGTCTACCATATAAATCTTCATTCTACCATATATATCTGAGGGATTCTGGGCAAGTTGCTCCTTTTCTATAGATCCTATTTTCCCCTTCTGTAGTATAAGGATGGAATTAATTCAAGTCATATTCCATGGAACTCAGATTCTAAAGCATGTTCCAAGAAAAACGTTTCCACGAGCACATGCATTTGGAAAATGCCATGTTCCTTAACCTTCTAAAAATATCACAACTCTATTAGCACATTAAAAGCTCTCATAATTCCTGCAGTAAAGCAATCCCTTTTCTGCCAATGCCTAATAATAACCTGTGTAATACACTTTTGAAAACAACAGACCAGGTGGTCTCTAACATCAACTTTAATTTCCTATAAATGTAAGAGTCTAGGTACAGGCTGTGGAACCTGTTCAGAGAATGCAAACATTTTATCTCAGCATATTATATTAGAATAAAAGTGAAAGTTGGGGGAAATGTTAGGAGAAGCATTGCTACACATTTCATGGGAAGATTATCAGTGGCGAAAATGCACGAGACATCACTAACACAGGAGAATGTGCAAGTGTTGCTGGTAGGTGGGTGGGAAGATGGAGGAAGACAAGTGACAGATTTTCCCATAGTTAAATTAGTCATCAATAAAACTGTGTGTTAGAATAATTGTTGTGGGCTCAAATTTTGTGAGGTCCCCTGTGGTGTCTGAAACCTAAGCATTGATGTAAGTCCATGAGATATCTGGGTAAGGGAGAAGTGAGCAAATGAGTTCTCGATTGGAGGGGATGGTAAGAGATGAAAAGAATGTTGTAAATTATTTCAGCTAGTGTAAAATAGGTTTGAAGCTATGTAAATATGCAGACTTTTACCCAGTGTTAATTGTCCTTAAATTTCAACTCCAAAATGAGCTGATAGCTCTCTGTCCAAAGCCCATAGTTAAGGTAGACAAATACGGCTAAAGACAATTTAACGTGCCCTCTCTATGAAATATTTAGTTAGATTTCTTTCCATCTCCTTTATAAATAAAAATTTTAGACATAAGCAAAAGAAAAGAGCATAATAAACTGCTGATGTCCATTAATCTTCCTGAAGATAAAACAACAGCACATAATGGAAGTATAATGTGAAGCTAGTCAATATCTGCAGTGGATCAGACAGTCTCTCGGTTCACTCCAGAATGAATACTCTAAGTTAGATTTACAAATTTATATTTTAATTTATAGGCCCCCCTTGTGGGTTCCTATTATTGAATCCAAAATATGGCTTCTTATCACGGAGATATGAACAATCATAAGAGAAAACTACAAACAATTCAATATCTGCAAATTAATCAACATTTGCACCACATTAACAAAACAAGGCTAATTCATTTATGCTAATAGACAAGATGAAAGTGAAGCAATGACAATGTATGTTGGAATCTCACGCATTAGTCCATAAATGATTTTGGTGACTTCATTGCTGAATCAGATAATAGTTTGTTTTTTATTTTTTTGGAGTATAATTGCTTTACAATGTTGTGTTAGTTTCTGCTGTACAGTGAAGTGAATCAGCTATATGTATACGTATATCCCCTCCCTCTTGGGCCTCCCCATCCCCCCATCCCACCAATCTAGGTCATCACAGAGCACCGAGCTGAGCTCCGTTGTGCCATACAGCATGTTCCCACTAGCTATCTACTTTATACATGGCAGTGTATTTATGTCAAACCTAATCTCCCAATTCATTGAATACTGAAAGACGATTTCCTTAACTTTTTTGTGTTATTTACAATGTAACTACTACAGACCTGACACGCTTTTAAGTTTAATCTGCATTATTAACATTTTCTCCATTGCATCCTTAAGTCTAGAAAATCTACAGAACAATAAATCAAGCTCTGATCCATAGCATTTGTACAATTCCATGGTATAAATACTCTCATCAAGGCTGATTTCAAGCTACCAAGATGAAGTCACCAAACAGAGTGGGAAAGAGATGTGGGATACTGCACCACTATATAGTATTTCTACTATACAGATACAATAGATGTAAATAACCTCAAGAGCATAGATAATAAAAAAATGCAGTAAAATATTTAGGAACTGATTACTTTTGAATATGTATGATGTTCATTTTCAATTGTACATATTTAATTGTAAGTTTATATAGTTTATTTTTTAATAATGGCTCTGTTTAGAGTAGAAAAGTTATTGCCAGTGGCTGAGGGGTGGAGGAAATAGGAAGACCATGGTAAAAGGGTACAAACTTTCAGTTATGAGATGAATAAGGTCTCAGGATCTAAAGTAAAACATGGTGACTGTAGTTGTGTAAAATTGAAATTATACAAGAGAGAAATTATATAAGAGAATAGAACTTAAATGTTCTCACCAAAAAAAAAAAAAAAAAGGTAAATATGTGAGCTGATGGCTGTGTTTATTAACTTAATGGGGGGAATCATTTCACAGTGTATATGTATATCAGATCATTACATTGTACACTTTAAATATCTTGTGGTCTCGTCAGTTATACCTCAGTAAAGCTGAAAAAAATAGTGGCTCTGTTTAAAAACTGTCTCTCAAAATTCCTGAAAATTTAACGTTGACTCTCATAAGGCAGTATGAACTTGCTTCAGTACACCACTGACCGTTCCCCTTTACCTATTTCCTTCTGACCAGTTTTAAATTACTTTTTTTTTTTAACAGTTGAGTAAATTGAGGATGATATCTTATGTACCTTCCAGAATAAATCTCCCTCCCATCTATATCGTTGTTTCCCAAACTTTATTTCCTTTAACACTATATCTTCAAAACTTTGATAAAATAATTTTGGGAAATACTGTATTCTTCTTTTGGAAATGATCTTGCATATTAGCATATTAAGTGCTCTGAGAAGTCCTGCAGTAAGAAAGCTGTCTAACTTTGAAAGCTGTCTAACCCTTCTTAAATTTATGGATTATGAAACTCATTTTTTCTTCATGTAACTCGTATTAACATCATCTAGAAGTCTTTTTTTTCCTCATGTAACACATATTAATATTCAAATTAACAATTTGGAAAATACAGCAGATGGTGACCAAACATAGATATATGCACAGGGTTTTGAATTATTTCCCCTATACCATCCAGGGGAAGTTCATTTTAGTTTCCTCATACACATTTCTCTCCATATGCCAATGATAAGTGCTTTGTGGCAATAATAATAAAATAATAATAATAATAACATTGTTTAACACTTGTTTTGTCCTTACGTTGTGCCAGGCACTATTGTAAAGGATTTACATGGATTTACTCATTTACTATCCATAGCAACTATTTGAGGTAGCAACAATTATTATTGCTATATTACATATGAGAAAACTGAAGCAGAGATAGATTAAGTAACTTATCAAAAGTCATTAAGTTAGCGAGTGTCAGAGTTGGGATTCAAACATAATAAAATGGCTATAGAGTTTATACTCTGAAGCATCACCCTATACTGCTCTTCTGGGCAATTTCAGTATTACTTGAATTTTAAAGCTCATTTAAAATTCTTCCTTTTGATGCAATTTCAGGTCTGCTTGTCTGTACCTCAGGGATTTAGCCCCTTCACATAGGAACTGAGTTTGGAAAAACTGCACATGTGTATGGGAGATGTCAACAATGAGCAATGTACCTATTTATTGCTGTGCACTTTAAATGTTTAATGGTATTTTGGGTTTAACATTTAATTTTGGATTAAAGTAATATGCCTTTAATAATAAAAACAGTCATCATCATCATCAACTGTTCAATGATTACTATGAGACAGGGTTTGTTACAGGCAACTACAATATCATCTCATTGAAGGTAGTGGCTTGTCTGGCTAGTTTTCTGCTAAATATCAGGAATATATCATTCCTGAAATCTAGAAGACATGTAGAAGGCACATAGTAAACATTTGTTGACAAAATGAATGAGCAAATGCATGATTGTATAAATCTATTTTTTAAGTAAATTTATTTCCTTCAATCCTCAATATCCTCTGAAGGAAGGTATTATTAACATCATTGCAGGTGAGAAAACAAGATATTCAGTATTTGCCCAATGTTACATAACCGGTAAGTCAGCCAGGATTCAAATCCAGGTCTGTCTGGTTTCAATGCTTCCGCTCTTAATGAATACATCATATAGCCATATGTCTATAAATCAAGATACAACTATAACAGGAAACAGTATAACAAAGTCTTTTATAAGTAGAGCACCATGACAGCTGCTGAAGTGCAGCATTCAGGAAATGTTTAACAAGAATTCTTCAAAGTAGAAGTGGTCACTTATACAAGTCACATTGTAGCTCAACAAGCACCTTGTCCTTCTACTCAGGAAAATGTTAGAGGTTCTGAATATGGAGTTTTATTTAGCCCTATTAAACTCAGAAAATGTAGCTGAGATTAAGTAATTTTTAATGGGCAGGAATTTGAATTATCTGTTCAGTTTGTATGTTCCAGTGGCTCATTGAATTTTACAGATTTTGTATTCATTAATGTGTTTGCTGAGTTGTTCCTACTGCACGTGAAACCTTAGAGGCTCCACCTTACTATTTTGTTCTCATGTATTTTAGATGAGCTCAGTGAGTAGTTAAATTAAGTGACAACTATTAAATTTCTCAAGTATGGCTCGTTATCCACACCCACTTGAGTACATAATTAACAGACATGGTGTTTTAACTGTGCCAGGTAAATTATCTTAAATAAAGGCATATTTTAAGCTTATGGTGAAAGTAAATTTCTCTGATAAGAATGTTCTAAATTTGTTTCTACTAAAATAGTTGTAAGGGAGAGGTATACCTAGGTGACTTCAAGGAGATGACAGATTGGAGAGGAAAACTGATGAAAGAATCCAAGAGTGTAGAAACACAAAATGGTGATTACTGTGATGTATGCTGACTTGACGGAATAATGGAATCATGGATCTCAGAGTTGGAAGGGATCTCAAGGGACAGTCTGGAGCAGTGCCCAACCTTCAGGCAGGTATCATCATCCTCATTGCACAGGTGAGGCAAGGAGGCTCAGATTATATAATCTGCCGAAGGCCAATAGCTAATAGGTAGCAGAGAAGGCGCTAGAAGCAGGTATTGTAGTTTCTCTTGCATTGCCCTTTCCCTTAAACTAAGTTGAAAGCATTTAGTACTACATTATGAATTTAAAATATATTTTGGAAGTAAAAAAATGTCTTCCCGTAAAAGACCCTCAGGAATCAGCTACAGATGGTCTCCCAGGTGATTCTTTTGGGAAGGACTTTTACCCTCAAGATTTAGAGAACTCTCTTTTTCCCCAGTAGTTGAATAGAGATATGGGAAAAGCCAATAAGACTAGGCCAGAAAGAGTTTCTAAGTATAATGAGCTTATGCCTTGGATGGCTCAGAAAGGATGGGGTACCAATAAGCACCAAGGAAGTACAGCAAACCCAAGAAGTACAGCAAACCCAATAGTCATGTAGCTATAGGTTTAGAGCTGAATATAAATAGAGTAGCAGATGGGTCAAAATATTGATACACGAAAATGCACAGTACTTTTTTCCTCAAGCTATAATGTGCATCACAATCACACAGAATATTATTAAGAATTTATTTTCAAAGGCCCCACTAGATCTCAGATAGGATCCAGAAACGCATATTTTATAAACATCCTGGGTGATTCTGATACAGGTAGTCACTGATTACACTTGAAGAACATCTATGAATTAGAACAATGCTTCTCAAACTCTAATATGATTACAAATCACCTGGAGATCAAGTGAAATGCAGATTCCAATTCAGTACATCTGGAGCAGAGTCTTAGATTCTGCATTTCTAAAAGCTCTCAGGAGATACCTGTGCTACTGGTTGTTGGAGTACTTTTTAAATATCAAGGAATAAAAATACTAATATTTAATCAAATAATGTTATTGTTTAACATAAGAAAGATTGATGGTAATAGGCCAATAAAAATAGTTGTCTACTATGAAAATTATTTTCCTTTAACATATCTGCATATCTGGTGAATAAAAAGATAAGGAAGTGTTAATGGAACTAAGTTTTTGTTGAATTTTTAAAAAACTGTCCATAGCGTGGTGCATTATACTGAATTTGTTTTTAGTTTGAGATCTAATTCTGACTCTGACATCAGCTGTGTGAAACCTCCATCAGTAAGATAAACAATATAAGTGTAACATTTAAAAAAATTACAATTTATAAGCTCTCCAGTATACTGAAACTGCCACATCTAATAATGGTACATTAATACCAGCTGGTCACTATGGGCTATGTTGTTTCTGGCAAGAGAGTTTTAAGTTTACCTCTTTCTCCCCGCTCATGAAACATGCAACTGAATAAAAGTAATGTTACTTCAGTTTATTAAAAGTATGTAAACTATTATTGTTAGTAATGTAACCTAAATAAAGTTGAGCCTCCCTGTGGCTCCTTTTCTGCATGGAGTTTTTCAGAGAAACATCAGTCTGGCATTCAAAATAATTGAGAAGCAACTTAACTTCTTCACTTCTCTTTAAAATGCCAAAAGAGTTGACATTTATGAACCACAGGAAATATGCTTAAAATAAATCCTTTTTCCTCATCTCTGTTACTTTGAATTTTTCCAAAAACATCTCCAGATATTCCTAATTATCTTTCCTTTCCTATTG
The DNA here is from genome assembly GCF_964374135.1 of Grampus griseus. Classification (NCBI taxonomy): domain Eukaryota; kingdom Metazoa; phylum Chordata; class Mammalia; order Artiodactyla; family Delphinidae; genus Grampus; species Grampus griseus. The sequence goes on along the minus strand of NC_139000.1, from coordinate 70,080,677 downwards.
CCCTTGAAAACACTCGCAAACCCAGTCTGATTAACCTTTTATACCTCTCCCCTCTGCTTTCTGTCTCAGCTCTTTATCATATAGATCAACTTTGCTTCTCTTGCTTCTGTTAATTTTCAAGTCCCTCCTTTACCTGCATTCTGTACAACAAAAGGCAGATGTTCCAAAAGCTGATTCAGGGAGCAAGAAATCTTTCTCTTTAGAAATGGGGGCAGAGGAGGAAGGGAGGGTAAAATTTCACAAATCATATAGCTTTGTTTTTTTGGTTCCTGTCATAATAACAAATTATTTGCCATGTATCTCACAGTGATCTTGACACATTGCTTGAGATATTATGCTATATTCCACCACCATGTAAATCTACGACTCTAAGGTAGTGTGAGAACACCTGATGTAAGTAATTTTATATTTCCAACCACATAGCTTGCAGTACTTCTCCGAGGAATCAGTAGTTTCCTAATCTGTCAGCTTGCCCCCAAATCTAATGATGACTTTCAAAACATGCCTAATTCTAATTCACTTTGAACTAAGACAGCCCATGCAAAACTTTCATTTTGTGAAAAAGGGTTATGATTCAATATCTTGAGTATATTTTTAATCAGTCAGAAAAAGAGTAATCCTTTTAGTTTGGACTAGGCACTGCCTGCCCCTTTAGCAATAAAAGCTGTTGGGATAGTATTACTAATTTTGAAGCCAGTAATTATTATTTTAATTAGTGGGATTATTAATAATATATTATTGGTAATTAAGCTTAATTACAAAGCTAAATGATGCATGATTTAACATATGAATACATAACAGAAATTATTATTCAAAGATTCACTTAAAATTTAATCGGACTAACCAATCTATAAATCATCCAATTTAATCAGTGATACAGATACTTTATACAAAAGATGTAAAAATTGTTTAACAAACATGAGGGATTAACTAGAAATTATGGACTATTTTAAAACTCTAATTCATTCTAAAACGATTCCAATTTGAGTTTTTGGTGTGAAAGCAATGTTGGCTACAAAACATGTTTTGCAGACTTTTTATACAAAGTCTCTTAAAACGCTTGGGGTCAAATAAGTCAGGCACATTTCCAATAATTCTGGAGATCTGGATCCTCTGACATTCTGACCACTCAATCTACAGTCTAGATGAAAAAGCCACTGCTTAACAATTGTACTTTCCAAAATAATTTCAATTTTGGAATCACAGGTAAAATTGTAAAGGAGTCTTTATTCTAAAGTGGATTTTCATTTATCGAAGCAAGGAAAACACCCTATAAGCCTTTACTGAGGAACTCTGATTAGGTTCAGATTTTGGAATCAAATTTTTGAAAAGGACAATTACGTGTTGATATAGTTATTGCGGCTATTTTCAGCAGAGAATCTGTTGGTTACACTGGCAGTTTTGATCTGAGATTAATCTAGATTTCCTGGATGTAATTCCCCTAAGAGCAGATGAATGTGTATATTCATTTGATAGACATAGTAGCTCAGTTTTCTGAGAGACATTCACAAGGAGACAAATGTGAAACAAGAGAGCTCTGGCGACAAAGACAGCTGATGTAGAATCCTCCCCTGGCCGTGGAGAGCTGGGCTTTTGAGTTAGACTTTTTTTTTTTTTTTTTAACATCTTTATTGGAGTATAATTGCTTTACAATGGTGTGTTAGTTTCTGCTTTATAACAAAGTGAATCAGTTATATATATACATATGTTCCCATATCTCTTCCCTCCTGCGTATCCCTCCCTCCCACCGTCCCTATCCCACCCCTCTAGGTGGTCACAAACCACCGGGCTGATCTCCCTGTGCTACGCGGCTGCTTCCCACTAGCTATCTATTTTACGTTTGGTAGTGTATATATGTCCATCACTCTCTCACTTTGTCACAGCTTACCCTTCCGCCCCCATATCCCCAAGTTCATGCTCTAGTAGGTCTGTGTCTTTATTCCAGTCTTACCCCTAGGTTCTTCATGACATTTTTTTTTTCTTAGATGCCATATATATGTGTTAGCATACGGTATTTGTCTTTTCTCTTTCTGACTTACTTCACTCTGTATGACAGACTCTAGGTCCATCCACCTCACTACAAATAACTCAATTTCGTTTCTTTTTATGGCTGAGTAATATTCCATTGTATATATGTGCCACATCTTCTTTATCCATTCATCCGATGATGGACACTTAGGTTGCTTCCATCTCTGGGCTATTGTAAATAGTGCTGCAATGAACATTTTGGTACATGACTCTTTTTGAATTATGGTTTTCTCAGGGTATATGCCCAGTAGTGGGATTGCTGGGTCATATGGTAGTTCTATTTGTAGTTTTTTAAGGAACCTCCATACTGTTCTCCCTAGTGGCCGTACCAATTCACATTCCCACCAGTGCAAGAGAGTTCCCTTTTCTCCACACCCTCTCCAGCATTTATTGTTTCTAGATTTTTTGATGATGGCCATTCTGACTGGTGTGAGATGATATCTCATTGTAGTTTTGATTTGTATTTCTCTAATGATTAATGATGTTGAGCATTCTTTCATGTGTTTGTTGGCAGTCTGTATTTCTTCTTTGGAGAAATGTCTATTTAGGTCTTCTGCCCATTTTTGGATTGGGTAGTTTGTTTTTTTGTTATTGAGCTACATGAGCTGCTTGTAAATTTTGGAGGTTAATCCTTTGTCAGTTGCTTCATTTGAAAATATTTTCTCCCATTCTGAGTGCTGTCTTTTGGTCTTGTTTATGGTTCCCTTTGCTGTGCAAAAACTTTGAAGTTTCATTAGGTTCCATTTCTTTACTTTGTTTTCATTTCCATTTCTCTAGGAGGTGGGTCAAAAAGGATCTTGCTGTGATTTATGTCATAGAGTGTTCTGCCTATGTTTTCCTCTAAGAGTTTGATAGTTTCTGGCCTTACATTTAGGTCTTTAATCCATTTTGAGCTTATTTTTGTGTATGGTGTTAGGGAGTGTTCTAATTTCATTCTTTTACATGTACCTGTCCAGTTTTCCCAGCACCACTTACTGAAGAAGCTGTCCTTTCTCCACTGTACATTCCTGCCTCCTTTATCAAAGATAAGGTGTCCATATGTGCGTGGGTTTATCTCTGGGCTTTCTATCCTGTTCCATTGATCTATATTTGTGTTTTTGTGCCAGTGCCATACTGTCTTGATTACTGTAGCTTTGTAGTATAGTCTGAAGTCAGGGAGCCTGATTCCTACAGCTCCATTTTTCGTTCTCAAGATTGCTTTGGCTATTCGGGGTCTTTTGTGTTTCCATACAAATTGTGTAATTTTTTGTTCTAGTTCTGTGAAAAATAGCAGTGGTAGTTTGATAGGGATTCCATTGAATCTGTAGATTGCTTTGGGTAGTAGAGTTATTCACAATGTTGATTCTTCCAATCCAAGAACATGGTATATCTCTCCATCTATTTGTATCATCTTTAATTTCTTTCATCAATGTCTTATAATTTTCTGCATACAGGTCTTTTGTCTGCTTAGGTAGGTTTATTCCTAGATATTTTATTCTTTTTGTTGCAGTGGTAAATGGGAGTGTTTTCTTAATTTCACTTTCAGATTTTTCATCATTGGTGTATAGGAATGCAAGAGATTTCTGTGCATTAATTTTGTATCCTGCTACTTTACCAGATTCATTGATTAGCTCTAGTAGTTTTCTGGTAGCATCTTTAGGATTCTCTATGTATAGTATCATGTCATCTGCAAACAGTGACAGCTTTACTTCTTTTCCAATTTGGATTCCTTTTATTTCCTTTTCTTCTCTGATTGCTGTGGCTAAAACTTCCAAAACTATGTTGAATAAGAGTGGTGAGAGTGGGCAACCTTGTCTTGTTCCTGATCTTAGTGGAAATGGTTTCAGTTTTTCACCACTGAGGACGATGTTGGCTGTGGGTTTGTCATATATGGCCTTTATTATGTTGAGGTAAGTTCCCTCTATGCCTACTTTCTGCAGGGTTTTTATCATAAATGGGTGTTGAATTTTGTCAAAAGCTTTTTCTGCATCTATTGAGATGATCATATGGTTTTTCTCCTTCAATTTGTTATTATGGTGTATCACATTTATTGATTTGCATATATTGAAGAATCCTTGCATTCCTGGGATAAACCCCACTTGATCATGGCTTATGATCCTTTTAATGTGCTGTTGAATTCTGTTTGTTAGTATTTTGTTGAGGATTTTTGCATCTATGTTCATCAGTGATATTGGCCTGTAGTTTCCTTTCTTTGTGACATCTTTGTCTGGTTTTGATATCAGGGTGATGGTGGCCTCGTAGAATGAATTTGGGAGTGTTCCTCCCTCTGCTATATTTTGGAAGACTTTGAGAAGGATAGATGTTAGCTGTTCTCTAAATGTTTGATAGAATTCGCCTGTGAAGCCATCTGGTCCTGGGCTTTTGTTTGTTGGAAGATTTTTAATCACAGTTTCAATTTCAGTGCTTGTGATTGGTCTGTTCATATTTTCTATTTCTTCCTGATTCAGTCTTGGCAGGTTGTGCCTTTCTAAGAATTTGTCCATTTCTTCCAGGTTGTCCATTTTATTGGCATAGAGTTGCTTGTAGTAATCTCTCATGATCTTTTGTATTTCTGCAGTGTCAGTTGTTACTTCTCCTTTTTCATTTCTAATTCTATTGATTTGAGACTTCTCCCTTTTTTTCTTGATGAGTCTGGCTAATGGTTTATCAATGTTGTTTATCTTCTCAAAGAACCAGCTTTTAGTCTTATTGATCTTTGCTATCGTTTCCTTCATTTCTTTTTCATTTATTTCTGATCTGATCTTAATGATTTCTTTCCTTCTGCTAACTTTGGGGTTTTTTTGTTCTTCTTTCTCTAATTGCTTTAGGTGCAAGGTTAGGTTGTTTATTCGAGATGTTTCCTGTTTCTTAAGGTAGGATTGTATTGCTATAGACTTCCCTCTTGGAACTGCTTTTGCTGCATCCCATAGGTTTTGGGTCATCGTGTCTCCATTGTCATTTGTTTCTAGGTATTTTTTGATTTCCTCTTTGATTTCTTCAGTGATCTCTTGGTTATTAAGTAGTGTATTGTTTAGCCTCCATGTGTTTGTATTTTTTACAGATATTGTCCTGTAATTGATATATAGTCTCATAGCCTTGTGGTCGGAAAAGATACTTGATACTATTTCAGTTTTCTTAAATTTACCAAGGATTGATTTGTGACCCAAGAGATGATCTATCCTGGAGAATGTTCCATGAGCACTTGAGAAAAATGTGTATTCTGTTTTTTTGGATGGAGTGTCCTATAAATATCAATTAAGTCCATCTTGTTTAATGTATCATTTAAAGCTTGTGTTTCCTTATTTATTTTCATTTTGGATGATCTGTCCATTGGTGAAAGTGGGGTGTTAATGTCCCCTACTATGAATGTGTCACTGTTGATTTCCCCTTTTATGGCTGTTAGCATTTGCCTTATGTATTGAGGTGCTCCTATGTTGGGTGCATAAATATTTACAATTGTTATATCTTCTTGGATCGATCCCTTGATCATTATGTAGTGTCCTTCTTTGTCTCTTGTAATAGTCTTTATTTTAAAGTCTGTTTTGTCTGATATGAGAATTGCTACTCCAGCTTTCTTTTGATTTCCATTTGTATGGAATATCTTTTTCCATCCCCTCACTTTCAGTCTGTATGTGTCCCTAGGTCTGAAGTGGGTCTCTTGTAGACAGCATATATATTAGTCTTGTTTTTGTATCCATTCAGCTAGTCTATGTCTTTTGGTGGGAGCATTTAAACCATTTACATTTAAGGTAATTATTGATATGTATGTTTCTATTTCCATTTTCTTAATTGTTTTGGGTTTTTTATTGTAGGTCTTTTCCTTCTCTTGTGTTTCTTGGCTAGAGAAGTTCCTTTAGCATTTGTTGTAAAGCTGGTTTGGTGGTGCTGGACTGTCTCAGCTTCTCCTTGTCTGTAAAGTTTTTAATTTCTCCCTGAGTTAGACTTTTAACCCTTCCACTTCAGGTTTGCTTTTCCTGCTTCTTCTAGAGCAGCAGTCATAATCTCCACAGTAAGGAAATTGATTATTGTAAAGCGATCCCTGTTGTAGCACTATGGAGTCACTGGAAATTGCTTTAAATAAGTAGAAGAAATGGCAAAAATTGAGGTCCTAAGTGCCCATGATTATTTTATGTGTCAACTTGGCTAGGCCATGGCACTCAGATATTTAGTCAAACACTATTTCGGATGTTTCCTTAAGATGGTATTTTTTAGATGAGATTAATATTTAAATCAGTAGACTTTGAGAAAGCAGATTACCCTCCAAAATGTGGTTGGGACTCGTCCAATCAGTTGAAAGGCTTAATTGAAAAAGACTGATCTCCTGGGAAGAAAAAGGAGTTCTGCCAGCAGACTGCCTTAGGACTCAAACTGCAACTCTTCCCTGGGTCTCTAGCCTGCACCCTACCCTGCAGATTTTGGACTTGCTGGGTCTCCATAATCACATGAGCTAATTCTTTAAGATAAATCAATCTCTCACATACATCTCCTGTTGATTCTGTTTCTCTGGATAAATCTGATTAATATAGTGCCTAACAGACCATGCTGAACAAGTAGAGGCCTGAAAAATCTAAGTTATAAAAATGAAAAACACATATACTTAATAAATGGCTGCAACATGAATAGATAGGCCAGAATAGAGGTTCTCAACCCTGGCTGCTCCCTGGGGAGCATTAAAAATAGCTTGATGCCTAGGATCTACCCCCAGTATTTCAATTCAGTACGTCTGGGTGGGACCCAGTCATCAGTATATTTAAAGAGCTCCCCAGACCCCCAAGAAATTCTAATCAATAGCCACATACTAGAAACCCTGGGATAGAAGAATGTCATACCGTAGACTATTCATAAAGGAATGCACCTCTGGCAAAAGAGGAGATATCCTTAATAAGTAGTAATTAATTGAAGGACCTTAATATGAGAGAAATACATACCATTTGTATTTTTGTAAGACTAAATATTCCATGTAATACCATTTATTCATTTAAAAATGTTTATTAAACAGATATTACATGCTAGACACTAGGCTAGGGTCTGAATGACAGGAAGATCAGTGAAACTGGGTGTCTGACTTTTAGGTGCTTAAAGGCTAGTGTTGTAGACAGATACTTAAACAATTGCAAAAGAAGGAGATAAGTTCATTTTTTCAGCAAATATTTATTAAGCATTCATTTTGTACTAGAGCCATATAAATGTGAATTTTAAAAAATCCTTACAATAACTCTGTATGGTAGCTATTACAAAGTTAGTAAATGGTGGAATTGGGATCTGAATCCAGGCAATCAGACTTTGGCATCAGTGCTTTTAATCAATACACTGTAATCCCAGAAACTATGAAAACCTTAAGAAAGATCAGCAGAAAAAGCCATTAGTGTATTCCACAAACAATGTATTGATAGAAGTAACTTTTAGAATGGTACCTTTATGCATTCTCATGATATTAGGGCACCAAACAGGGTGTCTGGGAAAAGCAAAAAGGTCCTGTGATATTTGGGGCATCTCTATGCTAAGCACAAAAAAATTCAAGGAAACTCTCATTTCATTTTGTAAGAGTTGAGTTGTTTTCTAGGCATAATAGGAAGCTTTACGGGTTATATTAAAGTTGCAGAAGACCTTGGAGATGACAATCTAAATCTCTCATTCTGATATGTGGGTACTGATGCCCAAAACAGTTAAGTGTGTTGATTAACACTATCCAACAAGTTAGCAGCAGAGCTGGAAGAGGAACTCAGATCTGTCTTGGTTTTATTCTTTTCACATGGTGAACCCTCTAGTGGCCATTTTGCACATGACAACCCCACCTCCCTCATTTTTTTTAAACATAAATTCTTTTTTTAAAAAATTAATTAATTATTTTTTTGGCTGCGTTGGGTCATTGCTGCACGCGGGCTTTGTCTAGTTGTGGCGAGTGGGGGTTACTGTTCGTTGCAGTGTGCGGGCTTCTCATTGCAGTGGCTTCTCTTGTTGTGGAGCACGGGCTCTTTAGGCGCACAGGCTTCAGTAGTTGTGGTGTGTGGGCTCAGTAGTTGTGGCGCACAGGCTTAGTTGCTCTGTGGCATGTGGGATCTTCCCAGACCAGGGCTCGAACCCGTGTCCCCCGCATTAGCAGGTGGATTCTTAACCAATGCGCCACCAAGGAAGTCCCTACTTCCCTCGTTAAAGTTGATTGTATCAAGGGTTGGAATTGACCCATTGGTTCAATCAGTCTGATTCCTGAAAATGTGGAATTAAAACCAATGGAGAGAAGACTTTTTCCTTATTTGGGGGGCTGTATTTGTAAAATATATGCTCTGAAACTGCAGGTTGGGAATTTTCCAAAACAGGAAAGGAGACTTTGAGTGATACTAGCTGCTTTAAAAGATAAATCCCCAAATCTCAACAGTTTAACAGAATGCTATAGAATTTAACAGGATAGAACTTTGCTTCTCAGTCACATCCAGTCCATGGTAGTTGGGGGGAGGGGTTAATAGGAGGAGGGAGTGGCATGCAGTTATTCAGGGCTTGAGATCCTTTTATCCTGTGGCTCTGACCTTCCTCTAAGGTCTTCATTCATTCTGCCAGCAGATGGGGAGAAAGAGAGAGACAAGAGAATTGTACAGGAGCTTCTTATGGGCCAGGCTTCAAAATGAAGGCCAGAATTGAGTAGGTGGCTATACCTAATGGGAAGTGTGGTCTAGATGTGTCCCTAGAAGAGAAGGAAAATAGATTTGCCAAACAACCAGCCAATGTCTGCCACACAGAGGAAGCTAGTCAATGCAGAGCAAAGAGAATGAACAGTTGGACTAAAAGAGATGAAATGGAAAGAAAATCTTTCCAGGTTCTGGTATCAGTTCCCTTCTGAGGCTCCACTACATCCCTGCAACTGGGTTGTTGAGACATTCTGTACCATTGTAATTTACCTGCTCTGCTGAAACTAGCTCTGATGTTGGCTTCTGTAGTTTACAAGCAAGACGATCCTAACAAATATTCCACTCAGGAGGACTGAAACATCTTGGAGGAAAAATATGTCTTCAAAATTCCCATCACATGTCTAGGAATGTACTGTGAGTTTCATTTATTTATACCCATTTCCATAATGACATTAGCAGCCTGGAGATTAGTATTTACAATTGTGCTAAACTCCTTCACGCAGATGCTGCAGCTGAAATCAGCATAAAAAAAGCAAACCAAGACAGTACGATCAAGCTGTGCCGGAAAGAGTTGGTTATTATATCACACACATTGATTTACAGGTTCAGTTTGCCTTTACCTAAATGTCTAGTTATTTAACAGCTGTTATGAATCAGCCGGATAGAGGATTAAGAAAGGGTGGAGGTTGGGGGAAGCAGGTGAAAAAATGCTTTAATCTTATGCTACAACAGAGAAACAAGTTGAGTCAGGTCTCATCTAGCAGTTTTGATTCTCTGATACTTCTTAAAGGGGAGCATTGTTCAGCTGGAAAGTGAAACAGCTTAACATAGACCACTGGGTTGAGTTCACATTCACCCCATTAGTGAGTGAGACAATGCTGGGTATGGGTTAGAAAGCAGTGTATCAGTAAACGTTGGGAGAAGTTGGCTCAGTCAAAATAGTTCTGATTTGCTTTGGCTTTAAATACGTAACTTACTCTGGAAGTTTGGTTGAGAACATGAGGATTTAACGAGATGTAATATAAGGTAACACATAGGTTCCCAAACAGAAAGCAAGACAGAATTCAGTTGAGTGACAGAATTAACTGAGTGTGTTCAGTCTTGGCACCCTAGTTTTAGACAATAGTCAGGAAGGATTTACCAAGCAGAGGGATCTTTTTGTAAGAATTTGTTTACTCATGAGTTTATAAAGGCAAAAAAAGGACTTGCTGGGAATGTCTGAAACCCTCTTTTGAAATGAGACCAAGGCAAAGTTTACTCTCTGTATATGTTCTGCACGCTAAGAACATAAGCTGGGTGCTGGGGTGACTCTTCACTCCTTGGCACTCAGGGTAATCTTTACAGGTCAGTGTAGGGGAAGAGATGCTGCGTTGGTCCAGCGAGAATCCTCTTCTGTGTCCTAACTTGCTCTTGCCTTACTCAATTTCATCTGTGCTCAAATATGTGTCTTGCTCAAACCTTGGCCTAAGAATTAAATTTGTTTAAAGTACGTCGTGATTGTTTTCTGCATGATTTTTTTTCAGTAGGTTTTGCTTTTCTTTAAAATGCTCTGCAAATTCCTAGCTGTAGCTCTTTTACCTGAACTTAAAGACCACAGTCCCTCCCCCAGCACACAGAAGGCAATGGCTTTGTTCTATTTGGAAGCCAAAAAAATGAACGCTTTTTGTACAGACTCATATATCTTGCCTTAAAGTTAAAAACCTCCTCCCCACTCCTAGCCCTTGCCACATATCAGAAGCTCTGTGGCTGCCATTTAATCACTTTATGGAAAACATTGAGCAGGATGGAGTTTTAGAAAAGAATACCACCAACACTACTGAAATTACCACCACTACCTACATCCACTACACTTTATATGTCTTCTTTACAGCTAACTGATAAAGATATTTGCTAAAATGTTCCTATATGGATTATCCTAGTGAAGACACCAAGACCCGAGAAGGGAATGATTGTGTGATTTGCCTAGAAGTACACAGCTGGTAATAGCCATCTCTTCTCATGCTCAGATCCAAAGCTCCTCCTTCCAGCCAAACTACCTCTAGATGCAGAAGGAGAGGAAAACTTTCAGTCTTTGGGACACCTTGAGTCCCTGAGTCTCTGAGTGAAAAAAGTATGTAGTTGCAAGAGGAATATGAATTATACCTACACCTCCAATTAGTTTGCTCTAGCCACAGGGCCTTTGCACAGACTATTTGAGCAAGATACAAACATCCAAGCACAGACCAAATTGAGTAAAGCAAGAGCAAGTCCAGGCACAGAAGAGGACACGGGTCTTTGCACAGGAGTGCTTTTCTACTCTTACTCACCTGGTTAACTCTCATTCTTTCTTTACATTTCAGCACGTTCAATTCCTTTCCTGACCTCCTGACCTGTTCAGTATTGCAGTTATATCCTTTTGTAACTCTTTGTACCTTTCCTGCATAGCACTTATGCTGTTCTCTTTGATTATAGTTTATCTCTCTGACTAGACTGTCAGCCTTATGAGACTGTGATTTTACCCATTGGATCCCCCATTACATGTGCTAAGCATATAGTAGGAGCTCAATGAGTATTTGTTAAATGAATGCATAAATAATTGATTTTTAATACATGATACAAGGTTATTATTAAATCATAGAATCCAAAAAGCAAAAGTATTCTGGAGAGAAAGAAACACCCAAGCAAATCACATCTGCTGAAGATTTTCACAGTATGAATAAATAGGAAAAGGGTACAACCAAAAGATATTTATCACCTGGTTGTTGTTTAATCAAAATGTTATCCCAGGTAAAGGAAGGGTGGAGGTAGGAGTGAGTTGAGGATGATTTTCCAAGGCAAACCCTAGCGACAGGCTGTCCTGTGAAACCAGAGGGATACACGGATTCCTCTCCAGCCTCCAACATCTAAGAAATCTATTAAAAGGCCTTTTTTAGGCACCAAGATGTCTCTTCTCTTCCATAATTGTGTTTTGTTTTGTTTTGTTTAATTAGACCTAGCTGGCCAGATTGTTGTATGTTGTTCATGTCCCTGAAAAGTGATTTGGAAACTGAATTTCTGACAATTAAGCTACTTTCTAAATATACTAGGGGAGTGCTTTTTAACTTGGGATTCATGAAAAAACTTCATAGTCCATGTGTTCATAAGAGTATATCCCAAATATGATCTATGTGTAAATGTGGTTTTTTTCATGGAAAGAGAATTCTAGAGCTTTTAATCAGATCTTAAAGAACTTTATAACTTCAAAGAGATATAAAATTATATCTAGTGGAACATATTGGAAATCCAGTAGCAAGTTCCTTTGTAAAGCAAAGACTAATTTATCTATTATATCTATATGTAATCGTTATTGTTAGTATATTATTTATATAGAATATTAGTATATTATTTTGTACCAAGTCATTAGAATCATTTCTGTCTAGTGTAGCATACCAGCATATTCATGGAACTTATACGTGTAGCATACCAGCATATTCATGGAACTTATTCATGGAACTTAATAAACCTGAGCATTTTTCCCAGGGAAATTTAAAAAAATTGACATTTATGTTTATTAGGAAAATTCATTGTTATTATTATTACTAGAATTACTTAGACCAAATTGAAATTGAAAACCGCAGGCTAATCACTAAGCTATGATTATTTTTTATATCTAATGCGTAGGAGCTATTTTCATTGATTTGAAAAATCCAGTTGAACAGTAATCTTGTGTGATAACTATATTGGGTGATCACAGTACTTTCTAAGTATCAATTTAAGATAATCAGAAGAAGTGACAATTTTAGTAAACGTTTTTAAAAATTTATTGAAGTATAGTTGACTTCCAGTATTATATTAGTTTCAGGTGTACAACATAGTGATTCAATATTTTTATAGATTACACACCATTCAAGATTATTATGAAGTAGCTGTACTGACTGTATTCCCTCTGCTGTACATTACATCCTTGTGACTTATTTATGTTACAACTAGTAGTTTATCCCTCTTAATCCCCTTCACCTATTTTGCTCTCCCCCCACCCCTTCTCCTCTTGTAACCACTGGTTTGTTCTCAGTATCTGTGAGGCTGTTTCTCTCTTGTTATATTTGTTCATTCGTTTAGATTTTTAGATTCCACATGTAAATGAAAACAAAGTATTTTCTTTCTCTGTCTGACTTATTTCACTAAGCATAATATCCTCCAAGTCAATCCATGTTGTTGCTATTGGCAAGATTTTATTCCTTTTTGGGGGGATGAGCAATATTCCATTTTATATATATATATATAGATATAGATAGATAGATAGATATAGATATATATATATAGATATATCTCACAATATCACATTTTTTTATCCTTTCATCTCTCCAGGGGCACTTAGGCTGCTTTCATATCTTGGCTACTGCAAATAATGTTTCGATGAACATTGGGGTGCATGTATCTCTTTGAATTAGTGCATATATATACCAAGCAGCGGAATTTGCTGGATCATATGGTAGTTCTATTTACAGTTTTTTGAGGAACCTCCATATTGCTTTCCATAGAGGCTGCACCATGCTACATTCCCACCAAAGGTGTACTAGGGTTCCCTTTTCTCCACATCCTCCCTAACATTTGGTCTTTGATGATAGCCATTCTGACAGGTGTGAGGTGATATCTCATTGTGGTTTTGATTTGCATTTCCCTGATGATTGGTGGTGTTGAGCATCTTTTCATGTGCCTGTTGGCCATCTGTATGTCTTATTTGGAAAAACGCCTATTCAGGTCTTTTGCCTGTTTTTTTAATGTTTTTTTTTAAATTGAGTTGTATAAGCTGTTTATTATATTTTGGATATTAACCCTCATGGTACATAGCATTTGCAAATATTTTCTCCCATTCACTAGGTTGTCTTTTAATTTTGTTGATGGTCTCCTTTGCTGTGCAAAAGAGTTTAAGGTTAATTAGGTCCCCTTTGTTTATTTTTTGCTTTTGTTTCCTTTGCCTGAGAAGACAGATCCAAAAAATATTACTATAACTTATGTCAAAGAGTCTTCTGCCAGTGTTTTCTTCTAGGAGTTTTATGGTTTTCAGTCTTACATTTAGGTCTTTCATCCATTTTGAGGTTATATCTGTATATGGTGTGAGAAATGTTCTAATTTCATTCTTTCACATGTAGCTGTCCAGTTTTCCCAGCACTGCTTATCGAAGAGACTGTATTTTCCCCATTGTATATTCTTGCCTCCTTTGTCATAGATTAATAGACTTTTGTGCATGGTTTTATTTCTGGGCTGTCTGTTCTGTTCCATTGATCTGTTTTTGTGCCAGCACCATACTGTTTTGATTATTATAGCTTTGTAGTATAGTTTGAAGCCAGGGAGCATGAGACCTCCAGCTCCATTCTTCTTTCTCAAGATTGCTTTGGCCATTTGGGGTCAATTGTGTTTCCATACAAATTTTAGGGTTATTTGTGAAAAATGCCCTTGGTATTTTGATAGGTATTACATTGAATATGTAAGTTGCTTTGGGTAGAATGGACATTTTAACAATATTAATTCTTCCAATTCTTGAATACAGAATATCTGTCCATTTTGTGATATCATCTTCAATTTCTTTCATCAGTGTCTTACAGTTTTCAGAGTACAGGTCTTTTACCTCCTTAAATTTATTCCCAGGTATTTTATTCTTTTTGATTCAATTGTAAATGGGGTTGTTTTCTTGATTTCTCTTTTTGATAGTTCATTATTAATGTATAGAAATGCAACAGATTTCTGTATATTAACTTTGTATCCTATCCTGCAACTTTACTGAATTTATTAGTTCTAATAGTTTTGGGGATGATCCTTTAGGGTTTTCTATATATATTATCATATTATCTGCAAATAGTGATATTTACCTCTTCCCTTCCAATTTGGATTCCTCTTATTTCTTTTTCTTATCTGATTTCTTTGGCTAGGACTTCTAATACTATGTTAAATAGAAGTGGCAAGAGTGGGCATCCTTGTCTTGTTCCTAATCTTAGAGGAAACGCTTTCAACTTTTCACCATTGAGTGTGATGTTAGCTGTGGGTTTGTCATAAATGGCCTTTATCATGTTCCCCCTGTACTCATTTTGTTGAGAGTTTTTATTATGAATGAATGTTGAATTTTATCAAATGCTTTTTCTGCATCTATTGGGATCACCCTGTGATCTTTATCCTTTGTTTTGTTAATGTGGTGTATTACACTGATTGATTTGCAGATATTGTATCCCTGGAATAAATCCCACTTGACCATGATGTATGATGTTTTTAATGTATTGTTGAATTTGGCTTGCTAATATTTTATTGAGGATTTTTGCATCTATATTCATCAGGGGTATTAGCTTTTAATTTTTCTTTTTTGTAGTATTTTGTCTGGTTTTGATATCAGGGTAGTGCTGGCCTCATAGAATGAATTCAGAAGTGTTCCTTCCTCTTCAGTTTTTGGAAATGGTTTGAAAAGGACAGGTGTTAACTCCTCTTTAAGTGCTTAATAGAATTTTCCTGTGAAGCTGTCTGGTTCTGGACTTTTGTTTGCTGGGAGTTTTTTGATTACTGATTCAATTTCATTAATAGTAACAGGTCTATTCAGATCTTCTATTTATTCCTGATTCAGTCTTAGAAGATTGTATGTTTCCAGGCATTTATTCATTTCTTCAAGATTGTTCAATATGTTGGCCTATAACTATTTATGGTAGTCTCTTATGACTGTATTTCTGTGATATCAGTTGTAACTTCTCTTTCATTTCTAATTTTTTTTATTTGGGCCCTCTGTCTTTTTTACTTGATGAGTCTGGCCCAAGTTTTATCAATGTGGTTTATGTTTTCAAAAACACACTCTTAGTTTTGTTGATCTTTTTTATTGCTTTTTAAATCTATATTTCATTTATTTTTGCTCTGATTTTTATTGTTTCCTTCCTTCCACTAACTTTGGAAGATTTAAGATTTATTTAAGATTTTATTTATTAAGATTTTGGGGGGGGGATTTTTCTTCTTTCTTGATATAGGACTGTATCACTATAAACTTCCCTCTTAGAACTCTTTTTGCTGAGTCACATAGATTCTGGAAAGTTGTGTTGCTATTTTCATTCATCTCAAGGTATTTTTTGATTTCCTCTTTGATTCCTTCATTGACTCATTGGTTTTTTTGGTAGCACGTTGTTCATTTTCCATGTTTTTATGTTTTTTTTTCCTGTTTTCTTCCTGTAATTGTTTCCTAATTTCACACTGTTGTGGTCAGAAAAGATGCTTGATATGGTTTCAGTCTTCTTAAGTTTATTTAGGCCACTTGTTTTGTGGTCTAGCATGTCATCTATCCTGGAAAATGTTTCATGTGCACTCGAAAAGAATATGTATTCTGCTATTTTTGGATGGAATATTCTATAGATTTCTGTTAAGTTCATCTGGTCTATTGCATCATTTGAGACCACTTTTTCTTCACTGATTTTCTGTCTGGAGCAGAGCCTTGGTTTCCTGTAGCCCTCTGGTGTTCTCGGTCTTAAGCCCCATAGGTTTTCGAAACTAGCCAAGGTGGCTTATCTTCCAAGTATAACTTATAGTTGGCCCTTCATATACACAGTTCCTCTGTATCTGTGGTTCCTCCATGTCTGTGGTTCTGCATCCATGGATTCAACCAACCACAGCTCATGTAATACTGTAGTATTTTCTATCGAAAAAAAATTCACCTGTAAGTGGACCCATGCAGTTCAAACCTGTATTGTTCAAGGGTCAACTGTGTATATGGAATTTTAGATGGATTCCATTTTAATGCAATTTTATAGTAATAGATAGTTCTATATTTTTTAGAGTTCTTAAACATACTGATTTCTTATTTACAAATCTATGTATTGGTAAGGAAAATGGGGTAGGGATTTTAATTTGTAATCCACATACATGTGCATTGATACCCATTCTCTTCTATTTTTCTCTTACCTAATTAGAAGAGGTATGTCTTTTTCTCTTCAACACCTAAACTTTTCCACGTAAAAATATAATCAATCAGTGATAATGAAAATGACAATCATGACATTAAAAATGACAACATTAAATAGCAAATAAAAACACCATAAGAAGTTGAGAGACTGCCAAAGGAAAAAAAAAAGCTTTATATTTTAGTTGCTTTAATGGCCTACGTTCCTGCCTTTTGAACAAGGGACTCTGCACTTACGTTTTGTACCAGGTCCTGTAAATTTGTAGCTGACCCTGCTCTCAGCTAATAAATTGCCCAGTGCAATTTGATCCTAGGTTTTCTTCATCCAAATGACACACTGTACCATACTTCTTCCTGTGATACTCCCTGTGCAGTGTAAGTCAGGGAAGTCTGTGTGTCATTCACCGTTTCCAATGCCACGGCTTCCCCTGTCTTTGAGGGAAGCAAGTACATTAACTAGCAAGAGCTGAAGTGCACCACCCACATTCCCTTTTCATGGCTGAGGTGTTCCTTGCCCCAGCTGCCACGTTGGCTTGTGAAAGCTCACAGGTGAGTCCTTTCTTCAGAAATACCTTTGCCAAGGGGACTGCTTCCCTCAACTTAGAGCAACTCTGAAGGGTCATCCCAACCCCAGAGCTCCCTGCAGGACCAAATGTGGCCTTTGTTGCTACTGAATCAAAGATAAACTTCTTCCTCTTCCCAATCCTACTTCCTTTACTTTCTTACAGGTATTACTCCCAAGGATATCTCCAATAAACTTCCAGCACAAAAATATTTGTCTCTGAGCCTCAAAATCCAACCCAGGACATCATCATAGTGAATACTGAATTTTAACAAATGTGTCCTGCATTTTTCAAATGAACAATTTACAGTGTGTAAATTCGCTAAATATTTAGTTCTCTACTTTACTTTCACTGTAGTCATAGCTTCAGTTACCTTTACTTTTATCCATGACTCAATGAGATTCTGTCATTTTAGTGTTTTACACTGTGGAGGCTTTTTCTGTTTGCTTGCTGTCAGAGCCCTTTCTAAGCAAGCCACAGACGCCCATTAGACCTACTTTAGGATGAAGTTCTTGCTCTTGTAAGCATTTCCCTCACTTAAGGGGAGAAGTATCAGAGCTGAACCTATGGGATTGATTCAGTTATCTTCCTGAATCATTTTAAAGAAAGTAAACAGTCATGTCTCTTTTTCACCTTAAAATGTTTGGGGGTTAGATTTACTCTGAAGTGTTTAACTTAAACTTTCTAAACTGTCATTTAAATGACCATTCTTCAGTGCAGACTTATTAAGGCACAGGTTAGCTATAAATATCATTCTTACTCGTGTTCTTTTAATTAAAAAAATAAACACTGAATACCTAGATGTCCCAGGCACAAGTTGGTACTGCCCCAGAACAAGTCTGTTGTATACAATGGCGTTTCTCATGAGTAAGTGTACGTTCTGTAACTCATTTTGGAAGCATTTGGCTGACTCAACCCTAACTTTTGGCTAGCAGAATTAGGAAGATAAAAATATAATAGCTTCTAAGTCATAAGCCCATGGGTAAATGAGAGAAAACCATCCATATAGAGAACATTTGATAATTTTTAAGCCTTGTAGATTTCCCAAACAGTCCAGATCAATTCCTGGGTATTGGTAATTAACAGAGGACAAGCATACCACACACCATACACAAAAATAAACTCAAAATGGGTTAAAGACCTAAATGTAAGGCCAGACACTATCAAACTCTTAGAGGAAAACATAGGCAGAACACTCTATGACATAAATCACAGCAAGATCCTTTTTGACCCACCTCCTAGAGAAATGGAAATAAAAACAAAAATAAACAAATGGGACCTAATGAAACTTCAAAGCTTTTGCACAGCAAAGGAAACCATAAACAAGACCAAAAGAGAACCCTCAGAATGGGAGAAAATATTTGCAAATGAAGCAACTGACAAAGGATTAATCTCCAAAATTTACAAGCAGCTCATGCAGCTCAATATCAAAAAACAAACAACCCAGTCCAACAATGGGCAGAAGACCTAAATAGACATTTCTCCAAAGAAGATATACAGATTGCCAACAAACACATGAAAGAATGCTCAGCATCATTAATCATTAGAGAAATGCAAATCAAAACTACAATGAGAGGGCTTCCCTGGTGGTGCAGTGGTTGAGAGTCCGCCTGACGATGCAGGGGACACAGGTTCCTGCCCCGGTCCAGGAAGATCCCACATGCCGCGGAGCGGCTGTGCCCGTGAGCCATGGCTGCTGAGCCTGCGCGTACGGAGCCTGTGCTCGCAACGGGAGAGGCCACAACAGTGAGAGGCCTGTGTACCACAAAAAATATATATATATATATATGTGTGTCTTGGCGTGTTTCTCCTTGGATTTATCCTGTATTGGACTCTGTTCTTCCTGGACTTGAGTGACTATTTCCTTTCCCATGTTAGGGAAGTTTTCAACTATAATCTCTTCAAATATTTTCTCAGTCCATTTCTTTTTCTTTTCTTCTTCTGAGACCACTGTAATTCGAATGTTGGTGTGTTTAATATTGTCCCAGAGGTCTCTGAGACTGTCCTCAATTGTTTTTTTTCTTTATTCTGCTCTGTGGTAGTTACTTCCATATTATCTTCCAGGTCACTTATCCATTCTTGTGCCTCAGTTATTCTGCTATAGATTCCTTCTAGAGAATTTTTAATTTCATTTATTGTGTTATTCATCATTGTTTGTTTGCTCTTTAGTTCTTCTAGGTCCTTGTTAAACACTTCTTATATTTTCTCCATTTCATTTCTAAGATTTTGGATCATCTTTACTATCATTACTCTTTTTCCAGTAGACTGCCTATTTTCTCTTCATTTGTTTGTTCTGGACGGTTTTTACTTTGCTCCTTCATCTGCTGCATATTTGTCTCTTTTCGCTTATCTTACTGTGTTTGGGGTCTCTGTTTCTCCGGGTGCAAGTTTGTGGTTCCTGTTGTTTTTGGTGTCTGCCCCTAGGGGGTAAGTTTGGTTCAGTGGGTTGTGTAGGCTTCCTGGTGAAGGTGACTGGTGCCTGTGTTCTGGTGGGTGAGGCTGGATCTTGTCTTTCTAGTGGGCAGGACTGTGTCTGGTGGTGTGTTTTGGGGTGTCTGAGAACTTATTAATATTTTAGGCAGCCTCTCTGCTAATGGGTGGGTTTGTGATCCTGTCCTACTAGTTGTTTGGCATGGGATGTGCAGCACTGGAGCTTGCTGGTCATTGTGTGGAGCTGGGTCTTAGCATTGAGACAGAGATCTCTCACCTATTGATACTACATGTGGCCGGGAGGTCTCTGATGGTGTAATGTCCTGAACTCACGTCCTCCACCTCAGAGGGTCAGGCCTGACACCTTCCTGGAGCTCCAAGACCCTGTCAGCCATGCGACTCAGAAAAAAAAGGAGAAAAAAGAAGAAAGAAAGATAAATAAATAAAGTTCTTACAATAAAAAGTAAAAAAGAATATTAGTAATTTAAAGTAATTTAAAAAAAGTAGAGAGCAACCAAACCAATAAACAAATCCACCAATTATAACAAGCACTGAAAACTACACTAAGATAAACATAAAAATCAGAAACTAGTCAGTTGCAGACAGCAAACCCCAAGTCTACTATTGCTCCCAAAGTCCACTGCCTCAATTTTGGGATGATTCATTGTCTATTCAGGTATTCCATAGATCCAGGGTACATTAAGTTGACTGTGGTGGTTTAATCCGTTGCTCCGGAGGCTGCTGGGAGAAATTTCCCTTTCTCTTCTTTGTTCGCACCGCTCCTGTAGTTCAGCTTTGGATTTGGCCCCGCCTCTGTATGTAGGTCACCCTCTGGCGTCTGTTCTTTGCCCAGCGAGGAGGCGGTTAAAGGAGTGGCTGATTACGGAGCTCTGGCTCACTCAGGCCAAGGAGACGGAGGGTTATGGAATGTGGGGCGAGCCTGCGGCAGCAGAGGCCACCATGACTTTGCAGCAGCCTGAGGCATGCCGTGTGTTCTCTTGGGGAAGTTGTCCCTGGATCACAGGACCCTGGCAGTGGCGGGCTGTACAGGCTCCCGGGAGGGGAGGTGTGGATAGTGACCTGTGCTTGCACACAGACTTCTTGGCGGCTGCAGCAACAACCTTAGCGTTTCATTCCCATCTCCGCTGTCTGCACTGATAGCCGCAACTTGCACCCATCTCTGAAGCTCGTTTAGGCAGTGTTCTGAATCTCCTCTCCTTGTGCACACCAAAACAATGGTCTCTTGCCTCTCAGGCAGTTCCACACTTTTTCCTGTACTCCCTCCTGGGTAGCTGTGGCGCACTAGCCCCCTTCAAGCTGTGTTACGCAGCCAGCCCCCTTTCTCTCCCTGAGATCTGAACTCCAAAGCTGGAGCCTCAGCTCCCATCCCCCACCCACCCCAGCAGATGAGGAGACAAGCCTCTCAGGCTGGTGAGTGCTGGTTGGCACTGATCCTCTGTGTGGGAATCTCTCCACTTTGCCCTCTGCACTCCTGTTGTTGCGTTCTCCTCCATTGCTCTGAAGCTTCCCCCCTGCCCACCCCCGATTTCCACCAGTGATGGGGCTTCCTAGTGTGTGGAAACTTTTCTTCCTACCCAGGTACGTGGGGAGTTTCTTGCCATTTGGGAAGTCTGAGGTCTTCTGCCAGCATTCAGTATGTGTTCTGTAGGAGTTGTTCCACATGTAGATGTATTTTTGATGTATTTGTGGGGAGGAAGGTGATATCCACGTCTTACTCCTCCGCCATCTTGAAGGTCCTCCCCTAACATTGGGTTTTGTTTGTTCTTCTTTCTCTAGTTCCTTTAGGTGTAAGGTTAGATTGTTTATTTGAGAGTTTTCTTGTTTCTTGAGGTAGGTTTGTATTGCTATAAACTTCCCTCTTAGAACTGCCTTTGCTGCATCTCATAGGTTTTGAGCATCATGTTTTCGTTGTCATTTGTCTCTAGGTAGTTTTTGATTTCCTTCTTGGTTTCCTCAGTGATCTCTTGGTTATTTAGTAACGTATTGTTTAACCTCTATGTGTTTGTGTTTTTTACGTATTTTTCCCTGTTATTTATTTATTTTGCAGTACGTGGGCCTCTCACTTTTGTGGCCTCTCCCGTTGTGGAGCACAGGCTCTGGACGTGCAGGCTCAGTGGCCATGGCTCACGGGCCTAGTCGCTCCGCGGCACGTGGTATCTTCCTGGACCGGGGCATGAACCACTGCGCCACCAGGGAAGCCCTCCCTGTGATTTATTTTTAATCTCATAGCACTGTGGTCGGAAAAGGCTTGATATGATATCAATTTTCTTAAATTTACTGAGGCTTGATTTGTGACCCAAGATGTGATCTGTCCTGGGGAATGTTCCGTGTGCACTTGAGAAAAAAGTGTATTCTGCTGTTTTCGATGGAATGTCCCATAAATATCAATTAAATCTTATCTGGTATATTGTGTCATTTAAAGCTTTTGTTTCCTTATTAATTTGCTGTCTGGTTGATCTGTCCATTGGTGTAAGTGAGGTGTTAAAGTCTCCCACTATTATTGTGTTACTCTCAGTTTCCTCTTTTATAGCTGTTAGCATTCGCTATGTATTGAGGTGCTCCTATGTTTTATTGAGGTGCTCCTATGTTGGGTGAATGTATATTTATAATTGGTATATCTTCTTCCTGGATTGATCCCTTGATCATTATGTAGTGTCCTCCCTTGAGTCTTGTAGCATACTTTAAAATCTATTTTATCTGATATGAGTATTGCTACTCCAGCTTTCTTTTGATTTCCATTTGCATGGAATCTCTTTTTCCATCCCTTCACTTTCAGTCTGTATGTGCCCCTAGGTCTGAAGTGGGTCCCTTGTAGACAGCATATAGATGAGTCTTATTTTTGTATCCATCCAGCAAGCCTGTGTCTTTTGGTTGGACCATTTAATCCATCTATATTTAAGGTAATTATTGATATGTATGTTCGTATTACCATTTTCTTAATTGTTATGGGTTTGTTTTTGTAGGTCCTTTTCTTCTCTTGTGTTTCCCACTTAGAGAAGTTCCTTTCGCATTTGTTGTAGAGCTGGTTTCGTGGTGCTGAATTCTCTTAGCTTTTGCTTGTCTCTAAAGCTTTTGATTTCTCCATCGAATCTGAATTAGGTCCTTGCTGGGTAGAATAATCTTGGTCGTAGGGTCTTCCCTTTCATCACTTTAAATATATCATACCACTCCCTTCTGGCTTGTAGAGTTTCTGCTGAGAAATCAGGTGTTAACCTTATGGGAGTTCCCTTGTATATTATTTGTCATGTTTCCCTTGTTGCTTTCAATAATTTTTCTTTGTCTTTAATTTTTGTCAATATGATTTGTATGTGTCTCAGTGTGTTTCTCCTTGGGTTTATCCTGCCTTGGACTCTCTGCACTTCCTGACTTGGGTGGCTATTTCCTTTCCCATGTTAGAGAAGTTTTTGACTGTAATCTCTTCAAATACTTTCTTGGGTCCTTTCTCTCTCTCTTCTCCTTCTGGGACCCCTATAATGTGAATGTTTTTGTGTTTAGTATTGTCCCAGAGGTCTCCTAGGCTGTCTTCATTTCTTTTCATTCCTTTTTCTTTATTCTGTTCCATGGCAGTGAATTCTTCCATTCTGTCTTCCTAGGTCACTTATCTGTTCTTCTGCCTCAACTATTCTGCTATGGATTCCTTCTAGTATATTTTTCATTTCAGTTATTGTATTTTGCATCTCTGTTTGTTTGTTCTTTAATTCTTCTAGGTCTTTGTTAAACATTTCTTGCATCTTCTCGATCTTTGCCTCCATTCTTTTTCTGAGGTCCTGGATCATCTTCACTATCATTCTGAATTCTTTTTCTGGAAGGTTGCCTATCTCCACTTCATTTAGTTGGTTTTCTGGGGATTTATCTTGTTCCCTCATCTGGTACATAGTCCTCTGCCTTTTCATTTTGTTTATCTTTCTGTGAATGTGATTTTCGTTCCATAGGCTTCAGAATTGTAGTTCTTCTTGCTTCTGCTGTCTGCCCTCTGGCAGATGAGGCTATCTACGAGGCTTCTGCAAGCTTCCTGATGGGAGGGACTCATTTTCTGGGGTTTTATCTTGTTCCTTCAACTGGTACATAGTCCTCTGCCTTTTCATTTTGTCTGTCTTTCTGTGAATGTGGTTTTCATTCCATGGGCTGCAGGATTGTAGTTCTTCTTGCTTTTGCTGTCTGCCCTCTGGTGGATGAAGCTATCTCTAAGATCCTGCTAGTGTTGGAGGGTCTCCTGCAGAGGTGGGGGGCGGCTGTGGCTCACTGCAGGGACAAGGATACTGGCAGCGGAATGTAAACTTCTTGAAGGCAGAGATTTTGGTTTATCTTACTCATGGCTGTATTCCCAGTTCTTACAACAGAATCTGGCAGATAGGAGAAACTTGATAAATATTTTTTGAATGAGTGAATGACTAAATCTCTAGACTGTTTTTGGTTTGTGGTCTGGGCTTCCAATTTGTGCCTGCTGATTTACCCTGAAAGTCTCATGGTACAACCCAAAGGAAGTAGACATGATAGAGTTTGGGCAGTGAACACCTAATCTCTTACTTTGTAAGAAAGTCAGGTAATCAAACAACATCATCCGCAGTCTTCACAGAGCATTGCCGTTAGTATAGTGTCCTTCATGCAAAAGTAAAGCATACCCAACAATGTCAAATTCATTATTTTATTCACTCCATTTTGATTCAATGCTTATCGAATGACAAAGTTTAGAGTTTAAGCTACTCAGAATAAATCTATTACCTACAGTATTGAACTTCAAGTAAGTAGTATCTAAAATAAGTATAGTTCCTTTGGAGGTTGGGAAATGAAAATAAAATAAATGTAAAAGAGTAAGGCGGGAGCAAAGATTAAGACTGATCTTGGTGAAGGAAGTTAATTCACAGAGATAGTTTATCTCAAAGTCTTATCTCACCTCTTTAGTCAGCTTACATATTTCACAATTTTGGTTGCTGTTGTTAAGAACTCAGCTCAGTTCTATCTTTCTGTCCTTCTACTTTCTGTTCAGAAAATGTTCAGAGAAGGACAACTAAATTTAAAAGTTGAAATTCAGGTTAAAAAATGATATCCTCTGATCTAAGAACAGGCTAAACAACCAAAATACTTCAACCTAAATATGATCAATAACCATAATGAGATAAAGGACATAAGGTAGATGAATATACATTTAATTAATATACCAGAGATGCCCTGGAGTTTGGAATAGTTTTTAATAGGAGCAAATATATGAAATACACTTTATGCCAGGGTAGTACATTTTGTAGTTCATTGCCACAAGAAGTAAGCAATGAAAATATAAAAAACTCAAAAAAGATGAATAGCTAGATGGAAATAGACCCTTAATAAGTTGTGGAAAGCAAATTGTTTGGATACATTCTTTGCCCTTTTGAAGTAGGTACCAGGCAGGGTTTGGTCAAGAAAACAGCAATCTCTAGGTATTTCAACCAAGAAGGAATTTAATTTAGGGAATTACAAAACATTGGAAGGCAAGAAAAATCAGAGGAACTACCATTAAATTCAGGAAATCAGAAAGTACAGGAGTTGTAAGGAACCTCCTTTGGTTATATCAGCTGCCTGCGGTGCCGAAGAGGATGATTTGCAGGAGGGCCCTCAGAAGTCACTGGCAGAACCTCAAGTCCCTGTCAGCCAAAGACTCTCTGCATCTGGCTACTGCCAAAGCAATAATGGTGGCTTCTCTTTCACCTTCCAGATCTCATACAAGTGTCTCTTATTGGAGGATCCTAAACCAGAACTCACATGAGGTCTAGGAAATGTAGTCTTCAGGCTTCTAGGCTCTGCTTCCAGAAGAGCACAGAAAGGCAGCAGGAAGCATGCTGAAATACCAACAAAATCAGGCCCCAAGTTGAAGCCAGTGGGAATAGCAGTGCTTTCCATCTGCTTTCTGCAGTCAAGCTAGATCCATTCAGACTGGACCAGATAGCTCCAATATGACCCGGCATTTGAATCTTCTGTTCTTATGAAACAACCAGGCATTCCTGGAACCACCAATGGGTTTAATAATCTTTTCTTTATGGCATTTTCATTCTATAAGTAAGATGATCACACAAAAGCACACACAAATCTTTTTACTAAAATTAGTTGACTTAGTGATTAACTCCGCTGAAGGGTCTTGCTAAATATGGACACCTCTCAATTGGTATCACCACTAAGAATAAGAATAGGGAGCAGTGGGGGAAGGGTTTTAGAAACAAAGAGATAAGTTCTTTATACGGCAGACTGAAATTTTACCAGACCAAATTAATCTCGGTAAAACTCGTATTACACTATATACTAGCAATGTCTTCTCCCTCGGTTCTAAAGCCTTTCTGTCCTGTGACTCAATAGCCTACACAAAGGGGCTGTTGCACAGTAGTCAGAGTAGTCAGGGGAAGGAAGTGCTTGCTCGCTTTTGCTGTGTTTGGAATAACCACTCCACATAAAGGGGTGACTCACTCTTCCCTCTTGCCAGCCCTGAGCTTGCTTCCACCTCCCACTACCGCTTGCTGGCTGTGCTGTTCTTGGCTGATGAGGCCTTCCCCCAGCAAGTCCCGGTTTGTGGAACCTGGCACCTCACCTCCCTGAATGACGAGGCTTCCTGAGGTGGGTTGCTCTGCAGATTGGGACCTGAAGGTGACCACCAGTTTGCCTGACCTACTGTCCAAGGGTTATGATTCAAAAACAAAAAGCTGGGCTTTCACCTCTGTTCCTCAAACAGTACAAAGGGAAATGGAATCATCTGATTTCCCTACTCCTCTTTACAGTAAACCTGAGAACTGAAAAGGTACGAGCACTTATTTTCATTGGTTTTAGAAAAGCATTTTGCTGCTAGAAATTCCAGTAGCTGTCAGGTTCATTTTGGTGAGTTTAGCAGTGTTTATCACAGTGTGGGGCAGATGGATGCTCAGAAAATACTTATTTCTGGTGGATATGCCTCTTATCTGGATGGAAGCCATCATAGAGTAATAACCTCACTTCAGAGATGCTTCAAGAGGAAGAATCTACTCTTCCTTTAGTAAAATCCATTACCAGATTCAATATTAAGGAGACTGTGGTTACGGAAAAATAAAGGACTTCGGAATTAACAGACATGGGTTTGAGATTGGGAACTCTGGGCAAGTCCCTTAAATTCTTATCAAATAAATACAGCACGGTGCTAACGGAGTTTTGGAGTCAGACAGGCCTGTGCTAGAACCTCAGTGGACCACTTACCAGCCACATGACTTTTGGTGATTTATTTCTCCACCTTTAACTTCCTTATGTAATAGAGTAACAATGAAATTTTCCTCTTAAGCTTGTGACAGGGTTAAATAAGATAATGTGAGCTATTTCCTAGAGCCTGGGACACATTAGTATTCAGTAAATTTTATTTATTCCCTGAACCCGTTTCCTAACTTGGAAAAAGGGAAGAATAAAACATGCCATATTCTGCTACAAAGGGATGTTATGGATTAATATGGAGCAATATGGAGCAACTATTTCCCAGTGTGACTTATAAGCATTATCTAACTCCCTCTTGGCAATAAACCCATTCCTTTTTTCCATTGTCTGAACGTGGGCTTACTGCTGTTATTGTTTAGCATAGTCTTTGGTAATTTGCACATAAATTTAACAGGTCTTCACTCAGAATACCTATAGCACATGGTTACTTACATTAATGCGTATGACAAACCTGCATGTGTTCAAGGAGAATTATCCTTAGATATTTCACCATTGAGTGTTCACATTGTCAGCTTCCCTTCATTCTGGGGTATTTAGGGGAACAGAGATCTACCATAGTGGTATGGCTCAATCAATGTTGGGTGGTCTCAGGACTGACACTTATTAAAACCAGACCCTTCCCGGATTATATTGGAGATAGAATGACCTGCTCGTGTTAGAGCAAAGCTCCTCTTGCTCCACCTTCCCTTTCAGGAACCCAGTTAGCCTTCTCTTGTTGCCCTGCTAAATAAAAATGCTCCGGGGGATTTGGAGAAGAGTTGGTGTGAATGGGTTTATATATTACCCAGATTGCCTCACTATTACTCATAGTCAACTGGAAATTTTCCAACCTTTTTCCGCTTGATCCTAGCTACCTAAGGGATTCAAACGGACATCTGCTATCAAAGCCCATCTGGAAAGAGCATGTCTGAGAATTAGGTTTCATTCAACAAACATTAAGCAGTAATCATTAATAATAAGGGGGTGGTGTGGAGTAGAATAAAGTTTTTCTGGCTTCAGAAAAAGATTGGTTTAGGTTCAAATCCCAACTCTGCCACTACTATCTGTATGCCTCAGGGCATGTTACTCTTAGAGCATCGCTTACTAATCTATAAAATAAAACATCTCTTTACAATGTTGTGAGGAATAATAAAGATTTTTTATACATAAAACTCTCTAGTAGTAATGTTTTCAATAAATGGCAACTATTATTAGTATTGTTGTCTTAATATCCTGAACTTTCCTAGCAAAAGGAAATGCTCAGAGAAATTGACCAGATTTTCTTTAGGTGTCACTATCACATAAGGTTGTTGTATTAAATAGAGAAAATGGAAAGTGCTTTGTAAAGCCACAAATATAAAGTTACTATGGTTATTTAAAGAAAAGGCACTTGAGATCCAAGAGACACTGAAGGCTGTACCACATAGGGTGATCTCTCTTTCTTTGTTAGAATATAGGACAGGAAGACAAGCAAGGCATTAGCTGAAGGCATAACCAAGATTCATTTTTTGCATACTTTTTGGACTGATCCATCTTTAGTATGTAGTAACTATGGCATTTCTAAAAGAAACTTTGGTGGTGTTTATTTATGTGTACCTGTGTGTGCATGTGTGAGTGTATTGTGTCTCTGTGGGCACGTTAAAATATTTTTATTTGGGTGAAGAGTTTTCATTTTATTGATTCTAAAAGAAAGATTAGGACACAGGAAGGAAGAACAAAGGTAGAATTTACTCATATCTTACTTAAAAGAGTTCAAGGAAATTGACCATAATAACGTAAAAAATGAAGCAAAAAAATATCTTAATATCACTAGCTGAATGTATTTACACATTACGCCCAAGATGTACAAGGCTTAGAAAATTGCTCACATTAATACAGAGTAATTCAATGTATTCTTTATCTCTGTGTAGTGATTAACTTTTAAAAAGTTAAATTTCTTTACTAATCTGGAAAACCCCACACTTATTTGGAGGGCATTTATTCTCAGTAAACTGTCTTAATTAAAATTCCAGCATTGGAATTGGCTGTGGTAAGACAGGCCATGTGACAAAGAGGTAAACAGATTACCTGGATAATTTGATCAGTAAAGATCAATGATGTATGTATGTAACTCAGTCCCCCAAGTTTTGTGGTGTTATTTGCCTGCCTTGCCCAGGTAATTACATCAAATTGCCACATCACTTGGCTGTGTAGACATGGTGAAGATTTTAGCTCATGCTCAGCGGGTTAAGAAAGCCTGACTTGCATAATTGTTATTCTGCTTTTAAAACATCTGTCTATGAATGCTTAACTGAATAATTTGCCTGAACTTGCTTTTTGGAGTTTCTGATGTGGGTTGATATCCATGACTATGGCACTTTACAAGCCTACTGAGAAATATATATCCTTCTTAAAGTTCTTCCTCTCTCCCTCCCTCTCTTCTCCCATGTTTCCTCACTTCTTTTTTATTTTCTTCCAGTTCTTTTTCATAAAATCATACAATGTTGGAATTTGGTGGAACCATAGTAATTGTAACTACTCTATGTTTCTCAAACTTAATTAATTCTCATACCACGTTCATGGATTTTACATATCTAGTTATTTAATGGTTTTTTTGGTAGATTATATGTTTAAAAAATCTTAAATATTCCCCCTTTTAGATGCCTTTTTAAAACTATATTCAAGAATCATAGATTTAGTATGCTGATTTTCCTTATAAACAATAAAAGAAATGTATAACAAAGTTTACACATATACCACCTAAAATTATGCCAATTATCTTTGGGAAACACTGTTCTAGTGCGGCCTTCAAATGAGAAAGCTAAGGCCCAGAGAATTAAGGCAATGTTTTCTAGAGGCACACAGCCAATTAGAAGCAGGAGTAATAGATGAAATCATGCTTTAGGACTCTTAAATCCAGTCCTTTCCTAGTATATTACACTGACATTGTGTTAGTTACTTCAAGGCAGGACTGTAAAAAATCACTAACTAAAATATTATAGAAAAGTCATCAGTAGTAGAGCCATGAAAACAGCCCATCTTCCTATTAATTTGTCCTTTAAAAACTCTTAGGCCACCAAGGGACCACAGATGCTTCAAGACAGTGGTCCTCAAAAAGAGTACTCATATAGGGGTTTACAGAGACCTTCCAAGCACATAGATAGCGCTAAGGATATTTTCAGAGCCACGCCTCTCCTGTGAATTCTTCCCTAAGAAAGAGTCTGTGGATCTGGGGCAGACTTACAAAAGAAAGACGTATTTTTCATGCATTGCATTGCCCTAGAGTGAAAGCATTTTAGCAGTGATACCAAACACAGGGATACCTGAAAATGCTGGCTGTGCTGGTGTAAAACGGTGAGGAGGATCTCATGTCTGTGTAACAAATCACAGACAGTCTCTAATTGTTTGCTTTCCACAGAAATGAAGGAGGGTTAAATAAATTTTCAGCTGATAGATCTTTAAAAATAATTTCGTATGATATACCAATATATAAATTTTGACATAAAAGCTGTTTAAAAGTCCAAGAATTGTGTCATAACTATAATGAAAGGCCTTCCATCCCCATCTACAAATAAGGATTTTAGCACTAACCTCAATTAAAATGACAAACAAGAATAGAATTAATAGTAAACCCCTATCTTATTCTAGTAGTAAGTAATATTCATATTCAGATCCATGGGGAAAAATCCTGGCTGATCCATCTCATTGAGAGATACACATACAAAAAGAGGTGTTTTTTTTTTTTTTTTTTTTTCTGCCGTACGCGGGCCTCTCACTGTTGTGGCCTCTCTCCCGTTGCGGAGCACAGGCTCCGGATGCGCAGGCTCAGCGGCCATGGCTCACGGGCCTAGCCGCTCCGCGGCATGTGGGATCTTCCCGGACCGGGGCACGAACCCGTGTCCCCTGCATCGGCAGGCAGACTCCCAACCACTGTGCCACCAGGGAAGCCCAAAAAGAGGTATTTTTAAAATATTACTTTTTATTATTACTTTTAATATATATTTATCAATATTTTAACACAATTATATTAAACATAACTCAGTAATATACTCTTTTTCTCAACTGTTTACTACTAATAACTGTAATATTAGGAGAAATTTTTTTAACATTTAGAGCTTAAGAAATTTTAAAAGTAAATTTGGCTTATATTTTTGCTGTGAAGAAGTATAATAGTCCTTAATGGAGACTTTCCAGAATAAAATTATATTGATTTTTCTGTGAAGACTGACAGAAAGATGAGTGGGAATAGCAATCACCATCACCGCAGAATGTACTTGTTAGAAGATGTAATGGTGGGCAGACCATGGCCTGGACCAGCTAGAGAAAATAGCTGGCCTCTGCCTTGGCCTCATTACACCTGTGTGTTTACCACCTTCCTTACTGTCATCACTACTAGGGAAAAACTTCTTCCCTTGCTTCTCTGTTTAGGATTTACTCACACTGTCACTTTCAGGGACAAGTGCACTAAGCATAATAAGGAAATAAATATATTACTTTCTTATTTAAAAAGAGAATAAAATTATATTATGTTAGATAAATAAGATTGTATGAAATTAGAATAAAACCTGATGAGGAAGGGAAATGGAGAAACGAGTTCAAAAAAATAAAACGAAAATTTAAAATTTCCAATTGTTAAATAAGAGCTTATTTTTGAACTGCTATTCTTTTAGATGGATGATAATAGGGGATTAAATCACTTTGGTATTTATATTCTCTAGGAGGCAGTTTAAAATTGTATAACAATTTTATTTTTAAAAGTTAATATTTAAAATAAGTTGGAAATTATTTAATTTGTAATTATTTACATTTTAGACAAATTTTAGATGTCACCTTAAAGTTTTGCAAAGAGTTATATTGATTTTCAAATTCCTTGAGGGAGTATACAAACAGGAAGTTTGAAGACCATTACTTTCAGGGCTGGAATTGGTTTTCCAGCTGCAGAGTACTCCATGGAGAATCCTCTGCCTTGACTAGTTTCCCAGCAATGAATACGGTAACCATCTAAAGGAGCACACTATCCTCTGGATGCTGCCAGGGTGGGCTTTCAGATATCCAGGACCCAGGTTAGTCTGGATACTTTGTGGCCTTTGTGTCTATCAGGTTAACATCTACAGCAAAGTCCAAAACCTCACAGGGGAAGTTGTACTGGTTATAAAGAAATCTTCTTCAGCCCCCCATACAGCCATAGAATATAGCTTCTGTATTTAGTAGATAAGATAAAATGGTTCTTTTTCACATTCTTATAAAAGTTGGAAACATCCAAGACATAACAAGATTAGAAAACATTTGAATAGGAAAAACAGCAGCATGCATTTGAAATGTATGCATAGGCATAAAACAAATGTTCATTTTTTTTAACATCTTTATTGGGGTATAATTGCTTTACAATGGTGGTTAGTTTCTGCTTTATAACAAAGTGAATCAGTTATACATATCAAATGTTCATTGTTTAAAGTGATGTGTAACCATGATACTGTTCAGTTATTAAAATTTTGAAGTTTAAGTTAGTACTGAAGTTCACACTAAAACTGTCTTTTTTTTTTTTTTTTTTTGGCGGTGTGTGGGCCTCTCACTGTTGTGGCCTCTCCCGTTGCGGAGCACAGGCTCCGGACGCGCAGGCCCAGTGGCCGTGGCTCACGGGCCCAGCCGCTCCGCGGCATGTGGGATCCTCCCGGACCAGGGCACGAACCCGCGTCCCCTGCATCGGCAGGCGGACTCTCAACCATTACGCCACCAGGGAAGCCCTATATTTTTATTTTTAAAGATCTTTTTGGCAAAGTATGGAAAGAAAGAATATGCAGCCTTTGTATTGCTGTTTTGGATCTAAATCTGAAGTAGTATCTTCTTACAACTTTGGACTTGGACATCCATTCCCCTTATAATTTAGGAAGATAACATTAAGTTAGAAGGAAAGTTGTGTCACAAGACAAAGCACATTGTGTATTTCTATTACTCATATCTCTTACAGCCCTCATGTCCCTATGCCTGTAAAATGACAGAGTGCTAGAGACCAGAAAGACATCAGAAAGCATCTGCTAGCACTCCTTCCCTTTACAGATGAGCAGACTGAAGATTAAGGAGCCAGTATGGTTTTGTACAAGGACATGAGTTTTGGAATCAGCCTTGAACTGTATCTTAGCAACCACGTAAACTTGGACAAGTTACTTAAACTTTCTGAGCCTTAGTGTTCTCCTTTGTGGAGTGGGGATGAGAATACTTAACTGCTAGGCACACCCTGGAGATTTTCATTAAAATTATGTATCGAATGTCTGATAAATAGTACACACATAGTACTTAGTCCTCTTCCCTTTTCAAGGAAGTAAAGTGAATTAGTGAAAGAAACCTGCTTGAGATCTTGTGCACAACAGACTTCTATGTTGTGCTATTTCTATCACAACTGCTGGTGAGTCCCCAAAAAAGCTCTAGCTTCTGGAAATGAAATCCCTCTATCTCCTGCCTCTTTCGACCATATTAGTTTTCTCTCTGTCTCACTTTAGAGTAAATTGCCCAGAAAAAGCAGCAGATCAATTGTTCTTGATGGTAGATGCTGGATTCTATTCAAGGTCACTCTTTCTTGTGATGCTTCCTTATTCTCCAAGTACTAGTGCCAAATTTATTTCTTCAGAATCAGTGAACCTTCTCTGAGGCTTTTTTTTTAAAGGTTCAATGCATATGAGTAATAATTTTCAGAGAAACAGGAAGGCATAGGAGAAATGGCAGACCAGAAAGATCAAATATAATAAAAAGGAGTTTTTCAACAAGTAATCAAAGTCAGTAACTCAAAGGAGAGTCCAGACATCCTATATGCCACAGTAGACTGTGAGGTCTATGACAAGAAATGCATTACTAATGAAGTGCAAAGGTATCCAAAGACCTTATTATTTTTTTTCTCTTTTTGTAATTTAACTTTATTATTTTTTTAACATCTTTTTTGGAGCATAATTGCTTTACAATGTTGTGTTAGTTTCTGCTGTATAACAAAGTGAATCAGCTATACGTATACATATATCCCCATATCTCCTCCCTCCTGCGTCTCCCTCCCACCCTCCCTATCCCACCCCATTAGGTGGTCACAAAGCACTGAGCTGATCTCCCTGTGCTATGCAGCTGCTTCCCACTAGCTATCTATTTTATATTTGATAGTGTATATATGTCAATGCTACTCTCTCACTTCATCCAAGCTTACCCTTCCCCCTCCCCTTGTCCTCAAGTCCATTCTCTACGTCTGCATCTTAATTCCTGTCCTGCCCCTAGGTTCATCAGAACATATTTTTTTTTAGATTCTATATATATGTGTTAGCATACAGTATTTTCCTCTTTCTGACTTACTTCACTCTGTATGACAGACTTTAACTCCATCCGCCTTACCACAAATAACTCAATTTCGTTTCTTTTTATGGCTGAGTAATATTCCATTGTATATACGTGCCACATCTTCCTTATCCATTCATCTGTGGATGGACACCTCGGTTGCTTCCACATCCTGGTTAACATCAATAGTGCTGCAATGAACAATGTGGTACATGACTCTTTTTGAAATACGGTTTTCTCAGGGTATATGCCCAGTAGTGGGATTGCTGGGTCATATGGTAGTTCTATTTTTATTTTTCTAAGGAACTTCCATACTGTTCTCCCTAGTGGCTGTATCAATTTACATTCCCACCAACAGTGCAAGAGAGTACCCTTTTCTCCACACCCTCTCCAGCATTTATTGTTTGTAGAATTTTTGATGATGGCCATTCGGACTGGTGTGAGGTGATACCTCATTGTAGTTTTGATTTTCATTTCTCTAATGATTAGTGATGTTCACCATCCTTCCATGTATTTGTTGGCAATCTGTATATGTTCTTGGAGAAATGCCTGTTCAGTTCTTCTGCCCATTTTTGCATTGGGTGGTTTGTTTTTTTGATACTGAGCTGCATGAGGTGCTTGTATATTTTGGAGATTAATCCTTTGTCAGTTGTTTCATTTGCAAATATTTTCTCCCATTCTGAGGGTTGTCTTTTCGTCTTCTTTATGGTTTCCTTTGCTGTGAAAAAGGTTTTAAATTTCATTAGGTCCCATTTGTTTATTTTTGTTTTTATTTCCATTTCTCTAAGAAGTGGGTCAGAAAGGATCTTGCTGTGATTTATGTCATAGAGTGTTCTGCCTATGTTTTCATCCAAGAGTTTTATAGTTTCTGGCCTTATATTTAGGTCTTTAATCCATTTTGAGTTTATTTTTCTGTATGGTGTTAGGAAGTGTTCTAATTTCATTCTTTTACATGTAGCTGTCCAGTTCCTCCAGCACCACTTATTGAAGAGGCTGTCTTTTCTCCCTTTTATATTCTTGCCTCCTTTATCAAAGATAAGTTAACCATAAGTGCATGGGTTTATCTCTGGACTTTCTGTCCTGTTCCATTGATCTATATTTCTGTTTTTGGGCCAGTACCACACTTTCTTGATTACTGTAGCTTTCTAGTATAGTCTAAAGTCAGGGAGCCTGATTCCTCCAGCTCCGTGTTTTTTTCCCTCAAGATTGCTTTGGCTCTTTGGGGTCTTTTGTGTCTCCATACAAATTGTGAAATTTTTTGTTCTAGTTCTGTGAAAAATGCCGTTGGTAGTTTGATAGGGATTGCATTGAATCTGTAGATTGCTTTGGGTAATATAGTCATCTTCACAATGTTGATTCTTCCAATCCAAGAACATGGTATATCTCTCCATCTGTTTGTATCATCTTTAACTTCTTTCATTAGTGTTTTATAATTTTCTGCATACAGGTCTTTTGTCGCCTTAGGTAAGTTTATTCCTAGGTATTTTATTCTTTTTGTTGCAGTGGTAAATGGGAGTGTTTCCTTAATTTCTCTTTCAGATTTTTCATCATTAGTGTATAGGAATGCAAGAGATTTCTGTGCATTAATTTTGTATCCTGCAACTTTACCAGGTTCATTGCTTAGCTATAGTAGTTTTCTGGTAGCATGTTTAGGATTCTGTATGTATAGTATCATGTCATCGGCAAACAGTGACAGCTTTACTTCTTCTTTTCCGATTTGGATTCCTTTTCTTTCTTTTTCTTCTCTGATTGCTGTGGCTAAAACTTCCAAAACTATGTTGAATAATAATGGTGAGAGTGGGCAACCTTGTCTTGTTCCTGATCTTAGTGGAAATGGTTTCACTTTTTCACCATTGAGAACGATGTTGGCTGTGGGTTTCTCATATATGGCCTTTATTATGTTGAGGTAGGCTCCCTCTATGCCTACTTTCTGGAGAGTTTTTATCATAAATCGGTGTTGAATTTTGTCCAAAGCTTTTTCTGCATCTATTGAGATTATCGTATGGTTTGTTGGGGTTTTTTTCTTGCGGTACGTGGGCCTCTCACTGTTGTGGCCTCTCCCGTTGCAGAGCACAGGCTCCGGACGCACAGGCTCAGCGGCCATGGCTCACGGGCCCAGCCACTCCGTGGCATGTGGGGTCCTCCTGGACCGGGGCACGAACCCATGTCCCCTGCATCGGCAGGCAGACTCTCAACCACTGCGCCACCAGGGAAGCCCCTATCGTATGGTTTTTTATCCTTCAGTTTGTTAATATGGTGTATCACATTGATTGATTTGCATATATTGAAGAATCCTTGCATTCCTGGGTAAACCCCACTTAATCATGGTGTATGATCCTTTTAATGTGCTGTTGGATTCTGTTTGCTAGTATTTTGCTGAGACTTTTGCATCTATGTTCACAGAGATACTGGCCTGTAGTTTTCTTTTTTTGTGACATCTTTGTCTGGTTTTGGTATCAGGGTGATGGCGGCCTCATAGAATGAATTTGGAGTGTTCCTCCCTCTGCTATATTTAGGAAGAGTTTGAGAAGGATAGGTGTTAGCTCTTCTCTAAATGTTTGGTAGAATTCGCCTGTGAGGCCATCTGGTCCTGGGGTTTTGTTTGTTGGAAGAGTTTTAATCACAGTTTCAATTTCATTCCTTGTGGTTAGTCTGTTTATATTTTCTATTTCTTCCTGGTTCAGTCTTGGAAGGTTGTGTTTTTCCAAGAATTTGTCCATTTCTTTCAGGTTGTCCATTTTATTGGCATATAGTTGCTTGTAGTAATCTCTCATGACCTTTGTATTTCTGCAGCGTCAGTTGTTGCTTCTCCTTTTTCATTTCTAATTCTGTTGATTTGAGTCTTCTCCCTTTTTTTCTTGATAAGTCTGGCTAATGGTTTATCAATTTTGTTTATCTTCTCAAAGAACCAGCTTTTAGTTTTATTGATCTTTGCTATTGTTTTCTTCATTTCTTTTTCATTTATTTCTGATCTGATCTTCATGATTTCTTTCCTTCTACTAACTCTGGGTTTTTTTTTTGTTGTTGTTCTTCTTCTTTCTCTATTTGCTTTAGGTGTAAGATTAGGTTGTTTATTTGAGATGTTTCTTCTTTCTTGAGGTAGGATGGTATTGCTATAAACTCTCTTAGAACTGCTTTTGCTGCATCCCATAGGTTTTGCGTCATCATGTTTTCATTGTCATTTGTTTCTAAGTATTTTTTGGTTTCCTCTTTGATTTCTTCAGTGATCTGTTGGTTATTTAGTAGCATATTGTTTAGCCTCTGTGTGTTTGTATTTTTTGCAGTTTTTTTCTGTAATTGATTTCTAGTTTCATAGCATTGTGATTGGAAAAGATACTTAATACGATTTCAATATTCTTAAATTTACCAAGGCTTGATTTGTGACCCAAGATATGATCTATCCTGGAGAATGTTCCGTGATCACTTGAGGAGAAAGTGTATTCTGGTTTTTTTCGATGGAATGTCCTAAAAATATCAATTAAATCCATCTTGTCTAATGTGTCATTTAAAACTTGTGTTTCCTTATTTATTTTCATTTTGGATGATCTGTCCATTGGTGAAAGTGGGGTGTTAAAGTCCCCTACTATGATTATGTTACTGTTGATTTCCCCTTTTATGGCTGTTAGCATTTGCCTTATGTATTGAGGTGCTCCTATGTTGGGTGCATAAATATTTACAATTGTTATATCTTCTTCTTGGATTGATCCCTTGATCATTATGTAGTGTCCTTCTTTGTCTCTTGTAATAGTCTTTTTTTTAAAGTCTATTTTGTCTGAGATGAGAATTGCTACTCCAGCTTTCTTCTGATTTCCATTTGCATGGAATATCTTTTTCCATCCCCTCACTTTCAGTCTGTATGTGTCCTTAGGTCAGAGGTGGGTCTCTTGTAGACAGCATATATACGGGTCTTGTTTTTGTATCCATTCAGCCAGTCTGTGTCTCTTGGTGGGAGCATTTAATCCATTTACATTTACGGTAATTATTGATATGTATGTTCCTTTTACCATTTTTTTAATTGCTTTGGGTTTGTTTTTGTAGGTCTTTTCGTTCTCTTGCATTTCCTGCCTGGAGAAGTTCCTTTAGCATTCCATGTAAAGCTGGTTTGGTGCTGCTGAATTCTCTTAACTTCTTTTTGTCTGTAAAGGTTTTAATTTCTCCGTTGAATCTGAATGAGATCTTTGCTGGGTAGAGTAGTCTTGGTTATAGGTTTTTCCCTTTCATCACTTTAAATATGTCCTGCCACTCCCTTCTGGCTTGCAGAGTTTCTGCTTAAAGATCAGTTGTTAATCTTATGGGGATTCCCTTGTATGTTACTTGTTGCTTTTCCCTTGCTGCTTTTAATATTTTTTGTTTGTATTTAGTTTCTGATAGTTTGATTAATATGTGTCTTGGCGTGTTTCTCCTTGGATTTTCCTGTATGGGACTCTCTGCACTTCCCTGGACTTGTTTGATTATTTCCATTCCCATGTTAGGGACATTTTCAACAATAATTTTTTCAAATATTTTCTCAGACCCTTTGTTTTTCTCTGCTTCTTCTGGGACCCCTATAATTCAAATGTTGGTGTGTTTAATGTCCCAGATGTCTCTGAGATTGTCCTCAATTCTTTTCATTTGTTTTTCGTTATCTGCTCTGCAGTAGTTATTGCCACTATTTTATCTTCCAGGTCACTTATCCGTTCTTCTGCCCAGTTATTCTGCTATTGATTTTTTCTAGAGAATATTTAATTTTATTTATTGTGTTGTCCATCATTGTTTGTTTGCTGTTTATTTCTTTTAGGTCCTGTTAAATGTTTCTTGTATTTTCTCCATTCTATTTCCAGGATTTTGGATCATTGTTACTATCATTACTCTGAATTCTTTTTCAGGTAGACTGCCTATTTCCTCTTCATTTGTTTGGTCTGGTGGGTTTTTACCTTGTTCCTTCATCTGCTGCATTTTTGTCTTCTCGTTTTGTTTAACTTACTGTGTTTGAGGTCTCCTTTTTGCAGGCTGCAGTTTTGTAGTTCCCGTTGTTTTTTGTGTCTGCCACCAGTGGGTGAGGTTAGTTCAGTGGCTTGTGTTGACTTCCTGGTGGAGGGGACTGGTACCTGTGTTCTGGTGGGTGGGGCTGGATCTTGCCTTTCTGGTGGGCAGGGCCATATCCAGTGGTGTGTTTTGGGGTGTCTGTGAACTTAGTGTGATTTTAGGTAGCCTCTCTGCTGATGGGTGGGGTTGTTTTCCTGTGTTACTAGTTGTTTGGCATGGGGCGTCCAGCACTGGAGCTTGGTCACTGTTGGGTGGTGCTGGGTCTGAGCACTGAGATGGAGATCTCTGGGAGAGCTCTCACTGATTGATATTATGTGGGGCCAGGAGGTCTCTGGTGGTCCAGTGTCCTGAACTTGGCTCTCCCACCTCAGAAGCTCAGGCCTGACACCAGGCTGGAGCACCAAGACCCTGTGAGCCACATGGCTCAAAAAAAAAGGGAGAAGAAAAGAAAGAAAAAAAAATTAATTAACATTAAAAAATAGTAATAATAAAAAAGGAAGAGAGCAACCAAACCAATAAACAAATGCACCAATGATAACAAGCGCTAAAAACTAAACTAAGATAAACATAAAAATCAGAAACAAATCAGTTGCAGACAGCAAACCCCAAGGCTACATTTGCTCCCAAAGTCTACCACCTCAATTTTGGGATGATTCATTGTCTATTCAGGTATTCCACAGATGCAGGGTACATCAAGTTGCTTGTGGGGATTTAATCCACTGCTCCTGAGGCTGCATGGAGAAATTTCCCTTCTCTTCTTTGTTCGCACAGCCCCTGGGGTTCAGCTTTGGTTTTGGCCTCACCTCTGTGTGTAGGTCACCCTCTGGCATCTGTTCCCTTCCCAGACAGGAGGGCGTTAAAGCCACGGCTGATTAGGGCACTCTTGCTCACTCAGGCCGGGGGGAGGGAGGGGTACAGTAGTCATAACTGGAATGCAGGGCGAGCCTGCAGCAGCATAGGCCACCATGATGTTGCAACAGCCTGAGGAACACTGTGTTCTCCCGGGGAAGTTGTCCCTGGATCACGGGACCCTGGCAGTGGCAGGATGCACAGGCTCCCAGCGGGGCAGAGGTGTGGGTGGGGTTGTGGTTAGTGACCTGTGCTTGCACACAGTATTCTTGGTGGCAGCGGCAGCAGCCTTAGCATTTCAAGACCGTCTCTGTGGTCTGAGCTGATAGCTGTGGCTTGCACCCATCTCTGGAGCTCACTTAGGCAGTGCTCTGCCTTCTGTCGGCAGATGGGGAAGGAATCCCCTCTCCTTGTGCACCCCAAAACAATGGTCTCTTGCCTCTTGGGCAGGTCCAGACTTTTTCCCGGACTCCCTTCCAGCTAGCTGTGGTGCACTAGCCCCCTTCAGGCTGTGTTCACGCAGCCAACCCCTGTCCTCTCCCTGGGATCTGACCTCTGAAGCCCGAGTCTCAGCTCCCAGCCCCCACCTGCCCCGGTGGGTGAGCAGACAAGCCTCTCGGGCTGGTGAGTGCTGGTCGGCACTGATCCTCTGTGCAAGAATCTCTCTGCTTTGCCCTCTGCACCCCTGTTGCTGCGCTCTCCTCCATGGCTCCAAAGCTTCCCCTCCACCCACACCCCATCTCTGCCAGTGATGGGGCTTCCTAGTATGTGGAAACTTTTCCTACTTCACAGCTCCCTCCCAGAGGTGCATGTCCCATCCCTATTCTTTTGTCTCTGTTTTTTCTTTTGCCCTACCCAGGTACGTGGGGAGTTTCTTGCCTTTTAGGATGTCTGAGGTCTTCTGCTAGCATTCAGTAGATGTTCTGTAGGAGTTGTTCCACATGTAGATGTATTTTTGATGTATTTGTGGGAAGGAAGGTGCATTTTACTCTGCACCCATCTTGAAGGTCTCTCTCCTTATTTTAAATTTCTTATAAATTATAAAAGATTTAAGATTATCTTTCTAACACCATCACTTCTACTCAGTTGCATTCTACTAAATTTTATTTGGAAGAGAGATAGGCTGGCTGGACAATAAAGCTATCAGGATTGGTATCTGGCACAGTAAATAGCCTGCCTTAATTATGTTGAAGCCTGTGAGAAATCTTATTGATATACTAAACATTGTTGTAAATAAATGAATATATAAATACAAGGCTCTGTGTGATGGAGTTTGATTATTTGTAGTAAAGTAGGGCTAGTGTAAAGACAGGTGGGCCAGCACACACATCTTGTTTGCTAGGAGGAAATATATTGTCAGGTCATCTGACTCATATTCTTATTCTTCCTCATACTGTACTGCAAACACAGGTGTGTTAATATTGAGATAAGGCATGGTGAGACAAAACACATCCTTTTAACTTTCTTTATCTTCCTGAGCAAAAAGAACAGGTAGAAGCCCAACTGGTGGCATATTGAGGTGGAATTCTAGGCACTTGGACAAAAAACAAACATAGGTGAGACAGAATCAGGGAAATTCTCTGACAGGGATCAGGAACTGCATTTGGACCCCCCACTGATTACAGGAGGCATTAATCTGATATTTCATTAAATTAAATTTTTCTTATTCAGTTGGGTGGTTATTATCCAGAGAGCAGCTCTAATGCCTTCACCTGGGGTCCCACCTGTTCTTCATATTCTACAACAGAAGATAATTCGAAGTAGCAAATTTTAAGTCTAATTATCTACTAGGATAAATAAGGAAATCCTACTTATTTAATAATAAGTATAAATATTTCCCCTCTTAAATAAAAGTAATATACAATAAGAAGAAAAAATAAAAATAGAAAACAAGCAGTAAGGAAAAGAAGAATGCAAATGTGATAGCCATAAAAGTTAACATAATGGCCATAACTTTAAAATTAGACTCTGATATCCCTGGTAACTAAGACAAAAAGGAAATCATTTAAAAATTACAAAGTTGCACCATACACTGAAATTCATTCAAATAAGCTAAAACTACAAAGCTTATAGAAAGAGAAAATATCTGGGAATATCTTTGTGACTTAAAGATTTCTTACAAGGGACACAGAAAATACTACCTATAAAAAAATTAAATAGAGTTTATCAAAATTATAAACTGCTCATCAAAAGACATCATTAAGAAGATGAAAAAGCACACAGTTGCAGAGATGTTTGCATTATGTATATCTAACAGAAGATTTATAATCATAATACATAATGAACTCAATAATAAAAAGCCAAACAGTCCAGAATATTTAAAGTGGGCAGAAAACTTGAAGAAAGAGAAAAGTATACGAATGGCCATGAAATACGAGAAAAAGTGCTCAACATCATTAGTCATCAGGGAAACGTAAGTTTAAATCACAATGGGAAACTACCATATGACCCAGCAATCTCACTACTGGGCATATACCCTGAGTAAACCATAGTTCAGAAAGAGTCATGTACCACAATGTTCATTGCAGCACTATTTACAATAGCCAGGACATGGAAACAACCTAAGTGTCCATCGACAGATGAATGGATAAAGAAGATGTGGCACATATATACAGTGGAATATTACTCAGCCATAAAAAGAAACGAAATTGAGTTATTTGTAGTGAGGTGGATGGTCCTAGAGTCTGTCATACAGAGTGAAGTCAGTCAGAAAGAGAAAAACAAATACCCTATGCTAACACATGTATGTGGAATCTAAAAAAAAAAAAAAAAGGTTCTGAAGATCCTAGGGGCAGGACAGGAATAAAGGTGCACACGTAGAGAATGGACTTGAGGAGATGGGGAGGGGGAAGAGTAAGCTGGGACAAAGTGAGAGAGTGGCATGGACATAGATACACTACCAAATGTAAAATAGATAGCTAGTAGGAAGCAGCCACATAGCACAGGGAGATCAGCTCAGTGCTTTGTGACCACCTAGAGGGGTGGGATGGGGAGGGTGGGAGGGAGATGCAAGAGGGAGGAGATATGGGGATATATGTATATGTATAGCTGATTCACTTTGTTATATATCAGAAACTAACACACCATTGTAAAGCAATTATACTCCAATAAAGATGTTAAAAATAAATAAATAAATAAAAATAAGTCACAATGGGATACTGTAATTGGGAAGAACCTTTGTATTCTATTACAAGTTAATCACTAAAGGGATATTGCCTATAAGCTTAAATTATACATAATGGTCCATCTCTGGGAACCCTGCCTCCCAGGTAATGACTGTTAAGCTAAAAACCTTTGTTTAGCTCACAGGAAACATCCTGACCAGGCCCACCTGTGAATGGCTGCAGGAAGGAAGAAATTAACACATCCCCTCTGGAGTCCTGCCAGAACCAGGACTTTACCCCCTCCCCTTTTAGGATAAAAGAAGCCTAAATTCTAACTGAGGAAAGATGGTTCTTTGGGACACTAGTCGATCATCTTCTTTGTCTGCTGGCTTTCCAAATAAAGTCACTATTCCATGCTCCCAACAACTCGTCTCTCGATTTCTTGGCCTGTTGTGTGGTGAGCAGTATGAGCTTGGACTTGGTAAAAATACCATTACATACCCAGCAGAATGGCCGAAATTTTAAAACCTGACAACTTGAAATGTTGGAGAGGATTAGAAGTTCTCTATGTGTGTGAAATGACACAACCACTTTCATTAAATATACCTACCCTCTGATCTACAGAAAAACTTAGACAAGAATGTTCATATCAGTTTTACTC
Source organism: Grampus griseus (assembly GCF_964374135.1). NCBI lineage: Eukaryota > Metazoa > Chordata > Mammalia > Artiodactyla > Delphinidae > Grampus > Grampus griseus. Next base: position 70,037,046 of record NC_139000.1, on the reverse strand, counting down.
AAATAGCCCAAAACTAGAATCAATCAAAACATTCATCAATAGGAGAATTGAATAAACAAATTGTATGATATTAATACACTGGAACACTACTCAGTAACGAAAAGGAGCACCTGTTAAACATGCAGTAGCATGAAGACTCTCAAATACATGCCGAGCAAAGTGAAAGACACAAGACACAAAAGAGTATATACTGTATTCTTCTATTTATATGAAGTTCTAGAACAAGAAAACACTTTTTTAAACTAAATAAAAATAGTGGTTTCCTGGAGGGGAGGAGTAGGAGGAGGGGCATGAGGGGAATTTCTGGGGAGATAGAAGTGTTCTATATCTTATAAGGTTATAGATCACATGGGTGTGTGCATTCGTCAAAATTCATCAAACTGTACACTTGATATTCATGCATTTCATGCTATGTAATTAGAAAAGGGACAGTTTTTCCTTAGTTACTCAATTGTTGATATAAACAATGCCCTCAACTATGTTTTGAAAGCAAATTATGGGGCAGATTTTATGTCTAAGGCACCACAGAATTCTTATGCATCTTCTCTAAGACACCTTGTTTTCATAGTCTCTAGACACTTGACCTCAACTCATTTCTCCTCCCTTGACCACCTGTAGCCTTTTGTAGCTATAAACAAGCAGCATCTGCATCACCTGGGAACTTGTTAAAAACACAAATTCTCAGGCCCCACTAAACCAGAATCCTTGGGCGGGAGTCCTGGAGTCTTTGTTTAACAAGCCCCTCGAGCAAGTGTGATGCACGTTAGAGTATGAGAAGCTCTACTGTGTTATAATCTGAGGTGGTGAATTCAGAAAAAGATCTTCAGGCAGCAGCAGACCACCAGAAAGGGCTTCAGCCTTAAGTGCTGAGTGAGCACGAAAGCCCTTGATTGGGAAGCACCATTTCGGAGCCAGCTGGCAGCCCCCAAGCAAGCATGAATATTCTGGGCACAGGGACACCACTGTGTGGCTGCCAGAGCCTCCCTCTGAGAAGAACCAGCGCCAGCCAAGAAACAAATGCCACTTCTTCCACTTCCTTTTTCTTCTGTTTCCTGACCCAGTGGCACTGCTGACCTGCCCGCCTGATTTAATTACAGGCTTCGAGAGAAGGTCTAGTGTTTGGATTTGGTTCCCTAAGGGAAAAATGACTTACTTTAGCCAGCAGGAGAGGTTGCTTCCAGAAGGGCAGAGGGTCTGCGTGGCAGGGAAGCCCCAATGACCAGCAGTCTGTGTGAGAGCTTCCAACTAGCCACCAGGCTGAGCTGAAAACAGAATGAGAAATGACCAAGAAATGTAGGTCACCTTCCTGGGATTTATAGCACAGCCAGGAATATTTAGAAGGAAACCTAGAAACCTGCCCAGGTTCTGCACCAACCCACACATACACCTGAAGAGTTGTTGCTTACCTATCACATGGTGTTTAGCAACATATAACATATATATTAGGCTCACAAGTCTAAACCCCTATTTCTCAAATATAAGCCCAGTACTCTGTCTTTATTCTTTTAGCATCCTTATTCTCTTTTGGATAGTCAAGACAGATATCAAAGAAAATCATTGTCTTCCCAAAGCATCATGAATACACATGTGGGAGTATAAAATTACATGAGAAATACCATCTCTCTCATAGGGTTAATAATGTAAATATTATCCATTCTTCCTTGCATTGAAACCATCAACTAGGATCTGGAATAGATTGGTGAATAAAGTAAAAGCAAAAATTTTATCTCCATTAGATGGATTTTTAAAATAAAAGGCAAACAACTAAGGGAGGGAAAGCAGGCCTAGCTTTGAATCCCAATTTAACCACTCTTAGCTAAGTAGCCTTGGATGAGTTTACTTAAAATTTTTGAGCCTCATTTTCTTCACTTATGAAAAAATAAAAAAAAATTATCTCCCAGTTATGTGCAGATTAAAGGAGAAAATGTAAAGTACTTGATATAGTACTGACTTTGGTACATACTCAATAAATAGTAATAATAATAAAAGATTAGTAAGTAATTCTCTTCAATTTAGAGGTTTCTGTCACAAAGAGAATTAAAACATGAAAACCTAGTCTTGGTACTAATATTAGTCTTTCCTAACATTTTAACATATTCTTCTCTGTGTTTACAATAGAACCTAACTAAATGAAGCTAATCTTTAAATGGGAAATTAATTAGAACCCAGAGATGCTAGTCGTAAGAACTCCTTGATGTTCAGTTTGGTCTTTGCAATTGCTAAGAAAGAAAATGCTCATTTCCCACAATCCCGTCCTGACTGGAAACCAACTGGGATGAGTGACATATTATGATAAGAAGAAGTCTCTGGTTACAGCTCTTACAAAACTTCAATTTTCTTTCAACACAACAAGCATCACTTTTGACAGTCCTGCTCCACAAGAGACAGAAGCCCTTACAAATTTACTATCGCTCAATCAGCCCCATTCTCTGCTTTAGAGGTCAGAGGCCCAGAGGTTATAAAGTTGATGTGAACCTTTTGATGATGTCCAGAGGGAGAACGCAGCCTTGCTTGCAGAGAAAAGCTAAGAGAGAATCTGTTGCTTTTAAATATTCTGGATAATTTGTTACTGTTCCCTATAGGAACACAATGGTACAGCTGGTGTAGTGGAAAATGTCTTGGATTTGACATTAGAAGTCATTGCTTCAGATCTTCTCACTAGTTTTTAAAGCCTGAATGAGGCACATAAAGTATCTGAGTTTTCATTTCCTCATTCTGTAAAGTAGGTCATAGCAAGATCCAGTAGCATGTTTAGATCCTACACTTTAAAGCCTTCCTGTGGTGTGTCCCTTCCCACGGAGTCCTAAGAGTTAAGGGGATCAAGGAAGCTAGGCCCAACCAGACACTATGAATCCCTCTTCTAGACATGGTCTGATACACAGGTCTTCAAAGTTCTCTGTCTCGTGTGGACACAAACCCTATTCTAGGACTGCATGAGCATGCTCCCTGGTCCTCCTAAAGGGGCACCGTGATGTCATTGGACACATCCCAGGCCTGAGAAATAGCCAATTGAGGTCTATTTTCATGGGGTGTATGTAGACAGACCTTTGACATACAGGTTGGAGTGTCCACATACAAGTTTTGAGGGCCCTTGAAACTTAGTATAGGACTGAGCGGAGCATGAGGGAAAAAAAGGGGGCAGGCCATGAACTAGAAATTTTCATTTATATTTTTGCCCTGGGGCTTCACAAATACTATGGGCAGGTTTGCCTCTCTTATCTTAAGGTTTATTACAAAATCAGCCATTCTTTGTTATACATAGTGAAAGGTTCCATTAATGAAGAAATAAGGAAGATCATGCCTTCTAAATGGTCGCAGACTAACAGGGAAGGTCTGTAATTTATAAGCATATGCTTTCAATACAGTGTGTAAAGGGCTATAAATCCCCACCTTCTCCTTATGCTCCTCAGCAGCTCAAATGAAAATAGACCCTTGAATCCACCACATCATCAGAACAAACATCAATTAAGATCATGTTGGGTAGCAAAAGAGCTCCACGAGAAGATTCTGCACACAAATTAATTTCATTTTGTGCACATGACATAGGGCATATTTGTGTTCCCCATTCAATATGGGGGTGACAACAAAGGAGTCAAAGCCACCAACTCTGGTGTCATAAAGGCAGGGTTTGAACCCATTTCTTCCATCACTATTATTGTGACTTAAGACTAGTAACTTCTTAATGTGGTACATATATACAATGGAATATTACTCAGCCATAAAAAAGAATGAAATAATGTCATTTGCAACAACATGGATGGACCTAGAGATTGTCATACTGAGCAAAGTAAGTCAGCCAGAGAAAGACAAATATCATATGATATCATGTGTGTAATCTAAAAAAAGAGTACAAATGAACTTATTTACAAAACAGAAATATAGTCACAGATGTAGAAAACAAACTTATGGTTACCATAGGGGAAAGGGCGGGGAGGGATAAACTGGGAGATTGGGATTGACGTATACATACTACTATATATAAAACAGGTAACTAATAAGGGGCTACTGTATGGCACAGGGAATTCTTCTCAATACCCTGTAATGATGTGTATGGGAAAAGAATCTAAAAAAGAGTAGATATATGTATATGTATAACTGATTCACTTTGCTTGTCAGCAGAAACTAACACAACATTTTAAATCAACTATACTCTAATAAACTTTTTTTAAAAAGACTAATAACTTCTCTAAGCTCAGTTTCTTAATTTATAAAGTAGAATTCTTACCTGAAAATTTCTTAGCTGACTCTTCCAGACTGTGAATTCTAATGAGGAAATTGGCAATAAAACAACTTCTGTGTATTGATTGGCTTTATATGGGTTGGCCAAAAAGTTCGTTGGATCTTTTCCATGAGACGTTATGGAAAAAACCCGAATGAACTTTTTGGCCAACCCAATATATTCAGCTACCATGGAGTCAATGAGACTCCTCTAAGACATAGCATTTAACTCTGTTATCATTTGAACATTTATTCAAAATACGACTAGATGACATACTTATCACCTTTTTCTGAAACATACATGTGGGAAATAAAAGACACCAAGACTAACAAAAAGCAGAAACTTCTTTTCAAGTGGCTGTTGTTTCTCCTTTCTAGCTACCTATGGGAACATATCCCTGACTATCTATTAGAAATGGGAAAATATTATTCAATATTCAGAATTTCTTTTTACGCTTACCTTTTTAGTAAAACAAAACAAAACACTCAAGTGGTATATTTCTGAAATGTTAGAAATCAGATAATATCCTATATCCCTTTATACCCAGCTTGGTTTGGTATAAAACTCCTGGGTCTTACTTTTATTTTTTCCTTGAGAGAGATATAATTGTCACTCTGTGACAACTCTGTTAGCATTGGTGTTTACATAAAAGAAATCTGAAAATTACCTGACTTTAGCTCTTTCGACATTAAGTTGTAATAGGTATTTTTTCCCCCTGTTTTAGATGCTTGTCGATTTCACACAGTTTAAACTTTTGTCATTCTGTGCTGTCACTTGTTTTGTGTGTGTTAATTTTCATTTGATTAGCCTGTGATGTAAATAAATATGAAAGGAACCTGAATCAAAGCTGGAGGCAAGACAGTGCATAAGTAGAGGAGCAAGCTTGGGGAGAGGGGCCAATGGGCAAGGGATAGTGTATATTCACTGTTTACCATTTCGTATGGAGGCTTGTAGAAAGTGGTGGTGTACATTCCAAGCTATGACATATTCTGGGATGAGAGGGAGAGTTCCTGTGGCCAGCAGGGAAATAACTGGGAACTGGGACCCACAGGAGAATCTCTCTATAGACAGGAGTCAGCAGGATGGAGCCTCAGTGGAGGAGTGAGTGTGAGTCTTAGGCTAGTGGACATTGACATGTAAGGGATCAAGAGGCCTCAGTAGGGGCTTCTAGGCCTCAGTAATAGTTGGTATCTGAAGAGTACCTGAATCATAGTTCCTGGGAGGTCTGGGTGGATATAAAAAATAGATGGGGGCTTCGCTGGTGGCGCAGTGGTTGAGAGTTCGCCTGCCAATGCAGGGGACACGGGTTCGTGCCCCGGTCCGGGAGGATCCCACATGCCACGGGGCGGCTGGGCCCGTGAGCCATGGCCACTGAGCCTGCGCGTCCGGAGCCTGTGCTCCGCAACGGGAGGGGCCACAGCAGTGAGAGGCCCGCGTACCGCAAAAGGGAAAAAGAAAAAAAAAAGATGGGAGGCAGGGTAGATTTGTGTTAACACCAGCAATCAGTACAGAAGTGTAAGTTCTCTGAAACTAATGCCCCAAAAATTGTGGGTTTAGGACCAATATCAAACCCTATTGCCTCATAAGGAGGGGGCTCAGACCTCAGTGGTATAATGTCAGCAAATGTTCAGCTTGCACTCCTAGCTTCGGGTGAGCAGAAGCTGACAAAAATCTTAGTGGAAAGAGTGAAGAAGTGTGGACAATTTTTAAGTGCTGCCTATATACTAGGTGCTATGCTAGCTTCTTTATGTGCTTTCTGTTTATCCCTCACAACCCCTTTATGAGGAGGTGATCGTAATTCCATTTTAGAGGTAAAAATGTTTTTTGAGGTTAAAATACTTATTAAAATGTCACAGCTTAGTATGTGCTTACTTTTGGCATTTATTGCTCTTGCCCAGGATATTTTTGGGTTTTGTTAGCTTTAAAACTATTTCAGGGAAATTTCTCTAGAAGAGATTCAAGGGACTCCTCATTTTGTCATCTTCAGAGAAGTCTCCAGTGTACCTCTTTTTTTTGCAGCATGTGCAGTGAAGTGTGTCTGGCCATCTAGAACAGCCGTTCTTGAACTTCACTGTGCATGAGAAACAGCTGGGGAGCCTGTTAAAATTGCAGACTCCAGAGAATTTCCCTGAGTTCAGTAGGTCTGTGTTGGGATCCAGGGATCCACATTTTAAACAAGCATCAGACATGTGTTTTCAGCTATAAATTGTCTGTGGACTATGCATTGAGATAGACAATAAATAAGCAGTACAGATCTAGAGCAGTGCTCATCTCCACATTTAGTCCATTGGCCCTGTTCCCCCAGCATCATTTTATTATAAAATCGAAGGAGAAATCATGGAACTGCCGTCATTGCCCTTCACTCCTGCGGGTAGGGGAAGACTGAGGGGAGAATAGGAAAGCTGGTGAGATGTAGGTCAAGGAAGACACATGGGATGCTTTATACAATGCTGCTTTGACTGGCAAATACTGGATTACAAGGTCAAAGTCAGAATGTTCTGGAACATTTCCAAGCAGAACAGACAAACCCAGAGGCCAACTTTAACAGGCTATATCTACTAACAATTTTAATGTTTCATATTTTTTAAATAATTAAAATAATTCTGAGGCAAAGGCTAAAAGTGTTTTAATAGATAATTTAATTTAAAATAATGAGTAATATTGGGGTCATGCCAGAAAAAAAATAGATATACTGTTAAATATTTATTTATTCTAAAAGTGTTTTACTTGATAACAGAAGTGGGTGGTTCAAGGTAATACAGTTTTTAGTAACAATTTCTTGTTCCTAGATATGAACCCAAAATTTTTAGGTAGGACACTTTTTACTTATGCAGGCATACATACCTCTCTTAATGTAAGAGAGTGATTCCTGAAAACTTGCTAGAAAATGGACTTCTAGAAATGTGATCACATTGAAAACTTGGCATTTACAGGAATTCTATAATCAATCCTTCTGTGGGAAAGAAGAAAAGTAACCACCCACTACTCCTCCTTGGCAAACCTAGACTTAATTATGTCTCTATACTTTAATGTGAATTTTGGTAGCATTTGAAATAGTGCAAAATGAATAAGGACAAATAAAAAGTACCTTTGGAATAAATAATGTGATAGCAATGAAAAAGATCATGTGGAAAGTTTTATTTTAATATGTAAGCCTAAAAATAAGGAACCTTAAATTTGCAGTAAATCACTATTTACAATAAGAGGATAACTAATGTAAGTTATAACAGCAAAGTATAATAATCAGCACAATAACCAATTTTATGACATATTTCCCATGACAGAGAGTGTATTGTTAGTCAAAGACCACGACAATTCCACTGAAAAGAATACAGATGAGAGTGCCGGGTGTCAAATTAATGAAAGACTTTATCAAAGAAGGTGGGTTCGGTACAGCTGGCTTCTCTTTCACGGAAACTGGCAAAACATCACTGGTCCTAATCCTACAAATGTAGATGTTTAAAACAAGTTGAGGCAGCAACATTTTATAGGCCAGCAGGAAAAGAAAAACAATCACAGGAATGTTATAATTATGGGGTAATAAAAATATAAACACCATTATTGCATTAATTTTATATATATTTTTTCCCATGGTTGGCTTACCAGCTTATAAGTGCAAGGTTTTGATTCCAAAATAATTTAGATATTTTGTCATTTATCCATCCTAACACACATACAGACACACACAGACACACACACACAGACACACGCACACACTTTGGATTTGATCATTTTGATAGTTTGGTGTAATTGGCCGTTGCAAAGAATAGAGGATTTCAAAGGATTTTTACCAAACCTAAAGAGAAAGAAGGAGAAATAGCTGCCATTTTTGACTTCTTAGATACTTACAAATTAATACGTTATCGGGAGTAACTGTTTCTTGTTATTGAGCTTTTGAAGCCATCAATACGCTTTCTTCAACTTTATTGAAGTACAGACTTACTGGGAGGTAGCTGTGTTATCTCGGCAAGTTTCTTAAACCGTCCAAGATTCAGTTTCTTCACTTGTAAATGAAGATAATAATGACTACTTCCACAGGTTGTTTTAAAGACAAGAGGTAATGGGATGCAGCAAAAGCAGTTCTAAGAGAGAAGTTTATAGCAATACAATACTATCTCAAGAAACAAGAAACATCTCAAATAAACAACCTAACCTTACACCTAAAGCAACTAGAGAAAGAAGAACAAAAAAACCCCAAAGTTAGCAGACGGAAAGAAATCATAAAGATCAGATCAGAAATAAATGAAAGAGAAATGAAGAAAACAATAGCAAAGATCAATAAAACTAAAAGATGGTTTTTTGAGGAGGTAAACAAAATTGATAAACCATTAGTCAGACTCATTAAGAAAAAAGGGAGAAGACTCAAATCAAAAGAAATAGAAATGAAAAAGGAGAGGTAACAACTGACACTGCAGAAATACAAAGGATCATGAGTGATTACTACAAGCAGCTATATGCCAATAAAATGGACAACCTGGAAGAAATGGACAAATTCTTAGAAAAGTACAACCTTCTGAGACCAAACCAGGAAAATAGAAATAGACCAGTCACAAGCACTGAAATTGAGACTGTGATTAAAAAATCTTCCAACAAACAAAAGCCCAGAACCAGATGGCTTCACAGGCGAATTCTATCAAACATTTAGAGAAGAACTACCACCTATCCTTCTCAAACTCTTCCAAAATATAGCAGAGGGAGGAATGCTCCCAAACTCATTCTACGAGGCCACCATCACCCTGATACCAAAACCAGACAAAATGTCACAAAAAAGAAAACGACAGGCCAATATCACTGATGAACATAGATGCAAAAATCCTCAACAAAATACTAGCAAACAGTCCAACAGCACATGAAAAGGATCATACACCATGCTCAAGTGAGGTTTATTCCAGGAATGCAAGGATTCTTCAATATATGCAAATCAATCAATGTGATACACCATATTAACAAATTGAAGTATAAAAACCATGTAATAATCTCAATAGATACAGAAAAAGCTTTTGACAAAATTCAACACCCATTTGTGATAAAAACCCTCCAGAACGTAGGCATAGAGGGAACGTACCTCAACATAAAAAAGCCATATATGAGAAACCCACAGCCAACATCATCCTCAGTGGTGAAAAAGTGAAACCATTTCCACTAAGATCAGGAACAAGACAAGGTTGCCCACTCTCACCACTCTTATTCAACACAGTTTTGGAAGCTTTTGCCACAGCAATCAGAGAAGAAAAAGAAAGAAAAGGAATCCAAATCGGAAAAGAAGAAGTAAAGCTGTCACTGTTTGCAGATGACATGATACTATACATAGAGAATCCTAAAGGCACTACCAAAAAACTACTAGAGCTAATCAATGAATTTGGTAAAGTAGCAGGATACAAAATTAATGCACAGAAATCTCTTGCATTCCTATACACTAATGATGAAAAATCTGAAAGAGAAATTTAGGAAACACTGCATTTACCATTGCAACAAAAAGAATAAAATACCTAGGAATAAACCTGCCTAATGAGACAAAAGACCTGTATGCAGAAAACTATAAGACACTGATGAAGGAAATTAAAGATGATACAAACATATGGAAAGATATACCATGTTCTTGGATTGGAAGATTCAACATTGTGAAAATAACTATACTACCCAAAGCAATCTACAGATTCAATGCAATCCCTAGCAAACCACCAATGGCATTTTTCACAGAACTAGAACAAAAAATTTCACAATTTGTTTGGAGACACAAAAGACCCGGAATAGCCAAAGCAATCTTGAGAAAGAAAAACGGAGCTGGAGGAATCAGGCTCCCTGACTTCAGACTATACTACAAAGCTACAGTAATCAAGAGAGTATGGTATTGGCACAAAAATGGAAATATAGATCAATGGAACAGGATAGAAAGCCCAGATATTAAACCCATGCATATATGGTCACCTTATTTTTGATAAAGGAGGCAAGAATATAGAGTGGAGAAAAGACAGCCTCTTCAATAAGTGGTGCTGGGAAAACTGTACAGCTACATATAAAAGGATGAAATTAGAACACTTCCTAACACCATACAGAAAAATAAACTCAAAATGGATTAAAGACCTAAATATAAGGCCAGACAGTATAAAGCTCTTAGAGGAAAACATAGTAAGAACATTCTATGACATAAATCACAGCAAGATCCTTTTTGACCCACCTCCCAGGGTAATGGAAATAAAAACAGAAAGAAACAAATGGGACCTAATGAAACTTCAAAGCTTTTGCACAGCAGAGGAAACCATAAACAAGACGAAAAGACAACTCTCAGAATGGGAGAAAATATTTGCAAATGAAGCAACTGACAAAGGATTAATCTCCAAAATATACAAGCCCCTCATGCAGCTCAATATGAAAAAAAAACAACCCAATCCAAAAATGGGCAGAAGACCCAAATAGACATTTCTCCAAAGAAGATATACAGATTGCCAACAAACACATGAAAGAGTGCTCAACATCACTAATCATTAGAGAAATGCAAATCAAGACTGCAATGAGGTATCACCTCACACCAGTCCAAATGGCCATCATCAAAAAATCTACAAACAATAAATGTTGGAGAGGGTGTGGAGAAAAGGGAACCCTCTTGCAGTGTTGATGTGAATGTAAATTGATACAGTCACTAGGGAGAATAGTATGGATGTTCCTTAAACTAAAAATAGAACTACCATATGACCCAGCAATCCCACTGCTGGGCATATACCCTGAAAAAACCATAATTCAAAAAGAGTCATGTACCACAATGTTCATTGCAGCTCTATTTACAATAGCCAGGGCGTGGAAGCAACCTAAGTGTCCATCAGCAGATGAATGGATAAAGAAGATGTGGCACATATATACAATGGGGTATTACTCAGCCATAAAGAGAAACGAAATTGAGTTAGTTGTAGTGAGGTGGATGGACCTAGAGTCTGTCATACAGAATAAAGTAAGTCAGAAAGAGAAAATCAAATACCATATGCTAACACATATATATGGAATCTAAAAAAAAAAAAAAAGGTTATGAAGAACCTAGGGGCAGGACAGGAATAATGACACAGATGTAGAGAATGGACTTGAGGAGGTGGGGAGAGGGAAGGGTAAGCTGGGATGAAGTGAGAGAGTGGCATGTACTAATATACACTACCAAATGTGAAATAGATAGCTAGGGGGAAGCAGCTGCATAGTACAGGGAGATCAGCTGGTGCTTTGTGACCACCTAGAGGGGGGGGATAGGGAGGGTGGGAGGGAAACGCAAGAGGGAGGAGATACGGGTATATATGTGTATGTATAGCTGATTCACTTTGTTTTAAAGCAGAAACTAACATACCATTTTAAAGCAATTATACTCCAATAAAGATGTTTAAAAAAATAAAGAGAAGAGGTAATGCAGAGGTGCTTTACAGTTGAAAGCTCAATAAATGATGGTTATCAATTTAATGCTGGAAGAGAAGGCCAGAGTCAGAAAGAGGTGCCTCACTTTGATCCTCTTATGCATTCGGTAGTTAATGTGGTTGAGAGCCAGATCTTCATAGGAAAGTTGGCTCACAAATTCATGACATCAACAACAGCAACAAAGTGAGCTCAATTGTTGGATACCAGTTGGAAGTATTACTACTGTTGGGAAGGTGTTAAGTAGTGTGTTTTTGTGGGGAGGAGGGTGTTGTGTGTTTAAACAAAAGTAGGCATTTTAATAAAAAATTAAGTCAAATTCTGAAAATAATTTGTAGATAACGTTTTCTATAACTGAGTGGCACCCATAAATCTCAAGGGATGGTAGAGCAGCAGCCCCATGCTACTGGTGTACACATGTATCCAGTCTGTGAGGTGAGCCATTGTAATGCTCCTTATCTGCAGGTATAGTCACACTGTGCAGTTCCAGCCTTTAGCCTCTGGTTCTTCTCTCCTGTTTTCAGAAATCCACTCCACTTCACCTCAGAGAAGTCTTTATTGTGGTCCTTGAGATACCACAGAAGGATACAGATCAGCTTTACTCCTGCAAAATGCTTCATTAAAAAAAAGATCACATGCTCAAATATGTTTGGAAAAGGTGGCAGATTAGAGCCTCATTTTTGGATGATCACACTCTATAGTAGAGTATTAAAGACTTTGAAAGGTCTTGTTTAACTCAATTTCCCCAGACTACTCACTTAAAATTTTTCATGTAACTTTATTTTGTATTGTGCATAATTATTGTTCTGCAGACTATACTTTGGAAAACACTAATTTAGGCTTAACTCTTGCTATCACAGAGGTTATATTGTTTCTAATGCAAAGATATTGCTGTACCAATATAGTATTTTAACAAATACCTTAAATTTGTATTCATTTGAGTATTTTCCAAACATTCTCAGTTTCCCTAACACTTCTTACATAAAGTTTCCAAGGTGCCTAAAGGGATGGAACAGAATGGGCTTCCTTTTCTGGTTTCTATTTTCCTACTTTATGGCCAATGTTTTGAGTTTTAGTATCTCAAATCTCCTTGAGATTAGCTCTGAGGGGGCAAAAACATAAAATCTTGGAAGCAGGAGAACAGAAACAAAGTACTAATATTTTAAAATTTAAAAACATTATTTTATTATATTTATTAGGAGCATGAATCCTCCATGACCACAGCTCCAAACCACTATCCATCATACTCCAAGATAACCCAAGTGTGAAGAGCATAGACCCCTACATACTCATCCTTCAGATTCTGAGCTGATACAGAATCCATAAATAGTAGGGCTGTCCAAAGATCCACAATTTCACCCTGATAACATCAAATTTTATATGGACTGTGGAGAAGGCATATATTACTGCATCTCAGAAACAACATGCTGAACTTTGCCACTTACACTATAGTAGCCATGTACAAGTTACCTATAAATGTGAACCTAATTGATGAAGACATTCTGTTTCCAGCTCCCTTCAGAATGGGGTACTGTATTCATTATTATAATATAATAATTATTATATCAGTATTGGGCTAGGTAGAGGCAGATTTTTCTCACTGGTGATACAATGTACAAGACTTTCTATGGAAGTTGGTATGTGAGATAAGAATCCCCACCCTAAACACCAATTTTCATATGGCGTCAATTATCTAAAATGGTCTCAGTAGAAAGCTAAAGAATCCTAATGTAGGGGAAAAGTATCCAAGGACAAATCTAAAGGGTAATAAACACAAAGAGATCAAACAAACCTGACAGGAGATGTTGTTTCAACTATTGGCAATTTTCCCCCTAGACCTCTGGTTTCCAACCACATTCAACCTCAGCAGAGCAAAGGGCAAGGAAATGCCAATGGAATTAACTCATAATATTTCCGAGCACAAGAATGCATGAAACAAGTCTCTGGTATAAGTTACATGTTAGCTGAACAATATATTGATATATCTTTTAGTATTTAGTTCAGGTAGTTTCCAAGCTGGTTTGTTTAAAGAAGTATGTCCACAATCTATAAGCCCACATCCCAATCCAGTGATTCAGAACAAAAGAAGCATTCAGTTGCAGAAAGACCAAAATGCAAATATAGACATAACTTTTGTACTTGTATTAAGGAACAGATGTTTTTCTAGAAGCAAATAATTTCACTTCTCTGGACCTCAATATTTGCACCTGTGAGGTGATAAAGTCATACTATATAATGTTTTAAATTCTTTCTAATCATCCTAATTTGCATGACGTAATAACTCTATTTTCTTTTATTTTCTCTCCTTATTATAAAAGTAGTTATTCTCACACAGCCCTGGCCGTGTTTAAATCTTCTGGTGAGTTTTGTAAAAATATAGTCTTAAGTTTTGCCCCAAAGATTCTGATTCAGTAAGTCTGGGGTGTGGTTCAAGATTTTGCATTTTTTTGAAAGTGATACTCATCCTAACATGTAGCCAGGCTTGAGAATCACAGACCTAGAGTTATAGCAGCCAGGAGTAAAATCAATATTTCCTATTTGGAGCAAGTTGCTTAGAATGTTTCAATTGTTAATAACAGAAAAACTGTGAATTTTATTTATACAATAAGAAAATTTATAATCTTGGGTAACTGGAAGCTTAGAGGTTGGGCATGCTCCATGTTTTAGTTGCACTTTTGTCTGATTTGGCAGCTCTGTCTGCCTCTGAGAGGTGTTTTCAACGTCATGCTTTTAACAAGTTGCTTTATATTTCTTGTCTCATTTGGGGGAAGGAAATCTTTTCCCAAAGCTATCCTGCAGCCTTTGCTTTGCACTTTGTTGGCCAGAATTGGATCACATGCTCATTCATAAACTGGTTACTAACAAAGGTCATGGCATTCCCAAGATCAAAGGTTCTCAGCCTTGACTGCACACTGGAATCACTGGGAAAATGTAAAAAAAATTGAGTATCTGGACCCAACCCCTAGAGTTTGTGATTTAATTGGTCTGGGGTGTAGCCAGGGCACCCAGAGTTTAAAAAATTTCCCAGGTGACTCTAATGTACAGCCAAATTTGAAAACCACTGTCTTAGATTAATCATCTGGAGAAGGAATGTTGTGGGGAAATCAACTACCATGACCACTATAATCCTTTTAAAACTCTTCAGACAAAAGGGGCCTCTACCTTATAATAGTGCTACAATCAGTAGAAGCCTTACAGACTTACAAGGTAAGAACAACTAGGAAGTACCAGAAACATGTGGTTTTGACTCGTGGACTAGTATGCTTTCCACCATGAGACACTTAACTTCTGTGTCTAGAATCAATGTGGAAAGGAGGACAAGTCATGCGGAAAGCACTGCAGCTTATCATGCAGAAAGCACTGCAGCTTATCCTTGGTGATTCCAACACCACCTACATCTAAATGATCTCAACTAGAACTTGCTGTAGCCAGAAAGGGGGAAGTAAATAGATACACTGTAAGCAAAGTAAATAGATACACTGAAAAGGAGTCACATCACAGGGATGGTAAAACTGTAGATTAAAATCAGACAGTTTTAGCTTTTGCCATGATATAACATGGTATCATCACAATAAGAGCACGTTCTTTGATATGCATGAAGAAAATTTCTCTTTCTTCCAGAAAATTGCTTCTAAAAAAATCTCTTGTGGGTGAAACAGGACAGGCTTTATAAAAGGGAAAAGACCTCAGTAAAGAGAGAAGAAAAACATTAGATTTTTTTCATGGCCTTTAAAATACATACTTTCCCAAAAATAGTCATAGAATTTAGCAAACTGGCTTTTAACCAAGAAAAGATCATTCTGAGTTATTTACAAGCCTGAGATCACCAAGTGGATTTTCCTAACTATACATTCACATTATGTTTACAACTTTGAATATTTTCAGCTTATATTTTATCATAATTCAAGTTCCCAAAATGCCTTTCTTGGCCTATTAACTGGTAAAGACTTTATTTTGGTTCCATTATAGATGATTACAATCAAAATGTTGAAAATTCTTCAGATTTCAAAGGAAAAAAAACAAGATAAAAAATTACAATTCCTTAGGCTAGAAAGATTTTAGCAAAGGAGCTAAGATTAAAGTTTAACAAATCAGAAAAGAAAAGAAATAGGGTAGCTATGAACTAACTCACTTGGTAATAAAATCCTTATATTAAATCAGGAGGTAGTCCCTTAAAACTTGAATGAAGATGGTTTGGGACCTCCAAATTAAATATTATTATGTTTGACTTTTTGTTAGCTTGACTTTTAGTTAACTTGTTGAATATATGGTTTTGGGAAAATTTTAGATAAATCCCTTAATAAGTATCATTTTTTATCAGTTATTAGAGATACTTAAACTTACCATTATGAGGGACTTCTGTTTATTCCAAAATGTATATCGTGTTGTCAATATCAGAACCAAAAGCCTTTACTAGCAAAGGGTATGTTTTTTATCATTACATTCTTAAGGATAAGAATCCTTAAGAATGTGGGTACCATGTTGATAGCACTAGTCCCTAGAGAGGAAATGATTGACATTTGTTACCCCGCCTCATGCTCATTCAACAATTAACATTAGTGGAGCACCAACCATGAGCCAGGGACTGTATAGGACTCTGAAAATATTTAGATTAGAAACACATACCCCAGTACTAAGGATTTCTTGTCTAGTGGGAGAAATAATTAAGAAAACCATCTGTAACAATTCAGTGTGTTACTCAGCATGCCAAAGTAAGCATGGAATGTTGTGGAAACCCAGGAGAAAAGTACCAAATTCAGCCAGGGGAATGGGGTGGGAATGGAGAGTAGAAGACTTTATGGAGGCTATAATGCTTGCAGAGGAATTAGCCAGGCATAAAAATACGAAAATGTCATTTCAGTATCGTGAGGAAACATCATGTGTAGAAGCGGTACGAGTAGCTAAGTTTAGCTGCCATATAAGGTTGCAGATAGGGAACTGGTGAGAGGGCTGAAAAAAGTGTTATATAGGGTTCGCATCACAAAAGTCTTACAAGTCACAACATCTTAGCGTGAAGATAGTGTCTTGAGCTTTTTCCATTAGACGTTTATAAGTCTCTTCGTTTATTATGATAAAGGAACTAAATAGTTTGGAAGATGTTATAATGAAAGAGCATGTGTCTACTTGTGCAAAATTATAGCCATCTGCTTATATAGAAAGTAAAGCAGGAGTGATTGGATGGACACCTTTAACTGAGCACTTACTGTGTGACAGGCAGTGTATGAGGTGTCTTGCACACATTATTTCTAATGCTCACAATATCTCTGCAAGTTAAGAATTATTCCTATTTATAGATGAGAAAACTGAAGCTCAGAGAGATTGAAGGGTTTACAGTGAACCTGGATGCTTCTGATGAGATGGAAAATGGGGCTTATTGTTAGTATCATAAAGAAATACTCGGGATTATTAAAATCATGATACATTTCTGAGATTAAAGAAAATAACGTGGAAGAATATATTTCCTCCAGCATCAGTGACCAATGCACAGCTCAAATATCTGTCATTCAGCAAATTAGTAAATGAATCATCTTTACTCCTTTTCCCAAGCTAGAATCCAAAACAACTTCTCATCATTTTAAAATGAGGAGAGTGTCAACTTGGGACTGAACTCTGCTCCTTTTAACTGCTCCATCAGTTAACTACATGTAGGTTCAGTGTCTGCTGACTCTTTAAGTTAATTGATTATAATCAGAATCTTCCAGTCACTACATAAGGGGTAAATACCTTAGTTATATAGTCATAAAGCTTTGTTCTCCCTACTAACATCTTTATAGCAGATGCATGGACAAGTGGTCTAATGTTCCCCAGGACTTTTCTTACAAAACTGTGTTGATTAAATGAGAAAATATGTTTAAAGCACTTATTACTGTGTCTGGAGCATAGTAAATCTGTAATACATGGCAGCCATTATTGTTAAGAACCAATCAAGACATCGCTCACTTCTACTGCCTCCCCTGAGCCCTACCAACACACACACACACACACACACACACACACACACATGCACGCAGAGGTGTTTAGGACTCAGAGTTCCCATCTTAGAACATAACTACTCAATGCCTTCACTGATGTCTCAGGTTGGGAGAATGAAAGGATCCCCCCCACAGTTTGGGTCTATCAAAGCAGAGAATCTGGGGGATTTCCCTGGTGGTCCAGTGGTTAAGAATCCACCCTCCACTGCAGGGGATGGGGGTTTGATCCCTGGTCGGGGAACTAAGATCCCATATGCCGGGGTTGGGGGGTGCAGCTAAGCCTGCACGCTCTAGAGCCTGTGCCACAACTACTGAGCTTGTGTGCTCTGGAGCCCGCACAAGCTAGACAGAAGCCCGCTAGCCACAAGGAAAGATCCCGCGTGCTGCAAAGATCTTGCGTGCCACAACTAAGACCCGTTGCAGCCAATAAATTAATAAATATTAAAATAACAGAGAATCTGTTAATAAGCAGACAATATATTATCAATGCCTATATTACAGAGACAGCATTCCCTATAATCTCTGATTGTCAGTAACTTATCCCTTTGCTTAAGAAAAATAGTTGAAATCTAGCTTTATTTCCAGATGTGGAATCCAAAACACGGAGAGGTTATAAAATTTATTCAAGGACACACAGCTAGAAGAGGTGGGAATTGAATTCACACCTCCTGATTGCAGGTCATTGGCTATTGTCCTAAAACACAGATCTGAGATCATCACTCGCTTGCTCAAATTTTCTTTGATTCTTTCTTACTTGTATACAGTTCAATATTTTTAAGCAAGCATTCAAAGCCCTTTACAATGCAGTCCCAAGCTCTCCTTCCAGGCTGTCTACCTTCCGTCTCTCTCAGCAACCCAAACCCAGCCAAATGCAGTTGCTGCCCCACGTACGTAAGCCCCACATTGCAACACTTTGATGCCTTTCCTCATTCAGTTCTCTCTGCTCAAGGTGCACTTACCTCTTCCTCAACAATCCCCCTCACACCTGTTTCCAAGTGCCAGCTGAAATGGCACCCTCTGCAAGAAAACTTACTGGATATACCCAACTGGAAGTGATCTAAGTTCCCACCCCAGACTTCTTTATACTGTTCTTTCTGTGTTTGAGCCTATTTTTATATATTTAAGTTCCCCATATACTTCTTTTTTCCAATTTAATTGTAAGCTCCGTATGGTTTGAGACTGTTTTTAAATCATCTCTGTATTCCCATGAGCTGAAATTGTTCTGTACATTATAGGTGATAAAGAAAAGGGTTTTGAATTAATGAAAGACTGAATGCTAAGATTTCCATACGCTTATCTAAATTATTAATGAAAGTATCAGTCAATAGGAAAGATTTGCTATGTAAAGAGACATTTTTCTATTTCATATTACATATTCAAACATCTTAGCTTCATTAAACAGTAGAAGGGCACTTATGCTATTTGCATTCTGTCAAAGATTTGAGTGCTGGAAGCACCCCAACAGGGGGTGCTCTTGGGAAAAACAGCTGTGAGAAATAAAGGCAGCAGGATTGATCAGAGGGGGAAGTTATGGGGTCACAAAAAAGGTCTCTTTGGAGCTGGGGTGGTCCTTCAGAGCTGAGGTAAAGGAACCAGGTCTTTGTACCCACACTGTTAGTCAGTCGTGCGATGCATGCGGCATCCAGGAAGGGGGACAGCCTCGGGCGAGGCAGCTTCCTTTGACTGAGATAGGTCCTAGGTAGGGACTTCACCTTGAACTGTCAGCCACTAGGGCAATGAGGGACTCAATCCTGAAGGAGGAGATTTGTACAGTGTAACACAGTATCCGCTACAATCATCCTTTTGCATGGGGTGGTCTGTTTATATAATAAGATCATCCCATCTGGAAACAACTCCTTCAGGATTTCTTTGGTTTTTTCGTGGACAAACCTTGTGAAATGTTAGTGGGACAAACTATAGTCCTTGCAGTTGCAACTGGTGTTAGAATAACAATGGATAATCATTATCTCCCTCCTCTACCTTCTATTCTAAATTCCTCTTGTTCTCACCTAGTAGATCTGCTGGGCTAGATGGCTTCCCTAGAGAGGTGATCCAGACCTTCATCCCTGGTTACCATGCTTTTCTCAGGCTGTGGCTGCTTCACAGGGACGTCCTGTGGATCACCTGGATACCAAGGTCTTCCTCCCTGTCCCCGTTGTGCACCAGCAGTCCCACCTCCTCTTAATAATCAGGGTCAGTGATCCCTGCCAAGAGCATGGCTCCTCTCCTAGCCTTCTGGTCCCCAGACGCAAGGATCCTGAAGATGCAGGGCAGCAGCCATAGATTTAACTTTGATTAGACTCTTTCGATGTCTCCCAGTGGAAAGCAGGGCCTCCACGCTGGCATTGCCCAGAGTTACAAGGGCAGGAAAAATAAAATCCCTGGGAGGGTCACTGGGATTGATGGTAAATGGGACCACTGCTGCTTCCTTCATTCTACCTTTGAAGGACCCAACACCATATACAGGGTGTTGATTTGGAGAATATTCTGAAGGATGGTGCCCCATCCTTGGAGAGCATCGTCTCCAAGTTGGAGCCTCAGCTGTATCTTCAACTGGGCAGTGCTATGTTCTATCAGGCCAGCAGCTTCTGAGTGGTGCAGATGCCAGAGGAGCAGTGGATCCCTTGATTACATGCCCACCACCACACCTCCTTTGCTGTAAAGTGGGTTTCTTGATCTGATGTGATATGCAGGATCCTATATCTGGACTAAATACTCTGTAAACTTTTGAATAGTGGTACTGGCCAAAACACCCACCCATCACGTTAATAAGGCTGTGAGCTAAGGGAAGTGCCAGTACAGCAGTGATTCTGGGATCATTATTTTCATCCTCTGAAGGGCCCAATTTTCTGAAGCTCCTCCCATTGGGAATTGTATTCCTATGTCCTGTTCCCTCAGATTCTAGGTCTCAGCTAGCTGTCGTGGGAACATAATCTAGCAAACTGGTATGTGCTTACAGATTAATAACCCTTAGTCGGAGGCCCATGGAAATGGTCCCTTTAAATCAAAGTCGTGGTGTCTAATGGTTGGACGGTGACACTGGAATTCTGTGAGGAAGATGCTTCTGATTAGGGAATGTGGAGAAAGATGATATTTTTATCCCTCAAACCAAATAGATGCAAAGATATAACGTCTGAAAATACTGATTCCTCGGGATGTTTCATGGTATCACACAGGACTTATCACTGTGCCCATAGTTCTGTGCAAGAGGAGATCCATTTTCAATTTTTACTCTGAGCACAGGAGAGGAAGTTTAACAGGGGGTTTACCTATGCCCCTTTCCACTGTCATATTGTCTAATGTTAAAATAACATTGCATCCCTAGGATAAACCACCCTTGGCCATGAAATACTGTCTTTTTCATATAATGTTAAGTTCAATTTGATGGTTTTAAAAAAAAAGTTTGGGAGTAAGACTGACTTTTTGATTTTCCTTTCTCATACTGTCCTTTCCAGTCGGGGATCGATCGGGATGAGTTAGGGAGCATTCCCTCTTCTTCAATTCTTTAGAAAAATTTGTATAAGGTTGTAATTATCTGATTTTTGAATGTTTGGTGAAACTAACCTTCTAAAGCCATCAGCCCTAGAATTTTATTCATAGAAAAAATTTTAAATATGAATTCAATTTTTTGTGGTTACAGAATAATATGTATTTTCCTCCTACTTCTTCAGTTAGTTTTTCAAATAAATTTTCAAATTTATTGTGTAAACTTGTTCCTGGTAACTTCTTGATTATTCCCTTAATCTGCTATGTTTTAGTTCTTTTACATTTTTTACATTTTTACTCTTGGTGTTTTTGCTCTATTATTTATTATTTTGATCACTGTTGACAACATTTTGTTAATGCTGTTAATTTTTTCATATAAACTTTTGGTTTTGTTGATTCTATTATAGTTTTATTTCTTATTTCATTAATTTCCATCCATATTTTTTATTATTTACATCTTTTACCTTCTTTGATTTTATTCTGTTGTTTTAACTTCTGTTATATAATTAGTTCATGATTATTCAGCCATTCTTTGTTTTCTAATAAACATACTTGCAACTGTAGTTTTTTAAGTACTGCTTTAGCTACATCACACACACTTGATATATATAGTGATGTTATGATTCTTCTTTGATTCAATGGTAATTTAAAGGTCTTTTTAAAAAATTTCCAGACTTGAAGCTTTAAGTTATTTTTTGTTATTGGTTTTTTACTTAATTCTCTTGGTGCCAGAAAAGTAATCTCTATGAAACTGATTTTTAGAATTCATTTTTACTCTCTCTGTGTTTCAATATGTAATCAGTTTTTTGGTCTCATGTGTGCTTGAAAAGAATGTGTGTTCTTCAATTATTGGGTACATGGCTCCATGTGTATCCACTAGATAATGTTTATTAGTTATATTGTTCAAATATTTTATATTCTGTGTTTTTTGTCTACTTGATCTATCAAATGGTAAGAGAAGTGAGTTAATATCTCTCATTATGATGGCAAGTTTATACATTTTTGATAGGTTTTTATACATTTTTGATAGGTTGGTCCAATTTTGCTTTAGATATTTGAATCTATATTTTAGATGAATCTGTATCTTGGGTGCTTACAGATTTAGATTTGCTATATCCCCCTGGCGATTTGAAGCTTTTGTCATTATACACTGACATTCTTTAACCCTACTAATACTCTTCAGCCTTAAAATCTATTTTATTATTTATTTATTTATTTTTATTGAAGTATAGTTGATTTACAATGTTTTGTTAGTTTCTGGTGTATAGCAAAGTGATTCATATATGTGTGTGTATATATATTTTTTCATATTTTTTCCGCTATGGTTTATTGCAAGGTATTGAATATAGTTCCCTGTGCTATACAGTAAGACCTTGTTGTTTATCTGTTTTATATATAGTAGTTCGTATATGTTAATCCCAAACTCCTAATTTATCCCTGCCCCACTTTCCCCTTTGGTAATCATAAATTTGTTTTCTATGTCCGTGAGTCTGTTTCTGTTTCGTAAATAAGTTCATTTGTATCATATTTTAGATTCCACATAAGTGGTAGCATATGATATTTGCCTTTCTTTGTCTGATTTACTTCACTTAGTATGATAACCTCTAGGTCCATCCATGTTGCTGAAAATTACATTATTTCATTTTTTTATGGCTAAGTAACAGTCCATGTGTGTACATGTATAAATAAATATACATATACACATATATTGAATATGTGTGTGTGTGTGGTATATATATACCACATCTTCTTTATCCATTCATCTGTTGATAGACATTTAGGTTGCTTCTATGTCTTGGCTGTTGTAAATAGTGCTAATATGAACATTAGGATGCAAACGTCTATTTTATTTTAAGATCTATTTTTGTATGTTTGTTTTTGGTAATTATCTCAATATAAAAGCTGTCATTTTATTGTAGTATCCCTATATTTATTATATTTCTACAATATTCTTATCTCAAGGTTTTTAATAGACAGTTTTTTAGAAGAGTTATAGATTTACAGAAAAATTGAGAAGACAGTACAGAGAGTTGCCACATACCTCCTCAGTTTCCCTTATTATTAACATCTTACATAAGTATGGTACATTAGCTATAATTAATGAACCAACACTAACACATTATTATTAACTAAAGTCCGTAGTTTCTTCAGATTTCCTTAGTTTTTGCTTGATGTCTTTTCTGCTCCAGGGTCCCACTCAGGATCCCACATTACATTTAATCATCATCTTCATAAAATTGGTTAGGAAGACTTCCTTTTTAACCTGTTTTCTGAAAGAATTTCTCCAAGACTGGTATATTATTTTTATTTTAAAAGTTTGGAAAAATTGAATGGTGAAGTGATTTGGGCCTGAAATTCTCTTTGTGAGAAAGTTTAAAATTGTATATGCAGTTTCTTTAATAGATGCTGGACTATTCAGATTTTCTGGTTCTTCTTTTGAGAGTTTTGATAAAAGTTTTGTATTTTTCCAGAAATTTGCTCATTTCATCTAAATTGTCACAGTCTTTGGTGTCATGTAATATTAATTTTTTTGTGTTTTGTTTTTATTTCTGTAGGAGTTGTAGTGACATCATCTGTTTATTCTTTCTTTTGTTAATTTGTATTTTCTCTCTTTTTCTTAATCAGTCCTGGTGAATTTTTCAATTTTATTAACCTTTTCAAAGAATCAGCTTTTAGCTTTAAATTTTTTCCTATAATATGCTTTTTTTAGTTTCTTTGGTTTTTCTCTATTATCATTATTATATATTTTCTTCTACATTTTTTGTTCTGGTTTGCTATTCTTTTCTAGCTTCCTGAGGTAAAAATTTAGATTTTTTTGCCTTTATTTTTCTATTCTGATATGCATTTATGTCTATTAATTTATCTTTAAGCACTGCTCAGCTGTATCCTACAAGTTTTGATATGCTGTGTTCATAACATTATAATTTACTTCTAATTACAGTTGACTCCTTGATCAACACGGGGGTTAGGGGTGGCAAACCCCTAACAGTTGAAAATTTGCATATAACTTTTGACTCCCCCAAAACTTAGCTACTAATAGCCTACTGTTTACCGGAAACCTTACTGATAACATAAAAAGTCGATTTATACATTTTGTATGTTATATATAGTATATACTGTATTCTCACAATAAAGTAAAGAATAGAAAATGTTATTAAGAAAGTCATAAGGAAGAGAAAATACATTTACAGTACTTCACTGTATTTATCAACACTGTAAGCTTACATTGTTTATAAGATGAATCGTCTGTCAGTATCTACATCAATATTTTCTTATATGATACAAAACATTGTAGATGTTATATGTATTACTAACACTAGATATCAAAAATGAAAAGATAATGTGAAAAATAAGTTCATAATTATTTACAGGTGTAGCCATTCATGCATTGATAACAGAGAAGCAGCAATATGATTGCTTTATGGTATCCTAGTATAATGGATAAGATTGCTTTATGATAGCCCAGCCTATACACCAATGAATGAATTATTATACAATTTTTATGGCATACAGTATTACAGTCATATTCATAATATAGTATTGAAAACATTGTTACATTAAAAAAACACCTGTGATAATAAGCTGATAGGCAGTTTCTCCAATTATGAGACAGAGAGGCATACTGTACAGTATTCTTTGAAAGTAACGTTATAAAACAGTAAGAAAACTAACATTATTAACTTTATGTTAAATTCACTCACTTATGTCTATATAATGATAGACTAGTATCTACATGTATTTTATGCATTCATGACATACCTAACTTTTTCTTAATTTTTTAAACATTTCTAGGCTACACAGTTCACCTGTGAGTTTTTTCAAACAATTGCAAATTTCCAAAAATTTTTTCCAATATATTTATTGAAAAATATCTGTGTATAAGTGGACCTGCACAGTTCAAACCTGTGTTGTTCAAGGGTCAACTGTACCTCCCAATGTTTTAAAATACAATAGTCTTTCTTTTTAATCCATAAATTATTAAGAGGCATATTTCTTTTTTTTTTTTTTTTTTTTGCGGTACGCGGGCCTCTCACTGTCGTGGCCTCTCCCATTGTGGAGCACAGGCTCCGGACGCGCAGGCTCAGCGGCCATGGCTCACGGGCCCAGCCGCTCCGCGGCATGTGGGATCTTCCCAGACTGGGGCACGAACCCATGTCCCCTGCATCGGCAGGCGGACTCTCAACCACTGCGCCACCAGGGAAGCCCAAGAGGTGTATTTCTTAACTTCCACATTACATTTTGACATCTATTCTCTGACACCATCTAGGTGTCCGACACCTCAATTCAATCCTGACGTTAGCTTCACGGAGGCAGCACAGACCCCAAAAGTTAAGGGTCCACAAGACTGCTCCATTTCAAACACTACCTGCAAATCCTGGGTTTTCCAATGCATCTGCACTTTTACCCTACTGGATACAAAGACAGGGCTTCCCATAATTCCCTCAGGTTCAGTAATTCACTGGAATGACTCACAGAACTCATGAAAGCACCATACTTACATTTACTTTTTTATTATAAAGGTTACAAATAAACAACCACAAGCAGTACATAGGGCAAGACTGGAAGGATTCCAAACACAGGAGCTTCTGTCCCCATGGAGTTAGGGTGCAGCCACCCTCTCTCTATATATACATATATACATCAGTATATTCACCAGTCAGGAAGCTCTCTTGAGCCTTGTGTTCAGAGTTTAATCAAGGTTTCATTATACAGTAATGATGGATTAAATTATTGGCTACATGATTGAACTCAAAAGCCTGCTCCTTTCCCTGAAGTCAAGGAATTGGGCTGAAAGTTCGGACCCTTTAATCAGGTGCTTATTTTTTCTGATGTGGTCAGCTCCTCTCTTGACACTATCTAAGAGCTCACCATGAGTGACCTTATAGCATAAACTCAGGTATAGTCAAAAGTGACTCACTATAAAAAACAAAAGACAATCCTATCGGGAGATTCCAAGGGTTTTGAAGCTCTCTGTGCCATGAACCAGGAACCAATAAAAGAGATCAGATATATTCTTTATTATATCACAGAAGCAGTTGGGGATTTTCTAGTTATCTCTTGTCAACATTTTTCCTAGCTTATTTCCACTGTGTTCAGAGAACATACTGTGAATGAGTTCAGTTATCTAAAATATGTTGAGAAATCGCTGATTTTGATTAATATTCCATATGCACATGAAAAGAATGTGTACTCTGCAGTGGTTGGGTGTCAGTAAGGTCAAGTTTGTTACCAATTGTTTGTTAATTTACTCATTCTTGTGTGAAAGGTGTACTTGTTCTAAAAGTTATTGGAAAAGATATTAACGACTTTCGCTGTGATTACGGAATTATCTATTGCTCCTTCTAGTTTTTAGAATTTTTGCTTTATGCATATAGTGAACCTATATTATTTGAGGCATACAGCTTTAGAATTCTACCATTTCCCTGGTAGATTGAGCCTTCATCATAATGAAATGTCCTTTTTTGTCCAGTAGTGCTTCTTACCTTAAAGTCTATTTTGTTTGATGTTAACATAGTGACAATAGCTTTCCTCTTTTTTTCTTTTCATCCTCTTTATTGAGGAAGTCACCACCACAGTCATAAAAGAGAACAATTTCATCACCTAAAAAGTTCCCTCATGTCCATTTGGAGTCAGTCCACTGCCCTTCAATACTGACCCCTGGCAACAACTGATGTGTTTCTCTCACTATAGTTTTCCTTTTTCTGATGTTTTATGTAAGTGGAATTATACGGTATGTAGTCTTAATGTTCTCCTTTTGTCTCATTAAACATGATGCAATTGAGATTTGCCCATATTGTTGTGGGCGTCAGTAGCTTATTTCTTTCTATTGCTAAATAACATTCTATTGTATTGATATGATACAGATTGTCCTGGATTTGACCAGGAGCTCTGTCAAACTGGTTCTGTGTCATTTGCTATGTCCTCATCATTCTTTGATCACTTCCTTGCTTTCTGGCACAAGATGTTTTAGGTTCATCTTATGCCATCCCTGACCCAGCTCTAGATTGTAATTTAAAATTTAACTCTAAATTTTAATGTAAAATTTTTGCCTTAGAAATATTTTCTCTTTACGTAATTATATGCATTCATGACTAAATGTGTTGAGAGCTAAAGTTGACCTTGAAGTCTCAGAGGAAGTTTTATTGTTTTTTTTCCCCCCTTCTACATAGAGCTTAGACTAAAACAGACATTTTCCTTTGCTGTTTGCTCTCTGTGGAGATTTTCGTTTAGTGTTAAGTCGGGCTTTTTATTATAAAGTAGCCAGTGATGTACTGGTAAATGTTTAAGAAATGACTGTCCGGGGGGAAAAAAAAGAGGCCCTGATTTATAGCCTATATGGATTTCTGTGGTGTAATATTCTCACCATAGCTTTATTTCAAGCCACCAATGTGAAGTTAACCAACTTTCAAAATTCCTGAAACAGTTGACTTTGCAAGCACATATAGTACAAGCCTTCTTGTGCTCGGTTTTATGTGGGTAAGACTAAGGCAATCTACTCTGCAGAACCCGTGGCTTAGCTCACAGTCCCCTCCTTCATACAAACTGCCTCGTGTGGAAGCTCTTAGTCACACAGCCTTATATATGCACTTAGGGCAATTTCGGTGCTTATTTTCCTTTATAAACTGGTTTTTTCTTCTTTGTTCTTAGCCTTGGATGATTCTTATCTTATTCCATTCTCTTCCACTGATTTAGAAGTGTGTATGTGTGAGTGTGAGTGTGTGTAAGTATGTGTGTATTCCCATCCCCCATATTGCTAGATGTTTTCTACCTGGCAGATTTCAGGATCTCTCATCTGTCATATTATCAGAAATGAATGCATCCAAGTAACTTTGTCATGAAATGCTAACCCATCAAAATCCTAATCACGTATCTTGGGCAATAATTCTAATAGATATTATTTACCAACTGAACACAGGGTAAATCTATCAAACATGCTTTCTTCTATGTACAGTAAGAACTGATTACTTTTAAAATCCAAAATATTTGCATTTAGTACCACACTCAGAATAAAAGTGCTTCAAAATCCAACTATTATTATCCATGAGTGAACTTACGATGTACATAATAAACTCCACATATTGTTTGAATGAGTAGTTTCCATACTTCTGCTATGGAGCCTTAAGAGTCTCATTGATTTGTTTAAGGGACTCTTCAAGAGACAGAAGGGATTGAATAAGGGGTCTATTCTAGCTTTCTACTTGTATTAGGTTTATACTATTGGACTTCAGTGTAAGATTTTGTTTGAAAACAAGTTCCATGGCTATTAGAAGTTTGCAAACCCTTTTTCATCTCATATGCCATCTCTGGAGTATCTGATACCTATCTCCTAACAGAAATTAGGGCATACTGTAAGGAAATTGAGTTCCTTAACTGGGTCTGTGTTTATTCAGGCTGCATGTGCACACTTGCACAAACGCCATCCTACCAGACAGTATTAAGACAGGAAAAGCTAGTTAGCTCACGTAGTGAAAATATTCCCGGGTCCGTAGAATGCTTGAAACTTTTGCATGGCTGCTGTGGAACTTTGCTGCCCTACAAATCTTTTTAAAGTCAGCTGAGAAGCATTTGAGCATCTCATTTTTCTTGTTGACCTTCTTTGGAGTCTCTATCAACAGGGAAATCATCAAAGGGAAGATAACGTTAAAGGAAACCATTAGCAGGAGAAAAAGGTAGAAAAGAGAAATCTACAAATAACCTCACCTGCTCCTAGAAAGTGAAGTGCTGACCCAGCTCCTTTCATAAGTAGCCACTTCTCTCTCAAGGGCCTAAAAATATTTTTTTTGCTTGTTTTCCAAGACTTCAACATTTGATCTTTTAAATGGAGTCAAGTGCACAATTTAAAAATGGAACTTGGAGGTAGTGGGTTAAACAAAAGCCCTGGTCATCTTGTCTCGCACAGTACATCTGGCAGTCCACTGCAGTCTCAGCATAACTGGGAAGTGATAAAATCTCATAAGGTTCTCTCTTTGCCCCACCTCTCTATATTCTCTATACATAATGATATCTGTCAGCTCAAGATTTTATAGTGCTTTTTTACATGCTGTCTATACCAGAACTTAAGTCCTTTCAGTTATTTAGTTCTTTATTTAGTTATTTATTTAACTCAACATAGTGAAGAAAATTATATAACAGACATCAAACCCACTTGGAGAAAGAGAACTAGATACACATGTGTGTGAGTTTGTAATAACTAGCTTTGATGAATTTGTGCTTGCTAAAAAGAGGGGGAAATGGAAAACAACTAAGTGGAAAGTGATTTTTTTTCCTTTTGCAGTACTGATGTTGGTCAATGACTAACCTCCCCGACACTTGTAAGTGCCAAACTGTAAACCTGGGAGTCATCACTGCCTTCTGCTTCTCCCTTTCCTCCAGCATTTGCATCAGTCAGGATTCTCCAGAGAAACATAACCAATGATCATTATTTATATTTAAGCCTCTTCTCTCCACTAGAATTTCTTCTTTAAGGGCAGATATCAAATTTTGTTCATCATTGTATCCCTAATACAGAGCAATAGACTCTCAATTGCTATTTAGCAAATGAATAAATGAGTGAATAAATGATTTTTGCTTATTTTCTACAGGGAGTGTTGTGGAATATAACACCTTGCGGTGGCAAGAGAGTTCATCTAAGATTCATCAGCCTTGTGAGTTATTAGACCCTGTGCTAGTCACTTAATCCTTCCTAGTTCCCAGTTGTCATTAAAGAAATCATTTATGAGAGTGTGTTTAGTAAACTGTGGAAAACTATACAAACATAAGGTAAGAATTATACCGTATGGAGGCTATTTCTTATACTGCAAGAATGGAACTTGAAAGCATCTAGGCACCTCTTTTGATTCAGAATTTGAATTTCATTCGCCTTTCAGAGGTAGGGACATGCACTGGACCATCTTGGGGATCTCAGCCTGACGGATAGTTTAGATTCTATTTGTTCTTTGAAGAAGAAAAAGTACATCAGTTATGCCAAATGCACTGATTTTAGTAGCTATTTTTCTGCAGCCATTATGCTCTACGGAGGCAGCTGTGCCTGATATTTAAAAAGGGCTCCAGAGGAAGACTTCTTGCCTTTGATGTGTGATTTGGGCTTAGTCCACTAACATTTCTCAATTTCAGTTTCTTCAGCTTTAAAACAGGGGTAATATCTTTGTAGGGTTGTTGTGAGGATTAAATGAGATCAGGCGTCAGTTGTGAATATCAGCAGAAAAACTCAGGCATGTAAGAAATAGAACTTTATTTTGATAACTTAATTTAGTTTGTTTTAACACTTCCCACTCCTGTTGGCTGTTTTCAAAGTTAACCTCAGTCCTTTGCACATTGTCCCTTTACTCTGAATTGCTCCAGGTTCTAAACCAGTGGTGTTAATAGAAATATAATGCAAGCTGTATATGTAATTTAAAATTTTCTAGAAGCTATATTTTAAAAAGTTAGAAGAAACACATTAACTTAATTTTAATAATACATTTTATTTCACTGAGTATATCCAAAATATTATTAGTTTAATGTGTAACCAGTGTAAAATATTAAGGAGATATTTTACATTAATTGTTTTGTACTAAGTCATTGAAACCTGTTGTGTATTTTACATTTGCAGTGCATTTCAATTCAGACTGGTCACATTTCAAGTGCTCGCTAGCACATGTGGCATAATGCTAATGTATTGGACACACAATTCTAGATCCCCATGCAATAGCAGGTTGTTTGAGAGGGATGGAAGGGGGATGTATGTGGGATCACACTGGTTATCCCTGAGACACCCCACTCCCCCAGCCTACCTTTCTCCTTCAGCTTTAACTTTCTAATTGAATGAGGTGAAAAGAAAGGGAAGCATACAGAGAAAAACACCATCTTATGACATGTACTTACTTCAGTGCCTAGTGTTACGACACAAAGATGAGCAACTAATAAATGTTAGTACACATTGTTATTTTAACTAAAATCTCTCATCGTGCTATCATGTCTCTTACTAGAGACTTACTTCTTTATTAATATATTCCTCTAGACCTATAATGTATGACTTCCCAGAATAAGATAAAGAAGCTCTTAATCTAATGTAACTCTGCCAGCAGAGTTTGTTCAAAGGAAACAGCTGGAAAAAGAGACCATTTTATTTATAAAATGAGTCACGGTTCATTAAAAAAGAAAAGACATTGAAAAATTGCATCCCTCACAAATGTGCCTCTGAATAACTTCCAAGATTCACTTTTAGCAGTTATTCTGTGCTGTTTTAAAATGTGCAGGAGAATTGGAATAGAACCCATTTGACCTCAGAAACCCAAACCTCAAGTTGCTCTTGCCTTTCATATCCCTGCACTTCCCACATTTCCTTGGTGGATCTCTAAGTCAAAGGAGGTTAAATGAATTAATTATACATAAAGCCCTTAGAGGCCCTTAGCGGCATGCCTGGCCCATGGTAAGTGCCAAAAATTAATCAGGTTCTTCTCAGACATTATCTTTTTAATCACTGCAATGATCGTAGGAGGTATTATTATCAAAGCCCCCACTTTATAGACAAGAAAACTGAGGCTCAGGGAGAGTAAGTAAGTAGCCCAAGAGCACATGGGTAGTAAATGGAAGAGGCAGTGATCAAACCCAAGTAGCCTGACTCCAAAGCCCACACTTGTCAACATTTGGCCTACACTCTCCCTGGGCTCTGTAAGCTTCCGTGTAAGAGGCAGAGAGCACTTATCAACTCAGCCTACTCCAAAGCTCTGAGAAGCAGTTTTATATTCTTTGATTAACACAAATCCATTAAATTGTTACTTGATAAATACAACTTGTTTGCTGGGTATGCTTTTTTAAAGCACAACTTTATATATATGACACTCATATGGTATCTGTATATCTATATCTACGTCTATGTATCTATATCTATATTTTCTCTTGCTGATGAAAAGGTTAGGAAACAACCTGACTTCCACTTCTAGTAATGATGGTAAAGTCATGCAGATTAACCCTTTTGTACATGGAATAGCAAACAGCAAGGAAATGAACAAACAGACATTCACAGCAGTGTGGATGAATTGCTCAAACATAGACTGAGTAAAAGAAGCCAGACACAAGCATACTGTATGGTTCTATTTATGTATAAACTAAACTAAGTTATTGTGTTTAGGGATGCACATGTAGATGGGAAAATAGTAAAGAAAAGCAAGGACTTGAGTAGCAGAAAAGTCAGGGTTGTGAGTTTCTTCAGGGGCGAAAGAGGATATCATGATTGGGAAGAGGCCTGAGGGGAGCTTCTAGAGAGTGATAATTTCCTATTTCTTGACCTGGGTAGTGATCACATGGCTCTTTGCTTCACAATAGTTTCTTAAGCTGACATTTACATTTTCTCTATGTGTGTGATATTTAACAATAAAAATGTTTGAAAAGTCAGGAAAGTATTAAAAATATTAAACAGTGAAAAACAGTACAACAGTGATGACATCACTACCATACAGTGTTGAATAATTTGAAAGTATAAATTAGGGTTTCTCAGTTGTGGTTGGGGTCAGGGAGGGGGACCTCCTACAGCAGAAGCACCACGGAAACTTTCAAAGACGCAAGTTCTCATGACTCCTCCATCCTAGATTCCCATTCATTCATTCAACATTATTTGTTGAGCACCTGCTATGTGCCAGGCACTGTAGATGCTGAGGATACTGCAGTGAAGAAAAATGACAAATTCCTACTCTTATGGAGTTTACAGGGCTTCAGAAGGACCCAGAAATCTGTATTTTTCCAATATCTATGTGATTCTTAATATGAAAACAACTGGTCTATGTGCTAAACTTCCTTTAAATTCTTCCCAGTTCATACTTACAGAAAGACTCATGTGAATGAAGTTAGAATTGAAAGAAAATTAATTCCTATCACACAACAGAAAACCCAAAGCATTTTATATAAATTGAAATTCTTAAGCCAATATGGGTCAAAAGAAGAAAAACATCCCGGCGAATATAATTCCTTTTCTAATTGTGCTTCGAGCCTCGAGGTGCCACCCCCCACTGTCATTAACCTTTTGAGCTTTGAAATTATTCCACCCCACCATTCTCATCCCGTGTTCTTTTTTTCCTCTTAGCACAAATGGGACAGTGTAAGCCAGCAAGTTTCTAAAGATGCAGTAAAGAAACTTCCTAGGTTTTATTTTAATTGTTTCTCCCTGACATAGCTTGGGCAGCTGAAATTTCATTCGGAACATTCAAGAGCTTCTTGAATTCCAATCAGTACGCCTAATCTCTAATGAAGGAATCTAAGTGACATTAAAACAACAACAATATCAACAAACCCCGCAGTGATATAAAAAGTTTATTTGAAAATCTTCTTATTCACTGTAGAGATCCTCCTTGATAAAAATGGTAGAACTGAATATAACCTGTAGATACCAGGCCCAACTCCCATTGAAGAGAGAAAGGAACTCACAGAGAAAGGATATACGATCTTGCCTGAGGTCATCCTGCTAAAATAAATGGGACTAAACCTCACTCATTCATTTATTCACTCCTTCATTCAACGTGCCAGGCACTTTTCTCAGCTCTGGGAATATTGCTGTAAACAAAACAGTCAAATCTCCAGTCTGACGATGCTTACATTCGTGTGTGTGTGTGTGTGTGTGTGTGTGTGTCTGTGTGTCTGTGTGTCTGTGTGTGTCTGTGTGTAAGGGAAAGAGAAAGGCAGATGATAAATAAAATGTAAAAGTAGGTTCTTTAGGAAGTTAAAGGGTGGGAGAGAAGCTTGAGAGGTAGGAATAAGATTTGAAATTTTACATAGGATGGTTAGAGAAGCCCTCAAGGAGAAAGTGACATTTATGTAAAAGCTTATAAGACGTAAGAGACAGAAATGTGATGGCATCAGGAAGAAGAGCATTCCAAACGGAGGTATTAATATTTGCACAAGCCAAGGCCTGGACTGGGAGTATATCCTTGGTTACTTCTCAGAACCTAAGTTGTAAAATGAACATGTTAATTCCCTCCTGTCAAAATAATTTCAAAGGTGAAGTAAGACAATGGATTTAGTCATAAATGTGAAATTTGGCACATAGAAATTTCAATCTCAAAATTACCAGTCATTTGTTTAGCATATAACATATACCAAATACTGAGTGCATAACTAAACAAGAACTGCTTAATGATATGAAGGAATTTATAATCCATAATTTATAATAGAGATAATTGATGCAGCAAAGGGTGGTGAATGTGAGCTTTGAACCCTGGCTTTATGACCACAGACGCTATGCTTACATTAAAACACTCCAATATAGCCATCTCCCAGGTTAAGCAAGGCCTAGAACCAAGCTCATTGTTTTTCACTGATTGTGTTACTACTTTACTTATTGCTGCAGCGCAGCAAGGCTGATCAGGGAAGAAAGAGCTAATTACCTAGCACATGGGCCTGAGAAGGATGGACACAGCAGTAAGGATGTGCAAAGAAAAAATAATCCCAATATTTCCTTGTTATTTCATAACTCTTTTCCCAATTAATCTTTATAACTGTCTTACTAATTAGGCAGGCATTGTTAATTCCATTTTACAAATAAAAAAAGCTTTAAAATTTAAACACTTTGTCCAAGGTCATACAGCTCGGAAGTGGGAGAAACAAAATGATGCCCAGATTTCTATCTCCAACTCCATTGTTCTTTCAGTAATCTTATTAGGTAAGATATTGAGGCTTCTAGTTCTTGGTCCCCTCAAAAGTAAAATGGAGGGGAAAGAAGGGAGTGGGCTATGGTGTCTATGCCTTTGCACACATGTACCTTCTCCTAAAATGTCCTCCCCACTCCTCTTCCCATGTCGGTGTGGAGACTCCAATGTGCTTAAAAAAAAAACTTTACATTTTAGAGCAGTTTTAGATTTACAGAGTTTTTGCATAGATAGTATAGAGAGTTCCCATGTACCCCACGCTCAATTTCCTCTATTACTAACATCTTACCTTAGTGGGACACATTTGTCACAATTAATCAATGAACCAGGATTGATACATTATTAGCTAAAGTCCATATTTTATCTAAGTGTCTTCACTTTTTCCCCTAATGGGGAAAAAGCTTCTCTCCCACCCTTTAACTTCCTAAAGAACCTACTTTTACATCCTATTTCTGTTTCATTTTCCCATCCAGGATACCACATTACATTTAACAGTCATGTCTCCTAAGACTAGTCTTGATTTTAACGGTTTCTCAGGCTTTCCTTATTTTTGATGACCCTAACAGTTTTGAGTATGGGTCAAGCATTTTGTAGAACATGTATGAACCTGATAGAGTTTGCCTGGAGTCATAGCATCCTAGAGCAAAAAGAAGTGTGGCTTAATGGAAAGTGAAGAAAAGCCAGACCCACCTCTGCCGCTAGTGAATGGATGACCTGGAGTCACTCATCTGTGAGCTACAGAATCTTTGTCTATAAAATGAGAGGTTGTACCAGGTGATCTCAAGTTCTTTTCCTGTTTCAACATTCTTTGATTCTAGAGCATCATTTCTAACCATCCAACCCCCAAATCATCAACCATCCACAAAACATCTTTCTATAAAGATTTCTGAACACATAGTCTCAGAAATTCCCTGTGCATCCCTAAATTATCTCCTCCTTGTTGGGAAATTATTAGTTCCAGGACACTTTCATTATGTCAGTGTTACCAAAGCAATGGTGAATTGAATTTGGCTTATGCCTATGAAAGTATTTATTCAGAGTGATATTTTTTAAAGAAGTGCCTTAATTAGCATATGGTTATTGCCACTCAAAATAAAAACCAAATGAAAAAAATCAATCTCCTTATTGTTTTTTGTGAACTAATTTGGTTGTTTGCATCATTTCAAAAGTTGGGCACTCATGCAACATTGCCTCTGCGTGTAGAATTTCCCTTGTGGCTAATATAAATTCATAGACTATTCCAAGATGGGCATACTCATAATTAGTCATTTGAGAGAATAGAGTTATGCATACCTGTGCATCATAGAAAAACACCCACACATACAAAGGCTGCATTTTTAACCAGACCTGAAATGAGAAAATAAAAGAACTAGAATGCCTTCTTACCACCTCCACCCTAACCACACCTTCCTGCCCTAAGCCTATTGCTCAAACCTGGCTATGCCCCAGTGTTTGCCTCTTTGAAATTTGAAAAGATGTTGAGAGGAAGGAGGTGAGTGAAAGAATAAGGTCAGGAAGAGAAATTGGTGAAAAATAGATGAAAAGCAGGAAATCAGTTGAGTGTGACATTCTGGAGTGAATTGCTGTCTTTTGGAAATGTAAAAAAAAAAAAAAGCAATCAAAGCTGTAAAAACAATTAGGATGTTACTCATTCTTATATTTCCTCCGCTATTCTCAAAAACCAGAGGAACATAGAACAATTCAGTTGAATTAGATGAATTGGGGTTGTCTTAATGACTTCAGATAAATATTTATCTCTTCAACAACAAATGGTAGTTCAAGAAATTCAGTAAAATTCTTTGCTTTGATCATTTGGTTTGGACCTCTTAAAATAGATAACTGATTCAACTTAATTTTGTTCTTATACCTCCCAGATGGTGCTTGATCTCTACAGAAAGATCAATAGTTCACTCGATAGTGGCCTCTCTTGGAACTGTCTTAATTCTTCCTTCCTTCCCTCTGTCTCTTTGGACTTTGCTTTTAGAGTATAAGTTAGCTGAGCCTTTGCAGCCCTTGCATTGGCTTTGAAGCTAATCAGCCTGCCGAGTCCTTTAAAAGAGCAGGCAAGTTCAAAGACAGGACCCCCAGAAAAACCAATAAAAAGGAAGGGAAGGTGGTGTCTAGAGAAAAGCACTTCCATCAGGATGTAGCCAATCAGGACTCCGGTCATCTGATAAGCCTGTGTAGATAGGGAGATGCTAATTGGGCAGCTGGGAGTTGGAGGAATGTGCTGATGCTCACAGTTCCCAGGAGGAGATCAAGCTAGGTGTGAATTATACAGGCCTAAAGCCAAGCCAGTTGCTGCACCACTATTTTTTTTTGGCTTCATTGGGTCTTCATTGCTGCACGTGGGCTTTTCTTTCTCTAGTTGTGGTGAGCGGGGGCTACTCTTCATTGCGGTGGCTCCTCGTTAAGGGCTTCTCATTGCGAGGGCTTCTCTTGTTGCCAAGCATGGGCACTAGGCGTGCGGACTTCAGTAGTTGCGGCACGTGGACTCAGTAGTTCCGGTGCAGGGGCTTAGATGCTCCGGTATGTGGGATCCTCCCAGACCAGGGGTCAAACCCATGACCCCTGCATTGGCAGGTGGATTCTCAACCATTGCGCCACCAGGGAAGTCCGCTGCTCCACTCTTAAGGCCAAAACTTGTTGATTTGGATGGGTCAACCTATCTTGCATCTACAAAGAATATGTGAAACAAAAATTTGAGACAATTATTTGGCTTCAGTCACTTTTAAGCAGGTTGATCAGTTATTAAATTCTCAAAACCATTGCTTGATTCACTACTGCATTTAATTTCTTGATACAAATATGGTTTGTTTCTTTAGTTTTCATTCAGAAAAGTAAGGCTTAGACAAGGAAGAACTTGTAGCTTGCGGAACGCACATAGTCCTAGGGCATTTATAATTAATAATCAAGCTGCAATTTCTGCAAGAAGAAAGGGGGCCATCTATTACATTAGCATGTACAGACAATTTGGATTATTAAATCTGAGCTGAGCCAAGATGTTTGTCACACGCCAGCAGCAACGTCAGCACTACAGAAGTAAAAATGTGAAAATTTTACTATTGTCAGCACTGATTCACTAACCCTTCATGCAGTGACTAAATTAATAAAGAGTATATCCCTAAGGAAGAATCAGAGTTAAAGAGAGATCACTGCATTTGAAAAACATCTCAGTTGAAAGTGACTGGGAACGGATTTGATTCAATTTCATTACAACAAACCTTTATTAAGCAGTTGTGTATGTAGTGCATTGTAATGGCAACAGGCATCTGAGGCAAATGATATCTTCCTTCAAAGAGTTTATGGAAGATACAGTCATATATGTGCTTTAATATGAGATATTGAAATAAAGGTTAGATGGAGGCACATCATGATAAATGGAGAGATCATCAGCCGTGGGCCACAAATAGATCTGAGTTTTCATCATATCTCCACCAGTTATTATCAGTGTGATCCTGGGCAAGTTACCTAATTTCTCCAAACCTCAACTTTCTCATCTGTAAAATGGGGTTCATAAAAGTTGCTTTATATGGTTATAAAGATTAAATCAGATAGTAACACACAGCGCTAAATTAGGAGGTATTATATCCCTTTCATTCTTCCCAGGATTAGGGAAGGATGAAATTAGTTCCACTAAGAACTGGAGAAAGTATCCCAGAGGAAGCTATAGAACTTTAATAGAACATGTAATGAGGTGATTTCGTTTGCAGAACAAAATGAGTAAAGGCCGAGTTGTTGAAGCACATGCATGTTTGAGCCTTGGTGAATGGTCCAATGTGACCAAACCAGAGAGCATGGGAAGAAGGTTTGAAACCACAGCACTGAGGAGTAATTAGTGATATAACTAAAACATAGGAAAAAACACTTTTACAAGGCAATGTTGAGGCCATAGAGTAACATGATTTGACTATCTGTAAACTTTTAGGAGACTACTAAATAGCATTTGTAAATGATGATGATAACATAAATTCAGGCCATAATGGTAAGAATAGATATGAGGAAATGAAACCCTTATATGAAAGGGTTCTACAGTAGACTTTTCAAAACAAAGTAAAGCCGCTTTCTTTGGGGACCAAATTTGTAAGATTTAGAGCTACCACATCAAGATTTTTTCCTTTTTTTAGGTTTAGAGATTATTAATAATATTGCCTATTATTTTTTAAAAAGTAGGTCTAAGTTCATGATATCCCTTCCAGTAAATATTTGCATATCTACACTGAAGGAGATATGATGACATATTTAAATTCAACGCTTGCAGTTTTTGGCTTCTCTTGTTGTGGAGCACGGGCTCTAGGCGCGCGGGCTTCAGTAGTTGTGGCACACAGGCCCAGTAGTTGTGGCTCACAGGCTCTAGAGCGCAGGCTTAGTAGTTGTGGCGCACAGGCTTAGTTGTTCTGCAGCATGTGGGATCTTCCTGGACCAGGGCTCGAACTCGTATCCCCTGCATTGGCAGGCGGATTCTTTTTTTTTTTTAAGTTTTCTTTTATCTAAATCTGTCTTTTTTTAAAAAATTATTTATTTATTTATTTATTTATTTTTGGCTGCATTGGGTCTTTGTTGCTGCGCGTGGGTTTTCTCTAGTTGCGGCAAGCGGGGTCTACTCTTTGTTGCGGTGCCCAGGCTTCTCATTGCAGTGGTTTCTCTTGTTGCAGAATATGGGTTCTAGGCACACGGGGTTCAGTAGTTGTGGATCGTGGGCTCCAGAGCGCAGGCTCAGTAGTTGTGGCACACGGGCTTAGCTGCTCCGCGGCATGTGGGATCTTCCCAGACCAGGGCTCGAACCCGTGTCCCTGCATTGGCAGGCAGATTCTTAACCACTTCGCCACCAGGGAAGTCCCTGAGTAATTTTTAATGGCATGAGAAAATGTTTATAATATAACGCTTAATTTAGAAAATCAGTAAGCTTCTTCAAATATATCTTTTTTTTTTTTTTTTTTTTTTTTTTTTTGCGGTATGCGGGCCTCTCACTGTTGTGGCCTCTCCCGTTGCGGAGCACAGGCTCCGGATGCGCAGGCTCAGCGGCCATGGTTCACGGGCCCAGCCGTTCCGCGGCATGTGGGATCTTCCCGGACCGGGGCACGAACCCGTGTTCCCTGCATCGGCAGGCAGACTCTCAACCACTGCGCCACCAGGGAAGCCCTAGTAGGAAGTTTTTTAAAAAGATTATTTAAATGCCCGATTCAGTTGAAGAGTGCCAAGTGAGTCACCTTCAGATGGAGGCCCTCTGGCATCACGGATAGGAGGTTGGCTTCTGATATGAGCTTGAACTCTGCTGACAGAAATCGCTGCTGTGACCAATTCAACAGCTCTGCTTCTTTTCAAAGCACAGCTCTGTCTCTCTGAGGAGCCATGATCCCACAGAGTCACCAGGAGCATGGTGGGCTTAATGGAGTTTATGTTAGGCCACTGGAGGTCAGACAGTCCTTCCCCTATTCCACTGTCCACATCAGTTTTCTCCTAAGTATCTTCCCATTTATTTGATCATAATTTGTATTAAGGGGTTCAAAAGGCATTTCCTCAAACAACTGTGTCCTTTTTTCCCAAGAGCCCCTCTTTTGTTTTTAAGTAGTAACTGACCTCCAACAATGTATGTGGTACTAGTAAATCCTTATACAAATGAATAAATTTAAAGATATTCCCCTTTCAGGATTTTAAATATATAAACAAAATTGAGCCGGTTTTTAAAAGACTGATTCTACAAGTTATGTGTCTGTTCTTTGAATCCAAGGATGATATATTCAAGGACATTTTATCTGTGGCTCCACTAATAGAAGTCGAAACTGGATTTACTGTCTGCATAACATTTAAGTTCTGTGTTCCCAAGTCAAATTTGCTAAGGGATGACCTTTCTTCAAGAACTAGTCTATCATACACCTGTGGGTCTTCCTCTTTGGGGCTCCTTGGACTGGCCTGTTTGTTCAGGTGGTAGTGTCTTCTAGATTTACAAACATGGAAGGGAGAGAATTATAAGGATGGATCTTATACTACATTCTAAGAGTAGGCGATAAAATATAAATATGAGTCATCTTGACATCCTTCTTATTCAAGGAGGCATCAACATCAATGCCAATTCGAGTGAAGTAGAGAAAAGTCAGGATCATCCCACAGCCTGAATCCACTTTCCCAAATGCTGAATCACTACCTGTTGCACCATCTTCAATCCCGTGTAGTTGGCTCCTGGCAAGTGTCCCATGATGCTTGCTCAGCCCCGGACCCATTTTTGGTCCTCCTGGAGAGG
The DNA here is from genome assembly GCF_964374135.1 of Grampus griseus. Lineage (NCBI taxonomy): Eukaryota > Metazoa > Chordata > Mammalia > Artiodactyla > Delphinidae > Grampus > Grampus griseus. The sequence continues at coordinate 69,996,120 of NC_139000.1, read as the reverse complement.
ACACAAGTTCCTAGAGCCTCAGGTTTCAAGGGAGGCTCTATAAGTGAGTCATTTTCTATAGGTGAACAGAGCATTTTATTTTTTGACAAGGAGACAAGGGAAAACCCACACAGGCCTGCAGGCACACCTTTAGCTAACTCCTCATTCCACACGTGTGGGAAAACTTGTGTGTCAGTGCTAGCCCTAGAATTTATGTGGAGACACACCCTTTGAACCATGTGCTAAAAGCAGGAGGAAATATCTCCTTCCCTCTTGTCCTCCCTGTCTCCCCTCCTCACTACATCTGGTCAAAAGCCAGTCAGTTTTTCGGAGTCAAGGACAAGGAGTTAACTGCTTTGTGTAAAACAGTTTTCCCTATGACTCATTGTTCTTGATGATGTCTTATGAAAGCCTTAGTGCAAGTCCCACATTAGTGCAAGTCTGCTAATTATCCTAGGATTCGAGAGGGAAATACCTATGGAACTTTAAATAATGGAATAACTTCTGCTTTTTTTCATCTCTGTTTTAGGCCTCTTACCCATTTGGCTTTGTTTCCCTGTCTTCCTGTCTGTCTGTCTGGGCCACTACTGTCTGTTGGTCTGTTCCTGGGAAGCTCACCGCTATAGGTCCTGGCACCTTCCCAGTCTGTCCTATACTGTAATCCATAAACTGATCTCATTAAAGAAATCACTCCTGGTTTCCAGAGAAACCAGGAGTGTAAATTCAAATGTAAGAGCAATGTAAAGTGTATTTTTAGACTGAACAGATTTATTACTCAGGCCATCTATGTGGCTTATGTGCTTTTATATTTCTTCCAGCTTCACTGCACTTAAGTTTCCTATTATTTTCTTCATATAATCTGTCATAAACTATGTTTCTAGCTTATCTCCTACTACCTCTCATCTTGTGCTCTTGATAGTTTGCATTTGCAAAGCACTTTACAGCTTACAAAGGAACTGCATTCATGCTTTTCTTTCTACTGTACTCATGTAGGTTTAATCATACGAGCTACAAAGTTGGCAGCTCTACATCCCCACTGTCCAGTTGAGGAGACTGCAGGTTCAAGAGCTCCAACGATCTGGTATAGGTCACATTGCCAGCAAATGACAGAAATGTGACTGGAACCTTGGATTTCTAATGCCAAGTTCCCTTTTAACCTCAGTTGCTCACTGTTGCCCATCCACGCCACATACTTTTCTGTCTCAAAGACTTCATATACACTAATTTTACCCTTGTTTTCTTGGCCTCTACCTCTTATCTAGCTCACAGATTCTCCAAGTTTCCACACTGTGTGGGAGAGGACCGTGCTATATAATGAGATTAGCTGGTCCTCTCCAGTTCTTCATAAATTAAGGCTGAGGTGGGAACTATGTGGCTCTCAGGACAGATGGAGAGGTATGACCAGAATAGATTGACTTAAGTCAATGTAAACAGTCTCCTCATGGTGCGATTTGAGCTGGAAGGGTACTTCAGATCATCTCCTTTGCAGTGTAGTCATGCTGCCTAAGATGCCCAACAGTAGAAGTGCACTCCTTAAAGGCTTGACTTCTGTGAAAATCTTTTTGTTTTCTTTTTGTGTGTGTTTCTTTCATTTATTTTTCTCTTCCTTCCTGCCTGCCTTCCTTCCTTCCTTCCTTTGTCTCTCCTCACCCCTCCTTTCTTCCTTTCCCAGTAGACAGATACCTAGTATATAGTTAATTTTTACAAATGGCCTGCAGCAGTTCTGTTTCTCTGTGTGCGTACATACTGTTTCTCCCATCAAGAGGTAGAGCTGGTGTTTCCTACCCATGAATCTAGATTGGGTCTAAGAAGAAAGTAGTATGCTGAGACTTCTAAGCCCATTGAGAAGGCCTGGAAGCTTTTGCTTTACTCCTTTTAGAGCCATAAGCCACCATGTAAGAAATCAAGTTTACACTGATGGAGAGAAAGGCTGCGGAGAGGCCCTGGAAAATGAAAGGCCTGTAGAGAAAGGCCTGTGGAGGAACAACAAGGAGCCAATCACCAAGTCCTATCTGCAGCCCAGAGGCCATCTGACTGCAACCTCATAAGAAAACTCAAGTGAGACTGGTAGAGGAACCACCCAACCAGGTCCTAGCCAACCCAGAGAATCATGAAATATAATAAAAATATTAGTTGTTTTAAGCCACTAACTTTTTAGATGGTTTGTTATGTAGCATAATTGGTCACTTACCCCTAGTCTGAATGTTCAGTAACGTTCAGCAAGTCTTTGAAAAAATTGGGCCCAAAATAGGTCAGTTTTGAGTAGATTTGGGTGATCTAAAGCAGCATGATGGTAAATGGCGTATGGTGGTCAATAGGCAGGGTAAAGAGAATTTAAGCCGAAAATGGAATAGGAGCCCAGAAAAGGGAACTATGGAGGAAGAAAAAGTAAAATTTTTTAGGATTTTGAATTCAGTTCTATGTAACTCTGATTCTCTTTCTGTACCTCAGGTTTTGTTAAAAATAGAGAAAAAGGCTACACATAGCACAGGTTTGTCTGGGCCTAACACTTCAAGGAGTGCATCTGTTTTCTCTTTTCTGTTGATTCCTGGGTGAAAGAATTAAAAAACAGATTCAATGAAGAAAACACACCCAGTTAAGCTCTTTGAGGGTTGGACCAAGCGAATAATCATGTTAAGCCATGATGTCTGGAAAAAAAGCACATTATTTGGAATATGGGGGCATTTGCTACTTTTGTTTTTTCCAATTTAACTGATCAGGGGCTCCCCTCCACCAGACCTGAGTAGCTAGGATGCAGGCATAAACTGTCTCATATATACCAATGGATTAGTTCTGGGCTCAAACTGTTTTCCATCCAAAGGAGGTATACTGGATCATCATTTGTCCACCTATTATTTATCCTTAGAGTGTCTGTCTATCTGGAATGCCCACAAAACCTTGGAAAAGGCAAAGAAATTTGGAAGAAACATGTAAGTTAAAACTAGCTCAAAGTCACTTGCTTCTTCTATTTATTTATTTGGTCTGAGATGATTCCCACATTCACTTACCATATGGCATTAAATCATTCTGGTCCTTGAGTTATTATTACATGATTCAAAGAGTATAATTTACGGAATTGCCAACCCAGGCTGCACTCTGTCCCACACCAAAAAAAGACCACAAGGAGGGGAGAAGAAAAATGACCGTTTCCTGGTAGCCCATATTTACGCAATTTTCTCCCACCACAGATTGTTTTGGCAGTCTAGACAGAGTCTTGTAAAATCCTTCCCTGATGTCATCCACATCCTTCCTTGATAAGTTCAAAATGAGACCGGAGCAAGCATGGCTCCTCCAGCAATGTCATACAAATAATTAGTGCAGTGCCACCCCTGAGAGGCCTTTGGACTCTAGTGATTTCCACATGAAGGAACGGACTGATGAGCTGGCCACCAGATTATGTAAATATGTGGTGGAGTATGCAGCTGCTGAAGGGAAAAGAGAAACACACATATGGGTATTTCATGTTTTAAAAGAACTTTGTGGAAAACAAAACAGATTAGAGAGAGAAGTAGACTAGATTCAGGGAAAGAAAGATTAAGGAAATCATTTTCTTATTGAAGCCAGGGACATACTCTGAAATTAATGATTCCTTAAGAGACAGCTTAAAATTGTGTTTCTAAGAGAATATATTTGATCTTATTTCTATTATTTTTGTAGGGGAAAAAAGTTTTTAGGTTAGGATTTGAAGTTCAGGTTATGAGAGCTGGAATTTATTCTGTTATCATTTTATTTCTTTATCCATCAGTAAGAAATTACACCAACACATGTATCATAGGACAGAATATACCAATCAATGTTATTCTTCTCTAATAGAAGATAAAATATACAAGACACATTCAAACAGTTATCAGGCTTATAGCCTCAGTAAAAATCAATTCCAATTTGTTAGAAAAGAATTGTTGGATCAGAAAACATAAGGACAGACATAGCCCCCTATTAATAGTTTGAAAATTTTCTTTGTACTAAATTTTAATTTTACTGTGGTTATATACTTCTGCCTTAGGGGAATTGAAAGAAGATACTTCTCAAACTATAGTTTTAATATTTAATTTAGTTAAATTGTCCCTCAAAATGAAGTTATTAAAAAAGGAGTAAGAAATGTTCACTGTACTATAAACTTCAAAGTTACTAAGAGACTAGACCTGAATCTGGCCTTTGATGTTAGTCTGCAACTACCATTTGTGTCATTTGCCTCGATTATCTCTCAGCTGTGGGATTTAATATTTTATCAGACTTTCTAGGCTGGCACAATGGCTTAATTTTACCTCAGCTCCAGGCAACAAAGAATTCCCCAGGTCCCCTAGGGACCCCATAAAACTGTGTGCCCTATTCTTCTCCAGTAGAGATCATCTTGTATTTTCTTTATGTTTTCACCAGGCAGTAAGCTCTTAAAAACCAATCATGGTATCTTACTGTTTTGGTATCCTCAGGACATGATGTAGTGCTGGATATTTAGCAGTGTTTGTTGAAAGAGTAGGCATGAATCTCCAATTTCTTACTTGTTCATCTCATTATATCTACCTGCTTTATCAGATTGCTTGGAAAATAGTGAGCCCTCAACAAATATTTTTGGATTAAATGAATATGGTTTTTCATTTCCCTCTATACTGCTTGACTTATTACAATGAGCATAAGTAGTGTTTGTAATTTTAAATGAAAAAAGGGGAGAAAAATAAAGATATCTTTGAAAACAAATATATATTGTGATTATGTCCTTCTCAGTTCAGCACTTAATTTAGAGACAATTAGGAATACTTTCTTAATTGAAAATTTGTGACTGTGTGGAAAAGTATGCCAAAGCATTATTGCCCACAACAAAAATAAAAAGGACTTTCCAAACAGGTGCATCAGAGGAGGAATATTAAAAAGCAACTATTTTTAAATTCTTCAGAAAAATCCATTTACATACAAAGGAATGTATTTTAAAAATATTTAATAATAGTTTAAAGAAAAGAAACAATAAGTCATTTCTTAAAGATGTGGATTCCCAGTAATATTAGTCATGGATATACAATAAGTTGGAGTAGCTTGTTAACTGGTCCTTCTCCCATTTACTTATCACATTTTCACCATTCATTCACTCAACCAAGATGAACTGACTGCGTACTGTTTGCCAAGGACCATACAAGTGTGATATTCATGCCCTGAGAGAAGAAAGCCTATATTTTTATTGAAATATAGTTGATTTACAATATTGTATTAGTTTCAGGTGTCCAGTAAAGTGATTCAGTTATATATTTTATTTTAGATTATTCTCCATTATAGGTTATTACTAAAACCAGTTGTCTGTTGACAGGCACTTGGGTTGTTTCCATGTCTCGGCTCTTGTAAATAGCACTGCTGTGAACATTGGGGTGCATGTACCTTTTCAAGTTAGAGTTTTCATCTTTTCTGGATATATACACAGGAATGGGATTGCTGGATCATATGGTAGCTCTATTTTATTTTTTTTAATAACTGCCATACTGTTTTCCATAGTGGCTGCACCAATTTACATTCCTACCAACACTGTAGGAGGGTTCCCTTTTCTCCACACCCTTTCCAGCATTTATTATTTGTAGACTTTTTCATGATAGCCATTCTGACCGGTGTGATGTGATATCTCACTGTGGTTTTTTTTTGTTTTTTAATTTAATTTTTTTTTTACATCTTTATTGGAGTATAATTGCTTTACAATGGTGTGTTAGTTTCTGCTTTATTCTCACTGTGGTTTTGATCTGCATTGAAAAGGAAACCTATTTAAGGCACAATTCCATAAAATTGGCTATCCAACTTAACCTTCTCTAGGCATCTAAGCCTTAAACTAAGCAGAGAGAGAGAGAGAGACAGAAACAGACAGGCAGAGAGACAGAGAGAGATGTTCATTACAACATATTTTTGTATTAGCAAAAAAATTGACTACTCCCTTAATGCCTATCAGTAGGTAAGAAAATAAATTGTGAGAGATTTATATGATGGTCTGGACCTGTTAAAATCATCAAGAATGTATGTAAAAATAATAATGAGTGAAAAAAATGTAAAATTATGTGTTGACTTATGTAAAATTAAAAGCACAAATAAGACAACAGCATATGGATACTACTCTTCACCTGTAAAATGATGAAGACTGATTTGGTAGTATGCATTCAAAATTTAGTTTGATCATAGCCTCTGGGAAAGGGAGTGAGGAATGAGAGAGTCATATTTAAGAGATTTTTAGATTTATCTGCAAGTTTTTATTTCTTAAAGAACACTGGGAGCAACTATGACAAAACATTAAAGTTTGTTAATTCTAAGTTGTGGAAATATAAGTATTATATTGTCCTTTGAACTTTTCTATACTTCTTCAATTTCTCCAGTAACATAGAAATGAGGGTAAGTTAACACTAACACCCAAATTACAGTGGCTCATAGCCACATCTACCTGCTCAGGACCTGGCTCAAATGCAAAGGACACTACAGGAGTCCTTGAGGGGGTCTCCTTTGTATGCAGGAGCAAGGCTGCTCATGTCCTTCCACTGCAGCCTGTTGTCTTAATCCATTCAGGCTGCCATACCAGAATGCCATGAACTGGGAATCTTATAAGCAACAGAAATTTATTTCTCACAGCCCAGAGGCTGGGAAGTCCAAGATCAAGGTGCCTACGGATTTGATGTCTGGTGAGGGTCAGCTCCTGGTTCATAGATGGATGTCGTCTCCCTGTGTCCTCACATGGCAAAAGGGCAAGGGAGCTCACTGGGTTCCCTTTTATAAAGGTACTAATCCCATTTATGAGGGCTCCACCCTCATGACCTAATCACTTCCCAGAAGCCTCACCTCCTAACGCCATCGCATTGGGAGTTAGATTTCCACATAGGAATTTTGGGGGTGGGACACAAGTGTTCAGTCCATAGCATTTGTCATGGCATCTGTGGCCTGTACTTTCTGGGGCAGTGTTGCTTGGCTGGATACAGCTGCCTGAGCCCTCATGGCTCCAAAGCCACAGGGTAGTCTGAGGTAAAGTCCAAGTGCGTGAGTATCCATGTGTGCTTGTATGTGCATATTTGTGTGCATGTGTGCCTGTGTGTGGTGTGTGTATGTGTGTGTGTGTGTGTGTGTGTGTGTGTGTGTGTGTGTGTGTGTGCATGTGTGCATGTGTTCTAGGGAACTAGCTCTCTCCCAGTTCTGTGCTTCCCTTTCAGCACCTGGTCCTTCTGACAGACTACCTCTGTTCACAGTCTCCAAGTCAGGAGCGAAAATAATTCCTCATCACTATGGACACCTAGTACCCATCCTTAAGATGATGCTATAGAAATAGATATCATGCTTCCCCAGCCCACCCACCACCTCCTCACCTTTTCCATCTCTTCTCAAGGCCCGTGTACTTGAAGGAGAAGGAGGAGAAAAAAGAAGAAATGGGAAACAATAAATGCCTTTCTCCTACTTTAACCCCAAATAAAAAATAAAACCCAAGCATATCAACTTAATGCAAATAGCCTACTCAATCTGCCAACAAACAGACACTTTGAAGAGCTAGGACAACATGCAGTGTAATAACAGCTAGAGGTGTCACCTCAGAAAAAATGCAGGTAGCAACAAGAATTCCTATAAAAGACTGTGCCCCATGAGCCAATGTACATTGTCTTTCATGAATATTTGTGTGATAGGTATAAAGTACATACTAGGAGCCCAGGAAATGGCACCCAGTTCCCCCTCACCACAGGGGAGTACCCATGACCAGCATGGCCGGTGAGATAGTCTTGGTGGCTTCTCTCTTGCCCACGTTCTGCTGGTTCCACGTGGCCTCACATGCCCTGGGCCTATGTCACTGTCCAGAAACGTTACACATGCTGCAGGGCTCGTCAAGCCCGGGCTGTCCCTGGGTGGTGTCTCTGGGTGCTGCCCTCTTGGGAGGCTCTGTGCTCCTTCCTCTCCACGCAGCCTGTGTTCTGGGAGCTGTGTCCCTGGAAGGGGCTGTTCAGACACTTGGAGGGAAGAATTTCTTCCTGCATAGAGTCCAAGCTGCAAACATGTCTTCCATTTGTAGCTTTTTATGAAACTTTGACCCTTCCTAAGTGACAGTATTAAATACTCCCTGGTCAGCACATTCATGCTACCTCTCATTGCAAAATATGCTCTGCAGGCACTAGTTCCAAAGGATGTTATAGTTGTTTTATGAGGGGGAAGATTAAGGCAGGAAGGGAGGTTTTTTTTAACTGCAGGACGTTTCAGAGCCTTTAATACACTTTGTATATCGTGAATTTTCAAGATGTAATTATAGAGTATTAAAGAAAAGTAAGTATCATTACAAAATGCAACATATGCTACAAAGGGGCAAGGAGGCACAGCGATGGAGAGGGAAGGCATGGAGGGAGCAAGGGGACCAACTGTAGAAGATGATCAGGGATGGTTTCCCAAAGTGGCGATATTAACACCAGGATGAAAGATGAGAAAGAGTCGGTGGAGGAGAGAAGAAGGGGGCAGAGCACGTGGGTAGGTCCTGAGGTGGGCAAGAGCTAGTGGAATGAAAGTTGTCACTGGAACTAAAGAGGGGCCATGTTGGGATTTTATCCAAAGTGTAGCTGAACATCAGTGAGGGCTTACTGCAGACTCTGGCATCACACTGCTGTCCTCTTCATGCTCAATGCCTTACAAACCTCACTGGGGCCTGAGGAAGAGGCATTATCCTTGGATGCCAATGGCCAGAGTGGCCATTAGACATGTGAAGGAACAATTCAGTGTGCTAAGAGCATTGTAGGAGTAGAAACAAATGATGTGGGAGTGCAAGTTAGGGACACAAAAACCCTGCTTGAGGTTGACTGCTTCTAGAAGCACAGGCCTAGCTCGCTGAGAGCATGTCCACAGAACATTATATGGCTTACAGCCCAGCTGCCCTCTGCCCTCTGGCACGTCTTGTGTCACACTGCTTAGGGACAATGCATCTCCAAAGTCAGTGCAAGAGGAACATAAAGAAAAAGTTAACTTTCTCCCTGATATCCCCTCAGAACCAACCTGCCCCCTGCTGCCACTGGCACTGTGATCTCTGTCACTCCTGAGGAGACCCTTTGTCAAAAGGATTAGATCCAGGCTCCCCAGAAGAACAAACAAAGTCCTTGGTCTGGGTCCTCCCCGTCCACTCTTCCAGGTACAACATTCTGTGCAGCCCGTGAACTCCTCATTGTTCCCTGAACATATCACACTTTTTCTAGACTCCATGTTTTCCCTTTGTACATGCTGTTCTCCTGGCTGGGATGTCCCTTCCTCCCTGCCCCCTAAAGGGGACACTTACTCATCTATGGAACCGTCCATGATTTCCCAAGCAGAGATGATGCTTCCATCCACCTTATAAAAGTCTTTATTGAAAAGGATTATTTGCAGGTCTGTTTTCATGCTAGACTGATTTCCCCCATGTCAAGGACTTTATATTATTAATTTCTGTATCCCTTGCATAGCACAATACAAGACACAAAATGGGCATTCAATAAATATTTGATGAATTGAAGTGAAGATTAATCCTCAAGAGAAAAATCCCAGAAAGTGCTTTTTAAAAGCTAAAAAGGAATAATCTTTTGCATTAACTGTTGTTTTGGATTATCTAGTCTTTACTGTTCTTCATTAGTGTAACCAACTAAGAGTTTCATAAACTCTAAGACTTTCAGATTGAAAAATGCAGGAAAACAACTTTTCCAAGAGGAAATATAAAAAAGTTAACATTACAGTAGCAGAAAGAGCTTGGTGGTTGCAAACTACTACAAGAAAGTCTTCTAAAATCCCCCACATTGAAGAGGGAGCATGAAGATGACCTCTAAAGACATATAGGGTCTTACAAAAATAGCTGACACATATTATGAGGCAAATATTCTTCTAAGGGCTTTACTTGGATTATATCTCTCAATACTCATTACAAGCATTTGAGGTAAGTATTATCATGGCACCCTTTTAACAGATGAGAAAACTGAGGCACAGAGGCTGAGCAATTTGTCAATATCACATGACTAGGAAGCAGCAATTTGAATCCAGTCAGTTTGGTTCCAGAGACTAAGCTCCCAGTCTCTATGTTATACTACTTTTCATTACTTCCTGTCACTAATTGCCAGGATTTTTTTCTTTTTTATGTGAAATTTATTACTGGATATTCGTTTGCTTTATGCAAGTATCACTTCTCAAAATATTAAAATACTACCATGGTGGTTGGTAAGCAGGCACTGTCCTGAGATTCCTGAGCACCATTTCATTATTCTAGTCTTCTTGGCCCTACCTTTGGGATATCAACCTCCCCCTTGTAACACACACACACACACACACACACACACACACACACACAAGAATAAAGCCTTGAGTGACCATGTCCTCTGCTCCAGGTCTATGGCCCCAGTAGTGCTGATGGGATGGTATCCATGTAATTCTGGTTGTTAAATATTGTGAATACCATCCCTAAACAAAACAAAGTCAACCTGTGAACCTCAGGCTATAGACAGTTGAAGGTAGACAGGGAGAGATTCAGTGAGTTCAGAGTTGGGAAGGAATCACAAACCGCCGCCTGACTTCAGAAGGGTTGCTGCCTGTAGACAGAACTTGGGCTTTGGACTATACAGATATGGGTTTGCCTCTCAGCTCTACCATTCACTAACTACATAGCTTTGGGCAAATAACTTTATGGAACCTCAGGTTTTCACTTAGGGATGATGCTAATCTTTCATGGGCAATATGAGAATTAAATAATAAAAGTACATGATGTGCTTAATTTACTGTTTGGCACATAGCTGTTGCCCAGAAGATGTGAATGTGCTAGGCATTATTGTTATTATGTAAAATAGGCAGAGTAGTAGTGTCCATTTTATAGGGTGGTTACAAGTACTGAGTCAGTTAATAAAAGCAAAATTATCAGAAACATACCTGACACATAATAAACTCAAAATATAAATGTTGGTTATTATTGTTTTGTTATAAGCCAATTCTATTTAAAGTTTGTAATTTATGTGGTGTATTTTTTGAGGAGAGGCCTTCTGTTTTAGACTTTTCTCTCTTAAAAGAATTCTTTCTAGGCTGAAACTCTGTGGAAAAATTCTATAGAAATAGGCATTTTTTGCCATCTTTGTATAAATATTTAAATCATAAGACAGCTGACAGAGCAGTTTAAATGATATTTATGCCATCAGTTTGTAAGGTTGTCATAAACCATTTTCAGTTTAGGAAAAGCCAACCGAAACCTCTCATTCGTAAGATCTGTCACAAACACAGATCTTAATACTTTGAGGCAATGGTAAGTGGACTCTCATTCTGAGAGAAAATTATCCAAAAAAAGAGAGGAAAAGAAAACATTAGCTTAAATTTGTTTTCAATTGATTTTGACAAAAGGAAAATGAATGTTCAAACGGAAAATCAGAAGGGGATCCTCGGGGAGAATTATTTTCCTTTTGGAACATCGAAGGGAGGCTTTTAAGGAGTGGGATGGGGAGACTAGGGAGTTCATCCTGTGGATTCTCACAAACGAGATGAAATCTCACTGAAACCTTAGTTGCCGTGGGCAACCAACAGAAACACTGACACTGAGAGAAAGGGTTTTCTGGTTCTAAAAGATGTTTTATTACATATCATCTGAAAATACTGAAAGGAGAATCAGATAGTTGATGCCAGTCCTGCCTCTGCTGCGGGTCAGAGCTGTGGCCTTAGGTAATATGTTTAACCTTTCCGCCTCTCAGAACCATTATGTGTAATGTTTGTTGGTTGGAGTTGGTGTTTTTTAATCTCCATTTTAAGCTCCTCTAAATTTAAGCTCCAAGTAAGCAAAAGCAGAAGGTGTTTAAAGCATCTCTAACACTGCACATGCTGGGCTTCATGATGAGCAGATCGTTTAATTCAATAAACTCACATTTATTAAACACATACTATGTGCTATATAGATATGAAATGCAAAGATATAGATATGAAAGGCAATATAGACATAAAATGCAGAGAGAAATTGCAAAGAGAAGCTCCCATTCTAATAGAAGAGACAGTAGTGTAAACAATCTACAACACTGTGGTAGTAAACACAACAAAAGATATTGCTAGCCATGGAGTCAGATGTAATCAGGGTCAGAGACCATTCTGTATAGTGCCCTGAGTGGAGCTTTAAGGACAACTATTGAGCATTGGGACCATCTACAATCAATAAAATTCACAAGTAAATGAACTACCTAGTTGTCTCTCTCAGTTGATAATTTCATATGTGATTGTATGAAGTGGCCCCTTTGGGAAAAAGGCAATCATTTGGGTGGGTATTGGACATTTACATATTGTTGCTACTCAATAAGTAGTTTGGAGCTCTCTCCAGGCAATTCTTGCAGGGCCCTATTTATAACATTTTGTAAACAGCAGGACAAATCTCCCACTGTCACCATAACCTTGCCTGTACAGGACTCAGTTCCTTCCTCTCCCACCAGGCAGGAATAGGACCAACTCAAAGCTATCTTCGGCCAGTGGCACCTCTTAGATGAGTTACCAAGCAAGCCAGAGCATAGATTTCAAAGGAACACAGTCAGGACAGCAAACAATTCTTATGTGGTATTCTGTAAAGAGCCAAAATTGCTTCAAGAACTATGGCAATGTCATTTAAAATTTCTAGGGGTGGGACTTCCCTGGTGGTGCAGTGGTTAAGAATCCACCTGCCAATGCAGGGGACTCAGGTTCAATCCCTGGTCCGGGAAGATCCCACATGCCGCGGAGCAGCTAGGCCCGTGAGCCACAACTACTCTAGAGCCTGAGAGCCACAACTACCGAGCCCGCATGCCACAACTACTGAAGCCCGCATGCCTAGAGCCCGTGCTCTGCAACAAGAGAAGCCACTGCAATGAGAAGCCCATGCACCGCAACGAAGAGTAGCCCCCACTCACCGCAACTAGAGAAAGTCCACGTGCAGCAACAAAGACCCAATGCAGCCAGAAATAAATAAATAAATTTATAAAAATAAAATAAAATAAAATTTCTAGGGGTAATGTTTTTGGCACACCAGAAAGCTAATCCCCTCTTATAGCAGCCAGCCTTTTCAACTCAAACTCTGGCCATTGGCTTCGGTCTCAAGTAATTAAAAACAACAGACTGCTTAAAAGATAGATTTTTCCTTTCAACAGTTGTTTCCCCTATCCTGACAGAAAATTGGAACACCAGCAGAATATATTATAATCTGTCTCCTCCCAAGTAGAAGACAGCAATAATAACAATAACTACCACTTTTTGAGTCCTATTCTGAAACAGGCTCTGTCCCAGACATTAGCTAGCTAAATCTTGATTATCTGCAATGGCAGGTACTATTTTCCCAGGAGCCTGAGGCTCAGAGATGTTAAATGACCCAATGACAAGAATATGGTAGTTAAACATTGAAATAAATATATCTAGCCAGGATTCATCCTAAATGCTGGTGGAGTGTTTTGGTTTCTTAAAGTGATATCCGTGAGAATGGGGGCAGGGAATTCAATTTCATCAGCCGAAGACCCTCTCTCTCCTCTGCAGAGGAGTCTTCTGTGATCCAGTTATCCTGGAGAGATGTAGGTCAAGTAAGATTGATATTTTGGAGAGGCAGAAAAATCTTTGTACATTTGTCATGTATCTTGTTAATCTTACCTTTGTTTGTCCCTGTTCATATTTACCTGTGAATCGTGTCCCTAGGAATATCTGCCAACTATGAGCCAATATTCTAGCAAAAGTGGCTGTCTGGTACATTTTCCCATTGCCCTCAGTGTTATAATGGAAATATATTCTGAAAGAGGGGGAAAAGTTTGGATTCTGGACATAACCAAATGTTATTTCAGGTTATAGAACACCTTTGAAGAAACTTCTTAATTTTTTTTCTTGTTTAAAATAAAATACATTACTTGATAACACAAATAAGAACCCAGAGGGATGTACAGAGATAGCCACAAAGTAAAATAGATGCAATTTAAACTATGAACACTGTATGAGAAGTTCTTATTTTATATTACATTTTCTGCAGTGGCAGCCATAAAGATGTAAGCATTTCACCAGTCTCAAATATTCCAATGTTTTAAGATTTATATGTATTTTAAAAATTATTTTACTGAGCCTATTGCTTGAAATTGTATCACTCGATCTTGTTAGATGTCTTTTCCCAAGAACACGTATAAACTCTCTTTGTTTGTTTTCTTATATACATATTTAAATATATTCTGCCTTTTCTGTAATACATATTAGGAGGTTTACAATGGGTATATAAAATGTGATCAAGTGCCATAAGTTAAAATTGGAATAAAGGAAATAAAATCAGGAACAAAGATTAGACAGAAATAGAATCAAAAGTGCATATCATGGCGACCCACACGTACACTGGAGTGGGGATAGAGTAGGGAGACAAACTGTCAGCAGCTAAGTGAAGAGAATGTGATCAGTTATACAGTTCGGAACCCATAAGATAAAAACAGACTGACTTCTCAGAAGAATTATATCTGTTCTTTGTAGTGAGATCAGGCGGGAATTTCTCCCAGGAGTTCTCATAAAGAGGATAATGTGTGATGTGGAAATACATTTCTGACAACTTTAGAATCAGAAGCCTTTTCTTATAAAGACCCTCCCCCAATATAAACTGATGCAATCCTATTGAAGATCAGCTTACTGAAAAGATTATCTCAGAGATCTTCAAACTAGTTATAATTTTCTTGAGCAGAAAAAATAAGAGTCCAGAAAATTAAGGATGGACCATTCTGACCCTTCTTTGGTAATGAAGACTCACCCCAACTTTTAGTTGAGCTCAAGTCCAAAAGCTTTCAGGCATCATATAAGGGTTTGTTTACAATTACCTGTTGGTTCACATGGTCATTCATTAGAAACATGGGTTTTTTGTGGTATGCGGGCCTCTCACTGCTGTGGCCTCTCCCGTTGCGGAGCACAGGCTCCGGACGCGTGGGCCCAGCGGCCATGGCCCACGGGCCCAGCCGCTCCATGGCATGTGGGATCCTCCCGGACCTGGGCACGAACCCGTGTCCCCTACATCGGCAGGCGGACTCCCAACCACTGCTCCACCAGGGAAGCCCAGAAAGATGGTTTTTAATACAGGTGAAATGATCCATCATTGTATATTCATAGCACATTGTTATACTTAATGTTGGCTAAATATAACGTATTGGAAATGGGCACTCAGCTGCATTGTTAGAGACAGGGTAGATACTGAGGTTAGCACCTCTCATCCTGTAATCTGATTATGACTCTGGGTTTGTCCTTGCGAACCACAATTCTTCCCCAGCTCTGTCAACAGGGAGCCCAGGAGGGAGGTGGAAAACTGGGGGAGGAAGGGACTTGTTCCTTCCTGTGTGTTTGCTGCCTGTCAGAACTGATTCTTTACCTAGCAGCAGCAGCCAGTTCCATAGAAGTTGATTCCAGTTTGCAGTATTCTCATCTTGCCAGACCCAGCTTTCACCCGCTCGGAGGTACCAGCACCAGACACACTCAATACCTTCTCATCAGAGGTTTGGGGCTTAAAGGGCCCTTCCTCTAAACTGCTAATGTTTTATAATCCCAACCTGTTCCCCAGCCTTAGTGGTGGAAGCTGCTTCCTACAATCACTACCTTTGAAATACCCCAGTGTTCCTTTTTGGTCTTTTCAGTTTTCAACACCTGATTAATAATATTTTATTGGTCTAGTTTCTATTTCCGGGACCCTGGCTGACACTGGTAAAGAAAGAGGACGTCAGAGGACCCTCCAAATTCCATAAATTGAGGAGTTGATGTTCCCTTAGAGTAAATGTACAATTTAATTCATTAATTCCTTAAGTTCCTGATTTCTTAGAGGCACCAGCAAAGGCATTATATAGAAAATAACTTGTCTTTGGCCATCTTAGGGGTAGTAATTGATATGATCAAGGTTATAGTACATACCAAGTATGCACCAGGTTGATCAGGGCCCATTTTGTACCCATTGTTAGATATTTTAGGTAGGTTAGGTGTTCACGATTAACTTGCATTTTATTTCTTAATTACAAAAGATGAATGTGCACTTCGTAGAAAATTGGGAAAAAAAGGAAAAGCATAATACGGAAACTTTTAATAGTTTGTAATCCCACCATACTAGTTTATATTTTATCATTATATGTATATATATTATATAGGCTTCATATTCCACACATTTTTAGAAGATGCCTTTTTATCAACACGTTTGTTTGAATTTTTTGAAAGATTCTCAATTTATTGCATCTTTTTAAAATAAAAGATTGATGTAAAATTATGTCCACCAAGAAACCCCTCAAGCCTAATCTTGAATATATAGTAGTAATGATTTTTATTCACTTTTGATTCAGCAGCCTTTCAAAGAACAAGGAGAGAAAGTAAATGTTTGAGACAGGGATGGTAAATAAGCTCCATCACATGTGCCCACAGCATTGGCTGCATAGACCCCTGCAATGACAGGACATCAAGGGTGCTGTCAGTGGGACAAAGTGCTGCCATCTATTAGCAAAGCCTTCAGTGGGGGTGGTGGCACATGAGCCATGTGACTGCTAGCCATTCTGTAGGCATGTCGCTGGATCTTTGAAAGTGGAGTCTCTTTCATTTACCATGAATTGAGAGGCTGGAATGGCTCCACTAGGGCTATTATGTCCAGGGCCTTGGTTTATGCTGTAATCTGGGTTCCTCGATTCTTCTCCACATGCTGTCTGCTTGGGCCAAATGTACAAGGCACAAGGTACCTCCTTCACTCACACGTCTGGCTCCTGGGCTGAGATAGCAGGAACAAATGGGAATTGGCTATATATCAATCTCTCAGTCTCTCTCTCTCTCTCTCTCTCTCTCTCTCTCTCTCCCCCCCTCCCTCCCCCTCCCTCCCTCTCTCCTTCCCCCCTTCCCTCCCTCCATGTGGGCTTCTTTACAGTATGGCAGTCCCAGGGTAGTCAGACTTCTTTCATGGTGACTGGCTTCCCCTAAGCAAGCATTCCATGAGTACACAGTGGATGCCTTAAGGCTCCTTATGACCTAGCCTCAAAATTTATGCAGCAGGGACTATCCTGGTGGCGCAGTGCTTAAGAATCCACCTGCTAATGCAGGCAACAGGGGTTCGATCCCTGGTCCTGGAAGATCCCACATGCCGCGGGGCAACTAAGCCCGCCTACCGCAACTACTGAAGCATGCCTAGAGACCGTGCTCCACAACAAGAGAAGCCACCGCAATGAGAAGCCCATGCACCGCAACAGAGAGTAGCCCTCGCTCACCACAACTAGAGAAAGCCCATGCACAACAACGAAGACCCAGCGCAGCCAAATATAAAATAAATAAAAAATTCATGCAGTATCATTTCCGTCACATTCTATTGGTTACACAGGATCAATCCACATTCAGTGTGGAGGATACTTCACTAAGTTGAAGTGCTTTGAGGACTCATTGCTGAGCAATAGTTACCACATAGTATTTTGCAGAGCAGTAGGCTCTTTCACTTGAATTATCTTGACTGACCTTATACTCTACCTGTCAGGTAGAAGTTTGAGGATGCTTATCATGGAAATGGGGGAATCCCATGGTTTTCCAAGCTAAGTGGTCATTTACTGCTGGTAACTCCATGCTTGGGAGTATTTTTCTCTGAGAGTATGTGTCACACTTGGAAGTCCAAGTCATAGCATAAGGAGCAGAAGCAAACAACTGGACATTAGGGATGGAAGGTACTGGAGAGAAAGCTCAGGGAAGAGGGAGTGCAATTAATTACCAAATATCATGTGAAAGAATACCAGTTTTGAGAGGGAAACGTGGTACTTTTCTTTTTTCATTTTTTCCTAAGTTATTACAAAATATTGGCTATATTCCTGGTGTTGTACAATACATCCTTGTAGCCTATCTTACACCCAGTAGTTTGTACCTCCCACACCCCCATGTGCCTCACCCTCACCCCCCACGGGTAACCACTAGTTTGTTCTCTGTATCTGTGAATCTGCTTTTTTGTTATATTCACTAGTTCATTGTATTTTTTAGATTCCACATGTAAGTGATATCATACAGTGTTTGTCTTTCTCTGTCTGACTTATTTCACTTAGCATAATGCCCTCCAAGTCCATCCATGTTGCTGTAAATGGCAAAATTTCATTCTTTTTTATGGCTGAGTAGTATTCCAGTATATATATACCACATCTTCTTTATCCATTCATCTGTTGATGGACACTTAGGTTGCTTCCAAATCTTGGCAATTGTAAATAATGCTGCTATGAACATTGAGGTGCATGTATCCTTTTGAATTAGCATTTTTGGTGTTTTTGGATATATACCCAGGGGTAGAATTGCTGGGTCATATGGTAGTTCTATTTTTAGTTTTTTTTTTTTTTTTGACATCTTTATTGGAGTATAATTGCTTTACATTGTTGTGTTAGTTACTGCTCTATAGCAAAGTGAATCAGCTGTACATATACATATATCCCCATATCGCCTCCCTCTTGCGTCTCCCTCCCACCCTCCCTATCCCACCCCTCTAGGTGGTCACAAAGCACTGAGCTGATCTCCCTGTGCTATGTGACTGCTTCCCACTAGCTATCTATTTTACATTTGGTAGTGTATATATGTCCATGCCACTCTCTCACTTCATCTCAGCTTACCCTTCCACCTCCGCATCTCCTCAGGTCCATTCTCTACATCTGCATCTTTATTCCTGTCCTGCCCCTAGGTTCTTCAGAACCATGTTTTATTTTTTTTAGATTCCATATGTATGTGTTAGCATACGGTATTTGTTTTTCTCTTTCTGACTTCACTCTGTATGACAGACTCTAGGTCCATCCACCTCACTACAGATAACTCAATTTTGTTTCTTTTTATGGCTGAGTAATATTCCATTGTATATATGTGCCACACACTTAGGTTTCTTCCATGTCCTGGCTATTGTAAATAGTGCTGCAATGAACATTGTGGTACATGACTCTTTTGGAATTATGGTTTTTTCAGGGTATATACCCAGTAGTGGGATTGCTGGGTCATATGGTAGTTCTATTTTTAGTTTTTTGAGAAACCTCCATACTGTTTTCCACAGGGGCTGCACCCATTTACATTCCAATCAGTAGTGTATGAGGGTTCCCCTTTCTCCACATCCTCAAGAAGTGGTGCATTTTGGAGCTGAATCTGTGAACACTGCTCACAGTAGGATCTTTTTCATAGAATTCACACATGAGTCAAGGAGAAGGGACATTAAAGAAGATCTACTGGAGGGGACATTTAGAAAAGGCTTGATTATTTCCATTTTATCGATGAAAAATGGAGGCACATTAAGTGACTTGCCCTAAAATACATAGCTAGTTAAGTGGCAGAGCCTGGATGAAAGCTCAGATTATATAACTAGAAATCAGTGCCTTTTTTTGCTGTATCATGAGATCTCCAAAGCTAAACATCATATACTGTGCCAGTTAGAGTTCTTGGTTGTAAATACAAAAACTTGCTTCAGTTAGTGCATACAGTAAAGAGATTTACTGGAAGGCTATCAGGTAGCTTACTGAATGGATGGGAAAGCTGGAGAATCTGTTTCAGAAAACATTAACTGAGATAGTAATGGTCAAGCCAAACAAAGAGACCTATTAGGGTGCTGGCATTGACACTGTGGCCTCTGCACCCTTGTAGCAGCAGCAGTTGTTGCCACTGCCGTTCAATTAATGTTACTGATCACAACCTTAGTGAATATCTTAAAGTCTTTGTGTCATTCCTCAAGTCCCAGGTGGGAGCATCTGATCAGTCAGGCCTCGGTCGGATGCTCAAGCCGCCAGGTGTTTGTTTAGAAAAGAAACATCTAGGCCTCCTTCTCACCAAAGCACATACATTCGGGGGCAGAAGATTCCAAAATGAAATGGGGGTTTTGATTGTTGGCTAAGAAGTAACAGCAAGTGTCTGCTGTACTCATTTTTACCTGAAGTGACCTCATTTTCCTATCCAGTTTGAAGTTCCAGGTGGAACATGCCATTCTCATTGGAAACATGTAATGGTTTGAGATAAGGATGCCAGGAGATGAAAGTGAGGAATGCTCGGCCACGTCCAGGAAACTAGTTATTGCAGTTCACATTCTGAGGTTTATTCTCTACCCTCTGCAGCTCGTAAAGAAAGGGAAAGAGAGGAGGGAAACACTGGCTGAAGGCTGGGACTTGTCCCTGTGCCCATGTCAGGAACACCTGTGTCTACCTGTCTTATCAGTCTAAAGCAATCAGAAAAGATGATGTGAAAGTTATTACATCAGCCTTCTTTGAGGCCAAGATTACAACAGAATGATCTGAGTAAGAATTGCATTTTTTGGAGTGACATGCAAGAACGGCTTTCAGTGAACTCCCCACATGACATCCTTAGCAGACTATGAGAGTATGATGTATGCAGTCTAGTAAGTGATTCTCTGTAGACTATAAGAGAAGGCTCAGAATGAGATAAGGACAGAGAGCCGGACAATAGTTTCATCGGCTTTGGGATTTAATCAGAGGAAGGGAATAAGTGTATATTGATTTTCTTTATAAAACCAACAGGGAAATTCAAGAAGGGAGTCTATAAGAAAGGGAATTCCAGGGTCCAGATTAAGTTGAGAGGAGAATTAGTCAGAGGAGATTATGAGTGAATTTGGCTAAAATAGAGATAAAAACAAACACAGACACTGAGCCAAGGTTTTGTTAGCAGAGAAAAGTTAGACTTGGCATTGAACTAAAGGGATATGATGAAAAGAGCAGAATGAATGACTAGTTCCATTACCAAGGGAGGAGAAAGACTAGAACAAGGAGCCAGTATAGAATAAATATGAGAGGGTGAATAGGAAAATAAATTCTCCAACATTGTGTAAGATCACTTAGCACATCCAGTCTGGGTGGGATCCAGTTCTTAAAAGGCAAAAGAGGCTGAAACCAAGCATTTTATATTTATTGTCTCACACCAGCCAAATGCTCCTCCCTATTTTACAGATGAGCAAATTGAGGCTGAGAGAAGTTAAATCATTTGTACCAAAACCCCATATTTAGCAGTGGGCTAGCCAGGACTTAAGCACAAATCTTAAGCCCAGACTCTTTTCCCCTTACAATGATGACCCTCTCATTCAGAAAACTTAAGTTCAGAAGTCATCTTCTCTTGCATTTATTTCCCATCTTAGCATTAAGGAAAAGAGAGAGGCTACCATGAGATTCTTACTAAATTTTAAAGGAAATGAAGAGAATTAAAATGAGAGAGACCACCCCTTGCCATTCCCCTTCTCTCCACATATATGTGATCTATTCAGATTTTAAGACTTTTTTTTTTTTATTTTCTAGCCCCCCTTTTTTCTAAATAGAACCATGTAACTCGTTAATTCCAGGCCAAGATTGTGAAGAAGCAGGTATGCCCCCCTTGCCATTCCTCTTTCCCTCTATTCCTTTCCCTCTATTCCTACTAGATGTTAGCACCCGGGGATGACCTTGGAAGTTACTTTGTTAAAGGCAGCAGAGCTTCTGTCAGCCTGGCTCCTGGAAAACTATCACCATCTCCTTCCTCTCTCTTTCCCTAAACATGAGGATCAGTATTAAACTATTACTCGAGTAATAAATAAAGTTTTATTTTATGTTAAATCATTGATATTTGGGGGTTTATTTGTTATAGCAGCTGGCATTACCTGAACTAATACAATTATTTAAAATTCCCAAGCTCTTTAATGTTCTTTCTTCTCTTTCTTTTTTTATTTCCGTTTTGATGCTTTATGTTAGAACTTGCTTAATTATTTGAACTTAATTTGTGAACCTGAGATTCTGCAGCTCATGGCTCACATTTTCATGGCAGATTTAGTCTATTTGTTACTCATTGAGCAAGTATTTAATAACCATGTATCCTGTGCTATATGTTAAATGACATATGGGACTATGAGTAAAACTTTTAAAAATATCTTTTTAGAAGTGACTAACACAATGATGTTAACTACAAGAATATTAAGGCAACATTGCTCATAAAAGCAAAAGAAAGGAAAATATATAAATGTTCAAGAATAGAAAAATGGATAATTAAGTCTATAGTATATTTGTTTAATAAAACACCAATAATTATTTTTAAGGGAAACTGACTTTGAACTTTATTCAGTAGGGAATTCAAGATCATTGAAGCTTTTTGAGAAGATAAGTGAAATGATCAGATTATACTTTAGCAAGAATAATCAGCCAGTAGTATGTAGGGTCAATTGAATTAGCAAGAGAATTGTGGATGAGATGACCAGTTGCCCTCAGTATT
The DNA here is from genome assembly GCF_964374135.1 of Grampus griseus. Classification (NCBI taxonomy): domain Eukaryota; kingdom Metazoa; phylum Chordata; class Mammalia; order Artiodactyla; family Delphinidae; genus Grampus; species Grampus griseus. Next base: position 69,974,022 of record NC_139000.1, on the reverse strand, counting down.
TTTTCTCCCCTTCTCTTATTAGCAAGAGAACTCTGGAGTATTAGCTGATCAAATAGCAGCCCAGCTAAAGTCAATATTTCCCAGGATAGGTGTGACCATGTAAAGTTCTGGCTAGGGGTTGCTTTAAACAGGAGATAAGACTGGGGTGTCACACGTATCTTTCTCATGTACCTCCCATGAAGACGTCTTAGCCAGATGGTGAGAGCCCACCCATTGGCAGGGTAAGCTATCTTCATATCCAAGCCTATTGTGTTAAGTTGGAAAGATAGGGTAGAATAAGCAGAACACAGAAACCAGTAATTGCCAGAGTTTTTAAGCACAAAGTTTGTGCTTGAGCTGCAACTGAACTGGTATGCTCTTGACACTGCAGTGCCTTTTCTCTTTCTGGATGCTCTCTATCTTCCCTTAGTGTATTACGATACCCTGTAGGCATTCTCTCATGGACAGGATCCCTTTTTAAAGGATCACACAGCCAGGTCCCATTGAGGATTGTTAGAAATTTAGAGCCCCAATGCTAGGAGGTTGGAGTCCCTACAAAGAAAACTTCTCACAAATTGTTTTCTCTCCACTCTTTCGGCTCTTTGTAGCCTCACATGAGTGAGGTAGTTCAAAAGTTGCATCAATATTTACAGCCATGATTGTTCCACCTCTCAACTGTCAATGAGATATAGCATCTATTATCTTGCCTTAGCGGAAGCTGAGACAGGAGAAATTCCACTTTAACACACAACCCCACAAATAAGAGAAAACCACAAGCTAGAGAAAGTGAACAAAGAAATCAAGAAAATTTCTTAAAAGGATATAAGAATAAAAAAGGGTGCACTACAGGACCCAGGATAAGGAATACAGCCAGACTTCAGGAATAGAAAGGTGCTTGAAAGTCAGCACCTTGAAAGTCCTGGTGCTGGGAAGTCAGGAACCGTGGATATGGCTCTGGATTCTGAGTTGCTGGATCCTGCTGCTCTCAGAATGAATTCTTTTCTCTCAGCATATCTTCTTTTTCTGCTGTTCACTCCACTTGGTTGAAGGTAGATGTCCTGTATCAGAACTCTCTAGTTTTTACATATCCTCTATTTGAGGAATTAATCTAAAGTGAATTGGAACTTCTCAGTCCTAATTCCAAATTCCTGAAGGACAGAATGAGAATGGCCCAGCTTTCATCAGGTGTCCAACCAGCTATGGACATGAGGGTAGGAGATAAACATAGCCTCCTGAAACCCATCCTGTGAGTGAGGTATTAAAGGTTATGGGTCATTTGGAGCTGGATAGACACCCCCGAAGTACCTTCTTCATATAATGTCAGTAGATTGTGGGAAATTGAGAAATATTGTGGAGATAGAATCAACAGGCCTTGGAAGCCAATTGAATGTAAAGGGAGAAAAGTAAGAGTCAAAGATGCTGAAGGTAGAGTCAGAGTGACTTCGAGGAATATATTTATTGATTTAAATAGGGAACAAAAGTAAAGGATAATGGTTCGGTTTGGAGATATTGAGTTTAAGGTTCTAATATGACATCTGAATAGCAGTTGGTAAAATGAGCTAGAATTCAGGAGAGAGGTGGAGATATTAATTTTTTTCATTTGTTTAACTGAATAATCAATTCTGAGTACCTTTTATGTGGCAGGAACTCTTTCAGGCCTTGGAATTATAACAATGAAAAAGGCAGACAAGTTGTCTTAACTCAGGTAATTGTATCCCTCATGGTTTCATTAATAGGCTTAAGAAACTCCATGAACCTCTTAAAATAATTTTTTAAAAATTATATATGCTGTGATTTTTTTTGAATTTTTCAATTTTATTTTATTTATTTTTTTATACAGCAGGTTCTTATTGGTTATCCATTTTATACATATTAGTGTATATATGTCAATCCCAATCTGGACTGAATGTTTGTGTCCTCCCCAAATTCACATGTTAAAATCCTAACCACCCCCGCAATGCGATTATATTAAGGGGTGGGGCTTTTGGAGGTGATTAGGTCTTAAGGGTGGAGCCCTCGCAGATGGAATTAGTGCCCTTATAAAAGAGGCCCTAAAGCACTGCCTTGCCCCTTCTGCCATGTGAGGACACAGTGAGAAGATTAGTAGTATATGAACCACAAAGCAGGTCCCCATCAGACAGAATTTGCCAACACTGTGATCTTGGACTTCCTAGTCTCCAGAGCTGTGAGAAACAAATGTTTGTTGTTCAAGTCACCTAGTCTATTTTTTTTTTTTTAAATTATAGCAGCCTGAATGACTAAGACAATGTGTATATGCTTAAGTGTATTTTTCTGGGAAGAAAATACCCTAGCTTCAGTGAATCTTAAAAGGATACATGATCTGAAAGAAGTGAAGAACTACAGGCACAAAACTGTTTAGGCATTGAAAACAAATATATAGGAAGAACAGAAGCTATTCATTGACAATGTCTTGATTAATACCATTGTTGACAGTGTGGGAGAATGAAGAGAAACCAGGAAAGAAGCGGACCAGACAATCTAACAATAAGATTTTGAAACATTACTCAATGTATTGTATTCTTCCTTCTTGCCAATTCCTTTTTATGCATACTTGACTATAAACCCTGAGGCTGAGGCTTAATGTGTTAAGGAAACAAAGAATAATGTGGGGAGAGGGGAATCTCAGCAAGAAAATAAAGATTATTCTTTTGAGTTCCAAAAGAGGCCCTTGAAAGTCAGTGATAGAGACACTAACTTTGAAAAAGAAAGCTTTTTTTGTTTTTTTTGGTAAACCCCATCCCCTGCCCACTCCCCCCGTGACACACACCTAAGAGTCTGGTGGACACAGGCTCTTCTTTAGACTATAGAATCTGTAAGAATTTATGATCATTCAAGAGCAAATTGTGTACCATAGAGAGAGAATTGGGAATCCTTTCTGAAGCCAGGAGAGGAATAGGAAAAAATATCAAGGGAGTTCGGATGCTAGTGAGAGTTGTCATCTCAGGGTCCAAATCTGAGTGGGAGATAGAGATGCCCAGATGGGTTTTGGGATTGAAAAACAAGGAGCTCTGCACTCCTTTGTCAAGTTTTGGAAGGAGATAGATTTCCAGAGGGTCTTTGGTCAACTGGAGTAGCCAGAGGAAAGTGGAAATGTTTACTCACAAGTCTAGGCAGAACGTGGACTGACATAGCCTCCCCCCACCTCTCTCCACTCACTTCCCAACCTTTTTAGATTCCCTTGAGATACATAAGCAATCCCAAAACGTGTCGTATGTCCAGTGAAGCTAATTGAGAAATCGTCTTCTTGCAAGTGATCATCACAAAAGATAATGAGTCAAAATGGCCAGTTACTAAAGAATAAAATGAGGATAGGAGAGCCTTCAGCAGAAGCTGCAGGGTGGTCAGGGAAAGCCGTGAATAAACTAAGGATGTGACTAAGACTGAAAGGGTCACAGTGCCAATCTTCGTGAGATAGGAGTGAGTCAGCAGAGGCAGACCACCGAGCTGCCAGGAGCAGCCACCATTTGCAGAGCAAGAGAACAGGAGCCACTTCCAGCAGAGACAGTCTCTCCCATGTGAGAAGCAAAGGTAGGCCCCTCAGAGCTTAGGGAAGGAAAAGAGAACGCAGGAGGCAAGAATCGAAGACGTGTGTGCTTTAATACAAAAAAGCCTTAGGGATACTGATTTGATAAATTTAAGTTTTTCAGCATTAATGGACATGAAAGTCACTAGGTTCATTTGGAATGAAATAAAATATCTTCTTTATCTGATTAACCGTATGGTGTGTAAAATTTATACCTGCTACCACATAGAAGTTAAATCAGGAAAGTCAGATGTCAGAGGAAACTGGCAGAAAAGGGTTTCAAGAAAGAGCACATGGTCAGCCCCCAAATCCTGAGAAGATGGTTGCATCTTCTTAGAACTTTGGAGTTTCCCATCCATTAACTATGCTGACCTCCTAATTGATCAGGTAGTTAGTAGCAATAAAAAAAGAAAATTGAGTTTAGCCAATTGGAGGTACTGGGAGCAAATTGGAAGGAGAGTGACCAGGACATTTTTTCCCCACTCCTCTGGTCCTGCAGTTTTGGTGCTACTGCCATGGGTGTGCTATGCTGGCTATTCTTCACTTATATAGTTTGGTTATCTTTTGAGTTTGGATTAAATCTCTTCAGAACTAGTTGTACTCTTCTCTGCCCTGCTGTGGGCCCTAGAAAGACTGACCTCTGTGGACTGTATCAACTGAATGCACTTGGCCTTTTGTCTTCCAGCTGGGTTCAATTAATGGGAGGTACCAGGAGGAAATCAAGAAGAGGCTATTTCTTATTACCTCCCTTTAGTGCTATGCTTACAGCTTCCTTCCTCTTTTGATTACAGCTCCAGTCAGACAGCCTCTCCTCTATGGCTCCAGTTCTCTTAGGCTCCCATAGCACTATTTCCCCTCCTATAGGTCTAGGGATGGAATTATTTCCCAATATTGCTTGTTGAATTTCTTAACTATGTCTATTCTGTAAATAATCCTTTCATTAAAATCACTTTAATTAAACACCTAAGAGGAATTCTGTTTTCTGCTGGGATCCTGACTAACATATCTGGGAATGAAAGACAACTAACTGAAAGTTGAAATTCTACACTCCATTCCACAGAAGAATTGAGACAAGAGACCCTCAGGTGGAAGAATGAGAGCCAGCATCTGAAAAAAGTGGGATGGTCAATCCCTAGGACAGGGAGATGAGCTTAAAAGAAGAAAGTGATAAACTTGGGCATATAAATCCACTGAGACCAAGAAAGGTCCCTTGGGATACTACACTGGCACTTATGGTCATACTGGTCATCTTCTTTTGGTTCCTGGAATCCAAAGTCTTATTGTGTCCTTGGAACATGGCATTTCTGCATCCTATAACAAAGCTCATTGTCTTCCACCCTTCCCCTGGCTATTGCCTTCTCAATAGCAGGCCCGGACTTCGATATCACCTACTCACTGTGGCTCTTCTGACCATCCTATCTCAGGTAGGTAACCCGGTCTCGCTATACTAGATATCAGCTCAGTGTTTGTGTCCTTTACAAGACTTATAAATTTTTAATTATTTTATGTCTTTGTTTCTTTACTCTTTGTCTACTGTTCCCACTAAAATGTAAGTTTCATAAGGGTAGGGGCTATGTCTGACTTGTTCAACATTATATCCCTAGAGCCTAGAATAGAGCCTGGAAGATGAAATATAGTAATGAAATATTCATTGAATAGGTGAACTAATGAAGAAATGAGAGAGAGAGAGAGAGAGAGAGAGAGAGAGAGGGATGGCATGCATACTATATTTTTACCTTTATCCCAACTAATTATAGCAAGCTATTTAAGCCATTACTCTCTGAAACTATCACCATGCTCCAAAAAAAACTCATTCTGCAAATACAAGGAAAAATAGCAGGAAATGCTTGAGCTAAGGACCTGGTTAGGAGAAAGTATGGGATATAGTGAAAAGAACATAGACTTCGAACCAATAGTCCTGGGGTAAATCTCAGGTCCCTCAGTCAGAAGCTCTTTGGCCTCGGCCATGTCATTTTTTATTTCTGAGCTTCAGTTTCTCCAACTATACATGGAGATAATACTGGTGTGGGTGATAGGCAAGGCACTTAGCAACAAGGTGCACTCAGTAGATGCTACTATTAATGGCAATACAACTACTCTTTAATTGTTACATTTTCATTGGTCAACAATCTTGTCTGTCTTATTCACAGTTGTATTTATCCTGCCTATAATACTGCCTGGCACTCTTAGATACTCAATAAATATTTGCTGCATGAATGTTGAGTGAATGAATATTGGTACTTTAAGAACGATAGTTAAAATAGATAATTTATTCAGGAATTCTGATAAGCAATTATATACATCATCTCGTTTTACATCTGCACCAAGTGGGTACTACTATTTTTTCCCATTTTATAAATAAAAGAACCAAACGTTACAGAGAAAAAGTGAGTTACTAAGTAAAGAATCTAAATGCCTCCCCTTCCTATCCTGTCAACTCCAACCTCTTATGAGGAGGACAGGTAACAGTAGCTTGGTTTACCCCTTCCAGAAGGTTACCAACGCATAACCACAGTGTTTTTAAATTGGATGATAACTTATCTGGGGATTTTCACATGTCCTAAATCTAATCTGTTTTATACTGCACTTCCAAGGCCATTTAGCGCAATTATGCACCTCTATTCCCATCCTGCATATTATAATACATAAGAGCTTTGAACAATAATGTAGCCACTAAAAGACTACATCTGAAGAGTGAATAAATTATTAATTTTACTCATAATACATTAAAAATGTATTAAAATGAGATATCTGTGATACCTCATTTTGGTGGCTCAGCTACATCTTTGCTACTTCACCAGCATAATTAAAGAAGATAGGACTTGGAGTTAGATAGAACTAGATTTGTAGCCTTGCTCCTCTACATATTAAACAAGTGATCTTGTCCAAGTTTCTTAGGCTCCCTGAGCCCCAGTTACTGATCTGTAATATAGAGTTAATAACACCAATGTCACCCAGTGGCTATAGATATTAATAGATAACCTAATAGATAACCTATTAATAGATAACCTAGATAACCTACAGGAAAGCAGTTTGCACACAGCCTAATGGAGAAGCTCTATGTAAATGCTCAACTTTTTAATCTTTCATTATTTTGTCTACTGTCTTAACAATTAAGTAAATATTCTATATTCGGTATTTTTCACCAATTTTTTTTTTTTTTTTTTTTTTTTACCAATATTTTTACTTAGTCTTCAAGTTCAGGGTAAAGTACTTTCAGCAGTTTTGAAGAAGGTTCTACTGCCATTGTTTTCATTGTGTCTTTTTCTCAATAAACTACACAAATTAGCCTTCAGATTTACACATCAGATTTTTGTGAGCAGAGTATTTACTAAAATATAAACATGGAATAATTGGAATTTTTGATATTTGTCTTTCAACATATTATGTGTAGATAAAAACTCCTGGATCTGCTAAAATCTTTCCAGAATTTAGAGGGCTTGAGTTGATTGGTTCCCCTCTACCCCCCAAACCAGAGGTGGAGGATTACATTATCTAAAACCAAAAGGAAGTGATTCATATCAGGGCAGTCTCTGATACCTCAGGTTCAGAATCTTTATCAGAAGGTGTTTTTTGTTGTTGTTGATTCATTTGTTCAAATATATGTTAAGCATCAGTTATGTATGGTGCTCCGTGCAAGGCACTGAGGTGAGCAGTGCATGCCCTCAGGGAATCTCTAATCTGGAAGGGAGAGAAAACATGTATTTAAATAGGCATATTGCAAGGTAAACTTTGGTAAGTACCACAGGAATGTTGAGGTAAAGTATTATGGGATTTCTGGGATTCCCTGGTGGCGCAGTGGTTGAGAGTCCGCCTGCCGATGCAGGGGACACGGGTTCGTGCCCTGGTCCGGGAGGATCCCACATGCCGCGGAGCAGCTGGGCCCGTGAGCCATGGCCACTGAGCCTGCGCGTCCGGAGCCTGTGCTCCGCAACGGGAGAGGCCACAGCAGTGAGAGGCCCGCATACTGCAAAAAAAAAAAAAAAAAAGTACTATGGGATTTCAAAGGATGAAAAAATCATCTCCTATTGAGGGAAGATGGAAGTGTTTTTTACGTTTTGTTAATAACAGTAAAGGAAGAGCTTAGAAGATGCTGCCATTAGGTGAGACTTTGGGAATGCACTAGTGATCTAGAATCTCAGTCGTGAGGAAAGAGAGTTTAGTTGACTGTGGTACTTGCATCCAGGAGCCTCGAAGGCTCCAAGGACACTGTCAATCACAGGTTGGTATGGGAGAGCACTTCAGTACACTTGGTCCATCCTCAGTTTCGGCTCAAGTCACAGTGCATTCTAGCCATTTATTTTTCTGATTTCCTGGCTAGGTGATGAACTGCTGGTGTGCAGAGACCATGTCCTCCTTTTCCAGTACAGAGTCAGGCTCTAGCAAGTTATACTTGACACATGACTGTGTTACGGAAAGGAAGACCTACCAAACCAGAGAAGCCAGGAAGGAAGGATGCCTGTGTAGTTTAAAAGCCTCATAGACAAAAGTTTCAGGGTCTGGCAAGAATAGTGCACTGAAGTCATGTACGCAGAAGGCTGGGCCTAGACCGCTTCCAGAAGAGGCCAGGGTTGGCTGGGCTACAGTGGCACACTGAGCCCCAGGGAAGGTGAAACCACAGCATTACTCAGCCTTGCTCAGTGAAGAAAGCTCTATTCTTCTCTCTTAGCCTCTGGCTTGAGGTTGGTTAGTGGTAGTGACATGAGGCTCAAATTCAAGCATGTGGGTGTGAAAATGCCTAAATGAGGGGAAAAATTTGGAGTGAAGAATTGACTCAAGAATTATAGGTTAGAGAATTTGTTTCATTTTTCTCCCAAATCTTCTGACTGCATATTCTTCTAAAGGGGTAAGTGACAATTCTGAAAATATCTGAAATCCTAAAGGGGTCAATAGATAATTCTTTAAGAATAATATAGAAGGGTAATTTGGGGGAAAGTCTGGGTTCCTTTCTGTCTTCTGAAAGGTAAGATACGGACAAAAATATATTACTGGCTACCTAACTTGCTGATGTAAGAATTGAGAGTCATGAAAAATTTCTGACCCTGAGGAAAATGCTATCTCCACACACTCCTCCTTTTCACTATAAATTTATTTTTAGGCATAATTGTTGGCCCAATGCACAATTCTTTCCAGAATACAAGAAAGGAGTTTGTGGAAGGGACCAATATAGCAGACTCTATATTCAAGGGCAGAAACTTAGTTAAGTGTCTCTGAAATTAAGCTTCTTAGACCAGCCCGCTTCAGAATCATCTAGTATGTATCAGTAGATTAAAATGATGATTCATTGGCCCCATCTAAGACTTCATCAATCAGAATCTCTGGGAAAAGGGTTCAGAAACCCGCATTTTAAACACACACCCCAAACGATTCTGGTGTATACTAAAATATGTGAACCACTGCTACATTCTGCAGCCTCTGTGAACCAAGGAGTGCCTTTCCATGTGTTTGAAGATTAAGCTACTAAACCAGTGCTTTCTAAGGCCTCTTTCTGCTCTCAGCCCTGGTGCAGGGAGCTGGAGAAAGTGGAGGCGAGGCTGAACGAGACAAAATAGGCACGGAAGGTGTTGGGGACATTTTAGCAGCTAAATACAGGGGGTCAGAAAGAGCTGGAAATCATCGTTTTGGCAGACAGACAAAACAGACAAAAAGAGGAGGATGCAGTTGCCAAATGGCTAATCAATGTAAGTGATTAAAACTCCAAGTTAAAAATGAGGAAGCAGATCTGCAGAAATGAAGGAGGGCTGAGCCAGCCAGGGAAGCAGAAGACCAGATCTGGGAGGGCTACAACACGTAGGATGCAGCTACACAGGCTAACTTCTTCCTCAGTCAATGGCCTTCAAATGTTTTCTCTAATAACAGGAACCAATAGAATATACAGTAATATGCAGCCATTAATTTCCTCCCAAGAAACAATGTCCAGTTTGAGTTCCCAAGTGCTGCAGAAGTTCTTGACTAATGATAGTAGTTAACATTTATTGAACACTTCTATGTACCAGGCACAATTTTAAACGTTTTGTATGTATTAACTCATTTAATCCTCACAACAGCCCTATGAAATAGGTAGTATTAGTATGGCCATTCTACAGATGAGAAAATTGAGGTAGAGAGGTTAAGCAACTTGCTCAAGTGCATGTAGCTTCCAAGGGCATTCCAAGCCAGGATTTGAAATCAGGCAGTCTAGATCCAGAGTCCGAGTTCTTAATCATTATTTCATGCTGTCAGTGCAGAGTAGATATGTCTAAGGATTTTACACAGAAATCAACTCTCAGTTGCAATGAACTGTATTGATTCAATCATTATTGTTTCTGTTACAATGTCTGTAAAATTAGGAAGGGAATTCAGAGGTTCTCCTGTACAGCATGACATACTGTTTATGTTTAAATTGCATACAATGTCCTATGCATAAAGGCTAACATTTGCCATTACAAATATAAGATCTGGGATGTGATGTGGTTTTCACAAAAAACAATGCCAAACATAGTTTTCAGGGTAAGAAGGTAACCAAGGAACCAAGAACCTCCAGAGACCCAAGTGCGTGCATTTGTGTGTGTGTGTGTAACAAACTTCTACTCTTTTGTTCTGTATCGTTTTTGTTTTCTTTATTCATTTTTGGCTCAGATTTTGTGGACTTGTTCAAACATTTTTTTAATGTACTTGAGCACGTACATAGAAGAAGCTATTCCTTTTATCTCACATCCTTAGAGTTTGTCCTCCTGCTTGAGACTCCAAGGCGTACGTACTATGGCCACAGGGGAAGGGGGAACTTAAAGAAAGCAAGCCCATGTTGATTAAGAAAGCATTATGATTATAAAACAAAATGGAGCTACCCTCAAATTGAATGATAAATAAATGAAACAGAAGAACATTTCCTAAAGATTTTATTTTATGACAGTTATAGTTTCATTTACATTTATAGATTGCTTTTTCTTTTCAATGTCCAGCATTCAAGGATATCCCTGGTAAAGTCTAACCTTTCAAAATGCTGACAACTGTTTGTGACTGGTCTATAGGTACCCTTAACTAAAAGCTATTTTCTCATTCCTTACGCATAGTTGAAACCCCCTTTAATATAGCCAGCAACTGAAACCACAAACACACCGCCCCACATCAGGAGTGGGCTACAGAGGACAGAGACAAAATTGTAGAGAAAAAAAAATGTGAATTTAACATTTTCCTCCAGAATCTGGAGAATAAAGACCAAGCCAGTATGTTTTTAAATTTATGTGAACACATTTAATTTTACACTTTCCTCTAAGAAGCTGCAGATTATTGGTTTAGAAGTTCTCACTATGGATCCAGTTGGAAATGTAGCCAGTGCATGGCAAATACAATAGAAATTAATAAATACGGAAATCCAATATAAATTAAATTATGGCAGCAAAGATAAATGTACAAAATACATATGTTCTGATATAATTCTGTCACAAGGAGTCCCTACTTTTCTTTCACTTTTTGTTTTTCTACTGTCTAATAAGTTATGAACCCTCTATTCCCCAAAAGCTGTTTCAGCAGCTTAACAATACAATTGTGTTCAAGTGCAATTTTTATTCTCTACTTATTACAGCACTACAAAGGCAGCCTTTTCTGACGATCCTCTCTCTCTCTCTCTCTTTCTCTCTCTCTAAGACACACACACACACACACACACACACACACACACACTCCAAATAAATTAATAAAATAAATTCCTGGCTTCTTTGGTGAATTACAGGAAGTTTAATAAGGAACAAAGTTGTAGAAACAAAGTGGTAAGAAAGAACCAAGATATAATTCATTAGATCAAAGATGTTTTTAGATATTTCTTCCTGTAATCTTTTGGGAAACAAAACAAAACAAAAAGCAATGCTCTGAGTTCTATAGGCACTTTCCTCATAATGATACCAGGTAAATAATGTGGATTGGTTTAATTTTTTTTTAATTTAGTTTTACCAATATTTTTTTAATTTTTCCTAGTCTTCACTTCCTTTTTTTATTCTTTATTCTTAAAAACACCTGTCAATATCATGAATCCCAAATTGTCAGTGAGAGAAAATGTGAATTAAAGGGAGGAGTACTTGGCACCCCTTTTTATACTTTTCAGAAGAGCTGAAAACTAAGGAAGCAAAGGGATAAAGGTCAAAATAAACTATTTAATAAATTATAGCAAGCAAAAATATATATGTGAATCAAATTATAGCTATACTTTAGAACATGTTAAACTCAGTTTCAGATTTCATAGCACCCTTTCTAAATAATTTAGAATGGTTTTTCCCCCCAAACATAGCACGTGAGCTGAATTCTGTGTGTATCGAGCAATTCTGTTTACACGTTGTAAGGTTGGATTGCGTATATGTTCCTTTGGACCTATGTGTATGTTGGAAGGCATATGAGTGATCAGAAAGGACGGGGGTAGAAAATGATAATGATTCCTGCCTCAACGCACAATCTCTGGAGTGGTTATTGCCTTAAAGGTGTTGGTAATATTGTTTGTGCAAGTGTTTACTTTGGCTTTTAGTTATAAAATGACAATGATCCAGCAAATGCCTCACGATGGGCATGGACTGTCTGTACTCAGAAGATGCCAGGACAGAAGACTTCTGTCACTTTCCAGGTTTCTTTTTTAAACTCCCTACCACCCAGGCTTGAGAGAAAATAAATGTTCTGGGGCAGTGATGGACTACATTGCAGAAGATTCAGAAAATATCCAAATTAATTAAAACACATCTATAGGGCTTCCCTGGTGGCTCAGTGGTTGAGAGTCCGCCTGCTAATGCAGGGGACACGGGTTCGTGCTCTGGTCCGGGAAGATTCCACATGCCGTGGAGCGGCTGGGCCCGTGAGCCGTGGCTGCTGGGCCTGCGCGTTCGGAGCCTGTGCTCCGCAACGGGAGAGGCCACAACAGTGAGAGGCCCGCGTACCACAAAAAAAAAAAAATTTATATTACCCTAAGATTTTTTTCCTTTTTCTTTTCTTTGTTTTTCTTTTTCTCTCTTCCTTTCTCTTTTCCCTTTTCCTTTCCTTTCTTTCTTTTCTTTTCTTTTTAATTTTTCTATTCTGCCTGATCTCCCAAAACTCCAACACTTCTGAACCAGACAGGTGACTTTTACCAATGATAGTCTACCCATCAAACTGTGCAGACAGCTCCCCAAAAGTCATGTAAACAACTGGGTGAGAAGAGAGGAGAATCTGAGAGTGCTCCATGATGGTAACAAAAGTAATATCCTACAGTCCACTTAGGACATTTTTAATTGAATAGTGGTAATATCATTTGGAAGCTCAAAAGAGTCACCTGATATTTAAGTGGATGGTTTCTTCAGGAATAAAGAGCCTCCAATTGAAATTATTTAATGTGTCTGAAGTCAGAAATAATAAACAAAAAATCTAAAATTTGTTTCTCTTAGGGATTTTGGAGAATGATTAGGGACACACAAATTGAAAGAAACCAGATCAGCTCTCCTTTTCTCTTACAAGTACCCTTTAAATTAGGATTTCTCCTAGTTTAAGGAAAAAATGCCTTTAAAAAAAAAAAGATTCAGTGACTTCCATGTTGGCAATTGGTATTTTGTAGGTCATAATACATATGTTCCTATTCTACTAAGTAAAACAAATCAGGTAGGTAAAAGATAATCTCTTTTGCTGTTCTTCTCTAAAATTAAATGCCTCAGTTTTGCAAAGCTTTAAGAATACATACCCTTTAAATAAAAAATAATTGTACAAGAAAAATGTGAATCATAAGAACATTAAAACAAATTCATAAAAATTCACTTTACTTACTATTAAAAGCAGTATTGTCCCAAGAAACTTGAAAATTCCACAGAGAGTTATGTGGTCAGTAATCTGCTCCGTACAAGAAAGATGAGTCAGCAATTCCTCTGGGAGCAAATGGCTTACTTTTGTTATCTGAATTTTCTTTTTTGGATTATTTCATCAGCATCACACGTAAACCATTTCTTCTGACATTAAATGGTACCGTGGGGTGCTATAACAACCCCTGCCTCTGTACTTAGTTGACTCAATAAATAACATTATTTTCTCTGATTTTTCTGGATTATCACATGGCACATTTGCAGAGTTGATCTCCCCCGTACCTCAGTGCCAAGTGGTCAGTGTGATTATTCCTTGTTTCCAGGGAAATTTAGGATTGGAGAAGCAGAATAGGCAAAGCTAGATTTGCCTATTGGTAAATTTACATAGTGGTAAATTGGTTTGACAAGTATTTCTCAATGTTTACTCAGAGGTTCCCATACTCCTTTATGAATGCAGACAGTGAGTTCTATTATTCTCTGCATGGTCAGTGCCTTACACAATTCCAGCCACACGTTTGATTCTCAGTATTCAAAATTCAGCTATTATTTTTCCACTCAGCCTGACATGCTACTGGGCTTATGCCAATGTAGGCTGCCTACACTCAGATACACACATGCTCTTTCTCAAGAACTACAGTCTTTCCTACCCTGATATAGGAGTGAGAGGCCGAGTAGAGACCAGTGGCATTAACTGAGCATCTATCTCCTGGGTGCTGGCTCTAGGCTCAGTACTTTACAAACACTGTGGTGTTTAGTCCAAATTATTATCCTCATTTTACAGATGAGAAAATAGGTTCAGAACTGTTGGATCTCAAAGTCCTTCCTAAGGAGAACTGGGTTAAGATTCAAATTTAAATAAAAATTACAAAAAATAGTAAGTTAATACCATTTGATGGTGGTTGAGAAGTTACCATGTACCAGAAAAGAATTATGTGAATCTTAATTTTTTCTCTCTTTGGTGAAACACATGCACATTATAAAATATTAAGGCAAGTCTTGGAATTCAATCTTTGCAGGCCCCAACTCATACCCTCAATTAGTTTTCAGTCTTTAGTTTTATTAGAGAAATAAGACTCTTCCTGACTTATTTCTAACTGCATTTGAAAGGGTTTATATAAGATTTATTTAGGGTGAAGCCCATGAAAGCTTGTTTTTACTTTTTTTTTTCTTAAGCTCATGTCAAATTGAAAGAGAAAGTAAACCAGGCAAGGAAACCTCTGTGTGTGTGTTTTTTTTTTTTTACTACAATAACACTCATTGCAGTGTTATTGCAGTATGTTATTGCAGTATGCAGTATGCATTGCAGTGTTATTGCAGTATGTTATTGCAGTATGTAGATAAGGCTGTATTTTAAAGATTTATCTATTTTTTTTAAATCACAAAATTAAAATTTCCAAATAGAAGTGAGATGAATACTTATGAGTGCTATGGCAAACTAAGGATTAAAATCCTGATATAAAAAAGCATTATACAGATTTATAAGGAAATCAGTAAGACCACTATGCATACCTAGGAAAAAGATGCTTACAGTTTATACAAAAGGAAATATAAGTGGCTTAATAAAACTTTTAAATCATTAACATCATTAGTAATTAAAAATGAAAATTAAAATAATAACACAATTTTATTTTCTCCTATTAATTAGCATGGTTTGTTTGTTTGTTTGTTTAAAATATACAATGCAGGGGCTTCCCTGGTGGCGCAGTGGTTGAGAGCCCGCCTGCCGATGCTGGGGACGCGGGTTCGTGCCCCGGTCCGGGAAGATCCCACATGCCGCGGAGCAGCTAGGCCCGTGAGCCATGGCCGCTGAGCCTGCGCGTCTGGAGCCTGTGCTTTGCAACGGGAGAGGCCACAACAGTGAGAGGCCCGCGTACCGCAAAAAAAAAAAAATTACAGTGCAGGTAGAAGTATAAATTTAGTCAGCCAATTTTGTAAAACAATTTGTAATTATGTATCAAGGAAGTTTTAAACATGCTTGTAGGGTTCTACTCTGAGGAAATATTCTGAAATGTAAGAAAATATTTAAATATAAAAATATTATTTTTTAAAGTAAAATACCAGGAACCTTAAATGTCCTTAAACAAGAAGCACATATGAATGGTGTAAGCACATTACACCATTTAATGATAGTAGAAAATCAATTCTTATGACCTAATAATAATGGGGGAAAAATAGGCTATAATACTACAATACAGTATGATCTCAAGTGTAGAAAATGATACTTATAGAAAGATGTAAATAGCAGTGATAACAATAGTTATCTCTGTTTATTTGAATTATTGATTATTTTTCCTGTGTTTTTCTATATTTTACAAGTTTACTTTTATAATTAGAAAAAAATTATGGAAGAGAGAAGAAAAATCAAAATGAAAGCAAAACTCTCTAATTATATAGGCTAAATAAGATGCAGAAAGGGAAGAGGAATTTAATCCCTGACACCTCAGTTTGACCTGAGGTTCCTTTGTAGTCCATCTAGTGTCGAAAATCCAACTCAAACCAGGTATTGGTTTACTAGACCACAGGGTTTATGTAATATGCTGTGACTTAGTGACCATCTGAGCATATACACTACTAGGACGCATTAGTCCAATGTCCAGAGCAAAGGAGGCTGTGGCCCAGCCCACTCTGAACCCACCAGACCCTGTCTGGGGCATGTGGTTAGTGCTTTGCACCACATCTGAAGCAGAGTGGTGAATAGCTAGAGTCTGTCCAGGAAAGGTGGGCTGAAGCAGTAAAATATCTGGAAATCCTACGACTTCTCAACTTAAAATTCCCCCCTTGTTTGTTACTACTCTGGTAATGAAGTCCACAGCCCTCTAAAGATTTAGCCTGTCTTGTAAGACTCTCCCCCTTGCTCACAAAGTTCTAATCTCACATGTTCCCTTTAATATATTTAGTTCCTCCTCACTTCAGAACTGCCCAAGTACTGCTCCACCAGCCTAGAATGCCTTATTTCACCCCTCCCTATGTGTGTCTCCTCCACACACATACTTTCTTACCTGGCCAATTCCTACATATTTTCAGGTCTGAGATCAAATATTCTTTCCTCAGAAAAACTTCTCTGGCCACCCAGCTAGGAAAAGTGCCCCTGTTATACACTTTCATTTTTACCCTGTAGTTGTCTTTGGTTAATTGTCTTTCTTATGTCTGTATTTCTTGCTAGTTGGTAAACTCTGTGAGGACAGTGCTATGAGTCTTATTATGTGTCTTAGTCCATCCAGACTGCTATAAGAAAATACCATAGACCGAAAGCTTATAAATAACAGAGATGTATTTCTTATGGCTATGGAGGCTGAGAAGTCCAAGATCAAGGCACTGGCAGATTCAGTGCCTGGTGAGGACCACCTTCCTGGTTCATAGATGACTTGTCTTCTTGCTGTGTCCTCACATGGTAGAAAGAGCAAGGGAGCTCTCTGCGGTCTTTTTTATAAGGGCAGTAATCCCATTCATGAGGGCTCCACCCTCATGACCTAATCATCTCCCAAACACCACCCCCTTCCTAATACCATCAACATTGAGGGGTTAGGATTTGAACATAGGAATTTTGGGGGAATGCAAACATTCAGTATATATCTCCAGAATGTAGTATAGTGCCTGGCCCATACTTTGGGCCATCTGTTGAATGAATGAATGAATTCCATGAAGTGCATTTGTCTGTCTGTTTTTATGGCTACCCTCTACTTTCACACCTAATTTCTCCTTAATGCTTAGAAAATGGGATTAATCTGAAAAGGAAAAGACAAATAAGAGAGGAGGGAATATGATAGCCACTTATCACATAAACATTCTGTGCCACTCTATTTCTAAAAAGAAATGGAGAAATTTCTAAAAATTAAGTTAAAAATGAAATTAGTAATCTTTGTGGTAATGAATTCCCTTTTATGAAGTATGTGCAAGTCATATTTGAACATAAGCATGGGTTAGAGTTGTGAAGAAGATTCCTATATTGGGCAGTTGGATTTCATGACTCTTAGGATCACTTCAAAGAGTTTGATTCTATGACATAGCAATCTCTTTGGTTGTAGAGGCACTACTTGAGGGAGAGAAGATTTAAGACAAAACAGGGCATGGACTAAACAAAGACAAGCTTGGGGAAGAAAAGGAAATGTAACACTGTCTCAAAACGTTTGATCTCAATCATTTTGAACCTTTTCTGAGGATGAGGTTGGCAAGCCTCCCAGAGAAACCAAAACAAAGCAACCTAACAGGGCATCACAAAACAAAAGGGGACCTAAGCTGAGAGATGAGAAGATGAAAGCCCTGCATTTAGATTCATTCACTGAGGACAGAGGGGGCAGGGGCAGGAAAGGTAGGCTTTCTCTTCAGGGTCCCTTTAACTCACTTAAAGCACACCTCTGAAATGAACATCCTCCGTAGAGAGAGGGTAGTTACCCGAATCCAGAAGTCAAGGCATTAGTAAACATGGCTAAAATGGCTAAATGAATCGGGTTGAAATGTCAGTGCAACTGCTTTCTGTATCTTCACTATCCTTAACCCAAACTTGTATCATCATTCTGGAATGAGCAAGACCTGCTCAACAAACCCAGGTTTTATCATCTCCTTTCTATCTCCTTATTCACAGTTCAGAAATCATCCAGTGGCCTTCTTACTCTTTAATCAAAGTAATTAATGTTGTTGTGGAAAGAAAAACAGCTTCCATTTGGTTTGAGAGAAAGACCCACACAATGTCTCTGTTTGAGGTGAGAAAGTTGAAAACTGAGCTATACTACTAAGTGGTGATTTTTTTCCCCCACCTACTGTGTGGAGATTCCTGATGAGGTAGAACACGTGTTTTTTTCAATTTTGACTGCTGCTGAAAATACTTAATGCTTACTGGGTGCTCACTGTATTGCAGGCAAGGTGCTGAGTGATTTGTACACATTATCTTGTGGGTCCTAACAACAGTCTGGAAGTAGATGCAATTGCAGTGCCTTTTCCAGAAAAGGCCTAGAGTGGTAGGTTGCTTACCTCAAGTCTGCAAGCTTATGAGGCACAGCCTGAGGAAAGTGTCACACATTTGAGCATCACCTAATGGGTAAAATTCAGCATAAAAATTTTGTGATCTACTGCTGTAACAGATAAATCACCCTCACACTCCTTGCTGATAGTAGACAGAAGTGGGTCCAGCAAAGAAAATTAGGTTCAGAGATGGTTCACATTTGGAAACTGTGTGCTCTCTATCACTAAAGAATTGGGAACAGTGATAGTATTGAAATCAGGAAATGTAATATTGCATTTATTTGAACTTTATTATAAAAATTCAAATAGTGTACAACAGCGGTCCCCAGCCGTTTTGGCACCAGGGACCGATTTCATGGAAGACAGTTTTTCCATGGACTGGGGTCGGGGGTGGGCATGGTTTCGGGATGACTTAAGTGCATTACATTTATTGTGCACTTTATTTCTATTATTATTACATTGTAATATATAATGAAATAATTATACAACGCACCATAATGCAGAATCAGTGGGAGCCCTGAGCTTGTTTTCCTGCAACTGGATGGTCCCATCTGGGGGTGATGGGAGGCAGTGACACCGGAAGTGTACTGCCTATGTCCAGTCTAGTCTGTAATCTCCTTTTGGTTGCTGTCACTGCAGAAAACCCTGCTTCACAAAGATAGGATGTTGGAAATGGAAGCAGGCTTTCCAGTGCTTTTGTGGCAATCTCAGGATATTCTGTCTTGACTTTAATCCAGAACGTATGGAGATTTGAAGTTGTCTCAAACATACTTTTAAGGCCACTGTCATTTGCGACCTCAAGCAGTTGATCCTCTTCTAGCACAAAGTCAATTCACCTGGCTTGTTCACAAATGGGTCTCAGATCCATTCCTTTCCAGTTTGGGGGTCTTTTGTGGTTGGCAAATAATGCTCAAACTCTTTTGAAACCTGAGATAGGTGATCATGCACCAGCTGGGAGAAAGAAGGCCCTGGCTCAGTCTCTTTCAAAATCTCTGCTAATGTTTGAGACATGTCAAAACTCCCAGTGTTCACTCGTCGCCCCCATAATTCCGATTTGGCTTTGAATGCAGCCACTTTATCGTCTGACAGGAACACAGTTCTCATTCTCCCCTGAAGTGAAAGATTGATTTCGTTGAGCATGTTGAATATGTCACACAAGTAAGCAAGTTTTGCGACCCATTCTGTGTCACTGAAATGTGCTGCCAGTGGTGACTGTTTTTCTAAAAGAAATCTCTGGAGTGGCTCTCATAACTCAAAAACTCTGTCCAGTGATCTACCTTTAGAAAGCCATCTCACTTCTGTGTATAAGAGATGACGTGTGTGCTCTGCATCCATCTCCTCACAGAGCTGCGCGAACAGACGTGAGTTAAGGGCATGTACTTTAACATGGTTGATAATTTTAATCATATCCTGCAAAACACTGCTAAGTTCAGGTGACATTTTTCAGCTAGCCAGCATTTCTCTGTGGATGACACAGTGCATAGACTGACATTCAGAAGCGACCTCCTTGACCCAAGTAGTGAAACCAGAAAGCCATCCAGTCATGGCAGCCGCTCCATCTGTGCATATACCGACACAAAATGACCAATTCAGTTTTCCTGATATGTAATCATTCAAAGACTTGAATAGGTCTGTAGCTGTGGTGTTGGTTGGCAACAAAAGTGCACATAACATATCCTAATACACATCCTCTTGAAAAATATATCGCACAAAAACAAGTATTGTTGCCTTGTTGTCAACATTGGTGGACTCATCAACCTGGATTGTGTACCACAGTGACTCATTAATCCTCTCTAACAGTTGCGCCTCAATATCCTCTGCTATTTCAGCAATTCATCTAGTTATGGTGCTAGCCAAAAGAGGAACACGTGCCACCTTTTGAACTCAGCCTCTCTTAAAAGTTCACGACAAATGTCCTTAGCAGCAGGCAGGATCCACTCTTCACCAAGAGTAAAGGGCTTCTTACTTAGCTTTAGCAATGCAGTTAGCCACTAAGAATGATGCTCTCAGTGCAGAGACACTTGATGAAGCGGTGGCCTTCAATAATTGCTTCTGTGCTTCGTGTTCACGTTTTTTTCTTTTGGGAAAATCTAAAGGCTTGTCTTTTAATGCAGGGTGCTTTGTCTCCATGTGGTGAAGCAGTTTTGAAGGTTTCATGGCTTTGTTGGTTAGCCGGTTGCCACATATTATACAAAGCAGTCTTGGAGAATGTGAATCACCTGTTGCAATGAACCCGTAATTTAAGTAGGACTCTTGGTATTTTCCTTTAAATGCAGCTTTCTTTTTTCTGGCTTAGAGAAGTCTTAGAGTCTTCTGCCATCTCATCATTGGGTCTTTCCCCTGTTTCAAAGAAGCTCTCCAGCAATGTTTCTTATTCATTTTGGCTAGGGTTAGCTTGTGGGCTTAACAAAATTGTGACTGAGACAAATGCACAGCGCGGGAAAGAGGCGCGGATAGAAGTGGTAAATAAAATAATGGGCGGGCCACATGCAGACTAAAATAAGTGTCAGATTCTGACTTAAAGCCTGCCACAAGATGCAGCTGTACAATTGAAGAACATCAACTCACTTCCCACTATAAAGCCTGCCACCAGATGCAGCTTAATTTTCACTTGCCACTCACTGATAGGGTTTTGATATGGGTCTGCAAGCAATTGATTTATTATGGTCTCTGTGCAGTCAAACCTCTCTGTTAATGATAATCTGTATTTGCAGCCGCTCCCCAGTGCTAGCATCACCCCTCAGCTCCACCTCAGATCATGAGGCATTAGATTCTCATAAGGAGCCTGCAGCCTAGATCCCTTGCATGCACAGTTCACAGTAGAGTTCATGCTCCTGTGAGAATCTAATGCCGCCACTGATCTGACAGAGGAGTGGCTATAAGTACAGATGAAGCTTTGCTCGCTCACCCTCTACTCACCTCCTGCTGTGCAGCCTGGTTCCTAACGGGTGGTCCGTGGCCTGGGGGTTGGGGACCCCTGGTCTACAAAGTAGAGATAACATTATAATAAAATCGCATATACTGATCACCTCATCTTAATAACTTATCATTTTACCGTATTTCCTTCATTTATTTACTCTTTGCTCAATTATTTTAAAGTAAGCACCAGATATCATGACCTTTAGCCTCTAAATGTTTCAGTATGCCTCTAAAAATTAAAGATATTTCCACTAATATCTATTTTCACTATTACTAGTATCACTCCTAAGAAAAGTTTTTCAATTGTTATTTTATATTGGAGTATAGTTGATTAACAATGTAGTGTTAGTCTCAGGTGTACAGCAGAGTGATTCAGTTATACATATACATGTATCTATTATTTTTCAAATTCTTTTCCCATTTAGGTTATTACAGAATATTGAGCAGAGTTTCCAGTGCTATACAGTAGGTTCTTGTTGGTTACCTGTTTTAAATATAGCAGTGTGTACATGTCAATCCCAAACTCCCAATCTGTCCCCTGCCCCACCCCCCCCACTCCCCCTCCCGGGTAGCCATAAATTCATTCTCTAAGTCTGTGAGTCTGTTTCTGTTTTGTAAATGGTTCATTTGTATCATATTTTTTAGATTCCACATCATATGATATTTGTCTTTGTCTGACTTACTTCACTTAGTATGATAATCTCCAGGTCCATCCATGTTGCTGCAAATGGCATTATTTCATTCTTTTTAATGGCTGAGTAATATTCCATTGTATGTATGTACCACATCTTCTCTATCCATTCATCCATCGATGGACATTTAGGTTGCTCCTATGTCTTGGCTATTGTAAACAGTGCTACAATGAACACTGAGGTGCAGGTATCCTTTCAAACCATGTTTTTCTCTGGATATATGCCCAGGAGTGGGATTGTTGGATCATATGGTAGCTCTATTTTTAGTTTCTTAAGAAACCTCCATACTGTTCTCCATAGTGGCTATACCAGTTTACATTCCCACCAATGGTGTAGGAGGGTTCCCTTTTCTCCACACCCTCTCCAACATTTATTGTTTGTAGACTTTTTGATGATGGCCATTCTGACTGGTGTGAGGTGGTATCTTGTTGCAGTTTTGATTTGCCTTTCTCTAATAATTAGCGATGTTGAACATCTTTTCATGTGCCTCTTGGCCATCTGTATGTCTTCTCTGGAGAAATGTCTATTTAGGTCTCTGCCCAGTTTTTGATTGGATTATTTGTCTTTTTGATATTGAGCTGCATGACCTGTTTGTAGATTTTGGAGATTACTCCTAAGAAAATTAACAATAGTTTCTTATCTCATCTGTAGTCCATATTCAGATTTCCCATGTTGTTCCCAATTTTACCATTGGTTTTTTTATAATTGCTAAGTTAAATTCATCATGATAATGATGAGATGAAAGTAATTTAGGAAAATTGCCTCTACAGACAAAGCAAACGTGTGAGGGATTTGGAAGCAGAGTGAAGCGGGATCAGTAGCTGGTTGCCCAGGGTTTACCCCAGGCACTCTGGCAACTCAGCCTAAGTCACCCATACTACCCTCAGACCCCACCTGGATCTGAGCTTAAATGAAAAATCATAGCATAAGGGTTAAGAGCATGGACTCTGGAATCAGACTGTCCATATTCATTACTTATTGGAAGAGCAACCTTGGACAAGTTCATCTCTTTTTCCTTTAGTTTCATTTTATATATAAAATAGGAATATTAATAGTATCTACCTTATAGAATTGTTGAAATAATTAAATGAAATAATATGAGAATTAAATGACACTGAACAGGGTCAGGCATGTAATAAGTGCTCAGCAAATGTAAGCCATTGTCATCCATCATCATCATCATCATCATTATATTTATCCTAATGGCAACTGCGTCCAGGTTAAAGACTGATCCTGCAGCTGATCAGGATACAGGAATGACAGGAATTGAGAATTAAGATAATGGTTGGATATCAGTGACTTTATACAGTTCTTTTTTCCAAATTCTCTTTTTATGTAGTCATATGATCTTTTCCATTAAAAGTAATTTTAAATCCACCTGCTTGGGGCTGGTAAGAACAAACAACCTATGATCTTGAGCTAGTGCCTAGCCCCTCGGTGTGGACCCCCTCCAACATAGCATCCACCATCAGCCTCTGCAAAGGAGGACTCTTTGTCCCTTTCTAAGCCAAGGTCCTTGTGCACTCCACAACTCCTACCCCTCTTCCTCAGCTTTCCTAACTTGTCTAGACCATGAACCTCAAGTGTCATTTTCTAGCCTTGCCTTTTCACCCACCCATCAATTCAGATTCTCTTACTTTGAACTTGGATCACCCTCCTTTTACCATCTTATTTCCTTACTGTGTGTTAGCAGAAGAAAGTCACTTAATAAGCTATATAGAACAACCTACTATGTGGTAGGCACTGTGCTCAGCACTGGGAATATAGAATGAATAACACAATATCTCTACTCCAAGGAGCTCAGGATCTAATGGCTCCCAGAGAAGCCCTCCATGATCTGCCAGCTTTCCATAATATACTACCTGTATGCTACCTCTGGATAGCCACTTACCAGGTCTGTTCCTCCTTTAAAGGTATGTCACAGATAATGAGACATGAGAGTCTATATTATTTATCGCCATTAGAGGAGTTACATTGTATTGAATTGTATATTCAGTCATCTGTTTGAAAAAATATTTCCAATTAGTCCATTCATATTTATGACTGCCATAAAAATAAATTTTGACAGTTTATGTTATGAGAAAAACCATACTCAGTGTTGCAGACTATTAGGCAGAAATGGTAGAATAAAGAATACTAAATTAGGGACTCCCCTGGTGGTTCAGTGGTTAAGACTTCACACTCCCACTGCAGCGGAGTTTGATACCTGATGGGGGAACTAAGATCCTGCCTCCTGTGCGGCGTGGCCAAAAAAAAAAAAAGTTCTATTGAAGTCTTTTTCTTC
The DNA here is from genome assembly GCF_964374135.1 of Grampus griseus. Lineage (NCBI taxonomy): Eukaryota > Metazoa > Chordata > Mammalia > Artiodactyla > Delphinidae > Grampus > Grampus griseus. The sequence continues at coordinate 69,949,860 of NC_139000.1, read as the reverse complement.
TTAAAAAAAAAAAAACAAACTAAATTAGAACTGTTCCATGCCTAGCAGTAAGAAAGCAAGGGAAGCTTTCTAATTATAAATATAGCCTTCAATTCTGCAAAATTTCTTTAAGAATTAATTTTCTTCCTTCCCAACACCTATTTCTGAACCTTTGCTGGTTGCAAAAGTTGTTGCTGTTTTGAAAGCACCTTGCCAAATTGGATCAAGATGAAGCTCCATAAAAAGAAGAACAGAGAAATGAAAAAACCTGTTGTGCGAGCCTCAAAGAAGAATCCCTGGAAATAAGCAACTCAGCTCTTCAGACATAACTGTTCTTGTCCAACCCCAGATGCTTTCATTGGAGGTTTAGAGCTGTCACAGTCCATCCTCCCCTCCTTCCAGCTCAGGAAGTTGGCTGCACTTAACCTTTACTTTGTGCTTCTTTCATATTTGAGAGTGAAATATGAAACACTGATTGATAATGTACATAAAAAGCCTCATCCAATTCCTGATTTAGGCACCAGCCTCAGTGGTAGAAAGGATCAAGCAGGGATTCAGCAGAAGTACCAAGAATGAAGAGAATAGACAAGCGCAGAATCTCAAGAGTCTACAGGGGGGCACAGAGGGTTTGCAGGGAACAGAAGGCAGGCCAACTATGTGGCAACAGCCTACATCCTGTCGATCAAAGGTTTTCGGTCTTGCGAACTGGAGCTGGTGGTACAAATTCAGTCCCCAGCACATACACACCGTTGTTTTTGTTTGTTTTTTTTTCCCTTAATTTAATTTTAAAACTCAGCCCAGGCAGAATATGTTGACTTATAGGTTAGCACTGGCCCTGGAACAGACTGCCTAAGTCTGTGTCCTTTGTAGCCGGTGGCTTTGATTAAGTTACTTGAATACCATGCCTCAATTTCCTCATCTGAAAACGGGCATAACAGTCACATCTAGTGCACAGAGTTGTTGGGAGGCTTACTTGTTTTGAGTGAGTACAGGTAAAGTTCTTAACTATGACAAGGACCTATTAATTAGTTATTAAAATCTAAAGGAATGTTAACCTGCAATCTGAAGCCATACTTTTCATCACAAGGAGAAAGTCCTTCCATAGTAGGACAGAATAAAGTTGACACATGGACAGAGATAGGAGAGGGAAAGAGAAAGTCTCCATTTGAGCATTTGAGTCCTTGACCTCAGTTATCTCCGCAGTCCCCTCCACCTGCCCACACAATTTGCTTACATGAAACAGTATATTCTTCATTTTTCTTAAGACGCCTTTAGTTGGGTTTCCATAAATTGCAGCCAAAGAATTCTAACTTATAGAACTGACTTTGTGACAGACACAGGGCTAAGATTTGAGTAAATATTACATCTTACAGTTCTCAAATGAGTCCATTATAGACAAGGAAACTGCGACTCAGACAGCTCTCTGCTGCATTGTTACCCTATTAAAAAGACATCAAAGAGTGGTGGTTATTGTATGGGTATATAATGGGGAAGGTGTATCAGTTGTTTACCCTCATGATGGAGTGGCTGACTAGGACCTGTGGTTCGATGCCTCTGCCCAGCATCACTAGAGAGTAAGTACCACATAACACTCACCAAGGAAAAAATCAAAATTCAAAATTTAAAGTAGTGTTTTTACTGAAAGAATATCGCTTTTGCATCATTGTAAAGTCAAAAATTGTAAGTTGAATTGTGAATTGGGGACCGTCTAAAGTACTTTCAATCAAAAAAAAAAAAAAGAGTGGTGGTTAGAGGGTACTCTGGAGACAGACCAACTGGGTAAAAACTCCTGCTTTATTACTTACTAGCTGGACAACTTTGGGCTAGTTACTTAACCTCTCTGGGACTTCATTTCCTCACCTGGAAAGGAGGGGTATTAATAGAACCAACTTCATAACATAATGTGAGGACTTAATTACGATTATATGTAAAGCACTTAGCTTGTACTGAAGGCTCTGTAAATATTAGCTATTATTATCAGAAAGGCCTATCCTAACGCCCTTTTTAAAACTTTCTGTCATTCTCTGACCCTCTCATCCAGTCTTATTTTTTTTCTTAGATTTATTACACTTGACATCACAATTTTTTTATTTACCTGTTTTGTTATTGATCCTTAACTGGAATGTAAGCATTTGTTTGCTGCTTATCCTCAGCACCTAAAAAAGTACCTTAAAAAGTAGCTGAGATATATAGTAAGTGCTCAGTAACCATTTGAAGAATGAATAAATGAACTTGTCAAGGTCTTATAGCTAATTAGCAGCCAGGCTGAACAGGATTCCAGTTTAGGGCTGTCTGGCTCCAAGTCAAGCACCTTCAAATATAACCAGAAATTTCCAAATCTGTAGGTTATTAATGTGTAAGGTGTATCATTTTAAGTATGAAAATACTGCAACGAGAAACAGTGTGGTATAAAAATAAGAATGCAGGGCTTCCCTGGTGGCGCAGTAGTTGAGCGTCCACCTGCCGATGCAGGGGACACGGGTTCATGCCCCGGTCTGGGAAGATCCCACATGCCGCGGAGCAGCTGGGCCCGTGAGCCATGGCCGCTGAGCCTGCGCGTCTGGAGCCTGTGCTCCGCAACGGGAGAGGCCACAACAGTGAGAGGCCCACACACCGCCAAAAAAAAAAAAAAAAAAAGAATGCAGAGCCTGGAGACATGGGGTCTTACCAGTTATTAGCTCTGTGACCATGGGTAACTCATTTGCATCTCATTGGATTTTATTTCCTCATCTGTAAAATGAGAAGATTAAATAAAATTATTTCTATGATTTCCTTGGTTCAGTTTTTCTCTGATTCTATTCCAAAGAATTAAATGAACCGAATTCATTAGCAAATGATTTTTGTACCATGGTATTTTGTATTCAGAGCATTTCTCTCTGTATTTTTTCCTTCTACCGTGAATAAAAGGGAAAGTTATAAAAGAAATTACAAAAATCACCCTCTAAAATCTAAGTTATTCCAGAGAAATCATTTTTTGTGTATTTGGCTGTGATGACAAGGCCCAAATTGCCAATGAGTATTGTCACTGGTGATAGAAGTGTCTGGGGACAAAGCCAAGTAGAAGTCTAACCTCCCAAATTTCACCAGTCTTCTTTGCTCTCTCCACTAAACGACTCTAACTCTTAACATCTTTAACATAAAACACTGTCAACCATTGTTTACCTAGGTTAAGTGTGTTCACCACCTAGAAGTGAAGTTAGTGAGGAATTCCACCTTACATTTCTGTATTCTTAGCCAGTTTCTAGTATAGGGCGAGATTCATATTAGATGCCACTGAGTAAGTACTAATGAATTGTTCTCATCTCCGGGATTCCATTTAGACTACCATTTGTGCACCTGTTCCCAGTCTCCTTCATTCTACTTTCCATGATGTTTCATTCTCTTTCTTTCTGCTTTGCCTTTTTCCTTATGTGCGGCACTAAGCAAATTCACTCCTTTAGTCTGGACCAGGGACCCCCTCTCAGGTTTCTCAGGATCCTCTACTGATGGCAGCGCTGTTTTAAATTCTGATTTTCTGAAGGAAAACATTTATCTTCAAGATTTTGTGGGGAGGGATGGCTTGAGTGTTGGTGGTGGTAAAGAGATAAATACTGAACAACAGAATATGAAATGCAATACTATTTAAACAGATTTAATTTTAAGTTCCATTTTCCAGTCCATTACTTGGGTTTTCTTCCATTCTCTTGTTTTGCCATTGAAAAGCTAGGCAATCCTCTCATTCCCTCATTTCATATCAGCAAAAGGTTTATTCCTCCAAAAATAACAGCAGGAGGCCAGCATATATATTTGGTACAAATATGAAGTGATATTTTGATCATATATGATAAAAATTATCCCTGAACAACAGAAATGAAAATGGAAAAAGTATCCCAATTATGAGAACTGTTAGAATCCAGGATAATTTCCAGAAGATTTGAATATGTGAAGAAATAGAGGCAAATGATATTTTTCCATACACAGAAATCCCATTTTGGTAAGGGTTTGGCGTTAGATAGTTTGGGCCCATTCCATCTCCAGTTTTCCATGATTATAAGATTAGAGCTCTTTAACATTGAACTTGTACTATAAATGTGTCTTAAAGGATTATATTTAAAATAAGATGACAAGACAAAGTGTGAGAACATATTTCTGAGAAGGCATTTAGCTTAGAAAACCAGAAATTGTATACCAGTAGAGAAGAATGATGTCATTATCAATTGGCAAGCTATACTTCTCCTAAATGCCAAAGACATCAATATCTTAACAAGTAAAGAATGTATTAAGAGTTGGTCAACTAATATCAAGTCAGTGATTTAATCTATTTTGAGAAAGCATTATATTAATTCCAAGATACTAAAAAAAAGTACAAAAATCACTAACATTCATTATGTATCAATAATTACTTTTCTTTTTTTTTTTTACTTTTCATTTTTTATTGCTCAGCTGCATTTAAATATAGTGAGAAAATTAGAATTAATTCTGTTAGAAGGATTTCATTTCAGAAACACTCTTTCTTTCTCTTCACAAGTTTTAACTATGGGCCAAGACCAAAAATTGTTCCTTTAGAAATTGCATATAATTTAATCACCGTATAT